>NC_090839.1:47587400-48942400 GCF_028021215.1 Eschrichtius robustus | reverse complement strand
CATGTGCTGCCCCGCAGCTAAGGGCACTTCCGGTTATGTTATTGAGTCTTCCAGTCATTAAGCTGAAGGATTGTGATAGATATCAAAAAAGCACACAGTCAGCAAAACCAGATGCTGAGGAACAGCGTTGAAGGGAACTTCTGGCTTGTTTTTTCAGAGGCTGACTTCTGAGCATGGCTGGCCCCCGGCCAGTGTGGAAGGGGGGAGGGACGGAGTGAGCAGCTCATAGGGCAGCGTCTCTGGGCCAGGCCCTGGGCTGGACGTGCCACCGATGTCAGCTCCTCCCACTCTTGCTGCATCCTGGGGTTAGCTGCTACTTCCCACTGTTCGTGGGTCAGCAGAGCTGAACTTCAGGCGGGTGTAATTCACTGGCTTGGGATCCCAAGGTGAGAAGATATGGAAGCCGGGATTTGAGTGAGGAACGTGATTCCAAATCCCAGGACCCGTGATGCCTCCCAGGAAGAAAAACAGATTCATTTTGGCCGCGCTTGTCAAACTGTAGCCAAGCCGAGAGCCTCAGATAAGTAAGCGTCCCCAGATCCAAAAGTTAGAAATTGGAGTCTGTTTACAAACCTGAACACTTAGAGATTTTCTAAAATAAAACCTTTGCTTGCTGAGACCACGCAGCCGCACCACACTTCTAAAAGCATCACAGCTATTGCTTACAGAGCTCACGCAGTGTGATGGATTTGGTTTCGATCGGTGCCAGCATATTTTGTGCCTCGAGGGAAAGAAGACACCAAATCTCAAGTCAGCCCAAGCCTAGCGAAACCCACCCCACGCGGGGAGTCCGAATGTCTGCCCTAAAGAAACGCTGTTACGGCTGGTGTAATAGTTGAGTCTTCTCCTCCCTGTGAGCGCCTCTTTAATAGATAATAGCTTTCATTTCTGATTATAAAGGTACTATCTACGTATACACAATTAGAACAATTCCGAAAGATTCAGAGACAAAAATATAAAACACCAAAGCTCATTGATGGAATTCTTGGGCCAGAGTGGAATGTGATTCAGAGCATGAGTTGGTGACGGAGAAGATATTTCTTGAGAAACTTCATCCGTCGTGGAGGCAGCTATATAATTGGGGCTCTGTTCAAAGGAAGGCATTAACATAACCTGGAAGCAGTTGTGCCCCAGGGCTCTTTGCAGAGATAGCTTCCCATCACGGTCATGAATTTCTGGATTTTGAAGAAGCACTGTCTCCCAAAAAGTCCAATCACAAGGGGCGGTGGTGTTTCATTCTTTGCTGAGACATCCCGTGCCGTGCCCTCCTCTAAACCTAGGGTGTCATAAATCTCAGGTCAAACCCAGTGTGGACAGGGGTATCACCGTGGGACCCCCGTGGAGGAATGCAGTTAGGTGAAGCACGCAGCCTCCAGGAGATGGCTGGGGCTGAAGCAAGAGGCTGGCGGAGAGGCAGTGCTGTGTGGTGAACAAGAGCGTGGGCTGTAAAGCCACGGGGCCTCACTCGCTAGCTGTGCGTATCGAGGCAAATGAATGAACGTCTCTGAGCCCCAGTTTCTTCATATGTGAAATGGGGCTAAGAACAGCCCCTGTCACAAAAGAGAGAATTAGAAAGAGTTATGCGTGCGTAACAGTTCAGTCCGATGGGCAGTGAGGACGATAATGGAGGTCCTGAATGAGGGGCAGGGCCTCCGTACATTTTACGCCAGGTTTCCCGGTAACAGAGAGACGCAGGGCAGGCACAGCCTGACCGGATGGTTGCGTTTGCTTGGAGAGGTTAGGAAATAAACCCCAAACTTTCAGGGCTTAACACAGAAAGGTGTATGTCTGGCAGTGTGTGTTGGACGGCTCTTCTGCAGGTCGGGGCTCAGTGCCCCGGGCTGTCCTTTACTGCAGCAAGTCATCAGGAACACACAGTTACAAGGTCACTGCAGGAGGGGCGAAGGGGCTGCAGACTGGGATGGTGAAATCCCACGTCTAAGAGGGACACACGTAACTGCCACCCCTATTTAGCTGGACAGAACCCAATCCCATAGACTCCCCAGATGCAAGAAGTTCTGAGAAATAGACAGGGGTGCTTGGGGAGCAGCCGCGGCCTCTGCCACAGGGGCTGCAGTGCTGTTGGATCACCTACTTACTACACTGCTAGATATAATCATAGAGCGCAAGAGAGGGAGCCACTGACTGTGACTTTGAACAGGTGAGGTTGGGGAAACTCGTGTCCTGGCTTCGGGGATCTGTTTAGAAAAGCAGCAGTGTTGCATCACCTGGAAATCCTGCATCCACATCCCCTTCACCGTGCTTTGACAAGAGGCAGATGCCAACAGCGGAGGATGGTGTGCTACTTGGTTTGGTTTTTTCCAGGAAAGGTGTATCCAGGTGGAAATCTGTGGCCAGTCTCCCTAACCTGTGCTTGCACTTGTAACGCTCCTTATGGTGAAGGGTGCAAAGCCTTCATGCAGACATATGCACTGAAGGTTGTTGACCATCAAAAGTCCCATGATCAAGGTCCCAGATGCTCACAGAAATGTTAACGTTTCTCCTGACAGGCTGCTTACTTAAGGGAGAGTGATTTAGAACACATTTTAAATAAAGTCCTGTTTAATTCTTTGAGGTTTTAATGCCTAAATGGTTAGGCGTTCCTTCTCTGGGCTCTGTGACCGGATCCCACAGACCCACATTAGACAAAGTAGATATTTACAGGAGAATTAGTCATAAAATATTCAGTGGATTGATTGCACTAGATTGGCCTTTCTCACAAAGCTCCTTGAGGGAAGGGTCCAGCTGGAGCCTGCCTGTTCTTGGCCATGTGCCCAGCATCTAACCCCATGCCAGGCATGAAATGTGTATTAAAAAGTGTTGATTATTGTAAAATAATGAAATTTAAAAATAACTGTTGATTTGATGAACTGATCTCTCCAAGAATTCAAAACAGCAGTGATCTTGTGTGTAAATGTTCATCTTTCTCTCCCGCGTTCAAAATGCTTCCCTTGCTGCTGGGTAGGACATGAGCTTTGCGTGGCCTCTTCTGAAACAGGACCCAGGTGGATTGTCCTTGTCTGAATCACTAAGGTGGGCCCTACCTGGCGAACGGGTGCATTGATCTCAGCCACTCAGTGAGTATTTCGTGGGCTCCACTGCACACCTGGATGCTGGGACGCCAGCTCCTGCCTGTAATGGGTGGGGTGGGGACGTGGAGCGCCCGCCAACCTTGTGGCAGAGTGAGGGGCTGGGGAGGCGACCGTGAGTCGCGTCCATGTCTCCGCAAATGACAGCTCCTTCCACACGCGACCTCAGCCAAGAATTCGCCGCAGAGAGGATGCTGGGGGTCGGTGTCGGGTTTTCAGAGCCCCACAGGATGGGGTCTGCGGGAGGGATTCTGTCGAATTCAACTCCAGCTCAGCCTGCTGCCCTGATTTCTCTGTTGCGTCAGGAAACAACAAATGTTCCCCTGTTGTTCGAGTACTGACTGGAAGAGGCTTCCGTGGTGAACAGGGTTTACGTTAGTGTGGTTCCCTCACGCTGAACTCCTCCCTCCCACAAATATTTACAGAGACGTTGCTGTGTCCGCAGGCCCGGGTCAGAGAAAGCCAAGGGTCCTCCTCACCACCCGCCCTTTAAATACTCAGCCGCAGCCCCACCAGTGGTCCAGACTCTGCTCGGCACTCCCGTCGGGACCTGCTTGGGAGCTTCCCAGCCCCGGGGGGGCATTGCATCCACAACCCCTGTCCTTCTCGCCCTGTTTGGGGCCGCCTTCCTTCCTCTGACCTGGGTGATGACTGTCCCACTGGAGGCTCTGGGAGGCTGGAGGAGAGGCCCCCCCAGGAGGCTGCCTCACTCCGGGTGCCTCTAGAAGCAGGCCCCGAGCAGAGATCCGATTGTAAGTGATTCATCGGGGGGAGGGGGATGTTGGGGCCGGGGAACCCTAGGAAACACCAGGAGGGGAGCGGGGGAGCTGGGAGGCAGCTGATCCAGGGTGTGTGATCTGTCAAATGAGCCTGCGGACAAGGTCAGTGTCAACCTGACTCAGTCACCCTGCTGAGGGTGAGCGCTGGGGGGGCCCAGGATTCCGACGCCTGCTCCCAGCAGGCCTGAATGGGGGCTGTTTGGCGGGAGGGGGGGGGGCAATTCCCAGCCCTCAGGCCTGCCGTGCCCCCGGGAAGGGCCTGTCCTCCTCTCCCCCAGCCACAGACATCCTCCGGTGTTGGGAGGACAGCGTCTCCTGCAGGGTGTGTCTGAGCCGGGCTGGTACCGAGGCCGGGAGCGCCCTCCTCCAACCCCGAGGATTATCTGAATTTAGGCAGAAACTTGAATATCCCAGGGCAGCTTGAAACCCAGATGTGGCTTTCCCAATGACTTCTGCTACCTGAGGTTTCATTCAGGGTGGCAGATGGCGTCAGGGGCTCTGCCCTCTGCTGATCTATCTGGTCGGGGCAAGTTGGGATGTTTTGGTGACAGCTGACGATATTTAAGAATTTTTGCTCCAGTCTGCTTTAGTTGTCAGAAAGTCTTTTAAACAATTGGTTTTGTGGGTGCGTGTGTGAAGGCATGCTAGTGATGACAAAGCGTTCCTTGTTTAAAAAGTTACCTATACTGCTGCGCTGAGACATTCTTGTATTGTGAAGAGTATGTAGGTTTAGCTAGAACGGACATATTTAATGCAGTAAATGGCATTTCGACATATAGAGCTCTGAGTTACAATGGAATGCTGGTTGCTTAGGTCCAAATATCTTTGCGTAACTTCCCAAAAAATAACCCAAATCAACAAATAGAGCAAAGAAAACCATTGTTTACAGATGCCGTCCATATTTCAAGGAGACAGAATTCTACAAACTTCCAAGTTACCTGTGATTAATGAGATAAACACCCAAGTCCAGCCAGGCAGCTCTGGAGCCCAGCCCTGTCCGGAGCAGTGGGCAGAGATAGCAGAGAAAATGTGGAGAAAAGGACAGGAGTCTTGGGAGCCTGTGGTGACCTAGCCCAGAAAACATCACCCCTAGAAAGACAAGCCCCATCCTGGGTGGAAATACTGGAATGCGTGTGGGACCCGAGGCTTCGAGACAGAAGGGGAACCTTGGAAGGTTGCCCCTTGGAGAAGATGTGGAGAAAGAACAGTGAAGGAGACCTGCAGTGATGAAAGAGATCAGAATCCCCCTCGCCAAGAAATGCACGACGCAATAAAGAAACTGCACTCCACCAAACCAACAGCAGGGGGCGCCCTTGAATCAAGAAACCTCGTTAGCCACCCCAGGCCCTGTCCCTTGTCTGTGTCAGCTCACTGCCGGTCCAGGAAAGAAAATCTATTATAAAAGGAGCAGAATGCCGCGGGCAACATGCACGCAGAGCTGCAATCAGAAGAAAACAAGAGTTTGAGAATCAAAACATTTCAGGGGATAAATGTTCACCCCTCTCTAAACACACATATATACCCCAAAGCAGAAGAAAATGGCAGTGTTCCAACATTAGTTAATTAAATATCCTGAGATAAGCATTTTATTTTGTAAGTTTTTGATTCAAGGTTGTCGTACATATATTTGTCATATATATATTTGTGTATGTGTATATATATGTTTATATATGGCAACCTTGAATCAAAGATTTAAAAAATCAGAACTGAAATGGACAAAACCCAGGAAGATGTGAAATGAGAGTTGGCTGAACCCAGGAGAAGAAGTGAGCTTCAGTTTGCAGATGGTAATGTTGTCCTTGGGACCATCCCTTCCGAGGACAGCAGACTGACCAATCACCTGGCACCTGCTGTGTTGCACTTTCCTTCCTAAACTGCAGCCCAAGGCAAGCATTCCTTGCCCACAACTGTATTTACTGTCTCTTCCAATGAGAAACAGTTTATAAGGCCAGTCTTGGTGATGGTTTTTACTTTCCAAGTTCTCTATTAAATGAGACTCTAGGAAATACCCAAATACCGTCTAAGGGCAAGTCAAGTGCTATTTGTTAAGAAGATAAAGCTTGCCAAGGAGAGCGTCATCTCCCTTGATAATATGTCAGAATTTCAGAGATAACAAACTTTTCAGAGATGTTTCCAAATTGCATTGAATGACCACGACAACTTCAAGTTCACAAGGTACTTTCCACATGTTGTATTATCTTTAAAGTTGCATAGGGGCTAAAATACAGGGATACGATGGTTTCTTCCCCTCCTCTGTGTGACAAGCAGCTTAGAAATGCTTTGCCTGGTTTACATACCTCGGAAATGAGAATGACGATGGCTTCCTTGTATGTGACATCTGCCATACACAGCTAACCTTAGACTGGGGGAGGCTCATTTCTCTAAAGATGGACACACCATCGTCACATGTTCTCTTTGCCCACCCGCCATCAAGAGATAAAGTCCCATCTCTTCCCTTTGAATCTGGCTAGGTTTGAGTCTCACTTGTAACCAGTAGAATGTGGCAAAAATAACACTGCCTTACTTCTGAGGATGAGTTGGAAAAGGTGATGCATTCTCCACCTTGCTCTCTGGACCATGCTGAGGCCGCCATGCTGTGAGGAAGCCCAGACTAGTCCATGGGAAGAGACTGCATGGTCTGAACCTACAAGAAGTAAGAGAAAGATGCCCTGCCACGCTCCACCTGTGCCGGCTGTCTCTCCGCCCCCCACCCCCGCTCCCGCCCTTTATTCCAGCTCCAGCTCCTTTCTCTGTGACTGCAGTCACATTCAGGACTCTCATCCGGAACCACCCAGCCAAGCCCTGCCTGAATTCCAGACCCTCAGAAACCAGAGAGAGAATGAAATGATGGCTGTTTCAAGCCACTGACTCTTGTGGTGATTTGTTATGCAGTGTTGAGTATCTAGAATGAATGGAGCCTCAGTGACTAAACAAATAAGGACTGTTTTGAAGAAGGAGTAACTATGCCTAATACCTTTTGTAGTGGTTTTGTTTTGGATAATTTTTAACCGGAACGTCTCTAGATGTAGCTTACAAACTGACCTTTCCACTGGAAAAGAATTGAGTTATTTTCAGGAGGTTTTCTTTTTTGTAGTTTTAGAGCTTTAAATATCTACTGCTTTTGGCAGAAGTAAGTGATAGGAGAGAATGCTGGAGAGACCCATTTACCTTGTCCTCGAATGGGGTAACCCTCCAAAAACGCAGCAGCTGAGAACATCGGTGCCATCCTCGAGCTTTCCGATGAAGCATGGTGAGCAACTTGCCTAATGTCCTAGGTCACAATGGAGAGAAGTGACCTCAGACAGAAGGCTGGAGCGAGATTTCATTCCTAATGGCGCAGTGGCCATGCTCTGGATTCCCCCCCGCCTGCCCCTGGAACCTCAGACTCAACTCATCCAAAAGTGAAATAATCACACACCCACTCAATTCCTCTAGTTTTAATAAGGCCAGCGGTCAGGATGCCTGCTTCCCACACAGGAAACTTGACCCCTGGCCTTGTCGATCACAAGGGCAGCTGTTAACCACTTGTCCTTCATTCTCTATCTGTGTATGTGGGTTGGGGGGGAGGGGACTTCTATCCTGAAACAGAAATACACATTTATTCCTGTTAATTTTTCAACTAGTGTTGGACTTTTCCACTTAGACTCAACTTATCTAGCAATATAATAATCGTCACCTGCCTGCACCAGCTCCTTCTCACGGCATCCTTGTCCTCTCGGGGGCCCTTTTGGAGCTTCCTCATGTACGGCAGTCGCCCTCTGTAACAGCTCTCGTGTCCGGTACCGTCTTTCCTAGTTCAAGGTCATAGTTCATGGTTCAGGTCTTCATTATCTGCCCTAAGTGGCCCTTCCACCTCTAACACCCCACCCCAACACAGACTTCGGTGGCTCCCCTAGGTTTACATTGTACAGTGGAAGCCCCACCCTTGGTCCCGGCCCTTTCCTGGACTGCCTGCCCACTCCCATCCCCAGTCCTCCCAAGGCCAACTGGTGTTCTAATGCTTTGACCTTGGCACATCTGCTTTTGGTCAAGTGGTTTTCTCTAAAATGCCTTTCCTCTTGCTCCCCCGTTGAAACTCCACTCATCTTCTGCATCTCTTTCAGATACTCACATTTAAAAACAGGGCCCTGTTTGTGTCCCTGCAGTGTCCAGCTGAGACCTTGAGCAAAATCCAGCAAATATTTATTAAAGTGAATAAACAAATGAACTACTGGCCCTTTCCTTAACTGGCAGAATAGAAACAGAAAAGGTTGCAGAGTTACCACGGATGTATCTGCATTCCTAGAAATGCTGGTCGTTTCTGAAGTTAAGAAGACGTTTCCACAATAGTGAACTTATTTATTCGAGAAAATTATTTAAAACAATCTTGTAGATCTTATTTACTTTAATCTTACATGTTTAAGCAAAGGTCAAAGAATCTAATTTAGTGAGTTAGTACAGTGCTAAGGTTTGGATTGCCAAAGGGCAACAAAATTCTCGATTTGTCCTTTGAAAGAAAACATATCAGAGTAAAAGAGGATCCACCAGGAGAGGAGGTATGCCCCTCCCCTGGAGGTGAGAAAAATTTCATAAAGTCATGGCAACCTGGCTTCTGAGGGAAAAACCGAGATCATTGCATAAGGAAAGTTAACTAATAGGTCTATTTTAAAGTCATCGGAAGTAATCTAAAATTTCTCAATTACACAAAAGTCTTTGGAAAGGGAATAGAAAATATATAGCAAATTTGCATAGGTATAGATAGCTTATTTTTCATAGGTATTGTAACTTCTATTAATATTACCAAAAAGTAAATTATTCCTTGGGATAAATGTTTCTAGAGCTGTTAACAGGAGATATTTTTTGGGAAATGTTACTATTCTCATGCAAAGCCAGCATTTGGAATGATTTATGACTATCGGTCTTCATTCTGACTTTTTTTTGTGCCCACTCAGACAATAAAATAGCTAAAGGATAGAGTCTTCTAGACTTACCAGAAATGTTGGTGTGTTGGAAATACCCATAATTACTCTCCTAATTCCTTACATATTTCCTTCCTTCCCTCCCCCATCAGTTTCTTCTCAGGCAGTTTTCTGTGGTTGGGTAGGTGGGGGTGAGGATGCCCTCTAGGGACAAGGTCAAAGACAGGGTCAACCTGACAGCATGAGCTGAACGAGAGAAGCTAAGAAGGTCCTCACAGGTGGCCCCGCCGGAGGGGACCTTAGACGCCCAGCAGCTCTCCTTTGCCGCCCCTTTTAGGTTCCGCCTGTCAGCAGCCGGCGTCCACACCAATTTCCCCAATTCCCTTTTCAACAGCGAAAGTTTATTATTTGTAGAAGGTGGTGAGAGGAGGACATTCAGATATATATTATGCTGTGTATTAGTCAAACACTGACTGATGTCCCAAAGTGCCGTGTTCCATGAAGACTTAAGCAAGAGCAGAGTTCATCCTGGTCTTCAGAGGAAATTGTATGGATCAGACAAAATCAAGATCATGATAGTACAACATAGTAATCCATGCTGTGGAAAGGCATGTAAATGAAGATGTATTAACCAAGTGCAGTGAGGCTTCAAAGGAGTGAGGGACACATGATACACGGGACCCAGAGCAGACTTGGGGAGGGGGCAAGGGCCACCAAGGGGGTTAAAGGCGGGGACAGTGGTGACAGATCTGGGTTTTGCCATGACCAGCTCATGGTGCTAAGCAGCTCACTTCACTTTGTCCTGCTTTGAATTGAGACTATAATGCTACTTGCCTCACGAGGCTGCTGTGATGGTGTAAGGGAGTCGGGGGAAAGCAATTGGCGTAGTGCCTGGCGTGCCATCAGTCCTTCATACGCGCCTGCGGTGACCTGCTGTATTTTGAGATGGATCTTAAAGGAAAGCCTGGATTGGAGCAGGAGGTGGCAGCAGAGGGTGAGGGGTTTTAGGCTGAGCATCCTCCGTGTGTGTGTGTGTGTGTGTGTGTGTGTCTGTGTGTCTGTGTCTTTGTGTGTGTGTGTCTTTGTATGTGTGTGTCTGTGTCTTTGTGTGTCTGTGTGTGTCTTTGTCTGTGTCTGTGTGTGTGTATGTGTCTTTGTGTACATCTGTGTGTATTTATATGTACGTGTATTTATATGTATGTGTCTTTGTGTGTGTGTGTCTTTTTGTGTGTGTGTCTTTGTGTACATCTGTGCATCTTTGTGTGTATGTGTATGTGTCTGTGTGTGTGTCTGTGTCTGTGTCTTTGTGTGTGTTTCTGTGTCTTTGTGTGTGTGTGTCTTTGTGTGTGTGTGTCTTTGAATATGTGTGTCTGTCTTTGTGTGTGTGTGTGTCTTTGTATATGTGTGTCTGTGTCTCTGTGTCTGTGTCTTTGTGTGTCTGTGTGTGTGTGTGTCTTTGTATGTGTCTTTGTGTCTATGTCTGTGTCTTTGTGTGTGTACGTGTCTTTGTGTACATCTGTGTGTATTTATATGTACGTGTCTTTGTGTGTCTTTTTGTGTGTGTGTCTTTGTGTGTGTCTTTGTGTACATCTGTGTGTCTTTGTGTGTATGTGTCTGTGTCTTTGTGTGTGTGTTTTTGTGTGTGTTTGTGTGTTTTTGTGTGCGTGTGTTTAGAATACAGCAAGTACACCAACCAAGACGTAGGAGACAGTAGTACTAGGAGCCCATAATTATGACTTTGAGGGCTGTTCCACAGAGAAATGCTGTCCAATAGAAATATAATGTGAGCCACATGTCATTCTAAATTTTCTAGGAGTTACATTAAAAAATGTTAAAAGAAATAGGTAAAATGAATTTTAATATATTTTATTCAATGTATTAAAATATTTCAACATGCAGCAACATTAGTGAAAAATGGGTGCTGGAAGCAACATTGAATTCTAATTTGCTTGTGCGGCAAGAGCACCGGATACCTACAACTATAGCCTGATGTTAGGAGCATGGTAACTATTGAGATATGGCTGGGGATAGCAAAGCCCCTTTTCTGGAAGGCCAGATAGGTTTATCAGCCTCCCTAGTATACTATTTTGTTAAATCCAAGTTGGAAATCTATGCCAGAATGCTAAAACTCAGTCAACAGGTATTAATGCAAGTGCCTACTTCATGCTCCATACTGTGCGATGCACCAGGGTATATGGACAAAGGAAAAATTAAGACCAGCACCTCTGCACACATTGAAACAGTGTAATTAAGCTCTAAAAGCTCTACGTTCGGGCGTCCACAATGTAATAATTTCAGGATATTTCAAGCAGACAAAATGCTGCCTGATAATATAGATGTGAAATCGTGGTTAGTGGGCAAAGCAGAACATACACAGACATATGTGCACACTGAGTGGACGGACATACGAGTTTGGCCTTTCCTGTTTTGTCAAATGAGAGATTGGAGTATAATAAAGATTTTCAAAATGGGCATCTGTAAGTATGGACTTACGCTCACGGGTTCATGTATCCTCTTTGGGAATGTTTGAATTGTGTTTTTATTTTAAGGATAATGGTTCATAATTCATCTAACTATATTCTGGGTCATCTAAGGCAATGTGTATCCAACTGTGGGTCATGACTTCTACTGGACTAGTGGCTTATGACTCGTTAATGGGCACGTCCAGCATTGCTGTCAATGAAAGTGAATGCACTGGAAAACGTCAGGTTGTAAGAGTTAGGTACTGTTTTATAAAATGTTTGTTTCTGTGCTGTATGTGTGCGTGTAGGTCTGGGTCATGATGTGAACTGTATTCCTGTGGGCAGACGTCCAAAGAGATTGAAAGCCGTTAATCGCTAGATCACTGGTTCTCAACCTTCACTCAACATTGGAGTCACCCAATGGGCTTTGAAAATTAAGACTGTGTGGGTCCACGCCCAGAAATTCTGCTGTAATTGATTTCAGGTGTGACCTGGCCATGGGGTTTGCTTTGTTGCTTAAACCTTCTTAGCCGTGCAGCCAGGGGTGCGACCCTGGCAGGGGTTGAGCCTTGTAGCCAAGTCTTGCCAGGTAATTTCAGTCCTGCCTCTGGTTTGTGTTTCTTTAATTTGCCTTGGGGCCAAGTCTTCCCACAGATTGGAATTGTTGGAGGGGAGGAGGAGGGAACAGGGGGTCTGAGGGCATAGATGCTTTGCCCCAGGTGAAGGCAAGCGCAGTCTAGTGGGGCAAGTGGATGAAGTTCACAGAGGTTCAGGCAGAGACACGTGGGTAACACGTAAGGAGAACGCAGAGAGTGGAAGAGAGGTTGGTGTCATTTGAATCGTGCGAGCAGCTTCACCTGCTCTTCCCCTTGGAGTCTGCGATTTCCCCAGGTGGTCTGTGTGTGGGTGCCTCTCCATACAGCAGCTTACCTTGAAGGGTGACCCTTGACTGATTCTCTTCCGTTAGCCCTTCCCTCACAGAAGATGCAACTCCACTATCCTCACGTCACAAGGGATGAGTTTCAGCAAAACAACATCATCCCTTACATTAAATTAATCTTGTTACTTCTAATCGTATTGGTTTACATTCTTGTTCTTATATAATTTGTCATTGTGCTTGGTTTTATACTTGTACAAGCTCATGAGAATAAGGTCTTGATACCTAGTTATTTTATTTGTCCATACTTAATTAATATTACAGTAGAAACAATATAATGGAGGAAGCACTGGATTTTTTATGCCTTGAAAGGGTAAGCTTCCTTTCCTCACTGGGCCCCTTTGCTCTGTGTGACTGTGCAGCCCACCTGGATACAGTGGCCAGTAAATTAACCCGACCTCTTATTGATCTATTAGCAAAGATCAGAAGACATTGTATAGTGTAATGGAAATAAAAACAAAAATAAACAAGTGGGACTTAGTTAAACTCAAAAGCTTCTGCACAGCAAAGGAAACCATAAACAAAATGAAAAGACAACCCACAGAATGGGAGAAAATATCAATATTTGCAAACGATGCAACTGACAAGGGATTAGTCTCCAAAATTTACAAACAGCTCATGCAGCTCACTATCAAAAAAAACCAAACAACCCAATCAGAAAATGGGCAGAAGACCTACAGAGACATTTCTCCAGAGAAGACATTACAGATAGCCAAGAGGTACTTGAAAAGATGCTCAACATCGCTAATTATTAGAGAAATGCAAATCAAAACTACAGTGAGGTATCACCTCACACCAGTCAGAATGGCCATCATCAAAAAATCTACAAACAATAAATGCTGGAGAGGGTGTGGAGAAAAGGGAACCCTCCTATGTGGTTGACGGAAATGTAAATTGGTGCAGCCACTATGGAGAACAATATGGAGGTTCCTCAGAAAACTAAAAATAGAACTACTATATGATCCAGCAATCCCACTCTTGGGCATATATCTGGACAAGATGAAAACTGTAATTCAAAAAGATACCTGCACCCCAGTGTGCATTGCAGCACTATTTACAATAGCCAAGACGTGGAAGCAACCTAAATGCCCATCAGCAGATGAATGGATAAAGATGTGGTGCATATATACAATGGAATATGACTCAGCATAAAAAAGAATGAAATAATGTCATTTGCAGGAACGTGGATGGGCCTGGAGGTTATAATACTAAGTGAAATAAGTCAGACAGAGAAAGACAAATATCATATAATATCACTTATATGTGAAATCTAAAATAATAATAATAGTACAAATGAACTTATTTATAAAACAGAGGCAGACTCACAGAGAGAACAAAGTTATGGTTGCTGGGGGAAGGGGTGGGGGAAGGATGGATTGGGAGTTTGGGATTGACATGTACACACTGCTATATTTAAAATAAAATGCCTTTCCATGAAAAAAGAAAAAAAATTTTAAAAAGAGAAGACTTTATAAGTGATGTAAATGGAGCTTGAAGCTTATTGGGATTATTTTTCAGTAGCCCTATCTACACGTGAAATAGGGGTTCAGAGGAAAATCTGAATTAAGATGGAAAGTGGGATTTAAATTATTATCAAAAAAAAAAAAAAGTGAGGATGATGATGACATTGACTGATGTTGGTGACGGCGGGTGGCGGTGAACGTTTATTGAGCATTTGCTAAGTAACCTGAAACGGGCCTGTGCTTTCTGTGGTTATTTTACTTGATCCTTAGAACAACCCTTTGAGGCAGGTGCTATTACAGTCACCCCACTTGACACAGAAGGAACCCAAGTAAGTAACAATTAAGTAACTTGTCTGAGAGATTCAACTGGGATTCAAGACCAAATATGTTGCCTCCACGCCTTAGAGCTGAGCCTTCTCAAGTACATGGAGAGGGCGGGGAGGCTATTCCAGGCCAGAAAATGTGAACCCAGGGAATGAAGGAGGGGGTGTGTGTGCCATGTGCTGGGGAGGATACCAGGGGAGGTGCTGGCAAGGAGGTCAGCGACCAGTTACACAGCCTGGCGGAGCAGTGAGACTATGAAATACTGATGAAAGAGTTTAAAAAAAAAAGGATGAGTTCATCCTTTTATACTGATGTAGGAACCCTGATAAGACATCCTGAGAATGGAATAAGCAATGTGCAGGACGACACATAAACATTTATTTAGAAAAGAAACACGTGTGTGTGTGTGTGTGTGTGTGAGAGAGAGAGAGAGAGAGAGAGAGATTGAATGTTTGCACAGAATTGATCTGGAAAGATATCCTTTCAAGTTCTGACAGTGTCCACGTGTGCCAAGGATGCAGGCTGCAGGTATTAGTGGTGACGGTCAAAGGAAACTTGAGCTTTTTTTAATTTAATTTTTATTTTATATTGGAGTATAGTTGATTTACAATGCTGTGTTAGTTTTAGGTGCACAGCAAAGTGAATCAGTTATACATATACATGTATCTATTCTTTTTCAGATTCTTTTCCCTTATAGGTTATTACAGAATATTGAGTAGAGTTCCCTGTGCTATACAGTAGGTCCTTGTTGATCATCTGTTTTGTATGCGGTAGTGTGTGTATGTTAATCCCAAACTCCTAATTTATCCCTCCCCCACTTTGGTAACAACAAGTTTGTTTTCAAAGTCTGTGAGTCTGTTTTGTAAATAAGTTCATTTGTATCATATTTGAGATTCCACAAATAAGTGAAGTCATATCATATTTGTCTTCTCTATCTGACTTACTTAGTGTGATAATCTCTAGGTCCTTCCATGTTGCTGCAAATGGCATTATTTCATTCTTTTTTATGACTGAGTGATGTTCCATTGTAGTTATGTACCACATCTTCTTTATCCATTCCTCTGTCAGTGGACATTTAGGTTGCTAAAGGAAACTTGAGCATTGATCTAGCATTTATGTTTTGTTTTCTGTTTGTTTGTAAGCAAGATGACTGCATTCATGCACTTAGGTAATTCTGAAAAGGTGAGGGTGTTGTTAGGAAAAAAGAAAAAGAAATGGAATCATTTGGGAATTTCACATTCTGTCCCATCTCCAAATCTTAGACTTGAAGATTTCAGGACTGTTTACATTGTTGGAGCTGAGGTAATGCAAGGGCTAAAGGAACAAATTGTCACTGAATTCATGGGGAAGACAGCATCCTTGCTGATTAGTTCCTTTTTTAACGTGGAAGACTATTTGGAGTTTTAGATATCTGGGTGTTGGCATAGGGGTGTAGAGAACATTCTGGTAAAGCAAGTCCCCTCTTGCATTACCTGGCCCAGAGGTGGGAATAGGGATCAAAATAGGAAGAAAAAACCCTTCGAGGTACAGTCTGCCCTCCACATCCGTGGGTTCAATTTCTCGAAATTTCGATCCAAGGAGGTTGAATCTGCAGATGCGGAACTTCCAGTACGAAGGCCGATTGTATTCACATACTACGTACACCTCCGTTTTTATTTTTTTATTCGTTTTATTTTTATTGGAGTATAGTTGCTTTATAATGTTGTGTTAGTTTCCTCTGTACAGCGAAGTGAGTCAGCTATATGTATACATATATCCACTGTTTTTTAGATTTCCTTCCCATTTAGGTCACCACAGAGCGTTGAGTAGCAGCATTCTGTGTGCTATACAGCAGGTTCTCATTAGTTATCCACTTTACATACAGCAGTGTATATACGTCAGTCCCAATCTCCCAATTCATCATCCCCCCCAAGCATGCTATTCTTGATGAATGAAAGGCTGGCTTCTAACTTTCCCAGATACTGAGAACCAGGAGAAAAGACATGGAACCTTGGAAAGTGAAGATAAAAAATTCTTTTAATTAAAAAAATTTTTTTAATTGGGAGAAGAAACGTCACAGCCACTGATGTGTTACCAAAGGGGAGAACGATTGTTAGCATTTGACTAAAGGCCTCCAAGTACCGTCAAATATAAATATTTATTGAGTAACCCAGGCCAAGGCATGGAGCTTAATGATAAGGAACTTGGACGTTGTGGGTTTTGGTATCCACAGGTCCTGGAACCGACCCCACGCAGACACCCAGGATGACTGTGCCCTCACCTCTCAGCACCCCCTCCCAGCACCTCCACCCCTCTCAGCACCCATGCGTACAAATGCAAAGTGGCCAATTCTGTGTGTTGTAGATGGATAAAGGACATGTGGACTTCTGAGCTTCCGCCGGAGAAGATAACAGTTCAAGCCCTCCAGGATGCTGGGCAGGTGGGGGCTGGAGTGAGAGATGCTGGCGTGAAGGGTAAGTGACGACTGAAGCCCAGTGCGCCGCGGCCTGGACTCTTTGGTTTCCAAGTTCCTCAGTGTGCGGGGATACGGTGTGCTCTGGCTTGGTGCGCTGCTGTGGATGTGACCTTTCTCTGACAGAGGATCAGGGAGGATGCTTACCTGTTTCCTGGTACCTAAGGGATTCTGTTGCCATGCAGTGGCTGCAGGGCCCAACCAACATGAGGACAGCTCAGGAGCTCCAGAGAGTAAACTGTAACCGCGCACCTTTATGGAGCGCCAACTGCGTGGCAGGCCCCAGCGCTTTAAGGCATTCATTCATTTCGTTCTCATCTTAGAGCTGGGCCACCAGGGAGCGCAAAGAACCTGGTTGATTACTGAGGGCAGATGGTCCTGATGGTGACCCCATCCCAAGGGAAAAGCCTCTTCCTCTTTCTCATGCATCCCCCGCTTGCCTTTCTCCCCATGCCCGCGTTTCATCTATTTTATTTTTTTCAAGGAATCATAGATCTCTGTATGAAAGGGACTTAGCATCAGAGGGATGTCAGCATAGGTCACCGTGGCGGATCATAGTTTCTCTAAATGGCCACCGTGGTATCGCTGCTCTTCCAGAACCTTGCCGGGTCCCCTCAAGCTGGGAGTTCTGCTTTCCCTCCTCTTGAGTCTGGGTGGGACTCGGTGACCACCTTCACAGGGAAGGTGGCAGAGGTGACACTGAGTGACCTCAAAGCCGAGATCAGCAAAGCGTACGTGGCTCCCAGCCAGCGCTCACGCTCCGGGCAGGCCTGCCTGTGAGACCAGCTGGGCCCCGTGGAAAGGCCCCGAGTAGGGGTTCCAGCCGACAGCCCCTCCAGGGCCCCACTGACACGTGAGGGAGACTTCCAGTGGCGCCAGCCCCCAGCCTCGGAGCTGCCCCACCGCTGCCGAGTGGAGT
Organism: Eschrichtius robustus; assembly: GCF_028021215.1. Lineage (NCBI taxonomy): Eukaryota > Metazoa > Chordata > Mammalia > Artiodactyla > Eschrichtiidae > Eschrichtius > Eschrichtius robustus. The sequence continues at coordinate 48,925,077 of NC_090839.1, read as the reverse complement.
GCGGACAAAGTGAACTGTCCCCGCGGAGCCCTGTCCCTGCAGCAGGTTCAGGAGAGGATAAACATCGTCACTGCTTGGTGTTCTCTCATGTAAACCCACCGCGACACCGTTGAAGGTAGATGTCATTCATTACACAGATTTACAAGAAAGAGGAAGGAGGCCGAGTCAGATGAAGTGACTCACCCAAGGCCACACGAAGAGCTGGGATTGGAACCCAGGGCTCCCTGATGCCCAGCTTGTGAGATCCCCCCCTGCCCCAGGGCCCATTCCTTCTGCACTGGGAGCTGGGGCCTTTGCTGCCCCTCAAATACAGCCGTCTCAGAGAAGGCAAACCATTTGGAATAGGAGGACCAGAGAATACAACTTTGGAGAACTAGCTTTAACATAGTTTGTTCTGACTCTCTTTCCTTAATTTGAATCCTAATTAAACCCTGGGATCCTGCCTTAAACATACAGTCCTCTCGGGAAGCTGCCTGCTTTCCCTCCGAGAGCTTAGATTCACGGTATCTGCTCGTGTTACACGAGATGCATATCATGTGAAGTAATAGTCATGTTTCTGTGTCACCCCTGTTTGACTTCAGGTTCCGTGAGGCCAGAGCCTGGTCTGTGTCTCCTATTTCTCATTTTTTAGCACAGCCTCTAACCTGTAGTAGACAGTGAATAAATGCAAGTTAAATAAATACCAAAGAGCCGTTAAGTGTGAATTTTCTTGAGAAGGATGATGGTAGCATATAAGGAAGTGCAAAATTCCAGGTATAAATACTGAAGTCTTATCTTGGTGCTAAAGGTTTGTCTTTTGAGGTCAAGGTTTCTTTGTCACTTCCTTTGTTTCCCCTGTTAGATAAAACATCTTTGGGTTTCACTTTTATAAACAAAGAACTCCCACAAAATGCAACAGTAAACTAAACAATAACAGGAACTGGCAGAGCTCTGAGACAATATTTCTCAGTGGGTTGTTATTCAAGTGGAAGATATTTTCAGAGGTGCAGCATTGGAGAATTGACTTCAGTATGAATGTTGAAATGTGACATGTAACATCCACACTCATCGTGGTTGGCCTTTGCTCATAGTATCGGTGGCCTTGTGTCTTTCAACTTGAATTTAGTTCCATGTCTGCGTGGCATTGCAGCTGCTCCAGAACTGGGGACAACTCTTCTCTCTACATTGTCCAGAGTGTCCAGCACTGGACCCTACGTTCAGTAGGTAGAGTATCAGCAGGACCAGAATATGAGGGTATTTGTTTCTTTTATTTTGGCCTCTGGGATCCTAGTTCCCCAGCCAGGGATCAAACCCTGGCCATGACAGTGAAAGCGCCGAATCCCAACCACTGGACCGCCAGGGAAGTCCCAAGGATTTTGTTTTTTAAGAAGGATAAATGAATGCATGCAAAATGTTAGGCAAGTTTAAATGCTTAATCATCTTTTTTTAGTGCCTAATCTATCAGTCAGCTTTTGCTGTCTAACAAACCCCCCAAAACTTAGTAGCTTCAAATAATAGCCATGGATTTAGTTCACGATTCTGCAGGTCGGAAGTTCAGGCCACCTGGGTCAGCTGGTCTAGCTGGGTTTTCTGGGCTGACTGGTTGGCTGGGAGCTGACAGGTGGAGGAAGCCTCGGTCCAGGTGACCCACCTCTGCTCTGCTCCCCTCCCCTCAGCAGGTTAGGCAGGACTCCAAGAGGACGCACGTGCACGGCTTCTTGAGGCTGGGGCTTGAGAAGGACACAGGGCCACTTCTGCCGCTTTCTGTTGGCCAGAGCAAGTCACAGGACAGTTCAGATCCGAGAGATGAGGAGTAGACTCCACCCGTGGTGGCAGGGTTTGCAAAGCCTGCAAAGGGGCAAGCTCGCAGGGAGCGTGGAGAACCGTGGCCACTGCGGAAGTGCGCACACCCAGTAAGATGCGGTATTGTGCGGAGGACATTGGCAGCGCTACCTTGCAGGTGGTGGAAATGAAACTCCTTATGCACTTTATAACTTATGAGAAAATGGAACTGGATTGAGAGGAGAGGCTAGCAGGAGAGGCTGAGATGGACACAGAAGAGAAGAGCCCTGGGTGCCACACCTCCCCCCAGTTCTCCAGCTCCCAAGTCTGGAAAAGGGGGTGTTGAGACAGGTCAGGGGGAGGGGGGGATAGAGGCAGAGCACAGGGTGGATAGTTGGTAGCAAAGAGGGTTTCTTTTCCTTTGCTGCAGTTTTCTCTCCCTCTGTCTGCTGGGGGTGGCAGGCAGATCAGAGGTGGTGAGGAGCCGCCTTCACGTCTGGGTCAGCAGAAGGTGCCCTGTGCGGAATCCGACAATCCGGGGACAGACTCAGTGCCGTCTGCTTCCTGCCCCTGAGGCTTCAAGTGCATGTGGTTTGTCTGATGGGTTTGTTTGCTGGAGGGGAGGGGAAGGGTCGAATGGTCTGTCTGCTGCCTCCCTTTTACCATGGCATTTCAAGGAGGCTTCACCTTGCACCCTCGGGTCCCAGCCTCCTGACATTTGTTTTGCATCTCCTTGTCACAGTGGCCCTAGAAGGCTGAGACTGAGTTATCCTCGCTTTACAGATGGGGAAACCGAGTGCTGAGAGGTTCAGGAACTTGCCTGGATCACACAGGTGGGCAGTGGCCAGAGCAGGGTTCGAAGCTGGGCTATGCTTTGGGTACCACGGTGCGTGGCCCTGAACACCGCCATGCTGTGTGGCCTGCAGGTCAGACAGAAACGGCTGCCCAGCCAGGTGTAATCAGGACAGCGGGGTGTCATCCCTCCCCCTCCCCGGCCGCTGCTTGGAAGGAGGTCTGAGGTCTGAGGACTGTGCTTAGGAAGGTGTCACCCTAGAGAATTCAGCAGCAGCAAGAAGCAGCTACCTGGGGGAAACCCCGCCCTCCCCCAGGTAATCAGGAGCCCTGGGTAATCAGGGTGGGGAATTTCCAGCAGAGTCCTAAGCCCCCCACCCCACCCCTGAGGCCGGGTCTGAGCACCCTGCTTCACAGCAGCCCCGGGAATGCTCTGGTGGGGGCTGGGCAAGCCTGGTCCTCTGCCCAAGTCCTCGGGCCCCTGCTGAGTCCCTTTGAAATATTCCTCACTCAGTTCCTCCCAGTTCCTCTGGGAAGGGCTCGTGTGCCCCAGCCACGTGCTCCGAGGAGCGGGACCCCACCGGCATCTCCCCCCGGACGCCCCTCTTGTACCATCTCTGGTTCTCAGGCTTCCCCTGCTCTCCATGCACAAGAACGTCCTGAACCAAATATAGTCGATGGAGATTCTCGTTTATGGCCCTGCTCATGGTTTAGTTAAAGGCAGTGCTGCCATCAGCTGGCTGAGACTTTTAAAGTGGTTTCATGAAGATGGAATGTGTTCCTTTTTCTTCATTCTCTTTTTTTCCTTTTTCTTTTCCTCAGTCCTACCCATTCTTTCCAATAGGCGGGTGCAGCTTGGAAGCCTGATGGTAATAAGGAGAAACAAGAATAGCTTGAAAACAGTAGCATTTATTAAAGGCTTTGCCACAAGCCAGGTCCTGTTCTAGGCACGTTACACTTTCTTTTCTCACAACGGTCCTGAGGGGCAGTGGTTTTGTCCCCATTTTACAGATGAGGAAACTGAGGTACAGAGAGGTGAAGTCACCTGTGTGTCATGATGCCTGGCACATTCAAGTGCTTGATGTTATTTGTAAAATGAACCATGTCTTAGTATGAGTCGAAAATTCAGGTGCAGGGGTTTCTATGGGCAGTTTCTATGGGTACTACAGAAGGGCATGAGGGGGTGCAGCTGGGGCAGGGAAGGGGGGAGAGGCCATTCAGGGTGGGGCCTGAGCAGGTGACTGCTGTGGGTAACCGGGGCTCAGTCCCACTGGGGACCTGTGACAGACTATGTACGGGGTATCCGGGAATTGTCCCACCAAGGGACATGGAAGCTGGGGTGTTCCTAGCGAAATCGTGGGGACCTTTTGAAGCAATTGTGAATTTCATAATTATATCCTATAAGTTGCCCCCATTTGTCCAGGGAAGGAAGGAAGGAGAGCCTATTGTGCAGGATTCCCCTGGCTTGCTGTACTTTCCCTTCGTTCTCTGCATCTCAACTCTTCCTGTGCAACACACTGCCCCCAGATGCAGTGGAAAAATTAATAATAAGCGTCTATGTAGCTACTGCAGTAAAGGTTGGCTGGGGCTTGGCTGATCTGGGTTGGGCTCAGCTGGGCAGCTCTGCTGACCTTGGTTGGACCAGCACACATTGGAGGGCAAGAGGAGTGGCTGATCCAGGCTGGGCTCAGCTGGGTGACTGTTTCTGGCCTCTCGCCGAGGTCTGGCCTCAAGCCTGCTCCACCCGAGTGCATTCTAAGTCCAGCCTTACAGACAGCGGCAGCCCAGGGCAGCTCTTCTCATGACCAGGGGAGAGGCAGGGGGCGCAGGTGGAGACCCAGAGGCCTCTGCACTGCTGCTTCTATGTTATCGTATTGATAATGCAAGTCACATGGTCAAGCCCAAGTCAAGAGGCCGAGCGGTGAACTCTGCCTGTCCTGGGGGGTGTCTACTGTTGGCCTTGGTCAGGACCCAGAAGGCCCACTGCTTCTGCCTAACTGGGCAAATACAAGGGGAAATTTAAAGGCCTTTACCAATGGCAGTTTTGGTTATAACTCTGGGCAAAGCCTCAAATCTTTAATGACAGTCTAAGTTGTTATTAATGGGAGATGACCTGGTTATTAAAAGCTACACAGCCTCAGGTTGCAGGAACTTCTGGTAGCTCGGACCTTCGCCGGGGATTGCTGCCCCACCTGGTCCCACGGCTTTGCTCCTCGTGGACTTGGGAGGTGTCTGGGGTTGTCCGGCTCCCTCAGTGACAACCCACTGCCTCCCCACAGCTGCCTAAAATGGTTTGACTTGGCATCAGCGCGTCCTGGTTGCTCAAGTGTGTCGGACTGAAATAAGAGCAGCCAGTGGGATGAATAAATTGTCAATTACATAGATGTGTATGTTTTCCTCCATTTTGGGAGAACGCTCTGAGTTCTGTGAAAATGTCCTTTCTTTGCCTCGATCAGTACCTTGGCTCTCCCGCCTGGCACAAATACAGTTGAGCTGGAGAGGCGGGAGTGCTTTTATGTTGGTTGGAATTAGCAGCAATAGATTTACGGGACTTCTTCCCAGTGAGCATGGAAAAAACTTGCCACTTTATGCTTTTTGTGAGTTCTAAGTCACAAAGCATTCTGCTGAGGGTGGCTTGACTGTTGTGTTCTTGGCCCTGTACGTCTTTCCAAACACTTGTAAGTTATTTATACTGTGTTCGCATGTTGGCCAAGCAAGTAAGACCTTGCTGAATGATGGCACCGTATCTGGCCCGACAGAGCTTTCTAATTAACCCATCAATGCAAAGCATGCGCCTTATGAATGCTGCTAAAATGCCTGTGGCCTCAGTGGCTTGTTTCTATCTTCGTGAATGCATAGGGATAAGGCAGAAAGTACCAGCTGTGTGAGCCAATTCGTGTGTCACTTCTGGGTGGGAAGGATGGTGGGGGAGTGGAGAGGTGAGATGAGAAACGGAAGCAGGTGTGTTCACAAGCACATGACCACTGTGGGCAGCTGGGGTCAGGCCCGCCGGGGAGCTCTGGGAGATGGCACTGACCTCACCTCAGTGTTACTTCACCCAGGGAGTGAGGACCCTGGGGCATTATCCACCAACCCCCATCCATCATTGGTGAGGACCATTCCAAGGGGCAATAGCTCTTTGGTCTTCCGGCCCACCTAGGCATACCCCTGCCATCAGTCTTCAGATCAAAGAGAGCTGTGGGTACCAGAGGATGGATATTTTGGAGGAGCTAGGTAATTTGTGATTTTTTTAAAGAAAAGTAACATTGACCTTTCTTAAAGTCGAAAAAATGGCACGTATGGGAGGGCGGGTGCTGCGGGGACATGGGTGAGGCCCCCTTAGCATCTGCTATGGGGTGTGCCAGAGAGTTTGAGGAATGGAAGGAGGGAATTTGTAGCTTTTAAATCTGAGCACAGCGGAAACTAAATCCCTCTGAGGCCTTTGGACGGAATGGGGAAAGGAGAACATTTTTTTTTGCGTGGCTATTTAATTTATTTACATTTTGTCACAGCCATACAATGAAACATTATACAACCACTAAAAAAGGTAGAAGAGCTACTGTGATGATATGAAACTGTCTTCAAGTTACAGTTTTGAGTAGAGAAAAAGCACAATACAGAACGATCTTTAGAATATGTTCCTATTTATAGAAATAGCTTTATTGGGATCTAATTTACATATCATAAAATTCACCCCTTTTAAGTGTACAGGTATGAGTGCTTTAGTAAACTTTTACCGTTTTCTAGAAATTTCATGCAAATGGAATCATACACTGTGTGGTCTTTTGTGTCTGGCTGCTTTCACTCGGTCGTCCGAGTTTGTAGCATGTCAATAGTTTGTTCCCTTTTTACTGTGGAAAAGTATTTCATTGATTGGATATATCGCTTTTTGTTTATCCATTCCACAGTTGATAGACATTTGGATTGATTTTAGTTTTATTATTATGAATAATGCTACTATGAACATCCACATACAAGTCTTTATGTGGACATGGACTTTTATTTCTCTTGGGTAGGTACTTTAGGAGTGAAACTTCTGGGTCATATGGTGAGTACTTGTTTAGTTCTTTAAGAAACTGCCAAACTGTTTTCCAAACAGGCTGCTCCATTTTACTGCATTCCCACCAACAATGGGAGCCTGATTTCTTCCTGTCCTCACAAACAGCTGGTGTGGTCAGTTTTTTTTGATGTTCGCAGCTCTGATAGAAGTATAGTCGCATCTTATCGTGAGTTTAGCATTTCCCCGTGATTAAGGATGTTGAGTATCTTTTCATGTGCTTATTTGCTAGTGGGTTATCTTCCTTGGTGAAGTGTCTGTTCAAATCTTTTCTTATGTTTGTGTTGGGTTCTTTATCTTCTTATTCACTAGTAAGGGTTCTGGACTATTGCCATTTTTTCTATAAGTCTGAAATGATTTCCAAATAAAAAGTTAAAAAAAAAGTCTAACCCCCATCACCCTCCCCATGCCCCTTCAGGATGGTACACCCAGGAGTTGTTTCAGTGTGGACATGCTCACTAAAATAATTCAAGGGAAGGGAGAGATCAGACTTTGAATCTTTGGCCAGAAGGAGTCATTGTCTGGTAACGACACAATGGCTCTTTACTGAATCAAGACATACTTCCTTGACCACTTTTTCACTATGAATGGGAAATCAGTGATTAAAGCGTGTCCAGATGTTGGATAAAGGAACGCACGATAGAGCTTATTAATATCTCCCTTCCTCTCCTTACTGTGGAAGTTACTCAGCCTCCTCAGCCTTCCCCTTCAGGTGTGGTCAGGAGGCGCCTGGTGGGCAGGTCACACGGTGGGTCTGGAGGGGTGGGCAGGGCTGGGCGGTCCCCATTCTGGCAACAAGAGCACAGACACACCTGTGTCCAGTGGGCCCCCCACCAAATCCCCTCCTTCTTCTGTAACTTCTCACATCATGAACTTGAACCAAATCCACGCCTGTAGCTAAATGTACTGAATTCAAACAGGACTTAATGGGCTGATTTAGTCAACAGCAGAGGAAACAAGGATGATGAGGTGGAGAAGGAAGACCTTCCAACCCACTTGCCATCTCCCTGACGCCGGCCACGTTGGCCTGTACTTACCGGCTTTCAATTTTCCAAATATTTAGCGAATATCTACTGTTCATTGTTTCATTCATTCACTAAGTCTTTATGAACTCCTAACATGCCACTCCAAACTCAGCCACTGTTTGAGGCTGGGGGTAGGGATGGGAGGGGGGATTAGTAGTGAAGAAAAGGGGCAAAGTGCTTTCCCCCAAGAGGCTTCCATTCTCTTGGAAGGAAGAAATAGATGGATGGAAGTGGGAGAAACAGACAATAAATAATTAAGCAAATAAATACACAATAGATATCAGGTTATAATAAGCATTACAAAATGAAATACAACACAATAAGGAGGTTGAGACAGATGTGTTCATAAAAATTCTGGAAGGATGTACTCCAGAGGATTATTAACAAATAGACCTGTAGTTTTAAAAAATTTACGTTAGTAATTTGTTTTCTAATTTTTCTACAACAAACTTGTATTGCTCTTTTTGGTAAAAAAAAGTTATTCCAAATTTGCCGAAAACATTAGATTTTAAGTCCATATGATTCATTGTGTCACTGGTATCATAATTTTGTAACCAAAAATATTGAAAAAAAATCAACTGGAAAATAATACATAGTCTTTATTGTCTGCAATGTGGTTTCTGCATGTTTTAGGAATTTTGATATGTGGAAATATAAGATCAATAAATTATGGAAAACCAGGCATGTTTATGAAATGCCTTTCTGATGGGTAACTTGGAATGATGAACGGTCTCTTCAAGTCTTGGTCAATTACAAATGTTGCTAAGTTGGCCAGAATAGAAAATAGTAGCATTAAATGCAAGATGCAGAGACCAACCATTTGAGCCCCAAATGCTGCTTCTAATATTGTTTTGTTTTCACTGGCAAAGGGAACTGCAAATGTGTGTCCAGGAGTTCACACAGCAGAACATACAGTCATTGGGTTAGCCTGGCCCAGGAAGACTCCCAGACTTGGAAAGTCAGACAAAAATAAAACATTTTAAGGCCCCACCCAGACTCTTTGCCTGGGGCTCAGCTCCCAGGAACACGAATACATAAGTATGATTACGTTGCCCCTCCCTCCTTCCCTCCTTCTCTTTCCCCTCCTCCGTGCTTCCGTATGACTGAGTCTGCCTTTTGATTGATTGGTGCCGCTTTCCAAAACAGGTGACACTTTGTCTCCTAACGTCACCACTGCTTATAACAACCGCTCACGACAACTCGTGTGGTCACACAACACTCCCACCCAAGACATCCGTCCAAAACCTTCCCACCCTACACTGTCAAGTCATTCCGTTTCTGGTATAGGCTGACGTTAAAATCCACTTGGGAATACATCAGATCCCATCCAAATAGTAACTTCATTGGATGGTTTGCAAGCTTGGTCATGTTTTCTTGTAACTGATTCAAGTTCATAGTTATCCATGTACGCACTGATAAAGAAACTCAAAATCTGCGTCCACGCAAATTCTTCTGTTTTTTTTTTTTTTTTTCCGGTTGTGTTGGGTCTTCGTTGCCGTGCACGGGCTTTCTCTAGTTGCGGTGAGCAGGGGCTACTCTTCGTTGCGGTGCATGGGCTTCTCATTGCCGTGGCTTCTCTTGTCGTGGAGCATGGGCTCTAGGCGCGCAGGCTTCAGTAGTTGTGGCATGTGGGCTCAGTAGTTGTGGCTCGCGGGCTCTAGAGCGCAGGTTCAGTAGTTTTGGCGCATGGGCTTAGTTACTCCGCGGCCTGTGGGATCTTCCCAGACCAGGGCTCGAACCCGTGTCCCCTGAACTGGCAGGCGGATTCTTAACCACTGCACCACCAGGGAAGTCCCCATATGGATTCTTAATTGGCTCTTACTTTAAGTCGGAGTTCCGTGGCTCTACTCACTGTTTCCAGTGGTTTCTGTTGTTCCAGAGCGATTGATCCCAGTAGCTTTGAGGTTTCTTTTTTGTTTATTTTTTACTTCCTTGTTGATTGGATTCTAAGGAGCCCAACTATCACTCCTTTGTTTTACGTTCCTGGATCACTCATTATTGAGAAATTAAATGATGCTAATTGAGAGAAGGCTTATAATGAGGCAGGAATTCTAGCTACAAAGATAAAGTACACTTTGAGCAAAAGTTAACATTTTAAAGTTTGATAGTGTTCAACAAAAGTTAACGAAGGTATATAAAGTACTATTTGACATTGAGTGAAAAATAATGTATTGGTTCCTTTTTTCTTATAACAAATTCTAGCTTCACTAAAAAGAATTCATTTGTTTTTATATAACTGCATTTTGCACTATACTAGTTCAGTGTTGCCATAACTAAGTTTTATTAGGCTTTGTTTTGAAAATTTGCCTTTTTTTTTCTTCCTTGGACTTTAAAAAGCGTAAGTCACAGTGACATGCTCAGTGTGGCATTTGCTGATGCGTAAGAGTGCGTGTGGTTTTAATTTTTGGTTGTTTTTTCTCCCTCGACCTTTTCTTTTAGTTAATGTGAATCACATTGCGTTTTCCGCTCCTGAGCACTGATTATTGCCATCCACTTCCTCTGGAGCTCACCACACCACGAGGTCCTCTGGGAAATGGATTAGTCACAGCAGAGCCAGGCACCTCGCGTGCCACGGTCGGTATCAGCTCCCACAACCGTGCCTTTAGGAGGAAGACGAAAACTGCTGTAGCGTCTTCCTTCGGGGAAGGAATAAGGCCTCAGTTTGGGGGTGTGTACGGCTTGTCACACTCCCTGGATTCATCTTTATAATATAACACACAGGCAGATTGGATATTAAGAAAGACAGAGATCTCATGTGGTTAAGGCCAGACTTATAAAGACATTCCCAAGGTCACGCCTTAATCATATCAATAATTGTTGCTAGGTTTCAACTTCCATTTAGCATCATTGATTGACAGCTTGTGACCCCCTGTCCCCAGGTGTAATTGCCATCTTCCCTCCATTTGGTATCACCTGACCTAAGGGTGCTGTGGCTGTGGTCTCTACGATCGGGAGAACTCTTTAATTTTCCTATTCAGAGTGAAGCCCATTCAGGTTTGAGGAACTAGAGCAGCTGAAGAGCAGGGACCAGTGGTTAACCAGTTAGATAAACTGAGCAAGGTGTCAGGAGATCACGTTCTGGTCTGAGCCGGGGGTGGCTTTGGGGAACTGTGTGTGCCGCCCTCGGCCTCAGTTTCTTCGAGTCTGTTAGCTTGTAGGGGGCAGAAAGGCCAACCCCAAACAGCGTAGCCAGGTGAGGACTGGGCACGGTGGCCCTGCAGACAGAATGTGGTCACACATACAAAAAGCCTGACCAAGTATTAGATGAACATACAGGGAATATAAGCCCTTAGCCTTCACGGTAAAAAGGATCGCCAGCTCTGTTTCCCTGAGACAGCGGAACATTCGTCTGGAGATTCTGCTCTTGCCTGTCCTGTTGATCATCTGGAGCTCAGGGGCGTACAGAGCACAGCAACCCTCCTGGTCAGTTAGAAGTTAAGGGCTGGCGCGCGGGTGAGGCGACCCCGAGAGCCACGCTCTACCCCGGGGCCGACGCTGGCCAGCTGTGAGGCCTCGGGTAGGCAACTCAGCCTTCGGGCCTCACCTTCTTCACTGATGGAATCAGAGTATGGCCTCTCTACCTGAAGGCCAGGAGTGCTGATGGAAGAGGACGCTGGGGACCCCACTGGGAAGTAGCACCACAGCTGTTACCAGTGTCTGCAGCGTCCAGGAGAGAGGCAGCACCCCATACCCGCCATCCACACACTCAGTGAGCTGTCAGCTCCCTGGGGCTGGCAGCTCTCTCAGCTGTGACTTGCGGCAGGTCCAGAAGCCCCGCTTGTTGCTCACATCATGGATCTCTAGCTAGCCTGAGCACAGGCCAGAAAGCGATGCAGGCGTAGACACTAAGTCTTTCTCTGTCCGTCTTACTTCCCTCAGGATGATAATCTGTAGGTCCATGTGTGTCGCTGCAATGGCGTTATTTCATTCTTTTTAATGGCTGAGTAATATTCCACTGTATATTTGTAGCGCATTTTCTTTATCCACTCATCTGTCGATGGGCGTTTAGGTTGCTTCCATGTCCTGGCTGTTGTAAATAGTACTGCTGTGAACATTGAGGTGCAGGTATCTTTTCGAATTAGAGTTTTCTCCAGATATATGCCCAGGAGTGGGATTGCTGGGTCCTATGGTAGCTCTATTTTTACTTTTTTAAGGAACCTCCATACCGTTCTCCGTAGTGGCTGCACCACCTTATTGTACCTTCCCACCAACAGTGTAGGCGGGAGTGTTCACCTGTAATTATCTTGTCACTCCTGGCTGGTACAGTGAGGAAGAGCAGTTGGTGTCAATGTGATTCCAATAATGTTTGTTCTCTTTAGCCTTTTATTTATTTCATATTTTAGTCGTTTCATAGGACTTAATTTAGGGAACTTAACTGGATGTGGTGCAAGCTGGTCCCAGAACATCGCAGCAGGTGATGCTGCCCTCTGATCTAGAGGAGCCCTCTGGCTTTACCTCAGATTTCATCCGTGGCATCCATTAGCCGTCCCACCTATGCTAACGCTGTCTCTCCAACCCCTGGCCACGTGCCCAAGCTCCAAACTCATATCCAGCTCTGTCGGTCATCTCCACTTTGGTGACCCATGGTCTCTTCACATTCCACTGGTCTAAAATTCATCTGTTTTGTTTCTCCCACTACACCTGCCATTTTTCTGGATGCCGTAACTTGGTGAATTCTACCACCTTCTACCCAAGATTCCTACAGCTGAAACCTGAAACTTCTCTGGGACTCCCTTTCCTCTACCCACCTCCCACATGTATCAAGTCCTGACCCCCTTAAATATTTCTCACCTATATGCCCCCACGCTAATATGCATAGATCATCCTCTCACCCCCCAACTTGGTTGGCCCCCCAAAACGTCCACCTGCTGCTCAGAGGTATCCATTGGTGTCTTGTCATCACCCACAGGGTCAAATCTACATTTGTTTGCTTGGCCTACAAGGTGATCTGTTCCGTGCAACCACAGTTCCCCTTCCACAGAACCCTTGGGGCTCTAGCAATACTGAGAAAGGTTGGATTTATGGTCTCCCCAAAGCATTTGCTCACCCCTCTCTTCTGAATGGCATTTCTCACCCTCTTCTCTCTGCCTGGAATCCCTTCCACTGCCTACTCATCCTTCCAGGCTCAACTCCGACACTGCCTTCTTTGTAAAGCAATCCTGGTCTTTCTCAGAAGAACTTACACTTTCTATCTTCTGTTGCCATTGTGCTGGTCACAAATCTCAGTTGTTGTTTGTTTTCAACATCTTTATTGGAGTATAATTGCTTTACAATGGTGTGTTAGTTTCTGCTGTATAACAGAGTGAATCAGCTATCCATATACATACATCCCCATATCTCCTCCCTCTTGTGTCTCCCTCCCACGCTCCTTATCCCACCCCTCTAGGTGGTCACAAAGCACCAAGCTGATCTCCCTGTGCTATGCGGCTGCTTCCCACTAGCCATCTATTTTACATTTGGTAGTGTATATATGTCCATGCCACTCTCTCACTTCGTCCCAGACAAATCTCAGTTTTAACAGTGATCTTGTTGTACATGTCTGGGTGCAGAGGGTAGCATTTTTTTTTTTTTTTTGGCCGCTCTTTGTGTGGCTTGCAGGATCTTAGTTCCCTGACCGGGGATTGAACCCGGACCCATGGCAGTAAAAGCGCCAAGTCCTAACCACTGGACCGCCAGGGAATTTCCAAGGGTAGCTTTTTAATATGTCTGTTATCTCACACTGACAGCCTGGTGCATTGTAGATGCTCCACCGTGTTTGTTAAATAGAAGAATGGTTGAATGAATCATCAGCCAAGATACACCCATCCTCGGTGCATAGGTTGGGAAAGAGAGAACTGGCAAGGTGGGTGCAGGGTTAGAGCAGGCTCATTCCTCTTCTGCAAGTTTATGGAGGATGTTTTCAGACTACTCATGACTATGGTCTCCAGAACCTTTAGGCCCATGGAGTTTATTCTAGTCTGTGTTCCATCCTTTAAGATGGACCCACGTGTATTTTATTTCAAGGTGGCTCAGAGGTCTGAGCTTCCTGGGAGATTTGCAGACCAGAAATAGTGCAGCACAGGTCCGGAGCTGGTCGACCAGTTCTCCAAGACTGAGGTGGTGGTGTGGGAACTGCCTAGATTTGACTAGTGGCAGCTCTGGTGGAGTCGCAGCTCTGTTTTTTTTTCTGTTGGGCTTCCTGTGTTTTCTCAGAGCTTACAGATGAGTTTCTTATCATGAATCCAAAGAATGGCAAGAATTTTCAGGGGCTGGATCAATGGAATAGATGGAAGAGCCCATATTAGTATGAAGAGACACGGGGAATAAGGAACTTTAAAAGCCAAGAATAGATTCTAAACTAATGTTCTGATTTGATCTATGAAGCTCTCTTGCTCAGGGCCATCCTTCCATGACCCTCTCTAAGTACCTTTATTGTAGCAGAAACTGTGCCCACTGATCAACACTAATGAGAGAGACACATACACACAGTTATAAATCCTGGATGCTAAAATACCACGTACATCTATTTGCATGAGAAGAATGAAGTTTTAATTATTGATGGTCACTATTGCTCATGCTAATATATGCATTCTTATGGCTACATAATTTTGACATAATTTAACTCGAAAGTACTTTGTGTGCATTTAGTGTATTCTTTCTTCACAATGTACTTTGTAAAAGGAAGTGGCTGTTTGCCCAAATACTTCTTAGCTTGGCCTAGGAACTTAGTAAACTGTGCTTTAAAATTTAAAAAAAAATTCTAGTGATTGATAATGATCATTAGACTAGCTAACATATATTAACGATGTACTATATTCCAGGCATTGTACTAAGAAGTGCTTTTCCATAGGTTATTTCATTGAATACCCACTTTACTGATGAAGAAACTAAGGCATAAGGAGGCTAAGTCACTGCTCAAAGCCTCCCACTTAGTGACTCCCTGGGAGGGGGGAACCCTTCCCTGTTTTAATAGTCACGGACCCATAGCAAGGAGATGTTGCTGATTGTTGGTTGGGGTTTCTTATCTTAAAATCAAAGCTGACTGATAGTGAACATGGTGAGGAAGCAAAAGGTAGTGAAAATGTTCATGCTCTGAAATCTGGACACTGAGTTAAGTTGGATTTCCCCCCTGCCTAGCTGTTTGACCTCTGAGCAAAAGTGAGTGGATGGTAAGCGGATGGACCTGCTTTGTTCCCTTCCCTCCCAGCAGCTGGGTGAGCACTGACTGAGTTAGTAATTGTATAAACATGCTTTGAAAGCTGGACCTGAGCAGGGTCCTGCTTTAGGGGCCTGAACTAGGCTCCTTCCAGGTGACTCTTTACTTTCGGGAAGAAGACTAGGGTAGAGAACGAAGCTTCTACGACTGTTTCCTATCACCACTTATCCAAAGGGATTATGTCTCCCTTTGGTTGAACGTGAGATGATTTTAGATGGACCAAAGATAAATCTTATTTGAACTTAGGGATTTGTTTTAAGATTATTTAAAATACATGTAACTAGTGCATCAAATAGTGATACCACCATGATTATTATTTAGGATGAGTTTAGATATATTTGGTTTTAAGTGAATTAATTTTAAAAGGTAAATAAATAATAGTACAATATTCCATGGACATGGCAAAAATTACTGCAGGCAGACTTAGATTTTGGGGGTATCGAGTAACACTCAAGTGTCCTCAAGGCCCTTGCCTTACCCCCAGCCCTTCCAGTGGCCTGTGGGCATCTTGCATTAGTAACTTTGTATTCTTTCCCATTAAGGGGGCTTCCAAAATAGAATAAGCCTTGGACCCCCTAAAACCTGGGTCTGCCCCTGCCTGACTTGGACTTGGTAACAATTACAGGAGCCTCTTCGAGAAGAGAGATTTTTGCAAGTTCTGGCTGTCAGGGACACAGTAGGAGCCAAGAAGAAGAAAAATGGTCTCTAACAGTTTTTTAAAACTGAACTCAGACATTAGTTACAAAAACTCAGGGGCCACCAATCATTTCCAGGTGGAGAGGACCACGCAAAAGCCACCCTCCTAAAGCACCGAGGTCTCCTCACAGGCTGGGGTGGGTGTTGGGTTCTGATGGCATCTCAGGGGCCTCCTTCTCCGGAGACCTGCTCTCAGTGACACTTAGGAGGACACACCTCACAGGGCAGGTCAAGCCACCTGCCTGACAGTAAAAGGCAGGCCCCTGCCTCCTGTGGGATAAGCGCGGTTCCGTTCACGCTACAGAGCTGCCCGTGGGGTCAGGCCAAGGCTAGACTTAGCTGTGAACACAGGCTTGCTGGGCTCTTTATCCTTCCCCTCTGCTTCTCTCGCTCCCAAAGACACTCCCAATAAGCCGTGTGCATCTGAATCCCCATCTCGACCTCTGCTTCTGGGGAACCTGGTCCAGGACTAAGCCTTTCTCAGCTCCAAATGCTTGAGCAGCTTATGCTTGACCTTCCCAGCAATCAGGGGCTCCCTGCCTTCCAAGGCAGCCAATCCTGTTTGTAGGCAGCTCGGATCATCCGATGGGTCCTTCCTAGGCTGAACCCAGCAAGCTGAACCTATTTGTAAGAAGACAGCCCGCCTGCCCCATCCTACGCTGCTTCCCAGTCTTCCCTGGGAAAACCTTCCCAGGCTGTCAGCTCATCTTTTTGTGGCCAGGATTCTGTTCACCTCACCTCAGTCCAGTGTGGCAGAATCCCACCGTTGGTGCCCACCAAAGCTGAGCCCCGCATGCTCAGTGAGAGCTGGGGACTCACGGAGCAGGACTTGCCCCAGCGTAGAAACTGCCTCCCATGAGCCCAAATGCATGTCAGGGACTCGGGCATCTCCATCGTTTTGCAGGAAGAGTCAATTCAATCCAGAGTCCCTTTCACGTGTGCTCCTGGTCCACGGCACCTTCCCCAGCATGTGCTCCATTAATGCTTTCTGTACCCCTGCTCACAGGAGTTCACATTTATTTCTACCAAATTTCATTTTGTGAACCTGTTGTCTCAGCCAGTTGAGTGGTATTTTGTATCCCAGTGATGTCACCTGGTCCCATTTTTCCAAAGCATGTTACAGACACCGCTAGAGAAAGCCCAGAAGATTTTTAGGTGGTACTCAGATGAGCATTTTTTACACTTTTATTTCATTGTTCATTGTAATTCTTATGAACTTAATTTATAGTATAAAAATGTAATTAACACATCAAATACGTAGCTTCTGTTTTTTTTTAATTTAGGTTTAAAATGAGTCAACTAAAAGAAAATCCTTAAGCCCATGTGGTGAGAATTATGAAGGCAGTTCACACAGGACTGATGTTTAGAAAACACTGGCTTAGAAGATTTACCATTTCTCTCTACTTTAAGCCCTTTGTCAGCTTAACCTTGATGTACTCCTTATCCTAGTTTAAATTTTTTTTTGAAGCCTTTTATTTTATTTTTATTTTATTTATTTATTTATTTTAACATCTTTATTGGAGTATAGTTGCTTTACAATGGTGTGTTAGTTTCTACTTTATAACAAAGTGAATCAGTTATACATATACATATGTTCCCATATCTCTTCCCTCTTGCATCTCCCTCTCTCCCACCCTCCCTATCCCACCCCTCTAGGTGGTCACAAAGCACCGAGCTGATCTCCCTGTGCTATGCAGCTGCTTCCCACTAGCTGGTTTAACTTTTTAAAAAACATCCTGAACAGAACGGTCATGGAAAGAAACGTGGGGCCTGCTCCCGTGTGATAGTGATTTATCAACTAGGGGCTCTGGGTGTGCGGACGTTTAACTGCTGTTTTGTCATCCTGTTACACACAATTTTCCATCTTGCTAAAAAGGTATCGTTACTTGTCAGCTCCTTTTTTGAAATTCAGATCCATGACTAACAGGTTTTGACTCTTGCTAGTCTAACAACCCTGCCAAAAACGTAGCAAGTGTGAGCAGCTATGAGCTTCTCTGAGCACCCCTGAGCTGACATAGCTTGCCTTTGGAAACCCAAGCTGACCCCCCGCTGGGGATGAGCACTTTTGGCCAAAGAAAGACCGTTTTACCAGTAATCCCAGTTAGAGTCATGCGTTAGATGGCCCTCAAGCCCACCTCTTCATAAGGAAGAGTCCACTGCCCTCTCTGATTTTGAAACCAGGGGTCAACATTATGTACCAACCTTGTCTCAGCACCTCTTCAATTCCCTGTGAACGCTGGATGGTGACCACAAATTATGTCACGTGCGTTTTAGTTTTAATCAGAGCCTGGCATGTGATCCCTCCAGGCTGGGAAATGGAGATGCCCATGGAACACCCAGATGCCCTCTTACAGTGGCGCCGTGGCCTTGAGGATCCAGTCCTGCTTGTTAATGCTGGCCGCCTCTTCCCAGCCCAGAAGTCTTACTTCTTTGTTTATTTGCTCCTGTCACGGGTATTAAACACTCCAATGGACAGGAGTTGAGTAGGTTTGTTTTCTTTTATTCTGCTGCCAGTCAACCTTATTTTGTTCCAAAAACACCTTTAAAAAGTTCTTCGATGGTTTTCTTTAGCTTTATTTGCAAGACTCCCTTCCCTGGGTCTTAGGCTTGTGGACATTATTCATTTAGACCCGTCTCTGCCTCTGGAACCGTTCCTCGTAGTTGGTCCTTTCTAGCCGTGAGTTCACTGCAAAGTTGTCGGTGCAGACACATCAGTTTGTTGTGCTTCTTCTACCTCTTCACTAATTATTTGTGTTGGTGGTGTCAGAACCCCACTTTCAAGAACGTCTCACCTTAATTGAGAAGGAGGACATTTTTTTAGATTCCAACTCACCTTTCAACTTTTTGGAATCTCTGCTCAGAAATTACAGGATTCGCGTGGCACAGGGGTTAGGAATCCGCCTGCCAATGCAGGGGACACGCGTTCGAGCCCTGGTCCGGGAAGATCCCACATGCCTCAGAGCAACTAAGCTTGTGCACCACAACTGCTGAAGCCCGCGCGCTCTAGGGCCCACGTGCTGCAACTGCTGAAGCCAGCACACCTAGAACCTGTGCTCCGCAACAAGAGAAGTCACAGCAATGAGAAGCCCGTGCACCACAACGAAGGGTGACCCCTGCTCGCTGCAGCTAGAGAAAGCCCATGCTCAACAAAGAAGACCCAATGCAGCCAAAAACTAACTAAATTAATTAATTAATTTTTAAAAAAAGAAAGAAAAAGAAATTACAGAATTCTCAGCCAGACTAGGTTCTCATTCCTGGCCGTCGTGAACGTAAATGTGACGTGAGTGTCTTCCCTCGTGATGCCGGTCACTTCCATTTCTCTCATCGCTTCCACTTCTCCCATCACTTCCTCCTTGTTAATTGGAAGTAAGTCAAGACCGGTGGCCCCTCCCACTACTTTCTCAACCTTCCGAGGCCTGGATGTGTCAGTGAGTTGGGTCAAGGATGTGTCATGCGCAGTTTTGATCACAATGACACTATGAGAATATGTGTGCACAGTTGAATCCCCACCAGTTCTGTCTTTGATGTTTCCTCCTGATTTCTGTAGCAGGAACAATCACTCATTTCCTGCGTTTGGCAGTGGCTATAATATCCTGCTGTTGCAGTAGCACTTTTCTCGATTCATCCCCATTTTTATCCAGCGTGAGAACTGGTGCATAGATGCATAGATTTATTTGTTCTTTTTTTTTCTTATTAGTTACGTATTTTATACATATTAGTGTATATATGTCAATCCCAATCTACCAATTCATCCCACCCCCTCCTTTCCCCCCTTGGTGTCCATACGTTTGTTCTCTACGTCTGTGTGTCTATTTCTGCCTTGCAGACCGGTTCATCTGTACCATTTTTGTAGGTTCCACATATATGCGTTAATATATGATATTTGTTTTTCCCTTTCTGACTTACTTCACACTGTATGACAGTCTCTAGGTCCATCCACATCTCTACAAATGACCCAGTTTCGTTCCTTTTTACGGCTGAGTAATATTCCATTGTATATATGTACCACATGATTTATTTGTTCTTGACTTCCAGAGACAGCTTACTGACTCTCCAAACCAAACAAACAAAAATGTATTCCTTATCAACAGAACATGACGGAGCACGCCCTCCTTTTGTTGTATTCTAATTAGAGTCTTGTTCCTTGTGGTCCTCCTGCCTCCTGTGAGCTTTTGCTGAGCTGTCGTTTCCTCCACTGCCCCAGATCCAAATTTGCTTTTCCCTGACTCTGCTCTGTGTGGCAACTGGACTGCCCCAACCAGCTACATTTCCTCGGGCTCCCTTTGCTAACTGGCTCCCCGCCAGGTTTGGCCGATGTGAGCACTGATGGGTATTGGGGTGGAAGGAAGAGAAAAACCAAGGCAATTCACCAACCTTGGTGTATTAGTGATTCAGATTTGTGCCTCCGCAAACTTACAGATTACCTGCGGTTATCACCGCAGAATATTCATGTCTGCAAATGGCAGGCCCACGAACGCTAAGGGCTGTTGAAATGACCCGTCAGTGGATGAGAAGCAGCCACTGGAAAGAGCTTTGGGAAGAGCACACAGGCAGATAACATCATGCCAGACACGCTAGGAAGAGGGAAGAGTAGATGAACAGGTCTGGAGACCCAGAGTTGTAGGGCAGGCAGTGCGGATTAGCTGGGAAGGACTAGAACAGGAGGCATGATGGATAAAGTAGAACAAAACAGGTTGGGTCCAAAAGAGGTTGTAATTCCCTTTCCACTGTTGTAGGTGACAGGAAATATATCGGTCAGAGTTTTTAGATGGATACAACTGAATCGCCCCTAGCTGGTCGACACAGGAAGCAATGTTGAGGAACAGTTCTCAGGCTCCTGCGATCCATCAAGAAGTGGGCTGGGCTTCCCAGGTGACTCCCAGAAAGATACAACAGAATCAGCCTGCCAAGGGTCAGGAAGCTGGTGAGTCAGGGGACCCCTTCCCAGCTGCCACTCAGGCCACACCAGCTCTGCCTGGCCCCTGGCCCTGCCTCTACTCCTGCCCCCTTCCGTTCCCAGCAAAGCCTCCCTGGAGCCCTTCTGCTTGGCAGAACCTAAGTCACACGACTGCATCCCAGCAGCACGGAGGCCAGGAAACGAGGGTTTTGTTGTTTGATTTTCTGCATTCTCCATTGGAAAGACAGGAATTATCTTGTAAGGTGTTATCGATGTGGGGAGTGTGGTCAGAGGGGCATCCACGAAGGACAGGTGTCCACTTCAGGAAGGGACTTATGTTTTAAAGGAAGGAGTAGAGCGTAATGTCCAGCTGCTGCAGCAAAACACCAGGGGCTGGGTGGCTTATAAACAACAGAAATTTACTGCCCACAGTTCTGGAGGCTGGAAGTCTGAGGTCAGCGGCAGCGTGGTCAGGTGAGGGTCTTCCTGGTTGCAGATTTCTTTCGTGTCCTCACGTGGTGGGAGGGACTAGGGAGCTCTCTGAGGCCTCTTTGAAAAGGGCACTAATCCCACTCATGTGGGCTCTGCTCTCATGACCTGAGCACCTCCCAAGGGTCCCACCTTCTAATTCCACCACCTTGGGTGTTAGGTTTTCAGCATGAATTTGGGGGGGCGGGCACAGACATTCAGATATTGGAGATAGATTTTTCATTGTAAAATATCATTTTGATGAGACCATTTAGTTTTTCAGCCAAGGCTAATCCTAACGATTGTGTATAAAGTCTGTGACTGCTGGCTTCTTTAGCTAGCTTCGGTTGTATTTTGACTAGTTCTCTGAATCTAGGTTAGCAGTCCATTAGCTTTGACACCAGGTCTCAAATCATTTTTTACTTACATGGCACAAGCCTGAAATCCTTTCCTGGTCCCTCTCTGCTACATCACTGGTGCACAGTTTGGTGTGTTATTACAGTAGATAAAACAAATACATAAAGAAAGTTAAATAATAATATTTCATGTCATATCATCCTTGACCTAGATTTTTTAATGTGTTTATTAGTTCTACTGTCAGATACCATGTCTGGCAATCGGTAATAATTAATCATGACAGTAACAGCCACTTACACAGAGCTCACCATGTGCCCGGCCCCATTCCAAGGGCTTCACGTGTGCAGATTTCCAACTAAAGGGGACATGACTGACTGAGGGCCCAGCCGCTGTGCTCTGTAATCTGTCACCGAATTTCCCAGCCGGTGACTGACCCCAGCAGGGATACTGTATCAGGCCCATTGCTGAGAGACGGGGTCGGGGGGGCTCCTTTGACGGCCATCACTGCCTCCATGACCCCTGGGGCCTCCCCAGCCTTCCTCAGGCTGCACAGTATACTAGGGTGTTCCTCTCCCCTCCCCCTTCCTCCCCTCCCTCCTTCACAGGGAGGAGACTTGCATCTCAGCCGGATGACTCTCCCAGCCTCCCGCTCCCTCCCCCTCCCCCCACAGGCATCCCTCTAAGACAGTCTTTGCACAGTTGATCCTGTCTGGGGATCTTCATCTCAGAGGACCTGGGCTAACACTTCTGTCCTATGAGCAGTACTATTTTTATCTTCATTTTACAGATGAGGAACCTGAGGGAAGTAACTTGCGAAGGTCATACAGCTGAGCTGGCATTCTGACCTGTGTCTCTGGCAACATCTTCTTTCTAAGAAGATGATGCTCTAGGGTGGGTCTTGAATGCTATACGTTGGAAAGGCAGCGTCTAGGGGTTATAATTGAGGGTGATGACGGTGATGGTGATGGTGACGGTGGCAACTCGTGTATGAACGGTGCAGGCGCTCTTCATCCAGTTTAATCCACAGCAACTTTGCGCGTAGTATTGTTATCTCCACCCGCATCATGCACCTGCTAAAAGGCACAGCTGGCTTCTCTCCTGTGACTCTCCTTTGGGGTCTTACTCTTTTTTTTTTTTTTTTAACATCTTTATTGGAGTATAATTGCTTTACAATGGTGTGTTAGTTTCTGCTGTATAACAAAGTGAATCAGTTATACACATACGTATGTCCCCATATCTCTTCCCTCTTGCATCTCCCTCCCTCCCACCCTCCCTATCCCACCCCTCTAGGTGGTCACAAAGCACCAAGCTGATCTCCCCTTGCTATGTGGCTGCTTCCCACTAGCTATTTATTTTACGTTTGGTAGTGTATATGTGTCCATGCCACTCTCTCACTTCGTCCCAGCTTACCGTTCCCCCGCCCCGTGTCCTCAGGTCCATCCTCTACGTCTGGGGTCTTATTCTTGACTTGACGTGCTGCCACACTGCTATGGAGAGATCTGGTATTTAGGACCTGCCCCTTTAAGACAGAAGGCGTGGAGGAGAGCAGTGCTGGAGGGGATGTGCAGCTCTCACCCTGTGCGCTTGGTTTGGGGGCGGGGGCGGGGGGGGGGGGGGGCTGATCTTACGGAAAGATACAGGTACAGTGTATAATGTTTGAGGGCAAGGCCGGGTTTTCATGGGGAGTTCTGCTTCACCGAGGTAAGAAACCTGTGCCTGGGGCCCCGGGGATGCGGAAAAAGACAGGTGGGCAGCAGAGGCAGGACTGGGGTTTGACCGGGCCCTCCTGATAATGAGCTGCCTGGGCCGCTCAGGTGCCCTGGACCGTTAGGCTTGGTTGTACAGCAGCTCTCTTCAGGTTTGGGGCCAGTGCATCAACCATGTCCTGTATTTTCTGCATTCTGACGTATTAACATCTGGGGCCTTGCTGACCCTCGATTTAGTAACATCCTAGAAATAGTCAACCGCTCACCCCAGTGAGAGCACCTTTCAAATGCAAACCCACCCATCCGGAACTCACACTGCCACCACCTCCCTTATGGGCCTCTCCCGCCCTGGGCCACTATCCCCCTGCCCTGATCACCCCAGGACCAAGCAGCAGACCACCTGGGACAGGCCTGTATCCCGGAGCCCACTGAAATTATTCAAGCTAGCCAAACCTAAGCCTGCCTGCCCTCCTCACCCGTGTCTTCCCCGTGGAAACCACAGTGAAGGCTCTTGTCACAGTACCCAGGGGGAAAGCGGGGGGGGGGGGGGGTGGGATGAACTGGGAGCTTGGGATTAATATATACACACTACTATATATAAAATAGATAACTAATGAGAACCAACTTTACAGCACAGAGAACTCTACTCGGTGCTCTGTGGTGACCTAAATGGGAAGGAAATCCAAAGAAGAGGAGATACATGTTTACGTGTAGCTGATTCACTTTGCTGTACAGTGAAACTAACACAGCATTGTAAAGCAACTATACTCCAGTAAAATTAATTTTTAAAAAAAGGCTCCTGCCACAGTATCCCCCTTCCCTCTGCCTCCTCACCAACCATGGTGCTTCCCCGAGTGGCCCCCATGGTGACGGAAGCCAAGGGTGGCCCTTGCCAATCACTGATCTGTGTGTGAGCACCGTGCTGGGAACAGGCAGGTTGGGTTGGGCTGTCTGGCTGTCCAGGGCGACAGACAGGTGCCCTCATCCTGCACACCCAGAGGGAGATCTGAGCTCCGCCCCAAGCATGTTCAGGACAGACCATGGGTTGAAACGTGTCCACTTCCTGTTCCTGTGATGTCATTCTGTGATGTCATCCCATGATGTCATCATCCTGCACAATCTGTCCTGTGCTCTGCTGGGCAAAGTGGATTAAAGAATGAATGTATTCCCAACCACATGGATGGAACTTGAGGGCATTATGCTTAGTGAAATAAGTCAGGCAGAGAAAGACAAGTGCAGTCTGATCTCATATGTGGAATCTAAAACAGAAAAAAATACCAAGGTCATAGAGAACAGATCGAGGCTGGAGGTGGGGTGTGGGGTGTGGGGAGTGGGTGAAGGGAGCCAAAAGGCACACACCTCCAGTTATAAGTCATGGGATATAATATACTGCATGGCGACTGTAGTTAACAGTACTGTACTGCACATTTGAAAGATGATAAGAGGGTAGATCTTAAAAGTTCTCATCACAAGAAAAACATTCTGTAACTATGTATGGTGAGGCATGTGAACTAGACTTACTGTGATCATTCTGCAATATAAGCAAATACTGAATCCTTATGTTGTACAACTGAAACTATTGTCATATGTCAATTAGACCTTAATTTTTAAAAAAGACAATAAATTCGACCAAAAGCACCAAAAAAGAAAATGGTGAATGCATTTAAATGCCTCACCCCGTGATAACGCTGAGCATAATAGATTTCCTACCCTCCTTCCCCATTTCTTCCAGGTAAACTCTAGTTTCAGTTAAATAAAATCAGAGTGAATGCTTAAGTGACTATTTTCTCAGAGCATCACACCGAAGCTAACAGGATTTATCCTCAACACTCAAATCAACAAGTTAAAAATTACGCTATGAAGAGATTTATAATTCTCGTCGTGTATTACCAGCTTGTTCTTCGGAAAAACTGAGCTGATTGAATTCAACTTCATTCCTCACAGTTATGTCAGTGTTTTAGTTGGAATTACGTTAAATCTCTATTAAATTAAGGAGTACTGTCATCTGTAGTATTTCTAGACTGCCAACAAGGAGACCATGATATCTCTCCCCGTTATTTAAATCTTTCTTCATTTTTCCCATTAGGGTTACATAATTTTAAATGGTTCTTATTTATTGAATTATATAATTCTTTTCTATTTAATTTCTGTAGCTATTATGATGGGGGAAGATAGTGAGTTTCTACTCTGTTACTAAGATTAAATAATGCAATTGATTTTTCATTTATAGGTAACATCCTATAATTTTCCTGAACCTATTTCCTCAAAGAGATTTTTTGTTGATTTTTGTGCAACTCTAAGGTATGTCAATCATATCATTATGAAAACAACAGCAACGTATTAGACTCATAACTGTGCAAGTAATAGATATTCATTTTAGAGGAATTAGAAGATATCAAAAGAGGATCATTATGGCCATCCCACCATTGTTATTACTGTCACTTATCACTTGTCATTTGCAGGTACTTCCCTTAAAGCTCTACTTGTCCCCATTTTATGGATGTGGAAACTGAGCCTCAGAGAGGTGCAGTAACACAGAACATAGAACACACACACACACACACACAAACACACACAGACACGTTCACACCATAACTTACAGTGCTGGGTTTTAACCCAGCTCTGACTGAGTCAAAAGCCTTTACATTTAATAGCAGCAAAAAAGGAAACACTTGGGAATGAATTTAACTCAATAAACATGGGGAAATGTTCAAAGAAAATTAAAATACCTCAGGGGAAAATAAAGGCGCTGAGAAATCAACAAATTTGAGCCTTGTCTCTTTCCTAATTTTGGCTGATTTCATAAGTGAGAAACAGCCTTACATTGTCAGTTTTATTTGCATTTTTATTCCTAGGAAGTTTCGACATTTTCCAATTAACCACATATCTTTTCTAAACTGTGTTTTTTCATGCCTTTTTTTTTCTGTTCATAACTTCTGCTAATTTCACCATTGGGAAATTTGACATCTTTACTGACTTACTTGAATTAATTATATATTATTTTTTGTCAAATTCCTAGCAAATGTTAAATCATCCTTTTACTTTGCCATTTAATTGTGTTTATGATGTGTGTTAATGTACAGATACTTTAATTATTTTTCAATATAATTAAGTTTATCAGTCTTTTCCTTTTTGATTCCTTTGTTTGTTTGTTTGTTTTTCTTGGATTGGGGTGTATGCTGAGAATGGCCTTCCCCATCCAGAGATGATATGGATGAAAGCCTGTAATTTCATCTAGTTTCATTACTCATTTATTTAATTCTGTAATACATCTGAAATGCATTTTGAGTTGGAGGGGGGCAAGAAAAAGAAAGCACTTTATTTAGCTGCTAACGCGGTCACTTCATAAAAATCAGGTCTTTTTTTTTTTTTCTTTTTTACTCAAAAAATTTTCAGAGATTTTAGCTTGAAAATAAAATCACATCTTCTCTCATTTGGGTGGCTGTTCTGTTCTTCCTTTAGCGTGAAGATACTTTTGTTAGTTACCTTCTAACTCATTTTTAAACAGATTCTGCATTGTCAGTCTAAGACTGGTCTTATCATACGACACAGGGTAAGAGGTTGTGAGATGAGCTGGCATTTGCTCCGTGTCTTGAGGAACAGAGGTCTGCCCTGGACGAATAGACTAGATGCTATGGTTTATTAACTAGTTTATTCAACCAAGTTTAACAGTGGCCCTAACTTTAATAAGACCATTACTTTTTTTTTTTACTCTTAAAAAATTGAGATATGATTCATATGTCATAAAATTCACCCTTTCAGAGCCTACGATTCCATGGTCTTCAGTATATTCAGAGTTTTGCAACCATGACCACTATCTAATTCCACAGTATTTCCATCACCCTAAAAAGAAACCCCATAATCATTAGCAGTCACCCCCACTCCTTCTTCCTCCCAGCCACTAGCAACCATTAATTTACTGTCTTTCTCTACGGATTTGCCTATTCTGGACATTTTGTATAAATGGAATCATACAATATGTGACCTTTGTGTCTGTCTTCTTTTACTTAGCATAATATTTTCAAGGTTCATCAATGTTGTAGCATATATCAATACTTCATTCTTTTTTAGAGCTAAATAATATTGCAGTGTATGGATATACCACGGTTTATCCATTCATCAACTGATGAACATTTGGGTTATTTCCACTATTTGGCTACTATGAATAATACTGGTATATAGATTCATGTACAAGGTTTTGTGTGGATATGCACACAGGGTTTTCGGTTCTCTGGGGTATACCCAGGAGTGAAATTGATGGGTCAGAGGATAACTCTGTTTAGCTTTCTGAGGAATTGCTAAACTGTTTAGTATTGGCATCATTTTACAACCCCACCAGCAATGTGAGGGTTCCAGTTTCTCCGTATCCTCACCAACAATTGTTATTACCCCTCTTTTTGATTATAGCCATCCCAGTGTGTGTGAAGTGGTATCTCATTGTGATATTGATTTGCATTTCCCTAATGACTAACGACACTGAACATCTTTTCATGTGCTTATTGGCTATTTATATATCTTCTTTGGAGAGATGTCTATTCAGATCCTTTCCCCATTTTTTCATTGGGTTAGTTCTCTCTTTATTGTTGTAAGAATAAAACAAGTCCTTTATAAATTCTGGGTACAAGCCCATTATCAGATATATAATTTATATTGTAGCTTTGTAGTAAGTTTTGAAACCAGGAAGTTTCAAATTCAAAGTTGAATCCTCCAACTGTGTTCTCTTCGAGGTTATTTTGGCCGTTCTGCAGTCTCTGTCACTTTAGGATTGTCAATTTCACTTTAGCTTGTCAATTTCTGGGAAAAAAAGGTTTTGAAAGCGATCGTGTTGAATACGTAGATCAATTTGGGGAGCACAGCCATCCTAATATCTTCCAATCCATGAATATGGAATGTCTTTCCATTTATTTATATCTTCCTTATGTCTCTCAATGATATTTTGTGGTTTTCACTGTTCAAGTCTTATACTTCTTTTGTTCCGTTTATTCCTAAGTATTTTATTCTTTCTGATGCTATTGCAACTTGAGTTGTTTTCTTAATTTCATTTTAATTGCTAGTGTATAGAAATACAATTAATTTCTGTTCACTGATCATCTGTCCTGCTAAACTTGTTCATTGGTTCTGATTTTTTTTGGTGTGGATTCCTTAGGATTTCCTGTATACAAGGTCATGTCATCTGTGAATAAAGATAATTTTACTTCTTCCTTCCTGATATGTATGCTTTTTATTTCTTTTTCTTGCCTAATTGCCCTGGCTACAACCTCCAGTACAGTGTTGAATAAAAGTGGCAAAAGCAGACATCCTTGTCTTGTTCCTGGTCTTAGGGGGAAAGCTTTCGGTCTTTCACCATTAAGTATGATAGCTGTGGATTTTTCATAGCTGCTCTTTATCAGGTTGAGGAAGTTCCGTCATAGTCCTAGTTTTTTAAGTGTTTTTTATCATGGATTAGATTTTATCAATTGCTTTTTTCTGCATCTATTGAGATGATCATGTGGTTTTGTCCTTTATTTTATTTATATGGTATATGACTGATTTTTTTCAACTTCATTGAGGTATAATTGACAAATAAAGTTGTAAGATATTTAAAGTGTACATCATGATGATTTGATGTATGTATACATTGTGAGAAGATTCCTTCCATGTAGTTAATTAACACATACATCACCTCACGTTTCTTTTTTCCCCTTCCTTTGCGTGAGAACATTTAAGTTCTTCTCTCTTAGCAGATTTCAATCCTAGAATACAGTGATATTAACTATAGTCACCATGTTATACGTTAGTTCCTCAGACCTGATTTATCTTTTTTTAAAAATAAATTTATTTATTTATTTTTATTTTTGGCTGTGTTGGGTCTTCATTGCTGCGCGCGGGCTTTCTCTAGTTGCGGCAAGTGGGAGCTACTCTTTGTTGCGGTGTGTGGGCTTCTCATTGCTGTGGCTTCTCTTGTTGCGGGCTCTAGGCGCATGGGCTTCAGTAGTTGTGGCACGTGGGCTCAGTAATTGTGGCTCGCGGGCTCTAGAGTGCAAGCTCAGTAGTTGTGGTGCATGGGCTTAGTTGTTCCGCGGCATATGGGATCTTCCCGGACCAGGGCTCGAACCCGTGTCCCCTGCATTGGCAGGTGTATTCTTAACCACTGTGCCACCAGGGAAGTCCCCCTGATTCATCTTGTAGCTGAAAATTTGTACTCTTTTACCAACTGCTCCCTATTTCCTCCACCCCCCAGCCTCTGGAAACTAATTTTCTACTCTCTGTTTCTATGAGTTTGATTTTTGTGTAAGATTCCACATATAAGTGATACCATGCGGTATTTGTCATTCTCTGTCTGGCTTATTTCACATACCATAGTGCCCTTAAGGTGTTGTTGTAAACAGCAGGATTCCTTTCCTTCTTGTGACTGAATAATATCTCCTTTATTGATTCATCCATCAGTGGACACCTAGGTTGTGGTCATGTCCTGGCTACTGTGAATAATGCTGCAATGAACATGGGAGTGCAGATATTTCTTCAATATCCTGTTTTCATTTCCTTCAGATACATGCCCAAAAATGGGATTGCTGGATCATACAGTAGTTCTGTTTTTTTTTTTTTAAGGAAACTTTATACTGTTTTCCATAGTGGCTGCACCAATTACATTCCCATCAGCAATGTATAAGGGTTACCATTTCTCCACATCCTTGCCAATACTTGTACACTGATTGATTTTATATGTTGAATTAACCTTGCATTCTGGAGATAAATCCCAGTTGGTCTTGATGTTTAAACCTTTGTATGTGTTGCTGGATTTGGTTTGCTTGTATTTTGCTGAGAATTTTGCACCTATATTCACAATGCATATTGGATTGTAGTTTTCTTTTCTTGTGATGACTTTGTCTGGTTTGGGTATCATGTAATATGACCTTATGGAATGAGTTAGGTAGTGTTTCCTCCTCTTCTGTATTTTGGAAGAGTTTGTGAAGTACTGGTATTAATTTTTTAACAATTGGTGGGATTCATGAGTGAAGTCATCTAGTCCTGGGCTTTTCATTGTGGGAATTTTTTTTGTCTTTTTAAAACTAATTCTACCTCTTCATTATAGGTCTATTCAGATTTTCTATCTCTTTTGAGTCAGTTTCAGTAGTTTGTGTCTTTCTAGGAATTTGTCCTTTCATCTAGGTTATTTAATTTGTTGGCATATAGTTGTTCATAGTATTCGCTTATAATCCTTTTTATTCTTTTTAATAATGTAAAGTAGATAGTAATTTCTTCTCTTTCATTCCTGATGTTAGTAATTTGAGGCTTCTTTCCTTTTTCTAATTCAGTCTACCTAAAGGTTTATCAATTTTATTTATGTTTTAAAGAAACAACTTTCTCAACTTTTCTATTCTTTAATTTATTTATTTCCACTCTGATCTTTATTATTTCCTTCCTTCTGTCTGCTTTGGGTTTAATTTGCTATTTTAAAAAATGTCCTAAGGTGAAAGGTTACGTTATTGATTTTAAGTCTTAATGTCTTTTAAATATAACCATTTTACAACTGTAAATTTCCCTCTAAGCACTACCTTAGCTACATCCCATAAATTTTGGTATGTTGTGTTCTTGTTTTCATTCATCTCAAAGTATTTTCTAATTTCCTTTTTAATTTCTTCTTTGATCCATTGGTTATTTGAGTGCATAGTTTAATTTCCACATACATGGAAATTTCCTAATTCTCCTTCAGTTGATTTCTAATTTCATCTATTGTTGTCAGAGAACATGCTGTGTGTAATTTTAATCCTTTTGAATTTGTTGAGACTTGTTTTATGACCTAAGATATGATCTGTCTCAGAAAATATTCACGTGTACTTAAGAAGCATGTGTATTCTGCTGCTGTTGGGTGGGACGTTCTATGGATATCTGTTAGGTCTTGTTGGTTCCTAGTGCCATTCAGTCTTCTATTTCCTTGTTCATCTTCTAATTCTTGTGTTCATTATTAAAAGTGGGCACTGAAATCTGCAGCTATTTTTGTTGAATTTCTATTTCTCCCTTCAATTCTGTAAGTTTTTGCTACATGTATTCGGAGGCTCTGTTGTTAGATGGATTGATCCTGTTATCCTTATAAAAGTTCTTTGTCTAGTAACAATTTGTGTCTTAAAGTCCATTTTGTCTGATACTAGGATAGCCCCTCCAGCTCTCTTATAGGTACTGTTTGCATGGTATAACTTTTTCCATTCTTTTACTTTCAAGCTGTTTGTGTCTTTGAAGAGAAAGTGAATCTCTTACAGATAGGGTATCAGTCAGGGTTCTCCAGAGAAACAGAACCAATAAGATACAGAGACAGAGATATAAATATATGAAAAGATTTATTATAGGAAATTGACTCACATTATTTTGGAGACCAAGAGGTCTCACAATCTGCAGTCTGTAAGCTGGGGAACCAGGAAGGCAAGTGGTTCAGTTCAGTCCAAGCTCAAAAGTCTGAGAATCAGGGGAGCCAGTGACGTAAGCCCAAGTCCAAAGGCCCTATAATCAGGAGATTGGGGGGTGGGGGTGTAAGTACCAGTGTGAATCTAAAGTTCCAAAAACTATAAGCAACAATCTCTGAGGGCAGGAGAAGATGAATGTCTTGACTCAAGCAGAGAGAGCAAATTTGCCTTTCCTCCACCTTTTTGTTCTGTTCAAGCCTTTAGCAGATTGGATGGTGTTTACCCCCACTGGTGAAGGTGATCTTCTTTACTCAGTCTGCATATTCAAATGCTAATCTCTTCTGGAGACATCTGTACAGACAGACCCAGAAATGATATTTTACCAGCTCTCTGGGCATGCCTTAACCCAGTCAAGTTACATACAAAATTAACCATCACAGAGAGCATATAGTTGGATCATTGAAAATTTTTTTCTTCTGCCCATCTCTGCTTTATTGGCGTGTTTAGTCCATTTACATTTAATATAATTACTGGTAAGGTAGGGTTTACATCTGCCATTTTGCTATGTGTTTTCTATATGTCTTATGCCTTTTTGTTTCTCTGTTCCTGCACTGTTGACTTCTTTTATATTAAATAGAGACTTTTTAGTGTACCATTTTAATTCCCTTGTTATGCTTCTTTTTTAGTTATTTTCTTAGTGTTTGCCCTGGGGATTACAATTAACATATTAATTTGTAACAATTAAGTTTGGACTAATACCAACTTAATTTAAATAATGTATAACAACTTTGGGACTTCCCTGGTGGTCCAGTGATTAGGATGCTGTGCTTCCACTGCAGAGGGTGTGGGTTTGATCCCTGACTGGGGAACTAAGATTCCCACATGCCGTGTGGCACAGCCAAAGTTAAATTATTTATATATATATATACATATATGTATATATAGGTATATATGTGTGTGTATATATATATATATATATATATATATAACAGATTTGCTTCTGTATAGTTGTTTCCTCTCCTTTGTGCTAATATTGTCATACAAATTACATCTTTATATACTGTAAGCCCACCAACGCAGTTTTATAATTACAGTTTTATGCAATTGCCTTTTAAATCAGCTAGGAGAAAAAAGATGTTTTGAGCGAAAATTGAGTAAATAAGCAGTGCGGGGGGGAATGCATCTATGGGCAATTTAGCACTGGAAGGAGATGAAGATGGAGTGGGGGCCTTTGGGACAGTGGGTGGTTGCAGAGGGCAGGGAGTTTCACAGCACTTGGGTCAGATTGTCATTGAGGCCACTCCCTTCCCCGTGGGCATCCCCCTGAGGTCTGCTGCTGGCTGTTCCCTTCACGTCTCTTTCTTGTCTGGGGAAATCGCAGTCCCAAATGTGGTAAGATCTAAACCAAAGGCCTGGGTAAGTCTCTTGAGGAAGTCTGGCACTGTTTGTGGCCACAGTGGACTGAATGACCTGGCAGATCTGGGCACACCCACCTGCCAGCGCCTGTTTCTCCAATGTGGGCTGTGGCTCTGGGTGTAGCGCTGACGCCAGGGATGCCACCCAACCCCATACACTGGATCCCTGGAGACCTCCCCCAATCCTCCGCTAGCCCCTGTAACTCCTCCTCCCACTGGCCTGACAGCACAAGCTGCTCAGCTTGGCATGCCTCTGCGATCCTTTTTCACCTGTACATAGGTGGATCAATGCGTTTAGCAAGAGCAGGAGTCCAGCAGGAACTGTGGGCTGAGGTGGTTTTCTCAGTGGGAAGGGCCCAAGTCCCATCCTGCGCTGGCCTGTGCTTGCCACCTCGTTGATGTGCCCTGTTGCTCGTTCTCACCCCAGGTCTGCTTTCACCCTCTGCTTCATCACCACGCAGTCTCCCCGGGAGGAACACAGTAACCAGTGAGAAAAGCTCTGTGCACACAGGCCCTTATGTGGATCTGTAGTTGCCCAAATACTTAGGAAGGAAATAAAACAAAGGCCACAGTGGGGGAAGGCCTCTTTTCCATCATGGTGAGAATGACTTGCCGTGTAGACGCTCAGAGCTTGCCTGCAGCTTTCATGAGCTAATCCATTTTACTCTCCCAGCCCCACTTTGCAGTAGGAACCATTGCCTACATTTTACAGATGAGGAAATGGAAACTCAGGGGAGGTTCAGTCACCCACCCAAAGTCACAAAACCAGTTCCACAATGGAGCCAGACATGTCTCCTGGCTCCTGGCCTAATGCTTTTCCTCTACCAGCGGCTGCTCAGCTACTCGGAGTCTGCTGTGTCATGAGCAGTGTTTGAGGAGAGAAAGCCCTGGTCCCTTTTCTCCTTCCAGCCTTCTCCTGGAGGCTCTAGTTCAGTCCTTGGCCCTGGCTGCTCCCCTAGGCTTTCTTCTCTTATCTCTGTTTCCCCATCCTCCTGCCCCTCCCCACCTCTGGTGTGATGCAGGGTTTTCCCCTTTCCACCCATCCTCTGAATGAATCATGGATTATTACAGTGAGCATGTATTCTTTCTATAATCAAGGGAATAAAAACACTAAAAGCTAGTTTTTCGGTACTAGCAGTTTCAACCTCAAATTTCTTGAACAAAGGGACCAAAACTCATAGAGAACATGCCTGGTCCAAGGTCGCAACAGTGGAACCGGCCAAATACAGGTCTCATGGCTCCCGTCTCCGTGGCTTTCCCCTGGCATCACCCCTCAGAAGAGAGTGGTCAGGCTTCTCAGTACTTACTTGGGCAGGAGTTTGGGGTTTGGTGTTTGTCTGTTCCTCAGCAGGTGCCTGAGTTTCCCTTATGTGACTCGGAGCAGGCAATGTCTAGAGAGACACAAACTGAAATGAAGAGACACCCCTGTTTTGTTTTTTAACGTACAAACAGACATCATCATTCCCTTTCCACAGAGAGCCCTCCCCACAGTTTACAGGAATGTTTTATTTATTTATTTATTTCATTTTTGATCACACTGCGAGGCACGTGGGATCTTAGTTCCCCAACCAGGGATGCAACGCGTGCCCCCTGCAATGGAAGCGCGGAGTCTTAACCACTGGACCTCCAGGGAAGTCCCCAGGAATGTTTTGTAATTGTTGACACAGCGTATTCATAGGCCTCTCTCAAGGCTAAGTCTCCATGCCCCTGAGTCCAACCCAAAAATCCTTCTGATAATCTAAGGAGGTGTCTTTACACGTCCAGTCACGCCCTGAATTGCTGGGAGGGCATCTCTGTCCACGATGCGTAGCGAGTGACCAGCCTCGAATCCACACAGTCCTGGGGCCTGACCGAACCTTTTCCGTGCACATTTTCCAAGGTCCTGTCCTGGGCGTCTTCTCGTGCCTGGACTTGTCCAAAGCAATCGAGCAACAGATGGCTTTTCTTTCTAGGAACTCACAGGTTAAAAAAATCTTAAAATTTGGTGAAGGTATTTTGTTGAAAGGTAAGTCAGATTCAGGAGTGTTCCCATCATCTCCGATGTGGAGACTGTGCACTACTTTCTCCTTTCTTCTGTGGCTCCTCTCATTCCCTAAAAGATGTCTGTTCTTTTGGGGGCATTTGATCGAATGGGGTATATCCAGTCCCTCATACGTAACACGTAAGGACTTTTTTTGTTTGTTTGTTTTGTTTTGTTTTTAATTTATTTATTTTTGGCTGTGTTGGGTCTTCGTTTCTGTGCGAGGGCTTTCTCTAGTTGCGGCAAGCGGGGGCCACTCTTCATCGCGGTGCGCGGGCCTTTCACTATCGCGGCCTCTCATTGCGGAGCGCAGGCTCCAGACGCGCAGGCTCAGTAGTTGTGGCTCATGGGCCCAGTTGATCCGCGGTATGTGGGATCTTCCCAGACCAGGGCTCGAACCCGTGTCCCCTGCATTGGCAGGCGGACTCCCAACCACTGCACCACCAGGGAAGCCCAGGACTTTTTCAAAAGGACTTTATTATGATTGTTTGGCATCACTGCCTTGAACATGAGTTGGCCTTTGTTCTTTCAGCTCCACTGAAGCGAAGTGAATCTATAACTTAACCTAGAGGTGGGAGTAACCAGTGCAGCCTCATAGGGTGTGGCAGCTTACGGAACAAAAAGGCCACTGTTGAAATGATGATTTGACCCGTAGAGGCAGAGCTTCCTCTTTCTCTTCTCCGAGTGTTCATGTTCATTTTGGAAGATGATCCGATGGTACAACGATGTTTCCTCATTGTAAAGGGGCTTATTGTGTGATGAAAGTGACCTTTTCAAAGGTCAAAACCTTTGAGAGCCTCCCACAGTCGAAAATCAAGGGGAGGCTCTGGGCCCACCGTGGAGGTGCTTGGCTGGTCCCCTGTCCCTCCTCCGTGTAGGGTTCTGTCAGGGGCGTTTGTCGATTCTGCACTAAGGTCCCT
The DNA here is from genome assembly GCF_028021215.1 of Eschrichtius robustus. Taxonomy (NCBI): domain Eukaryota; kingdom Metazoa; phylum Chordata; class Mammalia; order Artiodactyla; family Eschrichtiidae; genus Eschrichtius; species Eschrichtius robustus. The sequence continues at coordinate 48,889,390 of NC_090839.1, read as the reverse complement.
GTAACGTCAGTGCTCCGTGGTGGAGAAGGTACCTGGAGAGAAGTAAGATGGGGGTAGGATAGCCCCAGGCGTTTGAGGAAGCTTTCTGGAGGGAGGTGGGGCTTGAGAAGCTCTTGACGGGTGAAGTTGAGACAGCAGAAAGGCATGGGGGAGAGTGGATCACCAGACGGTCCAGGGCTGTTCAGGCACCTGACAGAGGTGATGGGGAATCTTTGTGAGGCTGCTGTGCTGCCCTAGGCCATTTTGATGATTGGTTCAGAAACTCTGCTGCCTGGAAGAGGAATGAGCGAGTCACTCGGCCACTTGTGTTCAGACCAGCCACGGCTGCCTGTGAGGAGGGGGTGGTGGGGGGGGGGCGTCCCGTCCCAGCCAACGACCTCACACCCACCCCCATCAGCAAGGCAGCTCTGCCCTTTTCTGGTGAATTGAAGAAAGGAATTCTGGTAAATAAGTAAGGTAGGAATTGGCCACTCCAGGCCTTACCCCATGCTAAATACAGGGAAACTGAGGCTCAGAGGGGTGAGGCTGTTCCTTTGTAGACTGTCCAGCTTGTCAAAGACAGATCCAGTCAGCCTTATGCTACCACACCCCACCAGCGTGTCCAAAGCAAAATGGCAAGCCATGTTGAAGAATAGTCGCTTTCTTTGAGTTTCTTTTGAGAGGAACTTCTGGTTAGAAGTAGAAAATTATTCTGACAAAGTAACTTTCAGCCCTCAGAATGTTTTCACGTAAAAGATGTTGACTTCATAAAGAACACATTTCATAGTTCTGTAAAACCTGCAATGCCGTGGCTCATAAACTATAACTTAATGCAACATGACAAAGGTAAATGAACAAGATTCAGGGAACAAATAGCTGAAATGGGGATGCCAAAAGACAAAACTGTTCGTTTCCTGATTGTCAATCATATTTAAATCCTCAAGTGTGTCCAACTCCAAGGCCATAATAATTTAAGAGAGAAGAACTCTAAAAATGATGTCAGTGGAGTGTTTTTCCAGTTTGGCCAGTGAGATTGGAAAGAGTTTGTGATCGCAATCGTGTGCCCTTGGGAGCTGCCTGTAGACACTATATCATCTCGGATAATTAAAGGATTAAAAAAAAAAAATCACTTGCCTCTGAATCTGGGACCAACTATTCTACCAATATATAAGCTAAAGGATCAAAGCCCCTCAAGACTGAAGCCACTAGAATATAAACCTGATAAATAATAGTTTTTACTCCTGTAAAATTTTCCCCATTGCCAATAGGATGTAACTGCATTGCTTTCAATGTTAGCCTGTCATACTTCCAAAAAGTTATCTTGGCGTCTCAAAGTTATGTCTACTGCAGAGGTACAAACTCAAAAACAGGGAGTCATGTAAACAGGTCCATGGCTGGTGTGTGACAACCCGGAAGGATGGGGACTGTGGCCCGCCGGAGAGCACACACGCCATCAGTGGGGGAGAGGCACCTGCCGTTCCGTCCACCCAACCTGTGTTCTCAGCCCTTGTCATATTTCAAAAGATGCCAGAAATTCATCGGGAAGTGGTATGTCTTAATTTTTAAATAGTGGCAGCTATTTAGTTTTGTTTGTTTGTTTCTGTAACACTAGGCAAACCAAAATTAAATTCGTGCCTTGCCCTGCAGTCAACATTCTTTTATTGCTAAGTAGAATAATCACACGGCTGAATTGCCAAAGATACTCTGAAGGGATGCTCATCGAGTCCTCTTTTCCTTCTGTCCTTCTTCTGACGCCTTTAGCGTTTGTTTATTTTAGCTTGTTTATTAGCATCGTTTCCCCCTGACAAAGTTTAAAGGGTTCTGATGCTGCCCATCTACTCATTCTGCCTTTTCTTGTAAAGCTGTGAGTATAAGCAGTTCTTTCACTTTTTTTGTCCCAGGGATGTGTTACAAATAAAAGTTGTAAGATTTCTGAATGTGATTCTTCTATTCACATTTTTAAAGAATCAGGGAAGCTTATGCCGAATGGCACATGCAGTTGAAGGGGAGGAGCCCAGGCCGGCAGGGGGTGGTGAGCCAGGGGGTGGAGGTGCTGGAGCTCTGGGTTCCGAGAGCCAGAGGGTGTTCCAGAACTGTGCTATCCAACATAGTGGGCCCTGGCCACATAGGACTGTCCAGCACTTGAGTGTGGCTACAGTGAATTGAGATGTGAAACACACAGGCTTTGGAAACAGTATAGAAGAGAGAAAATATCTCATTTTTTATATTGATTACATGCTGAAATGATAATATTTTAGATGTGTTGGGTAAATAGAGATTAATTTTACCTATTTATTTTTTTCTTTTTTTGTTTATTAAAGTATAGTTGATTTACAATATTGTGTTAGTTTCAAGTGTACAGCAAAGTACACTTATTCAGTATGTATATTCTGTATGTATATTCAGTTATACATATATTTTTTCCAGATTCTTTTCCATTATAGGTTATTACAAGATATTGAATATAGTTCCTTGTGCTATATAGTAAATCCTGTTTTTTATCTATTTTATATGTAGTCGTGTATATCTGTTAATCCCAAACTCCTAATTTATCCCTCCCTCACCCCTTCTCCTTTGGTAACCGTAAGTTTGTTTTCTATGTCTGTGAGTCTATTTCTATTTTGTAAAATAAGTTAGTGTGCTAATTTTTGAAAATACATCAGGCTCTTTATGTATAATTGGCATATTTGTGCACATGTACACTAAAGAGCTGTCTTAAAAAGAGCCAAAGATGTGTGTCTGCTCCTGTCAATCAGTGACAATCCTCTTCCCACTTTAAGGGTATTAAAAACAAGGCAATAGGCCCCCAGATGAAGCCCAGCATCACCAAACCGAGTTAATGACAGTTTCAGCTCTCCCAGAAATGGAATCTTAAACCAGTCAAGGAATTGCGTGATCAGCGCTAGTGAGGTCACCTACCTGATAGACCCCTGCCATCCCCTAAAGGGAAGTGACCTTACAATAAACAACCACTTTTTCACCTGGTTTAACTTCCTTGTTCCTGCTCCCTCTGCCTGGGGAAGTCTTTCATTTTGTACAGCTCCTCGGAGCCCCCTTGTACCTGCTAGATCAGGTGCTGCCCGACTTGAATCGATTTTTGCTCCAATAAACTCGTAAACGATTTGATATGCTTCAGTTTATCTTTTAACAAGAGTGAAACCAGTTTTTTAGTTCTCCACCAGTGGTCAACCATTTAAATCATCCAAATCATTTGGCTTTTGCCCCAGGCATCTGTAACTCCTGTCTTACTGTCCATTTGTTCTGTACAATGGTCACTACCTTTGGGAGTATCGTGCAGGGAGAAAAGTCAAGCTCCTGGCCATGTGGGGGAGTTTTAAGAGGACAGAATTCAGTGGATGTTAAAATCTTAAGCTGTATTAAAGCTGCATGTCCTTAAAGCACCAAATTTTGCCAATTAAAAAAAAAAATTCTGATTCCCTATGAGCTCATCTTGTCTGTAGAATGAATAAATGGTTTTAAGATTTTGTCATTGAAATATAAACGGTCAGAAAGGTATGACTTTTCCTTCTGGACCTCGATGCTCACCGACTCTCAGGGCACTTGTGGGTGCCTGCCCGCTGGGATCTACGGAGAGAGCCTGGAAAACGGGCGAGGTCTGGGCAAAGGAACTCCGTCCACAGGCGTCCTGGGACACAGGGAGCATCCTTCTACCCCAGATCTTTGCTTCTGCTAGGCATCGAAGTTGCAGGGAGAGGGGCCTCCAGAAGTGGAAACATTTTTAAATCAGTCTTTTAACTTTTTGCCTGTGGATCCAGCTGCGTTGACACAAAGCCACGTTTGAGCCTGATGTCTCGGAAGCCTGGCACCACGGAGTGTTTTTCTACTGGGACCCATAATGGCTGCTTTTAAGAGTTCAGTTCTATCAATGTGGTGCTTGAACCAGCCTTTCAGCTGACCTCCAAAAGGAAATCGTTTTAAAAGGAAGAATTTTAAGCCTGCCAAGAGTCAGATAATGGCACAGCACAGAAAAAGCAAGGGTTGTGTGGTTTTTATATTAAAATACAAGTCTCTTAATGCCTCAAAACAGCAGCCTCCAGAAAATGTGAAGTTTCATCGATGAGGCTAGAAAAAACAGTTTTTTAAAGCTCCAAATTTTCCCTCTTTGTTCCTTGTGATTTATCAGAAGGGAACAAGTTCCTTCTTCCTGAATCTCCTCCTGCCTCTATTTTGAGTTTTATACAAGCGACTGTTGTCATTAAAGTAAATTTCAAAGTTCTCTGAAAGTGGCCATGCTCCCCTGGGGAGCTTTGAGCCTGGCCCTGCGGAAAAATGTGCCCAGGGACAAAGGCGACTGACATTTGCTTAATCCCACATCATCGATTACTTTCCCCATAAACTAACATTAAGAGAACCCTCACCCAGTTTCGTTTTCTGATCAGGTCTTGTGTAGCTAACCCCACCCCCTAGCTCTCCTTTTGCCGGATGCAGAATCGAGTGAGGCCCCCCGAGGACGAGGGGACTGTCCCCGCACATCCGTCTGGCTCGGGGAGGCTGTCATTTCTCCTAAGAGAGATGGTTTGTAAGGAGAAATGCTGTGCAGCCCGTCATTGGTGTGGACTCTGGCTGGATTCCAGATGGGACATAGCACATGGATCAGTCAGTTCGCGAGTGATGTAGTCTATGGTTCTCACAGACCTTTTGGCCACCGTGGTCATCTTACCTTCTGTTTGCAGCCATCACAGTCATAGGTGCGGCTGAAAGCACAGCACAGGCTACTAGGAGGCTGGGTGTGGGGTACCCTGAATTCAGCAAAAATTCCACCTGTACTTTTCTCACCCGATGCTCGCTCCTGGTGCTGTATATCCAGTTATGAGACCAAGTTCTAAGGAAGTGTGTGTAGGGGTTAGAAACGGCCCCCAGGAGGGAGGCTGCCTAGTGACCCTGCACTCTGACAGTGACCCCCAAGCCTGCTGGGAGCCGGGGCAGGGGGAGAGGACAGTGCAGCAAGGCAGCAGAGAGAAAGCCTTGAGGAGGACGAGGTGGAGGTGGAGGAAGGAGTCCAGGCGGTGCAGAGGTGACACTGGAGGATCCAGTCCAAGGGGGAAGAAGGATTTGCAGTTTCTGGAGTCCCAGACAAGGTGAAGCTTGAAGACAGGGACAGTCAAAGGGGATTGGGAAAAGTTTCCAGCTCCGGGGAGGCCTACCCAGCTGCCCGAGACCCAGAGGGACAGAGAGCCCTGGGCTCCTGAGAGCTCCAGGTGGGGTGACTATGTGTTGGTGGTGGCAGTGTGGCAGCCAAAGTGAGACTGGCTGGGAAGGTGTATCAGTCAGCTGTTGTCTCAGTGGTGCTGCTTAACAAAGCGCCCCCAAACTCAGAGGCGTACAACCACAAGCGTTTCCTTCTCACAGTCACATCTGCAGGTTGGCTGGAGTTCCTCTGGGCGTGGCTCCCAGGCCTGGGCTGGTTCAGGTGTGCACGTGCCTCTCAGCCTTCTGGGCTCTCTGGGATGTGTCCTTCTCATGCGGTGACAGAGGTGCGTTAGGACACAAATCCCACTGCACAAGCACTTTTAAGGCCGGTGCCCGCATCACTGATTCTGTTGGCCAAAGCAGGTCATACAACCAAGCCCAGTGTTGAGGGTGCAGGGAGATATGCTCTGCCTCTCTTGAGAGGAACTGCAAGTTCACGTGGCAAAGGGCATGGGCCAAGGGAGGTGTGAAGACTTGGAGGTGGGTAGCATGATCAAGTTGATTTCTGCCAGCATGTCCAGGTGGTGATCACGGCTCAGATGGACTCCCACTAGGTAAACTCATGCAGCTGTCCCGTAAGCCAGCATGCCAGTGGATTGATTTGCAATGAGAAACCGGAATATGCTGTGGATAGGTAATTCTTACCATCCACTCTGTGTATTCTTTTCTCCTAGGAAACCTACTGAGAGCACCTAATCATAATTCAAATTTTGCTTATGAACATGGAGACAGAGCAAGGGGCATGGTTGGATGATCTGAATGGCTTGAAGGATCCAGGTCTGGTTGCTGAAGGCTCCCACCTTCTCTACAGGAAAATATCCACCACAGGGGGACTGGGCAGGCCATCCCCATTTAGGTGGGGACCATGTCAACTTGTTGAACTACTCTTTTCTAACCTCTTCTCAGATCATTCTGAATCTCCATTCTTTCTTTAGGTACAACTCAAGTATAGTTTTAGAGATACAAATGAAATTATTCTTCTCTGACCTCAGGCTGATCATCCTGTTGAGAATTAAGACATTTGCAAAATTCCCCAGCCACTCAAGTTATTGACTGTGACTTAGGACAAGGTACTTTGTATTCATGTCTCTGAAATTGTGGGTATCACATCTGGTGGCCTGGTGCAGTCCCTGCTAGCCACATGGTCATGTGGTGGTTGTTCTTTCCTGTGTGTGTGCAGACTTGCTTGTTATTCTTGGGGGCCTGACTGGACATCTGTAGCCTCAGCGTTTCAGTCCACAAAGCATTTCAGGACCATTTGAGGAAGGAATAAGAATCTAGGTTGTCATCTGAAAACCTTCCATTGACCCATTCTGTGAGATCAAGAAAATACCAGCATCATGGGACTTTTCTGGTGGCGCAGTGGTTAAGAATCTGCCTGCCAATGCAGGGGACACGGGTTCGAACTCTGGTCTGGGAAGATCCCACGTGCCGCGGAGCAACTATGCCCGTGTGCCACAACTACTGAGCCTGTACTCTGGAGCCCACGAACCACAACTACCGAGCCCACGTGCCACAACTACTGAAGCCCATGTGCCTGGAGCCCGTGCTCCACAACAAGAGAAGCCACCACAATGAGAAGCCTGCACATGCAACGAAGAGTAGCCCCACTCGTCGCAACTAGAGAAAGCCCGCGCGCAGCAACAAAGACCCAACGCAGCCAAAAATAAATAAGTAAAAATAAATTAATTAATAAAAATTAAAAAAAGAAAGAAAATACCAGCATCAGATTGCACCATTGTCAGAGGCTGGGGAGACATTCCCAGAGACAGGAGTGGGGAGCACTCTTTTAAAAGGTCCTGCACAATGATGCTCTTGAAAGACCAGACTCTTGTCTGTGAAGGAGTTTCAAGACTATATTAATCAATTTATTTTGCTTATATTTTCCTTTCAATGTGTGCAGAAAAATTATATATGATAGCACTGTATGTCTAGATAAACCTTCTGGCTTTTGAGACCTCTTTCAGTAAGATTGAAGTAAATTCTAAGGGATTAGAAAGCATCATGTCATGGTTTAATTGGCAATGTTTAGCCTACTGGGTGGTGTGTAGAATATGGGCCTTTTGCTGTCAGTGGTGACTTAGCAGCTTTCAAATTTAGTATGTCTCCACTGAAGCATTCCAGTGATTGGTCACCAGAAATAGGGAACTCTACTCAATATTCTGTAATAACCTATATGGGAAAAGAATCTGAAAAAGAGTGAATATATGTATATGTATAACTGAACCACTTTGCTGTACACCTGAAACTAACACAACATTGTAAATCAATTATACTCTGATATAAAGTAAAAAATTAAATAAATAAAAAAAGAGATAGGCAATCTCAGTAAGAAAAAAAAGGTGGACACATGGTATTTTCACGTTTTGTATAGTGATAAGAAATTTGATAGAGCTAGAATAAAAGATTCATAGTTGGGAGTGATATTAAAAAAAAGAAATGGATCTAGAACCCTGAGTGGAGTGATTCTAGACTCTGCAGCGTGGCTAGTAAGGAAGAAACAGGAAGGGAGACCGCTTTTTGTATTGATTTTTAAGGCCTTGACTGGAGTATCTTAGCCTCTATCTGCCCTCATTATTTTAAAAATTATTTTTATTGAGACATGATTTTCGTACAGTAAAAGTAAAATCTTACATGTACAGGTCAGTGAACTTTTTGCATCACACCCCTGTAGCCACCACTCAGATCAAGGTATAGAACCTCTCCATCACCCCAGCTGGTTTTTGTCAACATTATTTCTGAATAAGAGTGGCCACTATTCTGATAGCTGTCACATGAAGTGACATAAAGTATATATACTTCTGTGATTGCCTCCTTTTGCTCAATGTAATGTTTTTAAATTAATTCGTGTTGTGATATATATCAATAATTTGTTCCTTTTAAGTCCTGGGTACTTATTCTTAGTATGAATATAGCATCATTTTTGTATCCATTTTCCTGTTCATGGATATTTAAGTTGTTTTTAGTTTGACCTATTATGAATTAGGTTGCTATGGATATTCTTGTCTTTTTGTAGACACATACACTCATTTATCCTAGATGTATACCTAGATGTGGAACTCCTTGTTACAGAGTAAGCATAGCTATTAGTAGATATTCTAGTTTTCCAGCGTGGTTGGATCAAATTTTACTCCCACCAGCAGTGAAAGAGAGTTCCAGTTGCTCTACGTCGTTGCCGACACTTGATGTGATCGGTATTTTAAATTTTATCAGCTGCTTACATGGATATATCTCATTGTGGTTTTAATTCTGATTTTCCTGATGAGTAATAGCATTGAACACCTTTTCACGTGCTTTAGATTTGCATATTCTCTTTAGTGTAGGGTACATTCAAGTCTTTTGCTCCTTTAAAAAATTTGTTTTGTCTTTTTTCTTACTGGTTTTCAGGGTTTTTAAAAATATATATTCTGGGTATAAGTTCTTTTTAATGATGTGTTTTGTTGAACAAAGTTTTTAATTTTAATGAAATCTATCCCTTTTTAATGGTTTGCCCCTTTAAAATGTTTTACTGATATGGTTCTTGCTTTTTATGTCCTATTAAAAAATCTTCGCCCACCTGTCATTGAGGTGGTCAATTAGAGATAATTTCTCTTGACAATTCAGTTGCATGCCAAAGTCAACATATTTTCTTGATTAGGGAGGACGGAAGTCAGGTCAGGCTACAACTGGGTGAGGCAGGAAGTATGCCAGAGGTTGTTAGGAAGATGAATTCAGCTGATTTGTAGAATTGAAGCAGAAAGAGGCCCAGCGCTGTTAGGTTTTGGTCCAAGGACTGAAAGGAAAAATGTATTCTAGAGGCTTTGTGGTTGGGTTACCAGACAATTGTCTGTATTGCTGTCTGGCCCATGTTGTATCTCTTAGAGTATTTTGAAAGGCTTGTCAAACTCCTTCATAAAGTCAAACACTTAGATGTTCACAGTCCCTGACCTATTGCTCAGAAACATTAAAAAGTCAAGAAATTCATGTTTTAGAGACATCATGCTCATGTCTACCAGCCATCATTTTTTTCCTGAGTGCTCAGAACCCACCCTCTTAACAATTCTTTCATAACCATATTCAGGAAATAAAATCTCCCCTTGAAATAACATCTACCCAACCCTCGCTCACTCCTCTCCTGTTCTCCATAAGTTTTCCTAAAAAAAAATCAATGATGTCAGTAGTTCCGTGATCTCATCTGTTTTCCTGCAGTCCAGGGTAAATGTTTGAGTCTGCTTTTCGTAATGAGACCCTGGCAGGGCTGGGATGGAACTGCCCAGGCTTGGGGACAGAGCCAAGTGGAAGTTGATGGGAGGCACAGGACATGTGGGGAGAAGGCAGGACCACTGTCAACTCCATGTCCCAAAGTGGATTGAGCTCAGGTCCTAGCAGTTGAGCTGAGACCCCAGAGCTGGGAGGGGGACTCCGGAGGCCATGCGGGCGGCAAGGCTTTCCTGGGAAGATAGTGGGAGGTCCCTCCATGCCAGGTGTTGGGAGGTGGAGCTATTGAATAATATCCTCTGAACTGAGAAGGAGCTTTGAGAATGAAAAGTGGAGCAGACAACTCCATAAGGTGCAATTGTGAAGTCTGTTGTGGGGAACTTACATAGAGGCAGGAAGGATCGGGCAGACAGATGATCCAGAGGCCTTCGAAGATGCCCTCTGTGCGGCCAAAAGGGGGACAGCGGGATTAAAGGGGCCAAAGGTAAAAACAGAATCTGACTACCAAGTGAGAAGCACGTCCACAATGACTGCAACCGGGGGTTTTCCTCCACCCGGGGGTCTCGTGACCCTGAACCATCTGTGTCAGCAAAAGACGCGCTTCCAGTTTTCACATCAGATGAAGGCAGGGGTGCACGTTGATAGGGAGCTCATCTGGCTTGGGTGCGTTCCTCGTGAGGAAGCTGAAGCTCAGCCACGAGGAGAGGGGAGTGGGGGGACCGTGGGCCTAGGGGGGAGCTGGCGAACGGAGTCAGTGTGGTTCAGCTGCCCACCAGGCCATCCCAGGAGTTTCATCCTTAGAGTGTTGGGACAACAGGAATGGAGCTGAGTGTCCTAGGGGACAGTAAGTTGGCAGGAACAAGATGGGGAGTAGCCACCCACCTTCCAGAAGGGTGAGCTGGCTGAGGCTACAGAGATGCCCTTGGGCCTTCACCCTCAGGAACAGGATGGATGGATATGGTGCCATAGAAGGGGAGGGCTCTTGGTCCCAGCTCTACCACTCATTAATTGTAGGACACTGGGCAAGATGGTCCCTCCATCCCAAGACTGACAAGGAGATCAAATAGAATAGTAAGTGTAAAACGCTGACTTTCCTATTTTCCTCCCATTTTTTTAGCCCTTCCTTCCTGTTGCTACACCCAACAGGAAGCTTCCAGGCCTTGTCTTTTCTGCCCACTTTCCACACTGGCTCCGTTGAACAGTCACAGTGTCTTGAAATAAAACCTGCCCTTGGCTCCCACGTAGAGAACAGGCTCCCTCTGTGCCATGACAATGGCTACCATGTTGTATTAGTCGGCGAGGGCTGCCATAGTTGGAGTGGGTGGTTTAAACAACATGAATTAATTTCCTCACAGTTCCGGGTTGCTGGATGTTCAAGGTCAAGGTGCTGGTGGATCAGATTCCTCTGAGGCCTCTCTCCTTGGTGTGCAGACGGCCACCCTCTTGCTGCCTCTTCACATGGTCTTTCCTCTGTGTGTGTGCATCCCTGGTGTCTCTCCCTGTGTATCCTAATCTCCTCTTCTTACAAGGACACCAGTCATATTGCCATGGGGCAGCCACTCTAACAGCCTCATTTTAACCCAGTTACCTCTGTAAAGGTCCTGTCCATAAATACAGTCACGTTCTGAGGTACTTGGGGTTAGGGCTTCAACATTTGAATTTTGGGGGTGAATGTCAGTCCATCACACATGTACATGCTGACAACTCCCATGCTTCTATCTCCAGCACATGTCCCCCCATCAAGAGCCAGATCCGTGGATGGACCTACCTCCTGAACATCCCTACTGACAGCTCAAACTCAGCAGTTCTCAATTTCATGAAGCCAAGACTGGGTTTTGAGATGGGGGATTCAAAAAATCCTACTGTTTCTGTGTATAAATCACAGAGATAGGGCTTCCCTGGTGGCGCAGTGGTTAAGAATCCACCTGCCAATGCAGGGGACACGGGTTCGAGCCCTGGTCCGGGAAGATCCCACATGCCTCGGAGCAACTAAGCCCGTGCACCACAACTACTGAGCCTGCGCTCTAGAGCCTGCGAGCCACAACTACTGAAGCCTGCGTGCCTAGATCCCATGCTCCGCAACGAGAAGCCACTGCAATGAGAAGCCCACACACCGCAACGAAGAGTAGCCCTCGCCCGCTGCAACTAGAGAAAGCCCGCACGAGCAACAAAGACCCAACGCAGCCAAAAATAAATAAATTTAAAAATTAATTAAAATTAATTTTAAAAATCACAGAGATACATCTGACAACGTATAAACAAATATACAGTATGTCTGTGGTATTCAGATTTAATGAGGGGGACTTCCCTGGTGGTCCAGTGGTTGGGACTTCGCCTTCCAGTGCAGTGGGTACGGGTTCGATCCCTGGTCGGGGAACTAGATCCCACATGCCTGGGGGCCAAAAAACCAAAACATAAAACAGAAGCAATATTATAACAAATTCAATAAAGACTTTAGAAAAATGGTCCACATCAAAAAAAAAAAAAAATCTTTGGAAAAAAAATTTAATGAGGGTCCCTGACAGTCCAGTTGTTAGGACTCCGTGCTTCCACTGCAGGGAGCATGGGGTCGATCCCTGGTTGGGAACTAAGATCCCGCATGCTGTGTGGCACGGCCAAAAAAAAAAAAAAGAAAAAAGAAAAAAAATTTAATGAAAGGAATCAATTGGAAAACATTGTCTAAAAGGCTCCTGGAAGAGGGGGTCAGGCAATAACAATAATAACAAAACCCCAAAGGCTTATAACAGGCAGGAAAAGTTACTATTGACATTACCCTGGCTTTGGACCATCTTGGTGGCACTGTTTAGTTTGCCGGGTTCGTGTCCTCTTTTCTGGAGTTGGGAATTAACAGCTGAACTTTCATAGAGTTGTTTGGTTAAGTTTGCTCTGAGAGGCACCAGGCTTTTTGGCAAAACATCTGTCTGTTTGTGGTTAAGATTTTCCTGGTTCTTATTACAACAAGACTTGGTACATTTCAAGAACCATGAAGCTTGGCTCTGATAAACAAGGGGCCGGTTCATCCAAGACGGTGTCTTTTGAATCTTTCCTTCCTCACTTCTCTAAAGCTTCTCCTCCGCTTGGCTGACAGAACTGAATTTGACAAGAAGAAAAAAAGACCAGATTCTTTAGTTTTAGCCCGTATTTCCTTTGTCAAAGTATGATTGTTAAAGAGTTTTTAAAATATAGCTGTCCTGCAGACATTGAAGGTACATGACCTAAAGATTTACTTCACCCCTTAAGAAAGCATCAGCAGAATGACCAAGCTAGTTCCAAATAGGTTACAGGAGACTGATGCATATATCGTCAACTCAAAGCAAGGCTGCTGAAATAGGCTCGCAACTTAGAGACCCAACCAGTTACTGTCTTACAGGGCAGTCAAACCATAATCTTTGGAGTTCTTCTCTACTGGACAAATTTAATTTGTAAATTATATTTGGATGATTCTATCTGGATATTTTGGACAATTTTTCTTAAACTGTCATTTGGATTCACCTTAACATTTTCTATACCAGTCTGTCTGGGCTATGAAATCTTAACAAGCTTTAGTTCTTCATTTTCCCTTTTGAGTATCTGAAAGGCTATCTGAAAAACTTCTACGTCGAAGGCGCCTAGGAGCTAGGTGCCTCCACTGGTTTGCTGTAAATGTTTATAGCACCCCAGTGTGTAGTACTTGCCTATTTTCGTGGTGTAAATACTCCAGTCAGGGTGAATTTCAGATGACTAAGGCATTGAAGACAGAGTGGGGAAGAGATTTATACAGTCACTACTACGTGCCAGTATTTTCTGGTCCCAGCACATCATTGGGTGTGTGCTGTGATGTCCATTTTATGGATTATTGTCATGGTGTTCAAGTTACTTTCCAGGGGTGTGGAATCAAGGTCACTGGCTAACTGTCTTTGAAGAGTCTTAGAGATTAGCTCACCCAGTTGTTCTAAGATTATAATCCTTGGAACTATAATATTCCTTGAGGGTACCTCAGGAGTTACACAGACTTAATTCAAATTTCTTTTTAAAAGTTTGGGCTTCCCTGCCGGCTCAGTGGATAAGAATCCGCCTGCGAATGCAGGGGACACGGGTTTGATCCCTGGTCCAGGAAGATCCCACATGCCGTGGAGCAACTAAGCCCACGAGCCACAACTACTGAAGCCTGCCTGCCTAGAGCCCATGCTCCGCAGCAAGAGAAGCCACTGCAGTGAGAAGCCCGCACACCGCAACAAAGAGTAGACCCTGGTCGCCGCAACGAGAGAAAGCCTGCGTGCAGCAACAAAGACTCAACAGAGCCAAGAAAACAACAACAAAAAACCATGTAGCACTGTGACATGTACATAAGGTGATAGGAAAGTGGTACAGCTACACTGGGATGTTCTAGTGGTTTCCAAAAAAAAAAAAAGTTTTATTTTTAAAAATATGACGGAAATATACACATATACATATATGTAACAAACATAAAAAGAAATATAGGGGACTGATGAACACTAAGTTTAGAATTCTTGTAACTTCTTTTTTATTTAATTTGTTTTTGTTTTTCAACTGAAGTAAAGTTGAGGTACAATATTATATAGGTCACAGGTGTACAATATGATGATTCACAATTTTTAAAGATTATACTCCATTTATAGTTATTATAAAATATTGGCTATATTCCCTGTGTTGTACAATATATCTTTGTAGCTTATTTTATACCTGATAGTTTGTACCTCTTAATCCCCTCCCCTATGTTACCCCTCCCCCCTCCCCTCTCCCCGTTGGTAACCGCTAGTTTGTTCTCTGTATCTGTGAGTCTGCTTCTTTTTTGTTATATTCACTAGTTTGTTGTATTTTTTAGATTCCATGTATAAGTAATATCATACAGTATATGTCTTTCTCTGTCTGAATTATTTCATTTAGCATAATACCCTCCTAGTCCATCCATGTTGCTGCAGATGGCAAAATTTCATTCTTTTTTTTTTTTAACATCTTTGTTGGAGTATAATTTCTTTACAATGTTGTGTTAGTTTCTGCTGTATATCAAAGTGAATCAGCTATATGTACACAGATATCCCCATATCCCCTCCCTCTTGTGTCTCCCTCCCACCCTCCCGATCCCACCCCTCTAGGTGATCACAAAGCACCAAGCTGATCTCCCCATGCGATGCAGCTGCTTCCCACTAGCTATCTATTTTAAATATGGTAGTGTGTATATGTCAGTGCTACTCTCTCACTTTGTCCCAGCTTACCCTTCCCCCTCCCCATGTCCTCAAATGCATTCTCTACGTCTGCGTCTTTATTCCTGTCCTGCCCCTAGGTTCATGAGAACCTTTTTTTTTTTTTAAGATTCCATATATACGTGTTAGCGTAAGGTATTTGTTTTTCTCTTTCTGACTTACTTCACTCTGTATGACAGACTCTAGGTCCATCCACCTCACTACAAATAACTCAATTTCGTTTCTTTTTATGGCTGAGTAATATTCCATTGTGTGTATGTGCCACATCCTCTGTCCATTCATCTGTCGATGGACACTTAGGTTGCTTTCATGTCCTGGCTATTATAAATAGTGCTGCAATGAACATTGTGGTACATGACTCTTTTTGAATTATGGTTTTCTCAAAAGAGTATATACCCAGTAGTGGGATTGCTGGGTCATTGAGTAGTTCTATTTTTAGTTTTTCAAGGAACCTCCATACTGTTCTCCATAGTGGTTGTATCAATTGACATTCCCACCAACAGTGCAAGCGGGTTCCCTTTTCTCCACACCCTCTCCAGCATTTATTGTTTGTAGATTTTTTATGATGGCCATTCTGACCAGTGTGAGGTGATACCTCATTGTAGTTTTGATTTGCATTTCTCCAATGATTAGTAATGTTGAGCATCCTTTCACGTGTTTGTTGGCAATCTGTATATCTTCTTTGGAGAAATGTCTATTTAGGTCTTCTGCCCATTTTTGGATTGGGTTGTTTGTTTTTTTGATATTGAGCTGCATGAGCTGCTTGTATATTTTGGAGATTAATCCTTTGTCAGTTGCTTCGTTTGCAAATACTTTCTCCCATTCTGAGGGTTGTCTTTTCATCTTGTTTATGGTTTCCTTTGCTGTGCAAAAGCTTTTAAGTTTCATTAGGTCCCATTCGTTTATTTTTGTTTTTATTTCCATTTCTCTAGGAGGTGGGTCAAAAAGGATCTTGCTGTGATTTACGTCAACGAGTGTTCTTCCTATGTTTTCCTCTAAGAGTTTTATAGTGTCTGGCCTTACATTTAGGTCTTTAATCCATTTTGAGTTTATTTTTGTGTATGGTGTTAGGGAGTGTTCTAATTTCATCCTTTTACACGTAGCTGTCCAGTTTTCCCAGCACCACTTATTGAAGACGCTGTCTTTTCTCCATTGTATGTTCTTGCCTCCTTTATCAAAGATAAGGTGACCATATGTGTATGGGTTTATCTCTGGGCTTTCTATCCTGTTCCACTGATCTATATTTTTGGTTTTGTGCCAGTACCATACTGTCTTGATTACTGTAGCTTTGTAGTATAGTCTGAAGTCAGGGAGCCTGATTTCTCCAGCTCCACTTTTCTTTCTCAAGATTGCTTTGACTATTCAGGGTCTTTGTGTTTCCATACAAATTGTGAAATTTTTTGTTCTAGTTCTGTGGAAAATGCCATTGGTAGTTTGATAGGGATTGCACTGAATCTGTAGATTGCTTTGGGTAGTATAGTCATTTTCACAATGTTGATTCTTCCAATCCAAGAACATGGTATATCTCTCCATCTGTTTGTATCATCTTTAATTTCTTTCATCAGTGTCTTATGGTTTTCTGCGTACAGGTCTTTTGTCTCCTTAGGTAGGTTTATTCCTAGGTATTTTATTCTTTTTGTTGCAATGGTAAATGGGAGTGTTTCCTTAATTTCTCTTTCTGATTTTTCATCATTAGTGTATAGGAATGCAAGAGATTTCTGTGCATTAATTTTGTATCCTGCAACTTTACCATATTCATTAATTAGCTCTAGCAGTTTTCTGGTGGCAGTTTTAGGATTCTCTATGTATAGTATCATGTCATCCGCAAACAGTGACAGTTTTACTTCTTCTTTTCCAATTTGGATTCCTTTTATTTCTTTTTCTTCTCTGATTGCTGTGGCTAAAACTTCCAAAACTATGTTGAATAATAGTGGTGAGAGTGGGCAACCTTGTCTTGTTCCTGATCTTGGTGGAAATGATTTCAGTTTTTCACCATTGAGAACGATGTTGGCTGTGGGTTTGTCATATATGGCCTTTATTATGCTGAGGTAAGTTCCCTCTATGCCTACTTTCTGGAGAGTTTTTAATCATAAATGTGTGTTGAATTTTGTCAAAAGCTTTTTCTGCATCTATTGAGATGATCATATGGTTTTTCTCCTTCAATTTGTTAATATGGTGTTTCACTTTGATTGATTTGCATATATTGAAGAATCCTTGCATTCCTGAGATAAACCCCACTTGATCATGGTGTATAATCTTTTTAATGTGCTGTTGGATTCTGTTTGCTAGTATTTTGTTGAGGATTTTTGCATCTGTGTTCATCAGTGATATTGGTCTGTAGTTTTTTTGTGACAACTTTTTTCTGGTTTTGGTATCAGTGTGATGGTGGCCTTGTAGAATGAGTTTGGGAGTGTTCCTCCCTCTGCTATATTTTGGAAGCGTTTGAGAAGGGTAGGTGTTAGCTCTTCTCTAAATGTTTGATAGAATTCGCCTGTGAAGCCATCTGGTCCTGGGCTTTTGTTTGTTGGAAGATTTTTAATCACAGTTTCTATTTCAGTGCTTGTGATTGGTCTGTTTATATTTCTATTATTTCCTGGTTCAGTCTTGGAAGGTTGTACTTTTCTAAGAATTTGTCCATTTCTTCCAGGTTGTCCATTTTATTGGCATATAGTTGCTTGTAGTAATCTCTCATGGTTCTTTGTATTTCTGCAGTGTCAGTTGTTACTTCTTTTTCATTTCAAATTCTGTTGATTTGAGTCTTCTCCCTTTTTTTCTTGATGAGTCTGGCTAGTGGTTTATCAATTTTGTCTTCTCAAAGAACCAGCTTTTAGTTTTATTGATATTTGCTATTGTTTCCTTCATTTCTTTTTCATTTATTTCTGATCTGATCGTTATGATTTCTTTCCTTCTGCTAACTCTGGGGTTTTTTTGTTCTTCTTTCTCTAATTGCTTTAGGTGTAAGATCAGGTTGTTTTTTTGAAATTTTTCTTGTTTCTTGAGGTAGGATTGTATTGCTATAAACTTCTCTCTTAGAACTGCTTTTGCTGCATCCCATAGGTTTTGGGTCTTCGTGTTTTCATTGTCATTTGTTTCTAGGTATTTTTTGATTTCCTCTTTGATTTCTTCAGTGATCTCTTGGTCATTTAGTAGCGTATTGTTTAGCCCCCATGTGTTTGTATTTTTTACAGTTTTTTTCTGGTAATTGATATCTAGTCTTATAGCATTGTGGTCAGAAAAGATACTTGATATGATTTCAGTTTTCTTAAATTTACCAAGGCTTGATTTGTGACCCAAGATATGACCAGTCCTGGAGAATGTTCCATGAGCGCTTGAGAAGAAAGTGTATTCTGTTGTTTTTGGATGGAATGTCATATAAATATCAATTAAGTCCATCTTGTTTAATGTGTCATTTAAAGCTTGTGTTTCCTTATTTATTTTCATTTTGGATGATCTGTCCATTGATGAAAGTGGAGTGTTAAAGTCCCCCACTATTATAGAGTTACTGTCAATTTCCCCTTTTTTGGCTGTTAGCATTTGCCTTATGTATTGAGGTGCTCCTATGTTGCATGCATAAATATTTACAATTGTTAGATCTTCTTCTTGTTTTGATCCCTTGATCATTATGTAGTGTCCTTCTTTGTCTCTTGTAATAGTCTTTATTGTAGAGTCTATTTTGTCTGATATGAGAATTGCTACTCCAGCTCTCTTTTGATTTCCATTTGCATGGAATATCTTTTTCCATCCCCTCACTTTCAGTCTGTATGTGTCCCTAGGTCTGAAGTGGGTCTCTTGTAGACAGCATATATATGGGTCTTGTTTTTGTATCCATTCAGCCAGTCTATGTCTTTTGGTTGGAGCATTTAATCCATTTACATTTAAGGTAATTATCGATATGTATGTTCCTATGACCATTTTCTTAATTGTTTTGGGTTTGTTTTTGTAGGTCTTTTCTTTCTCTTGTGTTTCCTGCCTAGAGAAGTTCCTTTAGCATTTGTTGTAAAGCTGGTTTGGTGGTGCTGAATTCTCTTAACTTTTGCTTGTCTGTAAAGGTTTTAATTTCTCCGTCGAATCTGAATGAGATCCTTGCTGGGTAGAGTAATCTTGTTTGTAGGTTTTTTCTCTTTCATCACTTTAAATATGTCCTGCCACTCCCTTCTGGCTTGCAGAGTTTCTGCTGAAAGATCAGCTGTTAACATTATGGGGATTCCCTTGTATGTTATTTGTTGCTTTTCCCTTGCTGCTTTTGATATTTTTTCTTTGTATTTAA
Organism: Eschrichtius robustus; assembly: GCF_028021215.1. NCBI lineage: Eukaryota > Metazoa > Chordata > Mammalia > Artiodactyla > Eschrichtiidae > Eschrichtius > Eschrichtius robustus. The sequence goes on along the minus strand of NC_090839.1, from coordinate 48,870,532 downwards.
TTTTTGATAGTTTGATTAATATGTCTTGGCATGTTTCTCCTTGGATTTATCCTGAATGGGACTCTCTGTGCTTCCTGAAGCTGATTGACTATTTCCTTTCCCATGTTAGGGAAGTTTTCAACTATAATCTCTTCAAATATTTTCTCAGACCCTTTCTTTTTCTCTTCTTCTTCTGAGACCCCTATAATTTGAATGTTGGTGCATTTATTGTTGTCCCAGAGGTCTCTGAGACTGTCCTCAATTCTTTTCATTCTGTTTTCTTTATTCTGCTCTGTGCTAGTAATTTCCACTGTTTTATCTTCCAGGTCACTTATCCGTTCTTCTGCCTCAGTTATTCTGCTCTTGATTCCTTCTAGAGAATTTTTAATTTCATTTATTGTGTTGTTCATCATTATTTGTTTGCTCTTTAGTTGTTCTAGGTCCTTGTTAAACGTTTCTTGTATTTTCTCCATTCTATTTCCAAGATTTTGGATCATCTTTGCTATCATTACTCTGAATTCTTTTTCAGGTAGACTGCCTATTTCCTCTTCATTTGTTTGGTCTGCTGGGTTTTTACCTTGCTCCTTCATCTGCTGCATATTTCTCTGTCTTCTCATTTTGCTTAACTTACTGTGTTTAGGGTCTCCTTTTCTCAGGCTGCAGGTTCATAGTTCCCATTGTTTTTGGTGTCTGGCCCCAGTGGGTGAGGTTAGTTCAGTGAGTTGTGTAGGCTTCCTGGTGGAGGGGACTGGTGCCTGTGTTCTGGTGGATGAGGCTGGATCTTTTCTTTCTGGTGGGCAGGGCCACATCCGGTGGTGTGTTTTGGGTGTCTGTGAACTTATTATGATTTTAGGCAGCCTCTCTGCTAATGGGTGGGGTTGTGTTCCTGTTTTGCTAGTTGTTTGGCATGGGGCTTCCAGCACTGGAGCTTGCTGGCCGTTGGGTGGAGCTGGGTCTTAGCATTGAGACGGAGATCTCTGGGAGAGCTCTCGCCAATTGATATTACGTGGGGCCAGGAGGTCTCTGGTGGTCCAATGTCGTAAACTTGGCTCTCCCACCTCAGAGGTTCAGGCCTGACACCAGGCTGGAGCACCAAGACCCTGTCAGCCACATGGCTCAGAAGAAAAGGGAAGAAAAGGAAAGAAAAAATAAAATAATTAAAATAAAATAATTATTAAAATAAAAAAGTAATAAAAAGAAGAAGAGAGCAACCAAACCAATAAACAAATCCACCAGTGATAACAAGCGTTAAAAACTATACTAAGATAAACATAAAATTGAGAAACAAGTCAGTCGCAGACAGCAAACCCCAAGTCTACAGGTGCTCCCAAAGTCCACCACCTCAATTTTGGGTTGATTCATTGTGTATTCAGGTATTCCACAGATGCAGCGTACCTCAAGTTGATTGTGGGGATTTAATCCGCTGCTCCTGAGGCTGCACGGAGAAATTTCCCTTTTTCTTCTTTGTTTGCACAGCTCCTGGGGTTCAGCTTTGGGTTTGGCGCCACCTCTGCATGTAGCTTGCCCTCAGGCTTCTGTTCCCACCCAGAGAGGATGGGGTTAAAGCAGCAGCTGATTAGGGGGCTCTTGCTCATTCAGGCCAGGTAGAGGGAGGGGTACGGTAGTTATAACTGGAGTGCAGGGTGAGCCTGCGGCGGCAGAGGCCAGCGTGACGTTGCAGCCGCCTGAGGTGCGCGTGTGTTCTCCCAGGGAAGTTGTCCCTGGATCACGGGACCCTGGCAGTGGCGGGCTGCACAGGCTCCCGGGAGGGGAGGGGGGGATAGTGACCTGTGCTTGCACACAGGCTTCTTGGTGGCTGCAGCAGCAGCGTTAGCGTTTCATGCCCGTCTCTGGGGTCCGCACTGATAGCCGCGGCTCACGCCCGTCTATGGAGCTCGTTTAGGCGGTGCTCTGAATCCCCTCTCCTTGCGCACCCCTAAACGATGGTCTCTTGCCTCTTAGGCAGTTCCAGACTTTTTCCCGGACTCCCTCCCGGTTAGCTCTGGCACACTAGCCCCCTTCAGGCTGTGTTCACGCAGCCAACCCCAGTCCTCTCCCTGGGATCTGACCTCCGAAGCCCGAGCCTCAGCTCCCAGCCCCGCCCCGCCCCGGGGGGTGAGCAGACAAGCCTCTCAGGCTGGTGAGTGCTGGTTGGCACCGATCCTCTGTGCGGGAATCCACTGTGCCCTCTGCACCCCTGTTGCTGCGCTCTCCTCCGTGGCTCCAAAGCTTCCCCCTCGCCACCCCATGTCTCCGCCGATAAAGGGGCTTCCTAGTGTGTGGAAACCTTTCCTCCTTCACAGCTCCCTCCCAGAGGTGCAGTTCCCATCCCTGTTCTTTTGTCTCTGTTTTTTCTTTTTTCTTTTGCCCTAATCAGGTATGTGGTGATTCTCTCGCCTTTTGGGAAGTCTGAGGTCTTCTGCCAGTGTTCAGTAGGTGTTCTGTAGGAGGTGTTCCACATGTAGATGTATTTTTGATGTATTTGTCCAGAGGAAGGTAATCTCCACGTCCTACTCCCTCGCCATCTTGAAGGTCTCCCCCCTCTTTTTTTTTTAATTGAGATGCAATATACATAAGTTAAAGTGCACCTCAGAGATGTAAATACCATTTACATATGTACATACCCATTTTATCATCACCCAGGTTAAGATGTATTTTGTTTCTTTTTAAAGTAAATTAAATAAATTTATTTATTTTTGGCTGTGTTGTGTCTCCGTTGCTGTGTGCGGGCTTTCTCTAGTTGCAGAGCGTGTGGGCTGTTCTTCTCTGTGGTGCACGGGCTTCTCATTGGGGTGGCTTCTTTTGTTGCAGAACACGGGCTCAGTAGTTATGGCACACGGGCCTCAGTAGTTGTGGCACACGGGCTTCAGTAATTGTGGCTCGCAGGCTGTAAAGCACGGGCTCAGTAGTTGTGGTGCACGGGCTTAGTTGCTCTGAGGCATGTGGGATCTTCCCAGACTAGGGCTCAAACCCATGTCCCCTGCATTGGCAGGCAGATTCTTAACCACTGCACCACCAGGGAAGTCCCTCATTCTTTTCTTTTTTTTTTTTTTTTTTTAATGGCTGAGTAGGATTCCATTGTGTGTGTGTGTGTGTATGTATCTGTATATCACATCTTCTTTATCCATTCATCTGTTGATGGACACTCAGGTTACTTCCATATCTTGGCAATTGTAAATAATGCACTATGAACATTGGGGCACATGTATCTTTTTGAATTAGTGGGGTGTTTTTTTTCGGATATACATCCAGGAGTGGAATTGCTGGGTCATATGGTAGTTCTATTTTTAGCTTTTTGAGAAACCTCCATCCTTGTACACTGTTGGTGGGAATGTAAATTGGTGCAGCCACAGGAGAATTCTGGTAGCTTCTGATAGGGAGAAGAGGATATAATGAAGGGAGTGCTCAGGGATGGTGAGGTGTGTGATACTATCTTAAAGTTTTTTTGCATCTCTGAAATACTGCATAAGAAATAATAAAACACACACTCACAAATGCATTTTATATCAAATTTCAAACCTTTAAAAACCACTCACCCATCAAATTGTGCTGCCAGACTAACTTATTTTGTATAAGTGATGGAATAAAGCTTTCCCCCGCCCTCTCTGTTTAATTGAATGTTTTCCAGTGTTGTATGGTGAGCTGTTCAAAAATATTAAACTGTCACTAAAAATCTTGTTTTATATTATTTTATAAAACGAGGCAGTGGAATGTACTTTCAGATTTTAAAGCAATTTCAAACTTAATACATGTTGCAAGTGTAGTACAAAGAATACTAGTATGCCATTTATTTACCCAGATTAATAAATTTTTTTAAAATTTAGTTTATTTATTTTGGCTGTGTTGGGTCTTTGTTGCTGCGCACGGGCTTTTTCTAGTTGCGGTGAGTGGGGGCTATTTTCGTTGCGGTGCGTGGGCTTCTCATTGCGGTGGCCTCTCTCGTTGCGGAGCTCGGGCTCTAGGCGCACGGTCTTCAGTAGTTGTGGCACGCGGGCTCAGTAGTTGTGGCTTGCGGGCTCTAGAGCACAGGCTCAGTAGCTGTGGCGCATGGGCTTAGTTGCTCCACGGCATGTGGGATCTTCCCGGGTCAGGGCTCGAACCCATGTCCCCTGCACTGGCAGGTGGATTCCCAGCCACTGCACCACCAGGGAAGCCCTGGATTAATAAATTTTTAACGTATTCCCACATCTGTTTTATCATTCTGTCTCCTACACACACACACACACACACACACACACCCCTTTTCCTAGAGGTTTTGAGAGTCAATTGCACGCATCACGTCTCTGTACTACTTAACACTTCAGTGTTTATTTCTTGAGAACAAGGACGTTCTTATGTCACCACAATACAGTTATCAAATTCAGGAAATTTAACGTTGATGCAACACAGTCCATATTCCAGTTTCAGCAGTTATCCCAGTAATGCCACTTAGAGCAATTTTCTTTCTTATTCTTTAGATTCAGATCCAGTCCAGGATCATGTGTTGCATTTATTTGTCATTTCTCTTTAGATCTGTCCTTTCTCCCTCAATCTGAAATGGGTCTTCAGCCTTTCTCTTTCAAGACCCTGACATTTCTGAAGACCTCAGGCCAGTTGTTTTTGCAGAGTGACCCTCAGTTTGGTTTGTCCATTGCTTCTGACAAGTGGATTCGGGTCACTTGCTCTTGGGCCCAGAAGAGATGCTGCATCCTCCTCCGTGCCCAGTTTCGGGAGGCACAGGGGGCTGCAGCTGTGTCCTCCAGTGGGAGGTTTTTGAGAGCCATGATCTGACTAAAAATGAGGGATGAATCAAACGGAGATTATTTAGATCTTTCAGGGTGATGGCTCCCAAGTTGCTGTGAAAAAGTCATCTAGCTGGGTGAGCGGGCCTGCTCTTTCAGCTGTGAGGCACTTTTGTGCCCCAGAAGGGGACTCTGCTTGGTGGCAGGAGCTGCAAAAGCCATCATGTCCATGTGTCTGGCGTGGGGCCCCCTGGGGCATGAAGAGCCGACACCCACCAGGCCACCGGGATGATTGCTGAGTGCGGCTGCCCGCCCCCGGTGCTCGTTTGATGATGTGATATTTGTGATTTGTGGCTTTTCTGAGATTTCCCTTTTTCCCATATGAAATGAAGACAGTCTTTCTCCTGAGCCAGGGCCGGGCTGCCCATCATGCATTGCCCGACCCAGACTAGGACAGTGGCCTCTCGGAGGAAAAACAGGAAATTAGGACATATGCAGTGGCCACATCTCGGCTAAATCTTGCGTTTCTCAGTGGTTCCGTGTGGCTTGAATAACAGTAATTTTCCTTCCCAGAGTAAAATACCCACCCTAATTAAGATGTATTTTATTGGGTAATGGTTTATTTTAGTGAGTTATTTAGTGTCTAGCACTATTGTAAGCACTTTCACAGATTCACTTATGCAAATCATTGCACAGATTTTTACCGGGCAGGGAGCACGTGGTGTCGGCAGGGCAGACGTGATGCTCGGGTCCATGGTTTATGGGTCTGTGGGCACTTTCTGAACCTTAGACCATAGCCGGGCTTTGACCTCCAGAAGCATAAGGCCTGTGGGCAACAAATAGAAACATGAACTCATACATCAGGGGAGGCTGTCGGAGGGGCCGAGGTCACCAGGAAAGGGAAGGCCCTGTTGGGGGGCGGGGGAAGGTCACGTAGAGGAGGTGCTCCCTGAGCCGAGTCTTGAGGGACAGAAAGTGTTTACCAGGTGGTGGGGGGCGGGGACATTTGAAACAGAGGGACTGTTGCAGAGAGTCGGGGGGTGGCAGATGAGGGTGGGCTCATGGGGGTGTCGGAAAGGGGAATGAAGGTTCGAGTGAAATTGGAGAACACCTGGGGTATCTGCTGCATCAAAGGGTTTAGGGAATTTATGCCCGCAGTGCCAGGGGCGTCCTGATTAGATTCTGTGTGTTGGAGGAGGGTTTCTCAAATGTGAGGGAAGAACAAGGCCCTCACTTGCCCTTCTGAGGGGGTGGGAAGCCTGGGCAGCCCCCCCCCCCAGCCAGTTCACCCCTGGCCACTCTGAGGACAGTCAGCGCTGACCCCAGGAGGGCAGAACCAGGAGACAGAAGAAAGCCAGGGAAGTAGGACCTCGCTGAATTTACGGAGCCACTGGCTTGGCCCCCTGGGTCCCCTAATCGCTTTCACTGCTCAGTGATTGTTAAGTTTTGATTTTGAAATACTTTCAAACTTCAAGAAATTTGCAAGAATGGTTCAGAGAACCCCCATTTACCACTTATGTTGATTCACCAATTTGTACCATTTTATCCCCAGGCTGAATCCTCTCTGAACCCGTTGAGAGCAGATAGCGGACATCACGCCCCTTGAGCACGTGCTACTTCCGTATGCTGTTCTTCAGAACAGGGACCTTCTCTCACATCCCTGCAGTCCTATCATCCAGGACTGGAGCTTAATCATTGATACGATAGTTTAATCTAAACCACAGATACCAATTTTAATCAGTTTTCCCAACTGCGTCCTCTATAGCAGGGGTCCGCAACCCCCGGGCCATGGACCAGTAGCGTTCCACAGCCTGTTAGGAACTGGGCCACACAGCAGGAGGTGAGCGATGGGTGGGCGAGCTTCATGAAGTGAAGCTTCATCTGTATTTACAGCCGCTCCCCATAGCTTGCATTACCGCCTGAGCTCCGCCTCTTGTCAGCATTATGGTGAGTTGTATAATTATTTCATTATATATTACAATGTAATATTATTACATATTACAATGTAATAATAATAGAAGTAAAGTGCACAATAAATGTAATGTGCTTGAATCATCCCGAAACCATCCCCCAGCCCCCCCAGTCCGTGGAAAAATTGTCGTCCACAAAACCAGTCCCTGGTGCAAAAAAGGTGTGGGACTGCTGCTCTATAGCATGTTTTTTTCTCTAAGTCCAGCATCATGTGTTTTTGGAGGTTCAGGTCTCTTTAATCTCTTTTAATCTGGGAATGATTCCCCAGCCTTTCCTTGTCCTTCATGACATTGATATTTTTGCAAACTCCAGGCCAGTCCTTTATCGAGTGCATGTGATGTTTCCTTATGACTCGTTTCAGGTTCTCTGCCTCCTGTTGGGATACCCTGTAATTGATGTTGTATTCATCTCTAGTCTGGAGGAACACAGCATCTCTCTGCCCTCAGTGGGGTATTCATCTTGCTCACCTGGTCCTGGTGTGATCTAGTTTCTCCACTGTTTGATTACTATCATTCCTCATGCAATTAATGTGCCATCTATAAGGAGACGTGACTGTTTATTCTTAAGCCAATTTGAATTGGGTTTTCTGTTACTTACGACATAAAAGCTCCTCACTGATTCAAGGGCCTATTTATATTGTGGGATTAATTGCTCATTACCATGGGGAAACAAGCAAGGGATTATGATGAGAAAAATCAGAGGAGTTTCTTAAAAGCTCTAATTGTGGTCAGATGGGAGCAGAACTGGACCAAAGTGCGTGGGTATCCTGAGAGGACTTGTCCTCCGGTGACACTTCTTAATCTTTGAATTTATTTTGCAAGGGCTAGACAAAAAAAAAAAAAAAAAAAAGATTCTCTAGTAATACAAATTACATCCTCAGTTCAAAATAGATTTATCATTAGCTGCACTGAGTAATATAACATTTTAACTTATTTGCAAATAAGTCTTTCAAATTTTTTGCAAATTTGCAATAGTTTGCAAAGTAAGTCTTTTGTTTCCATTTTTGCCTGGAAATTGTGAGTTATGTTCACAAAGAATAGTGGTTATTTACAGGGACATAGAAATTTTATTCAAAATATGTTTGTGTATTTTTTCTGGATTTTATATTGGCAAATATGTTTCCTTTAATTGTGAATTCCATACCAAATGAGCAGGATTCCTAAGAGAAATAGTGAACGAGGCTCTGAGACAAGGATTTGTGTAGAAGTCATTAACTGGGAGGTGATCTCAGGAAAGTGGGGACAGGACACAGGGAAGGGAGCAGCCGTTAAAGTGTGTTGTGCATGTGTGTGTGTGTGAGTCTGTGATGGTGATTGTCTTGGTTTGGGTGCCCCCAGAAGCAGACTCTAAGGTAAGGATTCAAGTGCAGATAGTTTGGGGGGAGGGTTTTTTTTAAGGACCAAACTTTAATATTTCAAGGACGTTCCAAATGCATTAGTGGTGGGCGTCACAGAAGCTTCCATTCACACCAGCACGACGAGAATCAAGAACTCTGAAAATTAGAGCAGTTACCTCTTTGGATACATAAAAACAGCATATTAAAGCGTGTCACGGAGTACAAATAAGGAGGCATTCAGCAGAGCAGAAACAAGCAGCGGACTAATTGTCCTAACAAGAGGGCAGGGAAGGTCCTGGAGCTCACAGGCCCAGAAGGAGTCAAAAAGAAGTGCAGGCACGGCTTTGGGCTGATTCTTATTACAACTAGTCAGAGAAAACCGAGGTTCAGATCTCCTGTGGCTGCAGTTGGATCTCACAGCAAAGAGAACCTTTGGTTACCTGTCACAAGGAGGCCGAGCAAGGAGAGAGGGGTGAGGTTTAGGCAGCAATGCTCACCCCGGCCGACATCTCTGCGTGAGCTCTGAGCCCGTCCTCTGGCCAGAGGACGTGAAATGAGAAAGGAAAGAGGAAGGGGTGTGTCGTCAAGCCAGCTCCCACCCTAGGGCGACTGGAGCCTGATCTCACGGGGACCCTGGGAGACAGCGCAGGACAGCGCCTGGGAGCTGCCCCACCTGGGCGGTCCGGGAGCCGGGTCCGGGGAGGCATCTGTTGCACCAGGCGTCACATGCCTTCAGAATCTCACCTGCCCACGGCTGCCCGCTTAGGCCGCGTCAACTCGCTGGTCCAGGTTTGCGGTGTGGCCGGAAGTGACAGCGTGCAAATGTCAGGTGTGAAACACCACGAGGATGGGGGTGCCAGTCAGGAATGTTCTCCTTCTCCACTCTTGTGGGAGCTCCATTCTGGAGGGGGCAGGGCCGGCCTGCACACACATCACTGCTGAGGTTGGAACATCAGGCTGGAAACAGATTGAAAAGGGGCGGTGAATACTCACCCAGGGAACATGGACATTAGGTTCCTAAAAACGGGCTGCAGCGCAGCAACGGGAAGCGGGATGCTGGAAAGGGCCATTCCCTTGAGGTGGACCCACGGGATGAAGGGTAGCAGACACACAGTGGGGACCACAGATGGCAACAAGGTGCCCAAAACATTGAGGATGCCTCGGTCCAGGGCCTGAGTGGATGGGGAGTGGGGAGGAAGATGACCGAGGTTTGGACAAGAGACCCCGCAGGACTGGGGGTGATTGATGGGAACAGTGAAGCGGGAATTCAAGCCTGGTGTTGTCATTAAGAGAGGGGAGCGCGGACTTCAGGGGCAAGGAATGCTGAGTGGAAAGTCAGCGTTTCAGAGACAGAAACCAAAAAGGAGTGCTTCTTTTTGTAATTTTTTGTAGGCAGATCTTTCTGAGTTCAGAAAAGGAGGTGGGGGAGGAGTAAGAGGACCCGACAAACACTTTTGGGTTTGGTTTTGCTTTGTTTTTTTTTTTTTTTTCCTAAATTGGAAGCAGACAAAGCAAAGAGCTGTGATCTAGAAATCACGCGTGAGCCTGCCAGCTGAATGATTGACTTCTGTCCACTCTCTTTGTACACCTCGGTGAAATCATAGAGGGGTAGAAAATAATCAAAAATAGGGAGCAGGAAGGAAAAGGAAGCACTCGAGCGCTGAGAACAGGGTCCCTGGAGAAGCCTCGGTTAAAATAGAAGCTTCCGGCTGTAGGGGAGCCTCGTGTTTGTAGATGAAGGAGCCTGTGATGCCATAGCAGGCAGGTGAGATGAGGCTATATGGGTAAAAGCCCTCTGTAGATCAAAATACCACACACCGCCTGGGTCGCTGTCCTGACAGCGTTGGGACGATAGCTCTGTTATAGCCAGACACCTCCCCCTACCGATTTGGGTTAAGCCAAAGGCGACTGTGAGAAGGATGGTTTGGTCCTGCATTGAAGCAGACATAAACTGTCTTCCCGGCTTTGACGAAAACACTTTCGGCCTTTTGGAGAAAAGCAAGAGGATAAGGCCTTCAGGAAGATAAAAGCATTCACCTCTAATCTTCCCCTGTGTTGGGGACCTGTTACAGCCACCCAAAGAGAGGGAGGCCTTGTTTTACCAAGATAAGCAGCTCGGGGTGGATTCTCAGGCATGTTATCCAGTGTTCTGTTATCTATAGTAACTCGAGGTCAATGGAAGCTGATTATAGAGGGTCATAGAATATCCCCAACCCCTAAGCAAGTGTGCGTATAGGGCCTTGATCTCAGACACAGGGCAGAGGTATTTGTCAGTGCGTACTGGGAGTGTTTGGACCTCGACAGTGAGGATGCTGGGAGGCGAAGGGCATCTGGTTTAGGATGAAGACAGGATTGGGGGAGGAGCCCAGGGTGGTAGACCCATAGTGAGGGGGCTACAGTGTTTCAGAATAGCTGGGGAAGGAGAGAAGGCAGAGGAGAAGCACGATAGCTGGACTGCTTTGAAGGAGAGAACATGACCTTGTAAACTGGAATTAGAAGCTAGAGAGAGATTAGGAGGCCTTAGCGCTGTTGAATCCAAGCTTGTCTGTTTTCTCCAAGTGCCACAAGGGTGTAACTCAGGTCACTTGGGACTGAGCCTTACACACCTGGAAATGAGGGTCAGGTGGGGGTGGGAGAAGCCCCGAAGCAGTGGTGGAACCCATGTCCGACCTTTCGTGGGCCGTAGGATGACCCAGTCTGCCCTCTGGTAGTGTCCTTAGCCCCACTCTAGCCTCATCCCTCCCCATGGAAGGAGAAGTCTACAGGGTCAAAGGCTGTGCTGACCCAGAGCCCGCATCCCCCGATGCCTCTTGCTTCAGACACACGTTCCTTGGAATCCCTGTCCTCACGCCCCACACCTGCTTGCACTGCCTGTGCAGACTTCCCCCACATCCCTCCGCCCGAGGGCTGGCTCTGCTTCTGGAGACGTAGTTAGTACATTTCCATAGGCTGCGGGTTTGGGAGGGAATGCGAGATGGACAGGGCTTGGACAGGAAGGCCGGGGTGTCCACCAAGCTGTTCCAGGGAAAAGAAGGGTGACAAGCCAGGGAGTACGTTCAGGATGGCCCGTGTCCCCACAGTCAGCACAGAATACTGAAGAGTCTGAACATTTTCAATTGCAACCAGGCTTTCCAAGTCCTTATGATTTCAATTTGTCTTGGTAGAAGGATAGAACACGTTTTAGTTAACATCTTGTCGTCTTGATGTATAACTTTAAAAAATTCAGACATAAAGTATCTGAGTCTCCATTTGTCCTCTTGCCCTGAAAATACTGGTGTCTGCCCAGCATGCCCTTGAAGGCATGAGAGCCCGGACAAGGTCAATGGCACATTGACTGCCCTGTCCACTCAGACCATCCGTCCGTGAGTCCATTTGACCTCATTGCCTTTGATTTCTTTTTCCAGGACTCTGACCCCAACGCTGTCATTATGACCCAAAGCTCTCTCCTCAGATGTGAGTGTGTCCTCACCCTCCAGTAACCCCGATGGAAAAGGGTGATCCAGCTGCCTCCCTGCCCCCTTGGCCTCCACGCTAACTGTACCTGCCTGTCTGGCCTCCGTGCCCTAAGCATGGGTCAGACACCTGACCAAGAGGATAGGAGGGGTAGACCATTGAGAGGAAAGCCCTGAGCTTTAAAGACAGCCTGCAGAGCCTGCAGAAACTGTTTGGTACTTGTAGCTTGTGCCAAACCGAGTAATATGAAACTGGATTTGTGAAACGCCCCAGTTGTCTGTGCTCACCTCTCCCAGCAAAAGCTGCAAGTGCCCTTGGCCAGTTGAGAGACAGACTTTTTAAACACGCCTGAACTTCGGAGGCACAATTTCAGACAAAAACCACCTTTTTGGTGATGGCAGCAGACGTCACTGAGAACCTTACTGACCTCTGTGGGTTTCCATGACTCTTTTGCAGACACATAAAATAATAAATCATTTTGGAGAGCAACTGTTTATACCTATATGCACCTCCCTTGATAACACAGATTCTGGCTGTGAGATAGTATTAATACATGTGAATAGGGCACTTACTCTGTACAGAAGGTATCATGGTATTTCGTTACTTTGGTGTTGGATGGTGTGCTTCTGCTCAGCATGCCACGTGGAATCTGCGGGCTTAGAAGGAGGGTATCTCCAGAGGAGGCTCAGCTGTCCTCCAGCCCACTTCTTAAGAGCAAGGATGGGAATTTTAAGGGTCTAATCCCCGTAACACATGATGCAAGTGCATGCACAAACACACGGAGAAGCCCGCTTGCTCGGCTAGTTATGTTTGGCGTCTTTTCTGTGGATTTCTTTTGTTTTGTGGTCTCAAGTGAAGCTGTGCTAGCTTGGACACACACCTGGAGACCTCTTGAGGATTCTGTGGGTGCAGAAATGAAAGAGCTGAGGATGCGGAGAGAACAGTGGGTCTGTATGTTACAAAGCGAGGAGAGGCTTCCAGATCACAGACTCCACAGGAAAAATCCAGTCACAGGGAGAACACATGGGCTCCGTAAGCCAAAGTTCTTGTGTTTCAAGGTGGTATAAAGAACGTGTCTTCCAGCATGTTGTGTGGGTCGACAGCATGGAATGCATGTTCCTGGCATTTGAGCTTGCCTTGTCGTTCCTGAAGCTGTGTTCTTCCTATCGTCTTCTGCTTGGATGAAACCATTCCTTTAAAACCCTCCCTTTCAGCCTCAATGACGTGTGTGTAAAATCTCATGCACTTACTTTTCTAACATTTATTGAGCACATACGTGCCAGGCACTGTGTAAGGTGCTGGAGAGACTACTCTGAATAAGACATGTGAATCCCCAGTGTCTGTGGGCTAAACGAAGCTCTTCTCTTCTTCAACCTTTAAAACATGGTACCTTCTAAATCTAAAATAACAGACTGAGCATACGGCTTCCTTCAGTGTTCCTGATGGTACCATTTAACGTGGTGAAGGTGATAGCCAGAAATATTTCATGTCTTAATAGGGACAAATAATGTGGGTTCATGGAGAAAGCACTGGTTTCAGCCTGGAGATCCCGTTTCTTACTTTTGCTCTCTTGTATGACTTCCGTGTATGAAGAATCAAATAAAAGCAACCTCTTCAGAGACCTTGCGGTGGAGAATGGGTGAAGTGGGTGCAGTGGGAGCTGGAGCCAGTTCTCTCTGCTCACTAGAGCTGATTGTTAAATTTTCGTGAATTCTACAAGCCCACTGCTGTCACGTTGGTAGCTTGAAATTGGCCCCAATGGGAGGATTTACCCGACAAAGTAGGCAAATGCTAAAACTTGGAGCTTTTATTCTCCAGGAAGCCAGTTGTTAAACATTTTCCAGCATATCACTGATTAAAGGGGAGGATAAATATTCTAATGATGAAGTGGGAAGTTTGGAAAGATGTCAGCGTGTGCAGGATCAAAATGAAGGAGAACGAAGCAAATTAGTCCATGAAATTCCAGGCACTCTCCACCCTAGTTTATTACATAGTGATGACGTCATTTTTTTTTTCCTTCATAGAGGTGGTTGTCATGACATTTTAACCTGGGACTGTTTTATTTCATTTTATTTCATTTCAGTAAGAACACTGAACATGAGATATGCTCTGTTAAAGAGGACATTTTTCTGTAGCCGTTTGGACTTGGTGTATGTTCTTTACTCTTTTGTCAGCTAATGACATAGGTTGTTACTAAACAAACCAAAAAATATTAAAAGAATAAAGGGTATGGAGTTTGGAATTATAATAACCCATTGCTGGGGTATTCCTTTTTTATATTAATTTTTATTGGAGTCTGGTTGCTTTGCAATGTTGTATTAGCCTCCACTGCACAACAAAATGAATCAGCCATACACATACAGATCTCCTCCCTTTTGGCCTTCCCTCCCATTTAGGTCACCACAGTGCATTAGGTAGAGTTCCCTGTGCTATACAGTATGTTCCCATCAGTTGTCTATTTTATACATAGTATCAATAATGTATATGTGTCCATCCCAGTCCCCCAATTCCTCCCACCCCTTCCCCCCTTGGTATCCATACATTTGTTCTCTAAGTCTGTGTCTCTGTTTCTGCTTTGCAAATAAGATCATCTATACCATTTTTCTAGATTCCACATATATGCATTATTATATATTTGCTTTCTCTTTCAGACTTACTTCACTCTGTATGACACACTCTGGGTCCATCCACGTCTCTGCAAATGACCCAATTTCCTTCGCTGGGGTATTGCTTGAGTACTCTCAGAGGCCCTGAGGAGAATCACTTTCACTTTTCTCACTGATTTTCTAAGAAATACAAAATATCCAGTAATGTAGCCAATTTATAATGAAATAGATAAAGCTGCACTGAACATAGTTTGTGATAGATCCAAACCTGATGTTACATTTGTTTGTGATTTTTGAAAGTGAAAAATACTTGGTCTGAGAAATATTTTATGCTGATAGTAGAAGAAAACCTGACAACAGCTAAAACTGCACAGTCATGTTTGTTATTGACTAAGATTTTACAGAAGCATCAAATAATCTTGCAAAATATATATTCAAAATTTAACACAGGAAAATTGGGACAACTTCATAGAAATAATGAGAATAACCACAGCCACCTTACAGGGCAGGAACTTTAATCAGTAGCATTTCATGAAGACAAAATTCTGTTCGATCAATCACAGCTCTGATATAAAGTTTACAAGGAACAGAATTCCCTAAAAACTAGTTTCCACAAATTTAAAATTAAATGGGTATCCATATGGAAAAATAAGGACTTTAAAACCCCTGCTTTACACCATACACAAAAATTAATTTGAGATGGATCATAGATCTATGCATTAAAGCTAAAACTATAGGGGCTTCCCTGGTGGCACAGTGGTTAAGAATCCGCCTGCCAATGCAGGGGACACGGGTTCAAGCCCTGGTCCAGGAAGATCCCACATGCCGCGGAGCAACTAAGCCCATGCGCCACAACTACTGAGTCTGCACTCTAGAGCCCAAGAGCCACAACTACTGAGCCCGTATGCCACAACTACTGAAGCCCACGCACCTAGAGCCCGTGCTCCCAGCAAGAGAAGCCAGCGCAATGAGAAGCCAGCGCACCACAACGAAGAGTAGCCCCCGCTCACTGCCACTAGAGACAGCCTGCATACAGCAGCAAAAACCCAACACGGCCGAAAATAAAATAAAATAATTAAAAAAAAAAAAAAAAGCCAAAACTATAAAGCTTTCGGAATAAAACACAGAATATTCAATAGCTTTAATTTCTTATGTTAGAAAAGAAGGTACAAAATTAAAGTAGGACAGAAGAAAGTTTTAAACAGTTGTCTGCGCTGTATAAGAAACTGACTAAGCAATTAAGATGGCTTAATGGAGTTTGCTCCAGAAAATATTTTCTCCATGAAAATGATCGATATTGGTATAATTCCAATGAAAATATTTGTGCTTATTAAGCACTGAGTTAAAAACTTCCTTGAAGACACAGAGACCGGATTAAAATAAGGTAGAAACATCTTTACAACTGTCCACAACTCTTATCAGAAAAGCCGACTCAATTCCATTTCTTTTAAGTCAGAAACTTAAATTTTTTTTTCTTTGACCTCACCACGCAGCTTGCCGGATCTTAGTTCCCCAACCAGAGATGGAGCCCGTGCCCCCCTGCGGTGGAAGCGTGGAGTCCTAACCACTGAACTGCCAGGGAAGTCCCAGAAACTTAATTTTTTTTAAAAGAGAAGAGGTACACCCAGGCAGCAAAGCCCACACACACCTTTGGGATCGTGACAGAAGAGGGGGAAATGTGCCTTTTGCTCGTCCTCCTCACCCCCCAACTGAAGCATCTTCCCTCGGATGGTCCAAAGGCCTCCCTCTCTCCTATTCACCTAGGAAACCCCCACCAACGGCGACATCTGCAAGTTCTGTTCTGGTTCAATGGAGCTTTTTCTTTATCAGTGTGTGCTTTATTCCAAGATCTTTGCTTTTTTACTTGAAGTATAGTTGATTTACAATGTTGTGTTAGTTTTAGGTGTACAGCAAGGTGATTCAGTTATGTTCTTCTTCAGATTCTTTTCCATTTTAGGTTATTAGAAGATGTTGAATATAGTTCCCTGTGCTGTACAGCCGATCCTTGTTGGTTATCTGTTTTATATATAGTAGCGTGTATCTGTTAATCCACAGATCATTTGTGGATTAATTTATCCCTCCCCCCCTCCTTTGGTAACCATAAGTTTGTTTTCTATGTCTGTGAGTCTATTTGTTTTGTAAATAAGTTCATTGTGTCATATTTTAGATTCCACATATAAGTGATATCATCTGATATCTTGTCTTTATCTGGCTTACTTCACTTAGTATGATAATCTCTAGGTCCATCCATGTTGCTGCCAATGGCATCAATTTATTCTTTTTTCCGGCCGAGTAGTATTCCATTGTGTGTGTGTGTGTGTGTACACACACACACACACACACACACACACACCCCACATCTTCTTTATCCATTCATCTGTCAATGGAAATTTAGGTTGCTTCCATGTCTTGGCTATTGTAAATAGTGCTTATGAACATAGGGGTGCATGTGTCTTTTCGAATTGGAATTTTCATCTTTTCTGGATATGTGCCCAGGCCTGGGATTGCTGAATCATATGGTAACTGTATTTTTAGTTTTTTAAGGAACTTCCCTACTGTTCTCTACAGTGGCTGCACCAATTTACATTCCTACCAACAGTGTAGGAGGGTTCCCCCAAGATCTTTGAATTAAACATTTGATAAGATGATGATAAACAGCTTGAAGTTCTACTTGCTTTGGAGAACTCATGGTCATCTTTCTGAAGCTCTTCTGGTCAAAGCATATTTGACGGAAGGGAATATACATCTATCCACCTGCTCAAGAAGAGGGGACCCTTATTGTCAGGATACAAGATGCCCTGGACCCTGGCACTGCCAGGCCTGGTGGGAAGTACAAAGCCATCAGCCTGAGGCTGAGATTCAAGACTCTCCCCTCCCCCATCCCCCCCACCCCCGTGGTCCAAAGGCTTCTCATATCTGCTCACTCAGGGTATCTGCTCCTCATCAATTAAGCTGGCATGTGGCTCACAATCCAGCTTTCACGGGTAAGCACGTACCCTGTGACTCTCAGCTCAGAAGGTTCTCCCTCATCTGAGAACAGCCAGTGAATTACTAGCCTGGGTCATATGACATCGCTGGGTCATCCAGTCAGCTGAGAGAACCGAATGGGCAGAATCACCGCCCTCTGCACATCAGGCAGGAGCTGGGCACGGCAGGTGCTTTACGAGGGGTGTGGTAGGTCAGGCAGGGTGTCTGGGTACAGAGAGCAAACCTGTGGGCACTGCTGAACTGGAGGAGCTCACATCCCAGCCAGAGAGAACCCTCCAAGCCAGCCAGCCATGGCCATGCTGGGATGACAGCTCACTGTGACAGAGAAGCTAGACACCCACATTTTAGGCAAAATGTCCGATTGTTTTGAGCCACCAGGTGTAGCAGACACTGTCAAGACCTTCCCTTATCCCTTGGGCGTTTGGCATTTCCACGCATGGTGGCCTGATTTCAAACTGCCAGCTTTGCCCAAGGGCTCTCTTAGGCCTCAAGAGCCCACTTTGCCGGCACCAGGGGTATGTTGGAGGTGCTGGTGACCCAAGGCCCCCTGGGGGGAGTCAGAAAAATACCCCTCAGTTGGGACTACCTGAGCCATGGTCTACACTGGCTCTCAGAGTTCCCAACCCAGTCACCCACGCTGATTGCTTGCTTGGTGATGCCCTTTGTACTGCTGCCCTTCCTCCCCTGTGTCACATCCCCTCTGCCCGACCAGTGTGTCCTGAAGTCACCTCTCATAAAGGACTGCGACATGAATTTTTGACTCGGGGTCTCTGGAGACCGTTTATTCAAATTGTGAAAAAGTGTGTTACTTCGTCTATTGTATCTGCAGTGTAGACTCCATCCAAGAGCCGCCAGGTTATAAATCTCCAGTTAAAATTAACCACCAGTGTCGACCCTTTTACCATCGTGGCCGGAGAGCTTTGGGAAGGAAAGCTCTAAACTCTGGTGCTCACACGTTGACAGTAAACCTGGGGGAGCCCTGGAGGGTGTGGCTTCCCTCCATGGTGTCCTTCGGGTTCAGGGCCGATGCGGCTTGTGGGGCTTCTTCATTGTATGTGTGGTCTCTGCGCAGGAGTGCCGGGTGTGACAACTGACTATATGGTGCTTTTCAAGTGAGGAGCTTAAAAGACACGTACTTCTGAGAATGACCTTGGGGGTCACCCCCCTCCCTTCTCAGCCCTGTTCCAGGCGGGCAGAGTGCAGCAGCCCTGAGGCCTGAGAAGCTGTCACCCTGCGGGGACAAGGAGAAGGAGGCGGGAGGCTAGCTCTTGGATGGCCGGAGGGGTAAAATGAGGGCATCGGGTGGGAGGTAAGAGAGGCAGTTTCCCATCCGAGGGAAGGGGGAACTTCCAACAGCAGAGCCGCCCACCTGTGTCCAGGGCACGTTCATTGCCGTTGGTGGAGACATCCACACCCGGGCTTCGTGGGCAGCGGCAGAGCTTCTGCAGCGTCTCTGTGAGACATCCGTTTTCCAAGGACGAAAAGGATGGACCTCCCCTGGAGTTTGTTCCAGGCCAATCCTGTGAGTGGCAGAAATGCACAGTCTCACCTGTGAGCACCTTCCTTAAAAAAGAGGAAAAATTATTTTATTATGCTTGGTTACTCTTGTGAAACTCAAGACGAAGAGCATTGTTCCTAATTCTATTTAAAAGCAGTTATCGAGGAAGGGGCCTGGGAATACAGTTCTTTGCTTCTGATTTCTTACTTCCCACAAATTAGTTCTCTTTTCAATGAAAAATGTTTATGATCTTAAAAATACTTTAAAAAGTTTAACGATTGAGAGATAATCGGTGCTGGGCAGTGATACAAGACGCTCAAAGAACAAATTTTAAATTTACATAACTTGAATTGTTAAGGCAGAGGCTGGAATAGAGAATTTTCTATTCAACTTGTAAAATCCGTGGTCATACAAAGATAATTATGAAAATATTCAGAGACCTTGCCTGGATCCAGACACAGAACCGCCCCACTGGCTTTTACCTCTTAGTAAAGACGAAAAGCATTCAAAAGAGGTAGGACCTGCCATCCTCGGAGCCACTCAGGGAACCAGGCAAAAAGGTGACATGCCTGCCTCAGCACTGGCCTCGACCTGACAGGTCCCCAGGGGTGAGTCACTTCCTTTTACTTCAGTCAGTTTGGCTGTAAAATGATTATGAGCTCTTGTTTACCAAGAAGTGAAGTCCACTTTGCCTCGCTTTATTCAACTGCTAGAAAGAAGAAGGAAGAACAGAGTGATTAGAAAGCTTCTGTGGCCGACTTTCACAGCAGCAGGTGATGAGAACCCCTGTGACTTGAACAAGGCGAGTCTCTTTTAAATCAGACTTGGGAGTCGTGGTTGCCCATGTCAGTGTTACTGCTGCTGCTTTGTGGGTTTGCTCTTGTGACCTGAGGCAAATGGAATAGGAAGGGTATAGGCTGACTAAATAAATCCGGGTGGACGGGGGAGGAGGAGGAGATCCATCTCAGATGTAGCCTATCTTGCCCAGATTTGGCAAGCTGGAATTTCGAGCAACAGCTGGGATTTTGCCAGTGACTTAGCTCTGTGGCTCAGTGAACTGAAAACCAGGCTCTGGGTGTTCCAGCCCCGTCGGCCAGCCCACAGCCCAGGGCCAGGTGGCGGCGCCCCAGCGCTCCCAGCGGAATGGGCTGGAAGGCCGGCCGGGAGCCATCCTGCTCAGCAGCAGTCCGTGCAGCCTGGCGCCCAGCCGGACGACTCAGTGAGTCCTGGATGCTGAAATCTCAGGACAGACTTCACCTCAGCACTAGCTCTTGGGGCCACATGGAAGCCACTGCGAGCCTCCCTCCAAAGTGGCCGAGCCCGGTGTTGGGGGAAGAGTCAGGAATATTCGCTTCCTGCCTTTGTCCTTTAGCTGGACCGCAGCGACCAGCTTCGTTTACATTCCTTCAGTGCTGTTATTGAAAAGGCTTGGCAGCTCCAAAGTGCTTGCAGTGTCCTTTAGTCCCATTAGGGCTTTTTTCTCTCTCTCTCTCTTTTTTTTTTTTTGCTAGCTTTCAGCTAGCATCTGGAAAGATCCACTGGATGTGCTAGCCTCCTTTTTCGAGAATCCGCTCCACCGTTCAGGGAAACCAAGCAAGAAGCAAGCTTCCACCGTATAAGTCTGGAGGAATTTTACAGCCTCTCCAACTACGGTACCTTTTCTGTTTCTTGGTCCAGGCTGTTACTGGGGTGGCTTTAGGATGAAACTACCGGTGTAACCTAACCCTTTGGGGGGAAGGGTAGGAACCACAAGTGGAAAGAAAGTGTCCTTATAAGTTGTGTTAAATGTCTGTCTGTGTTGAGCTGGGGTGTCAGAGGCTATGCTTTGGGAAGGACTATTGCTATGACAGGAAAGACCTGAAACCCAAACTTCTTTGGGGCCCTTAAGAACTTTATTTTTAAGAATTAGAACAATGTGTGATGTTCTGTCCACTTGGATTTCATTCTGTGGGAAGGGCCTGCCGTGGCCCTTGGCCGCCTGTCTTTGTCACCTGCTCTCATCTCTATCCTGGAGCAGCCTTCTGAAGAAGCGGGGATGCAACCTGCATCCTCTGGAAGAAATGTGATGGATGGATCTGCCGGTCTCGCACAGAATCCAAACTGGATGTTTCCTTGAGGACCACTTGAGGTGGAAGTGTTCGTGTGCAGTTTTCAGGTGGCTAATTAACGTAGTAAACGCACGGAATCCAGACTGCTCCATTGTTATAGGCAAAATTCCCTCCCTGTCCTGGCTCATCAGAAAGGGTTTGTACTCGGAAAATTTCTGAACAAAACAAAGGGACTTAGGTCTGGATGAGGAATGAACGGCTTGGCTCTCCCCAAGCCGTCCCTTCACTGCTATGCCATGTCAAATTCCTTGCCGAGAAAGCGTCTGGAAGAAACAGAATTACAGGCATTAGGCTTGGTTTCAAGAAGTGTACTTTTTTATTTGTGTGCTTCTGGGTTGAAACAGTTAATCATTTGTTCCCAAGGTTACAGTGTGGTTGTGGTTCTGCTGCTTGTTCTGAAGACAGCACCGTATTTTCCTTCTGGAGTCACTCCAATCCGTGGACTTCGCTGATAAATGATGAACTTCAAAGGGCTTGGAGCTGGGGCTGCATTCAGCAGCTGAGCCCGAGAATGTGAATCTCAGAGTCAGCAGAATCGCAATAGAAAGCTCACCAGTCATCTCAGGAGGTTTTGGAAGGTTGACCTTCATCCCAATGGGATTCCAAGTGAGAGGAATCACAGGGAAGATACCTCTGAACCTTTAAAGGGACCGAGCCACGGAGAAATGACTAACATAGGTGACGGCCCCAGAGGAAGGGGGTGGGTGTGCGCTGCGTTCTCATTTTCCGAGATGGAATTCCACTGGTCATCACAGCCCACTGCGGATGTGAGGGAGGGGCCGATCTTGGGGCAGAAACGTGCCTGTCTCCAAAGATCCTTGCTTCCTAACGTATGCAGTTCTCTGCAAAGTCATTATGCTTTTCCATTTGTTGAAATGCCCTTGAGCGCTGCTGCCTCTCTGTTCCGCTGCTAATAATGAAAGAGCCTCAGCAAACTGGCAGCGGCTACATGTGGCTTTGGTGCCTTCCCGCTCTACCCCTGCAGCTGAACCCCTTTTAAGATCCCCAGACATGTTTTCATTTAATGTTTCCTTTATCGTCCTTCCACCAGACTGGTTGTGGTTAGGACCAGCCACATCTTGTGCAAGTTATGTGAGCGGGAGGGTGGTTTCATAATTGCTCCTGGTCCAGGAGGATGGTTCGGGGATGCTCCCCCAGGTATCCTCTCCATGCGTGCTGGCCGGGGCGGGGCCAGCTGCGTTGGGTGTGTGTGTGTTTTATTTACAAGTGGACATGGAAGGCGTTGCAGCCAGGAGGGAAGATTATTGGGTTTTGATGCTCCAGTGAGGGAAATTCCAAGCTCAAATAGCCACAGTTATGATTCAGAATCATATCATGCCCTTAAATTCCTCTCCACGTTCCAAAGTCCACTCCCCTCTTCCCCGGTTATCCTGGAGCTGTCTCTTACACAAACTGATCTCTGAAAACAGGGACACAGGATCTCATCCCAGTCTTTGATTTCTTTGGAGAAAATAGAGGGATTTATTCCCAGTGCCCTTGTGTTGACCTTGCCGGAGGGAGAGGGCCAGCCAAGCTCATAATGACCTCATCCCATTTCTGCAGGATTTCCTGGGACATGCAGGCCCTCACTCTTCCGCTGGCCTTCTGTGATCAACCACATTAAGTCCATGAGCTTTGGAAGAGATTACAGTGACATCTAACATTGTCCCTTTAGGACTTGAGCGTGAGGTCAAGCAAACACACAGAGCAATCATTATGCTTTCCGCAGTCCCAGGGGGCTTCGGCGTCAGCTGGAGGAGCGGGAGGGGGGTAGCGGGCAGCGAGGTGGGGCTGAGTCTAGGAACTGTGCTGTCTGTAGCAGGAAATCAGCCTGAAAGGAGATGGAAGGGCTTTGGTGGGAAATAAAATGGCACTCTGTTGTTGATGGAAAAAGATCTTGGCAGGACTGTTGTTGTGAGTGTTCTGTGGCTTAGAAAGGAATTTCCTACAGGCTGGACTAACCATTACAAATGTCTCTACCTTCAGGAGTCCCAGGCGTGCAGTAGAGTCTCGCCACGGGAAATGTCAGCTTGGACCATGGGCGCCTGCGGTCTGGAGAAGCGAGGAAGTTTCTTTAAGGTAAAAGGAGGCCTTGATTGGGGTTGCTAACGGGCATCTCACTTCCCGTGCTGGCTGCACGGAGAGCTGCAGGGCTGCAGAGAACGGTGGGGGAAGCCTGCTCTCTGAGCCAGCTCTGGCTGGGGACCCTGCCTGAGCCCATCTGTGAGCTATTCCCAGATTTTACAGGAGGTCGGGGCTTTTGTGAGTCAGTGTGCTTCCAGACAGGCCCAGGACCCAGGCATGGGGAGATGCCACCTGAGTGAGACAGTTGAGGCATCCTTTCTTTGTCAACTGCCAACCTGGTCCTTTTTCCTCTGGACCGTTTTTGATGGAAGCTGGACTTGGCATTCTAGTGAGTCGGCTGTAGGCTCCTGTGCTTTTACACTTGGCTTGATTCTGTGAATCACTTAAGTGCTCATTAAAAAAAGAGAACTACACACAGATCCCTGGGCCTTACCCTAAACTGACTGAACGTTTTTGCTGGTGTATTTTATCAACACCCCAGAGGCCTGAGAGAACCAAGGCAGCCTGATTAAGACTGGACCACTTTTCTGCATGCCTTTTGATGTCAGTGGGAGACCTTGCTAGCTTAATGAGATGAACTGCTCAATGGGTATTTTATATACTGTGTGTGTGTGTGTGTGTGTGTGTGTGTGTGTGTGTGTGTGTGTGTGTGTGTGTGTGTGTGTTTTAAATTAAGACCTGACAATCGTTTCTAATGTACACTTGGGAATTGATTTTCTTCTTATGGTGTTTGCTTTGCATCCTCTCACTCACCCTCAGAATAATGCAGACTCATTGTAGACATTTGGAAAATACAGAATCATGTAAAAGAGGAGGGAAGTGGAGGTGAAATGTGCATTTGAAATCTGTCATAGGCTAATCATAGCATTTATATGCTTCCTGTTTCCAAGAGGCCAAACCTGATTTATTCTGTCAGTTGTGGGCTCCAAAAAATCCATCAGAAGAGCCTGTTGGTAAAGCAAAGCCAAGTTCATTCAAGCAACTGCTGTCAAGGAGGGCGTCGCCAGGGCACAGGCCTATTGGTGTCTAAGGTCAGGAGGCATCTTTATAGGGTTTAGAGGTCCAGGCCCAAACCCTTTAAGCTGTGCTTCTCAAGGCAGAGAATCGACTGGGTTTCAGCAAAGTTTGTGATGTAATATAGTTCAGGATGGGTGGATACAGCAAGACGAGGGCCTTAAAGGGAATCTTGGTGAGTAAGCCATTGATCAGCAAGCTGTTTTCCCAGGTGAGCAAACTGTGCCAGGACAGATTGTTCTGTAGGAATTTCCTGCCGTGAACAGCAGAGTTATTTATTGGTTTACAATAACTTCCTGGAAGAAATACTTAAGTTGTGTTGACACAGATGGTCTCGATTCTCAGTCCTAAGAGTTAAGCTTTGTGGACGCAGCCATCTTAGTTCGCAGCCCGTTTACTTGATTTGAATCAAACCTGTGTAAAATCCACCACTGGAGGCACAAGAGGGGCCCCTCAAGCCTCCCGTGGACCAGGCTCCTGACTCCTCTTTGGTTCCTGGATTCTGTCTTTCGCTGAGATATTCATTTCATCCTGGTGGACCCAAACCCCCCTTCTCCCAAGGCACCGCCTACATCAGCCTAAATATTGGATCGTCCATAATCACCACCTTATGCTCAGGAAGTGCAGTGGAGCTGAATCTCACCTAGTAGTTAGATTTTAAAGTCCCAGCAAAAGGAGAAAATGGAATAGAGTCCAAACTGCCTTTGAAAATTCCTGAGGAATTTGTTGGACCCAATACTACCTACTGTTAAGTCCAGTGTAGCCAGTTTTTCCTGCAGTCCTGGGAAAAATCTTTTTTTTTTTTTTTTTTTTTTCAGTTGAATAACAGGTATAGTAGCTAACTTGTATTTCTGGGCCATGTCCTATGAAAGAATCCATCAGACAAGAGGTGAGAGGCTGCCTGAACCCACTGAGGGCAGGTCTGCTTCTTCTCTCCTGAGTCAAATGCCCTTGAGGAAAATGTGTGAAAGTGGCTGGAACTATATAACTTGGTGTTGTCTTTTTTTTTTTTTTCTGCAGAGCTTAAATTGTTTCATTTATTCATTAGGTGCTCCAAGTGGATGATATAGTTACCTTATACTTCTTTCTCTCTTCTTCTTTATAGACATTGTTACTCTTTACTATGGCTATTTTGTAATTAGTTATTATGGAATAATAATATCATTCATTATTATAATATTAGATAAATAATATTGTTAGTTATTATTAATTATTCCACAATTTAGGCATGCAGTTATCCATAAGGATGAAGGCAACTGCCCCTCGGACATTTAATACTGACTCCTTGGAGGTTCGTTGTAAAAATGGTTGCCAGGGTAGCACTCAGGGTTGCCAGGGTAGCACTCAGGGTTGCCAGGGTAGCACTCGGTTGCTGAGATGGGCTGTCCCTCCGCACAGCCCTGGACCCACTGGCTCTTCGTTTACTCATCATGCTTTGTTTTGGACTCACATGGATTGAGCACCTGTGATCAGCCAGGCTCTGTCCTAGGCACCAGGGAGAGAAAAGCCAGAAGCCATCCCACTTCATGGGGCTTTCAGTCTGGTACCAAAGAAGGATATTGATCAAATATAATATTAAACCCATAATAACGAATTATAAGAGAAAACAATGCTTCGTGAAAGAAGTAAAAGGGACTCTGAGGACAGATGACCTGAGTGGGGCCCCAGCGCAGTCTTTCCTAGGAAGTGGCCTCTGCTGTAGAGCCGGGGTTGAATCTAGGGACTCAGTGAACCTCTTGTGTCCCTGCAGGGCTGCCCTCCACACACACCAGCGATGCCCTACTTCCAGGTAGGACCACTTCATAAGGTGTGGGAATTCGTGGTTACATTCTTGGCTCACAGCTGAATTCCACATGTTGATTATCCCTTTCTTGGTTATTAGGGCTCACATGATTTTGTGCAAAGCGTGGGTCATTGAAAGACAATCAGCAGACCTCTTTTTCAGCGTCATCTTCCCCTATCCAGTGTGTGCTTTTAAGCCAGAGTTGCTAACCGCGAGCAGCGAGCCTTGATTTGTGGTTTCGCATCTGTCCTGGCTCCTGGAAATGACCCAGATGAGTTGCAGGACGCTAGGGTCCTGGGTAAGGTGGATGGTCTGAGCATTCTGGGGTAATTGAGAAAGCCCCGGGGTTATGGTGCTCGTGGAGTCTCTTCCTGGAAGCCTGGCCACAGAAATCCTGTGCTGGACAAACACATGGTCCACAGCCCTTCCCAGCATCATTGCTAATGTTCCTCCACCACCCGTGAGAAAAGTATCTTCCTGCCCTGCAAGGTCTCTGTGAAAACATGTGGGGGCCGACAGGTGATGCCCTAGACAAGGCAGCAAAGTTATCTGCACCTAATCATAGAAGTGGACACGGAGAGCTGTCAGATTGCAAGGCTGTGTTGTGTGAAAGAGACAGTAAGAAAGGCGTCATCTGGGCTGGAAGAGTTCTAGGTGGTCCTGGCTGAGGGCCAAGAAGCTCAGCATCATCTTGGAACCCTCCTTTTCCTGGATTCCCTAGCTTCCACAAGCCACCCTTCCCCAACCCCATCCAGGCGCCCAGTGCTGGCAGATTCCCCTCAAGTCTTCAGGATCCACCCCTCCTTCCCTTCCCTACATCCAGCTCCCTACTTAGGGTCTCGTTCTTCCCTTTGTGGGCACTGCAGATGATGCCCAGAATCCATCTGCACCACCTCTGAATGTGGTTGGTTGGTTGTTTCTTGTCAATCATTCCATCCATCTGAGTTGCCTGCTTGCAGACCCCGGCTCCGTGCTGCACCCCGGACCAGGTCTGTACTCTTCACCTTGACATTCGAGGACTTTCAGACGGTGCTTCCACCTTCTCCCAGCTCTTTCTCCACCGGTCTTGTCCCTGTGCCCTCACGGGTCTGCCCCTGTAGCCCAAACCTGCTGTGTCCCTCCTCCTCCCCACCTTCCACCCCTCCCCATCAGGCTCCCAGCTGCCCTTCCAAGCTGGTGTCGACCCCCTTTATCCATTGACAACGGAGCTCACGTGGGCTGAGCGGGTGTCTGCCTGGTGGTAGAAATGTCACGTAGGCCTAGCCGTGGCCCCGGCACAGTGCCCGGAAGTCATCCTCAATTCACAGCTCGAGCACTGCCACGAGGGATTCGTTCTGTCTTTCGTTGCCATGTCCGTGACCCCGAGGGGGATCCTCTTGGAGCAGAGAGTGGTGCGGGAAGAGGACTGGTGTGATCGCCCCCCTGAGCAGTTCTACGTATACCTATACCATTCTTTTTTAGATTCTATTCCCATATAGTTCATTACAGAGTATTGAGTAGATTTCCCTGTGCTATACAGTAGGTTCTTATTAGTTATCTATTCTATATATAGTAGTGTGTATATGTCAATTCCAATTTCCCAATTTATCCCTTCTCCCCCCTTTCCCCCCGGTAACCACAAGTTTGTTTTCTACATCTGTGACTCAACTTCTGTTTTGTAAATAGGTTTGTTTGTACCATTTCTTTAGATTCCACATATAAGCAATATCATATGATATTTGTCTTTCTTTGTCTGACTTACTTCACTCAGTATGTCAATCTCTAGGTCCATCCACCTTGCTGCAAATGGCATTATTTTGTTCTTTTTTTATGGCTGAGTAATATTCCATTGTATATATATACCACATCTTCTTTATCCGTTCCTCTGTCGATAGACATTTAGGTTGCTTCCGTGTCCTGGCTATTGTAAATAGTACTGCAATGAACATTGGGGTGCATGTGTCTTTTTGAATTATGGTTCTCTCTGGGTATACTATGCCCAGTAATGGGATTGCTGGGTCATATGGTAGTTCTATTTTTATTTTTTTAAGGAATCTCCATACTGTTCTCCATAGTGGCTGCACCAGTTTACATTCCCACCAATAGTGTAGGAGGGTTCCCTTTTCTCCACACCCTCTCTAGCATTTATTGTTTATAGATTTTTTGATGATCACCATTCTAACCGGTGTGAGGTGATACCTCATTGTAGTTTTGATTTGCATTTCACTAATAATTAGTGATGCTGAGCATCTTTTCACGTACCTCTTGGCCATCGGTAGGTCTTCCTTGGAGAAATGTCTATTTAGATCTGCCCATTTTCTGATTGGGTTGTTTGTTTTTTTGCTATAGAGCTTCAATGAGATGTTTCTATATTTTGGAGATTAATCCCTTGTTGGTCGCTTCGTTTGCAAATATTTTTCTCCCGTTCTGTGGTTTGTCTTTTCATTTTGTTGATGGTTTCCTTTGCTGTGCAAAAACTCTTAATTAGGTCCCGTTTTATTTTTGTTTTTGTTTTCATTACTCTAGGAGGTGGAGCAAAAAGATCTTGCTGTGATCTATGTCAGAGAGTGTTTTGCTAATTCTTCATAATAATATTGCAAAGCATACCTGACATCAGTATTTGGTGTGTCTTTCCTTTCTTCCTAGATGCTTACACCTGGGGAGGACTTAGAGCAGCGCTGCCCCATAGAAATACAAGGTGAACTGCAGATGTCATTTTAAATGTTCTAGTAGCCACATTTAAGAAAACAAATGAGCGAAATTGATGTTTAATTATATATTTTATTTAACTTAGTATATCTAAGATATTGTCAGGTCAACACGTAATCAATATACAAATATTAATTGGATATTTTACTTTTTTTTTTTTTTTTTTTTAGTACCATGCCTTTGAAATCCAGTGTGTATTTTACACCGAGTGCATCTTGATTCAGGCTAGCGGCATTTCAGAGGCTCCACAGCCACATGTGGCAGGTGGCTCCTGTACTGGGAGAGTGAAGGCTTATGTTTTGTCTAGTCTATACCTCCTCCTTTCACAGATGGTGAAACTGAGGCCCAGGGAGGTTGAAGTGCCAGGGGCTGGTTATCAGTCCCCGGCAGGGGTGGGAATTGCACCTGGCCTGACTTTCTCATGCGGCGCCCCACCCCCATCCCATGTAGCCTTCCTGAGGGTTCCACTCTGATCGCTTCACCCTTCTCCAGAGAGGTCCCCCAGGAAACTGCATCTGAAGAGGTCATGGGGACAGTGGCCTCTTTCTGGAGCATTGGTTGGCTTTTTCTTTGGATACACATGCATACCTTTCACCATCTGCTCCAGATGCTTCCAGGACACAGATTGCACACCCTGCACCCCTACCCCTGCCCCGGGCCTGACTTTCTAGGAATGCCCTGAACGTTTTGGACAGCAATTCCTGTTCGTGTTTCCAAAAAGCAATGGATTTCATGGTTTTATAAGGTAGTTTCCCAGCACATTTTGGCCATCCATTTCTGATATTAAGTGTTGCGTGTTAGGCCACAGCACAGTCTCACTTGCTTCAAGGAACTTTGCCTTTTAAACATCAGGAGTGAAATAGATTCCCCCAGGTCCCCTCAACCACGTTATTTCTACAGGCTTACTTGTAACTCTGAGTTTTTATAATTAGGAGGATACCAAGGAGGAAGATGTAGGTTTGAAGGATTCTTGTTTCAATGTATGATTTTCAAAAAATTAAATCATGCAATATAAAATGAACATCTCATACAATATAAAAGGAACATCTGTCAAAGCTTTATTCAAACCATGCATGAATCCAGGAGGCCAGTGTAAAGCTGGTTCAAAGAACACTTGGACAGATGATGTATTTGTAGTTGACTTAAAAAGTCGTTCTGTAATAAGTTTGCTAAAGTTCAAGTCAAAACTGGTGGTAGTACCACAGGGCAATAAAACTGTGTCCTTATGGGTTATCTTTTTTTTTTCTGAACAGAAACCTCCAGGCTGACTTGTAACTTCACAGTGCCCTGAGTCCTTCATTAACAGCACAGAGCAAAGTCAAACACAGGTACCCCCCTTAGATAATTAAATAATCTTTAGGTGACCTAGTTAAACAGTGCCAGAGCATAACACTGAAAGGATGTACTCAAAGCAAAAGAGTCTTCCACCTGGAAATTTCAGCACTTTCTAATAAACAACCCTTGGGTGAAAGGGGAGATACATACTAGAATTGTAGAATTTCTATTTAAAAAAAAGAGATAATCAAAACACTACCTGTCATAATCAATGGCATAGATTTAAGACAGCAATCAGAGGAAAATTCATAGCACTAAACACTGTATCAGAAAAGACATGCCCCACCCAACTGTTTGCCTTATCTCTAACTTTTAAACAGCACTGTTAACAATTAACACTGAAATGACTTATTCCCTACTGCTCCTACAACCCTCTCCTTCCCTTGTCCCCAGATTTCTCCAACCAGGGATTGTGTCTTAAAAGAGTGAATTTTATCAATGAGGTTGTAGAACTGAGGGATAGCTTGTTCTAAGTTGATTGATTTAAATACCATTAGAAGGCAAACTTCCTGTTCACAAGGAATCGTGGATGTATTAATAGCATTGACTTCTGGCCTCTTTTCAATAATGTGGAGACTTCATGTTGCTGTTTTGGCTATTGCTCTGATACCTAAAGTCAGCTGACGGAAACCTTTTATGTGTGCTGTCACCATCAGGATCGCCAGACTAAGGTGAAAGGATGGAGGCCCATTTCCCAGGATAATATGCTTTCAAACGTCTGTAGGTGGTAAACAGAAAACCACCTTCACAGCAAAATCTAAAGCTATATTATCTATTGCTGTGTAACTCATTGCCCCAAACCTTAGTGACTTAAAGCAACAAGCATTTATAAGAGTCTCTGCAGGTCAGAATCTGGGTGTAGTTTAACTGAGTGCCTCCAACTCAGGGTCCCTACGAGATTGCAGTCAAGTTGTGGGCCAGGCTGCAGTCTCATCAGAAGGCTTTATTGGTGGGGAACCTACTTCAAAAGTCACTCGGTGGGTCTCAGTCCCTCGCCACGTGGGCCTGTCCACAGGGCTGGCCTCAGGAAGTGGTGGCTGGCTTCCTCCAGGGTGAGTGATCCAGGAGAGACCAAGAGAGATGAAAGCCACAGTCTGTTAAGAACCTAATCTTGAAGGTGATACCCCATCACTTCTGCCGCATTCCGTTCACTAGAAGCCAGTCAAGTCATCCAGCCCTCACTTAAGGGGATGTCATTCGAGCGTGTGAATGACCAGGACTTGGGGCACCGGGGGCCTTCATAGAGACCAAAACATAGGAAAACAATTTAGTCACAAATTCAGAAACCTACAGGGCCAGACAGAATGATGGGCAGTGCGTGAGTGGGCCTGGAGTTGGCAGGTACCTTGGGTGGGGTCCCCTCCAGGAGGGGAAGGCTACTAACGCAGTCGCAAGCAGATGCCGTCACAAAAGAGTGAATGTGGGTCCTCTGATTCCTCTGATATTCCAAGAGAGGCCAGAAATCCAGATTTTTATGTAAGAGGATCCCAACTTTAAAAGTACTGGAGGATGGGGCTTCCCTGGTGGTCCAGTGGTTAAGACTCCGAGCTTCCACTGCAGGGGGCATGGGTTCGATCCCTGGTTAGGGAACTAAGATCCCGCATGCCACGACGTGGCAAAAAAAAAAAAGAGAGAGAAATTAAATTAGAAAGTATTAAAATAATAATAATAAAAGTACTGGAGGGTGAAAGAAAATGCATCAGAGGGCTGGCTCTGGCCACTGGGCTCTCAGTGTGAGTTCTTAATTAGTTCTCTTAATTACCTGTGTTAGTAGGCGGGGAGATGAGACCATCGGTGTGGAAAGCTTAGCCTCCTAACACCACCGGCCCCCCAGGAGCTCCGGGGCTGTGCAAGGGAGCCAGACGCCCAGCTTCTGTTTCTCGTGGGCGTCTCGTGCTCGGCAGTGACGGAGCCTGTGAGCGCTAGCCGAGCCCTGGGAGGCAGGCTCATCCACGGATGTGCTGAGGGAAAACAAGGAAACGGGCAGCAAGTTCCTTCAGGGCTTAAGACGGTGCCTGGGGTTGGCCCACGGTCACCACAGTGCACAGGGACCTTAAGTTGGAGAGATTCCTCCTCCCACTTTTAAGAACAGCTTTGGCTAATGGGGTACTGAGAGCCCACTGTCCCAGGTAGAAAGGTGTCAAGGGAGGAACTAATGTGGGATAGCATCTTCTCTCTCCTTTGCCTTACCTTCTAAAAAGTAGAATGGCCTGTCCAAAAATACCTCTCCCACCTTCCTGTAATGCCAACTGGAGATTCCTTTGAATCAGCATGTCCTGGCAGAGTGTCAAATGATGTCATCAGTCATTCACAACTTAGTATAAACTAGGGCTTTCTGAACCACTAGCTGAGATCAGCCCAGAGACGAAATTTGAATTCATGTGCATTGAGGAGGAGGGGATGGAAAAAGGTAAACTGGGATCTCTGAGGGAAGGACAGGACTCAGGGACCCACTGTAGGTGGGCCGAGCAGGGCAGGCACCAGTCACCCAGAGTGGGGAGGGTGTCAGGAAGTAGTCAGTGAAGATACAGACAAGCACGCCTCCTGGACGGTCTCCAAACACCATTGCCCTGAACCTGGAGGCCGGGTGGTTCCAAGGGGCCTTTGATTAGGACACATCTCCCTTCACCACTCAAAGAAAACTGGTTCTCTCCTCACAACACTTCTCACACCCAAGGTGTGGGCTTTGTCCACACCAACCACTTCTCCAACTCTCTGTGGACACCAGTGGGATGTCCTACAGTTTAATTCCATTCTAACACTACCTGGAGTCAGCACAGACCCCCAGGTTAAGGGCTCAGTCCCTCAGGACTGCCCCCCACTTCAGGTGCCAATCGCAAATAGAGGGTTCCCAGGTCACCCACACTTCTGTCCGGCTTGTCCTTAAGTTCAGTACAGGCAGACCACGGAGATATTGCGGGTTTGGTTCCAGACCACTGCAATAAAGCAAATATCACAGTAAAGCGAGTCCCACCAATTTTTTGGTTTCCCAGTGCATATAAAAGTTATGTTTATGCTATCCCATAGTCTATTAAGTATGCAGTAGCATTATGACTGAGAAAAAAACAATGTACACGCCTTAATTTAAAAATACTTTATTGCTAAATTTTGCTAACGATCATCTGAGCCTTGAGCGAGCTGTAATCCTTTTGCAATAGTAACATCAAAGATTGATCATAGATCACTGTAACCAATATAATTATGACGAAAAGGTTTGAAGTATTGTGAGAATTACCGAAATGTGACACAGAGACACAAAGTGAGCAAATGCTGTTAGAAAAATGGCGCCCATAGCCTCGCTTGATGCAGGGTTGCCACGCACTTTCATTTTGTAAAAAAATGCAATATCTGGGAAGCACAATGAAGCGAAGTGCAATAAAACGAGGATAATTGCTACAGTGGCCACAGAACTCAGGGAAACTATTTATTGTTACCAGTGTATCATAGAGGACATTATAAGGGATACAGATGAACAAGCAGGGCAAGATCTAGAAGGGTCCCGAGCAAAGGAGCGTCTCTCCCTGTGGAGTTTGAGTGTGTTACCCTCTCAGCTTCACCAACCGGAAGCTCTCCAAACCCCTCCATTTAGAGTTGTTATGGAGGTCGTTGTGTTGGCATGTTGAGTAAATCATTGGCCGTTGGTGACTAGGTCAATCCCCAGTCCCTCTCCCTTCCTGGTGGCGGGGTGGAGGTGGGGCTGAAAGTGCCAACCCGCTAATCACGTGGTTGGCTCCCCTGGCAACCAGCCCGCATCCTGAAGCCTTCTAGGGGCTTCCAGCCACCAATCATCACTGACTTAAACTCAGTCATGATGGAAACTGGTTTGCAATGAATAACAAAAGGTGCTCCCATCACTTCTACCACTCAGGAGATTCTGAGAGTTTTAGGAGCCCAGACAAAGACCGAAAATATATATATTCCTTATGATGTCACAACAGCACAGGTAGGACAGGCATGGTCGAGAGTCTGTCTCTGCAGGGAGACAAAGCTGGTCTCATCTCAGTTCCGGTACCTGTTTCCCATGTGACTTTGAGTGACTTAACTCTCTGGGCCTATTTCCGCATCTGGAAATTGAGGATAAAGCCACCTGCCTCCCTCATAAGACTGCTGTTACACGAATTCAATGGTATCACCCCTAAACGCCTGGTACACATTAGAGGTTCAGAGGTCGCAGGGCCCCCGAGCACCAGGCTCTACACTTGGCCGGGCTGCGTCCCACTGAGAACTTGCACTGGTTCGTTTGGGGTGTGGGTTACTTTGCAGGGACTGGACTCTCCTTCAGACAGGTGAAGTCGAGCGGGTCTGGGGAAGGCGTTGCCCTCACGTTTCCGTTTGCTCAGCTGTTAAGTAAGGGTCTTCCACGGGAAGGACTTCCTTCCCCGAAATTTCATGGATGAGAATCCCTGTGGGTTCCTGTTAACGTAGAAATTCCCAGGCCCGTCTCATATCCATAAATCAGAACCTCCAAGGGAGGGTACGGAAACCTCTGGCATTAACAAGGGCCCTGGTGATTCCTGTTTTTGGAGCCGCCAGAAGACACCGATTCACCAGGTAAACCTGTCAAGGTGAGATGCCCGAGTCTGTGTCTCTGCATTTGCCTGCATTTTAGGAAGTAATTGACACATGAAATGTGGTCCCCAGGCAGATGGGCAGTGTTGGCATCGCCCGGAGTTTGTTACCGAGGCAGCCTCGACTAGTGGTTCTCAAAGCGTGGTGCCAGCTCCCAGCGTCAGCTTACCTGGAGACGTCTTAGAAATGCAGGTTCTTGGATTGTGGAATGTGGGAATCAGATGATGGGGATGGGGCCCGTGGTCTGCGTTTTAACAGGCTCGCCAGGGGGAGTCAGGTTGGAGAATCACCGCTCTAGGTCTTAGATTTGAATGACTAAACAGACTGATACAAAACAACATAGAAATAGCTGAATTCTGGGCTTGTCTCCATGTCCCCGTCTGGAAAATGCAGTGACATCACCTTCACAGTGGAGTTGTGAGTTCAGACATGGTACTTTGATGATTGTGCCCACTCACTCTCTGCAAGCCTTGGAATGACTGCCACCGTCTGATAAGATGTTCTGGATTTTTCTGTCTGTGCCCTCACCCCACGCCCATGTTTCATTCGCTCTCTCAAGAGCGGCTGTGCACAGACACTGAGGCACCTGCCCCAGCCCCTGTAAACCAGAAGCCAGATCGCCCACCAAGCCTCCGACACTTGCCCACCAGTGCTCAGATATTCTCTGAGCTGAGGTTCAGAGATGTGGACTCCTCCCCTCTCCCGGGAAGGCTTGGGGGAGGTGAATTTTTTAACTCTGTTGTTGGTCTACACGGCCGTTTGCCAAAGGAACCGAAGAACAAACAGAAGCAGCATGTCCTTTGCTGAATGCCTGGCATTTTGGCAAAAACTACCATCTTGTTGCCACTTCACATGCACAACCCGCCTTCCTCCTTATTCAACTACTTTTAAAAATTTATGTTTAGTTTCACAAACACTCTTCCAGGCCTGTTCCAAGCACTTTCAACCCATTGAGTTATTTAATCCTCACACTATCGTTAAGCCCATTTTACAGGTGGGGAAACTGAGACCGGGAGAGGTTACAAAACTTGCCCAGGGTCACACCACTTGTCAATTCTGTGGTGGTTCCCTGGTGACTGTACTTCAACTTGGAAGGAATTTTGTAGAGATGGGACCTAGCACCCTCGGGGCCTTAAGTTGTCGACCTTGTGCCTCGTCCAGTGCTGAAATGAGATACTCCCCCCACACCTCTTTCCAGGTTGCGGTCCCTGTATTGGACGCTGGTTAACTAAGATGTGAGCCTGACTCCACTTTCCCTGCTTGTCACCCCCAGCCTGTCCTCCGCTGGCCACTCACAGATATCCCTTTCGGACGACCGCCTCTCAGAGTTTCCTGCCTCAAAAAGTGGGGATTGTTCTTTCTAAAGACCCCCAGGAACACAACCTGCATCAGAGTCAGGGTTTACTAGCCGCTGCAGCTGCTGAGAACATACTAGAAGAACCCTCAGGCAGAGGACTCTCAGCAAGAGGGCATCCGGAGGCACGTAGTATAGGATTTGGGCTTATTCTAAGGAATTAGGTTGCAGATTGGCAAATAAAAATACCGGACACCAGCTGGATTTGAATTTCAGATATAGCATAAGTATATCCTATGCAATATTGGGGACGTACTTATATTAAAAAAATTATTCATTGTTTATCTAAAATTCAGATTTACCTGGGCACCCTGTCTTTTATCTGGCAACCCTGAAGGAGGATTGCAGTGTCATCAGGAAGCGAGGGCAATCCCGTAATTGGGCAGCACAGTGAGTTTTATCCAGAAGGCAGGAGGGATGGAGGGAGTCAAGGCGCCAATGCTACAGAAGCAGCCGACGCCGTGTGTCAGAAGAGGGGGCCGTTTAGTCATATTTGTGGTCTGAGTGTCTGTGCTCTGTCTTGTTTCAGACCTGGCCCCTGGCAGCCTTGTCGAATTGGTGTGTTGGCATTCTGTGTGTGTTACTTAAGTTCGGGTGGAAACATGCCAGTTCTCGTTGAACTTCCCAGTTCGGGGCTTGTTTCAGTCTCCCGAGAAGCTGATGGGTAAAGATGCAGATCTTCCGGGTTCTGGCCCAGGACAGCCAGTCCAGTCTGGACCACTGGTTCTCTGGACATACTTTTGGTTGTTACACCTTGGGTGGGGATGCAACTGGCGGGCTTCCTATCACACACAGGCAGCCCCCAGAACAAAGAATGATCTGACCCTAAATTTCCATTGCGCTGAAGTTGAAACCTCCTGGTCTGCAATGTCAGTTAGGAAATAACCCATTCCTGGGGTTTCTCTATCTCTGGGGCAGGTCTTCCAGAAGTAAAGAAAGCAAGAAAAGTGTGAGTGTAGTTAGCACCCACTGTCCTGAAGTAGTACCACCTGGGTCTAGGTCAGCACCTGGCCATTAATAGTAGGTGTTCAATAAATATGCTGAATGAATGAAAAAGCGTGTAATGCACGTATGTGTGTATTACCCCTATATCGTTCATTTCTTCAACCTGTATTGATTCAGCACCTATGGTGGCAGGGCCAGTCCTGGGCACTGAGTGTGCGGTGATGGGGAAGCAGATAACGATCAGAGAAACTTGAGCTTGAAGGACAGACAGGTAGGAAGGGCTGAGGGGGGAGGGCTTCTTGAGGAGGTGGTGTTTAAGCTGAACCCTGCAGGAGAGAAAGAGGCAGGGAGAAAATTATTCCCAGACAAGGGGGAAGCACACAAGCCGGGGATCAGGGCCTGAGTCTCTGAAAGAAGAACAGGGTGGCCAGTGTCTGGGCGGTGGGAGACGGGGGTGGGCATGAGGTAAGGGCCCAGGGTGGGGCGGGGAGTAGCCAGGGCCATCGTGCTGACTGGGTGAGGACCTGGGATTCATTCTTATTAGTGCAGTGAAGCCATGAGCATTTGGGGGAGAGGGAGTGACATGATCCAACACGTGTGCAGCCCTCGGAAAGCTTGGTGACAGCACCCTGTCTTTAATCCGTCAACCAAGAAAACCAGAGTGCAATTCACATCTTCCCTGGCGCCCGCCCCTCATAGGGTGCAGAGCGGGCCTCCCACCCAGCACAGCTCAGCTTGCTGGTCAACCCACCCGTGTCCCCGTGCCCGGCCGCTCCCTCCAGAAACATCCCTTCTCCCCTCTCCCAAAACGCCTCCCGAGTCTCCCCATCACCTCCGGTTCACTCTGCCTCACCCTCCACCTTCTCATCTTTATTGTGCACGTCGTCTTGGCCCGTCTGGAGCCGTGGACTTTGTGTTTTCCTTCCCTGAACCTTCTCAGAATCGGCCCTGCAAACGCTGGACCAGAGCCAGCTGCCCCTTGAAGGCAAGGAGTTTAGGAATGTTGTGAGGTCTCGGTGTGTATTTGTTGCTCAGGCCCGCCCCAGAGTTTTTGAAATAACTCCTCTACCTGAAATGTGCGGAGTAGACTGGAGGGCAGACACCCAGGCAACCGGATAGTCACTTAGGGCAGAGTCAGCAAACTGCCACCCTCAGGCCAGACCCGGCCAGCACCTGTCTTCATGGTGGGGACACAGACACACCTGGTCATTGAGGTACTGTGCACGGCTGCTTCCATCCCACGGTGGTGGAGCCCAGTTGCTCCAGAGATCGTACGGCCTGTGGAGCCTAATATATTGACCCTCTGGCCCTCTGTAGGAAGAGTTAGCTGAGCCCTGACTTGGGAGATAATTGCATTTTGCAACTGAATTCTCAAAGGCAATCTTGAGTGTGGGTAGCAGCGTCTCCAGTTTACAGATGAACACATGGCAGGGCCACTAAGGGCCTGGTCTCCAAGGGCATGGCCCATGCACTTTCCTGAACCACATTCCCTGCCTCCTATAGGTCATCAGAAGTAGCCAGAGTGAATATACCAGAGCTCTCAACCTCTGGTGCCTGCAGGGGCCAGGTGCATAACCTAACCCAGTCGAGCCCTCCCAGGTGCAAGTTGGTAATTGAGCGCTGACCTTTGGCCTCACTATTGGCAAACGGTAGGGAGTGGTGGGGACTGAGGCAAACCGGAAGCAGATATCCTGTATAAAGAGGTCAGCATCACAACGGCCCAGAGTTTTTCAGTTTCAAGAAGCTAGAAACCTAGATTTTTATGGAAACCTCCTGGTTTTTTTGTATGAAACATCATTATGTTTAAATGCTGAAACCATTTTAGTGATAAAAGACAGGACAAGCCCACGTGAAGCGAGTCAGACAAAACATAGCCAAGTGTGTCCAGAGGCCTCCAAGGACCTCTGATATATGACATCCACGTTGGAGGGACTGTCAAAGCCGTCCTCGGGAAGGGCGGGTCCCTAACGAGATGCCAGGCAGCTGGAGTTGCCCTGCGCTCTAACCAGGGGAGCCTCCGTACCAGCCTTTAGCCCTGGCTTCTGGGCAAGCCTTCAGCTGGGCATGAGAGCAGCTTCAGACTCCACTTATCCGCAGAGGGAAGGAAATGCCCAGGAGCCAAAAAGGAGACAGACGCAGGAAGGCTGAGCTCGGAATGTCCTGGGGAGCCCCAGGGTCTGAGATGAAGCTGGCAAGTTCATCCTGGGGACAGCCAACAGGAGCTTCCCAGGGGTGCACACGTCAGCCTTCTTACATGTAGCAAAGCCCAGTATTACCTCCAGTGCCTCAAAGATGTGCACCCTTACCTGGGAAAAGACTCGTGGGAAGGTCATGGCTCTGCAGGTCTAAGAACCCTGTCTGCCAAGCCCTGTTGCTCCGTTACCACCTGCTTGATGTGGGACAAACTCTCCAAACATCAGTTTCCTCATCTGTGAGATAGGGTTATGAAAAGCCCCAGACCTATCACACCGGGATGATGTGAGGATTAAATAAATGACATGATGAGTGGTACCCATTAAGTTGTAGCTGCCGTTGGCTGAAGCTGGCTGACAAAGCATATTTCTTTACCTGTCCTGTGACATGTGACGTGGATGTCCTGAGACTTCCCCAGTTAGGACAGCTTCTGTCTGTCCTTCACCCGTCACATCCATAGAGCTACCACCTCAAGGCCTGACAAGACTCATCTAAGAAGCATCATGCTATGTTCTGTACATAAGAACTTCAGAAAGACTTTGGACATCAGAGAGAGGGGGAGACTAACCCACTGGTAACTAGAATCATGGCGCGGAAGGAATCACTCATTGCGGGGCATACAAGTGAATGAGAGTTGGGGATAATTCAAGGAGCCCAAAGACGTCATCATTTATAACTAAGGCTTCAAGTTCAAAAGTTCAGAGTTTTTCAGA
This sequence comes from Eschrichtius robustus, assembly GCF_028021215.1. Lineage (NCBI taxonomy): Eukaryota > Metazoa > Chordata > Mammalia > Artiodactyla > Eschrichtiidae > Eschrichtius > Eschrichtius robustus. The sequence continues at coordinate 48,831,193 of NC_090839.1, read as the reverse complement.
ATCAAACTGGAGAGAGAGAAATGACTGCCAGGCCGAAGAAGGTAACGCTTCCTTTCCATTCGGAGAGATTCTTGGTCATTTGATGAGCATCTCCTATTTGAAGGAGCTGGATTTCGGGCTCTAGTGGCGGAAAAAAAATCCCCACAGGGAACACTACGCCTGCTCTCAAGTTTTTGCTAGTAATCTACTAAAGGACATAAAACACCTGTCCCCAGCGCGGCCCATTTCAAAATCTCCCCCCTGAGCCCCCCTCCCTGTCTCCTTCACCCCTGCCACTCACCCTACGGTGCTTTCCTGCCCTACCCCAAGACCACACTAAATGCCTTTAGAGTTTCCCAAAGCCTGAAAGATTCTGACCCACCACCACCATTTGTATATAATTTAAAATATTTTTTTATTTTTCCCACGTGACACGCAAGTTAACTATACGATGAAATTAAAATGCTTCCTTCCTGGAAACCTTTGACAGCCGAGTGCTGGGCTCAGCAGCCTCCACCCACCACCAGCTGGGGCTCTTATGGCCACAGATGTGCGGGCACCTTCCCTATGCTGGTTCCCATTCATCCCCCCACCAAGTGGTCATCACCCCTTTTACAGATGAGAAGACTGAGGCTCAGGGAGGTTACGGTCTCCCCCACGGGTGCCCCAGGCGGCAGGAGCCCAAGCTGGCCTTCCAACCAGGGCTGTGTGGTTCTGGGGCTCATCAGGAAGCTCAGCGGGTCTGCCTGGGGACCCCTGAACCTTGGCTCGCCAGGGGGCTAAGCAGGAGCCCCGGTGAAGGGGCTCAGCTCGGTGTGGTCAGGGTGCCCAGGGGCCGTGGCACAACCAGGCCTTGGAGCCCAGTGGCCTGTGCAGGAAGAGGTGTGTCGGCCACACTTCCTCTGACTAGGGGTCCAAGCGTACTTAGACGCAGATTTTGAGGATGAGGAACAGAGCTGCCTGAACTTTCCAAAACAGAGATTTCCCAGCAAGAAGAGTGTGCAAAGTGAGCTTTGGAGATGAGCTGGGAAAAATTAGAGAAGTGATTCCTGGCAGCCTGCTTTGTTTTTTGGGTTTTTTTCATCTTTATTGGCATATGATTGCTTTACAATGTTGTGTTAGTTTCTGCTTTATAACAAAGTGAATCAGCTATACATATACATATATCCCCATATCCCCTCCCTCTTGATCCTCCTTCCCACCCTCCCTATTCCACCCCTCTAGGTCGTCACAAAGCATCGAGCTGATCTCCCTGTGCTATGCGGCTGCTTCCCATTAGCCATCCATCTTACATTTGGTAGTGTGTATATGTCAATGCTACTTTCTCACTTCGTCCCAGCTTCCCCTTCCCCGCTGTGTCCTCAAGTCCGTTCTCTACGTCTGGCAGCCTGGTTTTCATTCTTAAGTACGTTGTTTTAATTCCCCCGCCCCCGCCCCGGGGGGTAGGGGGTGAGGGTTTTGAGTGATATCATTTCAAATTTACAGCAGAGTTGTGACAATGGCACAAAGGATTCTTTGTATTATATACTGTCATGTATGTTATATAATATCACATATACATGCTATACAATTTCAAATTTCCATAAAAAGTTGCAAGAAGAGTTCAAGGGCCTTCTATATGCTCACAGAAGTCATCTGGCCATAGACAAGTTTCTTGTCTGAACCAAAATGCTCAGATCCAAAACCAGGCGAGAGCTTTCGGGCATTGCTTGTAGGCACCAAAGGAAGGCACGTGGGGTTGGACCCAGCTCTCTAGCTCCGGCCCCGACCTCAGGCCTGCAGGTCGATGCTCCTGTTTTAAGGCCAGCTCTTCCCTCCTGGAGGGTCTCAGCCCAGCCGCCTGGTTCCAGGAGGCTTGTCCAGCATTGGGAAGATTCCCAGTATCCTGGGCTGGAATGGTCACTCCTAACCATCTTGGTGGGTGAACATCAGGCTGTTCTCCATTCTGAGTGTTTGGTGTCATCAGGAGACAGAAGACGCCGAGGTGTAGGGACACATGACTGTGGGGGCTGCATTTTATCCCGGCATCAAGAGGCCCTGGGTCCGTAGGTGTGGAATCGGTGGACATGCTCTCCAGAGGTCGCACCTCTTCACATCTCGGACCCTCTGGGGCTTCGCTTCAGACGACCGTTACCTTCTTAGGGGACCCCAGGGTTTAGAAGCTGGAGCTGGGCTATTGTAGCTTATTTCCTTCAAAGACGGTCCCTGTAGCATAGATCTGTAAAAAAGACAAAACAAAAAACTCTGAAACCCTGTTTTCTGACTTTTATGGATTCTGGTTTTTAACTGTGGTGAAACATACATAAAATTTACCATTTTAACCATATTTAAGTGTGCATTTCTGTTGCATTAAGTATATTCACATTATTGTGCCACCATCCCAACCGTCCATCTTCAGAACCTTTACATCTTCCCAAACTGAAACTCCGTACCCATTAAACACTCACTTCCCCTTCCTTCCTCCCCCGCCAGCCCCTGGCAACCACCATTCTACTGTCTGTCTCTATGAGCTTGATTATACTCTAGGAACCTCATATCCGTGGAATCGTACAATGTTTGTCCTTTTGTGACTGGCTTATTTCACTCAGCATAATGTCCTCCAGGTTCACCCATGATGGAGCATGTCTCAGAATTTCCTTCCTTTTTAAGACAGAACAGTATTTGATTATGTGTATAAACCGCATCTTGTTTATCCATTCATCCATTGATGACCATGCGGGCTGCTTCCCCCTTTCACCTATTGTGAGTAATGCCGCTATGAACGTGGGATGGATTCTGCTTCTAAAAGTCTTTAGTTCTCTTGCCCTGAGAACGAACATTAAAACGTCTCTGATAGAGGAACGTCACCCACAAAGTACATGAGCATGTGTGTTGTGGGGAGCGTGTGCTGGGACTGAAGTTAAGCCTGAGTCTCTTGCAAAACGCAGCTCCTGGTGTCTGCCAGCTGGGGTGGGGGCCGTGCAGTCTGCTCGGTGAGCAGAGGGGCAGCAATGTGACTTAGGGCCAATTAAGGTTGTCCAAGTCACTCCCGGCTATGGCCACACACCAGGCATGTGTTTCCTGTGACTTTTCTCTGTCTTACCTTCCCGGTCACATTGTAAGCCTTTTTAGGGACAGGGACAATGTCTTACACGTCTTTCAGGGTCCGTTTAGCCCGGTTCCCCAAAGGTGGCCGATCTTCAATAAATGTGTGTTGACAGCGCCTCTCATTCCAAATCTGCTATCTACCCGCGCTGTGCGTGGACATCTTTGGCGTCCAGATATGCCACATATGTACTTTCCCACCATCAGAAGGACTTTTCAACAGCTGTTCTCTTGTTTGCAGCTGAGCAGCTGAATTAAGTTAGTGAATGGAAGTCTTAAAACAATTCGAGTTGATTCACCTATATATATACACGTATATATTGGTTTTGTCCTCAGGGCTCTTGGACCCCTAGAACCTTGCTCCGCGTCAGCCGAGGAGTTTGTTGAAATGCAGAATCTCAGGCCCTACCCCAAACCTAGGAAACCAAGACCTGCGTTTTTGACAGGATCCCCAAGTGATGCACGTGTGCTTCCCGGTTTGGGAAATACTAGTCTGGGGAATATTATTCTGCTAGTTTCATTCTGAATGATAAAGAGGGTTGCAAACCTCTTTATCAAACTTGTCCTGTTTGTGTAGAGGAGAGACGAGGCCAAGCGAGCGCTGGAACGCTGTGCCCCATTCTGGTCACTTAACCTAAGCAGAGTTGCAAGAATAGTCCCGCGTATACCTGTTACCTGGGAACATTAGGGAGGGACCAAGGCACCCAGCTGCCTCAGATGGAGGAGGTAACCTGAGAGGCCTTGCTCTGAATTTAGAGCGAAAAGAACCACACTGGTTGGGGTCCCCAGAGGCAGGTTCAGAGACAGGTTATGAACGCCAGCAGTCTGTTTGGGAGGTGATCACCAGAAGCTCAGGTCGGGGTGTAGGGAGGTGAGACAGAGACGGGAGAACAGCCACTGGGGCTCAGTCCCGCTGGGGGCCTTGGGGAGACTGTATAGTGATCATCAGATCTGTCCCTCCGGGGTGAGGGGAAGCTGGGGTATCTGTGCACGGAGCCCCTCCTGCTCTGACCTCATCCGCCCACAGCATCCGCAGCCTTGGGCAGAGGCGTCCACGTGCTTGCAGTGGAGCCTGAGGGAGCAGCAACCCCGGGAGGTACGGGCGGGGCACTACCTGTACCTGCTGCCTGTATCCCATCTGAAGTTCTGGGGTGCCTCGGCCGACAGCTACATCAGAGCGCCAGGTCCCGATGAGGAACAAAGCCTTTGCATTTTAGTAAGTTTCAAAGCCTCAATGATTCATCGCCTCCGAGTTACTAATCATCTTCACGAGACTGAAAATGACCAGACTTTACATTGTCTTACAATCCAAAGTCCCTTTTCATAATCCCTCTGCCTTCTTCCTTCCCTAAATTAAATATATGTGCTCAGAGGATGTTGTCATACTCAATTTACAGTAAAAACATTTTTAATGATCGATTTCAAATTTTTCATCTTCGTGTCGCAAGTTGGAGATTCATGTCTCCTCTCCTGTTACTTTCCCTTTGAATCCTTACTCCATTTCTCTTTTTTAAAAAAAATTAAAATTGAAATTCCAAATACGGCAGTTACTATTCCTAGGGGCCATGTCAGCATCTCGTGAAGTCAGCATTTCCTTAAGAGTTTCTGTAGAACACGGCTCCTCAGAAAGTGTCCTCAACAGAGTCTTAAAGATCAGAAGGGCTTATAAGCGGAATCTAAAAAACTAATAAGACACGTGAACTTATTTATAAAACAGAAACAGACTCACAGACTTACAGAATGAACTTATGGTTACCAGTGGGGGAAGAGTGGGGAGAGGGATAGATTGGGAGTTTGAGACTGACATATACACACCACTATATATAAAATAGATAACTAATAAGGACCTACTGTATAGCACAGGGAACTCTACTCAATACTCTGTAATGGCCTATATGGGAAAAATATCTAAAAAAAGAGGGGATATATGTATATGTATAACTGACTCACTTTGCTGTACACCTGAAACTAACAAAACATTGTTAATCAACTCTACTCCAATATAAAATAAAAATTAAAAAAAAAAACTCAAGAGGACTGTGGAATCCTACACACTCTGTTCTCTTCCTGGAGACCCTCACTTACACCGGCTTCTTAAAAGGTTCTGAGGAGTCCATGTGAACTTGTTTAATCGAATGTTTAACCCAGTTTCATTGGCTATTTCCAATGTTACTGGAGCAGTAACTCTTTTTTTGAAATCATGCCTGTTCACATCCCACACTGCTAGTGTTGGGTGAAAACCATTTGAAGAAATGCCACTTGAAACACTCTCAGTGCATTTGAAATTAGTAGCACTGGGGTGGGCTGAGCAGAGGCAGTGGGCACAGGAAAATTACAGCTCAGAGTTTGCACTGGTTTTTGTAGGTAGGAAAAAAAAAGAGAGAGAGGAAACTTCCTTACGTGTAACTGATGTTTTGGAATGAGGAGTGACTCTGATTCCATACTGAAGTTAACCCCTGGCCTGTAATTGAGTAGACTTGTCAAAAAAACGGTGGGCTGTGTGGGTGAGGTACAGCTCTGAGTGTCAACCTGGCCTCGAGGGGAGAGGAACATAATGCATTAGCTCAGGCCATGACAACTGGCAGAGCATCCCATTTCCTTAGTTTTATCAAGGCCTGCACCAACCCAGTGGTATACTGCTGGCACTTCCATTTGGCAACTTTTAGCACCTACTGGCAGACTATCATATTGCCAAACCCAGGAGCTCTGAAGACTTGTCTAACTGCTAGGCTGTTAACTCCAGGCTCTGTATGAATTCCACCCGTCGAACTATTCTTTTACTTCTGTTTTTCCCAAAGAAGATAGCTATTTTTCCTATGGAAAAAAAAAAAAAAAAAAGCTATTGCAGAAAAAATTCTTAATGTAAAGAAGAACGAGAATATCACCTATATTGTACCCTCTTTAATTGCTCCACGTGGAAATGAGCCGTGTGAGAATCTTGATGCTGATGAGTCCAGAATTTTGCTTTCTCTGTTTGTAATTCTATTGTATTACATTAATCCATAGATAAATATATTACATAAATGGGCTCAGAGAATACATACAACTTTTTTTCCCACTGAATAACAGGTCTCTGTATTTATATACTGACATATCAATAAACATATATATGTGTGTGTATATATATGACAGAATCACCATTTTAAGGGCTGTATAATATTCCAGTATCTTGCTGTACCACACTTTTAAGGAGGCCACTGTTATTGGACACTTAGTCCTTTTTCCATTGTTCATGATTATAAATGATGCTCCCAAGAACCTTCTTGAACATATACCTGATTGCTTCTTTGGATCAATTCCTAGAATTGGAAATGCTGAATTCGATAGTTTGCATACTGAGTTGCAGATATATACATTCAGATTGACTTCCAGAAAGAGTGAGTCATTATTTCTCCTCCAGGGCTTATAGAAAGCCCTGTGCAGGCAGCTGCTCAGTAGGAAGCTGGAGATGGTAAAAGGGAAGTGAATGTGACTTAGATATTTATGCCACTGCATTCCGGAAAGGCTAAGGGGGGCAGCTGGCCGTCACCAGGAGTTTGAGCCAGAAGAGGCGTTAGAAATCCATTGATGTATTGAATGCTTGAGGAAACTGAAGTCCAGAGAGGTTAAGCGACCTACACCCCTCACCCTATACACACACAGGGCCAAGGACCCACAGTCGTCAAGTCTCTTAGAATGGATAGACGTGAAAAACATAATTCTCATACAAATACGTAGTGAGCGTGTGTCAGAGATTGATTTAACTCATTAAGGAGAAAATCAACAAGTTATTAAAGCCAATCACAGATGGCAGAGACTAGTAAATAAAGAGTGGGCCAGTTGGTCCCAGTGTCCAGACCTGAGGTATCCTCCGGATCCCTCCCTCCCCCTGCCGGTACCTCAAACGGCAAACCATTCACCAAGAATTTTGTATCCAAGGCCCAAAAGTTTGTTACTGAAGGTGATGAATGCTGACATGGAGGCATTTGGTGCTGAAAATCAGGTGGAACTGGAGGAAAAAACATGACTTATTAATCAAGTGTTGGAACTCCAACACACTCTTGAAGATCTCTCTGCAAGAGTAGATGCAGTTAAGGAAGAAAATCTGAAGCTAAAATCAGAAAACCAAGTTCTTGGACAATAGATAGAAAACCTCATGTCAGCTTCTAGTGTTTTTCAAACAACTGACACAAAAAGCAAAAGAAAATAAAGGATTGATATCCTTTATGTCTTATGGAATTGCTGCTGATCTTTTTTTCTTTAAAACTTGGATAGATTCCAAGAGTTATAGTACTTTTGTTTGTGGCTTCACTGAGTATTTACGAAGATAATGTCGGATCTAAGCAAAATTAAGAGCGTAACAGAAGACTTCCATGAGTTTGTGTATTATGTTAGTCTACGAAAATGTGCAAACGTATTGTAGAGACTTTATAATTAGAAATGCATATATTTATGAAACTTGAAAATGAATGTTATGTCAAATTTGCTTTGATTTATAGGTTTAGCATTGTCTTTTATTATAGGCATAGTTAGAGATACAAGAAAATAACCACCGTGTTGTGAAAAAGTGACCAAGATCATGGACTGAATGCACAACCTTATATACCCTGTCCACCATCGTGTGCCTCTTCTCCATTTGCTTTCTTCCCATTTTCCTTCCCCTAAGGAAAAAATTGGTTTCACATTTGTAAAAAGTAATCTTAGTTAATCATCTAAGAGAGTAGCCTGAACTCTGTTGAAACTTAACCAAAATAAGATACTTTCTCAGTTTAGGGCTTATTTGTTATATGTAGTAATAAGATAGGATAGTTGGTTTCTGTTTAATCAATTGAAAACAGGGGCTATAAAGATGAAGATTTTTCTTTGAAACTGAATTATCGTACTGGGAAGATTTGTCATTAAAAACTTCCTTTGCACAAAATAATCCACTTGATATCTGAAAAGATGAGCTCTGGTTGTGTGTGTGTTTGAAACAGAAAATTTTGAGGAAAAATAGAAATAGGGTAGGAAAAGTATTCAGTACTTGGTAAGTACTTGTAACCATCTCCAAATGTTTTTAGTCCAGATTTGTGTTATCTCTGGCACAGATTAGATTTGGGGGGGGGGAATATATAAGAAAATGGATTAAGTTTGGCTAACCTTATGTAAACCACACCTAGAAGGGAATAAAGTTTGGTCTCAGGTTTATTTGCAGTGCCCAGATGATCAACTTTGCAAAGTTCCTTAAAAGTGTATTAGTATCAGAATCATGAATAAAATGGGAGAGTTTTACATGTATACTAATTGATGCTTTCTCAGTATTTTATCTACTTCTCCCAGAATTTTCTGTAAACCCAACTACTGGTTTGCAGAGTTTTAGTCATTTAACAGTTTTTTAAAATTTAGTTTGTAGATTCCATTTGGTAAAGAAATCAGTATCAGAAGTAATGTTAAAATATTAAATAGGAAGAGAGATCCACTAATATAGTTTATGGTTATTAAATTTAGGCTAATCATGGAATAATCTTAATGGTTGTATTGGTGTAAGATTTGATGACTTTAGCTGTATGAATATATAATAGTCATACTGAAAACATTTTGCATCCCTTTGTGACCTAATTTTCAAATATTTAAAGTTGTGTTGCCGTTATGCTTTGCTGTTTAATAAAAAGCTGTTTCAAAGAAAGAAAGAAAGAAAGAAAGAGTGGACAAAAGTATTTTATCTTGAACCAGCTTTAACATCTACCACTAGCCAGCTTTGTGTATCTAACTTTGCAAGGTTATATATGGGCTTGATATTGGCGATATGCAACCATTTTTTGACCTTCCAACACCGCAATTTTATATAATTCAGCCTAACACAAAACTGGCTCAACGTGGACAGGGCAATAAAACCAAAACCTTTGGGGTTATCTTTTCTGCCAAACAAATATCATTTGCACCGTATCAATTTTCCACAAGTTCTGCATCTGACTTTACAGAGTCTGAGCCTTCATCAAAAGAAAAGAGTTGAGGGAATTCCCTGGCTCTTTAGTGGTTAGGACTCGGCGCTTTCACTGCCGGGGTCCCGGGTTCAATCCCTGGTTGGGGAACTAAGATCCCGCAAGCCATGCGATTCAGACAAAAAAATAAAAAAAAGAAGAGTTGAACAAAATGATATCCCAGGCGACCCTTAGGCAGGCTTGTTAGATGGTGCCCAACTAGGACTTTGAAGGGAACTTTTTTTGCTTCAAGTTTTGCATAGTTTTCTTAACTGTAGGAACAACTTTTGTGGCTGAACCGATGAGTGGGTGGACAAGGCAGATTGTAGTGGTGAACCTACCCACACTGGGATTCCTCTGAACGCTCGAAGGCTGAAAGGGCAGCACATTCGGGCTTTAGCTCTAGTTTCCCATGCGATCGGCCTCCCAGTTTCCTTTTTCCCAGGACCTGAGCAGAGATGCCTGCTCGCTGTGTGGGAATCTGCTCTGGCCAGTCTTCCAGCCTCTGACTTTGTAGAGCACCTCTTGGGAGACTGTCACACCTGGAGGGGGCGCCAGGTGGAGCCCAGGAAGCTGGAAGGCTGGGTGGTCATCTGACCGCACCTGTTTTGTAAGTTCCAGGATGTTAGTCCCACGCAGCATGTTTGTTACTAAGAAGACAGCAAAACAAGGCACTAACAATCGACCAGCACAACCTCAGGCCCTTCCACTTGAGCTCCATGAAGACAACTGACAGCGCATTTCGATTCTAAGATGTACTGATTTTCAAAATTTACCATCTCTGAAGTTATTTGTATCCTATAGTCAAGGGTGTGTTATAATTGGCGGATCTTTTTTTTTTCTTGATGGTGTCTTATAATGATACTATCTTAAATTTGATGGAGCACATTGTATGTCTTTCTTCTCTGTTGTTGACCTAGAGTACTCTATATATGTTTCTTTTTTTTTCTGATTTTCCCACAGCTTTATTGAGATATAATTGACATCCAGCACTGTTCAGCATAATGATCTGACTTACGTACATCATGAAATGATGACCACACTAAGTTTAACAAACATCCATCATCTCATATAGGTACAAAATAAAAGAAAAAGAGAAAAGATTTTTTTTCCTTGTGATGAGAACTCTTAGGATTTACTCTCTTACATTACATCCCAGTACTTATTTATCTTATAACTGAAAGTTTGTACCTTTTGACCACCTTCATCCAATTTCCCCTCCCCCACCCTCAACTCCCACCTCTGGTAACCACAAATCTGATCTCTTTTTCTATCAGTTTGTTTGTTTTTGAAGTATAATTGAGCTACAAGACTAAGTTAATTTCTGGTGCACAACATAGTGATTCAGTATTTCTGTACATTACAAAATGATCACCCCTGTAAACATTTCTTTAAAATCTTTTTAAAATATGCAAAATCAAGACTTCAGACACAAATGCTGAAGCCAGGGCTGTAGAAACATTAGTGCCAACTCTTAGAAAGAGCTTTGTGCTTCTGTCGGTTAGCTTGTTATTTCACCTTAAAACACAAAGCCACAGGCAGTGATATGGCGATATCTGCGACATCTGAGGTCCTTGAAAAATCTAATGCAACACTGGCCTCGGACAACTGACAAAGTAAATCAGGACCTCAGCCGAATGACTGTTTCAAGGTACACCACACTGGCTGCTTCCGTGTTTCATATGTGGAACTACAGACACTCTGTGTATCTTTATTTTTTAATGAATTTATTTATTTTATTTTATTTTTTTGGCTGCGTTGGGTCTTCGTTGCTGCGTGCGGGCTTTCTCTAGTTGCGGCAAGTCAGGGCTACTCTTCGTTGTGGTGCGCGGGCTTCTCATTGCGGTGGCTTCTCTTGTTGCAGAGCACGGGCTCTAGAGCGCAGGCTTCAGTAGTTGTGACGCACTGGCTTAGTTGCTCCGCGGCATGTGGGATCTTCCCAGACCAGGGCTCGAACCCGTGTCCCCTGCACTGGCAGGCATATTCTTAACCACTTCGCCACCAGGGAAGCCCCACTCTGTGTATCTTAAAAAAAATTTTTTTTTCCAACGTAACTAAATTTAAAGTTATATCAGTGTTTGCTGTGGAGGATCATTTCAAATATAGTTAAAGTAACAGACAGCTCTGGGCTGGGCCTCTAGAAGTGGCACCGATTTACTCCCCATACTTGGGCCTCCCCATGTTTGTTGGCAAGTGTCTGGCAGGGTAGAGCCAGTGTGGGTCTCTCTCACGAGTCGACAGGAGCAGTTCACAGCTGAGTCGTTAGAGAGGCCGTGTTTTAAAGCCAACGGCTCCCGCTCGGTGAGAACCTAATCACGGCTCAGAAGAGAGCTCTGCTCTCTGCATGTGGAACCACGTCGGTGCATTTGCTGCTGAATAATTGAAAACTCTTTGGCGGCCCCTTTGCAGTGGCTGCCACAACGTCAGCTACATCCCCATGGTGTCCAGCTGAGGCTCTAATGGTCGGGCTGGAGCCCCACCCACTCTGTGTCCTGATTTACCCCTGGTCTAGAAGGAAATGAACAGGGAAGTTACCAAGTGGAAGGCGGAAGAGGGAAGAGCACCCATTCATTCAACAAGTCCTGGGCCCCGGACTGTCCTGAGTTCAGAGGTCTCCACAGGGCAGAGGGACACCATTCCTGCTCTGCAGAACTTACATCCAGGTGGGAGCCATTCGAGAGAGTCTCTGGCTCCAGGAGGGTCCCAGATGCAGGGCCATCAACCTCAAGTGGTGCAAGAGGGCGGCCAAGTGGGAAGGTTGGGGGCATCTTGGGTCAGTGTCTCCAGGAACAAACCCAGAGCTAAAGATTTTCATGAAAGTGGCTTATCAAGAAGTGCTCCCAAGAGAGACTCATAGCGGAGTCGGGCAGAGAAGGTCAGCAAGGGTCCAAGTTCAAGCACAGTCCCCTGAGGGTAACTTTGGCTCCATCTTAAAGGAACAGAGGTGAGGGATCTGGAGTATTTACACCCCAGTGCCCATCAGTCAGTGGTCCAGAACTGACTCTGAGGGCCCTTCTGGGTCTGTGTGCACCAGACAAAGCAGGTTCCGTCCTCCGACAAGGGACTTGGGGCTGGCCGTGGAGGGCCAGTTCCCTTCCCCTGAAGGCGTTGGGGAAGCACCTAACGTGTCTGGCGGAAGCACTGGTCTCGAGGGAGGCCACTGTGCAGCCTGATGTTTGCAGGGCTTTTCAGATGTGGGGAAGGCCCAAGAGGCTAAACGCTACCGAAGCCTGGTCCCTCGATGAGGTCCTGCAAGGAGTACCAATGCACGTAAGGGGCACCGGTACTGATTGGGTCTCCCCGAATTTCAAATATTTCTACCCATTCAAAGTACATCCATGCTGGACTACCCTGGTGGCTCAGTGGTTAAGAATCCGCCTGCCAATGCAGGGGACATGGGTTCGAGACCTGGTCCGGGGAAGATCCCACGTGCTGCGGAGCAACTAAGCCCGTGCGCCACAACTACTGAGCCCGTGTGCCACAACTACTGAAGCCCCCGCACCTAGAGCCCATGCTCTGCAACAAGAGAAGCCACCACGATGAGAAGCCCGTGCACCGCAACAAAGAGTAGACCCTGCTTGCTGCAACTAGAGAAAGCCCACGTGCAACAACAAAGACCCAACACAGCCAAAAATAAATAAATTTATTTTAAAAAAAACAAAAACAAAGTACATCCATGCTTATCAGACCCCTAACAAGCACCGTGGAATGTAGGTGCCCAGGAGGACATAGCACGTGGAGGTCTCCTTCATGGGCATTGCCGCAGGACCTGCATCCCCAGCAGATACAATCAGCCAGCACATCCTGCATCCTTAACCACAGCCCGTACTTCTGGCACACCTTAAACCAGACCTCTCACTTTTCTGTCCTCCGAGGGTGGTGGGGTACATCGCTAAGCCCTCTCCCCATGGGCAAACACTAAAGGTGCCCGTCTGCTGCGGACTTGGCCTGCAGCCCCTCCTTGGACTCTTAAACAGCCCTGAGAAGCAGGCCTCAGAGTGTCCTCAGTTCATGCATGAGAAAATTTAAGGGGTCAAATTATTTCCTCAAGGATGCCTTGCTTGAATTAGCAGAGCCAAAGGAATTTGAAGCCGGGCCTTTAGCCAAAATTCTGCTTTTAAATATTCAATTATTCACTTGTGTTTGTTTCTTCTAAATACTGCTATTTACTACTTTGTGCTAAAAACAGAAAGTTACTCGTGTCAAACCATTCACTTAACTCAGAGGATGGGGAAGGGGTGGATTGCTTATTAGCTTTTCCTCTACGTGAGTGTGTTGGAGATGGGCTGTATTTTTTTTTTAACTCCAAAGGAGAAAGTGGAATAAAAAGGTAGTGTGTGTTGTTTTTTGGTAAACGGGAAGGTTCTGATTGTGGTTAAGGGGCCGTTTGGATCAGCAGGGCTAGTAGGGACTGTGGCATAAATACTGTGGCACCCTTTGGCTCTCCATTTGGAATGAAAAACCCAGGGCAGAGCTCATGCCTTCTGGTCCACCCCCAGCCTTTGGGCAAATTGAGGAAAAGCAGCCTTCTGGGCACATTCTTTGGTCTGCAGAAGGCACCTTGGGGCAGATGTAGGCGTCCCAGGGCCAGGGTTTAGGGACAGGGGACGGGGGGGGGGGGGGGGGGGCATGGGTAACCAGCCCTGGCCTTACTATAGTCATCTCCTCACCTCCTCGTCCTGACTTCACATCACACTCAGAATTAAATCCAGATGGATGAAAGGCCTGCAAATAAACAAATGCATCATATGTAAATAGGAAAACTATGTGTGTCTTAGCATAAAACAGAGGAGACTTTATTACTTCAAGATAAGGTATGTCTTCCTAGCAAAGTTTAGTCAGCAAGAACCATAAGGAACTTTTGATTCTATCAACATTGAAAGTTTAACGAAACGTAAAAGACAGAGACACAGGATGAGAGAAAATCTTTTAAATATTTGAGACAATGGATTCATATCCACAACTTAAGAAAAATCAAGAAACCCCAAAACGGCAACAAATAAATGAACAGGCAATCCTTCCGAGGAAGAAATACAAATAGACAACAAAAATAGGTAGGGGAGGAAAAGTTGCCACCCCAAAATATCTCTTTGGCATGCAGATTATTTGGAGCTGAAAACAATCACCCAAAAGACTCAGGAAGGGGACTTCCCTGTGGTCCAGTGGGTAAGATTCCACACTTCCAATGCAGGGGGCCCGGGTTTGATCCCTGGTTGGGGAACTAGATACCGCATGCATGCCGCAACTAAGGAGTCTCCATTGCCGCAACTTAAGACCCGGCACAGCCAAAGTAAATGAATAAAATAAATATTAAAAAAAAAGACTCAGGAAGAACCTTTGACCTTCCACCTAAACTGCCTAAAAGAATGCAGATAGAGGACCTGTTCCAGGAAGGGAGCCGTCACCATAAATACCTCTAATATGAACGAGGTGGTGGAAGGAAGTCTGTTCATACTCCTCTCTGGGTCCCATTGTCTCTGCAGGGCCCAGCAAACCTTTGTTTCCCAAACATCTGCCGTTCCATCTCATGTGAACTGCCTTCCTCCCCTTTGAAGCCCCAAACCACTATCCCAACATCCTCTTTTGTCTTGAGCTGAAGGTGGTATATAAAGGTTTTGGCCATTTTGGCGAGTTACTCAGTTCTCCTGGGTCTCTGCCATGTGTACATGTTACTAAACTTTTGTTTGATTTTCTGCTGTTACTCTGTCTCATTTTAATTTATTTAATTTATTTTAGTTCTTAACTCTTAGACCAGCCAGAAGAACCTAGAAGGGTAGAGGAAAGTTTATTCCTCCCTGACGCATATAATCTGGGCAAAGCACATTAAGACAATAAAAAGCCACTTGGACTCATCAGATTAGCCAAAGCTTAGAAGTCTGATACCAGCAAACACTAAGTGAGGTGGATGTTTTCAAAGAAGGTGGAGGCGCTTAGCTGGACACTGACCCCTGGAGAGCCACGTGGTACCACCTCAACCTATTACGTGCCTAGAACCTGGCATTTTCTCTGAGGTTGCACACAATACACAGGGCTGTTCATTATGGTAAGGATTGTGACAGCAACATATTGGAAACGACCTAAGCGTCTATCAAGATAGAATGGATGGGACTTCCCTGGTGGCGCAATGGTTAAGAATCCACCCGCCCATGCAGGGGACACGGGTTCAATCCCTGGTCCGGGAAGATCCCACATGCCACGGAGCAACTAAGCCCATACACCACAACTACTGAGCCTGCACTCTAGAGCCCGTGAGCCACAACTACTGAGCCCACACGCCACAACTACTGAAGCCCGTGCGCCTAGAGCCCGTGCTCCACAACAAGAGAAGCCACCACGACGAGAAGGCCGTGCGGAGCAATGAAGACCAATGCAGCCAAAAAAAAAAAAAAAGATAGAACGGATACATAGTATATTCCTCCTGCATGGTTTATCCCTCTGGTGGAAAACCATTCCCACTTAAAATGAATGAACCAAGGTTTCGTGTATCAACATGGATAAATCCTACAATATTTCCTTGGGTGAAATGAGTGTAAACAAGCTATAGGACAATACATCAGTACGATTCCATCTGGTAGAAAAAGCACACAGTGATAACATTCAAGAGTGATACACACAAAACTGATCGTTGTGGTTCCCTCTGAGTAGGTGGGATTATAGGTGTTAGTCAAGGGAGATTAGTTTTGTTTGTTTTTGGCCGTGCCATACGACATGCAGGATCTTAGTTCCCCGGCCAGGGATCGAACCCATGCCCCCTGCATTGGGAGCGTGGAGTCTTAACCACTGGACTGCCAGGGAAGTCCTGAGGGAGATTAGTTTTAACTATGTGGACTAAAAAAAATGCACAACCTGAAAGTTGAGAATTATGTTTTATTCGGTGGACATACTGAGTTGATAACTCTGAGGGACTGTTCCAGAGAGGTCAGGGAGGAGCCAGATATATAGGAGTTTTTGCAAAAAAGAACAAGTAGTCTGAACATCGAAAGATTACTGTTCATTAAAGAAAAAACAGACGTCTCAAATTAATGAATTTAGCACTTACCTATGGGAAAGATGCAAGAGTCTGGGCTCATCGACATCATTCCTTGGTATGCACCGTAGCTAGCTAGGGACACTATCCTGTTTTGAGTCCCCTCAGGGTGCACAGTCAGGGAACTGCAGTGGCTGCTGGCTTGACGGCCCTGACATCCTTTGTTTACTGATATGACAGGCAACACTCTTCATCCACAACTACAATAATCCGTGTTTTTCATGGGAATGTATTATGTTTGTAATTTTAATTAAATTTCAAAAATGTAAATGCAAACACTCTTGGGAGACGTGACACACACAGAGTAAAAGCAAAACAAAGAAAAGGGCAAGGTTCCGAGTTGCTCCAACATTAGTCCCCAGACACTCCTCTGCAGGTGAAGGGAAGCAGCTTTCATTACTTCTTTGTTTCCATGGTGACGGTTCCTGGGGGCAAAGATCATTTGAAAGTTTGTAGGAAGTCCATTATTTTCCAGACTGCTTCAGAAAAACTCCAGCATGGGGTGTGCCCGCAAGACCAGGGGGCCCCTCCAGCTCAGCAGAAGCAGACAGGAAAGGCAGATGTCAGGGTCAGTGGTTGTTCGTGACCTGGAGCTGGGTCTAATCCCACTAAGCTGATAGGATTGTAAAGGCCAATCACACCCCAAGGCCAAGTTAATGCACTTGGGGAATAGAAATTCCGTGGCTAAGGGCTAAGCACTTGACTTTTCCCACACCCTAGGTTTCAAGTCTTCATCTATCAGCGACACATCCTTTTCAGAAACGCGGATAACATTCCTGAGTTGGTCCTGGAATTCCAAGAGCGCTGTATCAGAACTTGCTCTATAAGTACTTTCTCGTTTTATTTTTACTTAACCTTCAAGAGAATTTTTCTCCTTTTATCTAACCCTAAAAGAAAGAAAACAAGATTTGGAGTCCCTCCCTTTTCCCTCCCTCCAGCCTGCCCTGCAAGCAGGGGTGACAGACAACAGCTTCTCTCCCGGTTGGTGGGGGAAATTGACATCTAGCGGGCAGATCTCGAGATTAGAGACTTCTGGGCAGACAGGCAGAAGGAGGGTTGGAGTCTGCGAACACTGGTCTTTTGTAGATCCAGTCGGCTGCTGGGGATGAAATGGCCTCTTTGCAGGCTGGGAGGTGTGTGAGTCCGTTTTAAGTGTCACCTTTATCAGCTCTCTGCTTCCTAGCAGGTCACCATTGATATAAAGAGAGAATTTAACTAGGAAGAGAATGCGAGAGCATTTAGGGGCATGCTGCAGAATGTTTTAATCTCATCATCCTATTTAATCATCCAACTCTCTCCGCCAAAGCATCCAGGGTCCAGGGATGAGGGGGCCCAGGTGGGTTCAGGACTCAACTGGCAGGAGGCCAAGGCGGGATTTGAAGGCAGGTCTTTCCGAGCCCCAGCTGGGGCGCTCACCACCCCTCCTTGCTGCCAGACCCCCCGGGAGTGGCTGCAAGCTGGCTGCCTCCACGCTGCCCGCCTGCTGCTGGAAGTGTGGCCCCGAAGGTGAGGTTCCCGCCGACTGGGACGTTACCCAGAATGATTACAGAGTGGTCCACATCAGTGTAGACTCCTGTGCCAGGCTAGAGCCCGGCAGGTCCCGCCTTGTCCAGGCCGAGTCCTGGGTGTGATGTCGGGAAAGAACCTGGGACTTCCCGAGTTCTTCTCCTGCCCTTGGCCTGGCTGCCGGAGAGTGTGAAAATCGCCTAGGTGAGCACTTCCTGTGCTTTGTTTTGGAGCCCCGGGGTGCTGGCTTTCTGAGCAGAATGAGGGAGGGACCCAGAGACCCAACCCCTGGCTTGGTCCCCCAGTGGCGGCTGCAGAAGGGCCCGTCCTGCTGGTAAACCCCTCTCCTTGCTTTGGGAGGCAACACATCAGCCCCGTCTCCCCAAGGGGCACGGCGGACACTGGCAGTGCCCTGGCTCTATCAGGGCGGGCTCTGCCATGCCCTGACCGTGCCACTGCCTGTGGAGCTTTCTGGAGAGATCCATCACACCTGATGTGTTTTGGTACAAGAACTACTGTCTCACCAGCTCAGTGCCCTGAAACCTGATGGCCCATCTCTGGAAATGATTCATTGAAGAACAGCCGTTTGGCTCTGTTGCCTCCTTCCCAGGTGTCCACGGCATGTCCTGGGCGGCCAATCAAGGTTGTGGACAGAAGCGCTGGCTTCCCAGCTTGGCACAGGCTTAGGCAGCCCCTTCCCCCTTGTAGGAATTCTCTACAGGGACCAGGATGTGTTGGGGTTTCGGGTTGTGTAAGTGGATTTGGAGAAATTTCGATGAGGCAGCACTGACTTGGATAAAGCACTTACATTGAAACCACTGTTGGCTTTAACGTGGACAAAGGCTAAAACTTAGGTTCAAACTGGTCCTCTTTGGTGGGTGGTAAGTTATCTCTGTTTGCCCTCAAGGCATGAAATCTGGAAGAACATGAGAGCATAGGGATGAGGTCAAACATCTGCAGGAATTAAAACCAGTCACACACACACACGTGTATCTGGGGACAATGTGGGGAACAGCTCAAATCCCATCAGTGACACCTGGGCCGACCTCAGGGAGAGGCAGAGGTTTCAGGATGACTCTTGCTGTTGGAGGGGCCTGGTGGGCGTATAAACAGGTCACTCAGAAGCAGGCCTGGCTCTGGACCCCTAGCCTCTGGTCCATTTGTCGGGTGAATCTGTGCCGTCAGGTGGATGAGTTGGGGTCGAAAGGGATGGAGGGGCTGAAAAAGCCCTCATCCGGCCTGAAGAGCCCCATAGCCATCCAGCCATGGGCAACCTCTGTCATCATCTACCTTTGTATCTTGGGATGACCACGCCTCCCTTCTGCTTTACAGATAAGCAGTGTTACCTGTGATTTGCCATCCCAGTGCTGCTGAGTGACAACCACAGTTTGTAGTGTGTGTTTGGGACAAAACAGCCTGGCCGGAGCGGGTCAGCTGCTTTTCCTGGGTAAAGCCATTTGGGATTTTGACATTCAGATCACAGCTGTGGCCGTGAAGGGGACTGAGGGCGGAGAGGCTGAATGTGCTGCAGTGGGAATCTTTCCTCCGAGGTTTGCCCGAGGCCGAGGCTGGGCCTTCCCAGGGCAGGCCTGTCTGTCCTGTGTGTCCCTCATGGGCTGTGTGTGGTGCTCCTGTCCAGGACCCCAGCCACGGCCTAGAATGGGAGGGGGGACCCACCAAGCTCACCCCACTCCTCCCACCGTTTTAGCTCCTCCTTTTTCCATTTTCATACGCATCCACCCTTTTTCTTATTTTCCTAATAATTTTGATGATGAAGTCGTTTAAACATACAGAAGATCACACAGGATACTAAAACACACATCACTAGCTCCGTCAGATCTCATCATTTTGTCATTTTGCTTTAAGAAATGAAAAGTTGCCAGAGGTTGAGCCCCTCTACCTGTGCTCACCTGCATCCACTTCTCTTCCTGAGGTTTAGGATGGTAACCCTGTACTGCATCTTGGAGTTGTCTTTATTTATGTGTATATCTACAAACCCTCAATAGTACAATTTTGCCTGGTTTTAAACCTCATATACTGAATGTAATCCTTTTCAACCTTTTTTGTTTTTGCTTTTATGAAAACTTGTTTGAGCTTTTATGTCTATATATGTGTTGATGCATATAATCTGGTTCATTAATTTTAACTGCCACGTAGTATTCTAACCCTCCATTTATCCATTCTCCAATTGATGGACATTTAGGTGCTTATAATTTGGTTTTCTTACAAATGGCGGTACAGCCAATATTCTTCTCAAGGTCTCCCTGCACGCACGTGCATGAGTTTCTCTCGTATGTAGTACGTATGCAGGAGGTCTGTGTATCTCCAGCTCTACAAGATACTGCACATCACTCTCCAAAGTGCTCTCCAAACGCTCCTCCAGCAACACGTGAGGGTTTCTGTTTTCCCACGTCCTCGAGTATTTGGCATTGTCAGACTTTTTAATTTGTGCCACTGGACTGTGTGTAAAAGATCTCCTGGTCTTCTCTCCCAAGGCCTCAGTGCTTCCAGAAGCTCCACCTACAGCCTGCACCCCAGTCACACACGAAGGGGATGGACTTGGCTGGTCTCCTGTCTCCTGACCTCTAAGTATTGGGAGTGCACAGAGCTGTTTGCTGGGGCCCCTTCTCTAACTTCCCCGCCCCCTTAGGTAATCTCTCCTTGTCACAGGACTTTGAAACACCAACACCTATTCCAGTGACTTCCAAATGTACAAGTTGTTCCACCCTTAATATCAAAAGCCACTTAATACATTTAATTGATGGCCAATAAGCAACTCAGTTAAAACTTAACCTGCACAGTGTCCAGCTTGATTTCTTCCTCAAATCTAATCCTTCCCCATTTTTTCCCATCTCAGTCAAGGGCACTGTCATCTCTCTAATTGCTCAAGCCACCAACTTAGGAGTTGTCCTTGATTCTTCTCTTTCCCCACCGCCACATTCAGCCCATCAACTTCTATTAATTTCTGTGTCCAGTTGTTCCTGGATTTCCCCCCTTCTTTCCCCCTCTTCTAGAAATTCCCCCAAATTTCTAATTCCACTGCTACCACTTTGACCAAAGCCACCATCACCTCTTGGCTGGACCATTGCAGTTGCCTCCTAACTAGTTTTGCTGCTTCTCCTTACAAACCATCTCTAATCCACAGCCAAGGGGATCTTTTTAGAACATAAAACAGGTAAAATGCCATTCCCCCACTAAAGCCCTCCAATGGTTCTCAGTTGAAAACTCAAATCCAAGGGTACCGTGGTCTAGAAGGCGGACAAGGTCTGGTCGCAGGCAGACTGCACCCTTCCACATGCCTCCCTAACCTCTGGGACTCTGTGTGGATGGCTCTTCCCTTGATCTTTTCATGGCGCCCTTGTCATTCAGGGCTCCATCACTTCCTGGAAGACCTGTCCTGACCACCCCGCCATAGCTAGGGTGGCCCTTTAGCTGTTTCCTACAGCATCACTTGATTCTCTTTTCATTCTGGGACGTCTCAGTGCTCAGTGCTCTGGTCTGTGTCCCACCAGAATATCATCTCCGTGAGGATTGTCAACCCTACTCTACACTTGCAGTGTATGGCAAGAAGTGGGTAGCCATAAAGTTATGAATGAATGAATGAATGAATAGATGGACGTCAACATTTTGGAACAGTCTCTAGGCTGAAAATGAAATTTCTCCCTGAGTCTGGGTGGTATGAAAGCTGCTTGAGGCAAGACGACACCTGTCTTTAGCCAAAACAGTGATTCTCAAGTGTTTTATAAATCCTAGGACCCCTTCACACTGTTAAAAATTATGAAGGGCCCTACAAACAGCTTGTGTTCATGTGTATTATATCTACAGATACCTGCTGTACCGTAAGTCCCCTACATACGAACCTTCAAGTTACGAACTTTCAAAGATGCAAACGTGCGTTCGCACGTCCAATCACATAAGTTAGTTCGTGTGTCTGGTGTACATCGTCACGTGCGTGCATCCTCTACAAGTGGTTGTGCTTTTGTGTACTTTACAGTACTGTATAGAGTACAGTAGTACAGAATCTTTATTTCAAGCCCAGGATGTCCGGAAGCAAGCGTAAAAGCAGCGGTATATAGCCAATTGTGTTAGTTGGGTACCTAGGCTAACTTTGTTGGACTTAGCGAACAAATTGGACTTACGAACACGCTCTCGGAACGGAACTCGTTGGTATGTAGCGGACTTGCTGTATTACGAAACAAATGAAGAAAAAATTTTAAATATTTATTTTAAAACAATAATCGATTACATGTTGACATAAGTAACATTTATATGAAACAATTAACTACATTTTAAAAAAATGGACGAGCAGTGACACTTTGAGAGCCTCTGTTCCACACGCACAGAGCCTGGTTAACACCAGTGAAGATGCTTTTGAATGAGCAGATGGGGGTGCTCAAGAATTCACACCAAACTTCAGGGTCAGTTGTAGCCTCTTCCAGGCATGTGGGCAGGGAATGCGAGCCCACACAAGTCTTTTCCAAGAAGAGGACACATTTGCCCATCTCTTCCCCCTGTGGCTCCCTGACTGCCCACTCACCTGCTCCCAGCCTCACACAACCCTCTCTCTTCCCTTTCCCCTAACAATCTTCTCATCAAAAAGAGAAAAGAAAAAAGAAAAAAAAGAAAGAAAGCAAAGAATAAGACGAGAAATAAATTTAAAGTCATTGGAAATTGATTTGCCAAGTGTATATATCTTTGAAACAGTCTTCTTTCTGTAACCAGTATAAGGATGGTATACATTTTAACCCAGGGCATCCTTTAGGAGTTTTCACTTTGGCAGTATGTATTTTGAGGCCTGGTTTTGCCAAGATTTATTTATTCCTCTTTGTAGTCATGTTGAGAAGCCAAACTGGGTGTCAATATTTTTTTCTTAGGGCAATACCGAAACCTAAGTTCTTCCTCTTTCTAAGAAGCTGCTTCCTCCCTCTCTATTTTTTGCCCCCCCCCCCCCCGGGCTGGGTAAAGGAAATTCACAAAGCCAGGATTTAAAAAAAAAAAAAAAAAAAAAAAGGTGGTCATCTCTGTGCTCCTATTGCAGCGGCTGAAGCTGCCCAGCTCTGCACACGCCTCTTCCACTTCCTGACGTCACACTATTTTTGTCTTTGAATAGCTCATTGACACAATCGCCTCGGAGATTGGAGAACTGAAACAGGAGATGGTGCAGACAGATGTCAGCCTGGAAAATGGCCTGGGACCCACAGAAGCCCACAGGTGACCAAGGCGATTAGGCGTCGGGCGCGTGATGGGGGCGACGTGAGCCTGTTTAGCCACGAGGACTGCCGTTCCGGTCACCCCTCAGGTTTGGGAGCTGGGGGTGTGGTAGCCGCTCCAGAAGAAGCTCTCTGTAGGAGGTGGGAGTGGCCTAGGAACCAGTTGTCCGGGTTCCCGTTAATCCCTGTGAAGGCACTTGAATTTTACACCTTCTCCATTCCGCCTGGCATCAGAACCTGGAAAGCTAAAGTTCTGTCTGTCACATCCACCTACTCACAATGATGGAAACCGTAACGCAGTGGGATCCTCCGTGTGCAAAATAGAATTCAGTGTAGCCCGTGTCAGTCTCCAGAAGGTTTAAAGGGAGCACAAAAGAGGATGGACTCGTTTTGCATTCTCAGGTCAGAAAAAACCCCAGCCCCTTCCGTGGCCCTTAGCCTGACATGCGATCCAGCCCAGCGTATTGGAAATCGGATGTGGTTGTGAGTGATTAAGGAAGGCACTGGTTAGATGTCTTACAATGTGTGCACATTGCACGTGGTCTAGGTAGGTAGCTAGGGACTGGCTTTTTCTGCAGAATGGGGGTGCAGAGGTCGGAGTGGGGGGGCAGGCTGGAGGAGATCCCCCAAACCTCTTCCAGCTCTTGGAGGCTCTAGCTCATTTCTAGCAAGGACAACAGAGCATAAGCAATACAAAAACGGCACGGACACTTGGTGCCCCGGAGGCCAGATTCATTATCAGCTTCCCCCTTTTCTCGGGAAATGAAGTCGAGGTTGCCTGGTGCAGGGCAAGGGTGAGATCTGCAGAGTTGGTTTTGCTTGCAAGTCATGAGACGGGCAGGAGGAGTCCTGCAGAGGCAGGCGAACCAGGTTCTGGTTATCCAGGCAAGTTTCAAACCAGCCGGACTTGTTCCTGCCGTGGAGGAGGGGAGAGCTGGCAGTCCCCGCGAGGCACCCTGCAGCTGGGAGATGGTACTTCCACACCCTGCGTCTCTGGAGAATTTCCCCCTTAGCTGTGGAACATTTTCGTGCCTTCCATTTCCTCTCCTTCCTACAAAAACGACGGAGGTAGACCAGGTGGTCCTCCCCGTGGCATTGTGTGTGATTCCCCTTGATCTCGGTGTGAACAGCTTTGGTGGTTTCATTTCTCTCCCCATAAACTAGACAAATGCACAGTGATCTTTGATTAGAGATTTTCTGCTCCATGTTCAGAGTAGTTCCAAACTCCCTGGAACTTTTAGCCAGAGGGTCTCTCTTTACCCTTAACATCTCCTTTAAGCTTTTCAAATTTAAGAATGACTGTAAGCATTCCACCATACGTTTTTTTTTTCCAGGTTAATGTCAGTTATTCTTGAATGCTACGTTGGTTAACACTGAATTTATGAATTTTAAAAGGCGTTTTACTTGGTTTTTTTAAAATGGGAATCGGAAAAGTCAAGATTGTCTTTATTTAACGATGTACATGGTATTTACCACGTGCCAGCCACTGTTCTAAGTGCATTACAGCTGCCAACTCATTGACTCTCCTAATTACCCTATAAAGGAAAGCTCCATCATGACCGTCGTTCTGCTGACGTGGGACCCCTGTGACCTGGAAAAAAAGCCAGCCTGAAGAGGCAGTGGCTTCTGTGCTGGGGTCTCTCATTGATTGTTTGGAAGCGTGGAACAGTGACTTTGTTTTAATCCCTCCGTTTTGCCCAGCAGAGAAGTCAGGAGAGCCAGATGACGGGGGCGGGGTATGATGAGGAGCGCTCTGAGTTGCTTCCAAAGTGAAGGCAGAGCAGAGCGGAGCTGCGGTCACAGGGAAACAGCAGCTCAGCCTGGCACAGAGCAGCCCAAAGGGCAGACGAGAGGGAAGGAGCAGGAGTGGGGGTAGCAGAGTCGTCTCAAGTGAGACCCCTGTAGAGAGAAGAAGCACTTGCCCACCATCCCCCCATACCTGGGCTGGGCACGTTCTGGTGGCCGCAGGGATGCATCACAGTCGTCTTCCTTTGTGGCATCGTCCTCGGTGAGGGTGCGTGTGAGCTGTGACCTAACCTCACCTGCCCCAGACACAGTCATCAGGAAGTGTCCGGGCTTCCTCAGCTTGTGGAATGCGAGGTTAAGGGCCAAGCTGGCGCCCTCGGTTAGGATGCTGTTCCCCACCTGCGGTGGCTTTTGGTTGTCCGTCTGTGGTCAATATTGAGATGAGCTGGAGATCTTTAAACCTTTCCTGGTGTCATGAACCCCTTCTCAGGATATTTTAAATGCATGATACAAAATATGTAGGCTGACAGGGGAAACAGTTGTATTGGGATACAAGGATCAGATTTTTAACGTGTGTGATTTCATAGCATAGGTACTTCTTTACTGACACGTTAAAAAGCCAAGTGAGGCTGTGGGTCTAGGAACTGCTGTCCTCTGGAAACAGAGATGAGCACACATGGTACTCCCGCACCGACAGTGAAGACACCTAGGGCTGCTGCTGGTGACAGAGTCTCAGGGGCTGAGAGAACTACTGGGATTTGTTGCCTGCGTTCGAAATGGGAGGAAAGTAATTTCAGAACCAGGTTAGTGAAAGTAAAGGTGTCCCTTTTTTCCATCCAGTGGTCAGCTCCCACCTCCTGTCCCCTGCAGGGACACTTGTGGGCTTCGGGGACACCACGCTCCCTGGTTTCCTCTCACCTCACCTGCCACCGCTTCTAGTGTCCTGGCTGGTTCCTCCTGGTCTCCCTGCCCTCCTGACCCTGGAGTACCCAGAGGCCTCTACACTGTCCCCTTGTCTCTCTGAGTAAGCGCCTTAGTGTCCACATCAGAAAAATGGGGATAATGGCGGAGCTTTACCTCCGAGTTGTTAGGACCGTTGAGTCAATAGCTGTAAAGGACTTATTATTAGCACAGTGTTGGCATGTGGTAAGCGCAGTATGTTGTCTACAGAGAGATCTCTAGGGTAACTTCGTGTGCGATCTCATCCAGGCTTGTGGCTTTGATCCTATCTATATGTTGGTGATTCCCAACTTGTACCCATCCCTACGCTGGTCCTCTCTTGGAATCCAGATGTTTGCATCCAGCTGCCCACTCAGCCTGACCTTTGGCATCTCAAACTTACAAAGACCGAGACTGAGCCCTCGGTTTCCCTTCACAAAGCTGCTTCTTCCCTGGTCTTCCCCATCCCGGTAACCTGCCTCCAGGTGTTAGGGCCTTGCATCAACCCTGATGCCTCTTCTCTCATAACCGCCTTCCCCTCCCCCTCCAGATCCTTGCAGCTCTACCCGTAAGATAGGCCCAGGGTCAGACCACCCCTCACCACCACTGCGGTAGACCCCTGCCTGGCACCTCTGCTTCATCATCACCGACCCACCTTCTCTGGGCTGTTCTCTAAGCAGCAGAGAGGATGCTCTGACTTTATTTCCTCTGAATCCAAGTCACGGCCCTCCCGTTCAAAGCCCTTTAGTAGTTTTCCATTTAAAACCAAAATCCTTCAGCCCTGTGGGATCTGACCCCTCCCCGCCCTCACCGGCTCTTCTTACAGTGTCTTCCCCTCCATCTGTCTGCTCCAGCACCCCGGCTCCTGGCCAAGCAGGCTCCTGCCCTCCGACCTTTGTACCTACTGTTCCCTCGGCCTGGAACGCCTTTCCTCCAGGAAGCAATCACCCATGGACCTTCCCTTCTTCTGTCCCCTTAGCTGGCTTTATCTTTTTTTTTTAAATAAATTTATTTATTTTATTTATTTATTTTTGGCTGTGTTGGGTCTTCGTTGCTGCGCGTGGGCTTTCTCTAGTTGCGGCGAGCGGGGGCTACTCTTCATTGCAGTGCGCAGGCTTATCATTGCAGTGGCTTCTCTCGTTGCAGAGCACGGGCTCTAGGTGCGTGGGCTTCCGTAGTTGTGGCACATGGGCTCAGTAGTTGTGACTCACAGGCTCTAGAGCACAGGCTCAGTAGTTGTGGCGCATGGGCTTAGTTGCTCTGCGGCATGTGGGATCTTCCCGGACCAGGGCTCGAACTCGTGTCCCCTGCAGTGGCAGGCGGATTCTCAACCACTGCGCCACCAGGGACGCCCCTGGCTTTATCTTAATTTGTAGAACTTGTACAGACCTGACATAGATTCACTTGCCTAATCATGTGTCTTCTGACTCCCAGCACTAGAAAGTAAGCCCTGTGAGAGCAGGGATTTGGTCTCTGTTCAGTGCTGTGTTTTCAGTGCCCAGAATGGTGTCTGGCATATGGCATACACTCAGTAAATGTTTGGTGAATGGGCAAATGACAGATGCCAGCCCCTTGGAGATTCTAGAAGTATTCAAGCATCAGAAGCCTCTTGCAGAAACAAGACGTCACGCTCGTAAAGCAATTAGGGGATCCCAGCTAGTGCGTAAAAAAATAAAAAGTTGAAGATGTGTGATAGGCCTTAAGCTTCCTCCCTAGCAAAGCAGAGGGAGGGCTCAGAACCCCTTCCCCCTATGTTCCAGCCATGCTTCCTCCATCAGTTGTGAGTTACGGGCTGTTGTAATGTTTACCAATAAGGGAGCAGCTGATTAGCTCTGCCCCAGGCCCTCTGCTGGTGTTTTACTGAAGAGAATCCGGGAAGCCGGGAGGAGGATGACGGGTTTCTTGTCGATGCTCTCTCCAAATGCTGCAGCTTATTTCCTCTTTCTCCCCACACCTTTCCCCCAAAGACTAGGGTATGGGAAGATAAAGGCTTTTTACTTTCCCCTCCTTCCCCCGTGATTTCCCAGTCCCTTTTCAGTTGGGGGAAGGGTGTCTCTGGGCAGGCACGTCACCAGAGCTCCACCCGCATCCCCACCTGGACTCATCACCTCTGGACTGAGGCCCATCTCTAAAGATCCCTTTGTCCTCAGGTAGAAAGAGGGATCCAGCAAAACAGCTTCACAAAAAGAGGTTCCGGCTGGGTGTGCAGGCCCCCTGGGGATCCCAGCTGGACCAGGTCATGATGGCTGTCGCTGCCCCTGTGTACCGTCTTATCCTCCTTTACGCCCCCCCCCATTCCTGCTGTCGCCTCACTGGGACACTCCAGCCCAAGTGGATGACTGGGGGTGCCCAGGCTCCTGAAACTCCACCCCCATCACTCCACACCCCCAGTTCAGACACACAGAATTCAAAACTCCCTTGGCCAGCCCTGCCCAATGCCACGGGGTAGCAGTCATTCCCCACCACCGGCCGCTTCTGGAAGGGTCTGTGTCCCTGGGGAAGTTGCAAGCTTCTTAACAGCTGTGCAACAGCATTGATAGCAAAACCACAAGACACTCAGACTGCCCGCCCCTGGTACAGCCCTTCACTTCTTCATTTGGCTAGAGGTTGGAACACAAGCTTGGAAGAGGAGAGTGGTGGCTTACAGTCTGGGGAAGAGGCACAACCAGGGCCTGTTAGCTGCCCTCTGGCTTCTGAATGAAACCCTCTCGCATTTAGTGCTGCATTTCAGAAAGTCCCACCAGAGTAAAACAAGATGAAGAAAAAGCACACACATCAGTTCGCAGTTAGATGAGTTGTCACAAAGTAAACACAGCACAGCACCCAGATCAAGACACAGAACGTTCTCAGTGCCCCCCAGGGGCTCCCTTCTAAACACTGCACGGCAAGGTAACCACTTTCTATTGCCATCGATTAGTTTTGCCTGTTTTTGAACTTTATATGACTGGAATCATACAGCATGTATTCCATTCTGTGACTACAACACAAGTTGTGTATCCATTCTACTGTTGATGGGTATTTGTGTTGTTTCCAGCTTGGGACTATTTTGAATAATGCTGCAATGAACATTCTTGTGCATGTCTTTTGGGGAACACATGTGACATGCTTCAGTTAGGGATATGGGAGTGAATTGTTGGGCTGTAGGATGCTTATATATTCAACGTTAGTAAACAGTGCCCAAGAGTTTTCCAAAGTCATTCTGTCAATTTGCACTTCCACCAACAGTGTGTGGGAGTTCTGAATGCTCTGTTCTCATCTATACTTGCTATTGGCTACTTTTTCAATCTAGCCATTTGGATGGATGTGTGGGTGCAGAGCTTCTGAAACCATGACGGATGAAGGCAGGTGTGATTACCTGTATGTTGTGACTCAGTGCTTATCTCAATGCTCTGGGAGTCAGGAATTGGGGACTCTCCAGTTTTTCTGTTTTGTTTTGTTTTTTATTTTATTTCTGGCTGCACTGGGTCTTCGTTGCGGCGAGCAGGGGCTACTCTTCGTTGTGGTGCGGGGGCTTCTCATTGCGTTGGCCTCTCTTGTTGAGGAGCACGGGCTCTAGGCACACGGGCTCAGTAGTTATGACACACGGGCTCAGTAGTTGTGGCGCACGGGCTTAGTTGCTCCGCGGCATGTGGGATCTTCCCGGACCAGGGCTGGAACCTGTGTCCCCTGCATTAGCAGGCGGATTCTTAACCACTGCACCACCAGGGAAGCCCTGACTCTCCAGTTTTAACAGAGCATCCTTTTACCATTTTCATATGTCTAGATTCAAGGCTAAAGTCCTGGGGAATTCTGAGCTGACAGCCAATTCATTGGGTGATATTTATGAAACCTGTGAAGTTATGGAAAGGATTATCTGGGGGAGGGGATGAAAAGAGAAAATAATCCAGAAATAATGAGAAAAAATATGTACCTTTTATTATTTCTATTTCTGCTTATGAATCTTAGATCATAAACTTGCAGCAGAAAAAAACTGCCAACAAAATTCTCTCCATCTCTTAGCTTCTTTTCCTTTACTTTGCTCAGTACTTATATGCAGAAATATTTAGCATCTCATGAATTGATTTGACCAAGGCCATTGGTTGCATCACAGCTAAGACCTGAATGTGCCCAAATCTGATACAGCTACTTTGGGCATTTAAATTCTTCTTTTAAACTCAGAATACATCTGCCTCTAATACAGTTTCCCATATTTAATAAATACATGTCCTCAACATCGGTAACTTCAAACACAGAATTTAATGTGACTTCATATTATTCCTTTCCATTTTTTTTCTCTTGAAACATCACATACAGAGTGACTATTCTTCTCTGATTTATAACTACTTCTGCTCTTCTGAAGATCTTGGAGAATGTATTCATGAGGTCATTTGGAAGCAAGTTCAAGTCATTGGATGCAAAACTCGCTTTGCATTTTGTCTCCTTGCATAGTGTCTGTGTCGTGTGCAGTGTTAGCCAGCAGAACAAATATTTTCCTCTTTTGCCATATCTGGAAACCTGCCTGTACCTCAGGCCATTCGTTCAGATGCTGTGGCATCTGAGGGCAGGCCACGCCTAGAACCAGCCACACCTGTCAAAAAGGTTGGTTTGCTTCCTGCAGCAGACACAGGAAGCTCACAATAATCATTTGCTACAGAATATTAGGTATGTCTTTCAGAATCTTAGGTCCCTTCTAAAAAATGTTTGCTGTCATCAAAGTTTATGGCTCTGTCTTACACATGATCTATTTCTAAGAATTGTTAATGCACATTTCCACTAATTCTAATTTGTCAGTGCTTGCCTGTTCACATTCTTTCTCAAAGAATATCTGATGGCAAACAGGATAGAGAAGCTCTTTGACTTGGGTTGAAAACAGTTGAAACTCCATTTGTCTGAAACACCCCAAGGGACACCATAGACACAGCCCCTCTTTTCCTTCAGTAGAAGCAAGACAGGTGGGGTGCTTTGGAGGGACATAGCTCTGTTCATAATTAGCAGTAACCATTTTGCAGTGAGACATTTACCTATCACGCTCATCGAGGATATTCCTTTTTTAAAAAAATATTTTATTTATTTATTTATTTATTTATTTGGCTGTGTCGGGTCTTAGTTGCGGCACGCAGATTTTTCGATGACGCACGTGGGATCTTTTGTTGCGGTGCGTGGGCTTCTCTCTAGTTGTGGCGCATGGGTTCCAGAGCGCATGGGCTCTGTAGTTGTGGCACGTGGGCTCTCTAGTTGAGGTGGCGACCTCAGTAGTTGTGGTGTGTGGGCTTAATTGCCCCGCGGCATGTGGAATCTTAGTTCCCTGACCAGGGATCGAACCTGCATACCCTGCGTTGGAAGGAGGATTCTTTACCACTGGGCCACCAGGGAAGTCCCGAGGATATTCTGCTATGACTAGCTTGATCAATTTGTCCCCAGTTCCTTAAGGTGTTTCCTGATTTCCAGGTACCACGAATGTTTGGAACAGTGTGTCAAGGAATTCTACGAGGATTGACCAACTCTTTGCTCACACTGTTACCAATGTAGCAACAATTAAGTTCAATTTACAGAAAATATTTCTTGAGTGGGTGCTATTTGCTAAAATACCTATAACTCTTTAGGGAAGCCTGAAGAGTTACCCAACTTAAGGGAGAAAGAATTGTAAACAAGTATCATATAATGGAATGAGGACGTAATAGGGGACTATGCCAGATATCCTGGGGACCTCAGGGACGATGCAGGTAGTTCCAGGTAGGAGGTGGTTTTAGGAAAGATGAGACTCAGCCTTAAAGAATGAGGTGAGCAAGTGTAAGTGCAAGTTCCCCAAACAGCTGTTTTGCCCATCTTGATTGGAGATATTGGGGAAGGTTTTTAAAAAGAACATGTAAGATTTCTTTTTTTAAAAAAAATTTTTATTGGAGTATAGTTGATTTTAAATGTTATATTAGTTTCTGCTGTATAGCAAAGTGAATCAGTTATATATATATATATCCACTCTTTTTTAAATTCTTTTCCCCTATAGGTCACTACAGAGTGTTGAGAAGAGTTCCCTGTGCTATACAGTAGGTCCTTATTAGTTACCTATTTTACATATAGTAGTGTGTATAAGGATTTCTTTTTTGATTAGCAAAGTAGAACATGTACATTGTGGAGAAAGCACAGTGCAAAAAATAAAAATAAGTATTACCATGAACCACCTCCTGAGATAGAGCCACTTCTTTTTTTTTAATTAATTAATTAATTAATTTATTTATTTTTGTCTGCATTGGGTCTTCGTTGCTGCACGCGGGCTTTCTCTAGTTGCGGCAAGCGGGGGCTACTCTTCATTGCGGTGCACGGGCTTCTCATTGCAGTGGCTTCTCTCATTGTGGAGCACGGGCTCTAGGCACGCGGGCTTCAGTAGTTGCGGCACGTGGGCTCAGTAGTTGTGGCTCACGGGCTCTAGAGCACAGGCTCAGTAGTTGTGGCACACGAGCTTCGTTGCTCTGCGGCATGTGGGATCTTCCCGGACCAGG
Organism: Eschrichtius robustus; assembly: GCF_028021215.1. Taxonomy (NCBI): domain Eukaryota; kingdom Metazoa; phylum Chordata; class Mammalia; order Artiodactyla; family Eschrichtiidae; genus Eschrichtius; species Eschrichtius robustus. The sequence continues at coordinate 48,799,287 of NC_090839.1, read as the reverse complement.
GATCGAACCCGTGTCCCCTGCATTGGCAGGTGGATTCTCAACCACTGCGCCACCGGGGAAGCCCTAGAGCCACTTCTGATTGCTTGTTGGCTATTTTATTTCTTTGCCTGGGTGCGTATCCCGCCAGTGTTTTCTGTGCATCCAAGTGGTAGATCGTGCATGATTTTTGCTGACTTACGAGGGCGTTTTGGATCATCCTGGAAATGCACAGTGTGTCCTAGAAGTTGATTCCATCTTTGTCGGGGGCTGGCGTCCCTGACCACACTGGACTTGGGCACACAATTTTGACAGTGGCATCCTTTGGAGTTGGATCTATCTCGGCCTTTACAGACCCTGGCTGGCTGCTACATTGGTAGTTGACTCTGCCGCAAAACATCTGCTCGGTTAGATGCAGTGGTGATTTAGTCCAGCTCGGAGACAACAGCGGTGTGACCCAAAGGAGAGCTGCCTTTCCATGAAACCCTGCACTGGCCGCAGCCCGGGCTCCAGGGTCAGCGGGCGAGACCCAGCCGGCCTGGCTCCTGCTCCTGTTTTCAGCTCCAAGGGTGCCCAGGACAACAGGTTCTTTGTTCCTTTCTTAGTTTTACAGGAACGAGTGGAGGCCCCTGCCAGCTCTGGCCCATATCTGCCCTTTTCATCTCTCACTGGAGAGATGACGGCAGGAAGTTCATAAGCAAAAAAAGTCACCAAATCCTTCTCCTCTCGTGAAAATGGCAGGGCCTCCTCCCCGAAGGGGAAATGTTCCCTTTTCTGTGCTGTTCTCTCCAACTGGTCCTCAGTAGATGGAGACTTTTCACAAAAATCCTCCGACCACGTGCTTTTAGAAATCTTTTTGAGGAAGTTGAGGCCTCCTCCCCCAGAAAGCAGCAGCCCTTGAGGAATAAAGCCCGTGACCCAAAATCTGTTCATCTTTTTCCTTGCAGAGTTTAAGGGGACAAAAAGGCCTTGAGGAATGAAAATATCCATTTTCGTGGTATAGGGAAACTGCACAAGTCAGGACTGGGCCCAGTTCTATCAATTTCTAGTGTTTTGACCTCAAAGAAGGAAATAAACTATTCAATAGATGGCCTCTAACTTCCCTTAAACTATTCAATAGATGGCCTCTAATTTCCCTGGCAACACAGGCAGTGGTCCATACAAGAATATCCCATCCCCCAGGCCTCTGCCCATCACTTTTCCCATCTCGGGTCGGGGGGAGTCAGAGTTTCCTCCACTCACCTGGCTGTTTCTCTGCTATAAACCAAGAAAGGAGCCATGTGTAGCCAGGATGAAGTAGGGCCCCCTTCTCCTCCAGACTGCAACACTACAGAGGAGGGGTTTTATTCAGCTTTGCAAATTCTAAAGAAATGTTTACACAATTGAAAGTGTTAGGAAGTCATTGGACATCAATGGTGTTTCTGAAATTACATTGGACTACACCTAGTAGTCATTGGACTACTAGGTGTTTCTGAAGTTAAAGATTTTCTGGGAAATTTTTGTTTGCTGTATATACGCATATGTGTGTGTGTTTTGCAAAATTTGGAATTGGTCCTTTTGCCAGAAATTTTTATTAGATGGCTCTCTTTGGGATGAGTTGTTGTTTTCTCAGTCTCTCTATAGAGGAGTCTTTTTCTGCTAACATTTTTCTAGAACCTATTGATGTCCTGATTCATCTCCCACCAAGCCTGGCATCTTGGCCACTTCTTGGTATTTGGGGTGTTTGGATTCCTTCTGATACATCGGCAAGGATTTACTGCTCCAAGAGCAAGGCCAGAGTGGACGCAGGGCTCCGACTTCTGTCTGGTCCTTAATTCTGAAGACAACCTTGCCCTGGCCTCTTGTAGCTGGAAGGCTGAGCCCTCTGGAGGGCCATGTCCGGGTGCATCTTTCTTACCATTGCAGCTGGTTGAGGTGACATCGTGTGAAGAGGTTCTGTTAGGCTGGGGGGCAGCTGAAGGCTCAACACGGGCAGAATGAGGAAGGGAGGCTCCCCGAGAGGGAGGATATGCCTGGAAATTTCGACACAAGAACATCAGGAGAAGTAGCTTTCCATCCTTACTTTTTTCCATCTGGAGGTTGAGGATGGCAAGCACCAGAGTCCAGGCTGAGACTCGACCCTGATGATAGACGGAGAACACCCCAGCTAGAGGCACCTGCCGGGAGCCATCCTCAAGAAGGCTCACATTTTTTTTTTTTTTTTTTGACCGTGCCGCGTGGCTTGCGGGATCTTAGTTCCCCGACCAGGGATGGAACCCAGGCCCCCTGCAGTAGAAGCGCAGAGTCTTAACCACTGGGCCACCACAGAATTCCCTGTAGAATAGTCTTTGAATAGTCTACAGTGAAAAGACATTGCCTTGTTTCTTTTTCTGAATTTCTAAAAATTAGGAGAGAATAAGAGGCATCCTGGAAACTACTGAACAGAATCTACTCGTAGTTCTCAAGATGTTCCAGGCTCTTCTACTCAGCTCTTTTCAGATTTCATTTGTTTTAGTAACAGATTCCTTTTTTCAACAAGAATCTGTCTTTAGAGATGGGGAAACTGAGGCTGGAGGACATGCAGTAATGGGCCCAAGCCTCACGGTTAAAAAGAGTCAGCTGAGGCTTTGATCCAGGTCTGACTACAAATGCTCTTCCCCCGAAACCACTGAAGATCATGAGGCTCGGCGGACCCTAGGATCGGGGTCCACATGCCTTCCAAAACATTGCATCTTGATATTGCCTCATTCACATGTGCGGGAAGTGGTTGGGTTTGATTCTGGGTAAATGAGAATCCATTGATAAATGAATGGTACATCCCCAGGAGGTGTGTGCATGAGGTTCCCACTTTGGGTTTTTCCTTTCCTTTACCAAAGGTAGCTTTCCTGCCAGGAGGATCTCCCGATGCCTCCTGTGCTCAACCAGCTGGGGCACATCCGGCCACTTTGGTTGGAATTCTAAGTCTCATCCCCAGTGGTGGGGAAGGCATTCTGTATTTGGGGGCCTTGATTGGAGAGCTTAGCACCAATGCCCTTTGTCTGGCGGGCGTGGAAGTACAATTCTAGACCAAAACTCAGCAACGACTTTTACACCCAAAGCCTACCCCTTGCTGCTCAATGGGAGGCTGGAGGGGGTGTCCATGAAGGAAACACACGAGCAGTGAGGACAGAGCTGCTAAAAGTTTGGATTTGTCGCCCTGGAAAGATTTGGGCTGCTTCTTTTCTCGCCCCAGGCCCTGAGATGGCCAGAGGCCAGGGGGCTCTTGCTGGCTGTGGTGATTTTTGCAGCTGTAGGGGAGGAAAACTTTCCTTTCTACCCTCTAGCTTCTATAGCTGATCTAGTAATTAAATTGACATAAGACCTTAACAGGAGAAAAACAAATTTTGTACGTAAAGGGGCCCCAAAGGCATGAAACCCAAAGACGGTCAGGCAAACAAGGCTTCTGTGCCACCCTGAGCTAGGAAAGGGCTCGGGATCTGGGGCTTCAAAGAGGAGAAGACAGTTCACAGGAAGGTGAGAGGAGCACGTGTTGGTAAACAGGTGTCTGCGATGCAGAGAAGTCTTTCTGTTACGGAAGGTCGCCTTTGCCAGTAGCTCTCTTCCTGGCCAGGCCTCTATCCAAGTTCTTTCAGGCAGTTAAGGGGAAGGTAGCTCTCTCTGAGTCAGCTGGGCTGAGTCTTCAACTTGAAACAATCCACTTGCTAAAGTGGCGTATTTTGGGGTGGCATATTCTGCTTCCCCTCCCCACCCATTTCCTGGTAAACACAGAGACAAGAACCCTTTGTCTCCTGAGACAGGAACCAGTGGCCAGATTCTATTGTCGGGGCCTGGCTGAGGACAGGCCTGAGTCAGAGGATGTGCAGTGGGGACCCAGGCGGAAGCTATGGAGACCCAGGGTCCCCCACTTCTCTTTGCCCACTGAGCTTCTCCCCTTTCTCCTTCACAAGGAGTCAACCTCCTACCCCATCCCCGTCAGGCCCAGAGCAAGCATTTATTCCACGCCTGCCCAGGGTTAGGCCTGAGTATGGCCAAGGGATGAAGTCAGGCTAGAAAGACATACGTGTGATACAGAGTAAAATGGGGTGAGCGCCCCAGAGGCATATAAACAGTGGGTGAAGGAATTCAGCGCACCTGCAGGAGCCCGGGTCGGGGGGTGGGGCGCTGGGGACAGGATTTGAGCCTGGTTTTGACAGGCGGGTCGGAGTCAGTTATGGACACTCAAGGACAGCTCGAACGTGGGCAAGGAGGGGGCTGAGCAGGGGCAAATAGATGCTTTTCTCAGGATGACCTTCCCCCTTGAAACTAAGAGAAGGGTTTGTGAAGATTAATACGGAAAAAATATTCTCTTCTCATTTGAACTGTCTCAGCCCAAGCTTCATTGATTGTGCCACGATTTTTCACTTATTCATGTACCATCTTTACTCTTCATCTACCTCATATTTTTCTTTAAATTGACTCACTTGTTACATTTATTTTAAAATAAATTTAATAAGCCAGTCATGAAAAGACAAGTGCCACGTGATTCTATTTATATGAGGTATTATTTATTTATTTATCTATTTATTTATTTATTTTATTTTTTGGGCTGCGTTGGGTCTTCATCGCTGCCCGCGGGCCTTCTCTAGTTGCGGTGAGCGGGGGCTACTCTTCGTTGCGGTGTGTGGGCTTCTCATTGCGGTAGCTTCTCTTATTGTGGAGCACGGCCTCTAGGCGCATGGGCTTCAGTAGCTGCGGCACGCGGGCTCAGTAGTTGTGGTTCGCGGTCTCTAGAGCGCAGGCTCAGTAGTTGTGGCACACGAGCTCAGCTGCTCCGTGGCACGTGGGATCCTCCCGGACCACGGCTTGAACCCGTGTCCCCTGCATTGGCAGGCGGATTCTTAACCACTGCGCCACCAGGGAAGTCCCTATATGAGGTATTTAGAGTTGTGAAATTCATAGGGACAGAAAGTAGAGGGTGGTTTCCAGGGACTAGGGGGAAGGGAAGAATGTGAGTTACTGTTTAACAGGTATAGAGCTTCAGATTTGCAAGAGGAAAACAGTTCTGAACGTGAATGGCTTTATTGGACGATTCTCAAATCAGGAAGGATCCCATCTAGCCAGGAGAAAGGAGCTCCCTCGAGCTGCAGAAAAGGAAAGGTTTTTTAAGGTAGAGAGGAAATGGAAACATGAAATTATTAGCAAAGAATTCATTGTTTTTGGCAATGTCACCTTCCTAAGGGAAAGGAAGGGGTCTCTCAGGCTGAATATATTATTAGTGCTTACAAGGAAATTTCAAGCTGGCTGGTTAAAGGTCACATTCCTGGGGAAGGTTGAAACCGTACTTAGGTTAGGTAGTAAGTTTTGATGAGCTCAGCACAAGTGACTCCATTTGGGACCTGTTGTTTCTTTTTTAACAGTACTGATGGTTGTACAACAATACGAATGTATTTAATACCACTTAAAAATGGTTAGGATAGTAAGTTTTATGTCATGTGTATTTTTCCACAATAAAAAATGGGGAAAAAAGTAAATATCCCCACCATAATTGGGAATTACACTAAATACATGTAACTATTATATTAAATACTGGACATTAAAATAAAAACTGTGCTTCCATGTACTACCTTAGTGTATCCAGCACTCTTTCGGAATTACTGTCAACTTTTAATAAACCATTGAAAAGTTATAAAATATCAGAATTAATCTATTCTATCCTACCAGGTAGGGTTTTGTTTTGTTTTTGAGTTCTTCGCTTTGTAGCAGGACTGCAGCTCTTTATGTGAGGCAAATAGGCAATGAGATGACTCTTAAGCCATAATTAAGTCCTAGGCAAAAGCAACTTGGAACCTTGGGCTCTGCTCTTGTTTTTTGTTTGTTTTTTTTTATTGACGACGTTAGCATCTTATTGATAATAATCAGCCCCATCTGTTTCTCTTGATTCATCCTCTGACTGTTTATTAGGCCTTTACAGTGTAAGCAAGGAAAAACTATTAGTTTTCTTAAAGGTCTGGAAGGTCCACTGGTGACTTTCAGGGAACCAGCCCTCGGGCTGCAGGAAGAGCTCTGAGTCTTCCCTGAGAGTTATCTTTGCTGGAAATCCAGGTAGGGCCTGGGAGGTAAGACCCAAGTAGAGCCTGTCTCTCACCCCTTCAGATCCCACAAGGCGGCCCTTGTGAATTACTCAGCCCCACATCCAACGCCAGGATTGGCCTGAAAAGAGCAGGCACAGCGGGCAGGGTACTGCTTCCACGAAGAGAACTGCCTTTTGTAAAGCCTGATAGAGGAGATCAAGGGTGGTGTGTGGGGCAAGGAATTGAGGAGTAGGGAAGAAGGGGACAAAGGCCGAAAGCCAAGGTGTACTTTAGGGGGTTGTGATAATCCTTCCTCCAAATAATCCTGCAGATTTAGTCATCCACATGTCTCCACATGACTCAACTTACAGAGCCCACTAGTTCTGTTAGTAGAGGCAAAGCAGAAAACCTAGTTAAAATATAAGGACGGCTTTTCCATGAAGGAGATTGCAAAGGTAGCGAATTCCAAGGTAGATGGGATAGGGTTTGTGCAAAGGTGCATTGCTCTCTTCCATGCAAACACACAGAGCGAGCCAGGGAGCCATGGAATCTGGTTTGGGAGCCCACCTTATATATATATCATATAATTATACAGATATAATTCCTCAGGGCACTTGCCATTCATTCTACGAGAGGTTTTCTGAAGTTGTTAATCGACTAAACCTGTCTCTTTTCTCATTGAACTGTGATATGACACTCTGCTCTAGAAAGGAAAAGTCTTAGCACATTTAAAATATTTAATTGAAATAGCTTTTGTCCTTAAAAAATAATCAAGTACGTCTTATCGTTAGGTGTTGATATAAATTATCCATTTAAAAAATGTAATTGTTCAGCTTCATGATGTGTTTCTAATGCACACAGGAAAGGTTTGGAGGGCTTTCTGTTTTTTCTGTGTACTTGTTTTGTCCCCATGTCCTGACTGAGGACAGAGCCCTCCAGAGCACTGCACTCGTGCTGAGACCCATTCGCCAGATGGACGTGTGCCACCCTTGTTGAGAGGAACAGCTGGGCATTTTGCCTTGTATCTAGTTCCCTTAAAGTTCATTTCTGCTATTCAACAGCTGAGCTAGGATTCTTGTATACAGAAGGTTGTCGAGTGTATCGACTGCACTGAAACAACTTCACGTCAAAGTTTCCTGTATTTTATGTATTGCTTTCTTAATTGCCTGTCTTTATTTGAAAAAATAAGACTTAACGGTAAAGTAATGTGTTGTTTGGGCTGGAGCTGGGGAGAGGGAGTGGTGTACTGGGAGGGACAAGGGAGCCTTTCTGAATATACTTTGGTTTAGACCCTGGACCTTAGAAGCTGCCTCAATGAACTGTGCCGTCCTCTGGGGTTCTGGATTAGGAGGACAAGAAAGTATCCCTTGGGGACGCTGCTACAAGTTTGTGGTTTCTCTGAACTGAATCTGATTCTGTGATCAGGTTTCTCTGCCCGTCCTGCATTAGGATGCGCGGGCTGCCATCACTTTTTCTTGCACCTGCCTAGGCTACCAACGCCTGGTCCCGGGAATGACGGGAATACAGCCAAGTGGAAAGGCCACTCACATCCCACACTCTGAAGAGTCTTAAATTGAGTGTGACCAGAATGTTAGAGAGCCCTGCCCCCGCCAGAGCGGGTGTAGTTGCCACCCATCTGCTATAGAGCCCTGAGGCCCGGGTTGGTTGGAATGGGAGCACATACTGTCTGAGTTTTCCAGTGTTTGTTCTCTGCCCCTGGAGGCACCTTAGGTTTGTGGGGCATTCTGTGCTTTGCCCAGTATTTTCACATGTGGGTGCAGGTCTCACTGAATCCATAATTGAGCTTCATCTCCTCATGAAAGTGGGCCTAGACACTTGGAAATAGTAGTAATAGTTGAATAAATAAATGAATCCTACGCTCATAAAAGCCCAGTGAGATGCTGTATATTTTCCCATCCCATTTTCCCCAACCTATTATTTTGAGAAATTTCAAATTGCAGAAAAGCTGCAAGAAGAGTACTATTCACCCATACTCACCAGTTGTTGAAATTTTACCACATTTTCCTTACCTCTATATTTTTCCCTTTTTTTGAGGGGGTGGAAGGGCATGAGGGGCTGATCATTTGGTACTTAATTTCTAACATTTTCACACTTTGCCTCTAAATTTTTCAGTATGCATCTCATGCATCTCTTAAGAACAAGAACATTTTCCTACATAACCATAATAAAGCTATCACAGTCAGGAGATTAAATATCAATACAGTGTTATCTAATATATACCCTTTTCAGATATTCCCAATTGTTCTTTTTTTTTTTTTTTTAAGATGAAATGAGCCTAGCTCGTTTTTTTTTTTTTTTTTTACTTTTATTTATGGCTGTGTTGGGTCTTCGTTTCTTCTGCGAGGGCTTTCTCTAGTTGTGGCAAGGGGGGGCCACTCTTCATCGCGGTGCGCGGGCCTCTCACCATCGCAGCCTCTCTTGATGCGGAGCACAGGCTCCAGACGCGCAGGCTCAGTAATTGTGGCTCACGGGCCTAGTTGCTCCGCGGCATGTGGGATCTTCCCAGACCAGGGCTCGAACCCGTGTCCCCTGCATTGGCAGGCAGATTCTCAACCACTGCGCCACCAGGGAAGCCCCCAATTGTTCTTTATAGCTGCTTTTTATTCTGAGGCCGTATGTGATCAATTCCGTGCACTCAACATGGTTGTCACATCTGTTTAGTCTCCTTTTATCTACAATAACCCACAGTTTCTTTTTTTAAATAATCTTTCACCACACTGACATTTTGAAGAGCTCAGGCCAGTGGTTTTGCAGAAGTCCCTGAATTTGGATTTGTCTGTTTCCTCCCATGTGGATTCACGTTAAATACATTTGGGGGCTGGAGGACTAGGTGGTGTTATAACCTTCTCAGAGCATCAGAGGTCAGAGGTACCATGTCAGGTGCTGGAGATGTTGACCCTGATCGCTTGGTCAGGGAGATGTCTCCTAGGTTCCTCCACTGTCAGGTCATCTTCTCCTCTTCAGGATAAGGAATCCATGGGATGATATTTTAAGGCTGTGAACGTTCTGTTTCCTAAGTCTTTCATTAACATCCATTCATGAGATGTTATTTGCCACTTTCAGACAAAGCTTAAAAAGGGATCTGGCCAGGTCTCAGGTGCCAGCCTTCCCACTGTGACCATCTCCTGAGTCTCCTACTCCGTGGTTTATCTTTTATAAGCCACTCATCCTTTGCCCACCTTCACAATTTGCATGCAGACATCTGTCTTAGAAATCATGGTTCTATTCATCTCATCAGGTTCTTTCTTGGGTTGGATTCTCTAGAAACAGAGCCAGAGACAGGGCTTATAGGATGGGATGGGGAGGAAGCCAGGCAAAGATGTCAGCAGGGGTGTTGCCTCTGCCTGACCCCTCAGGGAGCTCTGAAGTGGGACTAGCACCCCAGACGCGTTCCACCTTGAGGCAAGAAGCCCTGTCCTACACTCTGTATCAGTGTGTCCATGAGCAGTGCATCTGCTCCCAGGGGAGGGCATAGCTTCCTGGGTTGTCCAGAGAAGGGGGCAGATGTGAGCTTTTGGCAGCCAGCACTCATAGCAGCAGGGGCATGGATGCCTGGTTGGTAAAGGGGGTCTAGGCAGGCAGGGCGCCAACAGCATCCACTACAGTTTCAGTATTTCCCTCATTAGTTCTTTCCCAAGGCTTGTCCCCGATAAGCGGGACAAGCATGAGCTTAGTCATTTGCAAAGACAAGGTCTAATTTATGGTTGCTCCTTATGAGGCCCCATGAATCTTATTCACCGCCTTCCTGTCTAGGCCGTGGTTTTTAAAGGTGAGGTAGGTTGTCAGAACAAAGGCTTTATAGCTTCTTTTTTTTGGGGGGGGGAGGTGGGGATCTCTCTCACTCTTATATTTCTTTTCTTTTTTTTTTTTAAACATCTTTATTGGAGTATAATTGCTTTACAGTGTTGTGTTAGTTTCTGCTCTATAGCTTCTTAACAACTTGAGCAGGATGGGCCCTTCTAAGGAAGGAAGAAGTGTCAACTCTCAGCACATGAGTGTCAGGATTGCTGTGTTACAGGTGGTAGAATTTGGTCTTGGTAAAATATCACCAACTTGAGACGGCAGGGCTGAAATATGTCTTTATTAGAGTTCCCAGAACTCTTTCAATGGCTTGTTACTGGTCTCCCCTCCCCTCCAAAAAAAAAAAAAAAAAAAAAAAAAAACCTAATTGGGTCTGAGTTCAAGTGCATATTTTGCTCTTAGGTCTCAAGCACGTGCTACTCAAGTTCTGGGATTGGCAGCATCAGAGTTACCCCAGAACCTGCTACAAATGCAGAATCCTAGGCCTACCCCGGACCTGCAGAATCAGAATATCTGGGGCTGAAACCAGGAAGTGTGGCTTCACACCCCCCAGGAGATTTCTCACCCAGGCTCAAGCGCTGATGCAAAGCAATGGTTGTAAACTTGGCTGTGCCCTGGGGTCTCCTGGGGAACCTAAACCATTCTGATGTCTGCAGTTCTGCCCCAAAGTGTCTGATTTGTTTGATCTGGGGGTGCAGTCTAGCCATCAAAAAAATTGAAACTCCTCAGGCGATTTTCATGGGCAGCCAGGGGTGAAAAATCACTGCTGTAAAGTTGCCTGCATTACCTCATGGGAAAGGAGTTTTAACACCAGCTTCATTTTGAAGAGTTTGTTCCTAGAGCTGCAAAGATTCACTTCAAAATACCTGAAGGCCCTGGAATGGCATTTCCAGAATGAGGAACTGCCATTTCTGGGCACAGATGATCCCATCTGGAAAACTGCAGCAGCGGTAAAGAAAAACACTCACATATTTGAGAGCAGAGGAGATGTAAATCTTGAATGGGAACACGAGATTCTTTAGATCTGGAGCAAGTCAAGAGGTGATGGAGAGGGTGGGGGGGGGGTGGTCTCTGGCGGCCCTCGTGCTGTCATCGTGGGGGGCTGTTTCTGAGCCTGCACGCCCCAAAATGTTCATTTAGGTGGGCTTCCTCTTAGGGGTGGAGTGGTCCACGTGGGGGTGACACACCTCCTTTCCCCCCCTCCCCTTCATTCAGACCCACCACCTGTCTTCCTCACTGTTAAAGCCTTCCTCCAGGCCACACATTTGGGTCTCTTTGAGTGTAGACATTTGAAGATGTTGTGTACCCCACCTGAACTCGGCCGTGCAGACGTGGATGGTCAGGGTCTGAGTTCAAGTTAAAGCCTTCCTCACTGTTAAAGCCTTCCTCCAGGCCACACATTTGGCTCTCTTTGGGTGCAGACATTTGAAGATGGTGTGTACCCGCCTGAACTTGGCCGTGCAAACATGGATGGTCAGGCCTGGTGGTCCCACTGGCTGTTCCAGGACCATGTTGATGACCAGCTCATGGAGACCGCTGAGCGTGGTAGAGGGGAAGACACCCCAGAGCTTAAGCAGCCTCGGGCAGGGGTCTCCACCCTCTCTCGACAGAGGCCTGCCCTTGGGCAGGTTCCTCAAGCAACCTGAGCCTCCTGGTCCTCTTTTTGAAAACTGGGATCCTGGCACCTCCTTTCAGGGCTACCGTGAGGAATAGATGAGAAAATATTTATACAGGTTTGGCCAACAGTAGACACCACGTGGATACAAGCCATCCCGTGTTCACGATCTCACCTGTTACTTGCAAAGTTGGAGGAACACCAGAACTCTTGAATTTCTACCTCTGCCATTTCATGGCTCTTTATTACTCTGGACAGCTCAGGAGCTTCTTGGGGCTCAGTTTCCTCATTTGTAGCATGGGGATTAAATACTCAATAACAGGGTTAGGGTTGGGTGCCAAGGGAGATGATGGACATCAATATGGTATCTTTTTTTATAAATTTATTTATTTTTGGCTGCGTTGGGTCTTTGTTGCTGCACGCAGGCTTTCTCTAGTTGTGGTGAGCGAGGGCTACTCTTCGCTGCGGTGCGCGGGCTTCTCATTGCGGTGGCTTCTCTAGTTGTGGAGCACAGGCTCTAGGCACGCGGGCTTCAGTAGTTGTGGCGCGCAGGCTCAGTAGTTGTGGCTCCTGGGTTCTAGAGCGCCGGCTCAGTAGTTGTGGCGCACGGGCTTAGTTGCTCCGTGGCACGAGGGATCTTCCCTGACCAGGGCTCGAACCTGTGTCCCCTGCATTGGCAGGCAGATTCTTAACCACTGCGCCACCAGGGAAGTCCAATTTTTTTTTTTTTTGAGATCTTATCACATGCCATGCAATTCTGTGGTTTTCAGTATTTCACAAAGTTGTACAACCATGAGCTCACCTCATTCCAGAACATTTTCGTTACCTCGAAAGAACCTCCATTCCCACTAGCAGTCATGATATACCCCACGCCGCTCCCCATCCCCGGCAACCACTAATCTTTCTGTCCCTATGTTTTTACCTAATCTAGATATTTCATATAAGTAGAATCAGTGCACTGTTGTGTCCGGCTTCTTTCACTTAGCGTGGGGTCTTCAAGGTTTATTGACTGAATGACTATAATGGCTGAATAAAATTCCATTGTATGGATATACCACATTTTATTTACCCATTCTTTAGTTGATGGAGATTTGGGATGTTTCCACTTTATGTATGGCAATTATGAATAATGTTCATATGATTTTATGAATAACACACAACACACCATTCAACTGTGGGTTTCTATTGGAAATAATATAGTAATGAAAATGAAAGTGCCTGGAAAGAAACGAAATCCAGTTCTTTGGGTACAAAATGAGTGTGTGTGAGTGTGAGTGTTTGCTCTTAGCGCTTGCCTGGTCGTGCTTTTGACTTCACGGTTACCATATGGAATTTAGCATTTAGGGTGTTTGGCTCAAAGTAAGAAATGTTCTATGGCAGAAGACAGAGTAAACAGCATTTAGGATGTTTTTAGAACCTTGTGAAAACTGGGTTAGAAGTAGAAGGTTGGGTGTGTTGAGTGTTGTTGAGTACTGTCTGTAACATTAGAGATGAAGAGTGAAATAGAGCTTGGTGTCTGCCCCCGGAAAGCTTTCAGCCTGGAGGGGAAGGCAAAGGAGGTGGTGATGACAGGACGGCCCCGCCTAGGGGACCGAGGAATGCTGTCCTTGTGCGGGGGATCGTGCCGCAGTCGTTTGACCCCTGCCAGTTCTCTCTCCTAGCATGGTGAGACACAAGGACGATGGCTACTCCGAGGAAAAGGATGTGAAGACCTGTCCCCGGGACTCTGGCTACGACAGCCTGTCCAACAGGCTCAGCGTCTTGGACCGGCTCCTGCACACCCACCCCATATGGCTGCAGCTGGGTCTGAGCGAAGACGAGGCGGCAGGAGTCCTACGGGCACAGCCTCCAGGGGTAAGACTCAGAAGCGGGAAAGCATGTGGAGGCGGGCAGGGCTGCCGCTTCCTTAAAGAGAAAGACAGACGTGGCGTTCCAGAGAGCTCTTCCCAGCCTGCAGGGAGCACGGTTCCCGGTGTGTACCTCGTTCCAGTGCAGAGAAATTCTGGAAATTACGGAGGCAGCTCCCAGGAGCAGAGCCCTTCATGATTTGTCTTTCTGCCTTCCTCTGCCCGGTGACCATGTGTACGCAGGTCTGCAGGATAACCGGGCACCTGGGTCCTGAGGAGGGGCCGCTGGCTGGAGGCCCTGGGCCTGCCTTCTGGAGATCCGAGGTTGGGGTTGAGTCTGGTTGTGGGGTCCTCAGTTGCCCCTGTGGTTTTCCTTTCAGTATGAGCCTGGGAACCCTGCCAGGGCCCAACCATCCAACGTGGGACCCAATCTTCAAAAGTTCCATGTCCATAGTCTTGTCTGCTCTGGCTGTCAATGTGATCCTCCTTTCCTTGGATTGTCTCAGGGACAGATCAAAGTCCAGTTGGGTTTTTTCAGCTCCCCCCTACCCAAGACCAGTCTAATCTTACTCAAGCCCACTCCATGATGCTGTAGAAGTTTCTCAGAAAATGTTATTCAGTGATGGGTAGGTATTTCCTGTGCTGTCTGACATGGTAGCCACTTGCCTCATGTAGCTATTTAACTTACATTAATAAAATGAAATAGAATAAAAAATTCGGTTCCTCAGTGGCATTAGCCACATTTTAAGGGCTCACTAGTCCCAGGGGTTGGTGGCTACCATATTGGATGGATAGCACAAAGTAGTGACCATTTCCACCATCATAGAAAGTTCTACTGGACAGCGCTTGTGTATAATGTCTACTTCCAAAACAAGGATAAATACAGTAAATCACGGATAAAATAATACTGGAAACAACACACAACAAGAGATAGAAACTAAGAAATAGATGGAGAGGCAAGGAGAAAATTCCTTCAGTAGCTGGCTGAAGAATGTTGTAACAGTTGGGCACAAAAATAAATTTTTAAGTTTCCTATCAGCCAGAGCTTGTCAGTTATCACTTTTTGATTTGTGAGTCTTTGTTTCTCATCTGACAGAAGCAGAAGGACTAAGTCCTCTGTTGGGACACACTCAGGGTGACAAGCACAGTATTCGATCATCTCTGCAGAGAATTCCTTGGCCAGCATGCGGGTTGTTGCCCTTGGTTTTGGTCGATATGATCAGGACCCCCTTCTGTGAGGCCCCCACTTTTTTCAGGTTGAGTTGTCTGCTCCTGTATTTCTGCAAAAAATTCTAAAGAGGGAGGTTGCCATGTTGCTAGGCAACAATTCCCCTCCCTGCCCGTCCCCGCTCCTGGAGTCAGGCACGTCCATTCCTGCTGAGACCTGATGGGAAGCAAGTCAGGCAGAAGGTTCTCCACCTACCTGAGCCCTGGGCAGGACCTGCCTGATGGGGTGGGGCAGGCCGAGGGCGGGGTGAGGACGGAAGAGGCCACGGTTCACCAGGAGAAGTGAGGATGCTGAAGAGAAGGAAGGGCAGGTGTGTGAAGGAGAGAGATTTGAAAGACCAGCTCTGGTGGCATCTGGTCCTTGGGACGCCACCATCCCTGATTCATCTACAACCTAAGACAGTGGCCGGCAAACTGTTTCTATAAAGAGTCGGAGTGTCACTATTTGGGGCTTTGTAGCCCATACAGTCTCTGTCACAGCCACTCAACTCTGCCATCGTAGGGCAGCCATAGCCATAGACAGTACGTAAACCAAGAAGCAAGGCTGTATGTCAATAACACTGTGTTTGTGAAAGCAAGCAGCAGGATGGATTTGGTCTGTAGGCCATGCTTTGCCAACTGTTGACCTAAGGTTTCAGATGTTCAGGAGATACAGCTTAGAGGTTGTGCCCTCCCTGACCCCAAGGCTCAAGGAGATCCCACCTCCCTAAGGGAGCGATACTTCTTTCCACCAACCAGCAGCTACCTCCCACCAGTACTTTGGGGCTTTTACTCAACACGATAGCATTGAGGAAGCACCTGCTTAAGCTTCAGGGTGACCCAGAGCCATTGACTCCCAAGAGCTGGCAAATTTTTTGGCTGCCTCCCTATGGGTGCTGGGAAAAAAGAGGGAACTTAAGATCTTCCTGTCTCCTTACCAGATACCCAATTCCCGTTACCCCTCCTCCCCAAAAAATCATCTTAGGAGCTATTGACTGGACATTGAGAAAGAAATGAAGATTAGGTGGAAAAAATAAAAGGCTGTAGAAAAGCAGGAGAGAGTAGGTATCCAAATGCAGAGGAAAGAGAAGTAGGTAAAGAAACAGGACAGGATGGGATCCTTGGAGAAGGCTCACGTACCCCAGGAGGGAACAGGGACGCAGCAGATCACCACACTGCAAACTCCAGGGAGTGCCATTTGATTTGTTGTCTAAGTAGATGGCGCCCCCTGGAGTTGTGCAGCGCATGGCCTGCACAGCAGTATGCGGCATACTCACCTCTGCAGTGACAGAGGATAGGATGGTCTCCTGAGATCAGCACTGGGAGTTGGGTGGGTTTAAACATACATCTAAAGACATTATTTGGAACTGGAGGGAGCTGTCACAAAATGAAGCGAGTCAGGAGTAAAGTTAGGACCGCCAACCTCAGTGTTGGCTGTGGCGAACCTCAGAGCCCAGCTACCTGTCTCCCAAGGGAAGTTGCCATTTTCAGCTCCAGCGGATGTGGCCATGCCTGGTCTTGCCTTATCATCTCATTTTCCAAGAGAAGCTAAACATTCGGATTTTAACGTGAAAAACAAAAAACCTTGTGCTTTTTCACTGTTGGCAACAAATTCAGATTTCTATCTTAAATACACCCATAAGCCAAATTAGCCAAAGAACTTCTAATTCACCACCTATGGCTTAGCCGTGTTACCTGTGTCTAGAAATTTAGGGTTCGTCAACCAGCATGCCTTTATCAGACACAGGCTAGAGAATATGTACCGTGAGCTGTAAAGCAGTCACCAGACTGAAAATGCTTTTGCACACTTAGCCTCATGGAGAAGGTTCTGTCAAAGGGAAAGTGGGATTCTCCTGAGGCCGGTTACCAAAGAAGGGCATCTGTGGCCTGCTTGCTCATCACCCCTTTCCATGGCAGCAGTGTTCTGCCTTAGGCCGTGTAGTTCGGCTACGAGAGGGGTTCCACTCATGGATGCTGGGTGTGCAGGTAATCACATGCCCAGGTCCCAGCCTTTGAGATGTTTCCTAAGCTTGAATTTTTTTTCCCCTCCCCTAGATCTTCCTGGTTCGTAAATCCACCAAAATGCAGAAGAAAGTCCTCTCCCTTCGCCTGCCCTGTGAATTTGGAGCCCCACTCAAGGAATTTGCTATAAAGGAAAGCACATACAGTAAGTGGTCAACGGATGGTTAGGTCCCGGTGACACGAGGGCCTGGGGTCTTTGAGCAAGTAGAAGAGGAGAGAGCCTGCACTTTGAGATGGACAGACGTGGGTCTGTGTCCCAGCGCTATCGCTTGTCCCCAGGATGACTGGGCAGGTAACCTACCCTAGGAGCCTCGGTTTTCTTATCTGTATAGTGTTAACAGTTCAGTTAAACAACTTGTGTGCAAGGTTCGCATTCTACTGCCTGGCATATGGCAGGGGCCTAACAGAGGCTGGTTTCCTCGCCCTCTTCCCAGTTATGCAGGGCGTGGTCCCCAGGTTTGCTGATGACTAAGCTGCAGGGTGGGCTGCACAACTGAGCCTTTTTATGGGCTCTCACGCCAAAGAGTGCGTCTGCACAGCTCTGTGAATAGTCCCTGAAGGGGACATGTTCCCTCTAGGCCATCACTGTTCAGTGTGCTATGAAAGGCAGCTGATCGTAGGCAGAATCTAGCCCTTTGGAAAAATGGACTGGCTGAAGTTTTGGAGGGATAGTGGTCAGGGGTGTTGGTTTCTTTCTGCCGAACCATGGTCACTGGAAATCTGAAATCTTGGAAGGCCAAGTTTTCAATGGAAAAGGGAACAAACAGTCCTGATGTCCTGCCAGGCCCCCAGTAGCAATCAGAAGATGGACCTACACCCCCAAGGGGAAGGCTTCACTGAGCCGCAGGTGAGCAAGCTGAGGTGTGAAGGCGAGTTTGGATGCTGGGCAACTGTCCAATAAGATGATGGAGACCAGGTTCTCGTTATAAGCTGAGCAAGCCTCAGTCCCTGCCTTTGAAGGAGCCGAAGGTCCTGAGACCAATTTCAGGGCAGATACTGGCTTCCACTCAGCCCAGAGTTCATAGTCTTGCTGAGCCCGGGAGTCATTAACTGGGTCTGGAGGAGGTGTTCCTGGAGCATCCTCTCTGTGATGTATGACTGGCCCCAGGTCCCGTGAGGTTTTCCCTCCAGGCCTCTCCCAAGGTCCCTGGCTTCAGGGAAAAGCTTCCACGTGCAAAGTCATCTGAGCAGTCACTGAACCTGGCTCATGATCCGCCGGTTTATTTACATTAGGAGGGAATCAGAAGGTGGATTTCAAACCCACCATCTGAAAGGCAGTGAATTAAATATTAAATGAACAACGGTGATTCTGAGTTGGCTTTTGAAGCTCAGCTAGCCAAGAAGCAATATATCTAAGTGGTTTTTTGTTTTGTGTCTTAATTATATATTTGCTTTTGGCTGCATTGGGTCTTCGTTGCTGCACACGGACTCTTCTCTAGTTGTGGCGATCAGGGGCTGCTCTTCGTTGCGGTGCGTGGGCTTCTCATTGCGGTGGCTTCTCTTGTTGTGGAGCACGGGCTCTAGGCGCGCAGTCTTCAGTTAGTTGTGGCTCACGGGCTCAGTAGTTGTGGCTCACGGGCTCTAGGGCGCAGGTTCAGTAGTTGTGGCACACGGGCTTAGTTGCTCCGCGGCGTGTGGGATCTTCCCGGACCAGGGCTCGAACCCGTGTTCCCTGCATTGGCAGGCAGATTCTCAACCACTGCGCCGCCAGGGAAGTCCCCGAAGTGGTTTTTAAATCCTTTCTAACAGCCAAAGTTAACCATGATAAGTTAGCCTGCAAATCCCTCCTTCCCCTCCCGCAATAAGTACAGTTAGTGTTCGTACTTTAAACTTTTCTTGTTCACCTGAGGTCCCTCCCTGGCTGAACAATTTTCCTCCCTATTTTGTAAAGACTTTTATCACTTCCCTAGTCCTCTCCAGGTGACTTAAAGGGGCTGAAAGAGCTAGTCTGAGTAAAGCATTAACCTGCCTATGACTGATGACCACCAGGCCTCAGTCCCACCGGTTCCCCTTCCCGGCCAGGGTCTACCTTCTCTGCAAATTGAGGTGCACTGAGAGAGGAAGAACTGGCTTTAAAAACATAAGATATTTTGTCATAACATCTGGACAGTGTGTTTCATAATAAGTACCACCTCATATCTGTGTAGACTTCTTTCACGTGTTACTCCCTTTTTTTAAATGTTTATTTATTTATTTATTTGGTTGTGCCGGCTCCTTAGTTGCAGCATGCGGACTCTTAGTTGCGGCATGTGTGTGGGATCTAATTCCCTGACCAGGGATTGAACCTGGGCCCCCTGCATTGGGAACGTGGAGTCTTACCCACTGGACCACCAGGGAAGACCCTAAGTTACTACATTTTTTAAAAAATTGCACTTCCCACTACTATCCTTCTGGGAGACAAGGGAAGTACAGTTATGGTCCATTTTACAGATGAGAAAACCGAGGCTCAGAGAGGTTAACCTACCCCAAGTCCATTCCCTTTTACTTAGCTCACGAAATTGTGGTGCACATGTGTGTGTGTTTCTGTTTCTGTGTCTGTCTGTCTGTCGCTCATGGTATATGTGTGGAGGTATAGATGTGTTTGGGGTGCTACAGAAATAGTAAGCGAAATAATACAACGTAAGCAAGTAATAAGCAAAATAAATGAGGCTATGGAAGGGAGAGAAACTCGTCTGATTGAGGAAATGAGGAAATCTTCACACAGCTGAGGCTCTTTGGAATGTTGCTGGAAGAATGGCTGCAGGGGTGGCATTTCGGCAAAGAGGGAGTGAGGAGTGGTTGGCAAATACATGAGTTGTTGAAGTCAAGCCGCTGTCTGTTCCATCATCTAGAAGATGTACGAAATGGCACACCGTCTTGCCAGAATATTTCTTGCACGCTTGGTGGTGGCGGTGGGAGTGGGTAGGGGCTAAGTAAATGAATTTTAGAATCTTTCCTACAGAGTTGAAGTCAAAGCTGATTTATGAGAACCCCGTGTTATCCTCCAAGCCTCGAGCTCCTTCTCTGCCTTGTGTCTGTACCAGAAGTGGCCCGTTTTGGCAAAGAGGGTTGTGACCCAGGAGGTCCGGCCCGGGAGGGTCAAGGGCCGGTGGGGCCTTGGTGTCCCCCAAGCCCTGTCTCCTGATGGCCTCTCACTCCAGCCAGTCTGGCCCCTTGACCCTGCCCAGCTTTGCATCCCAAACTTTAAAAAAAGATAGCTGTGTCATTTGAGTCTGCGCTGGTCTGTTTACCAGGCACTGGAGCACGTGCTCCAATGAGTCAGGGGCCAGACTTCTAGGCCCCCAACCCCTCCCCTGGCCTGTGTCTGGCGACTGCACAGCTGGTTCCCATCAGCCGTGCGGGAGTCGGTCAGGGAGCACAGAGATGCTTCTGCCCTCGCAGCAGGCAACATCCAATGTTGAGGGCCTTTCCTTTCCCAGGATGCGCTCAGGGACACTCAGCTGGTTTCCAAACTCTCTCTTTTCCAGCCTTTTCCCTGGAAGGCTCAGGAATCAGTTTTGCGGATTTGTTCCGGCTCATTGCTTTCTACTGCATCAGCAGGTAAGGCCTCTTCGTCTCCCGATTTCAAGCCCCTGCTCGGCGTGTGCACTATCACCGGCCCCCGGGTTTCTTGATTCGTCCCGGGCGCAGGGCTCTGGAAGGCTTGTCACCTACTGAATGTCCCTGGAAGGATTGGCCCCTGAGGTGAAAGGGTCACCAGGCCCCCTGTGCCAGGCTTAAGATCAGAATAACTAGCCCAGCCCCTCTAAGTGTAAAATAACACGCACACGCAGAAAGGGACCCGTGATGCAAACGTGTAATGTTTAAAGGTCCCTGATAATGTTTCTGAAAAACCCCCAGTGGATGCAGTTCATCTAGAAATGTGGTTCCTTCAACCAGCCCATAAATCTTGCATCACTCTCCTTCAGGCCCGCTGGGTACCCCTGTCTTTTTTGTAACTAAAGGGACTGTTTCAGTCTACATGAAGCCAAGCCCCAAATCCCGATGTTAGCAAGTGTCAGGAGAGTGCAAGTTGGGGAAGGCTTTCTTCTTTCTTTCTTTTCTGTGAGCCATCCCAGTTTCTCAAGTCAAGGGTTCTTTCCATGAATGAGGCTCAAAACTCATTGTCTGCAGGGGTCGATGTTGCCTCCCCTCAGGTAGCCTGGCTCAGTTGGCCTCCTTGGCTTTTCTTGTGCATCTGTTGCAGCCCATAGAGCAGAGACGGGCTAGATCCTTGGGGGTTGGGGGGAGGGTGGGCACCAAGCTGTCCACTCCCGGAGGTCCCCAGGCCAGGCCAGCTGAAGCTGCAGTCAGTGGCCTGAGGGGGGAGGGCACTTCCAGAGGGGGAGCCCAGCGGGAAGAAGTGGGGGCTTCCTCCAGAATGGGACCAGAGCCCTGTGAGTGCCCTGCAGGGGCCGCCACCTACCAGGGTGTGGGCAGGAGCCCTCACCTGTGTGAGGAAGTCCGCCCAAAGCGAGGAGGCCAGTGCAGAAGCCCTCACATCCCCAGGGATGCACACCTGCCCTGGCGTGAGCCCGGCAGCCCCTGGGAGTGACTGTCAACCCTGGCATGTCGGTCAGAGGTGAGGCTGGCCGACATTTGCACGTTACAGTTTGCTTCTTGACGAGCCTGCCGTTGTTGTGAAAGATCATCCCACCTATAAAACAGGATTTGGCAGCCATGCACGAAAGATACCATCTCTCCCCTTGGTGGTCACTGTAAACTAAGTGCCGCTGTCTGGAGTCGCTTGGTGACTAAAGGGGACAGAGTACCTAGAAGCCTTGGTGACCCACAAAGCATGATGCCAACACAAGATGCTCACGGGCAAATCCCTATGTTGACATTTTGTGATTAATATTCAGTCTCCTCCTCTTTAGAGATATGATATATAGAGTAAAAAAATTAAAAAAATAAATCTAGCTTATGCATGCATTAAAACTCTTGAGTGAAACGTTTATACAGAAGATGGCTTTATTTTGTCTGTTATGCAAGTTTTAGAACCAGGGTTAGGTGAGAAGGAGGCGCCCCCTCTTTGTGTGTGTGTGTGTGTGTGTGTGTGTGTGTGTGTGAGAGAGAGAGAGAGAGAGAGAGGAGAGGCTGTGTCATGCCCTTGGCTGGCACGGGGGGAGAGTACTCACGCACAGCATCTAATTTTCTAGTAGATCAAAGCCTAAAACCACCCATTAGTGAATGACAGGTGTGGTTTCCTGTCATCTCTCATTAAGGAAAACCCAAACCAATTATGCAATATTTAGGCTCTAGGTACTGCATTGGGCAAAGTAAAACCTTAAAATAAACGTAGGTTGGTTTTGTTATGTGTGGCTTTCCTCCCAATTGCCTAAAGAAAGTAGGTTTTCATTAAGTGGGTACAGCCATGGAAAATACAGATTTGCATGATGCTTTGGTGTTACAAAATTCTGGTCTCAATAGTCTTCATTTAACATTATAATCAGGGCCATGGCCTCTCCTGGGTCCGGCAGCAGCTCTTATACAAACGCCGCATCCCCTGACGCTCCACCTGCTTCATTCAGAACAGATGCAAGTGGACGAGGTGCTCACAATGTTTGGGGACAGATGAAAGGGTCTCCTGGAAGCAGGAGGTGACCCGGGCTTAATACCCCAGGAAAGAGGAGCCTCCCGACTGCCAACTCCTAGCGTTTATGTGAGCCCTCGTGTAACAAACCTTAGTAACAAACCTTACTAATTTGTTATTCATTGTCAACAGCCTCAAGGGCTCCAAAAGTCTCCAGTCATCCAGATTTAATCTGATTCAGCCTACAGTGTTGCCCAATCTTACTGTAAACGACTAGTTGTTTTGTATAGTTATTTTCTTCAGTGGAAATCTTCAGGTCATCTTGTGTTGCCAAAACACAGGCAGGAGCTCCGAGCTTTGTCCTCACGTTCTCCACCCCAGCCACGGGGGTTGGGGTGGGGGGGGGGGTTGGGGATGGGGGTCTCCTTGCTGTTCTTCATACATGCCAGACCCTCTCCCACTCCAGGGCCTTTGCACCTGCTGCTCCTTCTGCCTGGAATGTTCTTTCCCTCGTAGTTTACTTCCTGGCCACCTTTAGATCTTCAGTCAAATGCTACCTGCTCACGGGGCCTTCCCTGGCCAACTCTCACACTTGAACCCTCTTTATTTTTCCCCTTTTGTGCTTTACTTTTATCCATGGGGCACATCCCCTTCTCGTGTGTTCTATGAATTGCTTGATTGTTCTCTGTCTGCTGGCGTCCGCTGGAGTGAAGCTCTGTGCAGGTGGGGACTTTGTCTGTTTTGTTCCCAGCACCTGGCACATCATAGATGACCATAGACTTTGCTGGATGGATGAATGAATTCTTTCTTTGTACCACCACTGAAAAAAATAAGTCCTTTTCTGATAAGTCACCCTTGTCATTGCATATTCATTCATCCATTTATTCAAAACACATTCTCTCCCTGTCTGTGTCAGCCAAGGCCCTGTGCTGAGCCCCGTGAAGATTTCATCAGTGCTTAGAGCATGATCCTAACCCTTGTGCATGAAGATGAACAAGTGCTTTTTAAGTCTGCCTCTGCCCTTTCGGAGAAAGCAGAAGGTCATGGTGGCGACACTATGCCCTGGCCGCAGCAGGACCCTGGTGCCAGCCCAGCTCCTTCCTCTTGGGCCTGCTGGTCCGTGATGCTGCAGTGCATGTGTTTCCTGGTCTACACATGGCACGATGCTGCTTGGGGGCAGGACTGTCACATGAGGTCCTTTAGATTTGCCTTTCTGCTCAAAGCATGGCCCAGGGTCAGGGAGCTTGACAGAAATGCCCAACCTCCGGCCTCCCCCAGACCTGCTGAGTCAGAGTGCAGCCTCACAAGACCCCCCCAGGGATTCAGGTGCACATTACAGTTAGAGAAGCATTACCTTAAGACTCAAGAGGGAGTTTTGTCCCCAGCACACAAAGGACAATGCATGGGCTGTAGCTGGAACACGTCACAAATAAAACCAACAGACATTCATTGAGAATCTGCCGTGCGTAAGGCAGTGGGGGTAATACATTTTGGTTTAGGATCACACATTCCTGCCCAGGGAGTCGGGGCCCAACCTTCAAAGCATCTAGCAAATCAATACCTAATGTGTTATTTGTATGATGGACCCACCAACATAGTTAGCGATTCTGATATTAACTCTAGATACGGCTTAGCTACCCAGGAAGGCAATTTGGTCCTCGCTGCAAATACTGAAACCATGCGGGCTTGTCTCTCAGCCTGTCCTGCGTGTGTTAACACAGGCAGGAGTAGTGATCCCACAGTCCTATCAGTAAAGATGAGTCTGGTTGGGTATGCTGTGATGTCTGTGTAGGACATCTGAAATAGTTTAAGCTATAGACAAACAACGGGGACCTACCGTATAGCACAAGGAACTATATTCAGTATCTTGTAATAACCTATAATGGAAAAGAATCTGGACAAGAATATATACGTATAAAACTGAGTCACTTTGCTGTATACCTGAACACGTAAGTCAACTCTACTTCAATTAAAAACTAAAACAAAAATAAATAGTTTAAGCTAAAACATCTCTAGGATGGAAATGACAGCAAGAGACGGAACAAGACGTGTAATTACATGTATTCTCTCTTTTGAAAAATCAGGGACGTCCTGCCGTTTACCTTGAAGTTGCCTTATGCCATTTCAACAGCCAAGACTGAGGCTCAGCTTGAAGAACTAGCCCAACTGGGACTAAGTAAGTGGGTGCCCCTGCCCAGTTTCTCTTGACGTGAATGCATGGAGCAGAGCCAATGGCAGATGATACATCGTTGCATCAAAAAGCAACCCTCATCTCCATGGTAGAACTCCATGAGGCCCTGAGTCACACCTTCTGAGAGTCTTTTTCTAAGTCAAACGTCCAACCAGCTCTCAGAGGCAGGTGCCGAGTTTGCCCAAGTAGCCCACGAATTATCCCTAGCATCTCCCGTCGATGAGTTTGAGCTCCCCAAAATTCCAAGTCTTAAGGTAAGGTGAACCTCTGTCATGGGTCCTGCCCTTCTGTGGCATCTTGCTGGGGAAAGGCCGTGCCTGATGGACAGGGAAAGCCAGTGCAGGCACCTCCCGTGCATGAGTTTTATTCTAGAGGAACACACGGTGTTGATGGCACTTCTGTGCTTTGAGGAATTTGACAGCGCAGGCTTCCAGAGTAACATCTGTCTCAGTTCCTCTCTTGCTCAGTTCCGGCCCTGGTGTTCTGGGCCACGTCCTTTACGCCGCTCTGCATCCTCACTCCAGCCAGCTGGGCACTCGCTTCCCCTCCTGCCCTTTGCCAATGCCCCTCAACCCAGCCCCGTGGCGGACGGTGGATGGCAGGGGCTCAGGACACACCACTCCCCCAGTGTCACTTCTTGGTTCTGTTGCCCTGGGGAACCCATGTGGGTTTAACTTTCACAAAAAATGTTTTCCTCCTCGATGGGAAGGGGGAATTCTCTTAAGATTTGGGGGCTTCAGTCTTCAGATAGACGAACAACCAGGCCATAGTATTTGCGTTTATATACCAGTATATAGTATTTGAGTTTGGGATTCTGAAGGGCAAGTACCAGGATTCCTAGGACCTAAGAAACTGTGATACTTGACCCAGCAAATAAGAAATATATGTGTCCCTCCTTTGGCTAGTTTGCCCCTAAATCTAAAGAACTTGTTCTGAAGCGGGTACCACTGCCAGGAGAGCCTACAAAATGCATAGAGAAGCCTGGAGGTGGATTCACATTCCCCTCTGAAACTTGGATTGTTTCAGAAGAATTGCCACATGCATTTGAGGCCTGTCTGACGGGCAGCTGGGTTTCAGGATTGGGAAATAGAATCCAGGTAAAAATATCAGGGCCACATAAATGGCCCTGCTGAAAAGTCACGCCATCTCTGCCACCGAGTTTTACACACCTTTGGAGAGAGTTTAAAACATTTCCTGAATTTAAGATCAGATCATCAACTAGATTACAGGCCTCTGGAGGACATGCACCAGGTCTCCGTTTCCTCTGGTGACCTCCATCCCCAGGACTCCTGGCTCGGTGGTCAGCCTGCTGTGTGTGCTTCGTGCCGGGGCTCCAGGACCGAAGTATCAGGGACAGCACTTGTGCCCTGCAAAGATCGAAGCAGAAACAGCTTGCTCTGGTGGTCACTCACCGGAAGCAAATAAGGTCTCATTAATAGATATTCAATGTGTAATCGTCAGTGTGCACCCTATCCATTTCGCGAAGAGACAGCGCCTTAAAAAATTCTTTACCTCATTTATTTGTTTGTCCAACAAGTCTTTCTGGAGGGTCCGCTATGTGGCAGGCCCTATGTCCCACAGCAAGGGTTCAAAGATGCATAGGGTCCCTCCCTCTACCCCACTCCCCAGGTTTAGTCTGTATGGGAGGAACACATAACACGGGAACTAAGTGTTCCAAGTTTGTAAAGTCTTACAACGGTGGCAGCGGGACTCTAAGGAGGACGCGAAGGAGGCGAGAGCTGCTCTACACTGGCCAGTAGAAATAGATGTAAGGCAAGCCAGTGTGTACCTTTAAATTTTGTAGTAGCCACATGAAAGAAAATTAAAGGTGCAATTAATTTTTACAATGTATTTAATGTGATATCTGCAATGTTAGTTCAATATATCATCCCTATTTTTTAAAGTATTGATCAAATATCTTACCTTCTTTTTTTCATGCTAAGTGTTTGAAATCCAGTATGTATTTTACCCTTATAGCACATCTCTATTCAGGCACTAAATTTTTGTCAGAAACACATGGATCTGTATTTAGATTTCGTTACATTTACAATTGAAAAAGTAGTTTCACATAAAGTTTCACATACTTGAGAGTTTCCCAGTAACTGAATTGAGTGTCAGTTTTTACATTTAAATTGATTTACCTGAAATAAATGGAAAATGGAGCCCCTCCGTTCATGAGCTGGATTTCAAGTGCTCACTGGCCACAGGTGGCTGCTGCCTCCCCTATTGGACAGCACAGACCTAGAGGGAAGGAAGGATGAGAGAAAGCGGGCGACACAAGTCAAGGTCAGGCACGTTCACAGCACAGACAGGGCAGGACCAGGGCTCCCAGCCTCAGCCTCTCCCCAGGCCCCTGTGACCAGCCATTCGGGGCCCTCGGGAAGGAAACACAGTTTCAGCAAACACAACAAAGCAGAAGTGTAGAGACAATAACCTATTCCAGATGGAAATTACAACAGGTGTTCATCACCACCACCGGCCTCCCTCGATTTGTGTGGAAAACAGACCCGTCTGTCAAAGGGCGCCCAGGCAGTACGGCTGCAGTCAGCCTTGTGCACCACTCCAAAGAGTGCTGGGCATCAATAGCCAAGGCCAGGAGGTTGTAGGATTTGGGAAGGATGGGCAGCAGACCACAAAGATGGACGGGCGAACTTGCACTTAACCTTTGCATGAGCTGGCTTGTCCTGTTTTTTGCTGATGGGACCCGTGAGTGTATTTTTCCTCCTTTTGGGTTTTAATGCTGAATGTGTCAAACCCCAGGCAGATTGTGTAACGTCCGCCAGGCCCAGCTGCTGGTCCTGCCCTTTAAAGGGGAACTGCGGGCCCCCTGCGGAGGGCACCCCGGGAGAAGGAATCAGAAAGGAGGAGGACTTGGTCTTTGTGGAGCAAGTAGGGAGTCCCATGGCCTTTTCCGGGCTCGCACTGTAACCACCTCAGTTCCTTTTTCCTCACCTGGGGAAAGGCCTGGCCGGCTCAGTGACACGGCCAAGCCATCTCTCAAGGGCTTTGAAGGTGAAAAGCCTCCGGAGCCTTCCCACGAGCCGGCAGCTGGGCCTGGCAGCATTTCCACCCTTTCCAGTAAAGGAATGCAGTTAATAAAAAAAAGAGAGAGAGACAGAGAAAGAAAGAAAGAAAGAAAGAAAGAAAAACACCACACTCCAGTGTAGCAGCGCCTCCCCTTCCAAAGCTGTGCATTGCCAGGCAAGCGTGATTTTTTGTGAAGGACTGGCCGAGTGCACTGTATTTACATTCTTGTGTTCACTGATAATGACTTTCAGATTTTTGGAGCTCTCCAGCTGACAACAAACCCCCAAACCCTCCACCTCCCCATAGGCCTCTCTCCTCCGACGGTGTGGGTCCTGCCTCGCGTCAGCTCTGCCTTATAAATGGAGTGCATTCTATAAAAACCAGGACGCCCTCGGAGCTGGAGTGCAGCCAGACCAACGGAGCCCTGTGCTTTATTAATCCTCTGTTCTTCAAAGTGCACAGCCAGGAGATCGGCGGAGGCCCGAAGCGGCCCTGCACCCGGACTCCCCCCGACGCGAATGGCACGGAGAGGCCTCGGTCCCCCCCACCCCGGCCCCCGCCCCCCGCTATTAATAGTGTGCACGGCAGCCCCCAGCTGTCCGGGCCCGCGGCCCCCGCGAGCATGCCGGAAACCGTGGCCCATCACCAACACGGCGACGGAGCTCGGCTTGGAGCGAAACCAACCCCCGTCCCTCCGCCCCGGCTCAAGAAGCAGGCGTCTTTTCTCGAGGCGGAGGGCGGCGCCAAGACCTTGATCGGCGCCCGGCCTCGCCCGGAGCCCGCGGCGGGCCCGGCCGGCGGCGCAGGTGGAGCCCCGGCGGCGGCGGTGGAGGAGGAGGAGGAGGCCCCGCGGGATTGCACAAGGGCCCGGCCCGCCGCCGCCCCTGCATCCCCATCCCGGGCCCCGTGGCGCGGAGGCCGACAGAGGCTGAGTGACATGAGCATTTCCACTTCCTCCTCCGACTCGCTGGACCTGGACCGCAGCATGCCCCTGTTTGGTTACGAGGCGGACACCAACAGCAGCCTGGAGGACTACGACGTGGAGAGCGACCAGGAGACCATGGCCCCCCCCATCAAGTCCAAGAAGAAGAGGAACAGCTCCTTCGTGCTGCCCAAGCTCGTCAAGTCCCAGCTCCGCAAGATGAGCGGGGTGTTCAGCTCCTTCCTGACCCCCGAGAAGCGCATGGTGCGCAGGATCGCCGAGCTGGCCCGCGACAAGCGCACCTACTTCGGCTGCCTGGTGCAGGACTATGTGAGCTTCCTGCAGGAGAACAAGGAGTGCCACGTGTCCAGCACGGACCTGCTGCAGACCGTCCGGCAGTTCATGACCCAGGTGAAGAACTACTTGTCCCAGAGCTCGGAGCTGGACCCCCCCATCGAGTCGCTGATCCCCGAAGACCAAATAGGTGAGTACCCACCTTGCCTTTAAATATATATATATATAATCGCTTATATGTGGAATCAAAAAAAAAAAAAAAGACCCAGATGAACTTATTTACAAAACAGAAAGAGACTCACAGACATAGAAAACACACTTATGGTTACCAAAGGGAAAGGGGGGTAGGGATAGATTAGGAGGTTGGGATTAAGAGATGCACAGTGCTCTATATAAAATAGATAACCAACAAGAACTTACTGTATAGCACAGGAAACTATACTTAATATTTCGTAATAACCTATATGGGAAAAGAGGCTGAAAAAGAAAAAATATATATATCTATATGTCTGAATCACTTTGCCAGACACCTGAAACTAACATGACATTGTAAATCAACTATACTTCAATAAAACTACAGCAAATATATATATATATATATATATATATATATATATATATATATCTGTAGCCTGGCAGGACAGCGCATCCTGTGTTAGTTCTCTTGGAGGGAGTTTTCTCTGGAGTTCAAAACAGCAACACACTGCAGCCCCTGGGCTGATTTGAACTGGAAACACAGCTTCTTGAAGGAGACTTCACATCATACCTGACTTGGCTGCTATGCGCCAGGCTTGGACGTGTTTGGGGTGGGGGGTGACCGATGGGAGCGGCAGATGGGTCTGTTCAGGGATGGAGCTTGCCTTCTGAGGGTCCGGTTGCCCACCTGATTTTGTGCTGTGTGTGTGACACGACTGTTGAGGGTCTCCTGAAGGTGCGTCTCTGCAGGTTGTGTGCAAGGAAAAGGCGTTTTTGCTGTCTTCTGAGAGGCGGGGGGGTTTGCGCTGCTTTGGTTGGGAAGTGCCCTTTTTACCCTCAGAAGAGGGCAGAGCCCATGGTGTGCAGCTGGGTGAGTTTCCACAGGGAACAAGCCCCAGCTCAGCAGAACATGACAGCATCCAGAGCCCCCTGGGACCCCCACCTTGTCCCCCTTCTCCCCAGAGGGTAACCACCTTGCTGGCTTCTCATCACAGAATTCAGTAAGTAGCACTGTTAGGGAGTAGGCAAAAAAAAAAAAAATCAAACGGACAAGTTGGTTTGTGTACCTTTAAACGAAGTAACATATTTGGAGGTCACATGAAAGGTGTTTTCTCCAAAGTCAAGGGGAAATACTTTCTTTATAACCTCGTTGGAGGGCTGAATTGCTAGTGGTTACTTTGGCCAAGGGAAAATTGAATTTGGCAAGCCATCCTTTTTTTCCAGGGCGAGAGTGTTAAGGGATTTTTTTTTTTTTTTTTAACTTCAGAAGATTGACTCTGAAAGGCGAATTTCAGAGACCTCATGCACTGGGCAGCAGCAGCCAAAAGAGCTACCAAACATTTCCAGGCAGTTCATAAAGCAAAACCCCAATTTCTCTTTCTGATTGGGTCTGTTTGACGAAAAGTAGTAAACAGTGTGTGGTAGCAAGTGGTGTCTCTCTGTCTCTCTCTCCTTCCTTCTCCCTGTCCCTCCCTCTCTCTCCTTTGGGTTTCAGCAGCTTTTTGATTTTCTCACAAAGGAATCAAAGCCTTGTTTGTTTTCCTATGGCTTGTGCCTGGGTTGATGGGGCGTGGTTAGAGCTGGGCTGCTGGAGAGAGCGCTGGAAGGAATGTGCCCCAGGATGTGCCTTAGAGATGGAAACGCCTTCGGGACAACAGAATAGCCACCCAGGCCCCCTCTGTCCCCGCCCCCCCCCCCCCCCCCCCGAGCCTGCCTCTCCGAGGAGACCAGCTCAGACCCCGAACCGGCGAGAGCAGCTTCCTCTGCGGGCGCTGATGTCAGCCCTGGGCTATGTGGCCGGCAGCGCCAACCAGCCCACGGAGAGGAGGTTCCTCCCTGGGGAACCAGGCCTTCCCTTCCTTCCCCGCCGATGCTGTGAGCACCAACCAAAGCGCCCGTCCCGGGACGCTCTCCTGCCGGCTGCTTTGTGGGTGAAGTTCAGAGAGGGTACTTGCTCTTGGAGCACCAAATCTCCTTTTCTCCAAAAACAAATTTGAATTTGGCCAGCAGTCTTTGCTGCAAACACTTTGCTGCTCCGGAAGGATACAGCTTTCCATTTGAAATCTAAGGTCATAAGGAGAAGGGAAGCTGACGTCTAGGGCGCCCCTGATTTGAGCCAGGCCGCCTGTCCAAGCGATGGCAGTGGGTCCTGGCCTCAGCCCAGTGAAGCAGGCATCCGTGTGCCATGTAGCAAGGCAGGGCTCTGCCAGGTGGAGCGGGGTGTCCCAGGGCCACGCCGGCCAGGAATTAGCCCGTGCAGCTTCTGAACTTCCTTCTGTCGGATTCAAAGGCTTACCCTCGGTGGAGGCAGCTCAGACCGAAGCTGTCTGTGGAGGTGTAGGTGTGCCCAGCCCGAGCACTGCCTCACTTTTTTAGTGGTTCGTTTTGGTTGTTTAGGCTTTTGCGTTAAAGCAGACACTTCATCATATCTGTTGCTTCCCCAATGAAACCATTATTCTGTTTTGAAAAGTGCAGTGAATGTGCTGGGCTTTTGAAATTAAGAGGAAGGCGAGCCAGAGCAGAAGGGGACCCGAGGAACTCATCATGCACCCAGCTGGAGGGAAAGATGTGACCCTAATGATTAGAAAACCAATCCCCTTAAATGTGCACATTTAGATTAGGACCCTGGCAAGAAAATGGACTTAGTCTAATTGTCTGCTTTACGTATTCCTAAATGAAGGGCTCACTAGTTTACTAAAAACTTGTTAATACAGTGATTCCTTTAAGCCTCGTAACCAACTCAAAGTTGGTACATTTGTGTAGATTCTGTTCACGTTTTGCAAATTCAGGAATGGAGGCTGAGCTGTATATAGTGACTTGCAGAAGGTTATGCTGCTGGTAGGTAGGGGACCTTGGATTCAACCCCCGTCTCCTCTCGGTTGTCTGCTCATTCCCACCAACCTCACTTCCTGGGAGGTTGTAATTCACTTTGAATGGATTCACTTGAATGCCACCCCCAGAATTCTAAGCCTCAAATTTGTTCAGAACAGGTGTCTACTGATGCTCAGAAGTCTTTTCAGGAATGCCAGTTGGGTTTCTCTGCTTCAGAAAAAGTCTAGTCCTGCCCTCCTTTCCCACAGCTTCTGAGGGAGAGAGCTCTGAACTAGGAGGTGGGAACTTAAAGCCTAGATTTACAGAATTCCATCCTGAAAACAAGGAAGTTGGAGGAGGTATTTCACTGGTTTAACCCACGTAGAATTAGCGCCATCATTCATATGCGAAAAATAACCATGTGAATGCATGGATATATGCGTTTAGTGTTTGGGTACAGTGCTAATCTTCTTCAGAGAGCGGTTCTTCAGTTGCATAGAGAAAAGCCAATGAAAAACCCGAATCGCTCTCCCCCACTGCCACTTTGTCCATGTGCTCCTGTCACAGCCCTGTAGGTCAGCACTTTCTAGGTGAGAATAAAATGATAAACAATCTCAAAGATGAAAAACTACCAGTCTAAATGGTTGTGCCCTATCGTGGAGAATTTGAATTCTGTTTAGACCACTCTTTAAAGCACTGCCACGCAAAGCCCTGACATTTAGAGGTTCTTCAATAAGAACCTCTTGGTTGATTGACATCAGCTTTGCTCTTCTGATTGGAGGATGAGATGAGTTCCCATGAGAGCCAGCTCTTTCTTGATTCCAGGGCCACATACTGTGTTTCCCTTGTGGGGACCTCTCCACCCCCAACTCTGCAAAAGTGGTACGTGGAGGGACAAACAACTGCTTTAACAAAGTGTGTAAAAGACCGCTTGGCATTTTCCTCAAAAGCCCAGGGTCGCTGACTTCATGGACAGAGTGAGGTGTACTCACCACCAGTGTGTCCAGCCCTGTAAGGTACTGACAAGCGTGACATCACTTGTTATCCCAACACGTGCTCCTCATTGGTGGGTTTTCACATCACACCACTCTTGCTTCAGTCTCTTTCAACCAATGCGAGAACTTAGTCCAAACTTGCTGGTCGTGAAATCTACACTTTGCAGAACTTGTTGCATTTATGTGGTTAGTGTTTTGATTTTTTCCAAGCAAAAGAAGTTTTACTTCTGATTTGATGTTAATCTTGGGAAATCCCTCTGTTTTCAAGTCTTGTTTCAAGAAAAACAAAACTTTTCCAACTCCAAAGATGTTAGTAATCCCAAATTTTCTATTTCATTCAAATTGCCCACAGACGATCAACAAAGATACAAAAAAGCCAACTGTATTCCTAAAAGTCAATAATGAAAAACAAGACAATATATTGTTTTGCTTTCTTTAATGGCTGTCAAAATGTGTATTTTCTCTGAAGAGCATTTCAATTATTTGAAGAAAAAGTATGCTTAAACTCGATTCCCACATATTTCAAAGAGAACATCAATTTACTTATGTGTGTGTGTGTTTCTAATAGAGAAATGATACTGAAATGTGGTTAATCACCAGAGAGCATAGCATGAATAAGAAAGGAGATCTGAAATCATTCCTTGGGTGTTAAACAATTAAAACTACTTTGCTTCAGATCTTTTTTTTTTTTTTTTTTTTTTAATGAAAGTTGTGGCCAGAGAGGCATATTGGCGCCAAGTTGAGATTAAAACCTTGACTCTGACTTCTGATCTAGTCCTTGTGTCCATATCACCTGCAAGGAGTCAGTCTCTTTGTACGTTAACAAAGGGTAGAGAGAAGGAGACAGACTGACCTCTTGCAGCATAGAAAAAGAATGCCTATAGTATGTTTGAAAATTAGTTTGAATAGATAGAAGACCGCAGCAAGAAGCCCCTCTTATTCTCCATGGGGCATCATTTGTCATATAATTTTTACTTCAGGGCGTCAGCATTGGGTTCATTATGTCACATCAAGTAAAAGAAGGTTCACAGCCCTGGAGTTAAGAATCTCTGCCCGGGGGTCTCTGCCTCTGTGATGCTCTGAGCAAGGGCACCGTCAGAGAGCTCTGCTCTCGAGGTGGGGAAGGGGGACGGCGTCACAGAGAGTGAGGCACACGGAGGTGTCTGTGCTGGCGTGTTTCCCGACTCTCTCCCTGGAATCTGCCGTCTCGAGAGAGAGAAGCACCTCCCTGGCAGGGAACGCCCCCCAGGCAAGAGAGGACTCCACGTGGGCACTGAGAGCAGGAGGCAAGGCACACTTGAAGGACCAAGTGGACTGAAAGGGAAGCAGCGGTATCTTTGACACGGTTTCCATTACTGTGCTCCACAGAAAGGATGGCTCTGATTGGCTGTCTTGGTGAGACCAGCCCCCACAGAGGAGCCCTCATCCTCCTGGCCTCATCCCAGCCTTGCCTGGTTGGCCCAGCCTCCCAACAGGGACTACGTCCTGCGGGGCCAGCCCTGCTCCCGCCACGGGCACGGCGTCCATGCGGGAGGTTCTCACTTATCATCCAGGCCCAGGGGGCTTCTTTGAGAAACCGGAAGTCACAGCCCACCGCCTCTGTTGAGTAGAGAGTATGTATCAAATGCATCCTGTGTTTTTAGTAGAACCAAGTGACAGCCTCCACAATAGTTTAAGAACACTTTTATGCAGAGGATCCCTTAAACCCCCTTACTGCCTCGGGAGGCCCCGTTTAGTATCCTCAGGTTTATAGATAAGGAAACAGAGCCTAGTGCACTCAAGCCAGGATGCATGTAGGGCCGAAGCCAACTCCTGTGGAGGCCTTCCTGCCCCTCCTGTGGCGGCCACCACACCAGAGGGTCCTCCTGTCCACGTGACTCCTCAGTGATGGTGTCAGCCTGGATCACCAGCCCAAGGCCGAGCTTGCCAGATCTCTGCCGTATAAAAACGTCCCCCCGCCCCGGGACTTCCCTGGTGGCACAGTGGTTCAGAATCCGCCTGCCAATACAGGGGACACGGGTTCGAGCCCTGGTCCAGGAGGATCCCACATGCCGCGGAGCAAGTAAGCCCATGAACCACAGCTACTGAAGCCCGCACACCTAGAGCCTGTGCTCCGCAACAAGAGGAGCCACTACAAGAAGCCCGTGCACCGCAACGAAGAGTAGCCCCTGCTCGCCGCAACTAGAGAAAGCCCGCGCGGAGCAACGAAGACCCAACACAGCCAAAATAAATAAATAAATTTAAAAAAAAAAAGTACTCCCCTTTCCATACTCTGTTCTTCGGAAGGAGGCCCCTAGCACTGTCCACACTCAAGGGACGAGGGTAGAATTAAGTCCCACCTCCCTGAGGCCGGAGGGGCTGCATAAATTATTTAGAATTGTTCTGTAAGGAAGGTGGGTCTCTTCTCCACTGCCTTCATTTTTAACAACCTTTTACTAGAAGGCACTGAAATAACTCTGGTGAATTTCGTCCATAAAACATTGCATGAATGTAGCCTATACGTTTACAGAATGCCCTCCCTAGAAGCCCACCAAAACGAACAAAAATATACGTGAATGATCAACCACCACCCCAGTGCTTGTCATTTTTATTTTGGTCGTCTCTGCTGGGCTGGTGGGATCTTCCTTTAAGTGATAAAGCATCCTTTATCATTTATTATTTAAGGGCCGAAGGATGCCTTGCTGACAGTCCTTAAAGCAAACCCAGGTTACAGGACATCCCTGCGGGGGCCTCTGATGGCTGCCCCACGCCCGAGCAAGGGGCTCATCACTGGAGTCACACTTTCTGGATTCTGCAGGGCTACGGAGAAGAAACATAGTTTTCATGTAGCCACCCCAAGGAAGGATTTTCAGTTCCATTCAGAGGTCACTTGTGGAACACACGCTACATGTGGGCCTTGGGCTCAGGGCTGCAGACAGCTCACGCCACCCAGGTCTGGTGCGCAGAGAGCTTCTCCAGGAGGGAGGTCCAAGTTTGCTCTGCGCCATGCGTTGCAGACGCAGCAAAGAGCTCCGAGGATGCAGCAAGGGGGAGCCGTGTGGGGAGGCAGGCAGGCAAGGCTTCCTGGGGATCCCTGTCATCGGGGAATGTGAGGAGCCTGCCGGGCACAGGGAACAGTGTGAGGAAAGGCGCAGCGGGCCGTTGGCTTCAGCGAGAGCGTGGGCTGCTCATTCGTGGGGATGTGGCGGGAAGCAAGGATGGAGGGCAAGTCAGGGCCCATCCCTAGAGCTGCCTGAGCCTTGAAGGTGCTGGAGAGCATTTTAGAGAGATCGCCCCAGGCAGGGTAAGAGTCACACTCTGGAACTCAACAGTCGCTCCAGCCCAGGTACCCGCCAGTCAAATCAGACACTGGCCAAAAACACCTGAGGATCCGTGTGACAGGCCGGGTGCCAGGGGCCTGGAGTGGGCAGACACAGGGCAGGGGCAGCAGCGTGACCCAGGCCCTCTGCAGCTGGTTGACCAAAAAGTGTTGGTGATGAGTTAAACCCACCCTTCATCCCACGCGCTTGCTCATCTGCAGTGGGGCTGGGGGCTGTCTGTTCCCATCGCTCTGAGACACACAGCTGCCCAAGACAGCCGGCTTATCTGTGGTTTTGAGCTGTGAGATGGGGTCAGAATGAGGTAGTGACAAAGCACTGGGAGTTTCGGGGCAGGAAAACCCCGAGGGCCAGACTTCAGATCTTCTGTCCTTGTACCTGTGGATGGGAGGGGCTGCGGAAGAGTCGGAAGACAGGAGAGAGAAAGGTGTACACTTGTCCTTTGGTATCTGAGGGGGGTTGGTTCTAGGACCCCCGTGAATACCAAAGTTCGAGGATGCTCAAGTCCCTTATATGAAATGGTGTAGTATTTGCATGGAACCCACGTACGTGCTCCCTGTACTTTAAATCATCTCCAGATTGCTTATAATACCAAAAACAGTGTAAATGCTATGTAAATAGTTGACCACGTACAGCAAATTCAAGCTTTGTCTTTTGGAACTTTCCGAATTATTTTTTCCAGAATATTTCCATCCATGGTTGGTTGGATCCACTGATGTGGAACCCACAAATACCAGGGGACTGACTGTACAGGAAGCCAGGCGACTTTTCTATTCATCAAACCAAGTAAACCACAGTTAATACAGAAAAAAACCAAACCAAACCAAACAGGCCTGAATCAGTAATCCTGGTGTCCTTTATCAAAGGCGTACACTTCACCGTGGAAAGGAACAGAGGGAACTGGTGATTTTTGCCCACTTACTAAGTGTCAGGTGCGTACGAGGTGCTCATTATGTAGGTCTCCCCCAGTCCTCCCGACAGTCCTATCAGGAAGCTGTGAGTGGTCCCATTTTACAGATGAGGAAGCTGAGGCCTGGAAAGCTCATCTTCTTCCCTCCAGGCCGCAAAGTAGAAAACCGCTCGTTTGGAGTTCACATCTGACCCGAGGGCCGCTGGGACACAAGGTGGTCTGTCTGCTTTTCATAAGTAGTTTGTGCAGAGGGTTAGACAGGTGCTCCTGTGGCTGCCTGGGTGTCTCATCTCAGCTCGTTGAGAAGGGTGAATACATTTCCCAGCGGAAAGGTAGGGGGTGGAGGGGGCAGGGGGTGGTTTAGAGTAAGTGCTCAGGCTGGACTGTGGTTTTAAGTCCCAGCTCGGCTGCTGCTGAGCTGTGTGTGCTTGGTCACGTGTCTTAACCTCTCTGTGCCTCCGCTTCTTCACCTGCAGTCGGGTTACCAGACACCATTGTGCCCACCCCACTGACACTCACTCCCCTGCTGGATTTCCAGCTGCCAGCACCTGCAGCATTTTCCCAACACTTCCTGGTGCCACCAGAGCCCTAGTCCAGGGCGGATGGAAAGGCTGGGGGATTAAAGCCCACCCCACCCTGGGGAAGCCACCCTCAGGCAGGGACTGAAGGAAGCAGGTGTGTGAGTCCCCCAGCCGCCTCCCCTGGGGGGCCAGCTCTGAGGCAACCCTGCGCTGCATCTCCTCCCAGTGGTAACTCGGCATTGGCCGCCTCCCCCTTGCCTGCCTGCCTCCCCACCAAATCTGGTACCAATGCTTCCTGGACTCCCAGGGGAACCACTCAAATCCTTTTGTGTCTGGGTGGGCTTCTGGGAGACCTCAAATGAAGACAAATAGGGGCTATGTACTCATGTCAGTGGAAGGGTAGTTTAAAAACATGTAAAGTACATAAAAGTGCTTGGAATGCACTGAGTCGACATCAGCCCTGATCTTTAATCCAGTTGTGTGGCCAAAGGAAACTACGTTAGCACAGAAAGAAAGAACCAGCTCCTTTTGCCCTTCCTGTACAGAGCAAGGCCCGTTGTGCCACTTCCTGGCTTCTCTGCAGTAGGAATGACCAGGTTCTCCACCGTCCAGGGAAAGTCATTTGACTGCTAAGCCTCGTGTCCATCTGCAAAATGAGGATGGCACTTATTCCTCATCATAGGGCTGGAGCAAGGGCTAAGATATAGCTCGGGCATCCGTACAGCCCCTTGTAACAGGAACTGTGCAAACAGACACCCATCAGTATTAGGGATGGTAAATGTTTGCATTTCACAGTTTGAGTTCCCTACAAAAAAGGCCCACCTCTTGCCAAAAAACATTAGTTTCTATTTCTTCTACCTTACTTTCTCGAAAGGATAATCAGAATGCTAGAACTTGAATACACCAAGAGGCGGTATGACCTAACTTCATCTTTGATCTTTGTCAAGCAGGTTGCGACCTGCTTCCTTTTGGACATCATGTCGTTTAGACTCTGGGTCCTGTTAGAGTCCCCGGAGAATGTTGAATATTATTTTGTTTTATTTTGACAATCGGTCAGGTTCAGAGTGCTACTTCCGTCTTGCCTGCCATGGGCGAGGAGTCGATGGCGGTTCAGAAGTTCCAGGCGGTGATGGTGAGAGAGGTGAGATGAGGTCACATGGCCAGAGTCACTGAGAAAGATGGAGACAGGCGGGCTGCCAGGCCGCCTCCTCGCACCCTTTCTAAGACACGCGCCTTCTCTGGACTTCATCTTCTGGGCTCTCACTTCCCCTACGGCAGCAGTGGGTGAGCAGGAAGTGTTCAGACGAGCAGCTGAGTGATCCTGTCCTGTGAGGGTTCCCTGTCTCAAGTCTGACTTTCTCTGGAATCTGTGCCGCTGATCAGAGTGAAGTAACAGACGTTAGGCTTCTGTCCTCATTCCTAAGAGGGGGGCGATCACTTCACAGCACCAGAGGCCGACACATTTAACTCTTCCTATAAATCACTGTGTTGGGTCACACTAGGGCAGGGAGCTCCAAGCCGATGCCCCTTAGTATTCCCCTCTATGGATGAGCTTTGGGGCCAGTTGATAGGATCTCTATAAATATTTTCAGCAAATGTATTTCCAGTTGGTGATTCAGTTAGCAATTGGTTTCTCATATTCAAACTGTTGTAGCTCAAACAGTTCTCCGGTATCTTCTTGTTTCTATGTTTGTAAATAAACACAGTTGACATAACCAGAGTTCTTGGGTTTGAATCCTGGCTACCCCTCTTGCTACCTGTGTGGCATCAATCTCCCTGGGTATCAGTTTCCTCATCTATAAAATAAATCATGGTCCTCCCGCCATGGGTTTGTTGGAGGATCTGAAAAGTCAGTGCATGTAAAGTGCCTACAACAGCATTATTCTTGGGTGTAAAGCAACCGGAGATGGTAGAAAGGAACAGACAGTAGTAATTTATAAGCCACGTTGACCGATGTGTTCTTACCTTTTGTTCTGAGCTAGCCCACATTCTGAAAGATTTTCTGT
Organism: Eschrichtius robustus; assembly: GCF_028021215.1. Lineage (NCBI taxonomy): Eukaryota > Metazoa > Chordata > Mammalia > Artiodactyla > Eschrichtiidae > Eschrichtius > Eschrichtius robustus. Next base: position 48,760,069 of record NC_090839.1, on the reverse strand, counting down.
TCCCTTTGTTTCCTAAAATCATTTTTCCCTCTTGCTTCATGAGCAGAACCTTTTTTTCCTATTGGAGAGAACCAGTTGGGTACTGGGACCCTGTCATTTGGCCTTTTTTTCTATTCATCACGTTTATTAAGGATTTGTGGGGGTAAAGAGAGGTAGTTAGGAATAAAGTCCTGAAAAAGAATGCAAAGAGACCAGTCTTCCTTATTTCTAAATTACGGCCTTTAAAAAACGTACTAAGTTTGTTTTTGTTTTTTTCACTTGGGGTTTTAAGGGAATGGGCACATGGCAATGGGTTGTAGGTTTCAACCCTCCTAGCAGATTTCCACAGCCCCATTTGCTCCTAAGAGTGGAGTTTATGGCACAAAGGCCAGCGTCCCTTCCCTGGGGACAAGGATGAGTTGCTCAGGGGACCCACTCAGCCTGCTGATGACGAGGTTTCTGCTGTCATCCCCGGAACAGCGCACAACCTTTCGGAGATGATTTGTGTGCATGCTCTGGCCCAGAGGTGACCAGCCTTGCTTGGAAGTTAAAAGTTGCCCTTGGGGTTCAAGGTCTCCAGGTGTTTTCTGTTGGTTTGATTTATCCACATGGTTCTTGAGGTTTAACTTATATCCACAAAGTGTGCGAATCTCGAGTGCTCAGCTTGACAATTTTCACACCTGTAGCCACCACCCGGATCCAGACATCAACCGTCTCCATCCCCCCAGAAGTGCCCCCCCCTCAGCCCTGGTTATTCCTAAGGTTGACAGCCATCCTGACCTGTCATCGTAGATTGGTTCTGCCTGCTCTTGAACTTTATGTATAAATGACGTACTAAAGGAGACACTCTTCTGTGTCTGGCTTCTTTCACACAGATTGTATCTTGCAGACTCAGCCAGTTGTGTCTGGAGCAGCAGTGTGCTCTTCCTCACGGAATGAATCTTCTGTTGTCTGAATTCCATTTTCTGAATTCCATTGTGCGAATATATCCTTGCATCCATGCCACTGGGATGGGCCTCGGGTGGTTTCCAGTTTTGGACTGTTATGAGTAACACTGCTGCCAACATACATGTGCATCCTGGTTAATGATTGACATGACTTTCAACCCCCTTGGTGACCTCGTTCCTGCAGAGAGGTCACCAGGAATGTAGCTTCAGACCCTTTGGATAGAGGAATAAACTGGTGAATGTTTATGAAACACCATGAACTTTAGAACTAAGAAATGATTGACTTTGAAAAGCAGGATGATTGGTTGTGTATGGCCTTGAGAAAGCCATTAGGCATCTCCAAGCCTCAGTTTCCTCATCTGTAAAAAGGGCATAATAGTCGTATTCTGCAAAACTAATAGAGGTATTGTAAAAATTAGATGAGATAATGATATAAAGTACTTAGATAGAGCCTAGCCCAACTGAGCCTAGCCTAACATTAAGCCTAGCACTCAATGTTAATTGCTGTGATTGACTTTTCATCATAGTGACCATTTGGGGTGAAGTCAAAGATGCTGTATGACTTCATATAAGTTTATTAACACAACGTAACCAATGCAAACCAAGTAATTTTTTTTTAAAATTATTTAATTAATTATTTATTTATTTATGGCTGTGTTGGGTCTTCGTTTCTGTGCGAGGGCTTTCTATAGTTGCGGCGGCTTTCTATAGTTGCGGCAAGCGGGGGCCACTCTTCATCGCGGTGCGCGGGCCTCTCACTGTCGCGGCCTCTCTTGTTGCGGAGCACAGGCTCCAGACACGCAGGCTCGGTAGCTGTGGCTCACGGGCCCAGTTGCTCCGCGGCATGTGGGATCTTCCCAGACCAGGGCTCGAACCCGCGTCCCCTGCTTTGGCAGGCAGATTCTCAACCACTGCGCCACCAGGGAAGCCCAGTAATTTGTTTTAATGCCAGATGTGAAGTGAAAATGCTGTTCTGTTTTTCTTCTTACTTCATAACCTCTTTTGCTTCAACCTTGATTTCTGTGGGTATGTCTGGTTTAGATTTCTCTCTGTCCCTGATCTTCTAATAATAGGTGATAATTTGGATTCATTGTGATCTGAACTATGTCAGGAATTCCAAAGGCCAGAGAGGTAACTCGGCTATTTCCATGGATCTGTGGGCTTCCAAGATGAAATCACATCCAAGTGTCATATATTAGGTGTGGTTGCTACCCGTGGAGCTTTGATGAGAATGTGAAACATTTGAGATGGAAAAGCGGATGTGGGAGAAGCAGAGAGCTTCTCACGGTACAGACCATCTTCAGACCAGACCTCCAGATTCATGGTCCTGGTCATTGTACTGTCAGCCAAGAAAGCTACTCCACTGGGCAAAACCATTCCAAGAAAGAGGAAAAACTAATGCCTCCCACACCTAAAGGTGTTTCCTAACTCTGAACAGAAACACACTTCAAGACTTTAAAAATTTTTATTTTGAAGTCATTTCAGACGTACAGAAAAGTTGCAAAAAGGGTATGAAGAAATCACGTCTGCCCTTCACCCGAATTCCCCAGTGTTAATGCTTTGCCACACTTGCTTCATTCCCTGCCTTTCTCTCTGTTTACACACGCGCGCGCGTACACACACACGAACACGCACACACATGCACACATTCCCTTTTATCTAAACCACGAGAGCAGGCTGTATGCGTTGTGTCCCTTTATCCCAAAATACTCAGTGGGTATTTTCTAAAAACAAGGACATCGTGTTACAAAACTGCAGTGAAATTAACTTTCAGGGAAGATGCATTCTGTGAAAAAGAGCACAGAGCTGCTCCAGACACAGCTGGCTGAGTCTCCAAGATTCAGTCTGTGTGAAAGAAGCCAGATTCACTGTTAACAATATTATCTAATCTGCAGACTTTATTCAAATCTCATCTAATGCCCCACTCATGTCCTTTATATATAACAAATGACATAAAGACTTTTTATGGTCCAGAATCCAATCCGAGATACCATGTGTATTTAACTGAATTTGTTTTCGTCAGGAAGTATTTTAAGGGAGCTGGAACGCTTGCTATTAGCAAATCCTTCCTTTAACATAACACATTTGCTTAACTGTCCACTGGACCCTCAGTGGAAGGACTGGGTCGAAAGAATGTCTTCTAGAATATTCACCTGTGCTTATGGGTGAGGAGGTGTAAAAGCAGTTAAAGCCAAGTGTATTCAATTGTATGGACTGCATGCAAGAGAGACTGTAAGACTGTTAGGGAAGATTCATTCTTCCTGGCTCTACTGAAGAGAAGAGGTTGGCGCGTGAGTGACGTGGCGCTAAATTTTGGCTGGTTGGGTGTGTAGTTCGGACGCATCTGCCCGATAACCAATGCACTAAGTTGCAGGTGTCCATTCCCAGAAAGCAGACCTTGCATTTCTTCATTTTTCAGACGATGGTCACAGTAGCTGTGCTTTCTTTGGCAGATGTGGTATTGGAAAAAGCCATGCACAAGTGCATCCTGAAGCCCCTGAAGGGCCACGTCGAGGCCATGCTGAAGCACTTCCACGTGGCCGACGGCTCATGGAAACAACTCAAGGAGAACTTGCAGCTCGTGCGGCAGAGGAATCCACAGGAGCTGGGCGTCTTCGCCCCCACCCCTGACTTTGTGGACGTGGAGAAAATCAAAGTCAAGTTCATGACCATGCAGAAGATGTATTCACCAGAAAAGAAAGTCATGCTGCTGCTGAGGGTCTGCAAGCTCATCTACACCGTCATGGAGAACAACTCAGGTGAGGCCACACCGTCCGGGCTCTTGGCCTCACGATGGGGCTGGGACATGTCAGGCTTTCTGATTCCCAACTGCTCTTCCTTTCAGTTTCTTGACTTCACCAAGTGGCTCACAAAAATACAAGTGTTACCCTGGTGTCTGGCAAATTAGTCCACGTGCAGCAAACAGCACCAAAAAAGTAAGCGGAGGAGGGCAACAAGATTTTTGTACGATGCCGGATTATAAAAGATTTAGTTCAGGGTAGTGGATACAGAGTCAGTCTTGGGAGTCTGAGTTCAGATCCTAGCTCTGCGAATGGGTTCATTAACTGTGGGGCTTTGGCCACCGTAATCAACCTTCCAAGCTGCGGTTCTGCACCTGTCGTGGGTATGACCCCATCCTTCCTCCTAAGGTGCAGATTAGATGGGACAACGCGTGCATAGCCCCAAGCGTGGTGGAAATATTTCTGATTATTCCTGTTGTTACTACATCTTGGCCAGTGAGGGTTTGTGTCGGTGATTTACAGCATCTGTCAGAGACTTGGAGCATTCAGCTATAATGTGGCTTCATCATAGCCATTTCATTGGCTCTCCCTTCTTTGCTCCAAACTGATGCAGTGTAGTAGGAATTCACATAAGTCAGCCCTCGGGTTTCCCCTGCGCCGCTCCCTGTCGGTGCAGGAGTGACGCTGATTCATGGGTAGCCATGAGCCCTGCAGTGCTCCAGGTCTTGGGTGAGCCTTTTTAATTCCGTGGATGGTCACAACTTTTCCTCTGAGTGTAATCGCTTGATGCAGAAGCAGCGGAGAGAAAACACAGGCTCTGTTACCCATGGCTGGAGGAGGTTGCCGTGTGCAAGCACTTCGCAGATTGTTAGGCAGAGACGTTAACACACGCGCTCCAGAGCTGGGGATGCTGATGAACGGCAGCTCTGCAGTTTGAAGCATGCTTCACACGCAAGAAGTGTGCTTTCTGGAGTCCGTGAAATCGTTTATAAAACGTCCCCCAAGTTGTATCTGCACAGGATTCTGTTCTTCTCAGGCACAGTTTCTCAGTCCCAGCCCTAATGACATTACACCCGGAGAATTCTTCATTGTGAGGCTATCTCGCTTCCTGTAGGAAGTTTATCGGCATCCAGATGCCATGAAAAATGTCTCCAGACAAAGCCAGACTCCCCTGGTGGGGGTGGGGGTGGGTGCAAAATCACCCCTAGTTGAGAATCTGCATTGTCATAAAAAGTAGCAGTAAAGACTAAACATTTTTCGCCAGATATTAATCGTATATATCTATTCAGTGTACACTGAATGAGTACATTTAACTCACATTGAAGACAGAGAAGGAACAAGTTATTCCTTGCTCGAGTTTGGTTCTGTCACTAAGTTTTGATTACTTTGCACAGAAAGCAACAGGAAACAAGACACAAAGGAGTAACAGCATTAAGTAGACACTTCCGCAAATGGTTTATCGTGTCACTTGCTAAAAAGTTTAAACTCTTTCAAAGTACTCTTTAAACTCTTTCAAAGTTCTATTGCGTAGGTTGATGCAAATCATGGAAATGGGGAGATTTCCACGATCCTGTGTTCATTGACTCAAACATCCATTCTGAAATTGTGAGTTAGGGTTGGTCTCTGACGTGGGCAGTGGGGAGAGGCCCAGGCCCTGCAGGATTCCAGAAACACCCATCTCTCTTTATGAATAGCTCACTTCCCCAGCATGACTCCTCGCTGTCTAATAAAAGCAGCAAGTAGGATATGAAAGGAAGAAATGTTGATAAAAATATCCCCGTCTGTCTCCCCCTTTCTTCCTACTCCAGGGAGGATGTATGGAGCCGATGACTTTTTACCGGTCCTGACCTATGTCATAGCCCAGTGTGACATGTTGGAACTGGACACAGAGATTGAGTACATGATGGAACTCCTGGACCCATCCCTGTTACACGGAGAAGGTAACAGGCTTTTGAAGAAGTGGGAGGATCTGGGTGCTTTTCTTCGGTTTCATTTTCTTTTTTTTTTTTTTAAATTGAAGTTCACGTGACATAAAATTACCATTTTAAAGTGAACAATTCAGTAGCATTTAATGCATTCACAATTGGGGGCAATCCTCCACCTCTTTCCAGCTCCAAAACATTTTCATCCCCCAAAATAAAATCCCAGGCCCATTTGGCACTTCCGTGGGTGCTTTTCTGACATCTTCAGGGTTAACGGCCATTTTAATTTTGTTCATTTATAAGAATGTGCTGACTTTTTTTTCGGATTACAAAAGTAATACATGTTCATCGCAGAAAATTTGGAAAAGTCAGAAAAACACACAAAAAATGCAACCCTGCCATAGTTATACTTCACCCAGGTTGGTTAAGTGCAATAAAAAATACCGTTCAGTAGAATAAATGCAATTTTTTAGAAGAAATGGTTTCTTTGATTCCAAGGGAAAGCTATAAACTTTCTTTGGAGAATAATTCCACTGCCGGCACAACCGCCCGCTGTCAGCGAATCAGACAAAGCCCTGTCTTTTGTTTTCATCTTTATTTTTTAAATTTGGTTTTCAAGACGAAAACAGCATTAATTTCCTTTTCTATTTAAAAAAAAGAATCTGCTCATCATTAACATAAAACTACAGAGGAGTAAAGTCTGGGCGGTTTGCTTTCGATTTACTTTGTCCGTTCAGTCTCCTTCTTGTATCCACATGTCTTCGCGGGAATTCCTCTCCTTACACGTTTATCACAGAAATAATTGGGGTGTTTGTCACTGTGACGCACAGGCTTGGAATAACTAGGACTCTTGTGTGACCTTGTCTTCTTAAAGGGGAGCAGATCGGAGCCTATTCATCCTGGTGCATCCTGACGGTCCATTTCCATGTGTCCCTGTTGGAGCCCAGATAGACCCTGAGTTATGAATTATTGCATAATATTTTTTCTCTCCAGTGAGTTTTAGTCTGGGCTTGAGTAAAAAGGTCCATCCACGTGCTGATGGGATTCCCCAGGGAATGCATCATCCCAGGATTTTCCCTGGAGGAAACTGCAGTGCAGTGTCACCCCCGAGTGTGTACATTCGTTCACTAAGTCCCCAGTGCCTGGCTTTCGTTCAGAGTGTCTGACCTCCAGGGAGCCCTGAGGGTCCCCCTTCCGTCCCTGTAGGGACAACGCTGACTCCGGACCAGTGATGAATATCTTCATCCTGTGAACGAGCCTCTCCATCCCTTTACCTCTCCCCCATTTATCTCCCCTCATTAATATTCACGACGCTGAGGCCAGACCCTCTGGCCAGACCCTGCCTGGAGCATTCCTCCCCTGCTCTGCCCTGGGCTTTCCAGGAGGGGAGAAGCATGTGGCTCTGTCCAGGGACCAAGAGGAAACATACATCTGTCTCTGTCCCATGCTTTCCTTTCTTCCACTGCATTATTATTATAATTTTATATGCATCTGGGATTTTTTTGAGCTTCAATCATGTTTAATTCTAGTAAAAAGTGTGCTGAACTCTTGGGGCTTTGGGGGAAGGGCATGCCAGTTTCCCTCAGAAAATTACCATTCTGCTGCTGACAGAGTGTGCTTAGGACAAACATACGCTTACATCATGTGGCCTGAGGGTCGAGACAGCCACTTCCTGCCACCTTTCCCATCGTTTCCCCGGAGCGAGGCACTGCCCTGGCCACTATGTCGGTGACAGATGGGCGGGTGGCAGTCCTCAACTCCAGGAATCACAGAGAGAGACAAGGACCCAGCTAGCAAAACTACAGTGCAGCCAGCAAGCTCGGGTTTTCAGTAGAGCCTGCTTCCACTCAGCCGTGTCCTGGTTTCTCTGCCGTCTTCCTGGGAGAGCAGGGCGGCCCCGTCGGGCGGCCGTGGTTGCAGACCAGGCCCGCCCCTCAGACCGGAGCTCTGCAGTCTGGGAGGAAGAGGCAGCCAAGCAGAGATGCACTGCCGGTCCAGCCCTGCATCCTGCCCTACTGCCCAAAGCCCTCTTTGGTTTGCGGGACGGCAGCCCACATCTGTTTTCTGCTGTTTAAGCAGGTAGTTTCATTTGCAGAAAAGGCGTCATAGAATCCCTTTTACGTGCACAGCCCTGCTGGCAGGGTTAGAGTTTTGCAGAAATTTAAACCTTCCTCTAATTGCATCCACATGTTTCAAAGTGTGGTCAGTTTTGTGCTTCCAGCATTTGGAGTTTTCTCCATAGCGGCCTGAACTTGGAGCCATGGAGTCTAAAATTTGACGTTCGGAGGAAACAATCCCCTCCCAAGCTCAACTGTCATGGTCCCTCCAAGTCTGAGCTCCAATCCTGACACCTCCACAAGCCTCTCTTAAGTATTAAGTCCATATTGGTTTCTCCTGAAATCCTCTGTGTGGCATTTAAATTCCCCACACTACTGAGTTTCCCACTCAATCATGTGATTTGTTCATAGGGAAAATATTTAGGAAAAATCAGCCACTCAAAGCGCTGTACTCCAAATCTCTGCCAGTGACCTGAAAGCCACAAAAGTGTGTTTCTTTCTCAGTATGAGTCACAGGGGGGCTGTTCAGTTCGTTTCTTAGATGGTGGACCAGTTGCCATCTTGAATGTTGTCACCTGTTGACCAGAGAGAAAGTTCTCCAGGGTCTTGTGTTAGCAGCTAAATACTTTGGCCATGAAAGAGATACTTGCAGACAAAACTCATTAAACCACAACTAACTTCTGGTCCCTGCATGAATAAACCGCCAGTGTCCGTTTTCTTTAATACATTTATAGAGCAGGGACTCTGATTCTAAGTTTTACAAACCCACCCCTGCTCTGTACCTGGCTCACGGTGGAGATTCGATAGGTATTTGGACAAAGAATGTCTCTCAATTGATGATGTGCTGTGCCCGATTAGGGAATTTGTAATAAATGTTTGGGGCGCCCCCTAGTGTTTCTCTAGCATACAGCTTACAAGTTTCAGGAAGGCACCTAATTATAGTTCAGGACCAAACTGTGAACACATTTATGTTTCTCAGAGTGTTGTAAATCTTTTTAACACTCCCCCAAACATGGACATCGTTCCCAAATGCACCAGCAAAGGGGCATCACTTGCTTTTCCTTGTAAATTACTCTTTCCTGCATGTCGTGTTATGAGAGTCCCCAGGTAAGGGTAAGAAAGGGAATCGGGAGGGAGAAGTTATTTTGAAGAATCCATATTATCGTGAGTACACATGTATATTGTGTATTCCTTTCAAAGTGTATAGTTTACTCAAAATTTAGAAAAGAGTAATTCCTAAAGGAAAAGCCCCAAAGCAGGTGTTGCCAGAAGTAGGTGGATTCCTATTCCTGTAGTAAAGGGTTCTGGCCTCAGAAAGGTGGACCCGGCCGTCCTCACACGCCTCCCCACCTGCATCAGGCCCCAGCACCGTGACCTTTTCCGGCAAAGCATTTTCCAGATTTTCCACAATTGCGCTTAGATAATAGAGATTCTGTGTGTCTCACCCGTTGGAATGGAAATTCCATCAGGGAAAGCAGGGCGTGGTCCGCAGTGCCATGGGCGGTGGCCCAGGCCTGGGTCAGCCGTACATCCATGGAGACGGATGCAGGAATGGATGGGTTAGGATGTGCTCTCATGTGGTCCCTCAAGGAAATGCATGTGGAAGAGAAGGAAAAAATGCCGAACCGGACCTCCAACTCTGTGGTCCCCCAGCTGTTGTCCAACTGGTAAATCCCTGGAGAACTCGTTCTTTCCACCCTTTCCAGGAGGCTACTACCTGACCAGCGCCTACGGAGCAATTTCCCTGATAAAGAATTTCCAGGAAGAGCAGGCAGCGAGACTTCTCAGCTCTGAGGCCAGGGACACCCTGAGGCAGTGGCACAAGCGGAGGACCACCAACCGGACCATCCCCTCAGTGGACGACTTTCAGGTACGTGGCCGGCAGTGGGGACAGACTCCTGCTGCTTCCTTTGTCCTTGGGAAGCAGAGCTGGCTCACGGCGCACGCAGCTCAGGGCACCCGAGGGCCTCCCTGCGTCGGACCATCTGGTGGAAGAGGGGTATTTTAAACCACCCTCTGACCTTGTTGTTTCACTTCTCTGTTTTCCTTAAGTTAAAAGAATATGTATATATGTGTGTGTGTGGATTTGGCCCAAGTTTTGCTGCCCTTAAGAAAACAGAGTCAAATTAGGGCAGGATTTCCTCCAGAACGTTCAGCGTGGATACTGACCACCTGAGCTCACAGGAAGCCAGAAGGAAGGATGCTCTCAGCACAGGTGGCAGATGGGAGACTGGGAGGTGGAAGCAGCCGTGTGAGGCCCTGCACTTGACCTGGTCTCTCTGAGAAGAGGGACGCCTCTCCTTTTTCATCTCTCCACCCCCCCAAAGCAGAAGACCGCAGCATCCCATCAGCAGCGTCAGCTCTGGCAGCCGGTCAGGGCCAGAGTTGAAGAGTGAGCAAGCATCTGGGCCAAGTCCTGCGTGGATCCCCTTCCAGAATTTTCTGTGCCCCTGAGCTGGTCCCTGGGAAGGGGAGTTCCCACAGAGCTTGCTTCCTAGAGAGGAGAGAGGCAGGTTGAGGATATAGAAATCTTGACCCAACACAGGAACTCTTGATTTGCTCACAGTCTATGAAATGATGAGTAAGTCTGCAGATGTCTTCAGATAATATTTCAAAAGTTTCAAATAGGATTTGTAAACCCCGACCGTGCTTTGTGTCCACGTGCCAGGTGGTGAATGAATTTCCAAGCAGGACAGATTTGCTCCATGTCCAGATTCACCTTCCTTGCCCTTCTTGCCTTTTTAATGCTCTGAAAACACTCAAAAGGTACATTTGGTTTAAAGCCGCCCATCGTGGAAAGGCAAAGTCAGCAAGGTTTTCTCCAAGATAGGAGTGTTCCCAGAAATTCCTTCCCAGGTGCATAAATCTAAGGAGCAAGAAGGCATCCTGTGCGCCCCCCACCCCTTGGATTGTTGAAGAACCATCCACGTGTCGAGCGATTTAGCATCCGCAGGCCCTTGGAATGTGGCGACTGCTGGCCATCTGGGGAGGGGGTTCCTAAGGCCACACAGCCTCTGGGGAGAAGAACGGAGGAAGAGAAAGAAGAAGGGATAAAAACGCATCCTTCCACCTCCCCACCTGCCATTAGCCCCTTCCCCCAGTCCCCTCTCTCCATCTGGAGCTTCTAACCTAGAACCCCCAGGGTCCCCGCCTTGTGCACACCCCTCCCCACTGGCCTCACTCACCTCAGAGATGCACATCTTCTAAGAACAGACCCAAGATGGGAATTGTCAGCACTCAGCTTGGCTGTAGAAGCCAAAGCCAGGAAGCAAAGCTGCACTTGGAACTCCTAAGTCAGGGTCACAGACACACACATCTGCTCACGCTGGAGAGGCAGCACACCTCACCTCCGTGGTCGAGACACCAGAACGCTGGCCCTGCCGCTCACTCGCTGTGTGGCCTTGGGCAAGTTCCTTAACCTCTCTGTGCCTCAGTTTCTTCACTGGTCAAACAGGGATAGTGTAGGCCTCCTTCACAAGGTTTTTTTTTAGGAGTCAGTGAGTAAATGCATACCATGTGCGGGCCATGTGCTGAGGGGGCGGTATGGGAGAGGAGGGGTCGGTGAAACCGGGCATGTGTGTACCCAAAGGTGCCCTGAAATGTTCCAGTTCAAGAGCGTCGGTGTTATCATCCGTGTGCAGGGTGCACTGGCCTTCCCAAGAGCTCTCTTTTCTATCATCTGAGGAAACCCTCAGGGTAACCGTGTAGGACCCCCGGCAGAGAGCCCCACTCCCCGTTACTCCTGAGTAGGGCGGCCGGATTTCGAAAAGGAAGATGTATTTGTTTTCTGTCTGAAAATCAGATTTAACTGGGCGTTCCTATTTTATCTGGTAACCCCACTCCTGAGGAAGTAGAACTGCAGAATGACCCAGGGCCACAGAATCTCAGAGGGCCGGGCAGGAGCCTGGGATGCCCCGCACCTCGTCCGGGCCCCGGGTCGGTTCTGTTCCGTGAAGCCACTCGCCTGGTGCTGCTTGCTATCCGGGGCCTGCAAACACCCCCCAGCCTGCAGCCCCCATCTTCACGGCACCACCCTGCACCCAGATGCGCCCTGCATCTCCCAGGCCTTTCCACGGAATCCACAAGCCCTGCCGACTTTCCCACACAGCACTCAGAGCCACCTTGTGTTGGGTTGAACCATGTGAAATTGCCAGTGGGGGAGGGGAAGGATGGTCAACCGTCCGCAGCATCTCGTGGTCCAGCCTAACGCCATCACCCCTGCTTAGGCTTCATAAAAAGGAGTCCAAAGCGAATAGAGCATGTGCTCTTGTGTCTACGTACGTGAACGTGTCTCCTGCTCCTGACTCCTGGCTCTTCTGACGTTTGGTTTGTTTTTCAAGCTGGGAATAAACCCGGCGTCAGATCTGGTTGACACTCTTAACCAGGGATTTCTCAGCCCAGCTTTATGAGAGGGACTGAAAGGTGAGAGCGGGGCTGAACGGACTTCCTCCTGCATCTTGTATTGGGGACGAATTAAAGTCCATGCAGTGTCCCACCATCCCGTTTCACATCAGCCTCTTCCCCCGTACTTGGGGGCCTCGTGTCCTGACCCTGGACGTCCCGGCGAGGCTCACCCGTGAGGCCTCTCCCTGGCGTCCCCCGGCTCACCTGCGCCATCTCGCTTCCTCTTCTGACGCCACCCCTGCACCTCTCTTTCCACCTGCAGAATTACCTCCGGGTTGCATTCCAGGACGTCAACAGTGGCTGCACGGGAAAGACCCTCCTCGTGAGGCCTTACGTCACCACGGAGGACGTGTGTCAGCTCTGTGCCGAGAAGTTCAAGGTGGCCGACCCCGAGGAGTACAGCCTCTTCCTCTTCGTGGACGAAACGTGGCAGCAGCTGGCAGAGGACACGTACCCTCAGAAAATCAAGGCCGAGCTGCACAGCCGGCCACAGTCCCACGTCTTCCACTTTGTCTACAAGCGCATCAAGAAGGATCCTTACGGCGTCATCTTCCAGAACGGGGAAGAAGAGCTCACCGCCTCCTAGGAGACACGCGAGGCTTCCCAGTGGTGCATCCAAAGAGGGGAGTTAGGAACCTGGCCTCTGGCTTCCACGTGCTTGTGCTTGAAAAGCAGTCACCTCCTTGGGGACCGCTCGGTTCAGTGACGGAGCCATCTACAGGCCGACTTGGCCAAGGGCACCTTTAGCCACGACGCCCAAGCACAGTAGCTGAGGTTCATGAAACAGTAGGATCCGTCCTTCAGAGATGGAGAACTGCATCTGATGGTTCAGGTGTCCCGGGATCGTTTGCTGCCTACCCCCAGCCAGGTACTGGGTTGGCTCACGTGTATGTATGCGTACTGAATAAACATTTAAGGTACAAGCTCTTCTCTTGAGTTCAACAGCAGGCGTTTGACAAGACTGTCCGATGCGGTGCATCAAGGACCTCTCAGTTCAGTGGGTGCCTCCATCCTTTCCTTCCTTCCTTTCTTCTTTTTTTTTTTTTTTTTTTTTTTATGAAGAGCCTTTGCGTTTTTATATATTTCATAGAAATTTTTATAGCAGTTGCAGGTAAACTGTCAGGATTGGTTTTTAAAATATTTTTGTAACTTTAAGATATTCTATAATTATGCATGTGATTTTTAACATTTAATATGCAAAAAGAAATCTCTTGCTGGATTTGAGAGTATTGCATTTTAAAAGTCTCTCTTCTGTAACTGGATGTTTGGGCAACTTTGTGGGGAGAGACTGCTGGGTTTCTTACAGCGATGTATTACTGACACTGGCCACAGAATGCCTTTGGAAATCCGACGTACTGTTATTACCTTGTTCACGCTCAGTGGTATCGCGTTGTTTTGTGTTTTCACCAAGTAATGCTGGGGATCAGGAAAGAAATGAATGTAGCGGGAGGTCGAGAGGGAAATACAGACTCTAACAGAGGACTAAGGGGTGGAGTCTGCTGGTTCAGGCTCCTTGAAGGAAGTGGGAAAAGGAGATAAAAGGAACCACCTATGCTGAAAATACTGTAAATATGCAGTGAGATTTGCAAAATCTGTCCCATGTTATTTGCTTTCGGAAGCAATTTTGAAAACCCCACGAGGGAAAAAAAAAAAAAATAAGAACACCACTTTTTTATTTTCCTTTTCCACATAAATCAAAACTAACAGCATCAGATTATTTTGGGCAGAAACCACGTAATGTGAGTTTCACTGAGTTAAATAAATGCCATTTGGAAAGGAGTTTGCAAATGCACCAAAAAGCCAATCTGTGTTGTAGAATGTGTGGCGAAGTTAAATTTCTGTTTTACGAAACCTGTTTGGGCGGGGGCTGGGGGGGGGCGGTTTGCACAGAGGATGAGGGTCTCGTATCAACGTAACAAAGGTAGTTACAAAAACATGTTATTGTACTGTGTAAGGATGCGTAGTCATCTAATTTTGTTGGCTTTGTACCTTGTACCTTTTTAAGCTTTTGCTGTACATGTGGAACCCTCAACACATACTGTGTTGTACTTCCTTTTGTAAATGATTTTTTTAATGGAATTTTGCACATAATACATTGTAATACTGTACGATAATCATGTGTGAAAATAATTCTTGAAATATTCTTCAGTTGTCTTTTTCCTTTGAGAAGCAGAATGTGATTATGCACCAGAGAATGTTATGTAAATCTGGAACCCACACCAGTGTTTGTGGTGAGATAATCCATAGAGAGGAAACAGAAAAGTTGAAATTTTTTCAGCAAGCTCATGTTCTGACAGAAGCAGAAGGAAAAGATCGTGTTCTAACCTGAAAGGATTTGGTGTTATCTGGGACAGTCCTTGGCTGAGTTGGACCAAGAGAACATCACAGCTTATCAGAAGAGCCCTGCAGACACCCCGCCCTCGTCTCTTTTTTTTTTTTTTTGTAACCTCCGAAGTGCCCCGGCTGAGAGTTCAGGGCTGTGTCAAAATCAACACGGCAGAGGCTGGCCTCTTCCTGGTGCTTGGCAATGGCTTGATAGGTCCTTGTTGACTGAACGAACTTTCTAACCCGTCAGTAGGATGGATGCTTAAAGATCAGAACTGTGGCTGAGCCGACTGCCTGCTTTGCATATTTACCATGAATTCAGAGTGACAATTCAGTCCCTGTAGTTTAAGGTCATCACACTCTCCTTGTCCTCCAAAGTCAGTACACTGCTGACTTAAAGCGGGTCGCTGTGCCTGAATGGGAGACAGCCGGAGTAAACTTCAGTGAGATCAAAAAAGGATGCTAGTGTGAGCAGAAGAAAACATCACAAGACAGCCCCTGGTTTTGTCGTTGGGCAATGTTTCCATGCTAAAATTACAGCTTCACATGCGTCTTCACTTTTTTCCCCACGCCGACATTTCTCACTTCTCAAATTGCCAGGAAACAGATTTTGGGGCAGTTTGGAAGGAGTAAGAGGAGAGTAAAAATATACATGCTGGGTGGAGGGAGAGGAAAATGTATTTCCAAATCTAAAAATATAAAAGTTGAATGCCAGCCAGAGGAAAGGATTTCTTTTTTTTTTTTTTTAATGTTATACGCAGTGCCAAATATTCTCTCCTCGGGGACGCAGAATAGAAATAGAAACTGTTCGAGTAGATCAGTATCGTGTGGAAGTTACAACTTTAGATCTGTAAGGAAACACAGAAGGCAGGAAACCCAACCATGAATGCTTTCATTCATAAATGCGGCTTCACGTCTGCCAGGCATCTCTTACGCCAGGCATCTCTTACCTCCATCTTTAAGAGACTGGAAATGAGACAGCACTCTGATTATCAACAACAGCACTGCCTGCTTACTCCCTAAAGTCTGAGAGGAAGGGCTACGTACATGGGACACGGGTATTCTAATCGCCTGGCAGTATCTGATGATAAAATCCTAAAAATCATCATTTTTCAAACCATGTTCGTGATGGTGAATTTGGGACCAAAAGTGTTGTTGGTCATTTAGTGAACCCTGATCAAGTTGGAAATAGGAGAAAATTCACATAACGTGGCAGAATCCTAAAGGGATCGTAAAAAAAATAGAAGAGATGGAGGGAGGAAGATCTGGTGCTTGTCTCAGAGAACACGCTCTTATTTGAAAAAGATGTTTCCCTCCAACGTGGAAGGATGGGTGGCATTTGGCACAAACATTTCCCCCATGGACTGACTTTGTCAAGAAGGTATGCAGGGGAAGTTTATAAAAAATTATTCAGAAAGGTCTGGGCCAATACATTTAATAAAGTAGTAACAAGGGTCTGCCCTCAGACCCCCACCCAGCAGGCACGTGTGCAGGGGGGCAGCTTCGATTGAACTGGAGGGTGGGGGGACGGGGACCGGACAGCTTCTTGTCTCTCGATGCTAATAAGCTAACCTTCCAGAGTGGAAGTTGCCTGAATTCTGAAGTTCTGTACGTAATAGACATTTAGAATATCATCATAAGAATGAATCTGAGTATTTCCTTCCACCAAACGCAGATCTGCTGTGGCGGATCCTGGACTCTGTCAGCCTGGAGGGGGAGGCGCTCAGGGCCCGTGGCGGGGAGAGGGACAGTGGCTGGGGTAGGCGGGTAGGGTAGCGGGGACGAGGCCGGGCTCAGCTCGGGGCTACGGTTTCCTCCCTGGCCCGCATCTCTCAGCCCCCGTGGCCCCAGAGGTGACAGCACCTCTGCAACCAGCCTGCCCTCAGGCCCCTGGGGAATACATCACCTCACACAGCTGAAGGCAGTTCCCCACCCCCCCCCCACCCCCCCCCCCCCCCCCCCGCATTTAGCTCCATTCCTTCCCTTCCCTCCCCCAAGACCCTGGGGGGCAGGTTTTAGGTTTTAATGAGGTGGGCGGGCTCTGGCCTTTCCCTGAGGCCTGTCCACGATGCGCTTCTCCAGTTCTACCAGAGATGCAGGGTGAACCAGGCGCCCCCACCTACACCCCGCCCATCTGCTCTGTCCCCAGGGCTCAGTGTCCGCTGGTCCTATTCCCATCAGGTTCTCAGCTTCGCCGCTTCTTCAGCTCACCCGCAGGCCTTTAAAACCCTGAAGGCCAGGCTGCCCAGACCATCAGAATCTCTGCACGTGGGACTCAGGCAGCGACTTTTACTGAAACTTCCAAGGTGATTCTACTGTGAAATCGGGGCTGAGAAATGCCAGGATAGATCAAGACACAGGTCTTAGGAGAGAAACACACCTGGGAGAGGTAAGACTTTGTCTACAGCCCCTAACACCTAATCAATTACAGGTTCTTGGTCTTAGTCGGCTGATTTCAGCAAAAGACCATGGAAAATGTACTTGTAGCATGGCACTGTTCCATGGAAATAGGAAGCAAGCCACATAGATGATTTTAAATTTTCTAGTAGCCACGTTAAAAAAAAGAAGAAAAACAAATGGGTGAAATCAATAGCACTATATTACAGTATTACTAGTAATTTATTTTAGTAATCTATTTTATTATTTAACCCATGCTATCCAAAATATAATATTTCAACAATTAATCAATCCAAAACATTAGAGGTATTTTACATTAATTTTTTTTCATCGTCTCCAAAATCTTGTGTGTGTTGGGCACTTATGTCACGTCTCAGTAGCCAGATGTCAAACACTCAGCAACCACGGGTGACCGGTGGCTGCTATATGGGAGAGTGCAGTTCTAGCAAATTAACTAGCAGTGATTTAAGAAGCTGAAAACTACAGTTATCGGTGCATATAAAATAAAACCACGTCACACATAAAACCACTCCTCTATCCGCAAAATGCACACATGCACACTGTCAAACAGGCACCCCTTACCGGCCAAGGTGCTCATGGCACCTCCCTCTTGGCGCCTCTGAGAGCCACAAGGCAATGAATTAATCCATGTGACGTCTTGGAACCCAGTACTCCACAAGCACATTGAATACTTGTCACTATTATCATGAGACAATCAACTTCTTCGAAAGAAAATTCTCCACCGCCGTTGTTTGTTTCTACTGATCCATTCATGTTTTTATCTGCTGGCAAGTTTCTTGCGAAAAAAAGAAAGACAAAAACAGGTACTAAGGTTTAATATATATAAACTATATATATCAATATACATATTATATATATTAACTATATATATCAATATATATTATATATATTAACTATATAAATCAATATATATTATATATATTAACTGTATATCTATATATATTATATATATTAACTATATATCAATATACATATATATTAACTATATATATCAATATACATATATATTAACTATATATATCAATATACATATTATATATATTAACTATATATCAATATACATATTATATATATTAACTATATCAATGTATATATTATATATTAACTATATATATTATGGTATATTGTATATATTAACTATATATGTTAATATATATTATATATTAACTATATATCAATGTATACATTATATATAAACTATATAATGTATATATTATATATATTAACTATATGTGTTAATGTATATATTATATATATTAACTATATGTGTTAATGTATATATTATATATATTAACTATGTGTGTGTGTGTGTGTGTATGTATGTATGTGTATGTATATATATATATATATATATATATATTGGGGTGGGATGCCCAGTGTGGGAGGATTAAAAATAAAGTGAATGCCATCCGTTAACTTTGTTGTTGATGATGGTGGTGATGGAGGAGTACAGGTGTGAACTGGGAGGATATTCCCAGTGTTCCCTACTGGCCAAGAGCCTCAGCAGGGCCGTGGCCAGTGGTGACTATTGCCAAGAGGGGGAAAAGGGAGGAGGGAGGGAGATTGCAGGGATGGCCAGAGTGACATCCTGGGAGGAACCGGCTCTGCCCCGAGGGTGGCTACAGTAGCACTTCCCAGAAAGGAATGATTACTTAAGTAAAAGTGTAATTACTGTCAGTGATTATTGCCACAGCTTTTCCTCTTTCAATTTTATTTTTTACATTCACTTATTCATTTAGATATTTATATATACACGTCTATTATTTAACTGGATTACTCTCAAATACAATAGGCTTTACCAAAAAGAATAAGGTGTGATTTGATGTGATTTTCCTTATCTCTGATGTCTGTGCTTCCTCTTTCCTGCCGGTTCTACAAATTTTGAGAAAATGGACTCAGATTGCAGTTTTAGTCAATTTTATCTTTTTCACTCTGTTTCTTCAGTCTACTGATACACAGTCACGCACAGAACAGAAATGCATCGACAATGAACTGAAAGAATGAAAAATCGCAAAGAAAAATAAACTGCCCAACACTCTTTAACCAATCAAAATTAAATACACGTGAACTAGCTAGGACACTGGAAAGCTTCTGCTTTTCACAAGCACGTGGAAATATAATACTTGGCAAATTGCAAAATCTCATTTCACAGATAGTTGAAGGTTTTGCTGCTTGAAAATACAATCCATGGACCAAGCATAGCATCTCCCGGGAGCTCATCGGAGTCTCAGGACCCTCCCAGACCTACTGAATCAGAATCTACATTTTAACAAAATTCCCAGATGATCCACGTGCACGTTACAGTTTGAGCAGTATTAGTTCAAGGCATATTTGGGTTGAGGGCATTTGTGCAGCTGATACAATTAAACTTAAGCTGCTGCTGTTAAATCTCTGGAGGAATGGAGCTTGTGACACTAACTAAAAGAAAGGCATAACCTCACTTCAAACCACCTACGTGATCATAAAAGGCTTAAAATGCAGATGTCAGGAAACAAGTGTTTATCTGATGATGATTTATTCTTCTTGCTTTTATAGCGAAAAGAGACCTGAAAGGTAGGGGGAAAGACTTTGAAAATGAGGTGGGGTTGAAGACAAATACAGTGATTTTGCCAGGCATCTTCTACCTCCAGCTATGTGAGGCAAACAGAAGCTGAGTCAGAAGGTTCTTTCTGTCTGGGCCAGCTGCTCTCACATGTGTACACGTGTGTGTGTGTGTGCGCGTGTGTGTGCAGGGACGTCATCATGTAGTCTGGATAATTAACTAGTCACACTGTCTGCACGTGATATTGGAAGTTTATGGGCTTTTTTATTTTCTGAAAGGACAGCCAACTTTCTTTTAAAGGCATTTCATTCCCTGAGAATCTATTATCTACAGGGCCATTTTGCTCATCGACTTTGAAAAGCAGGGAAGAGAGATGTAATTAAAATATATTTGGTGACTAAGGAGTGAATTGTTTAAAACATCTTTGGACTTGCAGGTGGCGGCTGCAAAGGGAAAGTGCTGTGGACCCTGCAGAACCCTTGCATTCCTCCGGACAGTGATTCCAAACAATCCTGAACCCTCCTATGCTTTCAGTGTTGTTTCATGCACGTGGTTTTGCTCTGTCTTTTTCGGGGGGGAGGGGAGGATTTGTTTTTACAAAATAAACACCACATCAAATATTCCCAAGTGTATAATGAAGCAGCAGTTGCTGTCCCCTCCCCCAATCCCATTTCTGTTTTTAAAAATATTTTTCACTTAATGTACAATCCTTTTTTAAAAATATTTATTTATTTATTCATTTGGCTGTGTCAGGTCTTAGTTGCGGCACGCGGAATCTTGCTGTTGCAGTGTGCGGGCTCTCTAGTTGTGGCGCATGGGCTCTAGAGCTCACAGGCTCAGTAGTTGCGGTGCGGGGGCTTAGCTGCCCCGTGGCATGTGGGATCTTAGTTCCCCGACCAGGTATTGAACTCCCATCCCCTACACTGGAAGGTGGATTCTTAACCACTGGACCACCAGGGAAGTCCCCCAATCCCATTTCTAATGCCTCCCCCTCTAAACAACTCCTCCAGCTCCATCTGCCATTATTTATCTGCATATTTCTTTAAAAAATGCTTATACTGTTGCTTATTGATTTCTTTTCCAATATTAGACATTATTTACTGAGTCCATACTATGGAAGGTGAGAATTTAATCTTCTTATACCATATACATAGACATGCAATTTTTCTCCACCAATCTCCCCAAATAATTATATACCATTTTGGATAAATTCATGTTTTTTATTATGATGGCAATGTAAATATTGTTCAGAGCTAAACTATAATGCACTTGTATTTCCTTTTTGTATAACTTTTTGTTTTTCTTGGAGTTAAGGATTGCTTCCATTTTTATGGTTTGTTTACTTTTAATGTACCTATTACTAATTCATTCTCAACCTCTATTCCACAGCTGAGAAATTCCTTTCAACATGATCTAATAATTCAGAATAATCTATCATTTCCTTTTATTTTTTTCATTGAGGTATCCTTCCTAGAGCTGTTCTCCTGTTGTAATGTGGGTGGGCCAGTTGGTTTCTAGGACTGTGATAGAACTGTCTTCCTGGGAATTCTCCTTACCATTATACAGAGTCAGATGGCCTATATCCTATTTCCTGGATCCTTTTTTTCTCTTTCTTCACTCACTTCTTTGTTTTACTGGAGCACGTTATTTAGAAGAATTGAAGGTGAAATGTTTGAGGCTTTTACGTATTCTTCTGATTCTTCTATCATTCCTAGTGCTTGATAGTTTGACTAGGTCGAGAACTCTGTTGGAAATTTCCTCTCAGAATCTTTTTTTTTTAATTAATTAATTAATGTATTTATTTATTTTTGGCTGTGTTGGGTCTTCATTGCTGTGTGCAGGCTTTCTCTAGTTGCAGTGAGGGGGGGCTACTCTTCATTGTGGTTCGCAGGCTTCTCATTGTGGTGGCTTCACGCAGGCTTCAGTAGTTGTGGCACGTGGGCTCAGTACTTGTGGCTTGCGGGCTCTAGAGCTCAGGCACAGTAGTTTTGGCACACGGGCTTAGCTGCTCCGTGGCATGTGGGATCTTCCCAGGCCAGGGCTCGAACCCGTGTCCCCTGCATTGGCAGGCAGATTCTTAACCACTGCGCCACCAGGGAAGCCCTCCTCTCAGAATCTTGAAGGTTAAAAATAATTTTTTTTTCTCTTGTCATCTAGCTTTCAGAGATGCTGGTGTCTGACATCACTTGATTTCTAATCCATGCATATATGAGTCTCATCTCACTTCATACCATTGGATCGTCTCCTTCCACCTTGACTGTGGGCCCAGCTAGAGGACTCACCTTGGTCAAAAGGACTCTAGTAAACAGGGTGCAAGTGGAGGTTTGAAAAGTGCTTGTGCATTGGGCTGGCCCCTTCTTGCTGCTGAGAACCCTTCCATCACCCTAGTGAACAGAACAAACTAGTTTCCTAGAAGATAAGAGATTGTGTGGAGAGAAGTCCCAGCCATCCCAGGACATCCCAGACACGTGAGCGAGGCCATCTGGGATGATACAACTAACAAGCATCCAGCTCGGACCAGAAGAACCACCCAACCAACCCACGACTTAAGTTGCTAGGTTTGGGTGATTCGTTACACAGCAAAAGCTAACTGATACACTTCCCTTCCATTTTCCAGAAGCTGTTAGAAGGGTCTCCTTATTCCTGCTGTTCTCAAATTTCAAAGATGTGCCTCGATATGGATTTTTTTTTTCATCAGTTGTGTTGGAGACTCAGATCTCTTCCACTCTCTGGAAACTCATATTCTTTAATTCTGAGAATATTTCTCATATTTTCAAAATTATTATTTCTTCCCATCTATTTTCTCTTTCTGGAGTTCCTATTATTTAAATATTGGACCTGAAAACATGCCCCATTGGGTTAACAGAAACTGGTGACTAACAGAAATTCTTGAGCTTGTCTTACAGAACAACAGATAAGGGAACAGCTTGTTAAAAACCCCTCCGCTTGTGACCTGCCTTCACTGACCAAGCTCACCTTAATTATTTTTTGGCTCCCTAAATGCCCCCTATAGATAACACCTTTGAAGTAGGGGTTGCTATAGTAATGGGGGCTTAAGTTGTTTTCCAGGAACTTGGAGTCGGCTCCAGTGCAGTTGAAGCTGGGTAAGACTGGTTAGGAATGCCCACCCTAAAATTTGGCCTGCACAGGTGTCCAGTGAAATACATCTTGACATCAGAGGGCTGAAAAACTCCACCCTCAGATCGTGCTAAATGCCTCCATTTTTTTTTAACAGGCATCCTGTGGAAAAGCATGTAACCCAGATACACCTGCACACAACACTGGTTACCTCACTTTTTCCCTACCTCCAGTCACCTTTTCCCACACCTAAGACCACCCTGCTCCTTTATCCCATAAATATCTCAAGCCCTTGCCTTTGGGGAGGCAGATTTGAAATTTGTTCTGCATTCTCCTTCCTTGGCTGCCTTGCAAAGAAACCTTTTCTGTGTGATAAACCTCCATGTCTTAACGTTTGGCTTGCTTCAGGCCAGGCAAATAAACCTGGCTTGGTAACAGACCTACTAGATTGCACTCCTATCTTTTTTTTCAAGCTTTAATTCCTACTTCCTGTCTCTATGTCTTTTTCTTATACTTTCTGGGGTATTGCTTCAATTATTGAATTTTTAATTTATAATAATAACATACTTTGTTTCTGAATGTAATTTTTATAATATTTAGTTCTTTTTTCCCCTGGATGAAATATCTTATCTGTCTGTGGATCTTAGTTATAGCATTATCTTTTAAAAAAAATCTCTGTTCATCCCACTTTTTTTTTTTCTGTTTGTTTTATTCTGTCTTTTGGGTTAGAGGCTGTACTCAGATGTTCAGTGGCTTTTGATTACTCATAGTTTTGGGGGGATTTTTGTGGGGTTTTTTGGTTAATATTTATTTTTCTACTTTTTTATTTATTTTGGTTGCACCGGGTCTTAGTTGTGGCAGGCAGGCTCCTTTGTTGTGGCTTGCCGGCCCCTTAGCTGCAGCAGGCAGGTTCTGTAGTTGCGGCAGGCAGGCTCCTTAGTTGCGGTACGCATGTGGGATCTAGTTCCCTGACCAGGGATCAAACCTGGGCCCCCTGCATTGGGAGCACGGGGTCTTATCCACTGTACCACCAGGGAAGTCCCGATTATTCATAATTAAATGTAAAGCACCACAAAGCTTCTTGGAAGCCGTGTATATTGGCAGAGTTTGTGAACTGGCAGCCCTCCCTTTAGGGTGACCATGTCGCAACCTGGTCATTTTATTGGAAGGATGAAAAATGTGAATATCTATGAGGCTTTTCTCTTGGGTCAGGCGATTTCCCCAGGAAAAGTTCTCCAGTACCCTACTGGGGGGTTGCAGGGTAGGGTTAAATCTCGCTGCCAGCATTCTGGGACCTACATAGGGCAGGGTCAGTGAGCCAGCTCTTACTTAACCCCGATTTCCAATGCAGTGGTCTGGAATGTAGGGGACACGGGTTCGATCCCTGGTCCGGGAAGACCCCATATGCCATGGAGCAACTAAGCCCGTGCGCCACAACTACTGAGCCCGTGTGCCACAACTACTGAAGCCCACCCACCTAGAGCCCTTGCTCTGCAGCAAGAGAGGCCACTGCAATGAGAAGCCCGCGCACTACAATGAAGAGTAGCCCCCGCTCGCCACAACTAGAGAAAGCCTGTGTGCAGCAATGAAGACCCAACACAGCCAAAAATAAATAAAATAAATAAATTTATGAAAAAAATCATAATAAAAAACATTAATTTATCCAAAATGTTATATAATTGTTTGGGGAGATTGGCAAAGAAAAATTGCATGTCTATGTATATGGTATAAGAAGATTAAATCTTCCCCTTCTGTAGTATGAACTGTGCTCTGAGAACTTGCTTCCTATGCCTCTCCAGGGAGTAAGGCTGTCCTCTTCTCCCTGCCGTTGTCCCTGCCTTGTCTGAATCCTGAGCCTCAGCAGATTCTGCACTGGGAATCCATTGCCTTGCCCCTTGGCTTTTCGTCCGGTAGTTGCTGAACTCTCAGCTTGCTTCTGTCTGCTAAATGAGTTTACTAGCGTCTGTAACTGTGCGGCTAGTTCTCATTGGCTCTTGTCTCCTTCTCCATTCTCTTTGTTCTTATGAATTTATGCCTTTAACAAGTTTTTTAATTCTCTTTTCTTCTCATCTTAAGTGAGGTGTTGATAGGAAGCTCATGTGTGCAGCTCAGCTTGTTTCACTGAAACCTGTAGTCAGCTTTTCCTATGAATGGTGAGTGCTGTTGTACAAGCTAGTTACCCAAACTAAAAATAATTGATTACATGGGTGGTTGGAGTCAATGCATCTATCTGACCCACTTATTTTATAAAGAAATAAATTTTTTATCTGAAGGCGACCACCCATCCCAGCTGTTTCATTGCCAAGCACATTGCCAAGGATTTATCAAAATGTATACTTACTGGGCACTTTGTCTTTTCCACTTGATCTGAAGGAAAAGAAACAGAGTAGCAAGGGATGAAACGCCAAGCTCTTTGCTTGTTTACGTGTCAGAATGTTGCCAGGATGAATGATGGATGAGAGCCTGGGTCAGCACTATTTACAGAAAAGCACATGATGTTTTGTCTCAATGAGCAGGAAGATGTTTCCTGATAAAATGTGGTAAAAGCTTGTCGGTTTTTCCAACTAAGCAGTAAAAGGAAGTACACAATGTAAAATGATCAATGAGACGCTCTGAGTCATCAGTAACATAGGAAAATGTGCAGCTAGGACACGAATGGTGTTTTTTCTGCAGGTTAAAAATAAGATTGAATGCGCTGAAACAGAAAGCAATAACAGCATGGCCTAGGAGCCCAAGTATCTATGGGACTCCAAGGCATTTAAATGTAGTTCGTGCTTTTTAAATAAAGTTACTGAGTGGTGGGGACAATGAGGTAAACCATGGTGATTCTATTTGCTTTAGAGTCAGGTTTATTAAGGTATAACTTACATACAGTAAAATTCACTCTTTTCAGTGTACGTTCTATGAATTTTGACAGATCCATTCAGTGATGGAGTCACCACTGTGATCAGTCCCGTAAAACTCTCCCCTAATTTCCTTCTGTTCCCCAACCCCAGCCCCTGCAACCAATGATCTGTTTTCTGTTCCTGAAATTCTCTCCTTTCCAGTTTATCATATAGATGGAATCATACAGTAGACAGAATTTTGACTCTGGCTTAAATATTTCTGTACAGGTTTTTGTGGGAACATAAGTTTTCATTTCTCTGGGATAAATGCCCAGGAGTGCAAGCTGGGCTTAAATGGTAGTTGCATATTTAGTTTTTAAAGAAACCACCAAACTGTTTTCCAGAGAGGCTGTGCCACTTTACATTCCCACTGGTTATGTGGAAGTGATTCAGCTTTGATTTTTTTTGTAAATTTGTGTTAAACTGCTGAAACTGTCAAAGATTTACTCGGGTTAAAACGTATGCACTTTTAAGAATGTTTTCTTTCTGGAAGTGTCATGACTAATCTCACTGCAATAAACAAAACTAAGTCACTCCCAAAAGGGAAAACAAAAATCATGCTGGCCTTACTCTTTTCCCCCAGAAACTTTAAACACCAGGGAAAAAATGGAATAATGATGCTTACAAAGTTCTTGGCGGGGAGAGAACATGGGATCCATGAATATCCAGCCAATATTCTAATCAGGCATCTCACAGACTAAGGAGCTCTGGGAACAGAGCAGCAGCCCCGCGGGGCCCCTGGAAAACAAAGCAAAGCAAAACAAAAAGAAAATACTGTAATGAAATCCAGCCAAACCATAAACGAATCGAAATGAAGAATGGAACGAGAAAATTGTAATAAAAAAATGGCAGTGCGCATTACATCCACTCAATTATAGACGGAAATCAAACAACTGGAGGATGTGTAGTTGTAACACAGATGTATATATAGGTTCTGAAAAGTAACAATAATACAAGCAACATAATCAGGAGACTAGGGCAGAGCAGACAAAGATCATTACAAAGATCATTATAGCTTTCATTACAAAGAGACAATAGTGCCCTAAATGGAAACTTACGATAAAAAATACTTTGATCTCAACGATTTTCATTAAGATGTTGAAAACACATATACTATATATGACGTAATATAATATATATCTTAGGCATTAAAGGAAACTTTTAGGTACCCTTATTTCTTTGGTAGTCAGTAATCTATTTAGTTTTAACTCAGTTCATTTGGAAATGACCAAAAAAAAAAAAAAAAAAAGACTGGGTGTCCTGCCAGGTATACTGCGCAGTGAATACTAACCAGCTGTACATCTATTTATAAATACATTTCAGCATTCCTGATTGCTTTGTGTGGTTTAAATTCTCCTTTGAACCGATTGCGACATCTTACTGGTTCTTTCATAATGAATGAGTTGAAACCTTTGTCATGTGTTCATTTCATATTTGTATGAGAATCACAATTTTACCTTTTCTAAAAATTATCTTTTAGCATTCATTTAATGTAGCACATTGAGGGCAGTTGGTGGTGGTGGGATGAATTGGGAGATTGGGATTGACATGTATACACTAATATGTATAAAATGGATAGCTAATAAGAACCTGCTGTATAAAAAACTAAATAAAATAAAATTCAAAAAAAAATAATGTAGCACATTGGGTTTTGCTGATAGGAAATTGTCTCTGAAATTTCTCCCTGTTGAAACACCTGGCAGGCAGGTGAGTTTACGTTGTCAGTCTGCCCTCCTGGAGCATTTGTAGAAACCTTGGACATGAGTTTGTGCCCCAGGGACTGTCACATGCCTCTGTTTGGGGGCTTTTGGAAACAGTGCCTGGAGCTGAGCTTGGACCTTGGTGGGGGGGGGGCATCTTTCTTGGGGGGCCTGCCTACTTCCTCTGTCATCGCTCTCTCTACCTGCCCTGCCTGGGCCACACATCTGGGCAGGAGCTGCTGAGATTCCTGTGGGGCAAGTAGGGCCCCAGGGCAGTTAAGAGCTGTGAGGGCTTTGAATTTAGACTTCAGTTATGTGGGTTGGCTTGACCTCTGCAACCTGTCCCCCAGGACTTTACCTTTATTTAAATAACTCAAATTTTCATTTGAAAACTGCTATTCCATTCAGTTATTTGAAAACTTAGCATGACTGGAACCATTTGGGTATGCCAAGCCACTTTTTAACCATACATTTTATGAAATCTAAATACAGAACAAGAATTTCCTATGACAGTTTAGCTCCTGGATTGAAATATGCTGCAAATGTAAAATACACACAAGATTTCAAAGACTTAGCACCAAAAAAAACAAAAAAGCAAAACATTACATTAGTTTTTTTTTTCTACTGATTACATGTGAAATGATATTTTTGATATACTGGGTAAAATAATATATATATAATTGCAATTAATTTCACCTTTCTCTTATGTTGTGAAACATGATACTAGAAAATTTGCGATCACATGCATGGCTGTCATCACTGGGACAGGCCACTCTGGACTGTGAATTCTCCCATCCCTCTCCGCTTCCTTCCTCATTTGCCAGGCGGCACCAAGTGGTCCTGAACCCCGCTTTTCTGCTTTGGGTTCCTAACCCCTGGCAGCGTCTTGTCTTCTTCCCGGAGGATCACTCTGCCTGCTTTCCCCTGTCACTCCAAGGAGGGGTTTTGAAATTCTGAGAGGGAAGACCCCCGACTTTACAGGCTTTCCCGGCTCTGGCCGCCAGAGGGCGCTGCGTCGCCGCCGCCGTTGCTAAGCAAGTCTTGGCCCGGAAGCAGTTTCGCATCCCGCCCCGCCCCGTGACTGCCGCGCACCAGACGACTTCCGGTGGGGCGGGCGTCGGGTCGCGGCGAGCAGGCTCCAGCGGTGGGGGCGCGATGACCACTCTCCGGGCCTTCACGTGCGACGACCTGTTCCGCTTCAACAACATGTGAGTGAGGCGCGCCCGGGCCCAGCCGCCGCCGGCGCGTCCCCGGGGTCGTGGGGGGACGGGGCCGGGCGGACGTGCGGACGCCCCGCTGACCTTGGCCGGGCGGCCGTCCCCTCGCAGCTCTGCGCGCGGTGTGGGCGCTTCTCGGGGGCTGGGGGCGCCGGGCGGGGCGGGGGGCGCCTCTCAGGGGACGGGGCAGGGGGCGCCGGCCCGGCTCTGACCCCCGGCTCCGGCCCGCGTTCCCCTCCGGGCGGGGGCCGTAGTGGCGAAGTTACCTTGTATCCGCGCGGGGTAGTACTGTGGCCCCGTCCAGGGCCCGGCGGGTTTGCGCGTCTCGTTACTGTTGCTGCGCATCCCGGCGGGGGCACTGCTGCGGGAGGCCCAGGGCATGCACGTTCCTTCGTCCGAGTTAAGTCAAGGACTGTGACTTGCAGGTACCTTTTTTTTTTTTTTTTTTTTTTTTAAGTTTTATTATGAAAGTTTCTATCAACTTAAAAAGTTGATAGAATTTTACCGTGAACACGTGTAGACTATCAGCTGGACTCTACCGTTAACATTTTGCTACATTGGCTTCATCACATTTCTGTCCACCCACCCATCCATCCATGCACCCACCAATCCCAGACCCACTTTAAACACCCCGGGGCAGTTATGTGAAAACTAGGGACCAGAGAGTTCAGATTCAAGTGCCAGGAGGATGGAAAGAACTTGAGATGAGGTGGCTAGAAACATTCAAAGAGGGGCTGAGCCTTGAAGATGGGTAAGTGTTGACAGGGGTGAGGAAGGAGGTTCTGGAGGAGGAAGCAGGTGCGGGCGTGGCCGACACCTGGGAGGTGAATGATGGTAGGAGCGGGTTTCTGTAACTCAGCGGTCAGAGAAACTGGTGAGACTGGACTTCTGCTCCACTATTGGGGGAACTTTCTGTGGGGCCTCTCCCAGTCGGAGCAGTGTAACTAAGGCGACTGTTGAGGGCTCGCTGTGCCTGGCACTGGAGTAACCCATTTCCTCCTGACAATTCTGTGAAGTAGGTGCCCTTCTCATCCCCAGTTTTGGTGTGAGTAAACTAAGGTCCTGAGAGGGCAGGGGAATGGCCCAGGTGGTAGAGCCCTGCGTGGGAGTGGGCGGAGCAAGGAGACTGATCAAGGAGATTGGCTCCAGGCGGGTGGTTCTTAGGGTGGTCCGTGAGCACCGGGAACTTTTTGGAAATGCACGTTCCCGGCCGCCCAGGAGCCTGAGCTCGCCACCACAGAGCTGTGTGCCGCGGGCCGGCTGGAGGAGGTATACCAGGCAGGTGAGCCATTTAGGTGGTCTTGGCAATGGCCCGGAGATGATGACTTGACAAAGGCTTGGGTTTGGGAAGTGCAGGCCCTGGAGGTGACAGTGTGCCTTGAAGCTTCAAGAATGGATGAGACAAAGCCTGATGGAGAAACAGTTTTAACCGAAGACCTAGGGAGGGTCAACACTTTTATACGAAAATGAATAGAGTAGAAGGAAAATAAGCATGACCATTTATTTATAACAAAACATTTGATTTCCAAGAATCATGTAGCTTGTGAAGTCTTCTTCAGAATATGCCAATAGGGGAACTCCTCTCCCTCCTCATTTTCTCCTACTTCTCACTTTGATTAGGGCACTTCCATCAAGAACTCTGAGAATCACTGGAGTAGGGTGTTGCAGTAGTAACTGAAAGAAGCAATGGATGTAGAAATGTTGCAGTTAATTTAACAAATATTTTATTCTTGGTAAAATGTTTTATGCCTATTGTGCACCAGTGCTGAAGAGACAGTAGTGAACAAAACAGAAAAAAAATGTTATCTTTATGGAATTTACAGTTTGCTTATTTAAATTGGCTGCGCTGTGCGGCTTGTGGAATCTTAGTTCCCTGACCAGGGATTGAACTCGGACCCTTGGCAGTGAGAGCCGAGTTGGGGGAGTCAGAGTCATAACCACTGGACCGCCAGGGATTTCCCGGAATTTACAGTTTAGAGGGGAGAGTAAGATAGAATTTAGCGTTCAGTACAAAGGAAAAAATGTGAGCTGGAAAGGGAAATAGGGAGTGAGTGGGGATTCGGCTTTGGGTGAGGTGTTCAGGGAAGGTGTCACTGCAGAAAGACCTGCAGGGGAGGGAGCCTGTGGACACTGGGGGCAGGAGACTTCCAGGCAGAGGGAGTAGCACGGGCACAGATTCCTGTTTCGGAGGAGGAGGAGGCAGCGGTGCTGGAACAGTGAGTGTGGGGGTGTGAGAACACCAGGTGGGATCGGAGTCAAAGGGCTCGACCTTGGAGAGGCCAGCATAGGACGTGGGTCTCCGCCAAGGGCGCTCAGACACCCAGGTGGAGAAGTTGGCTGGGCATCCGGACGTGGGAGTCTCAAGTTTAGGTCTGGGCTAAAGATAGAAATTTCGTGGTCAACACCATGTGGGTGGTATTAAAACCAGGTGGCTAGGCACTTCTCTGGCAGTCCAGTGGTTAAGACTTGACGCTCCCAATGCAGGGGGCCTGGGTTTGATCTCTGGTCAGGGAACTAGATCCTGCATGCCGCAACTGAGATCCCACACGCGGCAACTGAGATCCCGTGGTGCTGCAGCTAACACCCAGTGCAGCCAAATAAAAACAAACACAAAAAACCAGGTGGCTAGGTGACATCAGTGATGAGTGAGTGCGGACAGGAAAAACGAGGTTCCAGGAATGTGCCCCAGGGCATCACATGTTAAAGGAGGCACAGTGGTCCTGTGAGGTGGGAGGAAAGCCTGATGGTGGGTCTGGAGTCTGAGAGAGGACAGCATTTCAGGAGGACGGAGCACTGAACTGTGTCAGGTCTGCCGGTGGCTAAGTGTGCAGCACGTTTATACATTTCTTTCAGGGGAGCAGAGTCCTGGGTCCCGAGAGGTGGGGGGATCTGCTCACCAGCACTCCAGGCCTGGGTCCAGGAGAGCAGGTGGAGTGTGGACGCAGAGGCTTAGGGTGGGTGGGGTGGTGGTGGGACCTTGGTGAAGCTTTCTTCTTACTGCTGTGTTTTCTTCTTGAAATTGGAAGCAGCTGAGATGGAAGGGGGAGTGTTGAGGAGACAGGAGAGGGTATAGAGTAGTCCTGAGAAGCAGGGGAGAGTGAGTCCCACATGGATTAGTGATTCTCCAGGTGTGGCCAGGGGCGCCTCAAGATTGTTTTGGGGGTTCTGCAAGCCATTTTAATGATAATACTAAGGGTTTTGTTTTGGGTTTTTTTTTTGCCTTTTTCATTCTCATTCTCTCACAAGTGCACAGTGGAGTTTTCAGGGTTTGTGATCGTGTAATAGTAAGCATAACAGGCACCAAAATTAGAAATCAGCTGCCTTCTATTAAACCAGACATTAAAAAGATCTGTAAAATTGTTAAAACAATTCCATTCTTGTCACTAAATTTTTGTTTTTGAAAATAGTGACTTTTTTGGTTTTAAAAAAAAGTTATTCATATTAATGTATAATTTATTTTTTAAATGAATGTTTTAAACATTTAAACATCAATAGATGTAACCCACATAAACAGAAGTTCTTGGGGTCTTCAGTAATTTTTGAGTGTAAAGGGATTCTAAGAACTGCTGGTCTCCAGAAATGCAGTGTGACTGCGTTGTTAAGGGTCCAAAAGAAGAGTTTGTGCAAGAGGAAGAGTTGAAGGTAGCTGTTTTTGGGTCTGGCAAAATATTGGTTCCATTAATTGAATAGGAAAGTAAGGGGCAGAGTTCTTTGTAGACAGAGGCAGGTGTGCATTTAAGAAACGCTGATTCGAGAGTGTTGTGATCGGGCGTGGCAGGCGCTCAGCAGCTCCAGAGCCAGATCAGGAGCTTTCCTCTGGGAACAAAATTGAAAGTATGGGAATGGGGGCAGTGGGGGGCAGAAATGTAGAAGAGTGGCGAGCAGAAGCCTGAGTGGTGAGACAGCCCGCATTTGGGGGGGGGGGGAGGGAGGGAGGAGGAGGAATTGGCAGGGAGGGTGCTTGTCAGATGCTGCAGGGCTAGGGTTACTACCCCCATCTGTGACTGACACGCCAGGTTGGTCCCCAGTTCTGGTAACAGTTTATTGCCATTTAGAAAATGGAAGGTTTTAGGGACTTCCCTGGCAGTCCGGTGGTGAAGACTTGGTGCTCTCACTGCTTTGGGCCCGGGTCCAGTCCCTGGTCCGGAACTAAGATCCCACAAGCTGCTTGGTGCAGCCAAAGGGGAAAAAAAAAAGGTTTTGATGATGTATTAACTATAAAGTAACTTGTAAAGAAGCAGCAGTTAAATGAAAATGTACAGATGTCTTTATAGTGGCTGTGATGATGGCTCATCATGGTCATTAGGTAAATTAAACCATCTTTCTTAGCTGTAAAGTTGGTTTTAAAGTTGTGGATTTAACATGTTTTGTTTTCCCTGTGCATGTTATTTTTAGTTGTAGTCTCCTTATTTAAACTGGTTTTGTAAACACTGCTTACTGTTGATATTTCTCTTGTTTCTTTTAGTAATTTGGATCCACTTACAGAAACTGTATCCTTTTTTAAAAAGTTAAATGAAGACTTACTAAGAGTAAGGAAAATAGAGGATCAAAGGAAAAAATAGACTGGAGTACTGAAAATGTTTAAAACTTGGAGGTCAGGAAACATAAGCAACATTGAAAGCAATTGAAAATAAAAACACTAAAAACCTGGGAACAAGAGTTATCTTACACCTGTTGACAAGCCGCTAATATAATGACCTCATAAATCAAGAACAGTACAGTCCCCTGCCCACCCTGCCCCTCAGTAGTAAGCATAGCTGTGAGCAGCAGAAAGCGGTGACTTCAGCAGGAGGGGCTATTCCTGCCTGATGTGAATGAGTCTGGAGTGGATGAGCAGTCCTGGTGGCTCTGTGATGTCCCCAGCGACCAGGCTCTGCAGTGGAACCACTCTCCCGTTCCCGGGTGTTCCTGGCGTCCTGCCCAGGTGGCTCCGAGCGTACCGCATCCCATCCATGTTCCTGGCAGGAGGATCAACAGAGGGGAAGGTGAGTGTTTCCTTCCCAGACTCCCAAGGGTACCTCTGGGAGGTGCCACGCAGCCTTCTGCATCCTGTGGACCCCTGCCTCGTGCCATACCTGCCTATCTAGAACAGAGTGTGGAATGAGCCTGATTTACATTGGGGCATGTTGCTAAAGTGAAAAAAGGACTTTGGCTAACATTAGCAGTATTTCTCATGCTCCCCACTAGAGACACGGGCAAAGATGTGTGAAGTGAGGGTTTTCTGACCCTAACATACAACCCCCACACTCTCAGGAGCGTGAAACACAGAGCTGGACTTCCGGGTTATGTGCCATGTCCACTGTAGGGTAGGAGGGTAGTATTAATTGATAATTTAACAAAGAGGGCATACAGGATGCTATGAAAATATTAAAAAGAGTTCGGTCTCACCAGTTAAAAGACATGCAGATTAAAACCAAAATGAGATACCATGTTTTATCTATCAAATTACCAAGGATTTCAGGCAGTGATAAAACTCAAGGCTGATGAAGGTGAGGTGAGGGGAGCAGTCTCATAAACTGTGAGTGACAGAGTAAATGCTAGTCTTTCTGGAAGGCACTTTGGTAATGTAATACCTAGTAATTCAATGTCCTGGAAGCTGAAGATAATAAGAAATAGAGGCAATTATGTCAGGGGTTGGCACACTAATGCGCATGGGCCAGGTTTGGCCCACTGCCTGTTTTTGTAAATAAAGCTTTATTGGACACAGCCATGGTGAATAATGTACATATTGTCTGTGCTCTTCTCCTTGGTTTTCACAGTTTTGTTTTTTTTTAAATTGAAATATAGTTGATTTACAGTGTTGTGTAAGTTCAGTAGTTTTTTGTGGTAAGAATGCATAACAAGCTAGAAATAGAAGAACCGTTCTTAATTTGGTAAAGGTTTGATATTAAAAACCTTCAGTAAGCATTATACGTAAGTGAGAAATTAGATTCGTTCTCTTTAAGATTGGGTGTAAGATGAGAATGCCTACTGTCACTACTGCCCGTTACCATAGTTGCAGAGGAACTGACCCAAAGGTATTGGAAAGAAGAAAGAGGTGAAAGAAAGTATAAGGATGAGAAAGGTAGAAATAAAACTGTCATTATTTATAATTGATAATACTCATCTATCTAGAAAACAGAACAACCTGTTAAGAATAAGCGAGTTCAGCAATGTTAGAACCAAGATCAAGTTTTGAAAAATCAGTAGCATTTCTGTACACTAGCAGTAGAAATCAAGAAAATATTTTTAATTGAATACTTAAAACATGAATACCTACTTAAAGAACATTATGCATAAAACTAAAAAGTTGAAAGAATGAAAGCAGATTTTTTTTAATATCTAAAACTGACAGGAAGTGAATAGCTAGAATATATAATGAATTTTTTTTTCTGTTTTGTGCCGTTTTCTTTTTTTTAAAATTTTATTGGAGTATAATTGATTTACAGTGTTGTGTTTCAGGTGTACAGCAAAGTGATTCAGTTATACATATATTCATTCTTTTTCAGTCTTTTCTCCTGCAGGTTATCACAGGATATTGAGTAGAGTTCCCTGTGCTATACAGTAGGTCCTTATTGGTTACCTATCTTATATATAGTAGTGTGTGTATGTTAATCCCAAACTCCTGATTTATACCCCCCCCCCCACTCCACGTTTCCCCTTTGGTAATCATAAGTTTGTTTTTGATATCTGTAAGCCTGTTTCTGTTTTGTAAATAAGTTCATTTGTATCAGTTTTTTAATTAGACTCCACATATCAATGATATCATATGATATTTGTCTTTGTCTGACTTACTTAGTATGATAATCTCTGGGTCCATCCATGTTGCTGCAAATGGCATTATTGTCTTCTTTTTTTTGGCTGAGTAGTATTCCACTGTATATATGTATACCATATCTTCTTTATCCATTCCTTTGTCAATGGACATTTAGGTTGCTTCCATGTCTTGGCTATTGTAAACAGTGCTGCAGTGAACATTGGGGTGCATGTATCTTTTCAAATTATAGTTTTCTCCTGATAAATGCCCAGCAGTGGGATTGCTGGGTCATATGGTAGTTCTATTTCTAGTTTTTTAAGGAACCTCCATACTGTTCTCCATAGTGGTCGTACCAATTTACATTCCCACCAACAGTGTAGGAGGGTTCCCTTTTGTCCACACTCTATCCAGCATTTGTTTGTAGACTTTTTGATGGTGGCCATTCTGACCAGTGTGAGGTGATAACCTCATTGTAGTTTTTTTTTTTTTTTTTTTTAGATTCCATATATATGTGTTAGCATACAGTATTTGTTTTTCTCTTTCTGACTTACTTCACTCTGTATGACAGACTCTAGGTCCATCCACCTCACTACAAATAACTCAATTTCGTTTCTTTTTATGGCTGAGTAATATTCAATTATATATATGTGCCGCATCTTCTTTATCCATTCATCTGTTGCGGGACACTTAGGTTGCTTCCATGTCCTGGCTATTGTAAATAGAGCTGCAATGAACATTTTGGTACATGACTCTTTTTGAATTATGGTTTTCTCAGGGTATATGCCCAGTAGTGGGATTGCTGGGTCGTATGGTAGTTCTATTTTTAGTTTTTTAAGGAACCTCCATACTGTTCTCCATAGTGGCTGTATCAATTTACATTCCCACCAACAGTGCAAGAGGGTTCCCTTTTCTCCACACCCTCTCCAGCATTTATTGTTTGTAGATTTTTTGATGATGGCCATTCTGACTGGTGTGAGATGATATCTCATTGGAATTTTTTTTTTTTTTTTAAAGAGAAAAAAGGCTTTCTTAAATCTGGAAAAAGAAAGCACAGAAGAACCAACAATGTTTCAAACAAAGTCACAAAAATTATCATCATCATCATCAGTTCACTCAGTCCCATGTAATTAATTTTTTTTCATCTTGATCTTTTGTTAGCACTTTTTTGAATTCATCAGTTTTCCATTAGAGTTACGAAAATACTTATTCATTCAGTTCAGCAGTATAGTCAGTTACCAGAAACCTGTACTTGTCAGAGTCTTTTCCATGAATTCCTTGAAGATGAAACCCTTTATAGGAACATTTTTGCAAAAGCATCAGAGTACACCCAGAACTGTCTGTAAATGACAAAAGACTTAAAAATGACCACGGTTTAAGATTTGATGAAAGTTCATAATAATGCAATTGACAAGGAAATTTAGTTATTTCTGAGATACACATTTTAAAATAATAACTAGAATTATGACTTATAACATTATACCAGAACATATAAGATTTTTAGGAATTTCATGTAATGTCTGAAACACATATTAACATATTTCAATACAAATAACCCAAAGAAAGTTTTAGTAATAGTTGGTTTTTTTTAATTTTTAAATTTTATTTATTTTTTTATACAGAAGGTTCTTATTAGTCATCAGTTTTATACACATCAGTGTATACATGTCAATCCCAATTGCCCAATTCATCACACCACCATCCCCACCTCCCCGTGGCTTTCCCCCCTTGGTGTCCATACGTTTGTTCTCTACATCTGTGTGTCAACTTCTGCCCTGCAAACCGGTTCATCTGTACCATTTTTCTAGGTTCCACATACATGCGTTAAATATATGATATTTGTTTTTCTCTTTCTGACTTACTTCACTCTGTATGACAGTCTCTAGATCCATCCACGTCTCAACAAATTACCCAATTTCGTTCCTTTTTATGGCTGAGTAATATTCCATTGTACATATGTACCACAACTTCTTTACCCATTCGTTTGTCGATGGGCATTTAGGTTGCTTCCATGACCTGGCTATTGTAAATAGCGCTGCAGTGAACATTGGGGTGCATGTTTCTTTCTGAATTATGGTTTTCTCTGGGTGTATGCCCAGTAGTGGGATTGCTGGATTATATGGTAATTCTAATTTTAGTTTTTGAAGGAACCTCCATACTGTTCTCCATAGTGGCTGTATCAATTTACATTCCCACCAGCAGTGCAAGAGGGTTCCCTTTTCTCCACACCCTCTCCAGCATTTGTTGTTTGTAGATTTCCTCATGATGCCCAATCTAACTGGTGTGAGGTGATACCTCATTGTAGTTTTGATTTGCATTTCTCTAATAATTAGTGATGTTGAGCAGCTTTTCATGTGCTTCTTGGCCATCTGTATGTCTTTGGAGAAATGTCTATTTAGGTCTGCCCGTTTTTGGATTGGGTTGTTTGTTTCTTTAATATTGAGCTGCATGAGCTGTTTATATATTTTGGAGATTAATCCTTTGTCCGTTGATTCGTTTGCAAATATTTTCTCCCATTCTGAGGGTTGTCTTTTTGTCTTGTTTATGGTGTCCTTTGCTGTGCAAAAAGCTTTCAAGTTTCATTAGGTCCCATTTGTTTATTTTTGTTTTTATTTCCATTACTCTAGGAGGTGGATCAAAACAGATCTTCCTGTGATTTATATCAAAGACTGTTCTTCCTATGTTTTCCTCTAAGAGTTTTATAGTGTCCGGTCTTACATTTAGGTCTCTAATCCATTTTGAGTTTATTTTTGTGTATGGTGTTAGGGAGTGTTCTAATTTCATTGTTTTACGTGTAGCTGTCCGGTTTTCCCAGCACCACTTATTGAAGAGACTGTCTTTTCTCCATTGTATATCCTTGCCTCCTCTGACATAGTTTAGTTGACCATAGGTGCGTGGGTTTATCTCTGGGCTTTCTATCTTGTTCCATTGATCTGTGTTTCTGTTTTTGTGCCAGTACCATATCGTCTTGATTACTGTAGCTTTGTAGTATAGTCTAAAGTCAGGGAGTCTGATTCCTCCAGCTCCGTTTTTTTCCCTCAAGACTGCCTTGGCTATTCGGGGTCTTTTGTGTCTCCATACAAATTTTAAGATTTTTTTTTTTCTAGTTCCGTAAAAAATGCCATTGGTAATTTGATAGGGATTGCATTGAATCTGTAGATTGCTTTGGGTAATATAGTCATTTTCACAGTATTGATTCTTCCAGTCCAAGAACATGGTTATCTCTCTCCATCTGTTGGTATCATCTTTAATTTCTTTCATCAGTGTCTTACAGTGTTCTGCATACAGGTCTTTTGTCTCCCTAGGTAGGTTTATTCCTAGGTATTTTATTCTTTTTGTTGCAATGGTAAATGGGAGTGTTTCCTTAATTTCTCTTTCACATTTTTCATCATTAGTGTATAGTAATGCAAGAGATTTCTGTGCATTTAATTTTGTGTCCTGCAACTTTATCAAATTCATTGATTAGCTCTAGTAGTTTTCTGGTGGCATTTTTAGGATTCTCTATGTATAGTATCACGTCATATGCAAAGAGTGACAGTTTTACTTCTTTTCCAATTTGTATTCCCTTTTATTTCTTTTTCTTCTCTGATTGCCGTGGCTAGGACTTCCAAAACTATGTTCAATGATAGTGGTGAGAGTGGACATCCTTGTCTTGCTCCTGATCTTAGAGGAAATGCTTTCAGTTTTTCACCATTGAGAATGATGTTTGCTGTGGGTTTGTCGTATATGGCCTTTATTATGTTGAGGTAGGTTCCCTCTATGCCCACTTTCTGGAGAGTTTTTATCATAAATGTTGAATTTTGTCAAAAGCTTTTTCTGCGTCTATTGAGATGATCATATGGTTTTTATTCTTCAGTTTGTTAAGATGGTGTATCACATTGATTTGCGTATATTGAAGAATCCTTGCATCCCTTGGATAAATCCCACTTGATCATGGTGTATGATCCTTTTAATGTGTTGTTGGATTCTGTTTGCTAGTATTTTGTTGAGGATTCTTGCATCTATATTCATCAGTGATAAATTGGTCTGTAATTTTCTTTTCTTGTAGTATCTTTGTCTGGTTTTGGTATCAGGGTGATGGTGGAGTGTTCCTTCCTCTGCAGTTTTTGGAAGAGTTTGAGAAAGATGGGTGTTAGCTCTTCTCTAAATGTTTGACAGAATTCACCTGTGAAGCCATCTGGTCCAGGGCTTTTGTTTGTTGGAAGATTTTTAATCACAGTTTCAATTTCATTACTTGTGATTGGTGTGTTCATATTTTCTATTTCTTCCTGGTTCAGTCTTGGAAGGTTATACCTTTCTAAGAATTTGTCCATTTCTTCCAGGTTGTCCATTTTATTGGCATAGAGTTGCTTGTAGTAGTCTCTTCGGATGCTTTGTATTTCTGCGGTGTCTGTTGTAACTTCTTTTTCATTTCTAATTTTATTCATTTGAGTCCTCTCCCTCTTTTTCTTGATGAGTGTGGCTAAAGGTTTATCAATTTTGTTTATCAAAGAACCAGCTTTTAGTTTTGTTGATCTTTGCTTTTGTTTCCTTTGTTTCTGTTTCATTTATTTCTGCTCTGATCTTCATGATTTCTTTCCTTCTGCTAACTTTGAGTTTTGTTTTTCTTTCTCTAGTTCCTTTAGATATAAGGTTAGATTGTTTTGAGATTTTTCTTGTTTCTTGAGGTAGGCTTGTATAGCTGTAAACTTCCCTCTTAGAACTGCTTTTGCTGCATCCCATAGGTTTTGGATCGTCGTGTTTTCATTGTCATTTGTCTCTAGGTATTTTTTGATTTCCTGTTTGATTTGTTCAGTGATCTCTTAGTTATTTAGTAACGTATTGTTTAGCCTCCATGTGTTTGTGTTTTTTATGTTGTTTTCCTTGTAATTCATTTCTAATCTCATAGCATTGTGGTCAGAAAAGATGCTTGATATGATTTCAGTTTTCTTAAATTTACTGAGGCTTGATTTGTGACCCAAGATGTGTTCTGTCCTGGAGAATGTTCTATGTGCACTTGAGAAGACAGTGTAATCTGCTGTTTTTGGATGGAATGTCCTATAAATATCAATTAAATCTACCTGGTCTATTCTGTTATTTAAAGCTTGTGTTTCCTTATTAATTTTCTGTCTGGATGATCTGTCCATTGGTGTAAGTGAGGTGTTAAAGCCCCCCACTATTATTGTGTTACTGTCGATTTCCTCTTTTATAGCTGTTAGCAGTTGCCTTATGTATTGAGGTGCTCCTGTGTTGAGTGCATATATAATTCTTATATCTTCTTGGATTGATTCTTTGATCATTATGTAGTGTCCTTCCTTGTCTCTTGTAACATTCTTTAAAGTCTACTTTATCTGATATGAGTATTGCTACTCCAGCTTTCTATTGATTTCCATTTGCATGGAATATCTTTTTCCATCCCCTCACTTTCAGTCTGTATGTGTCCCTAGGTCTGAAGTGGGTCTCTTATAGACAGCATATATATGGGTCTTGTTTTTGTATCCATTCAGCAAGCCTGTGTCTTTCGGTTGGAGCATTTAATCCATTCACGTTTAAGGTAATTATCAGTATGTATGTTCCTATGACCATGTTCTTAATTGTTTTGGGTTTGTTTTTGTAGGTCCTTTTCTTCTCTTGTGTTTCTCACTTAAAGAAGTTCCTTTAGCATTTGTTGTAGAGCTGGTTTGGTGGTGCTGAATTCTCTTAGCTTTTGCTTGTCTGTAAAGCTTTTGATTTCTCCATCGAATCTGAATGAGATCCTTGCGGGGTAGAGTAATCTTGGTTGTAGGTTCTTCCCTTTCATCACTTTAAGTATATCATGCCACTCCCTTCTGGCTTGTAGAGTTTCTGCTGAGAAATCAGCTGTTAACCTTATGGGAGTTCCCTTGTATGTTATTTGTCGTTTTTCCCTTGCTACTTTCAATAATTTTTCTTTGTCTTTAATTTTTGCCACTTTGATTACTATGTGTCTCGGCGTGTTTCTCCTTGGGTTTATGCTGTATGGGACTCGCTGCGCTTCCTGGACTTGGGTGGCTATTTCCTTTCCCATGTTAGGGAAGTTTTTGACTATAAATCTCTTCAAATATTGTCTCGGGTCCTTTCTCTCTCTCTTCTCCTTCTGGGACCCCTATAATGCGAATGTTGTTGCATTTCATGTTGTCCCAGAGGTCTCTTAGGCTGTCTTCGTTTCTTTTCATTCTTTTTTCTGTTCCACAGCAGTGAATTCTACCATTCTGTCTTCCAGGTCACTTAACCGTTCTTCTGTCTCAGTTATTCTGCTATTGATTCCTTCTAGTGTAGTTTTCATTTCAGTTATTGTATTGTTCATCTCTGTTTGTTGTTTTTTAATTCTTCTAGGTCTTTGTTAAACATTTCTTGCATCTTCTTGATCTCAGCCTCCATTCTTTTTCCGAGGTTCTGGATCATCTTCACTATCGTTATTCTGAATTCTGTTTCTGGAAGGTTGCCTATCTCCACTTCATTTAGTTGTTTTTCTGGGGTTTTATCTTGTTCCTTCATCTGGTACATAGTCCTCTGCCTTTTCATCTGTCTGTCTTTCTGTGAATGTGGTTTTTGTTCCACAGACTGCAGGATTGTAGTTCTTCTTGCTTCTGCTGTCTGCCCTCTGGTGGATGAGGCTATCTAAGAGGCTTGTGTAAGTTTCCTGATGGGAGGGACTGGTGGTGCGTAGAGCTGACTGTTGCTCTGGTGGGCAGAGCTCAGTAAAACTTTAATCCACTTGACCGCTGATGCATGGGGCTGGGTTCCCTCCCTGTTGGTTGTTTGGCCTGAAGCAACCCAACACTGGAGCCTACCTGGGCTCTTTGGTGGGGCTGATGACAAGGAGGGCTCACGCCAAGGAGTACTTCCCAGAACTTCTGCTGCTAGTGTCCTTGTCCCCACGGTGAGCCACAGGCCCCCCCCCCCCCACCACCTCTGGAGGAGAACCTCCAACACTAGCAGGTAGGTCTGGTTCAGTCTCCCCTGGGGTCACTGCTCCTTCCCCTGGGTCCTGATGCGTACACTACTTTGTGTGTTCCCTCCAAGAGTGGAGTCTCTGTTTGCCCCAGTCCTGTCGAAGTCCTGCAATCGAATCCCACTAGCCTTCAAAGTCTGATTCTCTAGGAATTCCTCCTCCCGTTGCCAGACCCCCAGGTTGGGAAGCCTGACGTGGGGCTCAGAACCTTCACTCCAGTGGGTGGATTTCTGTGGTGTAAGTGTTCTCCAGTCTGTGAGTCACCCACCCAGCAGTTATGGGATTTGATTTTACTGTGATTGAGCCCCTCCTACCGTCTCATTGTGGCTTTTCCTTTGTCTTTGGATGTGGGGTATCTTTTTTGGTGAGTTCCAGTGTCTTCCTGTCGATGATTGTCCAGCAGCTAGCTGTGATTCTGGTGTTCTCACAAGAGGGAGTGAGAGCATGTTCTTCTACTCTGCCATCTTGGTTCCTCCCTCCCTCATTGTAGTTTTGATTTGCAGTTCTCTGATATTAGTGATGTAGAGCATTTTTTAATGTGCTTTTTAGCCATCTTTTTTTTTTTGGAGAAAGGTCTATTTAGATCTTCTGCCCATTTTTTGATTGGGGGGTTTGTTGTTTTGATATATAGCTGCATGAGCTAGTTGTATATTTTGGAGATTAATCTCTTGTCAGTTGCTTCATTTGCAAATAGTTTCTCCCATTCTGTGGGTTGTCTTTTCGTTTTGTTTATGGTTTCTTTTGCTGTGTAGAAGCTTTTAAGTTTAATTAGGTCCCATTTATTTATTTTTGTTTTTATTTGCATTACTCTAGGAGGTGGATCAAAAAAGATACTGCTGCAACTTGTGTCAGAGTGTTTTGCCTGTGTTTTCCTCTAAGTGTTTTATAGTGTCTGGCCTTCATTTAATTCTTTAATCTGTTTTGAGTTTATTTTTGTGTATGGTGTTAGGGAGTGTTCTAACTTCATTCTTTTACATGTAGCTGTCCAGTTTTCCCAGCATCACTTATTGAAGAGACTGTCTTTTCTCCATTGTATATTCTTGCCTCCTTTGTCATAGATTAGTTGACCATAGGTGCGTGGGTTTATCTCTGGGCTTTCTATCCTGTTCCATTGATGTGTATTTCTGTTTTTGTGCCAGTACCATACTGTTTTGATGACTGTAGCATTGTAAATATAGCCTTAAGTCAGGGAGCCTGATTTCCTCCAGCTCTGTTTTTCATTCTCAGGATTGCTTTTGCTATTAGGGGTCTTTTGTGTTTCCATACAAATTTAAAATTTTTTTGGTTCTCGTTCTGTGAAAAATGCCATTGCTAATTGATAGGGATTGTAGTTGAATCTGATTGCCTTGGGTAGTATAGTCATTTTGATAATATTGATTCTTCCAATCAAAGAGCGTGGTATGTTTTTCTGTTTGTGTCATCTTCGATTTCTTTCATCAGCATCTTATAGCTTTCAGAGTACAGGTCTTTTGTCCCCTTGGTAAGTTTATTCCTAGGTGTTTTATTCTTTTTGATGTGATGGTAAGTGGGATTGTTCCCTTAATTTCTCTTTTTTGGTTTTTCATTGTTAGTGAACAGAAATGGAAGAGATTTCTGTGTATTAATTTTGCATCCTGCAACTTTACCAGAATCATTGATGAGCTCTAGTAGTTTTCTGGTAGCATCTTCAGGATTTTCTATGTATAGTATCATTTTATCTGCAAACAGTGACGATTTTACTTCTTTTCCAATTTGGATTCCTTTTATTTCTTTTTCTCTGATTGCCATGGCTAGGACTTCCAAAACTATGTTGAATAAAAGTGTT
The DNA here is from genome assembly GCF_028021215.1 of Eschrichtius robustus. Classification (NCBI taxonomy): domain Eukaryota; kingdom Metazoa; phylum Chordata; class Mammalia; order Artiodactyla; family Eschrichtiidae; genus Eschrichtius; species Eschrichtius robustus. The sequence continues at coordinate 48,716,365 of NC_090839.1, read as the reverse complement.
GACAGTGGACATCTTTGCCTTGTTCCTGATCTTAGATGGAATGCTCTCAGCTTTTCACCATTGAGAATGATGTTAGCTGTGGGTTTGTCATATATGGCCTTTATTATTGTTCAGGTAAGTTCCCTCTATGCCCACTTTCTGGAGAGTTCTTATCATAAGTCGGTGTTGAATTTTTTCAAAAGCTTTTTCTGCATCTTTTGAGATGATCATATGGTTTTTATTCTTCAGTTTGTTGATGTGGTGTATCGCACTGATTTGCGGTTATTGAAGCATCCTTGCATCCCTGGGATAAAGCCCACTTGATCATGGTGTATGATCCTTTTAATGTATTGTTGGATTCAGTTTACTAGTATTTGGTTGAGGATTTTTGCATCTATGTTCGTTAGTGATAGTGACCTGTAATTTTTTTGGTGTTATCTGTCTGGTTTTGATATTAGGGTGAAGATGGCCTCATAGAATGAGCTTGGGAGTATTCCTTCCTCTGCAGTTTTTTGGAAGAGTTTCAGAAGGATAGGTGTTAACTCTTCTCTAAATGTTTGATAGAATTTGCCTGTGAAGCCATGTGGTCCTGGACTTTTCTTTGTTGGAAGTTTTTACATCACTGTTTGAACTTTAGTACTTGTGATTAGTCCGTTCATATTTTGTATTTTTTTCTGGTTCAGTCTTGGAAGGTTGTATCTTTCTAAGAATTTGTCCATTTCTTCTAGGTTGTGCATTTTATTGGTATACAGTTGTTTGTAGTAGTCTATTATGATTGTTTTTCTGTGAGGTCAGTTGTAACTTTTTCATTTCTGATTTTATTGATTTGAGCCCTCTCCCTTTTTTTCTTGATGAGTCTGGCTAAAGGTTTATCCATTTTGTTTATCTTCTCAAAGACCCAGCTTTTAGTTTCATTGATCTTTTTTGTTGTTTTCTTTGTCTCTGTTTCATTTATTTCTGCTCTGCTCTTTATGATTTCTTTACTTTTACTAACTTTTGGTTTTTTTGTTTTTGTTCTTTTTCTGGTTGCTTTAGGTGTAAGGTTAGGTTGTTGAGATCTTTCTTGTTTTCTGAGGTAAGACTGTATTGCTATAAACTTCCTTCTTAGAACTGCTTTTGCTGTGTCCCATAGGTTTTGGATTGCTGTGTTTTTGATGTCATTTGTCTCTAGGTACTTGATTTCCTCTTTGATTTCTTCAGTGATCCGTTGGTCGTTTAGTAACATATTGTTTAGCCTCCACGTGTTTGTTTTTTTACAGTTTTTTTTTTTCCTGTAATTGATTTCTAATCTCATAGCTTTGTGGTCAGAAAAGATGCTTGATGTGATTTCAATTTTCTTAAATTTACCGAGGCTTGATTTGTGGCCCAGTATGTGATCTGTCCTGGAGAATGTTCCATGTGCACTTGAGAAGAGAGTGTATTCTGCTTTTGGATGGAATGTTCTATAAAATATCAGTTAAGGCCATCTGGTCTAATGTGTCATTTAAGGCCTGTGTTTCCTGATTGATTTTCTGTCTGAATGATCTGTCCATTGATGAAAGTGGCATGTTAAAGTCCCCCACTATTATTGTGTTCCTGTCGACTCCTCTTTTTATAGCTGTTAGCATTTGCCTGATGTATTGAGGTGCTCCTATGTTGGGTGCCTATATATTTACAATTGTTACATCCTCTTGGATTGATCCCTTGATCATTATGTAGTGTCCTTCCTTATCTCTTGTAACAGTCTTTAAAGTTTGTTTTGTCTGATATGAGTATTGCTACTCCTGCTTTCTTTTGAATTCCATTTGCATGGAACACTTTTTTCTATCCCCTCACTTTGTCTGTATATGTCCCTAGGTCTGAAGTGGGTCTCTTGTAGGTGGTGTATATATGGGTCTTGTTTTTGTATCCATTCAGCCAGTCTGTGTCTTTTGGTTGGAGCATTTAATCCATTCACGTTTAAGGTAATTATCAATAAATGTTCTTACTGCTGTTTTGTTTGGGGTTTGTTTTTGAAGGTCTTTTTTCTTCCTTTCCTCTTGTTCTCTTCTCTTGTGATTTGATGTCTATCTTTAGTGTTGTTTGGATTGCTTTTTCTTTTTTGTGTGTGTATCTATGGTAGATTTTTGGTTTGTGGTTCCCATGAGGTTTTGATATAGCAGTCTGTATAACTACAAGATTGTTTTAAGTTGCTGGTCTCAATTTCCAGTGTATTTCCAGTATCCTGCATTTGTACGCTTCTCATGGTTGCTGATTTTGATACCATATTTATGTGTGGATGGTTTCCTGCCTTTATGTTTGCCTTTACCAGTGAGCTTTCCCATTTGTAATTTTCTTGATTCTAGTTGTGGCCTTTTCCACATAGAGAAGTTCCTTTGTTTTGTTGGGGTTTTCAAAGTTTGAGTAGCTGCAACAGAGGCCATATGGTCCACACAGCCTTGAATATTTAATGTCTCCTTTTTTGTTTGTTTTCTTTTTAAATTTTTATTGGAGTATAGTTGCTTTACAGTGTTGTGTTAGTTTCAGGTGTACAGCAAAGTGAATCAGTTATACATATACATATATTTTCTCTTTTTTGGATTTCCTTCCCATTTAGGTTACCACAGAGCATTGAGTAAGTTCCCTGTGCTGTACTTTAGGTTCTCGTTAGTTATCTTATTTTATACATAGTATCAATAGTGTATATGTCAATCCTAATCTCCCAATTCATCACCCACTCCCCCCACCCCCCAATCTGGCTCTTTATAGAAAATGTTTGTTATTTTGTTAGCCCCTGAGTTATGTCAGTAACAGCAGTAAAAATCAACTATAGATACATGCAACAACAGGGCTACATATCAGAAACAAAGTTGAGTGGAAAAAGCAAAAAAACCTCAATTTTCATTTGTATTTTTAAAATTATGACCTATTAAAGACTTCTCCATGTTTATAAAAAAGTAAAAGGATTTTGAAGAATTCTGAACGACAGAAAACTTTTCACTGTATATAAGGGAAAGTATTAGGATGCAAATCAGTTTATGTGGTGTGCTTCCCGTTACACTTAAAAGTTTTTGGCAAAAGTCCCATAATCCAGGTGAGGCCATGTTTCAGAGTAACCTGCCAGGGCTTCTTGGTCCATGAGCTTGAGCCAGGGGCTCCTCCAGTAGCCAGAGAAGAGATGGTTATGATGTCAGTGGCTGGATGGCAGAAAGACTTGTTGGCTGCCATGTTAAGGGTTATGTTTGAAGAGACAGAATAAAGGCAGTCCTTCAGAGGAGAGTTTGAAGAATTTACACTGAACAGATTTTCCAGGAAGTTTAAAAAAAAAATGGTTGATGGTGTCCCCTTATAGAACTGCATCAGCCAGCTTATACTAAGAAGGACAGGAATGAGTACAAGTCAGCAAGGACACCAGGGTTGAAGAGTTAAGTACTGAGCGGTACTCAGGCATTCACTTTTAAGTCAGCTTTTTTTTTTTTTTTTTTTGCATTACTAGAAATGGAGACCTTGAATTGGTGGAGGGGAAAAACTGGGTTTGTTAAGTAGCCTCTGGAAATACTTAAGTTTAAAGTTATTTTCACTGTCCCATGGCTGAAGCTAATGTAGGAACTAGTCATTAATTTCCCAGTGCAATTATGGAAAAATAAACATTCTGAGCATGTGCTGTTTGCCAAGTGCCAGGGATAGAGAGAACATGGCATACGTGTTCTAAGGGGAGACAGTAAACGAGTTAAGAGTATCAGGTGATTATCGATAAAGTGCTGTGCAGGGATCTAGACACATTGGCAGCAGCAGGGAGACAGACTGTAGAACTTGGGAGCCTGGTTCTCTGCTGTCTATTGGATGCTACTGTCTCCAGTCACATTTGAGTTTATACATTCAGGCAATTTTCTTAAAAATTAGTGCTAACCTAAATATTTCATCTAATAAATTGATTATAGAAGTCATACATATGGCTGGGGATAAACAATATGCTTTTTTAAAGGAAACTTCGAAATACCCCTTTCATGAAGAAATCTGACTGTCCATTACTTTGCATCCTCCTTAACAAGACTCTAGTATGGGATTCCTTTTTACTTACAGTACCTCGCCCACTGGCCAGAGTACTTCATCGTTGCAGAGGCCCCTGGTGGAGAGTTAATGGGTTACAGTAAGTATAATACCACTAGTACCTTTTTGGATAGGCAGTTGAGATTAAAATATAGGTTTTAACTGATTATTTTAGATTGATCACAGAACTGGAAGTATAATCATGATGCCCATAATTTTATTTCCTTTTCAACCATTTGACAGCTCACTGATCCCTTCTGTTTTAGGTACTATGCTAGGCCCAGGGGATAACAGCAGTGACCCAGACAGACTTGGTCGCGTTGCTAACAAAAATTTGAGCTGTAGATTGTCTGTTATGTGTACATGACGCACGTACATACCCACATGAAATGTAGATATTTTTAAGAATACATATCAAGTAAAAGCATTAATAACAATTAGCTAGATGACTTTTAAGTATTACTTGAAGATCATAAGTTGGTCATTAGTTTCCTTTATCGTCATGTACCAAACAGCCTTTCTGTATGTGTAAATCCTCATGTTTAGTTACTGGATGTGATCTTTCATTGGCAGTCATGGGCAAAGCAGAAGGCTCGGTGGCGAGGGAAGAGTGGCATGGGCATGTCACAGCTCTGTCTGTTGCCCCAGAATTCCGACGCCTTGGTCTGGCTGCTAAGCTTATGGAGTTATTAGAGGAGATTTCAGAAAGGTAGGCACCTGCTTTGCAAATGATTTTTGAACTCTAACCATTTGAGTTTTCTCTTGGTGAACGTTTTATCAGAGTTTTTCCTTCAGATTGAATATCTGTCATGATGCACAGTTTCATAGGAATTTCATTTTCAGCCTTTAATAGTCCTTACAACAATTCTGTCACATATTCAAGAGTGATATTATTGTCCCTGTTTGGCCACTGCGGAAAATTAAGGCAAAGTGAGTGACCTGCCATAGGCTTATGAGCTGGGTAATTGGTGGAATCAAAATCTAGCCCTCAAGGTTTCTGTTAGTGTTCTTGCCACTGTGGCAGGTGTTTCCAAATTCTCTGTTAACACTGTCCTTGGCATCTCAGTTAATTTTTTCATAGTGCCCGAGGCTAAAGAAAAGTGTAGTCTTAAGCAGTTGTGTCCCAGCAAGCTAGTAGCTATTCGGAAAAAACAAATTGAAAGAAAAAAATATTTCCATTTCATTGTTAAATAACTGGGGTTACCTCCTAATGAGATGTGTGCACCTGCTGGGCATTGCATGGCTTCTCAAACCTTGGAACCAGATTCTGCAGAACTGCCAGCATTCTTGTTTCATGTTGATTTTCATGTGGTCCTGGGCTTTTTAATCACAGGAACTGCCAAAAGCCTGGCTTCGTAAAGATACTATGTCAGTCACCAAAAGGAATATAATGTGATATGATGTGTATTTGTGAACTATATAAAGCTCTAGTAGTTTGCCAGTGTCCAACATGTAAGGTTTGCCTATGTTTTCCCCAAACGTTGGAAATATGCACCTCCATGAGTTTGAGAACTGCAAACATTGTGGCTTTTTTCAGACCTGTTTTATGTATCAAACAAACACTCACTATGTGTTACTTACTTTTATTAAATCCATTAAAGTGGAACGTTAAGGAAGTAACCATGGCCTGAAAACACTGAGCCAAGTCAAGGGCAAGAGGAACCTGAGCTCATTCTTAATTTAGCTGAAAAAGTCTAGTCCTTAAGAACTTAAAAAATTCTTCCTAGAGTGAACACAGAAGAGGAGAAAATCTTTAGCAAGACTGTAGTTTACACACATTGGTTAATGGCATATCTTGTTGAAAACAAGTATTTGGCATTATCATGTATAGTTGACAGGGACTCAGGAACTGTGTTCTTCTAATTGCACATCAGATTTAAATGTATTTATAGGATAGACCATCTCTTAGAGTAGAAAACCACTGTGCTCCCTTCCCTTGCAGTTTCTAAACTTTCATTACTTTACAGTAGTTGCTAAGATTTAAGTGACCTATATTTGTATGGGGGGGGTGTGTGTGTGTGTGTATACATATATACACACATACATATATACATGTATTTTTAATGTACAGATTACATGTGTACACTAAAAACAGAAACAGTATGTAATATCCAAAGAGAAAAATAGAAGAATAAAAATCAATTCAAAAGACGAAAAAAGGAAGCTAAAGTAGCAAAACAAATAAAAAGCATGAATAAGGTGGTAGCAATGAATCCAAATATAATTGATAAGTACAACAGTAAATGTTAATGGACTAATGACTCCAGTTAAAAGACAAAGACATTATGCCAAGTGAAGTAGGCCAGTCACAGGAAGACACCTAAAGTAGTTAAATTCATGAAGAGTGAAATGGTGGTGGCTGGGGAAGGGGGAAATGGGAAGTTACTATAAAGTTTCAGTTCAGCAAGAAGAATAAGCTCTAGAGTTTGATGTATAACATTGTATACCTACACTCAAAGATAGTTTACATTTAAAATTTATTGACAGGGTAGATCTCATGTTAAGTATTCTTAGGACAGTAACATTAAAAAATGATAGACTGTCAGAACTGTATTCTATTTACAGGAAATACGTATAAAGATACTGAAAGATCGAAAGTAAAGAAATTTTTAAAATTATCATGCAAATTCTAACCACATGAGGGTGTGCTTAAATTAACAACAGTCACATTATAGTTCAATAATTATGAGAATAAAAAAGGGTCTGCATACTGATAAGATGTTAATCAGGGAGATAGATGTAATAATTAAAAATTTTATGTACCCAGTGACAAATTCAAGGTAAAAATGCAACAACTGACAAAACTACAAGAAGAAATAGACAAATCCTCATAATTAGAGATGCGAACGTGCCTCTTCCTAATTGTCAGGACAATCAGAAATTGATTAAGGGTACAGAACAGGGGTCAAACAAACTTTTTCTGGGCCAGACAGTAACCGTTAAGGCTTCACAGGCCACCTCCAGTCTCTGTTGCTTTCATATATGTATTTTAACAACCCTTCAAAATTGTAAAAAACCATTCTTAGCTTGAGAGCAGCATTAAAAATAGGTTGCAAGCTGACCCCTGCCTTAACTAATTTCAGTCAGTAGCCAGAATCTTTCCACAAAGAAAGCTATGGCTTCTGTGGCAAATTTCACCGACAATTTAAGAAATAATGACACTAAGTTTACTTTTACACACAAAAAGGGAACAATCACAAAACCTGACAAGAGACATGAGGAAGGAAAATCTCATGACAGATGCAAAGTCCCAGAAAATTCTTAGCAAAATGGATTCAGCAATTCATGAAAAGGATGACATATCAGGGGCAGTTTGTTTTAATATTAGAACGTATTCTACCAGTTAATAGGCTGAAGAAGAAGACTTTTTTATCTCAGTAAATGTAGAAAACGCTTTGATACAACCCAGTGTTCACCCTTGATAAAAACTGTTGTTAGCAATAGAAAGGGAAAACTTATTACTTACTTCACCTGAAAAAAGAGTATTTACTGAAAACCTGTAGTAAAGATGAGTGGTGATGCATTGAATGCTTTCCGGGACAGGACAGGACAGGATGCCTAAAGTCGGCTTCTCTGCAGCAATTTACTGGGAATCCTCTACCATACAGTGAAGCAAGAAAAATAAAAGTTAGGATTGAGAAGAAACAAAACCGTTATTTTGGATAGATAAGATAGTACAAATAGAAAACCTACAGGAAGGAATCTACAAATGCTTAGAATTTTAATAAAAGTTAAGCTAAGTTGTTGTTGGATATAAAGTTTTAGTATAAATTAAATTGCTTTTCTACACAAACAGTAACATTTAGAAGAGGATGTGATTTGCATTGGCATCAGTATATTAAGCCCTTAGGAGAAATCTAACAAAAGCTGTGCAAGACCTCTCTGAAGTTTATACAACTTTACCCAGAGACAGTACAGATGACCTACCTAAGTGGAGGGAGGAACTGCCTCTGCAGCATAGAGTTACCTGTCTCTACAGTAGACAGCTAACTGATCCACAGAGTCAGCGTAACTGCAGCCCAAATGTCAAGTCTTTTCTGTGCGACTTGTTGATTCTGAAACTTAGAGGGAAGGGAAGGAGCCAAAAAGAGGCAAGACACTCCTGAACAACAAAAAAGTGAGTGGAGTAATTGTCTAGGCTAGTGGAACAGAATTCGAGATGCAGACTCAGGAACACATGGATCTAGACACACCTTGGAGGAGGCAACTGCACATCAGCGGTGGGGAAAGGATACACTTCTCCAATAAACGTGGTGGCACCACTGGATATCCATATGGGAAAAGATTTTTCCCACATTCGTACCTTATCATATCACAGATCAATTCCATATTTATTAAGAACCTGTATGTGAAGAGCAAAACTAAAAAGCCCTTAGGAGCACCTTCAAAGGAGAGTGTCTCCATGACCTCAGGGTAGAAAAGAACTTCTCAAGCCCTGAAAAGTGCTAACTGTAAAATGAAGGTTCATATATTCAACTTAACTACAGTGCGGTAACTCTGTTCATCAAAAGATACATAAGGATAATGACAAGTCACAAACTGGAAAAAGATTTGCAAATTGGGGAAAAGACTTGCACCGTCCTTTACACAAGGTTGAATATCCAGAATACAGAGAGAACTACAGGTGGGGGAGAAAAATAAAAAATGTGTGAAAGACCAATAAAGACCATACAGAATGAGAAATCGAAATGGTTGACACAAATATAATCAGCCTTGTTAGTAATCAGAAATGCCAGCTGAAATTGCCCTGAGATGCCACTGTATCATAAGACTTTCAAAAATAAAAATGTCAGCTGCTCCAAGCCACCCCTGTGGGGTGGTCTACCCGCTCCTGTGGGAGTGTCAGGTGGCACACGTGGGCTGGGAGACAGGCATTATCTGATAAAGTTGAAGGTGTCCCTGTGAGCCAGCAGTGACACTCCTAACTGCAGACCTTAGATATCGTACCACAAGACCCACAACAAAAATACTCGTAGCAGCATAGTTGATAACGTATAGGACCACAGACATCTCATAGTGTGTCCATACAGGGACACACTAAAACACAGGGAGGACGGACAAGCTCCAGCTGCCCCGGGGCTGACTCAGTACCGACTGAGAGGCGAGTCACTAAAGAGTAGATGAAGTATGACTCCATTCAGGTGACGTTCACAAACAGGAGAAATTAAACCAGAACAGGTGGTAAGTCTACTGCATAAGGCAAGGCGCTGATGATCACACGAGTCAGGCAGGACATGGAGACCTGGGTAAGAAAGGGGCTGTCACTGACCAGAGGGACCCAGGGGCTTCAGAGCTGTGACCAGTGTCCTGTAGTTACACAAGGCCACACTGGTGCTTTCTTCAAAACCTTTAACTTGTGCATATGGGTGAAACTATTGTATGACTAATTGGTAAAATGAACATATCAATTACTATAATATCAAATACACAGTAATTTTTTAAAGCCAGGTAACAGAATTGTGGTTAAAAAAAAAAAAAAAAAAAGCTTTCTTTAAAGTTTTATCTTTTAAGAAAACCTGTAGGTTTTGAAACGTTATAGAAACGAAGTTATCTTTTTGTACTGCAAAATAATTGCTATAAATCCTCAGCAGTAAAAATTGCTAACATGATGTAATCAGCTGCAGGGTTCCATAGTACCATCCTATGAATAGTAGTCAAAGTAGTTTTAAAAATTATGTAAGTATTATTTTCAAGGATTTCTCCAATTCTAATTTTTTTTTTTTTTTTTTTTAATTACAGAAAGGGTGGATTTTTTGTTGATCTCTTTGTAAGAGTGTCTAACCAAGTTGCAGTCAACATGTACAAGCAGTTAGGCTACAGCGTGTACAGGACGGTCATAGAGTACTATTCGGCCAGCAACGGGGAGCCCGACGAGGATGCCTACGGTGAGCTCCCTTCTAGGGTGGTGTCCCCGAGAGGAAGCCGAATGTCTGCATTCATCCTGCAGACTGAAAGCCTCGGCTATTTTAATACACTTACGAGAATCATATTTAAAATTGGAGCTATAATATTTAAATCTGCTTTAACCTGCCCTTACGAACCTGCCACTGACTAACTGACATTGACTAACCATTGGTTAGTTACTGTCAATTATTGTTTTACTGGTACAGACACATTATTTTACTAAGGTCCTGTCAAAAGAACATTTGTAGGAAGAGCTGGATCCCAGCTGGGGTTTGGTGTACTCGCGATTGAGAGTCTCACTTGTAAACACATTTCTCTTAGAATATGATAGAAGTAGGGGTAGGGGACAAAACCTCGTACGGTTTTTTTGTTTAACCTATACACTTTACATTTGATATAAAATATTCTGATATTTGGGTACTCACATTGAACTTTGCTTCCTAACAGATATGAGGAAAGCACTTTCCAGGGACACTGAGAAGAAATCCATCATACCATTACCTCATCCTGTGAGGCCGGAAGACATTGAATAACCGTGAGCAGTGGTTCTTAGGCTGATGATGCTCCGGATACTGTACGGAAAATATTATTTTCCTTAGATGATCTTGGAGCTCTATTAGGAGAAAAGGGGATCGCTTAGATCTTAAAGGCTTCAAGAAAAAAACAGGTTATAAACTTATTTTAAGTCTTGTTTCCTGTTAGCAATATCATAGCTTCTAAAGCTGTCCACTGTAATAAAATTCAGCCAGAAAAAGGCAGCTAGGTCAAAAGGAAACGTTCCACTGTTACGGCTCATAATGTAATATTCATGGTGTGCTGGGGAAAAAGCAGCTTGCTCCAATCTCCTCCTAACTTCTCTGCCTGAGAACCACTGCGGCACATATATTGTTTATTTTGTATTGAGCTGTTAATTGAAGCTTTAAAAGCATATGTGAAAAGTGTAAATCTAAGATAGATGTATAATAAAATGCACTGTTGACTCTCTGAGTATTTTCTGGAAGTTTGTTGGTCATTTATAAACCTCAGGTTATCAGGATTGGAGAAGGTCATCATTTAGGGTATATGTTGTTTCCCTTACATTTTTCATTTATATACAAAGCATTGTTTAAATGCTTACTTGGACAGTCCCTGCCCAGCACACTTAAGCGTCCTTCTTATTGCAAAGTTCTTCCCAGATACCTGTTTCCATACTGCCGGTCTCAGGTCGTTTCTTTGTCTAGTCTCACAGTGCTTTGCTTAAATCCTGCCTTTCAAAATACAAAAAGATGCTAAAATAAAGGGGAAAAAGAACCTAATTCCCAAAGAAAGGCCATGTAATTAGATCACAGGCTAACCACATATTTTCTTGTGTAGTTTTCATCGCATGCAATATCTGAAAATACCCAGTGAGTAAAAGTAGCTAAAGAAAACGAAATAAATCACAGAAATGATTATTAAAATCCTGTTACTTTTGAAAAGACTTATTTTGGTGGAGTTGAGGGTGAGAGAGAAGTGAGGTTCTCCCAGGAGAGTAATTTTTTCTTTCATGCACTTCACGCTGGCACGTTACCTGCCCGAAAGTGGCCTTAGGAGTTTACATGAGAACTTGACTGCTGTTTTTTTTTCCTTACACACACATGCGACACAAACAGAACATGATCATGATTAGTCACTTAGAGTAGCATGTGGCCTGTTCTCATCTCACCCCATGGCCCTGTGCACTTAGCCAACTCAGAGCACAGTGCCCCTCTTCGCTGACTGGACAGGCCCTGGAACTCAGCAGTCAGAGCCTATGATCCCAGCAGCCGACGCTGGTCGGGTGACTGAAGCAGCGAGGCCAAGAGTAGGTTGCTTTCACCTGCTAGTCCTGTTTCCTTCTGCCCCCAAGCGATTTTCAAGATACAATTTAACACTATATTGATTAGCTTTTATTCCCTTGGGTGAATAATACACTTGAAAATGTAATAATAAATTTGCAAACAATAAATTTGCTAATTGGCCTTATAGGTGAAAAAACACAAAGAGATGGTTCTAGTCAAACAGCCTGCGCAGTGAACAAAAAAAGATAGGCTTGAGAAATATAGGCTGGATTAAAGGAAACAACCTCTCAGATGAGTTAATTAAGGCAAGTATTTTTTTGCCTGAGAATATAAGCTTATCAGCCAGCACATTACCATCTTGTGCTGCTTTGTTTCATGACTTAGCATATAGTTACCTCAGCTGTTTTTCACGTTCTAAATCGAGGCTAAGTTGAACGTGTCAGGTTTTACAGGTAGACAGTCTACTGCAGCACGCTGGGCAACATTTATTGGTGTTCTAGGTAGAGATGATTCCCTTGTCCATTAAGTTTGGGAAACACAGCCAGCATTGCACCTGGGGATTCATAATGTATAGGAGTGTTATCAAGGGCCCTGAGAAGCCTAACGATAAAGAGATTTGTCAACAAGGCTTCCCAAACTCACTGGAGCATGGGACATTGTTTTTCACAGCTCTTAACATTACTGTTCTTTAAACAAGCCACTGCAGAGCTCAACCAGTTTGGGAGACTGATTACAGCATAAGTGAAATTCAACTAAAATGTTTTTGGTAAAAGACCTTGTTCAGAAATACAGTAACTAAATTATTTTCTAACTCGTGTTTTCAAAAACACTTAGTATAAATGGCCATTAAGAAGGTACAGCTATTTAGAAGTTAAATTAATCTAAGCACATTCAATTCCACAAGAAATGAACATATTTAAGAAAGTGGCCAGGAATGAACATTTTATTGAGCACTTACTCTGTGCCAGGAATACTCCCTTTCTAATTTAATCTTCAAAATGAGCTGGCAAAAGCCCATTTTATGAGTGAAGAAACTGAAAATAAAGGTTAAGTTATGTATCACCAAGTGGCAGAGCTGGGAATGGAACTCAAGTCAGTGTGACTCTTAAGATGTAAATAAGTTACAGGATTCAGATGAATGCATAAAACATCTTTAGGAAGAAGGCAAGCATGAGAAAACTTCACCTGAAAAGTTACTGTGAAATGTAACTGAGAACTTCTAAAAAAAAAGACTCTTTCAAAATTTTGCAGTTCCATCTAAAAGACACGCTAAGTGTTACCTTAATGACATTTCCTAATGCATGATGCATTAGGACAACACAAAATGTTGAGACTCAGACAAAGAAATCCAACAGTTAAAAAAATTCCTTTACTTGCAACCCACCCCTAACTAACCCAAGAACCTTTTAAAAATAATTCAAAAGTAGCTGCCAAAGATTCCCATCAATTCACCACTGGTGAAATATCCAAAAACTTACAGGAGTTGCAAGAGTTCCAAACTATAAATCTATAAAAATAATAAAACGTCTCTCAACAGGAAGAGGAAGGCCCGGATTCCTGCTCGGCAACGTCCGCATCTGGGTCTTGCTCGCCAGGCTCCTTCTCCTGCTGCTGTTTCTTCCACAGTTTGGCCATGGCCAGGAGCTTGAGGTTGGGCTGGTTGGCAGCATCTTCCGGAAAGATATAATCATAGTATTCTTCCCAGCCTGCATCCGACTACAGGAAAAGAGTAAAACAGTTAAAAGATAAGCTAACACATGGCTGGAATACATTTCAGTTAAAGTGGAGAATTCTCACTGAGAAACCCAGGGTTCAAATTCAACTTATCTTCATTATGCAAAACAACATCAAAGTCTACTTGGAAAGTAGAATTTTCAAAGAGAAATTAGAAGGGCCTAGCCCAGTAGAGTGGGAGTGAGTAATTGCTGTTGGATGGGTGTCGCTGCAGCTGTAGCTCACTGAGAGCTACAACCTGGTGGAAAATGCCCTAAAAATCTAAGCATAGCTCCTGTATGGTCAATCAAGAAGACAGTCAGTGTCTTCAACCCCATCTTGCAGTCTTACGTGTGAGTCTTTAAATTTTTAAAGATTTACTTAGTATTAACCCAGTAGTGAAAGCCATAAATCTGTGATTATCCTGACTCCCTGCCTTTGCATCCCACCTCCAATCGGGCACTGATTTCACTTCCTAAAGGTCGCCATGGTCCCAGCTCCCAACACCACCTTGCTTTGCTTACAATAGCCTCCCGACTGACCCTCCTCCAACAAAGCCCCTCAAATCAACCCGCAGGAGACACCAACTGTGTCAGAGCTTTACTACAGCCTAAAAAAGCCTTCTCTGGATTGGCTCCTACCTAAAGGCTGAGTTTCAATTCCCTCCACCCTGACCTCCTGCTTAATGCTCTGGAAATACATTTCATACAGTTTCTGGAACCAAGCACCAGGAAGAACCTTTGCCAACCCCCACCCTCCGTTCTCCAGCCCTGGGTGGACCATACACCCTGCTGTGTTGCCATGGTAGCCAGACTGTGACTGTCTCCTCCTCCAGCTGTCAACCCCCTTTCTCAGATTGTATACATGCCACCTAAAAGTACACATTTCAAAGTCGGGTGCATTTCTGCTCAGCTGGCATGAAAGGACCAGCTCAGGGGCTCAGTTCTTACCCCATCATCAGCTTGGACCTTTCTTCTCTTCTTGACTTTCTCTGGCATGAGTTTGTCTACTCTCTCCTTATCTGATACTGTTCCAAATTCATCTTCAAAGCTTCGCCAAGATTCCAGCAGCATAAGTCTCTCTTCCTTTTCTTCACAGTTTCGCATGGTTTTGTTAGCCTCTTCATAAATTTGTCTGCATTTAGCCAAACTTCCTTCCTTCCCTGAGGACAACTCAAACTGTGCAAAACTGATCCATACCTTAAAAAATATTATTACAGAACCAAATTAACCATGTCACTCAGAAAACAACGTAATGATAAAGCTAATTTCTTGTTAGTGACATCTGAGCATAGTAACGTGTTCATCTCTAGTATTCCAATACAACATATTGACTAGCTGCTTCTATATAGTAATGCTGAAGCAGTCTGCTTCTATATCCAATTAGGTGTCTGAAATAGTCTCAAAATCCTGAAGTTTAATTTTTTATTCAACCCTACGGTATCCAAGTTATTTACACGCAGCATAAATATTGACCTGGTATAAGCTTAACATTCCAAACTCGTCTGAGACAAGCTCTCTGTAAAAGGAAGTCATTTAAAATAAATATATTAAAAAATCCCACACACTTAAAATATAGAAATACACTATTTCTTCTGGACGGCTGATTCAAGCAAAATCAAAGACAACCCACAAAGCACAGGATACCTTGACATGTTGTGTCCGTTGAAGCAATCGTCGGTAAAGATTTCGTGTTCTTTCAGTTTCTTCCTGCTCAATTTCAAAATCAATATATGATTTCCAAAGCACCTAAGAAAGATAACTTCATAGGTCAGTCTTGACATTTAAGAAGCAACATGCTCCTATCCAAAGCACAGCCTAACTAGCATTCCAATCTAGGAAATCTAGGAACCTAGAACTTTCATGACCAATTAAGGAACAGACCGTATGTGGATACAAGAAATAATACTGGTGTTTACAGACTGGCCAAAATTTGGCTAAGAGTCTACATTATAAGAAAAAAGACCTTGGGTTCATTTTCAGATTCTCTTCTGGACTTACCAAGAAGAGCAGGGAAACTTGCCAAACCTCCCAGGCACTGTCATGAGTCTGCCACATACCAAGGACTTGCGTGGAGAAAACAGGCCTGGATCAGCCACTGCACACCGTTTTTGCCTCCACTCTAAATTCCCTGATGTGCCTGAGTCCAACTCAACAAGCATCCAGGGCACAGCTGCCCACCCGCTTGGCACAGCCCGTCAGGGCACAGGGACCAGGAAGATGTGGCCCGGACGCCTGGAGGCCGCAGTCTGTGGAGTGGTTGAGGCCAAGTGATGGGACCAGTGACACATAAAGCCCTGCCCAGTGCAGTCAGCGGGGCCTGGTGAACCGGTCAGTGCAGGGTCACACCAGAGCAAGAGTCCCTGAGCGAGCTCAGTGGTTCCTGAGAGGTTCGCGCTGTCCTCGCTGTGGTTTGGCGCCACCTCACGGCTCAAGCTTAGATCCTGACGGGATGATTTCAGGCCCTGTGGCCCGCCGGGCCGGCCTGGACAGGGGCAGTGGTACCTCCAGGAACATCCTGGTTTAGTGAGAGCCTAATCCAGGCAAAACTGCACCAGAGGGATCCCGGGCTGTGCAGTCTCAACCTTTACCTCCCCCTTGTTCTCCGGGTGGCCTTGACTGCGCTGCCCTGGCTCATCCTCTTTAGCCTTCTGTTAAGAGAAAGGGAGGAAGATCCCACCCATAAGATCCCAATTCATCCTGGTGTCACAGTGGGGCTGTGCTGTGCTGTGCTACCCGACTAGAGAGGGCTGCTTCCTGTCTCCAAAACAGGAAGTCCTAATCTGAGTGGAGAAGACTATAGGTGAGATGGTCTTTGTGCTCTAAGAGGCACACATATTCAGAAGGTCATCTGAGGTACACTGGGCAAGCGTCTAAGATAAAGCCATAGTCACCCCGTGGGCCTCACCTCCGGCATGTCCAAGCGTGGCTGACTGATGGCTAACTCGTAGATGGCCCGGGCTCTCTCAATATCACCAAGGATTGTCTCTAATTCTGCAAATTTAATCCAAGAGGTACAATTTTCAGGCCCAAATTCCAGGAACTTTTCATAAAGCTTCCGGCATCTGTCAAATTCTCGAAGCTGTAGCTCCAGTTCTATGTAACCTTTAAATAACTTGTTCTTTGGACACTTGCCTATGGAAGTTCCCTGGAAAAGAAGACAACCGACCACTGTGATGCCTGAGTGGGTCTGACGTGTGCAGACATCCTCAGCCTAGCCTAGAAGCTGTTCTCTGCTAAGCAAGAGCCTTGGCGCGTCAACATGGCACACCACCCTCTCCCTCTGCAGTATCGCACTGCTCAAACTGGCTCGACAGAGACCAAAGGAAACCTTCCAATTCACTTAGCTGTCAAGTGGGCCTGTTTCGCAAGAGATAGTGTTCCAGAACCGTTCGGAAAACTATTTTGAATTTCACCTGGTTTCTCAGGATGTCCTAGTGAATGCGGATGTCAGATGGACAACACCTCCCATGAGTAAAAGGATAATCAAGGGACGAACCCTGCTGCCCACAGCCAGGGTGAGAGTAGCTTACCAGAAGGATAGCTGCATCTGATCCTATTAAGAAATTTTAGAACACTTGTTAAGAGGAAGGTGCACTTAATACACCAAAAATCTTGTACAGGATCAGAATACTAAAGATCTAAGATTCAATGTCTCTAGCCGGAGGAAAGATCTGGTAACTGGCAGCTCTAACTGTCCAATGTTGACACAGAATAACTTAAGCGTCATCACCCAATCTTTCTTCAAAGGCCGTGCTTTCGAACAAGTCTCAGGTTATAAAGGCACAGTATTTCTGCTGCCTTCTCAGGAGGAATTACATAACCTGTAAGCGTTAAGATTTTAATTTCCTTCTCGAAGGACTTAATGATGCATCTTGAGCCTTTCTTTACTCACCAAAGCTCTTCTGGCAAATGGTAAATTTTTCTGTCTTATTTCAAACTGTGCATACAGTAACCACATTTTGGCAAATGTGAACTAGAAAACAAAAGCACAAAAACTCACATAAGTTAAATTTAAATTAACAAGGGCCACAGACGAACTTCCCTAAAGCTTCAGAGCTAGGACGGACATATCTTCTCATTTATAAGCTAAGATGACAATATTTGCCAGCAATTAGGAACAGTCATCTATACACTTCACTGTAACGCAGGGCTCTGCAGCCCCTACTGAGAGGCGGCTTTGTTTGTGGGTGTGCTGTGATCAGGCAGAACACGCCCCTCTATTCTAGAAGGCAACTCGGTCAACACCTCTGTCTCTCATGCTGGGAAATACACAGAGATCACGTGTCAACCATTCCCAGAACACGCGTGTTCCCTGCGCCTGCGGACGACCACGCAGGTGCCAGCAACAGGTTGGCTGTGCCCTCTCATGCTGAGCTCAGTCTCTCCTGATTACCATCCTCCTGGAATTTCTCCATTAGCATCTGTATCAGTCATTGGTCACTTAACACAGGCTGTCTGCTCAACTAGACTGTAAGCTGTTTTCAGAGACAAAGAGTGTTATCTTATTCTTATGTTTTCCACAGAGCCTAGCACAGGGATGAGCCAATCAATAAACATGATTTCACTGAATTATTTCACAAGTAACAGATGCAGGAGTTTGATGTGTATGGAACAGAGAACACTTAGAGCAAACATACCTTTTTATGAGGAATGAGTTCCAAAGAGGCTTGGTAAACTTGTCTTGTCCTCTCAGGATCCTGCATTAGGATACGAAATTTGCACAAAATATTCACGTCTATTACTAATACTAATTTCACTATTACTAATAAAAATGTACACCCCTAACACTGAATGTTTCTACAAGTTATTTTCAAACACTGATTGCATTTATGATCAAAATTGAACTGCCTTTGGCCATCAAACTTTGATCACAGAATCACCCACAATACAGCCCTCAAACTCTTTAGCCTGACGGCAGAAACAAAGATGTTCTACAGTCTCGGATCAGCAGCAGAAAGTTAACCTTTTCCTATTAACTTTCACACAACCAATTTCTGAAACTTTGCTAAAAGAAAGAATGTGCAATCCAGCTGTGATCCCTCTTCACGAGAAAACCCAGAAAACTATAAATAATGAAACTAAGGGCTAGTTCATTGTTCCCTTTCAAGTTCCAGGTAATAATCTTGTTGCACCTCAAGGTTTAAAAAAAATACAGCAAAACTAAAAACCACCTCCCCTGTGTCCACTACAGGTGTATAGAGTTTAAAATGTGGCAGAGGGGACTTCCCTGGTGGCACAGTGGTTAAGAACCCGCCTGCCAATGCAGGGGACGCGGGTTTTATCCCTGGTCCAGGAAGATCCCATATGCCACAGAGCAACTAAGCCCGTGCACCACAACTACTGAAGCCCGCACACCTAGAGCCTGTGCTCCCCGCAACAAGAGAAGCCGCCGCAATGAGAAGCCTGCGCACCGCAACAAAGAGTAGCCCCCACTCCCTGCAACTAGAGAAAGCCTGCATGCAGCAACAAAGACCCAAAGCAGCCAAAAAAACCCCAAAAAACAAAAAACAAACAACCTTATAAAATGTGGTATCAGTTCCCAGCCACGCCAGCAGGGCCAAGGCACAGGGGGAGAAGCCCGCCCCCACCCATCCCAGGACTCGGCTCTGCACCTTCGCCTCCAGCTCCTCGTAGAGGGCGTAGTTGATCCATAGGTAGATGTAGCGCTTCCAGTGCCTCTTCTCCTGCACGGGCGGCACGTTGGCAATGGCTCGCTCGTAGACTTCCCGCACCGTCTCTGCCTCTGCGTCGCTTTCCACCAAGCGCAAGTAATCGAACCATGCGTCGTAGTTGTGCGGGTTAGCCTAGAAAGACAAGGTTAATAATTAGAAACCAGGGCTTCCCTGGTGGCGCAGTGGTTGAGAGTCTGCCTGCCAATGCAGGGGACGCAGGTTCGAGCCCTGGTCTGGGAGGATCCCACATGCCGCGGAGCAACTGGGCCCGTGAGCCACAACTGCTGAGCCTGCGCGTCTGGAGCCTGTGCTCCGAAACGGGAGAGGCCACGACGGTGAGAGGCCCGCGCACTGCGATGAGGATTGGCCCCCGCTTGCCGCAGCAGGAGAAAGCCCTCGCACAGAGACGAAGACCCAACACAGCTAAAAATAAAATAAATTAATTAAATAAATTTAAAGATATTCAAAAAAATAATAATAATAATTAGAAACCAAACCCAGAGCTGCACCTGTGGGACTATGTGGGCTGAAAGAAGGCAGCAGGCTGACTTTCTGTACTCTAGCAACTTTTTTCTAGACTTTACAGGCTATTTCATTTAAAAATACCATTCTTGAGATTCTATAATAGGAAAGGAAAAGGACTATAGAAGACAGACTATTAGCCAGAGGTCCCCCCAGCAAAGCCCCTTGTATCTACAACAGCTTATTTTTTTGGACTATACCAATTTTTCATTTTTTTTCAAGAAGGTGTAAGTGGAAAGATGACTTAGAGACAAATACATAAAGATCGATAACAACTAATGTTTTCTGCTTTTCTGTTTTCTCTAATGAAGCAGCAAATGGTACTCAGAGCCGACCCCTGTTCTGGTGGTGCCCTGGATGCCTCTGCCCCACAGGGTGAAGGGTGCCAGGTCCCCATCTTCCCACCCCCGGCAGCCACCACACTTGGCTGAGTAAGGGCCCCTGCTGGAGGGTCTGGCGCACACGAGTGGGTGACGTGGAGATGAAGCACACTGAGAACTGGTTTGTGGAAGTAGTATCCATTGGTGGGTCAGTCATTCCCGGCCAGAGTGAAATGTGACTGTCTCATCTCCTGCTCCAGGACTTTCTGCAACTGCCCTGATTCCCGCCCATTTTCCAAGCCTGCTCCTCCAGCTTCCTATTGATTCTGTAAACCTCCCAGGATCTATAGCTATGAAAACAGACATCTATTTTTTTCAGAAGTGTCTTTGTTTATATATGTGACTCCATAGCACTATGCCTAGATTTAAAATTACGATGGAATTATACCATGCTCACAACTGCAAAGCCTGTCTTTTCAATTAACAGCAATATGTCTTGAACACATCTTGCTGACCCCATTTAACACCAGACTTAGTCCTTTGTTTGGAGATATCTTAATCAATTTGGCCAAGCAGAAGTATTTTAAAACACAGAGCAGAGCAGTAAAGGAAAACACTACTACCTCTGAATTCAAATCAAAATAGTACGTTACAGACAGAAATGAGAATGGAACCCTAACTACAGTACGTCTTTTGTTCAAGCAATTAAGCCAAAAGGTAATGTATAAAAATGGGTTTTTTCGATCAATCTCTGACTCTTCCATCTTCTTTAAAAAATGAGCTCAAATGGATTTCAGACTGCTTTTGCTCAAGTTCTTTGTGTACAATCAGCAACCAACAAAGTGACTTCCAACATGCGAGTGGCAGAGCAAATCCAAGCGCTGTCTGCTTGCCTTTTCTACCAGCCCCGTTTACCTCCCCACCTGGAACGCCAATTTACTGCAGACACATGACGGAGAGCGATGCTGTCGCCCAGGACTAGCCAGCAGGTCCTGCCAGCACAACGACTCACCGCCAGCGCTCACCTTCACCTCCTCCTCGTACTGGAACCTCCGTTTGCTCACGATGATGTCTTCAATGCCCCGCCTGTCACCAAACTTCTTCTCAAAGACGGTGTAATTTTTAAAGAGCTCCTGGGCTTCCTGCTTTGAAATTCGATCCAGGGCGTACTTATAGATCACTCGTACCCTCTCAAACTGAAAGCAGACAGGATGATTATCTTCCAGAACACAGCACTCTCATTCTAGCCACAACTTGAAAAGTAATTATGACATAAAACATTACTTGTAAGTTAGATTATGAGGCCTCAAAATGTCCAAAGTATGACTTTTCTTCTCCCTTTTGTTGAGGTACTTTCAGCCAGGATGGACAAACACTATCCTCTGAGCCCCACATTTAACAGTGTTCCTAACGCTGCCAGCTGGACGTCGTCCGCGCATCTCAGACTCACCCGAGCTCGCTCCTCCCACCCAGCTGGGTCGTTGTCAGACTCCCCGTCCTGGGGAGTCACACCCCCCACCCTGATCACACACCTGCTCTGTCAGGGGCCTCCCCAACTCCTCTCTCCTGC
Organism: Eschrichtius robustus; assembly: GCF_028021215.1. Taxonomy (NCBI): domain Eukaryota; kingdom Metazoa; phylum Chordata; class Mammalia; order Artiodactyla; family Eschrichtiidae; genus Eschrichtius; species Eschrichtius robustus. Next base: position 48,694,876 of record NC_090839.1, on the reverse strand, counting down.
ATTCCTCACACTCGCTGCTTCCACAGCCCAGCCCTTTCTACCTCCTCAACACAGCCCTTCACTTCTCCCCAGGCCCCTGCCGACCCACCTCCATTTCTCCCTGGACCATGTGAAAAGCGCCCCCGTGCCCACTCTGCTGTCCTCCCCCCAATACACTCTGCATGAACCAGCCAGAGGCTCCCCTCACAGCACAGGTGACAGCCGACCACTTCCTGCTTAAGACCCTCCACACTTCCCACCAGCCTGAGGAATCTGAACTCACCTCTGGGACCTGTGCAAGACCCTGCATTCAGATCCCAGCCAACCCCTCCCAATCCTGTATTATTTGAGCTACATTACAGGATTATTTTCCATACATACTATGGGAGAAAATAACTGACTTCTCCTGGGGCAATCTCTGTTTCCATTTCATATTCTGTTCTCTGTACTGAGGGCTCTGGGCTTTTTGTTTCCCAGGTTCATTACCTGTAAAGCCCTTTAATCAGGGTATCAAATGACTCTCAGTTTACAGATAATATTCTCATTCTAGGTTTAAAGACTTAATTTTGAAGCAGAGCACAACAAAATTAAGACAGTTATAATATCATCCATAATCACTCACTCCCAATCTGCAGCTTGGCCAGATATATGCTGTTTTCCTTGAGAAATCACGTTTTCATATTTTGAAAGCATTTTCTCCAAGGGTAAGTGAATAAGAAAATGTAAATGAACTCAATGTGCACAAAAAATAATCTTTTCTAAGCTGTTCTGCAACATAATCAAGTTCCTTTAAGTTTACTTACTTCTTTCTGATTTTCCTCAAATTTGGCAAAGGCAACATAAAGGTGTTCATCCATATGTTCATCCCCAAAGAATTCGACAGCTCTCTCATACACCTTCCGCGCATGGGCAAAGTAACCATGCTTTTCTTCAAAGCGGGCGTACTTGATCCAGTTCTTCACATCAGGGTGCACAAGAACAAGTGAGCGGGATTAAAGAAAAACCAGGCAGAACAACGTGGCTTAAAAAACAAAAACCCAAACCCAAACCCAGAACCTCAACAACACACACTATGGGTGGCTACAGGGGTGATAAAACATGTACAAAGGTGGAGACCCACTAACCTGTGACCACCCAAGCGGCCATGTCTTGTTTGTGTGGCCTCCTCCAATGCTTACTCAGTATTTTAGGAGTGGTACAAACAGCAGTTTGGAGCCACAAAAAGCTGAAGCCTATGACTAGCCATGTGATCTGGACAAGTCATTTATCTTATCTAAGCCTCAGTTTTATCATCTATAAATAGAGGAAAATAATACCAACCAACCTCATTTGATGACTGCCAACTTTAAATGAGAAAAATGTGTGTAAAGCTCTTAGCAATTTCAGGCCAAAAGAATGTGCTCAACAAATGGCACTTTTTGTAGTATCTGCTCAGTAAAATTAATATTTGAATTACTGATTAAGAAAAAAACATGTGGGAGGAGTCAAGATAGCTGAATAGGAGTACATGGAGCTCACCTCACCCCACAAATATATCAAGAATACATCTACAAATGGAACAGTTCTCACAGAGCACCTGCTGAACACTTGCAGAAGACCTCAGACACCTGAAAGGGCAAGAAAGATCCCTGCGTAACCAGGTAGGACGAAAGAAAGAAACAAAAAGAAGAGGAAGGGGGATGGGACCTGTGCCCCTCTGGGGGAGCTGAAGGAGTGGGGAGGCTCCCGCACCCAGGGAAGCCCCCTCCCTGGTGGGGAGATCAGCTGGGACAGAAGAGGAGCTTCAGGGACTTGCAGAAGAGCACAGCAACTGGTCTGTGGCAGGCAGGACAGAGTGTGACTGACACAGATGGTCCCTGCCTCAGCCCTGCACACCCCAACCTGAGATGTGTGTCTGCCGGTGCAGAGGGGCTGGGTGCTGGAACGTGGCGTTGGAGAGCAGATCCGGGGAGAAGACTGCCATTGGCTGCAGCACAGAGACAGCCTGGAGGGACAGGAGTTTGGAGCTCCACAACCAGGAACGTTTGTGGAGGAAGCTGAGGCTGCCATTGCAGCCTCCTTCCCCACGTACCAGGCCCTGCCTCCACGCGCACTGGGAGGGACTCCCGCCTGGGTGGGCTTGAACACCCCGATTCCTGGCCCAGCCCCCTCCGACCTGAACCCAAGGAGGAACAGGCCAAGACACATATTAATCAGTGACAAAAATTAAATACAAAGAAATAATATCAAAGCAACAAGGGAAAAGCAACAAATAACACACAAGGAATCCCCATAAGGTTATCAGCTGATTTTTCAGCAGAAACTCTGCAGGCCAGAATGGAGTGGCACCATATATTTAAAGTGATGAAAGGGAATAACGTACAACCAAAAATACTCTACCCAGCAAGGCTCACATTCAGATTCGATGGAGAAATCAAAAGATTTACAGACAAGCGAAAGCTAGGAGAATTCAGCACCTCCAAACCAGCTTTACAACAAATGCTAAAGGTACTTCTTTAGGTGGAAAAGAAAAGGCCACAACTACAAACAAGAAACGGGAAAGCTCACTGGTAAAGGCAAACATAAAGTAAAGGTAGGAAATTATCCACACACAAATATGGTATCAAAACCAGCAACCGTGAGAAGAGAATACAAATGCAGGAAATGGGAAATGCACTTGAAATTAAGAGACGAGCAACATAAAACAACCTTGTATATATATATATATACATAGACTGCTATATCAGAATCTCATGGAAACTGCAAACCAAAACACTACGATACACACACACACACACACACACACACAAAAGCAATCCAAACACAACACTAAAGACAGTCATCAAATCACAAGAGAACAAAAGAGGAAGGGAAGAAAAAAGACCTACAAAAACAAATCCAAAACAATTAAGAAAATGGCAATAAGGACATACATATCAATAATTACCTTAAACGTAAATGGATTAAATGCTCCAATCAAAAGACACAGACTGGCTAAATGGATACAAAAACAAGACCCATATATATGCTGTCTACAAGAGACCAACTTCAGATCTAGGGACACATATAGACTGAAAGCGAGGGGATGGAAAAAGGTATTCCATGCAAATGGAAAGCTGGAGTAGCAATACTCATATCAGACAAAACAGACTTTAAAATAAAGACTGTTACAAGAGACAAGGAAGGACACTACATAATGATCAAGGGATCAATCCAAGAAGATGTAAAATTGTAAATACAGATGCACCCAACATAGAGCACCTCGATACATAAGGCAAATGCTAACAGCCATAAAAGGGGAAATCGACAGTAACACAGTAATAGTGGGGGACTTCAACACCTCACTTTCATCAATGGACAGATCATCCAGACAGAAAATCAATCAGGAAACACAGGCCTTAAATGACACATGAGACCAGATAGACCTAATTGATATTTACAGAACATTCCATTCGAAAGCAGCAGAATACACTTTCTTCAAGTGCATATGGAACATTCTCCAGGATAGATCACATACTGGGCCACAAATCAAGCCTCGGTAAATTTAAGAAAACTGAAATCATATCAAGCATCTTTTCTGACCACAACACTATGAGATTAGAAATCAATTACAGGAAAAAAACTAAAAAACACAAACACTTGGAAGCTGAACAATATGTTACTGAACAACCAAAGGATCACTGAAGAAATCAAAGAGGAAATCATAAAATACCTAGAGACAAATGACAACAAAAACACAACAGTCCAAAACCTACTGGATGCAGCAAAAGCAGTTCTAAGAGGGAAGTTTGCAGCAATACAATCTTACCTCAGAAAACAAGAAAAATCTCAAGTAAACAACCTAAACTACACCTAAAGCAACAAGAGAAAGAAGACAACAAAACCCCCAAAGTTAGTAGAAGGAAAGTAATCATCAAGTTCAGAGCAGAAATAAATGAAATAGAGAGAAAAAAACAAAAGGAAAAAAAATCAATGAAACTAAAAGCTGGTTCTTTGAAAAGATAAACAAAACTGATAAACCTTTAGCCAGACTCATCAAGAAAAAAAAGGGAGACGTCCCAAATCAATAAAACTAGAAATGAAAAAGGAGAAGTTACAACTGACACCACAGAAAAACCAAGGATCATAAGAGACTACTAAAGCAACCATACGCCAATAAAATGGACAACCTAGAAGAAATGGACAAATTCTTAGCAAATTCTTAGAAAGATAACAACCTTCCAAGACTGAACCAGGAAGAAACAGAAAACATGAACCAACCAATCTCAAGTACTGAAGTTGAAACTGTGATTAAAAACTTCAAACAAACAAAAGTCCAGGACTAGATGGCTTCACAGGTGAATTCTATTGAACACTCAGAGAAGAGTTAACACTGATTCTTCTGAAACTTTTCCAAAAAATTGCAGAGGAAGGAATACTCCCAAGTTCATTCTACAAGGCCCCCATCATCCCGATACCAAAACCAGAAAAGGTACCACAAAAAAAGAAAATTACAGGTCAATATCACTAATGAACACAGATGCAAAAATCCTCAACAAAATACTAGCAAACCTACTCCAACAATACATTAAAAGGATCATACACCATGATCAAGTCAGATTTATCCAAGGGATGCAAGGATTCTTCAATATCTGCAAATCAATCAGTGTGATACACCACATTAACAAACTGAAGAATAAAAACCATATGATCATCTCAATAGATGCAGAAAAAGCTTCTGACAAAATTCAACACCCATTTATGATAAAAACTCTCCAGAAAGTGGGCACAAAGGGAACATACCTCAACATAATAAAGCCCATATATGACAAACCCACAGCTAACATCATACTCAATGGTGAAAAACTAAAAGCATTTCCTCTAAGATCAGGAATAAGGCAAGGATGTCCACTGTCACCACTTTTATTCAACATAGTTTTGGAAATCCTAGCCACGGCAATCAGAGAAGAAAAAGAAATAAAAGGAATCCAAATTGGAGAGAAAGTAAAACTGTCACTGTTTGTAGATGACATGATACTATACTTAGAAAATCCCGAAGATGCTACCAGAAAACTACTAGAGCTCAATCTGGTAAAGTTGAAGGATACAAAATACACAGAAATCTCTTGCATTCCTATACACTAACAACGAACAATCAGAAAGAGAAAATAAGGAAACAATCCCATTTACCATCACATCAAAAAGAATAAAATACTTGGGAGTAAACCTATTACCTAAGAAGGCAAAACACTTGTACTTACAAAACTATAAAATGCTAATGAAAGAAATCAAAGATGACACAAACAGATGGAAAGATATAACATGTTCTTGGATTAGAAGAATCAGCACTGTCAAAATTACTATACTACCCAAGGCAACCCAGAGATTCAACGCAATCCCTATCAATGGCATTTTTCACAGAAGTAAAAAAAAAAAATTTTTAATCTGTATGGAAACACAAAAGACCCCAAACAGCCAAGGCAATCTTGAGGGAAAAAAAACAGAGTTGGAGGAATTAGGCTCCCTGGCTTCAGACCATATTACAAAGCTACAGTCATCAAAACAGTATGGTATTGGCACAAAAACAGAAATATAGATCAAGAGAACAGGATAGAAAGCTCAGCGATAAACCCACACACCTATGGTCAACTAATCTATGACAAAAGAGGCCAGAATATAAAATGGAGCAAAGATAACCTCTTCAATAAGTGGTGCTGGGAAAACTGGACAGTTATATGTAAAAGAATGAAATGAGAACACTCCCTAACACCATACACAAAAATAAACTCAAAATAGATTAAAGGACTAAATGTAAAGCCAGATACTCTTAGAGGAAAACAGGCAGAACACTGACATAAACTGCAGCAATATCTTTTTGGTTCCACCTCCTAGAGTAATGAAAATAAAAACAAAAATAAATGTGACCTAATTAAACTTAAAAGCCCTTGCACATCAAAGGAAACCATAAACAAAATGAAAAGACAACCCACAGAATGGGAGAAAATATTTGCAAACGAAGCAACCAACAAGTGATTAATCTCCAAAATATACAAATAGCTCATGCAGCTCTATATCAAAAAACCAAACAACCCAATCAAAAAATGGTCAGAAGATCTAAACAGACATTTCTCCAAAGAAGACAGATAGATGGTCAAAATGCACATGAAAAGATGCTCAACATCACTAATTATTAGAGAAATGCACATCAAAACTTCAATGAGGTATCACCTCACACCAGTCAGAATGGCCATCATCAAAGAGTCTACAAACAATAAATGCTGGAGAGGGTGTGGAGAAAAGGGAACCCTCTTGCACTGTTGGTGGGAATGTAAATTGATACAGCCACTATGAAGAACAGTATGGAGGTTCCTTAAAAAACTAAAAATAGAACTACCATACGACCCAGCAATCCCACTACTGGGCATATACCCAGAGAAAACCTGAATTCAAAAAGAGTAATGTACCACAATATTCACTGCAGCACTATTTACAATAGCCAGAACATGGAAGCAACCTAAGTGTCCATCGACAGATGAACAGATAAAGAAGACATGGCACATATATACAATGGAATATTACTCAGCCATAAAAAGAAACGAAAGTGAGTTATTTGTAGTGAGGTGGATGGACCTAGAGACTGTCATACAGAGTGAAGTAAGTCAGAAAGAGAAAAACAAATACCAGATGCTAACACATATATATGGAATTAAAAAAAAAAAAAGGTTCTGAAGAACCTGGGGGTAGGACAGGAATAAAGACGCAGACACAGAGAATGGACTTGAGGACACGGGGAGGGGGGAAGGGTAAGCTGGGACGAAGTGAGAGAGTGGCATGGACATATATACACTACCAAATATAAAACAGATAGCTAGTGGGAAGCAGCTGCATAGCACGGGGAGATCAGCTCGGTGCTTTGTGACCACCTAGAGTGGTGGGATAGGGAGGGTGGGAGGGAGTCGCAAGAGGGAGGGGATATGGGAATATATGTATATGTATAGCTGATTCACTTTGTGATACAGCAGAAACTAACACACCATTGTAAAGCAATTATACTCCAATAAAGATGTTTAAAAAAAAAACAAACTAAATATAGAACTACCATATGATCCAGCAATCTGGGCATACATCTGGAGAAAACTGTAATTTGAAAAGATACATGCACCCCATGTTCATTGCAGCAGCATTTACAATAGCAAAGACATGGAAACAACCTAAATGTCCATCTACAAAGGAATGGATAAATGAGATATCGTACATATATACAATGGAATACTACTCAGCCGTAAAAAAGAACGAAATAATGCCATTTGCAGTAACATGGATAAATCTAGAAATTATCATACTAAGTGAAGTAAGTCAGGCAGAGAAAGACAAATATATATCACTTATATGTGGAATTCAATTAAAAAAATGATACAAATGAACTTTTTTTGCAGAGAGAAACAGACTCACCAATATTGAAATCAAACTTAACAGTTACCGAAGGGGAAACGTCAGGGGAAGTGATGGATTGGGAGATTGGGATTAACATACACACACTACTATATATAAGATAGATAACTAACAGGGACCTACTGTATAGCACAGGGAACTCTACTCAATGTTCTGTGGTAACCTATATGGGAAAAGAATCTGAAAAAGAATGGATACATGTATAACTGATTCACTTTGCTGTACACCTGAAACTAACACAACATTGTAAATCAACTATACTCCAATAAAAATATAAGGAAAAAAAAAAAAAAGGGAAGTTCCCTAGCAGTCCAGTGGTTAGGACTTGGCGCTTTCACTGCCATGGTCCAGGTTAAATCCCTGGTCAGATAACTAAGATTCTGCAAGGTGCATGGCACAGACAAAAAAAATCTTTAAAAAAAAATGAAAGGAAGAAAGAAAAAAACATGTCACAAAAGGAGAACTTCTAACCAGAGCCAAGAGAAAGTTCTGAATTACCATTTACTTCTTCACAGGACGTATGTATTTTTAATCTACCTTCCGTGAAGAAACTGTTAATTTCTAAAGTAGTAATACATTCAAATAGGGCAACGATGTAAAAAGTGCAGGCTCTAAAGTGGCTACTAGGTTCAAATCCCATCTCCATCACTACCCGAGAGACCCTCTCCTGCCTGTTTCCTCATCTGTAGAATGAAGCAATTTCCTGAGTCACAGGGCTGTGGTGGGGATTAAATGACAATATCTGTAAAGTGCTTAGAATAATGCATGGCACAAAGCAGGCACTATAAATGCTGTTGTTAAACTAGTAATATCAAAATGAGTAGTCATATTTAAGATGTTAAAATTGCATAATAAAGTTGAGTCTTGTATCTCGCAGTAGTTATGTTCTATGAAGTCATTCTGCCTAGCAAATACCATATCACTGCTCCTAGGGGAAATACATACACACACATAGATACACACACACACACACATCTCACACAGATTGTGATTTTAAATCCTAAAAACTAATGTTGGTAGATTCTCTTTTCTTTATTTCATGAAAGAGAAAACAAGTCTCAGAAGTGTTAAGTGACTTGCCTGAGGCCGCCCACTAACTGGTGCCAGAGAAAGGATTCAGCCCTGTCCAGCTGGCCCCAGAGCTGAAGTGTCTCTCTCTCCCCTGTACCGCCCCTCCCATCCCTTGCCCCGGTCATCCTTGCAGGAGAGCAGAGACAGAAGGCAGATGCTCGTCTTGTCTGTCCTCAACTGGGACCATGTGTCTTGGGTGATTCAAATTTTTCATCACTCTGGGCTTGTCTGCAAATGACTGCCAAAGTACAACAAATACTGATTTGGGGTTTACAAATAAACTTTAGCAAGCAGAATTCACGAGTACAAGAACAGTGAAAAAGTAGAATCAACTACTTCAAGTTGCTGAGAGTGCTTTCCTGTGTTACCATCTCCTCTTCGCAGTCAGCCCACAGCGGGAACTTTTATTTTCCTTTCAAAGATGAGGACACCAAGGCTCCAAGGAGTTACCCGACGCATTGAGGTCACATGGCTAGTAAATGGTGACCCTCTAGATCAACTTCAGTACCGGTGCTGATGACCAACATACACCCCAGAACAAACCAGGACCCACTGCAGCGGCCAGGGCCTTAGGATGTCACCTTCCACAAGGAACCACAGTGTTAATGCCAAAGTATAAACAGACCAAAGTCTCACTGGAAAAGATTCAATTATCCAGACCACAAACTTTTTTTCTGACCAACCTGTGTCCCTAGAAAATATAAACGAAGTCTATGCAGCAGATGTTGACTTCTAGGCCAACACCAATGACCACATGTCCCAACCAGACCACAGCCCCACGGGAGTGCAGCACCTGGGAAAAGGGCACCACGCAGACCCGTTCAAAGGATATAGCGCTCATAAATGGTGCGGGCCCGATCCACCTCTTTGTATCTCAGCTCGAAGTTGATGTAGGAGTGCCAGGCCTGCTCCTCTGGCTGCCACTCCATCCAGCGCTCGAACACCTGCCGGGCACCCGCCATGTTCCCCAGCATCTCCTCCATGTACGTGTACTTGTACCTTTAACAAAATCATCCCCAATTATCTGTCATGGTCAAAATGACTTAGGCAAAAAAACAGTCTCTGGCAATTTCTAGCTCTAACTTTGTTCAACATGAAGAAGATTTAGGGCTTTATCTTCCCTAAAGGTTAAGTCAAACATGTTTTCATATTAAAATGTAAATCTGAGAAGGATCAACCATTGGAAAAAAGGATTTTTCTCCTCAAAAGTTGCTTAGCTTGACAAGCTGATTTTTATGCATAAAAGATTACAACCAAAATTTGTTCTGATTACACAGCTATTATACGTTGAGATTGTAACTTAGCAGACTAAAGGACATTAGAAAGTACTGACAGTATGTTTAAAGAAAAAATAAGATGTAAGATTAAATATATATACAACTATAAACAAAATAAATACACAAAAGTGTGGAAATTTGCAGTCTACAGAAAGCCATTTCATTAGATCAGAAACTTACCAGAACTGGTTGACGCGAGGCAGAGTCGTTATGGCCCGGTCCCAGATATTTCGGGCATGGTTGACCTGGCGATTCTTCATTTCCATTTCTGCATATTTCAGCCAGAGTGTAATATTTCGATAGTCCACATCCAAAGCACGTTCGTATATTGATCGAGCCCTAGAGAAGCAAGATTTGGAGGGTATCAGAAACAGTACATGCAACACACATGGCAAGCATTTGAAACCATCTGCAGGGCTCTGCTATTTTGTCAGGTGTTTACCGTGAGCCGGGTTCTGGGCATAAAAAGGTGAAAAGATGTGATGTTCTCAGGAACCTTAACAAGACTTAGAGAAAGACTGACATGCGTGTAATTGCAACGCAATGTGATAAATGTTATAGTCAAGGTCTGCACAAGGAAGTAGAGGGGAAAGAAATAAAAACGTCTGGTGGAAAAGGCCAGGCAGTAGGTAAGAACTTGGGAAAAGGTCCAGAGGCCAAGGTGGGGAGGGAGGATGCTCACTGCAGGCAGAGAGAACAGCCAGGTGTCAGGTCGAGGAGGCAAGATGTGCTCAGGGAGCGGCAGGTTCTCGGGCCCAGCCAGAGCAGGGGGCATGCTGGGAGAACGCAGAAAGGGGGACAACAGGAAGGCTCAGGCTGTGATGTCATCTTTTTGGCCACTGGTTTTCAGTGGAACAATTTTTATTTAAAAAAAAAAAAAAAATCCCAATATGGAGAAAGCAGATGGAACTGCACTTCTCTGGCTATAAAGTGTGTGCCCATGGCGAGACCCACCTTGGAGAGCCTCCACTGCTCCCCCCAGGACTGTTCCACCACAGTGGCCCTCACGCCCCTCAAAGGAACCCTAGGGTCCCATGGAACAGACTTTGAAAATTATTACCAGAGGCACGCGCTTTTACTCGTGCTTTAACTTTTTCTATGTTTTAGTATCTGGTAATTTATGAATTTTTATTTATACAATTACATGCTCAGTGATTTTTACCTTTGAATCTCCTTTAGACTCTCTTCCCATTGTGCATATTTTATCCAGTTACTAATCACGGTCCTGTTTTTTCTTATGTTATCTTCAAAAGTCTGGCGAAAGGCAAAAACGGTCAAATTAAAGGGGAAGTGACTAAAAATGACATCGTCTTTTGTCTATTGATCTTTGTACTAAGAAGTTTATTCATTTTGCTCTTATTTAAGAGAAATTACATCCTGGAAGCCTTAAGAAATAAGAAACCTACTAAAGAAGGTTATGGTTACAAGTGTTTCCTTAAAGTCTTACATGCAAACAAAGAGAAAAACTTTAGATAAAAAGAATTATTAGTAGAATTGTTGATATTTTCTCTTATTGCTCATGACAACTAACTGGTACTTTAATATACTCTACACTTTTCCTAATAAGAAAATGTTTTTACCTGTTTAAGTCCTCTCAATGTCTCAGAATTTCATACACAGCTCATTGAGGATAACTAATAAGTAGATACAGTAAGATCAGCAGTTTAAAATGATCCCACATCCTAGGGTGAGAAGGTTGGATCAGATCCCCAAGTCTTCTCGCAGCTCGATCCCAGGTTTTACCTCTTAACACACAAGGCGGTACAGACAGAAGAACGTAATGCAATCTCGCTAATTCCACCCCTCCTCCAGCTGTCTGTTGTTCTGCCTGGTAAACTTCCACTCATCTTTGATTCAGCACCAAACATTCTGTCTCTGATGGATTTAATTTCTTTAAGACAGACAACTCACAGCATATTTCACAGAGCTCAGCACAATGCAATCACCTGGTAACCAGAAGTTATACTATTCATGTGGCTAGAAAAAACACTCACCTCTTCTTAGGTTATAGTCTCTCTAACCAGTAAGGAACTTTCCAAACTCTGACCTATAAATTCCTAACAGTATCAACAGACTAAAAGAAATCACATGGACCGACCTTCCTCTTCCTTAGTTTGTAATCATTTAACTCTTCTTCATCTGTGATCTTCTGTTGAGGGGGAGGTGGAAGAAGCTCAAGTTCTCTTTCCTTAGCTTCTCTTAGCAGTTGCTCCGCAGTTATCTGCACCTCAGCTGGGGCTTTGTTTTTCACCTTTTAAGACAGGAGACATTTCTATTTTTAGCAAGTGCTCTTCGCAACAAGGTTTAAGAAACAAATGAACATTTTTCTGGATGTGAACTTTATAAACATTATTACAAGATGCCCTCTTTGCATGACATGCTCCCATTTCTCTATGAAACAAAGTAAAAAAAATATTTTCTATCTTACGCAGGGTATTATCTATTACAAAGCCATAGGGAGAAGCCTCAAGAGACAAGAGAGAAAAACCAGCAAGTTTTCCCTTTTAGAATAGTATAATAATAAACTTCGAGGCTGCCTTGGTAAAATTCTCACAAAAGGTTTTGTTTCATCAAGATGTGTGCCATTTCTTATCTGGCATTTCAACCTCTATTTACAGAATTCTTCAATTTCTGCCCCAGGTGGATAACTGCATTTGACTTTTCATGGCATTTCAAAGACATATCACTAAGTTCCCATCATTAGACTGTAAGCTTCTTGAGGTCTCAGAGCTGTGCTGTCCAACACAGCAGCCATGAATCACATTTGGTGAGTCCAAACTGGGCTGCGAGTGTAAAACACACACGGGATTTTGAAGACTTAATATGAAAAAGAGAATAAACTACCTAATTAAACTTTTTATATTCCTTACATGTTGGAATGACACTATCTTGGCTACACCGGTTAAATATAATATATAAATTAAAATGCACGTCACCTGTTTTAACTTTTTAACACAGCTATGAGAAAACTTACAATTACCTATGTGGCTCATGTTATATTTCTATGGGACCCATGGAGCCCAATAAAAGTTTATGGAACTGAATTATAAGAAATATTAAGTATTTAATGCCATGTGTGGAATGATGATGGTGATAATGATAATGACGATGGCTCATACCTAATGAGCATTAACTGCCAGAAGCTGTGCTATGTGCTTTCTACGCATTACCTCACGGGGTCATCTACATGGGTATGTAAAGGACAGGCTCCAGAAACAGACTGGAGGGAGAGTATCTGTAAAGACTTAGAACAAAGCCTGTCACATATATTAAGCACTCACTAAGTATTAGCCGCCGACGGAAATATCAGAGCGTATCAGATATTTTGTTTAATTGCTTACATTATGCCAACACACAGCTCTTGTCATCTACTCTCATTCCCTCCACTCTCAGCTGGGAAACTCCTATTCCGCCTTCAAGGGTCAGCTTAACCGTCTCTTCCTCAGCAAAGTTTACGCTGGAAACCCCTCACACAAGCCCAGATGCCACGGCATATTCCACTCGGCCTCAGTAGCCTTTGCAAGGTTGCCATTTTACCCTTAAGGTATCTTACTGGAGGACTGCTCGTCGCCCGCCCTCGTTGGAGCCCCCCAGCGCCTAGAGCTTGCCTGGCTCAGCTGGCCTGTACTGAAGGACCCCACTCCTTCCCCCGCAAAACACCTCCCCACACGACGGCCCCGTGGACACTGGTGTGCCTCCCCGCCCCCCGCCCCCCAGCGGCTGGCCCTTCCCTCCCGCTTCTCCGCGGTCCCGCACGGGGCGGGCCGGCTCCCGGGACCACACGCCTCCCGCCCCGGGCATCACCTAGGCGGAGCCAACCCCTCCCCTAGGCCTCTCTTCCACGAGGCCCCGCGCCGCCGCCTACCTTGGCCACTTTGGGGATCCTCTGCTTCCCGGCCGCGGTGGAGGCCGCCATGGCTGCAGCGGGAGACTCAGGCGACCCCTAGACCCCACAAACGGGCCCAGAGCCCTCGCCCGCACCGCAAAGCTCTCCGACAAGCTGGATCCCGGAACGGGAAGCGGAACTGGCTGGAGTGACCTTTGACCTCCCTCCCACGCCGTGACGGAGGCAACGTCGTTTCTGTGGTAACCGGGCTGCGCGTCCTCCTCGGAGCAGGGGTTGGAGCATCGGCGTTTGGAGTTGCAGGTGAGGTGGGGAGTGCTGGCTGCCCGGCAGGGAGGCGGGCAGGTTCCGGGGCGTCCGGGGCGCATTCCCATGTCGCCTCAGAGACTGGGATGACCATGCGAGGGCGGGTGGCTCTGTGGAGCCGCGGCACCGGGCAAGGGAACAGGAACCAGGCTCCGGTCCGGACGCTCGAGGGCGGGGGAAGAGAGGCCGGCCAGAAAACTACCCTTCCAGGCATGCCGAGCGCGATCTGCTGCGCTCCTCGGCGGCTTGGCGGCCCGGCGCCGCGGTGCATTCTAGGCTTTGTAGTCCCTGAGGTCTACTCCCACTTGGTTTCTGGACAGTTGTGAGCCAATAATTAACTCTAAGGCTTGTAACTAAAAGCAACTGAAGGTATTTTAAAGCCAGATAATAGAAAAAAGTGAAAATAAGTCATCAGAGTACTAGTAAATAAGCCAGCCTTGTGGTCAGATAAGCAGATATTTAAAGTTTCTGTGACTGTGTCTTAATTTCGTCAATTCTCTTAGCCCCAATGTCCTTAACTATACGGCAAAAATAATATCTATTTCACCAGGTTTAAAGAGAAAATCTATGTAAAGTGCCCAGTAAATGTTAGCTGGTATAATTCTTGACTTGTCTTCAGAAACAGAAAAATTAATTATGTGCACACAAATGGTTAAGAGAATTTTTAAATAATAGACTTTACTTTTATAGAGCAGTTTTAGGTTCACAGAAAAAATTGAATGAAAGGTACAGAAAATTCCTATTTCTCCTGACCCCCCCAACCCCCCCACTATCAATAGTAGTACATTTGTTACAGTCCTTGGACCCACATTGACACATCACACATCATCATCACCCAGTGTTCATAGTTAACAGAGGGTTCACTCGTGGTGTTGAACAGTGTATGGGATTTGACAAATAATACATTACCATGTATCCATCATAACAGAATGGTAAAGAATAGCTTCACTGCCCTAAAAATCCTTGCGCTCCACCTATTCATCCTTCCCCCCCCCCCTTTTGCTTCTGCAACCACTGACTTTTTTTGTCTTCAATGAGTCTTTTTCAGAATGTCATATCATTAGAATTATATAGTGTGTAGCCTTTTCAGATTGGCTTCTTTCACTTAGTAATATGCATTTAAGATTCCTCCGTGTCTTTTCATGGCTTGATGGCTCATTGGTAATTTTTGACAGTTACAAGTCACTTATTTATATATTTATGGATATATTTATGTACCTAGAACTATCACATCTACCTCTGCTTTCAAAAAAATAGTGCTTTCAAAAAAATTTTTATGCTGATTTCTCCAACGGAAGTCATTCGTAACTGATATAAAAACATTTGCCATAGTTCTGTACCACCATATTATTATTTAAACATTTTAAAGGTATCTCATTTTTCAAATCTTGGATAAATTGAATGAGATTTTATATAACTGCGATAAAGAGAAGTAAATAAATAAATAAATAGCTATTAAAAAGGTATTTTCTTTGAGTTCCCTTAAATTTGTAACTCAACGCAATTGATTTGACAAAGTTTAATCATCTGTAGCTGCCTCTAAAAGATTCAAACACCTTAGAATGTTTTATTTCTGATTGCCTTCCTTCCACCTGACAAGTTTTTAATTGTCTGGTAATTCAATTCACCTATTGTTTTTAAAGCAAAATTCATCATCATTATTACTTTTTTTTTTCTGGCCATCAGTGCTTATTTAGATACACATGCATGTTTACTAGTCTCTCCCCAGCGTTTCATCTGTATTCTGCTCCTTTCTGATTTTAATTTTCTTCTTCCTGATATACATCTTTTACCAGTCCTTTCAACCAGGTTCTTTGAATGGTAATTTCTCTCAGTCTTTGTAGTAATTGTCTTATTTCACATTCATTTTTAAATGATCATTCAGGTAGGTATAGAATTCTAGGTTAATGATTATTTTTACCTCTGTATTTTTAAAATACTGTTGTGGTGGTCGGGAAATGATAGCCCATAGGCCAAATTCAGCACATTATCTATTTTTTGTGTGGCCCATGAGCTAAGAATTTTTTTAAAACATTTTTAAACAATTGAAAAAAACCCAAAAGAATATTTCAGGATACACTCACTATTATAAAAGTCAAATTTCAGTGTCCATAAAGTAAAATTTTATTGGAATACAGTCATCATGAAATTTGTGCAAGAATATATCTAAACAACAACATCAAAAAGCCAAATGATATAATACTGTGTTTTGAAAGAAAACCATACACACTGTATAATTCCATTTATAGGGTGTTCAAAAAGTGGCCAAGGGCATCTGTGTGATGGAAGTCAGAATGGTGCTTACCTTTGGATGGGGCAGCCTTGCAGGGCACTGGGAACGCTCCACGCTGCTCTTTTTATTTTTATTTTTTTTAATTTTTAAAATATTTATTTATTTATTTATTTTTGGCCACATTGGGTCTTTGTTGCTGCACACGGGCTTTCTCTAGTTGCGGCGAGCAGGGGCTACTCTTTGTTGCAGTGTGGGGGCTTCTCATTGCAGTGGCTTCTCTTGTTGCAGAGCATGGGCTCTAGGCACACGAGCTCAGTAGTTGTGGCACACAGGCTCAGTAGTTGGCTCGCGGGCTCTAGAGCACATGCTCAGTAGTTGTGGTGCGCAGGCTCAGTAGTTGTGGTGCTCTGGCTTAGTTGCTCCACGGAATGTGGGTTCTTCCCGGACCAAGGCTCGAACCCGTGTCCCCTGCATTGGCAGGCGGATTCTTAACCACTGCACCACCAGGGAAGTCCCCACGCTGCTCTTAGAGTCAGTGCAATGGCGGAAATGAACTTCCCAATGGCTAAGAACATAATAAGATGTTTTTCCTTAGGAAAAAAGGAGAGAGTAAACAGAGAGGAAGGGAGGGAGAGATGGAGGTAGGAAGGGAGGAGAGGAAACAGAGAGGGAGGGAGAGACACACACACACACTGAGGCCTCGAGACATCGAGAGAGAGAGAAATTGAGCTCATTTGCTGCCTGCTGTTCTGTCAGCAGCATCCCCACCGTGTCTCTCTGAACATGAGACTCTCCACCGTTGCTGTCATGAGAGATTCTCCTCAGATTGGCTGTGGGAAAGGCTGAGTTCTACAAAGAAAGCAGGTACTTTATCCTGGAGCTTCCCCGAGACTTTCATGGGCATAGCGGCCCCTGCGGAAGGCCTTTGCAAGCAGCGTCTCTTACACTTATTTGACCACAGGACTCTTTTCCCTTCAAAATACCTCTCAGGACTGCTGCCCCTCAGGGCTCCAGTTTGGGGAACTCTGTATGGACCATGGGCGGCAACTGTATTTCCCCTGTAACTCTTGACCACGTGCCATGGTGGCCGATTAAATATGAAGACCCTGAATCAGTAAATAATTCCTTTCAATGTTCTTCAGTCCTATTGTTTGAATATTTTAAAGCAGCTTTGTGGGAAACAAAGAATACAGTTGCAGACATTTCTAGACAGGCCAATCCTCAGAAACATCATTCTCCTGGAGAGACACGTGTCAACTGGTTTTTGGGGACAGTCGTCACAGCCTACCCCCAGGGGAGATGCGTCCCACCAGCCACGCTCGCTCCGACCACATGGAAATTGGAGTAATGTCCTGTTTCGTAAGTACTGAAGCCAGACTGGCTTGTCATCTCAGGCTAACAGTGGGCTGTTTTTCTCTCTTTCGGGGACAGGATCAAAAATGTCAGTACTCACTTCTCCAAGAGGAAAGGTGGAGGTGGTTCACTGCCGAAGAACAGAGTCACAGGATATTTATTGCATCAAAAACCTCATTAGAAAATTTACCCAGAAGCTGTTTGGGAGTCTTAATATCATCTCTCTTCTGTAAGTACGTAACAAAGGGGCTCCACTCCTTTGTCCTTGTGGGGCTTGTGGCGAGGAAAGGGCAGCAGGAAAGTCTGCCCTACTGAGTGGGAGATCTCTGGGAACAACCATCGCTAAGTTCCATAACAACATGTAAATTGAAAAGACTTCTCGTGACTTTTGGATTCAGGCAAACTAGGGTTCAAATCTCAACTGCCCCACCCACTAGTAGAGTCACTTAGCTACCTGTTTTGAGAATTTATTTTCTTTCAGACTCTGTGCTTTGCCAACATCGTCTTGTTTAACTCTGAGGTAGCCACTGTCATGCCCATTTTACAGATGAGAGAGTGGAGGCCCGCCCAAGGTCCAGCAGTTAGTAAGTGACAAAGCTTGGATGTGCCCTTAGCCACTCCTGTTGAAATGTTCTTCTAATCTTCAAAATATGCCTAGGTTTTTTTTTTAAATCTTTTTTCTCCCTGTTTTGTATTTATTTTAGATACCAGAATATGAATATCCTATAAGCTGTTCCTCATTATTTTTATTGAAAATGGTAAGAGAGAGCACAGTGTTTTGGATTTCATAAAGCTTCAGGTTAAATACAATTGAAATGTTTAAACTAGGCCAGCCTAAGACATTAAAATTTGCAGTTTCTGATCACCACACTGATGAATGTAATGTAAATTTGGCAGTTTTGTTGGAGAACGATATGTATAAAAATGCTTTAAAAATATGTATAACAATGAAATGATTTCATTTTTTTTTTGGCATTATGGTGAATTAAACACCTTAATGATGTCCTCTGGATGGAAACATGTTGATACACACACACACACACACACACACACACACACGTACGGACTGTGCAGAGAACATTGTCAAAATGAAATCAGAAACTTCAGGACAATAGCAGGAACCCATGCCACTTTCTCCTTGAGGATTTTTGCTGCATTCTAGAAACCTCATAGTTTTGTTTTGACAGGTTTGCAAAGAACAGAAGATAAATACTCTGTCCACTTAAGGAGGGAAATATTAGATTTCTTTGTATAAAACTGTGCTGTTCTTTGTAAGGATGGAGACAAACCCACTGCATAAAAGTAAGGAAACTAGCCTGTTTCAACCTCAGCATGAATGAAGGGGGATAAAGCCTCCCCCAAGAATTCATAAGCACGTGTTGATTCAAGGTCTGTGTTAATTATCTGCATGGTCCCCAAAAGCTTCAAAACTTCCCAAGTAATGAATGCATTTTCAGACCACCAAAACTAAGTTAGTTTACCCATAGACTGAATAAAGTAGAGGAAGTGGAGAATTTGATTAAAAGTGGTTGCACGTTAGTAGTGTGTCCAGGAGACCCACTGAAATAAGTACAGCTCAGGTCTGAAGGGGTGGAGCTTCAGCTCAGACTTCAAATAATACTCACAGGTAAAATTCCAAGGAACATGAGCTCACAGTCGAAAATCACAAGTATACAAGGAGACATTCACCATTAGTGAGAACCAACAACAAAAAACTATACAGCAGAATCAGACTCTCAAAGACTTCAGATACTAAGTCAAAGAATATAAAATAACTATGCTTACTTTGTCTAAAGTGAGAAGATATATTTTAAAAGACCATAAAAATGAAAAATGAGAACTGAAAAAAGTCTAATAGACCACCTAGAAAAAAATAGAGTTAATATTAAAAGCTCTGTGGATGAATTAAACATCGTAATAGACACAGCTAAAGACAGAAGTAGTGAACTGGAGCATCAATACCAATAAATTACCTAGAATTCAGCACAAAGAGACAGAGACAAAAAATTTAACAAATAGGTCTAATCAGACTTCTAAAGGGAGATAATAGGAAGTGCAAGAGTCAATATTTGAAGAGATAATGGCTGAGAACTTCCCAGAATTGTTGAGAAGCACCAATTCTTCTAGAAAACTCAATGGATCCCAAAAAGGAAAAATACACAGAGAATTCTACAACTAACCACATCATAATGAAACAGCAAAACACCAAAGCTAAAGAGAAGATCTGAAAAATAACTATAAAGAAAAGACAAATTACCTGCAAACAACTAAAAATTAGACTAATGATGATTTCTCACTAGCAACAATGGTACCCAGAAGATAGTGGAATGTCTTTATTATTGGAGAGAAAATAACATCAAACTAGAATTGTATACCTAGAGAAACAATTTTTCAATACCTAGGGGAAAATGAATGCATTTTTTAGACAAACAAAAACTAGTTTACCAGTGAACTCTGAATTAAGGAAATTCCTCAGAATATACTCTAGGCAGAAGGAAGAATATCTCAGCTGGAAAACCCAAGATAAAAGAAGGAATGTAAACAAAAATATGTACAAATATGAAAAAAATCTAGCTTGTATAAAATAATAACATTAATAATGACTAATCTAGTATAGGTATTAAATATAAATGGTAAATTATCAGATATGAATAATAAGTTAGTTAAAATACAGGACAAAAATAGCAGATAAATTGGGAGTCATGTGATTAGATTGAAAGTACTCTTAAGGTATTGTTCAGGAGGAGGGTGTGGTAGCTAGTATTCAAAGGTGCTCCCCCTCCCTCCCATGAGCCACATGTCCTGCATTAAGTCCTTTTGTAGTCCCTTCTTGCCCTGAATCAGGGTTGGCCCTGTGTAACCAATAGAAGTCAGCAAAAGTGATGCTTTATGACTTCAAGTCTAGATGATAAGAAGTCTGCAGCTTCCACTAGGCTCTGGAATGCTCCCTCTTGGAACCCAGATGCCATACTGTTAAACGCTCAAGTCATGTGGCCACACGCAGGTGCTTCACTTGGCATCCTCAGCCGAGCTCCCAGCCAACAACCAGCATCAACTGCTAACAGTATGAGTGGAGCCGTTCTAGACATTGGATATTCAGGTGACTCCGACCACCAGCGCCAATGGACTGCCATCGCCTGAGAGACCCCAACCAAAAACTGTTCAATCAAGCCCAGCCAGCCCACAGAACCATGACGGATAATAATGAATTGTTTTAAGCCACTAAGCTTAGGGGTGGTTTGGTACATGTCAGTTGATAACTGGAGCAGAGGGTAAAGACTTTGTTAGAAATATATGTTAACGTGGCTAGAATAATCATTTAAAGATAGGTGTAGAGATTATAGCTTCTGATCTATAGAGGGAAAATGGAACAAGAAATTTATAACAAACTGTATCTCAAAGAAGGCAAGAAAGGAGGAAGAAAAAAGAAACAGAAAGCATAGAACATATTAAAATGTAATAGGAAGATAGAGAACAGTTCAGTTATATCAGTAATCAAATGTATTTGAACAAATTTTTCAGTTTAAAGGGAAAGATGGGCAGATTGGCTGAAAACAGAACAAAACAAACAGCAGTCATATTTTATATATAAGAGACGCACCTAATATATAAAGTCACAGAAGGATTTAAAGTCAAAGTATTGGGGAAAAAAGATGCCAGCCAAAATCTCATCCCAAAAAAAGGCTAGTGTTGCTATATAAATAGCAGACAAAATATACTTTTGGCAGAAAGGATCATTGCAGATAAAGAGGGTCATTATAGCAATATAATGATAAAAGGTTTTGTGCTTGAGGGAGGTATGACAATTTAAACTTGTATGCTCCTAATGACAGTCATAAAATATATAAAGCAAAAAATCAATAGAACCAAAAGATGAAATAGACATATCCACCATCATAATGGGAGATTTAATATACCTCTCTTAATAAATGAAAGGTCAAGCAAACTGAAAATCAGTTACAACAGAAAAGATTTCAGCAAGAACCCAATTAAAGAACTTGATCTAACGGATATATGTAGAACACTGTAGCCAGTGTTAGAACATACATAATCTTGTCAAGTAGACATGGAAACATGTATAAAAACTAACTTCCTCTTAGGCCATGAAGCAACCCCAGCAGTGGTTAGTACCACATAGCGCGTTCTTTGACTACAATGCAATGGAGTTAGAGATCAATAACAAAAAGATAATTAAGGAATGCCCATATATTTGAAAAGTTTTAAATGCAATAATAAATAATCATGGGTCAAAAAAGAAAAAGAAAAATTAGAATACCTGAGTTGAATGAAAATAAAAATATATGTTAGATATATAATTATACGTATGTAAATGTAAATACACACAATACGTGAAATCAAGTTAACTCTGGTGTTGCAGCTAAAGCAGGTGTGGGCGTTGATGACATTGGAGGCTCCCATGCCTCCCCTATTCTCTGGGCCTCTGTGTTCCTCCCCGCACTGTAGCCCCTGCCTCTGAAATCAGCCTGGAGCTGTGACTCATCCAGTAGAATGTGTTGGACATGTGCTGTGCCGGTCCCTGGTCCCTGAGCGCCCTACCCCTGCTGGGCCTTGGAGTGGCTGTAAGGGTGCCTGGAATCCATGTGTCTGATGTGTTTATGCATTTTCTGAATTGGCAGATACAAAAAGCGTAACTTACATCATGTGGGAGGGGAGTGGTGAAAGTTTTTTTAATGTGAAAATGGGGCCCTTATAACATAACGTTGAGACCTGCCTTAGAAGCCAGCCTATTTTCAGAAGTAAAAGTAAATTTACGTTTTCATTAGTGTCCTGGAGCTCCCCAAACAGCTCCCTTGCTACCCAGCCCTTGTAGCCTTTCGTTTTCACATTAGGTAACTAACTCCCATCCCCTCGCCCAGCCAGCCTCAAGCTTCCAGACCCATCTTACGGGCATTTCTAAAACTGGCGGTTTCTTTTCTCGTTTATTCAGTTTCCTTTTATTGACTGCTGGCTCAGTCACAGAGATACAGGAATGAGTAAAAGTGGTCTCACCTAAAAACCCTGCTCAATTTTAGGGGAGGACATTAACAGATTGGGCAGAGCGGGTGAATGGGGAAAGGGCCAAGAGAGTGGGCCACTTGGCGTGCAGATGGCACAGTGCAGTCAGGCGGGGTGGAAACTCCCCGGTTCAGATCATGGGGAGGGGGACGTAAAGGGACTCTCAACCCTGTTTCACTCGCGCTGCTTAATGAGGCAGAAGATGGGGACACTGTTTCACCAAGATTTCCACCAGGTACGGTTAAGTAAACCGAGTGTTGGCTGAACTTGGAAAACTCCTTAAACCAGTTGAACAAATGAAGCACTGCTCTAATGAAAAGAACTCTGATTTCTATTGCTGGATAATAGCTTCGAGCTTTAATATATTTTCTGTGAAATACATACCTGTGCTCGTGCGTGTGTCTATATATTTTTAAGGGCTCCTTTGGTTTGGATTTGGCTTATTACAAAGAATAATTTTAAACCAGCTTTAAAGAAACACACCTTCTCCGTCTCCCTTTTTCCTCCTCTCCCTCTTTTGCTCCCGCGATGATTTTTATCTGTCCTGTAGAGGGCCTACTGGCTGAGAGGTAATAAGAAGTGAAATTGTACATGCAAAAGGATATGCTGCCAAAGTTACTTTTTTGCAGTCAGGCTCTCTGGAAATTGCAGTGCATTTTCCCACTGAAACAGTTATTGGTGACTGGCTGCCCACAAAAGCCTATTTAGTCTATAATGTCTGTGCCATATAGTACCCTGCTAATTGTACTACAGAACACAACCGCCACCCTAGGTTCCCATGGATAAATGCATTTCAAGTTCAAATTGGGATTCCAGGAACACATTTCCCTTGCTTCCCTGAGGGGATGGCAGCTGCCTGCTCCCAGCTCTTGCCCACTTCCTCCTCCACCACCTCTATCACTATCCTTGCTCCTGTGCCCTGGGCCTTTTCTCATCTGGGTTAGAGTGAGGACTGTCAGCGTGAAGCCGTAGATCGTGGCTCTGGGAGCCCAGAGCAGGGGAGCCCAGAGGACCAGGAGCTGGAGGGAGCCCTGCGGGAGTGGAATGAGGGGTAGGGGCTTCAGTGAATCAGACAGGAGGAGCTGGGGGGCTACCTCCTCCCGCTAATGAGCGCCCTGTGTGGATCCCCTGTTCTCGGTACCAGAGGGCAGCCAGCTGCAGTGCCTGGGCCAGGGGCAGCCCTGGTGGAGTCCCCAGTGGCTGAGGACTATGACCTCCTGTGAGAGGGGACGGCGGCTGGAGGTGCTGAGATTGGTGTCCTGCACAGTGTTTCCCAAAGGTGCCCACAGCTCCGGTGGTACCCAAGTGATTTGACTCAAACCATGAAGAGCCATTTTTGTTTTAAGTGTCATCTCTTCATTTTTATAGTCACCTTCTGTTTCTAGGAAGGTATAATGGTTTTCCATTTATGATAGCGATGTAAAATTTTTTGATTGAAATAGACTTATTTCAGCCAAAAGTGAACTGGCTTAAAGAAAATAATTAAGTACTGGAAGTGCATGTGTGTGAGGGACACATAACGTGGGCCAGTTGGCCATCCTAAATGTACATGTTTAGGGCAACACAGTGGAGCTGGCAACATGGAGAGGATGGGAAAGACTACAGTCAACGGTCTCCCCAGCCTGTCTCCAAGGGAGGGGTGTTGGACACTTTATATCATAGATGCGACACCTTTCTAATGAAGTGTAATTTTCTGTAAAGATGTGGTTGGTAGCACCAGGTGTCCTGAAAGATGCACTTCCAGAGTTGCTGCCACATGGCTCCCACCTCTTCCAAAGGCTATCATATCTCGTGCAGTGGTTGCCGAGCTCCAGTAGCCAAAGGTAGGAGAAAACGACACCTCTTCATCTTACTTTTGGTACCTTCCTCATGTGTGCAATTGGAATCGTTTCCACAGGGAGAAGGCAAACCTTGCCATCACCCTCCACAATGACCAGGAGGAGATCATGGCCCAGGCCACCTTCCTGGACTATCCCAACTGGAATGTCGCCCCGCAGGACGACTGGGTGTCCGTGTTCCGGGAGCTGGACAGTGAAATCCCATGCACAGTGAGTAACCGTGCACGTTGCTTATGAGAACAGCTTGAATTTGGAAGGGAAGTCCTGTGTTTGCTTATAGGTCGTCTCAGTTTTTAGACTGAGCAGTTCAAAAGTCACAACAGAAAGTGTGTGACATCATGACAGACAGAAATGAACTTATCTGGTGGAGAGGGAAGGGGAGTCTGAGAGCAGGAAGCCTCAGAGGAGGACTGGGGGTGGGGCACGGCAAGGAATTAGCGGAGCATCAGGACTGCGCTTCCCAGGCCTCCACGCTGTGCTCCCAAGTCTTTGACCTGCTGGGAGGGACCTGCCATTTACACATCTGCCCCTGAAATAATGACAACAGAGCCTCAGATTCAAGTCACGCTCTGTAATTTTCAAAGTGCCCTCATGGGCTCTGGCTTATTTGATGTCTCCCAGCTGCGGACACAGGACACCCTGTCGACCCACAGAAGCCAGGTCATCGGGTCTCAGGGAGTTGGGCTTTGGTAGCCTGAGCTGTCCCTCGGCTGCCAGAGCCAGGCCAGCATCCGGCCCCAGTTGCTGCGGAGAGCCAGAGGCTGCATCTGCGGGCAGCATGCTTGCCCTGTCAGTGGAGTTCAAGAGCACGCCTCGGAGCCCTGGGGAATGGCAATTGTGTGAACGAGTGGACTTGCGCACGCACACATGCAAACACGCACAGTCCAGCACTTAGTTACCCAGCATCTGTTCAGCTAGAGGCTGCCTCCCCCTGGTCCCCTGCGCTCACAGTCACCACTGTCAGAAAAATTATCTCAAGCTTGGAAATAGGCCAAAAAGATTCTTTCCATTGTGCTTGTACTTTTGATTGATTTTCTATTGACTAAGCTATTTTACAGTTCCGTAGGAACGGTGATTAACTGGTAGATTTTTGTCCATTTGAGATGTAAATAACTTCAGTGTGGTGGAAGAGATAACCTCAAAGTTTACAGTTTCTGGCCCGGTGGGACCTGAACTCTTTTGTATCTAGCTGGGCAATCTTCTAACATTTCCTCATTAAAACTGCCTGAAGCCAGCTTCTCAAGTGCAATGAATTGTTTTTTATCATCTCACTGGCCGCCTCATGAATTGATGGGTTGAATCAATCTCTGATATGTGCATTTTGTATTTGCATTAGGGTCATGATTTTACCTTTTTGAAAATTATAAATTAACACCATTCTTCCTAAATTCTTTCCCCTTTTGTTCCTTTTCTTGTTCTTTTAAAATTGTTTCTTTTTAAACTACTTCCTTCAATAGTGTAGAGCTGGGCCATCCTGTAGGGTACATCAGCCATATGTAGCTATTCGGGCACTTGAAATGTGGCTAGTTTGAACTGAGATGAGCTCTGAGTATAAAATACGCACTGGACATCAAACACTCAGTAGGAAAAAAAGAGTATAAAATACCTTGTTGAGAATTTTTATATTTACTACTTCTTAAAAGGATAATAATGTGAATATATTAGGTTAAATAAAATATACTAACATTAATTTCACCTGTTTATCTTTACTTCTTTTTAAAAATATATCTACTAGAAACTTGAAAATTACATATGTTCCCAGCATTTGTGGCTTGAGTTATTTTCCTATTGGACAGCATGGGTATAGAGGCTTATGGCTTAATGGCTTACCTACCCCGGGGGTATCTGCAACTAAAATAATGATTTCTATCTTAAAGCTAAGGAATAAATATTGAACTGTAATATTTTTGATGGAAGAGAGAATTTGGGGGATAAATCAGCCAAGTAATAAACCATGCACTAGCAAGGCGAGTCCTGATCAGAATGTAAAGCAGATGCCATGGGGTTAAGTGAGCCCGTGCATGGGACGTGCTCACATTGCGACATTGACCTGTCACTGTCGCTGTTGTTATCTGGACTCTGGAGTTCGTGTTGCTTGCCTTTGGGGAGTTTTCAAGCTCATGAACTAAACTCATGATTCTTCTCTCGCCATTTTATGCCTGATAAACACCTTCTGAGTGTTCCTAGGGCACGTGCCACCCAACAGGAGGGGAGACCAAGGCACACGGATGTGCAGGTGGTCACCCAAGGCCGTCTGTGAAATTGCTCGGGAAACAAGAGACACGGAAGTGCTCCTGTTGTCCAGATCGAGGTGCAAGCACTGCCCTCACCTCACCGCTCAGCCCCCGCCCATTTGCATCGTCTCTAGAATTTGAGGATTCGTCCGTAAACACAGGGGTACTGAGTTGAACAGAGGGATGTGGGGATGTGTAGAGCAACTCCTCATGACCAGCCACTTAGAAAGTCTTCAGTACAACTGAGTCACATTGCTGTACGGAAGAAATTAATACAGTGTCATAAACCAACTATACTTCGATAAAATTAAAAAAAAAAGTTACGGGGCAGCGTTCTTTAAAACCCCTAAAGACGTGACCTGAAAGCCATATTAGAATCTTGCTACTTTGTTTTCCGCTCCCAGGTTTTCTGGGTCCCGAGCGTAGTATTTGCTTCTGACTCTGGGAATGTTGAACAAAACAAGCCGTTGGATTCCTAGTGGGGCATCTGCCTTCCATCCTCCGAATTCATGAGAGGCGCTTTCCCTGGTGTCACTTGAATAGAGCAGCAGCTGCTGACTCCAGAGCCCCGGGGGAGGGGGATTGTCTTTCACTTGGGCTGAGGCGCCCTGGGGACAAGACCACTGAGTTCAGAATCGACTTCACTCCCCCGCAGGCGCCCCCCTGCCCGCGGCCGGCCCGTAGTGAGGCGGGAGGAAGGGCCCGACACGCTGGACTCATTTACGACCCCCGTTTCCTTGAATAATTCCGAGCTAGGAGGACAGAAAGTGGCTCGAACCCTGCCTGGGTGTCTCCTTATTTTAGACATAAAATAGCTTACACCGACACCAGGCAGCTCTGTGCCGTGGCTGCCCCCAGACCCTCCCCCTATCTCCCACCCCTCCCCTTGCTCTGACTCAGCCTCTAATCGTGTCCTCTTTTCTTCTGCAGCCTCTGAACACGTTGTTCATGCACCTCTTTGTGGCAGTGGACGAGTATTCTGTCGGCTGCTGCAAAGAGATTATTTGGTGAGTGGCCACGGCGTGGCAGACAGTGACACAGGACACTGGCAGCAGCATTGTAGACGAGACACGTTCATGTCTTTATCATGTCTTTAACTATCTGGATAGTCAAAAAAATTTTTTTAAAGGAAATTCTTTGAGGTGTTCAATTTGCTTGTACTTTCTGGCTCTAGTCAAGCATTTACTCTGAACGGTGGTGATGTTTCTGAAAGAAAACAATACTTCCTTTGAATGGACGCCTTTAACTACCACTGTTGGAGGCAAACAGGTCACGCGGTCATTTGAAAAAAATGGATTTGGGGGGAGGAGGGGAAGAGAAAAGGTCACAGGCTTGGATGTTTCTAAAAATAGTTTTCCTCAATCTCATCCTTAAACATGTTATTAACAGGACCGCCTGCAGAAACCTGATCCGCGGGGCTTCCGCCACAATGGGTCTCTGCCAGGCTGCACAGACATTTGGGGGTGGTGGCCTCAGCTCTCAAGTCACTTTGCAGTGTCACACCAGACCATCCAGATGCCAGGGCAAAGGTTAATCTCAGCAGAAACCTGGTGCGCCGTGGGGACATGGTGCCTTGGTTCTCGCTGCCTCCATGGAACAGATAGAAGAGGGGGCATTGGAATCCAGGGAAAAGCAGAGAAGAAAAAGGAATTGCCTCGAAGACGTTCTTGCCTTTGCAGGCAGGGAGCAGGGCGCCCAGGTGGATCTATGAACGCCTCATTTTTGTAGTGAAGGTGTTCGTCTCACCAGGTGGTGGCTAATAGGATTGTTGACACCCCGTCCCCTCCCTTTCCCTCGCCAGGACCGTGTTCAAGGCGGTGCCAGACCTGCACTTCATATTCCTCATCGTGCCGTCCTACATGAGCCTCGGTAAGTCCTCCTCCACCACCTCCTGGCCCCAGTCGCTAACCTCGGAAATTTGTGCTTAAAATGGGGCTTTGGGGATGGGACATAAGAACCATGGGTCTCCAGGTCCTCAATGTATAACGTGCCCATTCAATTGTAACAATTAAAACACCCGTTAGAATGGAAACTACATTTGTCCTGAAGTCCTAAAGTTATTCCTTGGTAAATCGAGGCCTCACTTGTTTGTCTCTGGGATTTAGGCTCGACTCTCATAACTGTGTTCGACCAAGTGGGGAACATTCCAAGCCTGACGTATGATGAGGACTTTGCCGTGCACATATGTCACAGGCACAGCCACTACCCTCAGCTACACATCCGCAAAGCCAGGTAAGTGTGGAGCCGTGCCTTTTGTTACCTAAGCTTTACCCTGACGGTTACCTTACAAAGAGTTTAAAAATTGCCACTTCTTACAGTAAGTGATTATAGCTTGAATGAAATTGCTTTATAATACCCAGAAGCATTACTTCATTTGGAGATGTTTACAATTCCCCTTGATGACATAATTTGCAGGACTGAATATCTGATGAGACCCATTTGGTGCCGTGTGGTCAGCAAAGCGGTGCATTTACGACTTAAGGGTTTCTGAAGACACACAATCCTTGGCTCCACACTGAATGAAATAACTTTCAAATAAAACAAACATAGAAATGAATCTGCCTATTTAGTTTTCCCGGTAAAGCCCACCTACTTTCCAGCATTCAGTGAATGAGGATTCTGTTGACCCCAAAGAGGAGTTTTCCAAGCTGAAAGTCTTTACCATCCACGGCCCACATGGCGTGCCTTGTAAGTCAGCAATCTCAAGGCGATAGCTGTGGCAGATTCTGTTTTCCAAAGAAGGCCATCTTCTATCCTGCACGCTCTCCTATAATGTGGCCTGGCCACTCTTCTCATCAAGAGGTGGGGTCCGTGTCCGCTCTTTTTGAGTCTGGGTGTTTTATGGCTGCTGTGGCCCATACAGCATGGCGGAAGGAATGCTCTGTGACGTGGGAGGTTGGGAGGCTTCTGCCTGGTTCTCTTGGGATGCTCGCTGTGGAGGAGACGAGGGGGAGAAGTCTGACTGCCCTGAGACCACCGTGCCGGAGAGGCCACGAGTCAGTGCTGGGCCCGCAGACCCAAGGGGCTACCGCTGACAGCATTCACCGTGTAGACGTGCAGCCCAGGAGAACCCCCAGTGTCCACAGCCCCGCTGACATCTGACTGCAGCCGCATGAGAGACCCCAAGCACGCACTGCCCAGCTGAGTCCTCCCAGGTTTCTGATGCACAAAAGTGTGAGCAAAATAGAACGGCTGTTTTGAAATAAGAGGGCCTATAAAATCATTTCACAAGGGTGGTTTGTTCCTTTATCAGTGAAGAGTAAGCTGTATCTTTTGGGGGTAACCATTGCCATATTTGTTTTTGTTTGTTTGTTTGTTTTTATTTTGGGCCGCACCACGTGGCACGCGGGGATCTTAGTTCCCCGACCAGGGATTGAACCCGTGCCCCTTGCAGTGGAAACGCGGAGTCCTAACCACTGGACCGCCAGGGACTTCCCACCATTGCCATATTTGATGAGTGCTGGATTTCTTTAGAAAGTATCGAATCTAAATTTTTATAAAGCAAGAGCCTAATGTTTACCAGGCACGTAGTATTATGGCATAATTGTTAAGAACTTGCAATAATGACATCAGGTAGATCTTGATCCTGATCTTGGTTTTACTACTCACCAGATGGGTTAACTTAAAGAAGGAACTGGGCCTCCTCAGGCCTCATTTTCCTCTCTGTCCGTGGGTGTGAGCATATTGTCTGCTGTATGGGACTGTTGTAGTGATGGGATGAGCTGATAAAAATCAAGTACTTAGCACACTGCCAGTCACATGTAGGTGCCCAAGGAAATTAAATATTATTATTAATATTATTAGAGAGTTATGTGGGGGAGAGAGACCCATCTATGATAAACTGTGATGCTGTGTAGCTTGAAGGAGGGAAGGACAGAGACGGATGAAGACACCTTCAACCCCCCCAGGCCCCCCAAATCTAAATGTCCATCAACATGTAAATGTTCACAAACTGTGGTACCTCTGTACAATGGATACTACTCAGCAATGAAATGGAATAAACTACGTATACACACAATTGCATGGATCAATCTCAGAAAGCTTATGCTGAATGAAAGAAGGCAGACGTAGAAACAAAGACCATATACTGTTGATTTCACTTGTATGATGTACAAAACAGGAGAGGTCAGATCAGTGGTTGCCTCTGGTGGAGGGAAGAGTGATGGTGGGAGGGATATGGTGGGGAGACAGTGCTCTGTGCATTGATCGGGGTGCACGCAGCTGTCAAAGGTCATCGAGCTGCACTCTTAATATCTGTGCACTGTACACTATATTGTTATACCTCAGTGGGAAAAATGTAAAAGAAAAGAGGCTTCATAGAGAAGGTAGCCTCTGAATCTGGTCAGGAAGGATGAGTCAGAGTTCAGCCAGATGGACAGAATGGGCAAAGACATGGAGGCAGGAAAGCACCCGGAATGTCGGCTACCAGGCAGGTGGGCAGATGTGAGGAAGAGCAGAACTGTGATGAACAGGCTTTAACTTGCAGCCAGCAGGGAGCACTGAAGACAGGCATGGTATGGGCTGTATGTTAAAAAGAACTGATTTTCATGTGGCCAGTGGCTTGCAGGGGAGGAGCAGAGAACAGTCTGGCCAAGAATGATGCCGGCTGGAATTCAGGCAGTGATGAATCAAAGAGGTCCAGGTTGGGGAATGGATCAAGGCAGGTGCATAGATGCAAAGAAATGTTTGAGAGGGAAGGTGCAGTTTGATCGCCAATTGGTTAGAGAAGTTGAAGGATGAGAATGAGTTAATGGTGACTCGGGGTTTCAAGTTTAGGGGGGATGGTGGATTCATTAACTGAAAGTGGAAATAATAGCACTAGATGGACAGGAGACAGTTGGAAATACAGGGCTTCTCATGAATGAGGAGATCATGAGAATAAAGGAGATGGTCTAGTTGAGGGGGAGATTTTAAAGTGAAAAGCAGAGGATTAGAACACAATTTTGAAAGATGAAAGTGAGCCGTTAATGATTGTAAAGAGAAATTGGAAGAGGAGTATTGTAGAAGTCAAAGACTCTTAAAGTGGCAAATCAAATAATTCGTAGGGAAATCGAATAATTTGAATACAAAAAAGAGACCCTTGGATTTGGTAATTTAAAAGACACAGATGAGATGAATAAAATTGATGAACTACTAGCCAAACTGACCAAGAAAAAAAAAAAGAGAAGATATATCACTGATATCAGTATTGAAAGAGGAGATATCATTACAGATCCTATAGACATTGAAAGGATAAAGGAAGACTGCAACAACTCTATAAATTCAACAATTTGTGTTCAAACACAAACTACCAAAACTCATTTTAAAAATAAGAATAGGACTTCCCTGTTGGCGCAGTGGTTAAGAATCCACCTGCCAATGCAGGGATACGGGTTCGAGCCCTGGTCTGGGAAGATCCCACATGCCATGGAGCAACTAAGCCCGTGTGCCACAACTACTGAGCCTGCGCTCTAGAGCCTGCGAGCCACAACTACTGAGCCCCGCACGCCTAGAGCCTGTGCTCCGCAACAAGAGAAGCCACCGCAGTGAGAAGCCAGCGCACCACAACGAAGAGTAGCCCCTGCTCACTGCAACTAGAGAAAGCCTGCACAAGCAACGAAGACCCAACGCAGCCAAAAATAATTAATTAATTAAATTTATTTTTAAAAAAAAGAATAACTTGAGTAATTCTATACCTATTAAAGAAAAGTCCAGTGAACTTTGGGTGAGAGGGAGGATGGCTGCCTGCCCTGATGCTGGCCCCTCCCCCAGCCCCCGCCCATCCTGACTTGCTTCTTCTCTTTTCTTTCCTCTTGTTGTTGTGGCTCTGAACTCTGCCCCTTCCAGGATCTGGGCCTCAGCTTTCTCCCAGGCTCATCCCTTTGCCTCCTCTGCGCCAGTCTTGGCCACTCAGTCCAGTGCTCTACCTCTGGCCGCTTGGCAGTTTTTTAAATTATGTTTCGAGAAATTTCTGAAAATTAACTTCTTAGGCTCTTGTAAGTAGTCTCACAATTGCTGTAATTTTGTCTTCATTTCATTTAAAAATCTCATTTTTTTTCTGCCAGTTGCTAATTAATTTGGGACATGGGCTCATTTAATAAAATGAATTATATTTTCAAATCAGAAAAGATTTTAAAGAAAAAATTACTCATTGTTTCAGTCTTCTATGTGAGTATGTAACTATACATGCAAATGCGAGTATGTGAGTGTATTCTCTCTCTCTCTCTCTCTCTATATATATATATATATATACGCACATATATGTCTATAGTCATGATAATATGTTCTGTTAATTGTATTTTCCACTTGAGGTAGCAGCTCATCCACCTTCAATTTTGTTCTTTTTCATGGCTGTGTGGTATTTCATCGTGCGGTTCTACTATAATTCATTTAAGTATTCCTTATTTATGGAAATTTGTCCTCCTTTTTTTCTATAACAAGAAATGCTGTGGTAAACAGCCTTGTACATATATTTTTAAGCATTCATGCTATTTTTGTCTGTAGTATAGATACCTACAAGTGGAATTTCTGGGTAAGGTTGTATTAAACACTAAAATTTTAAAATAGATACTACCAAATTATTCAACCAAATAATCATGTCAATTTATATCCTAACCAACAGAGTCTCGTTTTCTTGCACCCTCATTTATGCTGGACGTTTCAGTTATTAAAACTGTCTCCAATACAACAGTAATTCGTGGTAACTAGTGGTTATGAACTGGTCTCCCAGTTCCCTCCTTCCCACCCCTCCTTCCTTTCTTCCTTTTACCCTTGAACACTTGAGTGTTACGAGTGCTAACCTTCATGGGGACAGGCTGTCCTGGCCTGAACTAAACCTCACAATTCCTTTCCCTGAGGTCATGCTCATTCAGCCTCTGAGGGTGAATGGTCCTGCTGGTCCAGAAAATCTGCAAGAAGCAATTCACGAGAGGAACATAGTGCTGGTGGCAAAGAGATGACAGAGGGTACTTTGTAATGAGGAAGGGATGTTTATAAAAAGAGAACTTTTTAGTATATAGTAGTGAAATACAGAGATAACTGGCATTATGAGAGTTGATGCTTTTGCTTGCAGAAGGGGAAGTGTAACACATCTTAAGAGGCCCTCTGTCCACAGCGTTCATATTAGAGTTTTGATACTTACAGGTGTAGGACTTCAGGTATCTGGAAAATGTACTTATGTGGATGATCTCCCTCCTTAAGGATACAGGAAAAAAGGACACTTCAAAATCTGATGGGCATGGCCAGGCGTCCACTTAGGCTGCCTCATTTCTCTTGTTTCCCCCGCATTTATTTCTCAACATCTGTTTCATCAGTTGTTACTTGCACTGATAATTAATGGTGAAGAACACAGTTCTTAAGACACTAAACCAGTGAAGAGTTTGGGGATGTAATTATCCGTCTGCCATTTCCCTAGCAACGCATTCAGAGCCAGCGAATTAACGCTGTAATCCCCAGTTCCGTTTCTTTGATTTTACCCCTGTGGAAAATTGTGCTGTAATGTGCCCCTCTACTTAGACACAAATTACTGAAGTTCCTGTTCTGTATTTTGCATAATATATGAAGTAAAGCATAGCTGCTTCTAGACACACCTTTATAATCTGTAATGGGCTTGATTAATCATTGGTGGTGGATTTGAGATGTTCTCAGATTTAGAAGCTATTGGAATGGCCTTTCTGGGGGGAAACCTACCTTTTTCAAGTCCTCACAGGGATAGGAGAGGACTCACTAAGGAAAGGATTGTGTGCTGTCAGTCAGTGTTGTAAAGTAATTTAAAGTTTCCTTTACATAGTACTGCTTTTTTGCTAATAACAAAAATTAAGTTAGGTCAACATTTAGGACTTTACGTCAATTTAGGACTTTAAAATGTAAGATGTGGTGTTTTTTAAATGCTAACTTCTCACCTTTTAAAGCAGTTATTTTTATTAAGCGTTTGATAGTCTCACGATTATTAGGAATCCACTTAAGCTTGACTTCTGAGCAATTTCATGTAAATGAACATTCTGATGCTTAAGTGATAAATATCCTAAAGCATTCAAAAGAAGTTGTAGGGCAGTTAGGAATTTCACCACTAGTCTTCTTGAGTCCTGATAAGTGACCCAGCAAATGGATTTGGTTCACAATCCAGCTGGAACTATGGTGTGCCAACGTAGACTTTTGGATCAGATCCCAGTGGTGTAAGTGCAGGGGCCTCTGGCCCTGAATGTGCTTTGAAGCACTTCATTCCAAAGTCCTCCATAACTTGTAAAATCATGACATTTTCCAATGAGTAGAAGCTAAATTGTTCCAAAACCCATGTTAAAGTTTTGAATGGAATATACAGTTTAGAAATGATGGATTTGATTCTCCTAAGGAAGACCACTAGAGGTCACAAGAGATCTTGGAAAGAAAAAGGCGCTTTGTTTTACACATCTGAATAAAAAGAAAAATCTAGTTGCTTAGCTGGCGCCCACTGTAGGTTCTCCAACCCCAAGTTGAAACTGTTCGTGGTAAGGGTTGGTTTAAGCCAAATACATTGCATTTTTTAGCACTACCACTAAAGTGGATTCTCTGAATTTTTCTTTATTCATTGATTTTTTTTTATCAGCATAGAAATTTATTTGAATTCAAAATAATATGGTTATATTTAGGATAATATAATAATTATGTAAAGCACATATCATCGTTGGCTCTGAAACAGTTCTAAAGATGTCATTCTTTTGAAGTCAAAAAATACGTAGTAAGCATGTACAAGGAAGCAAAAATATAAAAAATAAGTTTGCTGAGTATTGGGAGTTGTTGCAAGAGGGGCACACCAAGGTAATGTAACAGAGTCCAAATTACATAGCGTGCAGCAAGGAGTTCTCTTGCCTTATCAACTCCTGGAAAATGAACCGGTGACCTCAGAATGCAAGAATACCATCACTGGGTTAATAGGACAAACTTTCTGAGGGACACAGGGAGTAATTCACTATACTTCCCCTTTCTCTAACTAACTCCTTTTCTCACACCGATTTCTTTTCCTTCCTCCAGGATAGGTTTTATCCTGTGGGGAAAAAATTTGGTTTTATTTGTAAAGTGGAGTAAATAATATCCTGATTGGAGTAGGCAACGTTTTAGCTGACGATGCTCAAGAATCAAACTTCTGAAACAGGTCAATCAGCTAGCTAGCAGAGACCATCAGTGGCTTGCAGAAAAAAAACAAATTCAGATAATATGTGCTTGCTAAATAGATAAAAAGAATAAGCAGTTAAAAGTGGGTGAAAAATCCCAGGGTTTACTGTGACCTAGACAATCAAAAGCAGACAGGTGACCTTTGATTAAGCCCATTTACTTGTGGAGTGAGCTATAAGGGGCTCCAAGATAGAGTGTGGTTTCCAACAGCATCCACAGCCAAAGGGCAAACTCAGAATGTCTCCTCCTCTCGTAGAAACTGGAACACGGATGAGAAGTCTTTTTTGGAGTAGCCCTTCACACACATCATCCTGTAGATCTGATGGGCCTGAGTGCCCAGAAGGATTCAGCTCTTCATGCTGGTAGCAGAGTCTTGTGTTAATCTCAGATCCTTAGCCCTGAGTGTTGTTCTGAATCCACCCTGATAAGTTAGCAGCCGAGGGAACTCCATCCGTCACCCCAGGTACAGGATTATAAGTGTCACTTGACCAACATCGTCCTGAGCTCATATTTAGGATTTTAGCCCAGAGTTTTGGGTCAAGCCCTAACCTGATTCCCAGATTCATAGCTTCAGCAGTTCCGGTCATACTAATAGCTAACAGCAAGTTGTTGCAGATCTTCGCAGCCTGCCCACTCCCAGCAGCTCCGCAACATGCCACATTGGAGCCCACGTATCCCAGCAGCTGTTGGGCAGCAGCAGCAAATTCTTCTGCGACTCCTCCCACCATAAACATGAGGTTCCCAGACCGAGCAGCTCCCACACCACCAGAAACAGGGGCATCCATGAAAACTGCTCCCATTTTCTCAACTTCTTTGGCCAATTCTTTCAAAACCATAGGATCAATAGTGCTGGAATCTATTAACAGTGAGCCTTTCTTCACTTTTTTTAGAATTCCATTTGCTCCAGAATAAGCTTCTATCGCATCAATGCTGGTGGGCAACACTGTGATAATTCTGTCAGCTTTTTCAGCTACATCTGCTGGGGAAGTCACTACCTGTTCACGTGCATCTAGAAACTCTTTGCGTGCATCAGGGAACACATCATAAATACTGAGTGGTTAGCCATGTTTCATGAGATTTTTTGCCATTGGACTCCCCATGTTGCCTACTCCAGTGAATCCAACTGGAGTCTTAGAAGCCACTGACCTAGAACACACGGCTGCAAGGCTGGCCACTGCTGGTTGCTGCCGACGGCTCCACGGAGCCATAAGGAGGCTGCCATGCTGCCCCCGCCCTGCCTCCCCGTGGTGACTTCCGCGGCTCCCAGCTCACCCACTGACTGCTAGGGTGCACAGTGCGGCGGGCGGGATCGGCTGCAGCTATTCATTGATTTCTTAAAGAATATGCACACATATATACACACTCTCTCAGGCTTAAATAAATACAATATTTATGGCATTTAAATATCAGAATCACTTTTCCAACGGTACATTTTTAAGTCTAGCTAATGAAATGCAGATCCTCTCTGGTTGTGGAAGATGCCATCAGACAGGAGAGAGGAGGCCATGCCAGTATTCTGAACACAAAGATAGGCTGCAGCCGTCCTTATGGCCCCTAAGCAGGAACTTTCCATCTGTAAGTTCGCAGTGGTTTCTTTGCTGGCAAGGAGACAACGCACACCTCCCGCATCCAGGGAAGCCACCTGTAGGTTCTCCTCTAGGCTTGTGATGCTACAGAAGAGTGGTCCGGATGCTGAGAGGTCCACCTGCCACCAAGGGACAGTGCCAGCCGGCCGGGCAAGTGCCCTGGGGTCTGGCATCGCGCTGCTCCTTGAAAGCCCCGTTCACTGATGTAGTGGAAGTGGTGAGTGAGTTTGTCCTCCCTTCTCCCCACCTCTGAGGAAGCCAGCGACAGCCACCAGGGCCCTGTCATCCTTCACCTTGTCTTCTCCTGGGTTTACAGGACACCCAGGCCCCAAATGAGGTGTCCTGAGAGGCTGTTGATTTTCTTCAGTTTCGGATCCCACCCCATTTTCACTGGCATGTTTTTCAGAGTTCGACGGACATTTAGGGGCCTGGATGATCAAACCCATTTCTATGGGATGGACCTTTTGTTTCCTCCAAACAAGTTAAAATAGTCTAGGGCTTCCCTGGTGGCGCAGTGGTTGAGAATCTGCCTGCCAATGCAGGGGACACGGGTTCGAGCCCTGGTCTGGGAAGATCCCACATGCCGCGGAGCAACTGGGCCCGTGAGTCACAACTACTGAGCCTGCACGTCTGGAGCCTGTGCTCCGCAACAAGAGAGGCCGCGACAGTGAGAGGCCCGCGCACCGCGATGAAGAGTGGCCCCCGCTCGCCACAACTGGAGAAAGCCCTCGCACAGAAACGAAGACCCAACACAGCCATAAATAAATAAATAAATAAATACATAAATAAAAATAGTCTATAACCGATTACATTAACACGCACGTGGTCGCCTTCTCCAAGCACGTGCTGGCTGGAAGCTCCAAAGGAAGGTTGATCCTTATTCGGCGGTGTCAGCCTCATTGTACTTTGTGTTGATCAACCCTAACCTTCATAATCATCACCACCTAAACTCTGGGGGTCACGGAAGTGCTGGGCACATGGCCCTGCTGTGCCCAGCGGCTCCACGGGAAGCTGTGGCTCTCCTCCTATCCGAGCGGCAGGCAGTGCTCTAATTTAAACATTTTACTGAATGAATTGTTTTCAGTAGCCAGGGTGTCTGTTTCCATGGGGCTGGACTTTGTCATATGCCATTTGAGACTCTGCGAGGCTGATGTCATACTTTATCATTAGTACCGGGGCTGATGCAAGATCATAAATCATCGATTACCCCAAGGAATGTGTTTCTTAGAACAAGTTCCTCTTTATCCATTTTGAGGAAGGGCTGAAGGGAGAGACTCTTCAGAGCTCCATGATTTGGATGTTTTCTTCTTATTCCCAGAAGAATAAGTGTTGAGGTGTGATTATGGATCTCTTTGTTCACGGGCTGCCAAGGGCTCATGATTAGGCTTACGGCCCCGGGTCTCTCTGAACCTTTATTCCTGATTTTTATACCACAAAGTAGTATTTTTGTGTCCATCGTATAGATGAAAGCCCATGGTACACAGTGGTAGCTGTCTTGATCCACTTAAGAAGATTAGGATATTGAATTACTTTCACATAATTTAAAATAATTCTCTCTATTAATAAATACTGATGTGGACTTTATTTTTTGGCAGGATATTTGAAAGTGGATTTGTTGGCTGTTCTCTCCTAGAATCTTCTTGTTTTGTTTTGTCTTAACCAATATCGTCCATGACTCTTTTTACAGAGAAGAGCCATCTCCATTAGCAGCACCCTTTTGCGGGTGGTTTTGCGGGGAAGTGAGGGGTTTCTGGAATGCACTGGGGCCTTCTCGGCCCTTCTAGCCGAGGTCCTGGGCTCTCAGGTGGAGGCAGCTGATGGGGGTTTCGGGGCATATCAGATGGAACTTCACAGTCCCCCACAGCAGATGCTGCCGGGGGCCGACTGCCTGCCCGAGAGTGACCTTGAGGGCGTCCCCACGCTGTACCCTCCCTCTCTCCTCGTACCTGCCCTTGTGCAGGTGAGACACCAAGGCTCAGCAGCTAGGGGACCGGGCCAGTTTCTCAACCAGGAGAGGCAGAGGCTGATTAGAGGGCTGGGAGCTGCCAGCGTGGAGCGGGGGTCACTCCCCAGAGGCGCCCCCTTGGGCCACACGTCCGCACCTGCAAACAGGCCGAGCGACGGCACCCCAGCGCTGTCAGTGCGTGCGGTAGGGCCCCGTCCACGTTGGCTGTCACTGTTGCCCCTGGGCTGTGGGCTCCAGGGTGTGCAGATGTCAAAGGTCAACAAAGCCGGACGATGGTAAGGAAAGATTTTAATCCGTAATAACCGTTGTGATAGGGGGAAACATCCAGGGTGGACTGAACTCAACTTTGACTTGTACGGAGGTGACTGGGCCTTTTTTTTTTTTTTAATTTTAATTTATTTATTTTTGGCTGCATTGGGTCTTCGTTGCTGCATGCCGGCTTTCTCTAGTTGCGTTGAGTGGGGGCTACTCTTCCTTGCAGTGCATGGGCTTCAGTAGTTGTGGTGCGCGGGCTTCAGTAGTTGTGGCATGCGGGCTCAGTAGTTGTGGCTCACGGGCTTAGTTGCTCCACGGTGACTGGGCCTTATGAAGAGAAAAGGAGGGAAAATAAAATATAAATAAATAAATAAAATAAAATAAAATAAAGAGGAAATGAGGGAGCTGGGAGGGGAGTGAACAGGGTCTCAGCAGAGTCAGGGAAGTGACGAATTACAAAAAGTGGGAAGGCGGGGTTGGTCCCTGTGAGACCCATCTGAGTCACTCACTAGCCCTGATGGAAATTGGGCTTCTGACCCCCCACAGAGGCTGGGAGATGGGGCCTTATCCTCAGGTGTCAGCTGGAACAAACAGGAACTTCTTCTGGCAGCCCTGAGCTTTCTCAGGCAGGCACTTTAAGGGGGTCTCAGGTCATTCTAGGGATGTGGCCTTGAGCTGTTAGGAACTGTTAGTGTTTGTTCATGTCTTTTCAGGCCTAGTGGAAAAGAGGCTCAGGGTGTACTAGGCTAGGGTCTGGTCATGGAGTCTTTGTCACTCATTAGATGGAGCTGCTATTAACATCAAAGAGAACATATTAGAAGATGAAGTGGGATGATGAAGATGACAGAGTAATGAAATAAGGGGGAGGGGGGATAAAGGTAGTAGCCAAATCAGTTACACTAGAAAAAAATAATACAAATATGGAACATTTTAAAAGAAAAGGACCAGGAAAATATATAAGAACATCCTAGACAGGTAAAATAGAGTAGACTTAATCAAGACTTAATAATCTGCTAAAAAGAAGAAAGGAATGTGGAATATGGCAGCAAAATGGAGGCCAAGGACCAGCATCCTCGTGCTGCTGTAAACCTGGTTCTTGGGTCCTCTTCTCCCCACCCACACTGGTGGTCGAGGTCACAGTAGAGGTCGTGAGAAGGAGGCTTGAGGCAGACATGCCCAGGACGGTGAGCAGACCTTCGTTACCTTCAAGCCAGCATCTCCCCCTCCATGGAAGTAGAGAGACGTTTTAGGAGTAAAGGGTACCATGGGCCCGTTGGGAGGAATGCAAAAACAAGCTTAAATATTCTTTATCTTAGTAATTCCCAGAGTCTTTATAACTGTGACGATCTATGAGGGACCCTATAGCGGAAAAGTGTTTTTAGACAGGGGATTTCTTCTAAGGGGAGGAAGGGCTGCTGGGAGCAATATCATAGAAGCAGTGCTCCTTGGAGCACTTTTGGGAGGTGCTGTGCCCACCTTGCTGTCCTTTGGCTCGTGAGCGATACTGCCCTGCAGTCCACGCCCAGCCGGGCCGAGTGTGTCCCCTCTGCCTGGGACATCCCACCTCCAAGTCTCGACACAGCTTCCTCCCCGTCTCTTCACTCAGGTCTCACTCAAGTGTCACTCCGTGACCCCGTCACTCTCCATCCCAAAGCAACTTACCACTCTTTGAAATGTTCCAGGTGATTTGTTTGTTACATTTTTGTTGTCTGTTCCCCCCATTAGAATGTAAGTTCATTTCGTGGGCGTGTTGCTCTATCCCTGGCATTTAGAACAGGGTCGCAGGAGCAAACAGAGGAACCAGCACTGAATTTAAGCCTTTCCGGTAAACAGGGTGGAAGATCACGACGACCTCGTGCCAATATTCCTGCACCATGACACCATCCTGAAGGAGACTTATGGCGAATACTTCCTGGCTGAACTCATAGAGGCCCAAGATGAAGAGAATCATGCCGTCGTGTGTGAGGTGCGTGATAACCCACCTGGGGGCCCGCTGAGGGAGAGGGATGAGAGAAGTGAGCAGCTCTGGTCCTGGTTTGCTGAGCATCCTGGGAGCTGCCTCCCTTCCTCCTTCTAGGTGGTGTGCCCGGCCCGCCTCCCAGCTGTGCCATCACCCACCTCCCCAGGGTTCCCGCTTTAGGTTTTCAGGTTTTACGAGGTCCTTCCAGATGCCCAGTCTTAACAGGCTCCAGCTCAAACTAGATGCAGCTGACTCCAAGTTCCTGGAAAACAACTCAGGCAAACATCTTATCGTTTGGGCTATGTGCCCCTTGGAGGATGTGCAAGTCTTTGGTAGCAACAGTTAAAGCGAGCTTGACCATGATGGTGGGCTCCAGGTGTGATGGATTTAACTGATGATTACCCTCGGTTTCAGGAGGTGAATTCTATCTCAGAAAAAATTTCTGATGCCAGGATGCACTGAGACCAGTGAAAGCAATCTTTTGGGGTAGAGCACATCAGTATATTTAAAAAGCTCCCCACGTAATTCCAATGTGCAGCCCAGGTGGTAAAACATTTATCTACATGATGGAGAACACATCGGGTGAAGAACAGGATTAATTTAGATATACATGGGCGTTAGTTTCTTAAGGTGAGACCTGGCCCTGAAAATTAGATTCTGATATACTAGTCCATGATAGCTGTTTCTTCTACATTGAAATACTTAATTTTTATTCTTTCATGTTTAGGTTTTTGCATTGTCTTTTAAGGACTTGCTTTCAAATATTGTCGTTTGACCTTTAGCTCCAGGCTGGTGACAGAAGGAAGGGTCAGGAAATATTTGGGCCCAGCAGCACCATTTTGAAAAGCCATGTCTTACACGATGAGACAAAAACTACTGATAATTAAAATGATTCATACAGACCCAAATAAGGGCTTTTAATGATCCAACTGTACCTATTCAGTTTTGTCAGGTCTTTGTTTTTTGGAGAAGACCTTTATTTATTTATTTTTACAGCTTTATTGAGATATAATTGACATATAACGTTGTATAAGATTAAGGTGTACAATGTGTTAGCTTGATACACTTATATATTGCAAAATGATCACCACGATAGCATTAGCTAACACCTCCATCATGTCACATAATTACCATTTTCTTTTGTGGTGAAAACATTTAAGGTCTACTATCTTAACAACTTCCAGGTATATCATAGAGTATTATTAGCAATAATCAACATGCTGTACATTAGATCCCCAGAACGTATTCATCTTATAACTGGAAATTTGTATCCTTTGATCAACACCTCCCCTTTGCCCTGTACCTAACCCCTCATAGCCACCATTCAACTCTCTGTTTCTTTGAGTTCAACTTTTTTAGATTCCACATAAAAGCAGTATCATACAGTATTTGTTTTTCTCTGTCTGACTTATTTCACTTAATATAATGTCCTCAGGATCCATCCTTGTTGTCACAAATGGCAGGATTTCCTTCTTTCTCATGGCTGAATAATATCCATTACATATATGTGCACATATATATGTATACATACATATGTACATACATACATACATACCACATCTTCTTTATCCGTTCATCTGTTGATGACCACTTAGGTTGTTTCCATATCTTGCCTATTGTGTATAATACTTCAGTAAACATGGGAGTACAGAGATCTTTTCAATACCCTGTTTTCATTTCCTTTGGATATATACCCAGAAGTGGAATTGCTGAATCATATGGTAGTTCTATTTTCAATTTTTTGAGGAACCTCCGTGTTGTTTTCCATAGTGTCTGCACTAATTTACATCCCCACCAACAGTGCACAAGAGTTCCCTTCATCCTTGCTAACACTTGTTATCTCTTGTCTTTGGTGGGTATTTTTTTTTTTTTTTTTGGCCGCACTGTGCACCACGTGGGACCTTAGTTCCCCAACCAGGGATCGAACCTGCACCCCCTGCATTGGGAGCTCAGAGTCTTAACCACTGAACCACCAGGGAAGTCCCTTTCTTGTCTTTTGATGGTAGCCATTCTAACAGGTGTGAGGTGATAATCTGATTTTGATTTGCATTTCCCTGATGATTAGTGATATTGAGCATCTTTTCATGTACCTGTTGGCCATTTGGATGTCTTCTTGGAAAAATGTCTATTTAGTTCCTCTGCCCATTTTAAAATTGGGTTGTGTGGTTTTTTGCTATTGAGTTGTATGGGTTCTTTGTATATTTTGGATATTAACCTCTTATCAGATATATGATTTGTGAATATTTTCTCCCATTCTGTAGGTTGCCTTTTCATTTTGTTGTGTCTTTTGCTGTGTAGAAGTTTTTTTGTTTGATACAGTCTCACTAATTTTTTCTTTTGTTGCTTGTGCTTTTGGTGTTATATCAAAAAAATTGTTGCCAAGACTAATGTCAAGAAGCTTTCCCCTATGTTTTCTTCTAGGACTTTTATAGTTTCAGGTCTTATGTTTAAGTCTTTAATCCATTTCCAGTTCATTTTTGTCAGTGGCATAAGATAAGGGTACAATTTCATTCTTCACCATATGATTTTCTCATTTTCCCAGCACCATTTATTGAAGAGACTACCCTTTCTCCATTGAGTCTTCTTGGCTCCCTTGTCAAATTTTAGTTGACTGTAAATGTGGGAGTTTATTTCTGGACTCTCTATTCTGTTACATTGGCCTATGTGTCTATGATGCCAGTAGCGTACTGTTTGTTTGTTTTTTAATTTATTTTTAATTTATTTAT
The DNA here is from genome assembly GCF_028021215.1 of Eschrichtius robustus. Lineage (NCBI taxonomy): Eukaryota > Metazoa > Chordata > Mammalia > Artiodactyla > Eschrichtiidae > Eschrichtius > Eschrichtius robustus. Next base: position 48,650,693 of record NC_090839.1, on the reverse strand, counting down.
TTTTGGCTGCATTGGGTCTTCATTGCTGCGTGCAGGCTTTCTCTAGTTGCGGTGAGTGGGGGCTACTCTTCATTGCAGTGTGCAGGCTTCTCATTGTGGTGGATTCCCTTGTTGCGGAGCATGGGCTCTCGGCGCATGGGCTTCAGTAGTTGTGGCACGCGGGCTCAGAAGTTGTGGCTCGCGGGCTCTAGAGCGCAGGCTCAGTAGTTGTGGCTCATGGGCTTAGTTGCTCCGCGGCATGTGGGCTCTTCCCAGACCAGGGCTCGAACCCGTGTCCCCTGAATTGGCAGGCGTATTCTCAACCACTGAGTCACCAGGGAAGCCCCCATGTACTGTTTTGATTACCATAGCTTTGTAATATTGCTTGAAATCAGAAGTGTGATGCCTCTGGCTTTGTTTTTCTTTCTCAATGTTGCTTTGGCTTTTGGGGGCCTCTTGTTGTTCCATACAAATTTTATGATTTTTTTGTTTTCTGTTTCCATGAGAATGCCTTTGGAATTTTGATAGGGATTAATTGAATCTCTGGATGGCTTTGGGCAATATGGACATTTTGACAGCATATAATTCTTATGGTCCATGAACACGGGGTATTTTTCTATTTCTGTCTTCTTCATTTTCTTTCATCAAAGTCTTGTAGTTTTCAGTGTACAGATCTTTCACCTCCTTAGTTAAATTTATTCCTAGGTATTTTATTGTTTTTGATGCTATTGTGAATGGGACTGTTTTCAGTATTTCTTTTTCAGAGATTGTATTTCTAGTGTATAGAAATGCAACTGATTTCTGTGTGTTGATTTTGCGTCCTACAACCTTACTGAATTTGTTGATTAGTTTTAACAGTGTTTGGGTAGAGTCTCTAGGATTTTCTGTATGTAAGATCATATCATCTACAAACAAAGACAATTTTGCTTGTTCTTTTCCGATTTGGATGCAGTTTATTTCTTTTCCTTGCCTGATTTCTCTGGCTAGGATTCCAGTACTTTGGTGAAGAGGAATGGTGAGAGTGAGCACCCTCATCTTGTTCCTGATTAGAGGAAAAACTTTCAGTCTTGCACCATTGAGTATGATGATAACTGTGGGCTTGTTATTATTGGCCTTTGTTACGTTGAAGTATGTTTCTTCTATACCCAATTTGTTGAGCATTTTAATCATGAAAGGATGTTATATTTTGTCAAATCCTTTTTCTACATCTATTGAGATGATCATATGATTTTAATCTTTCACTCTATTAATGTGGTGTATCACATTTATTGATTCGCATGTATCAAACCTCCTTGCATCCCAGGGATAAGTACTGCTTGATCATGGTGTATGATCCTTTTAATGTGCTGTTGCATCCAGTTTGCTAATATCAATATTTTGTTGAGAATTTTTGCATCTGTATTTATCAGGGATATTTATCTGTAGTTTTCTTTTCTTGTAATGTTCTTATTTAGCTTTGATATCAGGGTAATGCTTGCCTTATAAAATGAGATAGGAGTGTTCCCTCCTCCTTAATTTTCTGGAGGAGTTCAAGAAGGATTGGCATTAATTCTTCCTTAAATGTTCATTAGAATTCACCAGTGAAACCATCTGATCCTGGGCTTTTCTTTATTGGGAAGTTGTTGATTACTGATTCAATCTCCTTACTTGTTATTGGTCTGTTCATATTTTCTATTTCTTCATAATTCAGTCTAGGTAGCTTGTCTGTTTCTAGGAATTTATCTGTTTCTTCTAGGTTATCCAATTTGTTGGTATATAATTTTTGTTAGTAATCTTTTACCCTTTGTATTTATGGAATCAGTTATAATGTCTACTCTTTCCTTTCTGATTTTATTTCAGTCTTCTCTCTTTTTCTTAGTTAGTCTAGCTAACAGGTTGTCAATTTTGTTTACCTTTTAAAAAAACAGCTCTTAGTTTTGCTTATCTTTTCTATTATTTTTCTGGTCTCTATTTCATTTATTTCTGCTCTGATCTTTGTTATTTTCTTCCTTTTGCTAACTTTGGGCTTAATTTGTTCTTCTTTTTCTAGATCTTTGAGGCATACAGTTAGGTTGTTTATTGAGATCTTTCTTTTTTCTCAATGTAGGCATTTACCACTATAAACTTACCTCTTAGAACTGCTTTTGCAGCATCCCACAATTGGTTTATTGTATTTCCATTTTTGCTTGTTTCAAGATATTTTTTGATTTCCCTTTTGGTTTCTTCTTTGACCTCTTGGTCTTTCAGGAGTGTAATTTAAAATTTCCACATACTGTGAATTTTTCAGCTTTCCTCCTGTTATTGATTTCTAGTTTAATACCACTGTAGTTGGGAAAAATACTTGGTATGATTTAAATCTTCTTAAATTTGCTAAGACTCATTTTGCGATCTATCATATGATGTATCATGGAAAGTGTTCCATGTGTTCTTGAGAAGAATGTGTACTCTGCTGCTGTTGAATGGGATGTTCTGTACACGTCTGTTAGGTTGATTTTATCTAAAGTATGAATCAAGTCTAACATTTTCTTGTTCATTTTCTCTCTGGGTGGTCTATCCATTGTTGCAAGTAAGGTATTGAAGTCCCCTGCTATTATTGTACTGTTGTCTATTTCTCCCTTTATATCTGTTAGTATTTGCTTAATATATTTAGGTGCTCCAATATTGACTGTATATATATTTATGATTGTTATATCTTCTTGATGAATTGACCCCTTTATCATTATATAATAACCTTCTTTGTCTCTTGTTAGTGTTTTTGGCTTAGTCTGTTTTGTCTGATATAAGCATAGCTACCCCTGTTCTCTTTTCGTTTCCACTTGCGTGGAATATTTTTTCCATCTCTTCACTTCAAACCTATATGTGTCCTTAAAGCTGAAGTGAGTCTCTTGTAGGCAGTGTATTGTTGGGTCTTGCTTTTTATCCATCTAGCCACTCTGTATATTTTGATTGGAGAATAAAATTCATTTACATTTAGAGTAATTATAGGTAAGGACTTACTAATGCCATCTTATTGTGTTCTGGCTGTTTTGTAGTACCCTTGTTCCTTTATTCCTTTCTTGCTGCCTTCCTTTATGAATTGATGATTTTCTGTAACGAGATGCTTTGATTCCTTTTTCTTTATCTTTTGTGAATCTACTGTAGATGTTTGCTGTGTGGTTACCATTGAGGCTTACATAAAACATCTTACAGATATAACAGTCTATTTTACACTAAAGACTTAATTTCAATTGCACACAAAAATTTTACCCTTTTACTTCCCCTGTTATGTTTTTAATGTAACAATTTATCTCTTTTTATATTACATATTCATTAATAAATTATTGTAGCTATAGTTATTAAAATATTAAAATTCTTGTCCTTTAATACCTACATTAGAGTTACATGGTTAATGCTTCACCATATTAAAGTTTTAGCATATCCTGAACTTGACTATATACTTACCTTTACTATTGTGTTGTATATTTTTATATATTTTCATGTTATTATTTAGCATCCTTTCATTTCATCTTGAAGAACTCCTTTAAGCATTTCTTGTAGGGCTGGTCTAGTCATGATGAATTTCCTCAGCTTTTGTCTGTCTCAGAAAGTCTTTCTCCTTAATTTCTGAAGGACAGCTTTGCTGAGTAAAGTATTCTTGGTTAGCAGTTTTTTTTCTCTCAGCACTTTGAATATATCATCCTGCTAACTCCTGGCCTGTAAGGTTTCTGTTGAGAAATCTGCTGACAGTGTTATGAGGGGTTACCTTGTAAGTCCCAAGATTTTTTTCTCCCACTGCTTTTAAGATTCTCCTCTTGTCTTTGATTTTTGAGTTTTATTATAATGTGTCTTTGAGAGGATCTCTTTAAGTTGATTTTATTTGGTGACCAATGAGCTTCATGAACTTGGATATCTATATCTCTCACCAGATTTGGGGTGTTCTTGGCCATTATCTCTTTAAATAAACTCTCTGCCCCCTTCTCCCTCTCTTCTCATTTTGGAACTCTGGTGATTCCCAAATTGGTCCTTTGGATGGTATCCTATAAATCATAGGATACCATCCTGTGACCCTTTTCATTCTTTTTACTATGCTCTCCTCTGACTTGATACTTTTAAAGTTCCCGTATTCAGTCTCATTGAGTCTTTCTTCTGATTGATCAAGTCTGCTGTTGATGCTCTCTGTTGCATTTGCATGTCATTTGTTGATTCTTCAGCTCCAGAATTTCTGGTTGGTTCTTTTTATGGTTTCGCTCTCTTTGTTCAACTTCTCATTTTGTTTGTGTGTTGTTTTCCTGATTTTGTTGAATTGTCTTTGTTTTCTTATAGCTCACTGAGTCTCCTTAACACAGCTATTTTGAATTCTTTATCTGGTAAATTAGAGATTTACCATTTACTCTTGTCTTTGGGTTCAGTTACCAGAAGATTATTGTGACCCTTTGGTGGTGTCATACTTCCTTGATTTTTCATGATCGTTGAGTTTTGCTGTCTTCACATTTGAATAGCAGTCACCTCCTCTGGTCTTTGGAGGAGAAATAACTTCTCTCAGCTCTGCTAGAGATTCTGAGGCTTCCTCAGACCTTCTATGGGTATGCCTGCTCCATGCTTCTTGCTCTCTCTTGTGGCAGAATTCTTAAGCTTCTATGTCTTCTCTGGACCCTGCAAAGCACCAGGTCGAGTGCTTCTATATTCCCAAAGGTGGCACTACAGCTCAAATTTGTGGTCTCTTCCTGGCCCACAGATTGGGCCGACTTTCTCCATATGCTCCTTAGCCATCTGCCAAAGTCTGCTCACGGCACCATTAGGAGTATACACGGGGAGCTGCCACAAGGTGGGCTGGTGTGTGCGTAAGACATGTGGAGCACTGGGGGTGCTCGTGGGCAGGCTGGCAGGATCCATGGGTGAAATATTCCCAGTAGCTCGTGGGTGGGCTTCTTGATAGAATCCATGATGCCTGTTAATGTCCTCTGGGGGGTCCTACCTGCTGCTGTCCCAGACTCCTTCCACCCCCCCAGTCGTGAGCTCCCAATTTAGTACTCTGGATCTGGCAAGAGAGAAATGAGCCCCTCTGGCAGCATCCTGCATAGCTAGGGAAGCCACTTACACAGTCTCCCTTACCCACCATGGGATAAATTAGGGGGATAAATCTTGGCCCTAAGCTGTGCTGCCTTGGAGGATGGGTGTTGTGGGGAAAGGCAGACTGTTTGTCTTACCCACTCCAGGGCATCCAAACTGGTATTTTTTTTGCTCCAATGGAGCTGAAACTTCTCCTCAGGAAACCTGAACTTCATCAAAGGCTCTCTCATCCATGAGTGATCGTCTGAGTCACTATTCTCAGGGGCTCCTGGACTGAGGCTGAGAGAGGTTAGAGCCAGTTCAGTGGCCTCTGCAGGGTCCACAGCTGTGACCGAGGTCCGTCTGCCTATTTCCTGATGCAAAGGTGGGCAAGACTCCTCCCAGGCCCCTTGGTGGATGGTGCTGGATCCCACAGCTCCTTCAAAGGCACTTTTGTTCATGGATGGATGCCGAATATTTGCTGTTGAGCAGGGGACAAAAATAAGGGATGTCTTATACCACCATGATGCTGACCTCACTCTGGAGAAGGCTTTTAATTCTTTGGTTTCAAGGTGCGAGTTTGCACCCAAATCTCTTGAGTTAGTTCTTGTGAGGAGCAGCTGCCGTGACCTCTTCCCTCAGTTCCTTCCCTCTCTTGTCATGTGTTACAAACTTCCAGTGTGTGTAAATATCAGAGGAAAGTCGTAGGCTGAAAATTGCAGTCCCAACCCCGCAGGGATCCTTTGGTGTCTCCAAAGACACAAACGGAGTCCAGGCTGATCTCTGAGAGGCCGTGCGGCCTCAGACATCAGAGATTGCATGTCCCATGGAGATGTGACAACGGGCCTCAACCTTAAATGGAAGGGCAGGAGCAGGACCTGTCAACAGTGAGCAAACCAGCCCAGGATCTGGGAGTGAAACTCTGGTCTTCACCAAGCCCTATCAGGTGTCTTAAGCCTTTTTGGGTTCAAGATCAGTGCAGTCACCACCCTACCACCTACCTGCCAGGACCCTCCTCCCAACCACCTGGGCTTCCTCAGACCTGCCTTTTGGCAGCAGTGTGCTGGAGCTCACTCACCCTGGCTCACGAGAGCCAGTTGCTAAATCTTTAGGAACTTGGCAAGCTGCTTGTTAAACACAGCGATTGTCAAAAATTAAGTTATATCAACTAACAGTGTAGTAAATTATACTAAAAACAAAATTAATAAATTCTCAAAATTCATTACTTTGTAATTGTTTTACTCTTATGTGTCCTCTTGGGGTCATTTATAGCTGTGGTCTCTGCAGAGTGGAAATACTGTAGCTACGGCTACTGCGCATCTTCTCCCAATTCTCTACTCAGTGACATCACACCAAGAGGTTACAATGGGCTGCAACGGGAATATTTACACCACAGAAATTGGCAAATGTTACAAATAAGCTTTTCCCTACAATGCCGATTAGGCATTAATTAACCAGCACACTATACTTTTAGGTGACCAGAGATAACGGACATAGTACACCAAGCCTGTCCCTTCCCAAACCCGTCCATGGGTCACAGGCCATGGGTGTGGATGCCCTGAGAGCCATGTCTGCACCACTGGGGGACCCTCGACTAAAGGTTTTTAACTGCGAGCACTTTCTTAGACTTAATCGCAACTTTGGAGGAGTTCTGAGTCATCACTTTGCTGCAAGTTGCTTTTCATAACTTTATCCTGGCTGACCTTGACATCTGGTGTTTACTCCAAACTGCGATTTCAGGGCAGGGCGGTTGGAGGCCAAGGGCAGCTCCTAGAGACAGATGGGCAGAGCGTCTGCCTCGGCAGCATCCGCGACGTGGGCAGTAGCGGTCCGAGGAGGCACTGGGGCAGAGCCTGCCAGCCCAGCCATGCCTTTGACATCAGGCAGGAAGGATCAGAGCTGGCAGTGGTCACAATGAGGGTACCCAGAAGGGGTGGGTGACGTAGGGCTTTTTAGATGGAAGCATGAACGATGCAGTGCACACGGGCCTATAAATGGACCTGCTTGTGAAGGCGCGGCCACTGCACACGTGGTTTATAGCGATCTGAGTTTTATGCATCAGCATATGGATCCTCAGGGAAAACCAAGGACAACAACAAACTCCCAGCTTGCTCTCCAGTGTGAGATAACTAAAGGCACCTTTGTGGTGGAAAGTATTGGTTACCTGGAAGACAGACAGCAGCCAGCAATCAGTGCCTTTTCGCTGTACACGTAAGAAAAACAAGTCCATCAAATCAATTTATTTTTCCAGAAAACACACACACACACACAAAGATGCATTTGAATACTCCCACAAATTCATATTTAAGAACAGTGCTTCTCAAATCAGAGCAGTCATCCCAAAGAAACCCGAAGGAAAAAGCAGACACTTCCACAATACGTCCTCGCTCTGTTGAGCCCGTCATTCTTCACTTTTGTGAATTGTCACAGTCCTGAGATGAAAGATGGGAATATAACAGGTTGCAGAATTGGAGGACGTGAAATCTTTGTTCCTAATGGTGAAACGTGTTTTTCTCATTTTCATCAGAATGTGTGATCCATGCCATTTGAAATCAAATTCCAAACAAGACGATCCATTAGTGTAATAGCTCATTACTAACAGCAGTCTTATAAATAATACATTCTTATCATGCACATGCAGCTCGCCATGAAGCCAGCAAAAGGTATTTCAGGCCATGGAAGTTGCATCGTGCCAGCGTGGCTCTAGATGAGAAGGACATCTCCATGTGAACCAAGATGGATGCCAATTTTCCCTGCCGAGAGGGAGGCTGGCCGGCTCTCTCTGCACATATGGTAGAGGGATTGGTTAATCAGCGTCTGCTGAGTCTTGGGCCTAAAATTACAGAGAAGCCAGACAACTGTGGCTATGCAGCCTTTGTTCACGCGTGCAAACAAGACAAACAATCCCTTGTTATTTGGGAAAAAAATTAAAATGTGTATTTTGGACTTCTATTAAAGTGTCGATGGCTTTATAAAACAGCTGTGTAAATCCAGCCTTTTACAGCTAGTATTTTGGGGAGCATGTAAAGAAAAGAATATGCATGGAAAAAATTAATTTTTAAAAATTCTTCTTGTATTCCAGTATTTGGGAGAAAGTACAGGGAGTCTTTACTTTTCAAACACATCTTTGATAACAAGTGGTTTTAAACCAGAAGAGAACATTTGAGAACAAACAGTTTAATACCTAATTTTTTTCTCTGTTGTTTAAAGGAGTGTTGTAGCTTCTTTCTCTACTTTAGGAAGTTAAAGTATTAACCATTTTCTCTGACTGGGCATTTATGGAATGATGCTGCATTCTTAGGAACAGGGAATGCTGACGATTGTTGAGTTTGTTTTTTTAAATTTATTATTTATTTTTGGCTGTGTTGGGTCTTCGTTGCTGCACGTGGGCTTTCTCTAGTTGCGACGAGCGGGGGCTACTCTTCGTTGCGGTGCACGGGCTTCTCATTGCGGTAGCTTCTCTTGTTGCAGAGCACAGGCTCTAGGCGCGCAGGCTTCAGTAGTTGTAGTGCACAGGCTCAGTAGTTGTGGCTCGCGGGCTCTAGAGTGCAGGTTCAGTAGTTGTGGCACGTGAGCTTAGTTGCTTCGCGGCATGTGGGATCTTCCCGGACCAGGGATTGAACCCATGTCCCCTGCATTGGCAGGCAGATTTTTAACCACTGCACCACCAGGGAAGTCCTGTTGCATTCTGCTTCCTGGATGGAATGGCTGTCTAGAGAAATAAAGTCTGAATTCTGGTGGGATCGCACCCGCCCAGTAAATGCTGGTTTCTTATAAGAGCTGTCAGAGTCAAATCAGTCACCAGAATTTGCTTAAAACTCACATAATGATCAAAGGAATTATTTATGTGAAATTTATCTATTTTCCTTTTTTCCCAGTTTTATTGAGATATAATTGACACATAACATTGTATATGTTTAAGGTGTCCAACCTAACATTTTGATTTATGTACATATCGCAAAATAATTACCACCAAATAAGATTAGTTAACCTAAGAACTCTGCATTCTCTCTCGCCTCTTTTAAAATTCTAAATGCTTTCCTTGCAGAGAAGAATGAAATACAGAATTACCGATGGAACATAATAATTTCAATCACAGTCATCTCTCAATGTGGTATTAAAATTTGATAGAATTAAAATTCGTTGTTAATTTATAATATTTCAGTACTAGTAATAGGTACTAGCTCAGCGAGTTACTCACAAAAAGATAAGTTGTTTCCTCTACTCGCAATACTTATGACCCCAAATGTGTTGCATTTTTCCCGTACCAGCCAACTCTCCAGCTTCCTAGACACCAGCTAGGTGTCCTGCAGTTTGATTCACTTCTGACACTGCCCAGACTTAGCACAGGCCCTACAGTTTAAGGACTCAGGCCCACAAGACTGTCCCCTGCCCCTGTCAGATGCCAGTCACAAGACCCAGGTTGTCACCTGTACTTTCAACTGACCGACTATAAATCAGGGTTTCCCATGACACCCTCCTCAGGTGTGACAATCTGCTGGAAAAGGCTCCCAGAACTCAGGAGAACACTTTACTTGCTACCATCGATTGATTGTAAAGGATACAATTCAGGAACAGCCCAAATGGAAGAAGTGAGTGGGGGGAGGTGGGGAGGAGGGGGTGGGGAGCTTCCATGCCCTCTCTGGGCTCACCGCCGCCCAGCACCTCAGTGTGTTCACCAGCCTGAAGATCCCGAGCCCCATCATTTAGGGGTTTCTCTGGTGGTTCCATTAACGACTGATTAAATCATTGGCCACTGGTGGTTGAACTCAATCTCCAGCCCCCTTCCTCTTCCCAGAGGTCGAGGGGACAGGGCTGAAAGTTCCAACCCTCTAATCACAAGGTTGATTCCTCTGGTAACTAGCTCCCACGCTCCGAAACTCACCTCTTTAGTGTAAACTCAGGTGTGATTGAAAGGGGCTTAATTATGAAAAACAAAAGATGCTCCTCTCAGGAAATTACAAGTGTTTTAGGAGCTTTGTGCCAGGAGTGAGGGATGAAGACCAAATATTTCTTATTATGTCACACTGTCACCCTCATCTTCCCACTTATGTGTTCCTCATCAAAGGCCTAAAATTATGAGGGCCATTGCAAGAGGTTCAGAATCAGGTAGGATGCTGGGAGGTGATGCAGTTGTAGGTCAAACACACCTGGTGAACAGGTGCAATGAGTTTATTTCACTCAAAGCTTCCCACCAAACCTCCTTCCTCACATCTCCTCCCCATGAGACCATCCAATCAAACAAATAAATGAGTTTAAGAAAATCGAAGAGTTCCTACCTGATGAGGAGTGAACGACCATGAATTTTCTCTGAACCAGGGGTCAACCGGATGGCCACTGGAACAATGGCCAGTCTTCCTGAGAACCGCATGGTGGAGGGGAGGAGAGTGGATGGGAGGGCTGGGCTTGCAGTGGGGAAATAAAAGGGTATGGGGCAGGCATGAGCATTGTCTAGGCAAAGTTCCAAAGAGTTTTCCCTAAAGAACACCCTGGTGGCCTCCCTAAGTTATATACCCACCTCTGGGATTGCCCACAGTGGTCATCCATGGCATTGTTTTTTGAGCCTGTCCTGTATGCCGTGCATTGCTCTGGACACTAGGGCTGCTCCCTCCCTCAGACATCTCCGGGTGCCCATGGGCTGGGGCTCCTGGGAGTTTCATGTTGAGCATTCACCTGAGGTTGGACAGTCATGAGATGTTTTGGACGTTTCAGGTGGAAGGTGTAGCTGTCGGGTTCATGAGTGTGTGCTCGAGAGTGAACATGCAGCTCCTGCATGAGTGCTTTGACTTGGGGCCCTTCCACGGACTCTGCACCCCGCATCCCGACGACGTCCTGGAGCCACCCCAAGAGCTAAGCGTTCAAGGAAGTTCAGGTACAGTGGCCATCACAGGAGCGTGTCAGGAATTCAAGCTTTACATGCTGTGCTGTGCTCTTGGCTATGTGCTGGAACTAGGTGGCACCTACTATAGCTCTGTCTCCAGTCCCCTTTCAGGAGTAGTTCCTGGTCCATCTCATTCTTGTGCATGTATCTGTGAGCACAGGGAGTCAAGGGTGCACTGCAGCCTTGCCACTGAAGCTTTCCTGAATTCAGAACATCTACCTTCAGGATGTTCATTGTTAGAGGTAAGCTGTGGGGAAATAATTGATAGCATTTCAGGATTTTACTCAGACACACACGTACAACACAAAACCTGAATATGATGAGTGAATTTTTCAAGTCAAGAACTCGAGAAATTATATTAAGTTTTTTCTTTTTAAAATGTTTTAAAAATTGAAATATATAGCTGATTTACAATGTGTGTTAGTTTCAGGTGTACAGCAAAGTGATTCAGTTATACATATACATATATATTCAGTTATACATATATGTGTATATATATACATATATATTCTTTTTCATATATGCCTTTAAGTTTTAATCCCAGCAGTTAGAGCTTCTGTGTTTATGTCTTCAACAAATTATTATGTAATACAGGTCTATTGCAAGTAGTCAATACTTGCACTGATTCTAAAATAATGTCTGTATTAGGATTTTCACCAAGTGAAACTAGGTCATCTCAAACTTTGGTATTTTAATTTAATGAGGTCTTCCTGTATCCATGAGTAACTCTGAGGTTAAGTGTTTCGGTTCTTAAATCAGGCAGATGCAAGGAGAGTGTGTAAATTCACTTCTCCAAACCTGGGTTTCCTCATTCATAGAATAGGAATAGTAGTAATACCTCCCACGTGGGGTCTCGCCGAGACCACTCACATCCAGGGCTTTATTCAGTGTCTCGGGCAAAGTTAGCGCTCAGTCAGCATGGACCATCATTTCGAGCGGTCATTATTATCACTTTTGTGGTTGGCCTTTCACCTAGTTGAGTCTTCCCAGGTTAAAATCGGGGCGTTTTGAATTGCTCTACTTTCTTGTGTCTGAGAGATTATACCAAGACTGTTCAAAAAAACAGGAAGAGGAGTGTGTTGGGGGCATGATTGACAAGGAGAGGACTTGTTGATCTAAACAACAGCAGGTGTGGGTTTGGCAGATCTTACCTGCTGGATGGGAAACCAAGTGCAGGGAGCTCGTCTGAATGTTCACAGTCGTTACAAAGAACTTGCAGAGCTGAAGCTGGAGAGGTGGTTCCCTTTTGTACTGATGACGGCGCTCTTCCTGAAAGAGAGCTTTGAGGTCTCTATTGTCTAATGGTGAAGGCTGGCTTGCCCTTGCTTCTCAGCAGAGACGCAGGAGAGTTCTGAAGGACTTTTCAGCATGAGACAGTCCTGAACAAAAAGTTATCATTGTCACTTTCGAATGTATCAATACAATATAAATTCTTCTCGAAGGCAGCATTAAGTAAGTTTTATGGCTCAGTTTTCTCATGTCTAAGATGGAGATAAAAATAGTATCGAACCCAAAGAGTTGTTGGGAAGATTAAACATTAGAATCCACATGATATCCTTAGCTCTGTGCCAAACACAGAGTAAGTTCTGAAAAAATTGAAGTCATTTTTCCTCTGCCTGTGACTGTTGTCATTATTAAAAATAAATTGAAAAGATATAGTCCTTTCCAGTGTGTTTCTGAGTGGCTCTGAGGTTACATAGAATGACTCGGAAGTTCCTATCTTAGAAACTTTATGGGCAGGAACAAAATTCAAAATTTAGGCTGAACCCTGGACTTCAAAACACACATAATCTATCTAGTACCTCTGTCTAGCAAAAAGCCCCAGAGATATGGAAGCTGAAAGAAGTCTTACTTCTCTCTACCACCTTTAATATTTTTACTTAAAATTAGTTGATCTAGAACAGGATGGTAAGTAAAGGAGATAGGAAAACTTCTCTTGTTATTTTGTGTGCCTTGTTTCCTTTTGAAAATCCAGCTTTATGTTCACTGATGGAAAGGTGATTATGAAGTTGTCACTAGGGAGCACTATTGTAGACTTCCAAATAACTCAGGGATGGATTCTCAAATCGTCAGCAGCTCATTATATCTAAGAAAAGAGTCATCAGCACATTTTGCTGCGATCTTCCCATCAACAGCAGCAAAGAATGAGGCTCCAGAGAAAATCTGAAATGTCCTATGATCTGCTGTCCATTTTTTTTTCTGATGAAAGTCTCAAGTCAAAGGAAATATAATTTCTCTAAAATATGAACTAAAATGCTTGTTTCAATGGGTACACACCATTATGCCCTATGCCTTCAATTTTGTTTATGCTTTTTACTTTTCAAAGGATTTTCATATATATCATCTCATATTATCCTCATAACTTGATGTAGGAGAGCTAGGAAAAGTGACACCTGCCCACACTCCCGAAAGGTGTTACAGCTCAACAGGGGCTCACCCAGAACCCAACCGAGGCTTTGGCTTGGCAAGGTGACTTCTTATCTAGGATGGCTGTGATTGAAAACTCCAATGGTGGGTCTACTACACAAATACATGATCAATTTTTTCACTTCAATGAGTTATTTAATGAGTTATCACTTTTAGGAGTTCTCGGTGATGTCTGTGTGTATGCGCGTGCACACGAGTGCTTTGGACAACTTCCGTCTTCTGGAATCTCCACCTCTGTGTCTGTGGGATTTGTCAGAACCGTGTGAGGCCACTCTGCCCTGCTCCAGAGGCAGACTGGAAGTGCCAGGACATTGACACCCCAGGAGCAGCCTCTGCTTCCCTATTTCTTGTCCCTGCACCCCTACTGCTACTTTCTCCACCAACTCCCAAGTAAACAGTCATGCTTGAATCCTTGACTCATACTCTGCCTCTGAGAGAACACACCCCAAGACACTGCTGGTCTAGTCTTTTCCCACCAGCTGTGAAAACATTTATTTACACACAACTGACAGGAGTCGGGGTATAAATACCCCAGCTCCCTCACCCCTCGGGTGGGATAGCTCTGAGACACAAGTTTTTTGCTGTTTCTCAACGTTCCTCCAGGAGATTAAGTTCTAGCTGGTGATCTGTGTGATGCCATGTGTTTTGTTAGCTGCCTTCCTTTCCCATTCTCTCTTCCTCACCACCCTACTGTGCTTCCTGGAGTCACCTCCCAAATGAACTCTTGTTCTCAAATCCTGGACTCAAGGTCTGCTCTTTTCCCACCATCCGTGAGACTTGCAATTTCACATGAACCTCCACCCTTCCAAACAGAATAACAATGTCACGGCTTGACATTCCTGAGCTCACACAGTGGTCCCCCTTCTTTAGCTACTGCACACATTGTGATTGGCTTGCTGTCTCATCATTTCAGCAGTATCAGAAGTTTCCACTGGATCTAAAAAGTGTAACCATACACATTCACTTTGCATTTTACTTGAATAATTTTTACATGATCCCATTTTTTTAGTCACCTATTCTTCATATACAAATTATTACACACACTTGTACATTTGGGTTTTTATCTACTAAACCTTGGGACTAAACTGGAACCAATGTGAACAAAGTCAAAGTGATCTTGGGTGGCCTCGGCCTGCAGCGGCTTGAAGCAGGATTTCGGTTCCCTGACCGGGAATCAAGTTTGGGCCACAGCAGTGAGAGCGCTGAATCCTAGCCAGTAGACCAATATCCAGTGACAAGGCCCTGCCCCTTCGGCTTTGCAGAAATGAATTCCCACACAGTCGGAAAGTAGTAAAACAAAGTGTTTATTAGGAGGAAAGAGAGTACGTGTGAATAGACACACGGGCGGACTGAGAGAGAGGGTGGTAGTTTAAATCACTTACATGGGGCATTTCTTCTGGGTTTCCTTTGGCCAATCATCTTGCTTTGCCTGGTTCTGAGTCCATATTTGGTTTATCTCAGGGTTCTCCCATGTGTGCGTGCGCTTCTCTTAGTCAAGATGGATTCTAGTGGAGAGGACTATGGGTAGGTTGATATCACTCCCCTTTTGACCTCCAAGGAGCCTTTCTGTGCATGTGGAGTCGGGAAGTTCTCCTTGACCTCGAGAATGAGAAATATGTGGTCTCTATCTCTTATCTGGGTGGGGCTCAGCCTCTCCTATTAGCCTCCTGCTATTATCTCTACCTTGGAGTATCTGTCCACAGGGGACAAACTCCAGCTGCTCAGCCTGGGGCCCATCTATCTCCTGCCTCATAAGGATGCAGATTTTGTCCCAGTATAAGGAAAATCTAGTAAAAGTTTATTTTTTATTAAGTGGAGTACCTAGTTTAGAAGTAGCAAGTTCCCCAAATATTGGAAGAATTCATAAAGAGTCATAGCTGCTCAGGAAAGGGCTTTCTGCTTGTGTGGGAGATTGTACTAAATGAAATCTAAGATCCCTCAAATGGCAAGAGTCTGAAAGCTTAGTGAACACGCAGCGGCGACCGTGTGCTGGCAGTTTATGAATATTTTCCTTCAGCGACAATACGATGGCTCAAGACAATATTTTTTTTTCCAGTTGGCTCCACCACTGGCCCTGCCCAGTGACTGCAAATCAGGCTGTCTTTTGTTGACTGCATCATCACAATAAAGACTTTGGAACCGGAGTGAGCTGGCAATTTTCTTGATGACGCAGAAGGCAAAATAGGGCACAGCCTGCATTTCCACAGCTGTATTGGCATCGACACATTTACCAGTTAAAATTAAAAAACTGAAAACAAGTGAAAGACAAAACTTTTGTTTGTCACGTCGGCTGGTGTGACCTGGGGAGTGGGAGTCTCGGTTTTGAAAGAGCCCTGAAAGGTGCATCTCAGTACGTACACAGGGCCCACCACACAGAGTCTCTGTGACCTCGACGTGCCCTTGGCAGGGAGAAATACAATTTCATACAACAGAATCATGGGCGTCCCGAAGAATATCCAAGGCAGCCCCTTATAACCAACCCACCCAGGGAAAGTGCTGCTTACTCTACCTTTATTTTATTTTATTATTTTTTAAAATTTATTTATTTATTTATTCTTGGCTGCTTGGGTCTTTGTTGCTACACGTGGGCTTTCTCTAGTTGCGACGAGTGGGGGCTACTCTTTGTTGCGGTGCGAGGGCTTCTCATTGCGGTGGCTTCTCTTGTTGCAGAGTGCAGGCTCTAGGCACACGGGCTCGTGGGCTCTAGAGCGCAGGCTCAGTAGTTGTGGCGCACGGGCTTTGTTGCTCCGTGGCATGTGGGATCTTCCCGGACCAGGGCTCGAACCCATGTCCCCTGCATTGGCAGGTGGATTCTTAACCACTGCGCCACCAGGCAAGTCCCTTACTCTACAGTTAAAAGGCCCTTTGAAATATAATTTTCATAACATCTCCATCCAAAAACATGGCAATGTTGCCTTTTAAATGAAAGAAAATCACTCTTGCTGTCAGGAAATGTTTCTTTGTGTCTTGTTTAAATTTCTTTCATGGAACTTACACTTGCTTCTTACCTCAGGGTCTCTCCTCTGCAGGGCGAGAAAATGTCTGGAACAAAGATGGCAGGGCTAAGAAACAATGGCTAAACCGAGTCTGATGTATCGGATGGTGATAGCCCAGGCCTTCTAGCCTCTCTTCCTAAGGTTAGATTTTATATGCCTGGGTGGCTTTCTGTTTTAGTTTATTCTTCTTTTAACTTGGATTCCAAATGTGGATGAAACATTCATCTACAGAGCATAGCAGTATTTCTGCCAAGAGGTTTGCATTCTGTATCTCAGACCATGTATTTACCACCTGGTACGTTCCGTAGTTATTGAACTAGTGACCCACTAGGACTCTGTATACGTTTGCTCGGGCTGTTTTAGCAGAGTACCACAGACCATGGGGCTTAAACAACAGAAATTCATTTTCTCACAGCTTTGGAAATACAGAAATCTGAGATCAAGGTGTCAGCAGGGTTGGTTTCTTCTGAGGTCTCTCTCCATGGCTTGTAGATTCTTTTCCTTGTGTCTTCACGTGGTTTTCCCTTTTATTCCTGTCTGTGTCCTAACCTCCTCTTCTTATAAGGACACCAGTCACATTGGCTTAAGGGCCCAGCCATCTGACCTCATATTACTTTATCTCTTTAAAGGCCCTTTCTCCAAATATAGTCACATTCTGAGGTATCAGGGGTTAGGAGTTAAACACGAGTTTTGTGGGGACACGATTCAATGTGTAATACCTAGAATCCAGTGTCAGCGGTTCTCTGGAGCCCTGTGGTCAAGGCTGTATGGTAATAATGCCGATCATGGCAACAAGGTCCCTTCTACTTAATGTTCATGAAAGCCTGATATACTGACTCATATTTGTCACAATTTAAATTTCATCTTTTTTTTTAACCACCAAATGTCTTTTTAGTATATGAAGGTTACAAAATTGCGTTCTTCTAAAACTTTAGCCACTCTTGCCAACTTTGATTTTCTAGAAGTAACTATGTGAGTTCTAACGCTTTGTTAAAGATGTTGACAAAACAAATAAATAATTCCAGACTTATGCCCAGGCTGACATGATTATCTCCAAGGTTGGCAGTGTCTACGAAAAATTAATCAGTCAATCTAAGAAAGAAATGGGAAATTTTATTGGAGCCAAATTGAGGATTATAACCCAGGGACAACCTCTCAGAAAGCTCTGAGAACTGTTTTACCCCTTAGAGGTTAAAGCACAGTTACACAGGTTTTTGAGACAGAGAGCTGTACATTAAATGATGTAGATAGTTTGCACAATCCAGACCTTTAAGTACAAAGTGGTGGGTCATTGTGATCCCTTACAAGGTCAAGAAGGAATGTTACCTTATTTTTTATTTTTAATTAATTAATTTATTTATTTATTTTTGGCTGTGTTGGGTCTTCGTTTCTGTGCGAGGGCTTTCTCTAGTTGTGGCAAGCGGGGGCTACTCTTCATCGCAGTGCGTGGGCCTCTCACTATCGCTGCCTCTCTTGTTGCGGAGCACAGGCTCCAGACGCGCAGGCTCAGTAGTTGTGGCTCACGGGCCTAGTTGCTCCGCGGCATGTGGGATCTTCCCAGACCAGGGCTCGAACCCGTGTCCCCTGCATTAGCAGGCAGATTCTCAACCACTGCGCCACCAGGGAAGCCCAGGAATGTTACCTTTTAAGGAGCTGGCTTGTGGGTGCGGGGAGAATGTTGCTGTTTATGGTTGAGCAGGTACTTCCGCCAGTGGGGAGGTCTGGTCCATGCATAATGTCGATACACAACGCAGATACACAGCAGAGGGGGAGAGAGGAGAACAAGGGGCAGAGAAAAATGTTTACGTTTAAATTTTCCATGACTTTCCTTAGAATATGAATTTTTACTTCATCAACAGTATAAACTCTTGCATGGGTTCCCTGGGTGGAACCCTTGGGCTGGTAACCTACCAGGAAGGAGGCCATCCAGACTTGCAACCAGTCTTGTCAGGGTCATTGCCCCAGAAGCCTTTTGATTATTTAATAAAACCTAGTGCTGATTTTCCACCTTCATTCAGATACTGGTTTCTAAGCCCTTTTGAAATCTTTAAAAACAGCAGCAACGAATGAGGGTACCCTCTGAAGACTCCGTTATTACACAGAGCGCAGGGTGACTGGGAACCACGTTCCTACTCTCCTCAGCACTGGGAGCCACTGGTTAAGTGATGATTCTGCTGCGCTCGCCACCAAGCAGATTCGTTTCTCAGTGGTCGAAATACAAATGCATTTGTATATAGGACCTGGAGGTCTTCGAAAGAAAACTGGCGTTATTTATATTCGTTATGATCGTTATGTACTGGGATTATTTTCTCAGTAGGCGATGTGTCTTTTGCCCATATTTATGAAGCAGGGGAGAAGGCATTTAATGAATTTCAAGAGTGTATTTGACTGTAAAACACACCTCTCTTAGTACATTCACATGTAAATAGCCCTTTTATTTGTTCTCTCTGGTGACCTTTCTTCTTTTGGGGGTAGATCGCACTTTGTTGTTGTTTTATATTTCCAAATGGGAGACTGAATGATAATAATGAAAGATTATGCAAAAAATCCACGTTTAAAATAATGTTGATATGGCACTTGTGTTGCAGGATAATTATAGTAATTTGGCTCTTACACTATATGGAGTCAGGAGTTAGTTGCTAGAAAATACGGTGGTAAGGGTGATTCAGAGGGTTTTCATCCCAACAGGCTGTTTGATCCTGCTGACTTTTCTCTTGAAAATCAATTGCTTGCGATGAATACTCTGAATTCCCCCTTGATTAAATTGGCCGTTGGCGGGCTGCACCCATTGCACTGGGGTCACTGTGAGTTCTGTGTCTGTTTACACAGGGGTTTTGATGACTCTTAAAATATCACGGAGCAAATTTAATCCAAGCAAGCGAAGCAACTGAAGAGGCAATTGCTAAAAATCAGTCTTTGCACGTGGCAACAAAGGAAAACATATTAATTCTAAGCCCAACGTGAAGCCGGTTAATTTCATTACGGGGTTGCAAGCCTTTTCTCCACTGCATAGTGCTCTGGCTTTGGGTGTTTTCAGACTTCCAGGAGCACGTGGGCTCACTCAGTGGAAGACCGGGGACAGTCACCTTGGACGCTGGTTCCGACTTCAGGTTCATGTTTGACAATGTTCCATTTCCCCTCAAGGTTACTCACATATTCAGATTTTCTATTTCTTTTGAATCAACTTTAGGAAATTAGATATTTCTAGAAAAGCATCATTTAGTATACGAAGGTTAAAAAATGATTAGTGTACAGTTGTGGATCTACATATGTATGTATCTCCAGTGTGTATGTTTGTATATGTATATATACATACACACACAAACACATATGTATATAACAGTATATATATACTCTTAAAATGATTAAAGAGGACAATTTAGGTGATATAAACAAACTTTATTTAACACTTCATGAAGTAGACAGTCTCTTTTCAGAGAACTGCAAAATGGGCGAGAAAGCAGGAAGCTTTTATAGGATAAAGAATAAAGAACAAGGAAGAGAAAATACCTGATTGGCTGGGGTCCTGCAGTCACCCTTGTTTGGGGTGAGAAGGTCCAGGGTTGGGTTGGCGGTTGGGGATTGACTGAAGGATCGACTGCATTTCTGGTCGTGTTGCATTTACGAGGACACGAAAGTGACCCAAGTTTTGGTTTGCTGACCTGGCACGCCCCCATCCCCACCCTGGGCAGGAGTGGCTCCATCCTGGGCCTAGAAAGTTATTTCAGCTCTCTATATATTATGTCTCCAACTCCGTGTGGAAAAAGACTTGTCTTTTTTTATTGAGTGCTGATTTCAATCTACATAAAATATTTTTAGAGAAAAGAGAAACATAAGTAAGTCACAAAACTAACTATACAAAAAATTATTCATAATAAGTGTGGGAAAATATTCAGCTTCCATAAAACTAAAATGCACGTTAAAACCCAAGACGTTTTTCTCCCCGCTGTTGCCTACTACGTTATAAATATGTGTTGTAATTAAGATGCTCGGTTCTAGGCAAGAAGCTTGGCAACTAGTCCTCGGTTTCTGACAGCTATGAAGGTTGTATTTCTGGAATACAGTCCAGAAATGGTTACCAGAATCCATTAAGTGCTCATATTCTTTGACCTCAACTGTAGCAAGTCTGAGGAAATAATCCTAAGTCTATAAAAAGATACACGTTCAAGACTTTTCCCTAAGCTTAATCATAATACTAAAAATGAACGAACAGAAAATATCCAAGTAAACAGACAAATTAAAAAACCCCAAATCTCCCTTAAGAGAGGGATGGCTAAACTTGTGAGTATTCACTGGACAGCTATGCAGTAGCCTTTAAACTTATTTATTTATTTTTGGCTGTGTTGGGTCTTCGTTTCTGTGCGAGGGCTTTCTCTAGTTGTGGCAAGCAGGGGCCACTCTTCATCGCGGTGCGTGGGCCTCTCACCATCGCGGCCTCTCCCATTGCGGAGCACAGGCTCCAGACGCGCAGGCTCAGCAGTTGTGGCTCACGGGCCCAGTCGCTCCCCATGTGGGATCCTCCCGGACCAGGGCTCGAACCCATGTCCCCTGCATTGGCAGGCAGACTCCCAACCACTGCACCACCAGGGAAGCCCTGCAGTAGCCTTTAAAAAGTTTACAGACAGTGAAGGGAAATGGGTACGATATAATCTTACGTGAAAAAAATAAACGCGACGTGAATTGAAGTGTGAGTAAAACTGTCTAAGAAAATGACAACATGGACCTAGTCACAGACAGTTCCTTTTGTTGAAGACAAACCTTCTGGCTTGTAGCTGATTGCAAGAGCTTTCAGGAAAGCATCAGAATAAAGCAATAACTATTTGTGTATGACAAAAGACTTAAATGGCTGTGGCTAAAGATCTTATGAGAGTTCATTTAAAAATTACTCAGTTGACAAGGAAACTTGGTTGTTTCTGTGGCATACTACATTTTAAAATAATAACTGGCATATTGGTAACATTATGTTGTCCTTGTTTAATATCAGGCAAAGCAGTACTGGGACATATGGACTGCAAGGACATTGACAAATTTCTAGGCACTTCATATAATTCCTGAAATATTTATATTAATAACACTTGCCCATACAAATATAACCTAGGGAAAGTTAGCATCTGTTCCTGTTTGACAGTGCTTTTCATGCAACTCCACACATCTATTTTTTTTTTTCCTCATTTTGTTTGGTGGCTGCATATGGGTGTGCCATAGTTATGTTCATTCTGTTCTCTTTTTTTTTTTTAACATCTTTATTGGAGTATAATTGTTTTACAATGGTGTGTTAGTTTCTGCTTTATAACAAAGTGAATCAGTTATACATGTACATATGCTCCCATATCTCTTCCCTCTTGCATCTCCCTCCCTCCCACCGTCCCTATGCCACCCCTCTAGGTGGTCACAAAGCACCGAGCTGATCTCCCTGTGCTATGCGACTGCTTCCCACTAGCTAGCTATTTTACGTTTGGTAGTGTATATATGTCCATGCCACTCTCTCACTTTGTCCCAGCTTACCCTTCCCCCTCCCCGTATCCTCAAGTCCATTCTCTAGTAAGTCTGTGTCTTTATTCCCATCTTGCCCCTAGGTTCTTCATGACCTTTTTTTTTTTTTTAGATTCCATGTATATGTGTTAGCATACGGTATTTGTTTTTCTCTTTCTGACTTACTTCACTCTGTATGACCGTCTCTAGGTCCATCCACCTCACTACAAATAACTCAATTTCGTTTCTTTTTATGGCTGAGTAATATTCCACTGTACACATATGTGCCACATCTTCTTTATCCATTCATCATGTTGATGGACACTTAGGTTGCTTCCATGTCCTGGCTATTGTGAATAGAGCTGCAGTGAACACTTTGGTACATGACTCTTTTTGAATTATGGTTTTCTCAGGGTATATGCCCAGTAGTGGGATTGCTGGGTGGTATGGTAGTTCTATTTTTAGTTTTTGAAAACCTCCACTCTTCTCCATAGTAGCTGTATCGAGTTACATTCCCACCAACAGTGCAAGAGGGTTCCCTTTTCTCCACACCCTCTCCAGCATTTATTGTTTGTAGATTTTTTGATGATGGCCATTCTGACCGGTGTGAGATGATATCTCATTGTAGTTTTGATTGCATTTCTCTAACGATTAATGATGTTGAGCATTCTTTCATGTGTTTGTTGGCAATCTGTATATCTTCTTTGGAGAAATGTCTATTTAGGTCTTCTGCCCATTTTTGGATTGGGTTGTTTGTTTTTTGATATTGAACTGCATGAGCTGCTTGTAAATTTTGGAGATTAATCCTTTGTCAGTTGCTTCATTTGCAAATATTTTCTCCCATTCTGAGGGTTGTCTTTTCATCTTATTTATGGTTTCCTTTGCTGTACAAAAGCTTTTAAGTTTCATTAGGTCCCATTTGTTTATTTTTGTTTTTATTTCCATTTCTCTAGGAGGTGGGTCAAAAAGGATCTTGCTGTGATTTGTGTCATAGAGTGTTCTGCCTATGTTTTCCTCTAAGAGTTTGATAGTGTCTGGCCTTACATTTAGGTCTTCACACATCTATTAATTTCTGATATCTTTCTTTTACAAGGTAAAAGAACAGATCCTTTGAGATTTTCTAAGGGGGCTCTCTGGAAAATCAATTCAGGATCAAGCTTTTATTTAGGATTTGATTTTGGGAAGACAAAATACCAAAGGTTGTGAAACACCTTTAAAGGTTTGAACACCTGATTTTATAGGACCACAAGTCACTATGAAAAAATACCTAGTTACCTATTTAATCAAAATAACACTAAAGAATCTAAAGGTAACTATAGGAGGTGACATGGTTGTAAAAACAAACAAACTTTAGCTCTTTTGAAAGCAAGAAGACTTAGTTCTCTTAGTCAAGGACATAATAAAGGTCCACATAAAGCACAGGAAATTATTCTAATAAGACATAGAGCCTTTGTTTCCTAGGCAGATTACTTAAAAGGTAAATAAAAACCCTTGCTATGTCTCATTAAGATAGACCAATAACCCAAGAAAACTTTGTTGTTTTAATAGAGGAAAAGCCAAACTCTAGTTTTGCATTCAAGTGTTATTGATACTAAAGCTCATTAAAAAAAGAAACCTTATAAGTAAATCTGTCCAACCTTTACCAGCTTTGACCAACCACTTAACATAAAATTTCATTCCATAAACCTTCTACAACTTTCTGTATCATTCAGGTTTTGTCCTGTTCCTTCCCTTTCTTATTCTGAAACGAGTCAATTTCTTTCTTTTTTACCTTAACAAAAACACATTCTACATTCCTTGCGTATTTTTCATACTAAATTGTTTCCCTTTATCCTTAATATTTCTAGTAATTTCAATTATATATGTTGATTATAATTTTTAACCATTATAGCCTTCATTTTATAGAGAAAATGAGGAAGTAGACAATTGTGGATTGTCTGTCATATACTAACATTTCCTAGCAGACTAGCAAATTTCATGAATTTCATAATTTTTAGAGGTATATGCTTCTTTACAGCACAATTTTTTGACATGGCATATCCAAATAGCTTCATTAACAGATCCAAATATCTTTAACCCCTCTGTAAAAAAAAAAAAAAAAGAAGCCAAAAGTATATAAACTTAAACTTAGTAATGAATGTTTTAATGTTTTATCTTCTTTAGAAATGATTTAGAAGTTTGCTAAATGTTTATTACTTAATTTAGCATAACTCGAGTGTAGACAGTCTTGGGGTGTGGTAATGAAGAACGGGTCCTAGACAACTTTGCTCAATTCCCCACTTCATGTTGGTGTGCCTTTCACATTTAGATCTACCATCCACATGGAATTGATTTTCATGTGTGCTGTGGCAGAGGAATTGTTTCATTTAAAAAGTATAGATATCCAATTGACCAAGCACCATTTACTGAAAAGGTCATCACTTCCCTCATTGTAGTGCCACCTTTGCGTAAATCAATTGCCCATATTGTATTTGTGGGTTGATTTTTGGGATTCTTCACTCCTTTTTTTTTTTTTTTTTTCTAATTTATTTATTTTATTTATTTATTTTTGGCTGAGTTGGGTTTTTGTTGCTGCGTGCAGGCTTTCTCTAGTTGCGGAGAGCAGGGGCTACTCTTCGTTGCAGTGCACTGGCTTCTCATTGTGGTGGCTTGTTGCGGAGCATGGGCTCTAGGCGTGCGGGCTTCAGTAGTTGTGGTGCGTGGTCTCAGTAGTTGTGGCTCGGAGGCTCTAGAGCGCAGACTCAGTAGTTGTGGCACACGGGCTTAGTTGCTCCGCGGCGTGTGGGATCTTCCTGGACCAGGGCTCAAACCTGTGTCCCCTGCATTCATAGGTGGATTCTTAGCCACTGCGCCACCAGGGAAGTCCCCTCATTGATTTTCGGTTGTTCTTCTTTTCTAAAATGAGTGTTTAAACTATAAGTATTCCTCTATGCTTGGATTTAGCTGCACCTTACAAGTTTTGTTTTATAATGTACTCATTATCAATATTTTTGAAATTTCATTTTATTCTTTGGCTCATAAGTTATTTAAAAGAATATTTACTCCCAAACATATGGGGATATCCTATTTATCTTTTTTAAAAAAGTTTTTATTATGGTAAGAACACCTAACATGAGCATTACTTTCTTAAATTTTTAAGTGTATACTGGAGTTTTGTTAACTACAGTCACAGTGTTTTCAGCAGATCTAGAACTTATTCATCTTGCGTTACTGAAACTTTACACTTTTGAATAGCATCTCCTCATTTCCCCCTCCCCCCAACCCCTGGCAACTACCATTTTACTCTCTGCTTCTATGAGTTTGACTTTTAGATACCACATATAAGTGAAATCATGTAGTATTTGCCCTCCTGTGACTGACTTATTTCACCTAGCATAATATGTTCAAGGTTTATCCATATCATCACATGTTGCAGGAGTTCCTTCTCTTTAAGGCTGATTAATATTCCATTGTTTGTACATACCACGTTTTTTCTGTCCATTTGGATAGTCTCATCTTTTTATCACTAGCTTTTAGCTTAATTGCACTAAAGTCAGAGAACCTACTCTGTGTGATTTTGACCCTTTAAATTTTGTTGAGCATATGGTCAATTTTGGTAAATGTTCCTGGAGTCCATGAAAAATGTGTATATCCTCTAGTTGTTAGGTGCAGGGTTCTATATGAATCAGTCACGTTTGATAATAATGTCAAATATTTTATCCTTTTGATTTCATCAATTGTTTGAACAATTCATGAGAGGTCTGTTAAAGTCTCCTGCTTTGATTGTGGATGTACCAATTTCTATTCATAGTCTATAATTTTTAGTTATGTATTTTGAGTCTATGTTATTAGGTGCATAATTTTTAAGTCATTATTTCTTCCCTGAACTTAAAATAAATCAGTTATGAAGTGTCCTTCTTTATCTCTAGTGACATTTTTTTGCCTTAAAGCTTACTTTTTCTGATTTTAATATGGCACACCTGCTTTCTTTGATTCATATTTGCACGTTATATCTCTATCCATTCTTTTATTTTCATCCTTCCTATTTCCTTACATGTTAGATGTATCTCTTATAAACAGCATAAGTTTGGTTGTTGTTATTTTTATCTAGTGTGACAACTGTTGTCTTTTAATTATAGTATTTTGTTCATTTACATTTAATGTTCTTATGGGTTTATATCTACCGTCTTACTTTATAGATGTCCCCTATGTTTCTGTGTTTTATTCCTGGTATTTTGTATTTGTGTCTTTTTTTCCCTTAGTCTCACCAGTGTCAATTTAATTGGTATTTTTCAAAGAACCAGCTTCAGTATTTACTTGATTCTCGCTGTTATATTTTGTGACTGCATCAGTAGTCCATTGCCACAATAATGCTGCTAACAAACAACTGCAAAACCACAGTGGCATCCCACAATAAGTGTATTTTGCTCATGCAGCTGGGGTCAGCTAGGCAGCTCTGCTGATCTTGGCTGGGTCTTCTCACGTGTCTTGGGGTCAGTTGCCTCTTGGCAGATCTAGGCTGGCCTTGGCTCTGCCCCATGTGCCTCTCGTCCTGTAGCAGGCTGGATGGGGCATGTTCTCATGGTGATGGCAAAGCTGCAAGAGACCAAGTGGAAATACATAAGGCCTCTTGAGGTCTAGGCTTTGAGCTAACACATGTCACTTATCCGAAGCAGGTCCCAGGCTGAGCCCAGAATTGGAGTGGAGGCCACTACATGACAAAGGGCCTAAACAGAGCGAGGCTGAAAAATCAGCATCATGATTACAGCCCATGTTCACAAAAAAAGAATAACGCTGGTGATTTTTGTCATGGTGTTCTTTCTCCTGTCCTCAGGAGACACAAACTCCAGTTTTGCCTGTTGGAGGCTAAAACCTACAGTCTCATGTCAAGACAGTGATCTGGGAATTACCAGTGCACTGAGCTCAAGTTCACCGTACTCTATGGCTTGGAGTCTGCACTGCAGTCCAGGAGGGAGTCACTGTTTCCTTGAACAATATGGAAAAGCTCATTGTCCTGCTTTCATGCGGCCTGCGAGTGTTTTCCTTTGTATCATTGTAGACTTCATCATCAGCCTCTTGCTGTTCATTCAGCTAATACATCCCATATACTAGCCTTTGGGAGCCTGGTCTAGTACCTGGTGAGCCTTGCACGGTCTAGTGGCAGGATAAACATGCAAGACAAATGAATTTATAATCAGAGATTTGTTGTGAAGGGTAGAAAATTGTGGTGGGACCACAGCAGAGTTATGCCTAAGTCATCTTGGGAACATTAACATAGACTTCATAGAAAAGAAAGCTTTTGAGTCAAAACTTCAAAAACAAATTGGAGCTTTCATAAAGATTTTCCTGGCAGAGGGAACACAATGTGCCTGTGCCAAATAAGGAGGTGTTAGAGACCAGGGCGTATGAGGGGAAAGCACCAGCTCAGTGCTGCTGAAGCGGGAAGTGAGGGGGTGGCAGGAAATAGGAAGCAGGACAAGAGATGGAGGAGAGGCAGCTGAGGTCTTATGAGCCCTCACAAAAGGGTCTAGATTCTATTTAATCACAACATAACTGATGAGCAACCATCAGGAATCTTTAACTAGAAAGGGATACACCGTCAACTTCTAGTTTCTGGGAAGACTTTCCAAGGGCCACTGGACTGTGCTGGAAAGAGATGAGGGGCTGAACCAGAAGCGTGATTGTGGATGAACCTGGGAGATATTTTGGAGACTTAATGGAACTTGATGTTTTACTGCATATGGGGAAGGAAGACTGTGGAAGAAGGAAACCTCAAGGGTGACTTCAGAAACTAGGTGGATGGTGGAACCGTTTTGCAAGATGGGAATAAGAAGAGTGAGTGAATCGTTTGGTGGAGGTGCTGTGACTTCGGATTCGGACAAGTTGAGTTTACCTTCCTAGGAAGCACTTGGGTGGATACACAGCGCCCAGGTGCTCCCGAGCTTAGACTGAAACGTGACTTCCCGAAGGATGTTCACATCCCAATCCCTGGAACGTGCAAATGTTACCTTAGTTTTGGTAAAAAGTCTTTGTAAGTGTGATGAAGGATCTTGAGATGAAATTATCCAAGACAGAGGGAGCCTGGCCCTGCCAACACCTTGACTTCTGCCCAGGGATACTGTACTGATTTTGGACTTCTGGCTTCCAGAACTGTGGGAGTATACATTTCTGTTGTTTTAAGCCACCAACTGAGTGGTAATTTGTTACAGTGGCCACAGGAAACTAGCACAGTTACAAAGAAGACCAAAGGGTCAGAGGCAAACCAAGGAAGGAGACAGGTCAGGAAATAAGGACATCTCCACTCTTCAGCAGAAATGCTTGATAGCACTGTCTGCTCACTGTTTCCATCTTCTTACTGTCTCGAGGCTACTTCTTATCCTTCAGATCTCAGCTTAAATGTCCAGAGGGACGTCTCTGACCACTCAACCTTGAAGCAGCTTCATTGCTCTTATTTTCTGCATCTAGCAGGGCTTAATGTTTCCTCCTTCTCTTACTGACTTGCTTTGGGAGTGCAAGTTAGTCTTGTTCATTGCTGAATCTTCAACATCTAGTGTGTTAATGTCTACCAGATGGTAGGTGTAAAATATAGATTTTTACATGAAAGAATAAATAAATAAGTGAACACGCACTGTGCTTTGTTCATACCTCTGCTTTAGCAACTTTCACACTGCAAGATCATTAGAGGTGTGTGTGTGGGGGGGGGTGTGGGTGAGTGCACTCACACCCTAATTACTTGTGAGCCTCTTAGAGTAAGGACTACATCTGATTCATTAGGTACTTCGCGGTACCTCTAGAGTGCCCTCAACTCCTCGTTCTCCACTGAACTTCAGTCGAATGAATGATTTAACTCGAACCTCTGATCTTTCCTCTTCTTAAAGCTGAGTGGCTTAAATTCATTTGTCAGTCTTTTCTGAAATCATAATATTAAAATACTAAACAAAATGACCATTTTGTAATATTCTGAAGATAGAAATTTACGTTTATAATTAGACATTTTGGGGGGAATCGTAATTGTGTTAATAATACATGAAACTGTCCTCCTTTAAAAAGTTAGTATAATGCAGTTAAAGTTGAATTCCCTTTGGTCAGTGGCCAAGCCTGGTTCTCCCTCTCATCCCCAGAAGTGGCCATTGTTGTTAGTATGCATCCATCCATACCTCTTTTTATGCATGTATTCATAGAAAAAACACTACCGTCTTGTGGCAGTGCTTTTGTTTTTGGGGTTTTTTTTGTTTTTTTAAAATTAATTTTATTTATTTATTTATTTTGGCTGCGTTGGGTCTTCGTTGCTGCGCACGTGCGTTCTCTATTTGCAGCAAGCAGGGGCTACTCTTCCATGGATGCGTGGGCTTCTCATTGCAGTGGCTTCTCTTGTTGAGGAGCACGGGCTCTAGGCGTGTGGGCTTTCAGTAACTGCAGCACGTGGGCTCAGTAGTTGTGGCTCGCAGGCTCTAGAGCACAGGCTTAGTAGTTGTGGTGCACAGGCTTAGTTGCTCTGCGGCATGTGGGATCTTCCCGGACCAGGGATCGAACCCGTTTCCCCTGCATTGGCAGGTGGATTCTCAACCACTGTGCCACCAGGGAAGCCTGTGGCAGTATTTTTTACATAAATGGCACCTTTTGGGTATGGGACGTTCTGAAATTTGCTTCTTCACTCAGCTGTTTGAGATCTAATAACATTGATAAGCTTAGGTCTACGACCCTCCTTTTATCTTCTGGGTAGGATTCCACTGTATGGAATGGGCCACATTTGTCCTTAGATGGAAATTTAAATTGTTTCCACTGTTTTGTTATTGCAAACTGTGCTGCAAAAAATATCCTTGCACACGTATCCCTGGGCCCCTTGCAAGAGTTTCCACAGGCTATATTCCCAGAATCGTTCTTGTTGGGCCTGGAAATACATTGCCACCAAACATGGCCATAGCAGTGGCCTTCCTCCAGAGCCTCTCCTAGTTTTCCAGTATTTAGTGTTGTCAGCATTTTTAACTTTTGCTAGTATGATAGCTGTGAAAGGAGATATTTTTTTAACTTCATTTCTCTATTACTGAGGTTGGACACTTTTTATGTGTTTATTGGTCATTTGCATTTCCTGTCCATTCATTTCCTTTGCCTATTGTGTTTTTTTTCCTCTTTCCCTAGAATTCAATTGTTGGTCTATCATGTGTGTTGCAAATATTTTCTCCATGTATCTACTTATTTAAAAAATAGGGGGTTCTTTTGACAGACAGAACTTTTAAATTCTGATGGGGTCTAGCAGGTCAATATTTTTTTTATGACTTCTGCCTTCTACATTTTTAAGGAAGGGTTTCTCCACCCCCAGGATAATAGAGACGTTCTCCTATATTTTCTTCTCGTAATTTAAAAGTATTAAAAAAACTTTAAGCTGTTAATATATCTGCAAATGATCTTTGTGTATTATGTGAAATAGGGGCCCAAATTAATTTTTTTCCTTATGGTTAGCACTATTTATTGTACAGTTTATCCTTCCATTCTTCCCGCACCAATGCTACCTTTAACATATATGAACATTTCATAATTATCTGGCTCTTTTCTGGATTCCATTCTGTTCTGTTCCTACTCCCAATAACCCTCTGTTTTAATAACTATGGCTTTATAATATGTCTTTTTTTTTTTTTTTTTTTAGAAAAGTATCTCCATTTTTATTTTGGGATTTTGTGATTAAATAGTTATTTTTTTAATTAATTTTTATTGGAGTCTGGTTGCTTTACAATGTTGTGTTAGCCTCCACTACACAACAAAATGAATCAGCCATACACATACAGATATCCCCTCCCTTTTGGACTTCCCTCTCATTTAGGTTACCGCAGTGCATTAGGTAGAGTTCCCTGTGCTATACAGTATGTTCCCATCAGTTGTCTATTTTATACATAGTATCAATAATATAATATGTCTTAATATTCATTAGAAAATTTGGCCCGCTCTTTGTTGTTATTTCTTAAAATTTTGTTGACTAACTGTTCTTCCATATTTGCTCTTTTAGAATCACTTTGTTTCATTTCACAAAAAAATCTTGTTAGGATTTTTGATCACTATTTTAAAAAAATGTCAAAACCCACCAGATTGTACACTGTTACTTTTTCCTAAAGCCTTCACGATGTATTATTTAGCTTTCCCTCTGTATTATTTCTGTTAAAGAACAAGGCAGACACAGGTCTTGGGTCTATACAATTTGGGAGCTCTCTTTAAGAAAAATAATACAAAATTAGGAATGCAATAGTGGGTGCTGTGCCTTGGGAGGGACCTGGACCTCCAGCTTTATTTGCTTCATGGTAACCCCGCCTCAGGGTAGCAGTCTGACTGAGAGAGAAAGTGCTAGTAAACGATGCCTTCGCTCCCACTAGAATAAAGCCCTAGTTCGTGACTACCAAGCTACTTAGGTGGTGTAAGCAATAAAATAACAGTTAAATTTGCAACCTCAGTCGTGTTTCTAGCTGTGTGTTGTATAATACCGCTGCCTTGACTTTTCGCTGGGACAGCACCTCACATCTGAGGATCTCAGGGCACATTAAGAACATTAATTAATTAATTAAACCCCACAAAACCCCAGAGACACAGGAAGGAGGGACGTGGCATCACCTTGCCCAGTTCTGAAATGCAGCCACCTCTGGGGACGAGCAGGGCAGCTGCTTCTTAATAAATGGCAACGCCCACAACACTTTAGCCCAGACAATTAGTCGTTGTCGTTGGTAATTGTCTTGTGAACATTAGCCTGTCAGACGGTGAGGGCTCCAGGATGAACTGTTCACTGCAAACCTAATTCAGTCTCTGAAATTTCTGGCTTTTTAGTAATTTTGTCCTAATCATAAAGTATATTAAATACATAAACAACAAGGACCTACTGTATAGCCCCGGAAGTTATACTCAGTATTTTGTAATAACCTATAATGGAAAAGAATCTGAAAAAGAATATATATATATACACACACATATACATATACATATATACATAAAACTGAATCACTTTGCTGTACACCTGAAACTAACACAACATTACAAATCAACTATACTTCAAATAAATAAATAAATAAATAAATAAATGCACAGGGAAACTCTAGTTTTCTTTTAAACTCGACAGTGTTTTTGGTAGTTCTTCAAATTTAAAACTTAAGATAAGAAAAGATTATTTTAAAAAAATAAAGTGCAACTTAAGAATAGGGAGTTATTGTTAACGTTTTTTTGTTTGTTTGTTTTTGATTAAAAAACTTTGCTGCTGAACAAAATGAATCAGTGATGGTAGAAGTCAGGACAGCAGCTACCTTTAAGAAGTGTGTTGGCTGGACAGCAGGTGAGGGAAACTTCTGGGCCCTGGAAAAGGTTTAATATTCATTTAAGGGGTTGTTAACGTGTGGTACATACACATAGAGATTCATGCACTGTGCCGTATACATGTTGTATCTTAATAACAAGCTGAATTAGCCTGAAAAGCACTCTAGTCTTGCTGTTGTGAGAACACTGGAAACACTGTACAAATGATCTGGAAGGTTTTGCAGGGAGCAGGACGTATCCAGGTGCTAGAGACTCGCTAGGTTTCGTTCTCCCCAAAGCGTCTTTCTTCAGAAGAGCGATTCTGACTGCTTTGTCCCCTCTCATGTCATTTGCTCTCCACCCAGAAGAGCTACTTGCTCTGCTGGGGTGCCATTCTCTCATTGTACCTTCAACGTTATATGCTTCTTTGGCTCTGCCCTTAACACCTCCCTGGGCATCTGATTCTTCTCTTAGAATTTCATTCTACTTCATTTGCCTGCATCTTTGCCAGAAGCAGGTATAGGGCATGAGTAAGTGGGGATTTGGGGTTGAGAGGCGTCTGCAGGGGCCATTGCACTGGCTGTTGCTGCAGGAACGAATGCAGTGGGAGAGGAGGATGCGGGGAGGGTAGGCTGCCTCTGACGCCACCGCGTCTGCTGTGATGCTTAGAAACAAGAAGACGGGGCAGCAGGCCACGCTGGCAGCCCAGTATCTGGGGCCTCCAGCAGGTCCTGGGTCCCTCCTGTGTATGTGCGGACAATTCTGAGGAGGGGCAGCCCCTGGGCAAGAGCATCCTAGGGCTGCTCTGAGCTAAGGCCGAAAGGCTGCAAGCAGACGTCAGGGCTAAGAGTCCCCCAGTGGAGCAGACACAGAGTGAACAAGAAAGGAGGGGCTGGGGGTGGTGAGAGAGCGGGGGAGGGTGGGAGGGAGAGAGTGAGACAGTGGAAGAGAAGGTGGGGTGGTGGTGGTGAGAAAGACAGACAGGAACAAGGAAAAGAAAAGAGAGCAGACGGAGAAGGAAGAAAAGGAGGGGCAAAAGAACTTTTCAGACAACATGGGAAAAAAGTTTTTTCTACTCTAGTTTTTTTTGTTTTTTTTTTTTAATATTTTATTTATTTATTTATTTTATGGCTGTGTTGGGTCTTCGTTTCTGTGTGAGGGCTTTCTCCAGTTGCGGCAAGTGGGGGCCATTCTTCATCGCGGTGCGCGGGCCTCTCACTATTGCGGCCTCTCTTGTTGCGGAGCACAGGCTCCAGACGCGCAGGCTCAGCAGCTGTGGCTCACGGGCTTAGTCGCTCCGCGGCACGTGGGATCCTCCCAGACCAGGGCGCGAACCCGTGTCCCCTGCATTGGCAGGCAGATTCTCAACCACTGCGCCACCAGGGAAGCCCCTCTACTCTAGTTTTTGGTGAACGGTAAATATATGAACACTACCCCGATTATTGACTTTCCAGAACATATTAAAACAATAATTTATAGTCAGCTCCAGGTCTTGCTTAGAAAGTAGAAAAGTGAACATCGTGGCCTCTGTCAGATGCCCGTTCACAGTATTTCCCAGCACGGGGAAAGCAGACCTTGTGCTAATCTCTGTGTTCTGAGAGCACTGACATAGCCGATTGTGGTCTTTTCCATACTCTGCCTTAAAATCATTTCAAAGCCTGCCATCCAGGAGGTTGATAATCAGTTGTTTACAAACTTCAAAGGGGCTCCCGTGAAAGGATCACGGAGCTCAGTCTCTGGCAGGTTCGAGGGCCTCCTGGGGGGCAGCCCAGCCCAGCCCCATCTTGGCCTCAGTTTATGTCCACAGCTCCCTCGGGCCAGGTATCACTGGACCCCCATCCTGTGCGGATGGAGGCACGGAGAGGTCGGAATCCGAGTGGGCTGCGAAGACCCTGTTCTCCCCACCTCGCGGCGCTGCCCTCAGCAATATAATCCTTCAGATATGCTGCAGTTTAGAAACACGTGACCACGCTGCCTCCAATTTCCTGTGCTCTGCAGATATTTACCATCTCTTTTCTGTCCTCTTGTCCCTTTTTCTCTGAAAGGCGCCGAGCTCAGGAGCAGCAGTCAGGAATGCCAGCAAATAGTCAAGGAGCCGCAGGAAGCTGTCTCCCCGGAGGCCGGGGAGAGCATCCAGGTAACGGAGATCATCCCCCCAGCCTGGTGCTGCTTGTGCCATCAGGGTCAGGGGTGTTCCTGGCGCCGGAGTCACTCCCGAGAAGGGAAAGGTCTCACTGGCGTTAAGATCTGGGGGACAAGGGCGGGGAGGAAACAGGCTGCGTGTTTGTAACAAATCAGCCTCACAACACCCTCAAGAATCCAGCTCAGGATGGAACCCCATCCCTTCTCCCCCTGCCTTCTCACTCATCCCCTGGCTTCAGGAGGCTGATGTGGATAAAGCAGCTCGCTTAAAGGCGGTTAGAAAACTCACCTTGTCCACAGACTCAACTGAGGCAGCATTTTCCTTCCTGCCCCACTGGGCCCTGCAGGCTCTAGAAGCACCTGCCACAGCTCCCTGGATTGCTTCTGGCCCACTGGCCCGGCCTGGCTTCAGCAGGGGCCCCTCCCCACACCCTCCTGCTCTGTGAGTGCTGCCACCCTGACCTAAAGGGGGGCACACCCCCACTGAAGGAGGCCGCAGTCAGCCATGTAATAGAGGACATAGGATTTGGGGGATGGGCCCGGGGATCCAGCCATTGTTCCATCTCTGCCACCCTCTGACCACTGATGGTTCACAAAAATACAAATGTCCATATTGACTGGGCTCTGGGTCCTCACCTGCTCCTGCAGGACCTCAGGGCATGTCCCTTGTGTCCTCTGGAACTGGCCTCACCAAGGGGGCGGGGAGAACGAATGGGCTTAGCTCTAAGCTACCGTTGGCGGCCTGGCCCTGCATCAGCACTGCGTGTGGCCAAGAGTCCCAGCACGCGTTTCGCTGCACGGGCCCTTCTGCTTCTGGTCCTCCTGACTCTTCCGTCCACCTGAGGCCAGGATGGGGGCTGGTGCAGTGCCATTGCTTCCTGGACTCCAGCCCCCAGCTCTCTTTTTTTCTCCTTTCCAATCTTGGACAAAGTAACATTCCCCCTGCCCATCAGCTCATGCAAAGAAGATCTTGGAAAGAAGAGGAATCAGGGAGGACCTTTATCTTAGCATTAGGCCACCTGGCTCATCCTGCTGCATTTTCACGTTGTCTCTATGGAAGATGCCTTCTTATACCCCAAACCACAAAAGGACCCAACCTGTAGCTGGGTAGGTGTTGTATTTCGAGGGCTGATTTATTCTCTGCACAGAGGTTGGACGCTCACAATGGCCAGGCTCTCTGCTAGGTGCTGAGGGTGCTCGCGAGACCAAAACACGGCCCCAGCCTTCAGGAGGTGGTGCACGGTGGGAAGAGGATAGCCTCCTAATTCAGTATGTGGAAATGAGGGTGGAAAACATCCCAGAAGAGGGCACGAGGGACACCTGAAGCTTTTAAAGAAGGTTGTCTGGCATGGACTAGATTGCGGGAAATGAAGCTGATGAATGGAATTAATAGAAAGAACTTAGCGCGAGGTATTTCTGCTTCTGGCAAAGATAGCTAGATTTACTTTCCTGCCTGAAAAAAACAAAAAAATGGCCAAAGCATATGAAATAAGTTTTTAAGACACTGCTCATCAGGTAACAAAAGAGAGTGATGCCCGAGAGGCGGGAAACAAGCCAGGTAAGCCCTCCGAACATCCTGGCCTCCTGCTTTGAGAGAGTCCCTGACCACGGCACAGGGCAGGAGGAACCATGGAAGCCAAGTGGTATGTCCATGGAGACTAAAGCCACTAAGGTTTGCAGGACAGAGTACCAGAGAGGAGAGAGCTGTACAGAGAGATGGTTGACACCAGCGAGGGTTGCTCTTGGGTATTCAGCTGAGTACTGATCAGCACATGCTGAGTACTGCTGTGCACATGCACATCAGCCTGATCTTCAAAACTACTGAGGATCAGGGCTTCCCTGGTGGCGCAGTGGTTGAGAATCTGCCTGCCAATGCAGGGGACACGGGTTCGAGCCCTGGTCTGGGAAGATCCCATATGCCGCGGAGCAACTAGGCCCGTGAGCCACAATTACTGAGCCTGCGCTTCTGGAGCCTGTGCTCCGCAACAAGAGAGGCCGCGATAGTGAGAGGCCCGTGCACCGCGATGAAGAGTGGCCCCCACTTGCCGCAACTGGAGAAAGCCCTCGCACAGAAACGAAGACCCAACACAGCCATAAATAAATAAATAAAATTAAAAAAAAACCAAAAAACAAAAAACTACTGAAGATCAGGCTGAGGAAAGAACTTCCCAAAAGGATTAGCATTAACAGTGCACAGTGCTCATACAAGGCTGGGAATAGTGCGTGTTCCATCAGCCAGACCAGGGAACCCTGTGACTCACAAGGCATTGGGAGAATGCACAGAAGCGTCTTGCATCAGTAGTGAGGAATTATTAGCTCTGGAGGGAGCACTGCTCCAGTCCTATCTAACAAATCTTTAGAGCAAGATCCAAAAGGACAAAAACTGCTTCCACGTAATTTGAGTCCCAGAACAAAGTTCAAGAATATTTGTAGGCATACAAAATTATCCAGCACCCAAGTAGATTAAATCACAATGTTTGGAATTTTTTTTCTTAAAGACATAATGCTTTTGCACACTTAATGTCCTACAGTATAGTATAACATAACTTTTATATGTACTAGGAAATCAAAAATTCACATGACTTGCTTTATTGCAATATTCACTTTATTGTGGTGAATGAACCTGGAATATGAACCTGCAATACCTCCAACGTATGCCTGTAGAAACACCCCAAATAAACCTTCTAGAGATTAAAACTACAATTCATGAGATGAAAAATACACTGGAAGGATTAACCACAGATTAGACATTGCAGAAAAAGGGATTAGTGAAACAGAAATGGGAATTAAAAAAAAAAAATCAATGTATCAGTGAGCTGCGGGATAACTTTAAGTACCTAATATGCATGTAATTGGAATTCATAAAGAAGAGGAGAAAGAGGTTGGAACAGAAAAAAATATTTGAAGAAATAATGACTTAAAAATTCCAAATTTTATGAAAACAGTAAACCCACAGACACAAGCTCAACCAATAACAAGCACAAGAAACATGAAGAAAACTATACCAAAGCCCATCATAATCAAATAGTGGAAAACCAGTCATAAAAAGAAAATCTTAAAAGTACCCAGAGGGAGAAACAAAAAGGACAAGTTGGGAACAGAGGCCCAAAGATAAGGATGGCAGCAGATTTCTTTTTGGAAACAATGTGAGCAAAAGAGACTGTGGAGTCACATCTTTAAGGAACTGGAAGAAAAAAAATTGTCAACTGAGAATTTTACACCCATTGAATATCTTTCAAAAATAAAGGTGAAATAAAGACTTTGCCTACGCACAAAAGGGGAAAGAATTCATTACCAGTAGACCCAACTACAAGAAATGTGAAAGGAAGTCCTTCAGGCAGAAGGAAAATGATGCCAGATGGAAATCTGGATCTACACAGAGGGCGATTAACACTGGAAATGGTAACTAAATGGGTAAATGTGTAAGATTTTGTTTTTATTATTTATATCTCTTTAAAAGATAGTTGACTGCCTAAATAAAATAAAAACAACATAGTGTGGCGCTTTCAACATGTGTAAAAACATCTGACAAGAACAGCACAAAGGCCAAGAGGGCAGAATGTAAGGACCCTATTTTAGGGTCCTTATACTACATCTGAAGTGATATTATATCACCTGAAGATAGACTTAAATATGTATGCTAAACTAAAAGAACATAAAAGATGTATAAACTAAAAGAACACTAAAAGAACATAAAAGATGTATAAACTAAAAGAACACGAAAGTTACAAATCAAATTCAGAAAGTTATATCTAATAAGCCTACAAAGAGGTAAAGTGGAATCATAAAAATATACAATTACTCCAAAAGAAGGCAAAAAGAGAGGAAAAGGGGAATAAAGAACAGATAGGACAAATAGAAAACAAACAGCAAGATAACAGATTTAAACCTAACCACATCAATAATTACATTAAATGTAAAATGGTCTAAATATCCCAATTAAAGAATGTATAAAGCAGATATAGATTGGATTAAAAAGCAAAACAGTTACATATGAATTAGCAAAAAAAATGCACTTTGAGTAGATACAATTGGTTCAAATGAAAAACATGCAAATAGATACATCATGGTAACACTAATCAAAAGAAAGCTGGAGTAGCTTTATTCATTTCAGACAAAGTGGATTTCAGAAAAGGGAATATTACCAGGGATAACAAAAGTCAAGAGGACATAACAGTCCTAAATATTTATGCACCTAATAGTAGAACTTCAAAATACATGAAGTAAAAATTGATAGAACTGCAAAGACAAATAAATAAATAAACAAACAACTATATTTGGAGATTTCAATATCCCTCCCTTAATCATTGATAGAATGAGTAGACAGTAAATCAGTAAGAATGTAGAAGATTTTAAGAATACTATTGACCAATTTGACCTAACTCTACCCAACAACGGCAGAATACACCTTCCCACATCCACATGGAATATTTACCAAGTTAGATCATATTTCAAGCTAGAAAAGAAGTCTCAATAAATTTAAAAGGATTCAGGTCATCTAAAGTATGTTCTTCCCCAACAAAAGACATCACAGGGAAATAAAACTTCAAATCAACAGCTCTCATAAACATTGATGGAAAAATTCAAATAAAACTTTTAATCAATTGAATCAATATATTAAAAGGACAACGTCATGATCAAGTAGGGTTTATTCTGAGAATGCAAGGTTGGTTTAACATAAGAAAATCAATGTAATTCACCATATTAACATTCTAAAAAAGAATACTTATATGTTTATCTCATAAATGCAGGAAAGGTATCTGAAAATTCACATTCATTCCTCATAAAAACTCTCAGAAAATTAGGAGTAGAAGAGAACTTCTTCAATTTGATAGAGGTTATTGTTGAAAAACCTATAGCTAACATCATCCTTGGTAAAAGACTGAGTGCTTTTCCACCAAGGTCAGAAACAAGACAAGAATGTCTGTTCTCACCACTTCTATTCAGAATTATTCTGGCGGTTCAAGCCAGTGAAAAAAGACAAGAAAAGAATTAAAAGAGTATACACAAAATTAACATGCAAAGTTCAATTTTATCTCTGTATAATGGCAATGAACAATCAGGAATTTAAATAAATACCATTTAGAACAGTACAAATACACAGAATA
This sequence comes from Eschrichtius robustus, assembly GCF_028021215.1. Taxonomy (NCBI): domain Eukaryota; kingdom Metazoa; phylum Chordata; class Mammalia; order Artiodactyla; family Eschrichtiidae; genus Eschrichtius; species Eschrichtius robustus. The sequence goes on along the minus strand of NC_090839.1, from coordinate 48,611,436 downwards.
CTTAAATCTGACAAAAGATGTTGTCAGATTTAAGTATTTTGTGTATGCTAAAAACTACAAAACATTTCTGAGAGAAATGAAATAAGACCTAAATAAATGGAGAGATATCCCCTGTACGTAATTTCGAGGACTCGATATTGTCAAGTTGTTGATTGATCAATGAAATCCCAGTCAAAATTTCAGGAGGAATTTTTAGAGAAATTGAAAAAGTGATTTCAAAATTCATGAGGAAGTGGGAAGGACCTAGCACAGACAAAGAAACTATGGAAAGAGAACAACGTTGTAGGACTAATGCTACTGACTTCAAGATTTATTATAAGGTTCTTGTAACCGAGACAGTGTGGTAATGATGTCAAGGTCAACAAATAGATGAACGGAACAGAATAGAAGATCCAGAAATAGTCTCAGCATATAATCTACAGTGACAAAGAGCAGATCATTGTTTGCCTGTGGTTGGCAGAGTGGCCCCGGGTGGGAGGAAGAGCCACACAGAAACACAGAAGCTTTGGGGAGTGATGTGTATGTTTATTATTTTTATCGTGGTGATATTATTATAGGTCAAAACTTTTCAAAAGCTACACTTTAAATATATGCTGTTTACTGTATGTCAATTATACCTCAATAAAGCAGTTTTTAAAAAAGCCCTAGTGCATCTTTTAAGTTACACAGAAGAATAAGAATAAAGGAGGAATAACTAACATCGACAGAGAGTCAGAAGATGCTAAGCATCTCTCCAACCACCTGTCCTTATTTTATCCTCAGGACAACCTTATGAGGTAGGTGCTGCTCTTAGCCCCTTTGTACAGATGAGGAAACTGGGACGCCCTCACTTTCCCAACGCCACGTGCCCTGTAAGCATGGAGGCCAGGATCTGACCCAGGCAGCTCATACGGAGCTCGGGCTCTGAACCACTGTGGGTGTTGATTAATTCTCACGTCTTGCCTTTGTCTTTTGCAGAGAAAAAGCACAGAAGAAGCCGCAATGGAGGAAGCTTTATCACCAGTCCAAAGTGGAAACACTAGTGAAGCGGAGGTAGGGCTTGCGAGGGCCCTGGAGGGGGCCGGTGCGGCTCACTCCTCTCCACCTGCGTCTTCGTGCACTTTCCTCGCCAGGCCTCCCACCTTCTTTCCCAGTTCAGAGTCGCCTCCTTACTTAGAACCTGCTCTACAAAGCCTCCCTCGGTGAACTCTCACTCCACTGTCATTAGACCTTTATTCTATATCCCTTGCACAGCTCGGTCCTAGAAGTTACACTTTCTACATCAATAATTTGCAACCATTTCAGTAAATAGAATCTTTCTCTTCTTCCCATTGTCTAGAGAGAAAACATTTTGAAGGGGCAAACGTCTGTAAGAGTTTTCTCCTGCTCTACATAGAGTACATTCATGTACACACTTATGTGTCTGATGTGTCATTCACACGCATCTCTGGTTCCAGGAACTGCTTCCTCCTGTTACAGATTCAGGCCAAGGGGTGATAGCATCTTCCACCAGTTGCCAGGAGTGGGACGTGCTTCTGGAAGGAGTGGGCCCCAGGCGGGCACAGGTCCGCTTTCCGAGCCTCACGTTAGCATGTGCTGCAGGCGCACTACCAGCTTCTCTGGCACTGCTCACTCCCCAGCACCCTGAGGATGGGGGCTTCAGTGCCTGCTCTTTCCCTGGGGCTGTTCCTGCAGGCAGGTTGCCACCTCTGGGGGCAGTTGGAGAATCAGCCCCCAGCTCCTCTGCCTTTTGGGTAGGACGGCTCCCAGGGGTGCTCTCCACATCTCCCCGAGGTCTTGGCAGGATTGACAAGTAACCCACTTGTTCATTGCCCCGCTTTGGGGTCCTTCCCTTCCGTCCTCACTCGCCCACTCGCCTCGCAGAATTTCCTGGCATCGCTCCCCACGTGAACTTAGCTCCTTTTGCTTCTGGGGAACCCACATTAGAGTGCCCACTCCTCATGCCCCAGGGAGGAGGGAGCAGGGCACGCAGCAGAGGGGAGCAATCTCTCTCCAGTATTTCTAAGAGGGTAGCCATTCCTTTAGGGACCCAAACAAGGATGTGGAGGGGGTCAGGGTGGTCCATACTGCATTAGATGTACTGGCATCCCAGAGGGTATCCGGGTCAACAAGGAGGATTGATCTCCCATGTTTATCTCCTCCCCCTTCTGGAAAAAACCACCGAAATAACCGTAAGGGAAGAATAAGGGCACAAATCCACACAGACAAGAAGACTGGGAGAGGAGATATTGGAACACGAGCACTTTAAAGGTGTTTAGAAAGAAGGAAATTGATGGTGGGGTTTGCGCTGGCTCTTCACAGCTGGGGAAGGTGGAGGCCGGGCACCATGATGAGGAGGGATTCCCCGCGTGTGCCCACAAAGAGCCCGGGCCCTGGGGCTTCTGCAGAAGGCGGGGCGAGGGCTCTGTGTGACAGTCTGCCAGGCAGTGTTGGGGACAATAGATTCCCTGCAGAGGACACTTAGCTTGTCAACTACCCCCCAAGTAAAAGGACCAGGTGATAGTTCTCTGAAGGGTCAAGCAGAAGCAGCTCCAAATCCAGTGCACGGTGCGAGGCTGTGTGATGGGGAAAGACAGAGAATAGGCGGATCAGTGGGATTCTCCATTTCACGTGGAGGAACCCCTGCCCTGTCCTCCCGCCCTGTTCTCCAAATACAGAAGCCAGCATGATAGTATTCAGAAATATAGAGGTAAAGGCCAAAAGAAAGGAAAAGGTTGAAAATGCTAGTCAATGGGGGAGTAGGAGGCTCCTGATTTTCTTTATAACTTATTAATGCTAATATTATTTTAATTTTTACTATATGCATGCATTACTTCAATTTCAAAGAACTCCGAGAGGATCTCAGAGTGAATCATGTTCCCCTCACTGAGCTGTAACACCTCCTTCAATGCCCTGAAAATGAGACCTGACGGGACTCAGCACTAACTCTCCAGGTGGCTACGGGCAATTGGCTCCCGGGACCCCCCCTCACCAGCAAACCACCTGAACAGCCCCAAGATCCAAAAATTCTTGTAGCACAAAATCACAAGGAAAACTGGGGACAGAGGTGTTTTACTTATGGAGTTAATACGCATGTAATAGTCCCACACTCTAACCTCTCTCCAGTGATGTAGTTAAAATATGGATCCTGTATCAAAGACCAACTGAGACCGTTCATTTCCTGACCTTCGCACGAGAACCTGTTTCCATCTTCAACAATTTTGAAATCTCATTAAGAACACCTCCTTAAAACCGGGCCTGGCTCGGGACGGTTTGTTTCAGGTGAGGCAGTCACATCTGTCCTGGGAACGGTGTCCTGTGGAGACAAGGCAGCCACTAGCCCATTAAATGGTAGAAAATAAATAGGATTCCCAGTTCAGTTCCTCCTCTCTCCTTGCTGTAGGACACAGAAAAACTCAGTCAAGAGTACTGTGTGGATTACACGGATTACTGCATCAGCAATATGAGCTCAGCGTCCATCTCTCTGCCTGAAGAGACCAGCAACTTCCGCCCCATCTACAGGGGCGCCTCCACTGCCTTCTGCATCCAGCTGTTTTGTATTGACGAGAAGCACGAAGCAAGGCAAGTGCTGGTCCCCAGGGTGTCTGCCGCGCGAAGACCTTCTCCTGGCCTTGGTGGCCCAACACTTGAATCTTGCAGAGCCAGGGGTTTCCAAGCCTGGCTGCCCATCCTCATTTCTGGGGAGTTTTTAAAAACCACAGATTCCTGAGCCCCACTTCCAGACTCCAGCCCATAAAATTTGGGTCAGACCCACAGAACTGGGCTGCCCAGGGTCTGGAAAAATCATCCCTTCCTTAGCCACATGCTGTTCCCCATTCTCTAGAGTTTGCATTTTGGGGGGACTTTGGGTTTAGGTTGCTGCTTGTCTGGAGTCTTTTAGTTGCAAGTAATAGAAAATCCAGCCGAAACTGGCTTTGGAAAAATGGAATAATTGCCTCACGTAAGAAAGGATAATCCAGTGGTGGGACCGATTTTCAATGTGGCTTGACCTAGGACTTATTAGATACCCCAGTCACAGGCCAGGCTTCTCGCTCTACCCTATACCCTATTCCTGAGCTGACGGCGGGGGGCCAGGCCAGGCCATGATGATGGCTTTGTCCCTTGCTTTGTGCTCCCCACTGAATCGGGGCTGGAGTCTCAATCTGAGAGAGATGTTAACAGGACACCAAACAAGAATCCAGGGCAGCTGCCAGAGGTAGGAGGCCTGGTGCCGGGCACACGAGGCTTCCTGTCCCTCCAGAACACCCCCGTGTTCAGTGCTCGCTGCCCCCTGTAGTCTGGATTGGACCCCTGCCCTCGGTGCCTAGATTCCACAGCCCCTTTGGGATGCCCACATAGTCCACCATTCCACCCACAGAACAATGTTGAAGAGGAAAGATTGGCCCACTTTGATAGACTGGAAGGTTCCAGAGTATCTTTAAGACGACCAAGAGCACCGCTGGACACTCCCTTTTTAGAGGATGTATTTAATCTCATTCCCGGTCTCCTAGCTTTCCTTAGAACCATGCTTTTCTTGGACTTTTTTCCTCTCGAGTTTTTGATTTCTTTGGAATAGAAATTCAACTGAAAGGTTGAAAAGGGAAATCTTTTTATTCTAATTATATTGCAGACATCTAAAAAGCCTGTAAACCCTTCTAGATCTGTCGTGTATATTTATTTTCCCCTGTGCATTCGGATAAGATTGTGCTTTTCGAATTTTCAAACGGAAATTTGATGACCCATTATGGTTCGCCTGTAAATACACACCTGCAGCTGGTCAGAAAATCCTTTGCATATAAAAGAGAAAAAGATCAGAGTAGCTTATAATATGCCCATGTCTCCCCCCCAGCGCCTCCTAAAAGGAAGGGAGGGATCATGTCCACAGAATGACTATCTTGCTTTTTGAGTGTGTAGAGATTTTTAATTGCTATAATAGTGCTTTAGGTTCTAGAAAAATACTTCATTACTGACAGTTGAAGCTTGTGTCTTCTGCAGCTGATTACTGTTCAGTTAGACACAAGTTCTGGTTACTGGTTGGCTAATCACTGCCTAAGTGGGGAGAGCCATAGGTCTCTTTAAATGTGCACTGATGTTGCATTTGCTTACAGGTCAGTGACAGTTTTTACTGTCTTGTTTGCAGGTCACTGGACTTTATGAATTTTGTTTTCAGTCTTTTTCCTGTAAGTACATGTTGAATTTTGAGTAATATAATTGGGTTTATAAGCTAGAAAAATTATTAAAAAGTTGGATGCCATATTCATTGTCCAAACATTTAATCTGCTACGAATGTTAAGGTTGGAACCACTTCTCTGTTCTGAAAATAAAGGTTGAATGACATGTCCTGAACTCTTAAAAGTAGAAAAGATTGTCCTTTTCAATAATTTTTCAGTCATGCTGCTGTAATAGTTTTCTTTCAATGCATAATTTATTTTAGAGATTGCTTCATCAGTGTCTTATTAGAATCAAATCATGAATAGAATGCTGGTAATACATGAAAATGTCAGGAATTACCCTAAAGGGAGTTAGACTGTTGTATTACTTTATAGTTTGTTTTGGCTCAAAGAATGCTGACACCATTAGATTGCTTTTCTGAGGGTAGGAAAGTGGGAACTTGCAGTTGATCTTCTGGTTGGTGTCGCCTGACACATGGGATTGACTTGACCTGCTACGGTTGGTTGGTGGATGGCCCCAGGCAGGCACCCAAGTGCAAACAAAGTTCTCCATCTCAGGGTGTCCAGGCCACCTCCTCCACTTTTGTTTCATGGTCGTCAAGGGATAGAGATTCTGACCAACCTCTCATCACTTTGTTGGAGGGAAGAAAGTGGGGCAGGAAGACAATTTAGGTTCCTTAATAGGATTTTTAAGACTTTTTCCATGGCTGGTGTATCAGTTTAGTCAAGTCGACAACCGCACTTCTTCAGTTAGCTAATTACGGGCAAATTATCTATTGTTTTATTTTTCCTTGATGTTCTTTATACCAAGGCTAAAAACCAAAATAGGTTTAATTCTGTTGCCTGAAAGCTATGCGATCATAGATTGTATTTCCTCATTTTGTTAAGATGATGAAGACTTGGCAATGATGTTCTCCATCGTAATTTTTTTGAATTAATTTTAAGGCATTTCGAAGCTCATAAAACACTGTAGATGGCCCTGAGGGAGGGTTTGCATAGCCGGCTTCCCTCCGAGATGCCCCAAAGTAAATTCAGTAAGTTCAGTTCATTCCCATTTTGGAGTCCATGCAGAGACAGATCTTCAGTATTATTACAAAAGCAATGCTGGCTTTAAGATAGTAAAAGACATGTTTACTTTTAATTAATTATTTCAGGATATGGGGCGACAGAAACAAAATACCTTCGTTACTTCATCCTTAATCACTCCCATCCATGTTGAAGCAACTCACTACGTTCATTCTCTTTTATGGCTGAGTAGTATTCCATTGTGTATATATACCACATCTCCTTTATCCATTCATCTGTCAATGGACATTTTAGTTGTTTCTATGTCTTGGCTATTGTGAATAGTGCTACAATGAACATTGAGGTGCATGTGTCTTTTTTTTTTTTTTTTTTTTTTTTTTTTTTTTTTTTTTTTTTTTGCATGTGTCTTTTTGAATTAGAGTTTTGTCCAGGTATATGTCCAGGAGTGGGATTGCTGGATCATATGGTAGGAATTACTCATTTCTCCCAGAGGAAGCCCCCCAGGGCTTGGCACTTAGTCCTTATTTTCAGCTTGAGTATTTCGACAACGTGACTTGCAAGTTCCCCAGAAGGAGCTGTGTTATTTTGCTAGAAAGAAGGAAGATCAGGTCAAACAGTGATTCACTCCTTTGGGTTGCACACGTGTCCCCAGGGTTTTGGATTTGCCCAGGCAAGGCCTTCACAGGGTTCAGGAGGAGGTGAGATCCCAAAGGGACAAATTAGCTCTGGGAAGAGCAGGCTGCTTCTGCAGGCACCTGGCAGAGAGGGTCATGGTGGACTTGAGGAGCACAGACAGTCCACGGCAGCACTGTCCCATAGACAACAAACTCTAAATGTTCCAGCAGCCACATTATAAAAAAAAAGTTAAAAGACACAGGTGAAATCGATTTTAATAATATATTTTACTTAATGCAATATGTCCAAAATTTAATGATTTTAATATGTAATCAGTATGCAAAAGTATTAATGAGATCTTGTACATCCATTTTCTCAGTTTTTAAAATCCAACGTGTATTTTACATTTAGGGCACATCTCAATACAAGCACTAAATTGTCATCAGAAATCCTCGCTCTGCTTTTAGAGTTCATAAAATTTACAGTTGAATGAGTAGATTCACATACCCACATTGTTCTAAACATACATAAAAGTTTTCCAATAACTGAACTGAGTATCAGTTTTTATTTTATCATTTTTTTCTTTTCCATTATGGTTTATTATAGGATATTGAATGTAGTTCCCTGTGCTATACAGTAGGACCTTGTTGTTTATCCATTCCATATGTAATAGTTTGCATCTACTAACCCCAAACTCCCTGTCCAACCTTCCCCCACACCCCCTTCCCCGTGGCAACTATAAGCCTGTTCTCCATGTCTGTGAGTCCGTTTCTGTTTCGTACATAGGTTCATTTGTGTCACGTTCTAGATTCCGCATGTAAGTGATATCACTTGGTATTTGTCTTTCTCTTTTTGACTTACTTCGCTTAGTATGATAATATCTAGGTCCATCCATGTAGCTGCAAATGGCATTATTTCATTCTTTTTTATGGCTGAGTAGTATTCCACTGTGTATATATACCACGTCTCCTTTATCCATTCATCTGTCAATGGACATTTCGATTGATTCTATGTCTTGGCTATTGTGAATAGTAATGCAGTGAACATTGAGGTGCATGTATCTTTTTGAATTAGAGTTTTGTCCGGGTATATGTCCAGGAGTGGGATTGCTGGATCATATGGTAGCTCTATGTTTAGTTTTTTGAGGAACCTCCATACTGTTATCCATAGTGGCTGCACCAATTTACATTCCCACCAACAACGTAGGAGGGTTCCCAAGTATCAGTTTTGAAATGTAAATTGAATCAAAATGAAATAAAATTAAAAATTCGGTTCCCCAGTCTCACTAGCCACATTCCAAATGCTCGGTGGCCAGACTCAGCTCCTGGCCAGCATATTGGACAGGGCAGATGCAGGTCAGGACACGCAGATCCCACTGCCCAGGTTAACCCGCCCTTAGATCTCATCACCCAGGTGGGACCGTGCCCTGATAAAATACACAGACATCCATTGATGTGTAATCACAGGACTTTAGAGCACAAAAGGCCTGGAGCACCACGCTCTCATCTCCCAGAGGTGGGGACCACGGCTGGTGGCTGTTGCAGCATCATGTGGTAAACCCAGGGCCTTTGCCGTGATACTGTGCAGCCTCATCGTTCCTGGATACAAGTGAATTTGCAAACGTCCTTAGTTTAAAACCCTACATCTGGAGAAGAGCTGTGCTGACTGGGTCCTATGATTCACGATATTCCTTTATTCGGGTTTCAGTCAAACACAGATATTTTCTCCATATTCTTGCAATTGCTTATCCCCTGAATTTTCTGATTACTTTCCAAATGATAGGAATCTTTAACTTGAATATCATCTCCTTTACACATTTTACTCCTATTTAGTGTTTTACGGCAGGAATTTGTTTAGTGATAAATGATTTTTATCTGGTCTCCAATCACGCCAGGACAAGAACTTCTGCATCATTTCTCTGCCACATCTCACCCCTGAGTTTGTCCTCATACAGAACTTTGTGAAGATCGTCCCCTTCAACAACTGCACCCTGGACCAGGACCTCTACGTCTTCCATCGGGCAGGATTGCTCAAGTAAGCGGACGCGCGTTTGGCCAAAAGATAGTCCATGAGGTTAAAAAAAGAGAATGGAACAGGAGCTCCATGACATTTTAATTTAATGATTTATTTTTAAGATTGTCTTATTGGCGGAGGACTTGATCAAGTGATTTTAACCAGTCCATTTAGGGGAAGAGTCATAGTGAAAGTTGCTGGTCCAGTCAGATATTAGAGCATAATCTAACTCCAAAATAGTCGAAACAATAGCCATGTTGACATTTCTATGGGTGGAACAAGGTAACACAAGAAAGAGTCCCACCGCAGACCCCAAAAGAATAAGAATTGAACGCGTGTCTGTGTGTAAAGGTATTATAGACTGATGTATATGATGGCATTTGTGTTACAGTGAGAAAAGGAAGGATTATTTTGTAAATGGTGGGACAAAATAAAGACAGAAATGTTCTTCATATTCTACAGTAAAATAGATTCCCAAGTGATTGAAGAGTTAAATGTAGATATTGCAATAGTTAAAAATTAGAAACTGTTACCTACAGTGCTAGGTTCTGGGCCAGATTCTGAGAATACAGCAGTGAACAGCCTACTGGTGTGTCCCACATCCTTTCAAAGCTTATAAACACTCCTGTAAAAGTAAAACTGCAGCTGTGATGGGTGTACCAGCAGTGGGTCTGTGGGACTGTGGAGACGTATTATCATTGGCAGATTCAGCCCAGTCAGAGGAAGCTTTCCTGAGGAAGAACACTGAGTTCTAGACAAGGAGTGTGAGTGAAGATTGAACTTTATTGTGCCTCAGGATGGGGAAGGTCTTTTTAGAACATGGAAGAAAAAAATTAAGATTTTTTTTTTTTACTATATGAAACTTTAGAACCACTCTAATTTAATTAAAATGCAGCTGACTAATGGAAGGATATTTTTAACAAATATAACAGACACAAGGTTGGTATATTTTATATATAAAGAGCTTTAATAAATCAATAAGAAGACTAAAACCAAAATAGAAAAACTAACCCCCCACACAAATGGCCAGACTGTTTGCATATGAAAAAAACAAAAAATCAATGGGTATTAAAAAATCTTCAAACTTATTGCTAATAAGGGAAAAGAAACAAAAGCAAGAATGAGACATCATTTTTGGTCAATTGGCTAGAATTAGAATATAGAAACATTCAAATCTAATGAGAAAAATGTAACTCTTGTCAGAATGTAAGTAGACATAAAATTTAAAAGGGCAGTTTGGCCAGAACGTTAAGGTAGTTTATATTCTTTCACTCTTTACTTCCACTCCTAGAAACATATCCTAGGAAACTTGTTGCAGAGATGCAAACAAAAATTTACATCTGAGGATTAAAGAACATTGGAAATACTCTAAACATCCAATAGTAAGAGAATGTTTAAATACTTTATGGTACCTATAGGAAGTAATCTATAACTATGCTTACAGTTCATTTTAAGAATATCTAATGATTAGAAGATGCTCAGAATGTAATGTTAGGGTAGAAAATCTATCAATAAATAAAACAGCATTTAAATATGACCAAAATTTCTAAAGAAGGAAAAAAATGCATGAGCAAAGTAGACTAAAAGGACACGTGCAGATGTAGTTCATGCCCCCCAGGCCCCCTCGTTCAGGACTAATTTCGCACCTGCGGGATGTGTGGGCACCACCAGCTCGAAGCTGGGTCCCCCGCCGAGGAGACTGCCCTGGACAGAAGAGAGGGCTTTGCCCAAGGTCCACCCTCCCGAGGGCAGCCTGCATCCAGCAAGTAGTTTGTGTGTGTGGAGGTGGGGGAGGGACACCTCTGAAGGGTCTTCCCAGGGCCAGGACGCCCCGAGGTGTCAGCTGGGCATTTGTTGTGACTCCATGGCTTGCAGTCCGTCTTCCCCTCTGCCCCGTCCTGCCCTGCCCCTCCCCATAGGTGTGGAGGGTCCCAGGAGCCACCCTCATCACCCCCAGCATGCGGATCTCTGTGTGAGGCTGCCTCCTGGGGAACCCGGCCCGCGGTGCTAGAGATGGCCCGTGGTTGCCTCGGGGTGGTAGGAGGAGTGTCATGGGTGATTTGTAATTTCCTTTCTCACATTGCCTAAATTTTGGAATTTTCCTACACCAACCTTGGATATAGCAAGTGGTTGAAACCCATCAAATAGGCTTAAGTAACTGGAGAATTTATTACTACACAGAACCAAGGGAAGACGCCGAGGGCAATTCTGGTTTCATACGTGGCTTATTAGCCCTGTTGGATCTGTCTCTTCCGAGTTGACCCCTTCTCAGACACAGTGGTTGCAGGATGAGTGAGGTAGCTCCAGACCCTTTATCACTTAAGTCCACCAGGTGAGGAGTGGTGGGGATGTTTCTGTTCAGAAGCCCCAACACAGAAGTCTTACTGCATCTCAGTGGCTCAGATTGGCCTTCTGCCGGCTGACTTTGAACCCATCACCGGGTCAGAGGCTGCTGGTTGACATTCCTTGGGTCTGGTCCCAAAGCTCAGGGCTGGGTGGGGGAGGGGTGCATCACCTATTCAAATCTGGAGGCTTTTCTGGAGAAATGGGCAATGGAGCTGCTCCCCACACTTCCATCTTGGGATAGGACCAACTCGATCAATAGAAAGTGAACAGTAGATCTATTACAGGAACAATGTCAATACCGTCCAATTTCTATAATTTAACTTTTTCAAGCTGTCTTATTCACATAGTCTCATTCTTACAAAATATTATGGAGCTCATCAAACTGCGCATTTAAGATGGGTATATTTAATTGTACGTAAATCATGCCTCAGTAAAGCTGCTACAAAATCTTGTGACAAAGGGATTGGTAGAGTAGTTTCAGAGAGCTTTCTCTATAATTGATATATTAGCCTTTTAAGTGAAACTTTGAGAAACCTTCCAAATGATCACTTTATAATTGGGGAATGGTTAAATGAATTTTGGCATATTCATTCAGTACATTATTACGCAGATTTTGAAAAAATAAAAACAGATCTATATCATGCTGTATGGAATGATATCTGGGATGGTGAGAAAAGCAAGGGTCAGATGATAATAGTAATAATAGTAATGACAGCTTACATTTATGGAAGGTTTGTAGTGTTTCAAGGACTTTCTTAATCACTTTCCATGTGTCTTTACGCACAGTGACCTTATTAGCTAGATACCATTATTATTATCCCCATCCTACAGGTAAGGAAACTGAGACACAGAGAGGTTAAGTAACTAGTCCAAAATGCACACAGCAGAAAGTAGCAGAGCTGGAACTGGAATGAAGGCAGCTGGCTTCCAGAGCCAACTCATAACTGCCTCACGTATTGCTTCCTATGCTGTGTTTTCAGCGTAAAGCTGTTGTAGCAGAGAGACCCTAAAGCACAGTGGCTTGAGCCAGAGGACAGTTCCGCCTCTACCACACAGTGGTCCAGACAGGAGCAGGTGGTCTAAGGAGAGTCGTGGCTTTTCCCCACGAAGCTGTCCAGGGACCCAGTTCCTTCTCTCATTGCTCCTCCATCTCATAGAGCAAGGGTCTTACCTACTGTCCGTGTGGAGAGTCAGGGGTCTGCGGATTTGGATGGGAAGAAAAATTACATCTTTCTGTTACTAACCTCTGATTGAAGTTTGACGTGTCCTTCCACTGTGAATGGAGGCAACAAACCTCAGAAGTGTCAGCGAAGCCGTGACTTTGTAGCCCATAGGAGTTACGGATATTCTCGTGTCACCTTACGGTTGCTGCAGATGTCTCAAAATATGGCTGCTCATCGTACTTTGAAGTTTCAGTAACTTTATTCTCCACCAAAACTTGTTACTTGATGCATTAACGAGGAGGCACAGATATTACCAAAACACACATTTTAAAAAACATTTTGATAGCTCTACTTGATATAATTTGTCGTCTTTGATTTTACATGTTGAAAAGCATTAGTCTGAGAAGGGGTCCTGAGCACCCCCAGACTGTCAGAGGGGCCCATGGGGCACACAAGTGTTAGACCGCCGTCAGAGTGAGCTCTTTTCCTCTTGGTGCTGTGAGCCGGCTCAGGGCACCGTAGTCACATTTTAGCCATGGGGAAGGGTGCAAAGAGAAAGGGAGGGAAGACTGTCATCTTACAGAAGTTACATCACTTCTGGTCATAGTCTGTGCTCAGGAAGTTGGTTGCACAGCCCTGCCGAGCTGCGGGGGAGGCCAGGGGGACAAGTTGCTGGCGGGTCAGGTGTGCGCCCGGCGAAAACTCAGTTGACTCAGTTATTAAAAGGGAGAAGGCGAGAGGGAAACTGGGGGACCATCGTATCTAGTTTTTATCTTGCATATGTAAAGATGTTCTAGAAGGGTCCACGGGACTTTATTAACCTTTTGTGCTTCTGGGGAGCAGGACGGGGACGTGGTGGTGTAGATGGCGACGTACTCTTTGCTTTATGTCTGTCGGTTCCGTTTGATTTTTTTCATTAATAAACTTTATTTTTTAGAGCAGTTTTAGGCTCACAGCACAACTGAGCAGAAAAAGTGCAGAGGGTTCCTACAGACCCCTTCCCCAGTCCCCCCCGCCCCAGACTCTCCCACAGTTAACATCCCACACCAGAGCTACACCATTTGTACCATCACGGAACCTACAGGGACTCACCATTATCAACCGGAGTCCACGGTTTACATGAGGGCTCACTCTTCTGTTGTACACTCTCTGGGTCGGGACAAATGTGCAATGACGTAGCAACCACCACACTATCATACAGAGTAGTTTCTAAAAATCCCCTCTACTCCCCCTATTCATCCCTCTCTCCTTCCCCACAGCCTCTGGCAACCACTGGTCTTTCTCCTGTCCCCATAGTTTTGCCTTTTCTAGAATGTCAGAGTTGGAATCCTACAGTACGTGGCCTTTACAGATTGGCCTCTTTCAGTTAGTAATGAATATTTTAATGTTCCTCCGTGTCTCTTTGTGGCTTGATAGCTTATTTCTTTTTAGCCCAGAATAATATTCCATCTGGATGGACCACGGTGTATTTATCCAGTCACCTACTGAAGGACAGCTTGGTTGCTTCCAAGTTTTGGCAATTATGAATTTCAGCAATTATGAATCTATGTGCAGGTTTTTGTATGGACGCCGGTTTTCAGCTCATTTGGGTATATACCAAAGAGCACAACTTTAGATTGTATGGTAAGAATATTGGGTTTTGTAAGAAACTGCCTCACTGTCTTCCAAAGTCCTCCACCATTCTGCATTCCCGCCAGCAACGAAGGAGAGTTCCTGTTTCCTCACATCCTCGCCAGCATTTGTCAGTGTTTTGAATTTTCGCCATTCTCATAGGTGGGTAGTGGTATCTTGTTTTAATTTGCGTTTCCATACTGACTTACGGTGTTGAGCACCTTTGCATTTGCTATTTGCCATCTGTATATCTACTTTGGCGAAGTGTCTGTTCATATCTTCTGCCCTTTTTTAAGATTGGGTTGTTCATTTATGTTTGAGTTTTAAAAAATTATGGGCGTGCATTACTTCCATAATAGAAAGTGTAGTTAATTTTTTATCACTGAGATTTTAAATTTTATTATGACTCAGGTAAAACTTTCATTAGAATGTTCTTTACGCTCTCTGCATTCTTACGTAGAGTGAATTGGTGACATTTTCTTACGACTTGGGCTTCTCTTTATGAATAAATACACACTGATGAGAGCAACCGGATGACAGGGGATCAGGATAGGGCCATGGGTCTGCCTGAGGTAGTGGCCTTGTTCTTAGTGGCTTAATTACTTAATTCACAGTCATATTCTTTTCTTGTACACTCTCTCTCTTATTTACTATGTACATGTATTGCTTTTGTTAACAATTAAGTTTAAGTTTTTAAAACAATGAGACTTTCAGCACTTGTCTGGAAATTAGTCCTGGTTGCAGCATGGCCCTAGTTTTTCTTTCTAACCATTTGCAGTGTCAGCTTCGTTTTTGTTTTGTTTTGTTTTGTTTTAATCACTCACGTATAAAGTTGGAGCAAATCATGTACACCTGGGTTCTTTTCTGAAAAATTAAAGACTCACAAACCGAAGTAGTTTCCGTGCCTTTAGAAAATCATGATCCTTGTCACCATTCCCATCTGAGCCCTCATTGGGAGCTTTCCTTTGTTGCTCTGAGTTTTGTCGCCAGCCCACTGACAACTGCACACCCGGTTCTCAGCGTGTCCAGTCTTGTAGTCCAGTCTTTGCACTTTTACTCTTGTTCCTGTCTCTCTTGTGGCCATGGCAGCGGGTCACTGTTCTCTAGAGCAAGCTTAGATTTTTAATTCTTTAAATTCTAAACACAAAGAGCTTTACAAATGTTAGGAATGGTAGTTTTGCCTGTAGGATCGCTCAGCTCGTAAAGGGAACACGATATCGGAACCGGCTTCTTCCCTCTGCACTTTGAAAGCCCAAACCACAGGGCCCCTTCAGGCAACTGAGCTTGGCCGCAGGAGAGGGAGGAGGCCAGCTGACCTGAAGACCTTCCCACAGAAACATTGAGGAAGGACAAACTCACACCTTACATCCCAGAGGTACTAGTATTTTTTTAAAAAAATATATTGGTGTTAAGCAGTGGATTTGGAGGACGTTCATATGTCACAAAATGAAGCTGAGAGATGTGAGTGTAGAACCACCTCGAAGAAGACCTGCCGTGCCCTCAGGTGGGTCCCTGGCACCAGATTTACCCCAGGGGCCCTGCCTTCACGGGCCTTCCCCGCCTGCCCCGTCTCTGAAAGTCCCCAGATGTCATGTCCCCCTCCCCCCTCTCCCCCCTCCCCCCGGGCACTGAAAGCCAGAGGTACGGGAGCTCCAGGAGCAACACGGCAGCCTTTGTAGGCCAGGCCCCATGTGGTGAGGCTCTGGGACCCCCGGCCTGTGGGGCTCACACTCGGGTTTTAGTCAGCAAGGCCTCACAAGGGTCTGTTGGTCCGTGATGTCAAGGACGACCATCTGGCGTGGCTGGCAGCCCCGCAAGGCCATCATGGACATGCATCTTGTACCTTCCTGCACCTGGCCTCACCCTCGTGCAGGGAGAGTTCTGTGTTTCAGAGCGGCTGCTTCTACTCCAAGTGCGGTCCATGGATGAGTACCCACCCAGAACTTGCTGAAATGCAGGATCGGAGCCCTGCCCCTGGCCTTCTGAGTCGGTTTGCCTGGGAGTCTGTGTTGTGAACAAGGGCCCCGCTTGATTTCTATACCCATTAAAGCTTGAGAAGCGTTGAAGGTGCTTCTGCTTTTTATGAATAGATCTTTCGGTAGAGAAGAATGGTGATTCTCACTCTCCTCCAAATACGGATTTTCTGTAACCATGTAAGCCACATGTACTTTATTTTTTTAATTTTTATTTTTTGGTTGCTTTGGGTCTTCGTTGCTGCATGCAGGCTTTCTGTGGTTGCAGAGAGCGGGGGCTTCTCTAGTTGTGGAGCAAGGGCTTTAGGCGCACGGGCTTCAGTAGTTGCAGCACTCGGGCTCAGTAGTTGGGGCAAGTGGGCCCTAGAGCACGCTAGCTTCAGTAATTGTGGTTTGCGGGCTCTACAGTGCATGCTCAGTAGTTGTGGCACACTGGCTTAGTTGCTCCGTGGCATGTGGGATCTTCCTGGGCAGGGGTCGAACCCGTGTCCCCTGCATTGGCAGGCGAATTCTTAACTACTGCGCCACCAGGGAAGTCCCGCCACACGTACTTTAAACCTTTAGTTTCTGGTAGTTTTTGGTTCTGTTGAGGTCTTTTTTTTTTTTTTTAAACATCTTTATTGGAGTATAATTGCTTTACAATGATGTGTTAGTTTCTGCTTTATAACAAAGTGAATCAGTTATACATATACATATGTCCCCATATCTCTTCCCTCTTGCGTCTCCCTCCCTACCACCCTCCCTATCCCACCCCTCTAGGTGGTCACAAAGCACGGAGCTGATCTCCCTGTGCTATGCGGCTGCTTCCCACTAGCTATCTATTTTACGTTTGGTAGTGTATATATGTCCATGCCACTCTCTCACTTTGTCCCAGCTTACCCTTCCCCCTCCCCGTATCCTCAAGTCCATTCTCTAGTAGGTCTGTGCCTTTATTCCAGTCTTGCCCCTAGGTTCTTCATGACCATTTTTTTTTTTTTTTTAGATTCCATATATATGTGTTAGCATACGGTATTTGTTTTACTCTTTCTGACTTACTTCACTCTGTATGACAGACTCTAGGTCCATCCACCTCACTACAAGTAACTCAATTTCGTTTCTTTTTATGGCTGAGTAATATTCCATTGTATATATGTGCCACATCTTCTTTATCCATTCATCTGTCGATGGACACTTAGGTTGCTTCCATGTCCTGGCTATTGTAAATAGACCTGCAGTGAACATTTTGGTACATGACTCTTTTTGAATTACGGTTTTCTCAGGGTGTATGCCCAGTAGTGGGATTGCTGGGTCTTATGGTAGTTCTATTTTTAGATTTTTAAAGGACCTCCATACTGTTCTCCATAGTGGCTGTATCAATTTACATTCCCACTAACAGTGCAAGAGGGTTCCCTTTTCTCCACACTCTCTCCAGCATTTATTGTTTGTAGATTTTTTGATAATGGCCATTCTGACTGGTGTGAGATGACATCTCAATGTAGTTTTGATTTGCATTTCTCTAATGATTAATGATGTTAAGCATTCTATCATGTGTTTGTTGGCAATCTGTATATCTTCTTTGGAGAAATGTCTATTTAGGTCTTCTGCCCATTTTTGGATTGGGTTGTTTGTTTTTTGATGTTGAGCTGCATGAGCTGCTTGTAAATTTTGGAGATTAATCCTTTGTCAGTTGCTTCGTTTGCAAATATTTTCTCCCATTCTGAGGGTTGTTTTTTGGTCTTGTTTATGGTTTCCTTTGCTGTGCAAAAGCTTTTAAGTTTCATTAGGTCCCATTTGTTTATTTTTGTTTTTATTTCTGTTTCTCTAGGAGGTGGGTCAAAAAGGATCTTGCTGTGATTTATGTCATAGAGTGTTCCGCCTATGTTTTCCTCTAAGAGTTTGATAGTGTCTGGCCTTACATTTAGGTCTTTAATCCATTTTGAGTTTATTTTTGTGTATGGTGTTAGGAAATGTTCTAATTTCATTCTTTTACATGTAGCTGTCCGGTTTTCCCAGCACCACTTATTGAAGAGGCTGCCTTTTCTCCATTGTATATTCTTGCCTCCTTTATCAACGATAAGGTGACCATATGTGTGTGAGTTTATCTCTGGGCTTTCTATCCTGTTCCATTGATCTATATTTCTGTTTTTGTGCCACTACCATACTGTCTTGATTACTGTAGCTTTGTAGTATAGTCTGAAGTCAGGGAGCCTGATTCCTCCAGCTCCGTTTTTCTTTCTCAAGATTGCTTTGGCTGTTCGGGGTCTTTTGTGTTTCCATACAATTGTGAAATTTTTTGTTCTAGTTCTGTGAAAAATGCCAGTGGTAGTTTGATAGGGATTGCATTGAATCTGTAGATTGCTTTGGGTAGTATAGTCATTTTCACAATGTTGATTCTTCCAATCCAAGAACATGGTATATCTCTCCATCTGTTTGTATCATCTTTAATTTCTTTCATCAGTGTCTTATAGTGTTCTGCATACAGGTCTTTTGTCTCCTTAGGTAGGTTTATTCCTAGATATTTTATTCTTTTTGTCGCAACGGTAAATGGGAGTGTTTTCTTAATTTCACTTTCATATTTTTCATCATTAGTGTATAGGAATGCAAGAGATTTCTGTGCATTAATTTTGTATCCTGCTACTTTACAAAATTCATTGATTAGCTCTAGTAGTTTTCTGGTAGCATCTTTAGGATTCTCTATGTATAGTATCATGTCATCTGCAAACAGTGACAGCTTTACTTCTTCTTTTCCGATTTGGATTCCTTTTATTTCTTTTTCTTTGATTGCTGTGGCTAAAACTTTCAAAACTATGTTGAATAATAGTGGTGAGAGTGGGCAACCTTGTCTTGTTCCTGATCTTAGTGGAAATGGTTTCACTTTTTCACCATTGAGGACGATGTTGGCTGTGGGTTTGTCATATATGGCCTTTATTATGTTGAGGAAAGTTCCCTCTATGCCTACTTTCTGGAGGGTTTTTATCATAAATGGGTGTTGAATTTTGTTGAAAGCTTTCTGTGCATCTACTGAGATGATCATATGGTTTTTCTCCTTCAGTTTGTTAATATGGTGTATTGCATTGATTGATTTGCGTATATTGAAGAATGCTTGCATTCCTGGGATAAACCCCACTTGATCATGGTGTATGATCCTTTTAATGTGCTGTTGGATTCTGTTTGCTAGTATTTTGTTGAGGATTTTTGCATCTACGTTCATCAGTGATATTGGCCTGTAGTTTTCTTTTTTTGTGACATCTTTTTCTGGTTTTGCTATCAGGGTGATGGTGGCCTCGTAGAATGAGTTTGGGAGTGTTCCCCCCTCTGCTATGTTTTGGAAGAGTTTGAGAAGGATAGGTGTTAGCTCTTCTCTAAATGTTTGATAGAATTCACCTGTGAAGCCATCTGGTCCTGGGCTTTTGTTTGTTGGAAGATTTTTAATCCCAGTTTCAATTTCAGTGCTTGTGATTGGTCTGTTCATATTTTCTTTTTCTTCCTGGTTCAGTCTCGGAAGGTTGTGCATTTCTAAGAATTTGTCCATTTCTTCCAGGTTGTCCATTTTATTGGCATAGAGTTGCTTGTAGTAATCTCTCATGATCCTTTGTATTTCTGCAGTGTCAGTTGTTACTTCTCCTTTTTCATTACTAATTCTATTGATTTGAGTCTTCTCCCTTTTTTTCTTGGTGAGTCTGGCTAATGGTTTATCAATTTTGTTTATCTTCTCAAAGAACCAGCTTTTAGTTTTATTGATCTTTGCTATCATTTCCTTCATTTCTTTTTCATTTATTTCTGATCTGATCTTTATGATTTCTTTTCTTCTGCTAACTTTGGGGTTTTTTTGTTCTTCTTTCTCTAATTGCTTTAGGTGTAAGGTTAGGTTGTTTATTTGAGATGTTTCTTGTTTCTTAAGGTAGGATTGTAGTACTATCAACTTCCCTCTTAGAACTGCTTTTGCTGCATCCCATAGGTTTTGGGTCATCATGTTTTCATTGTCATTTGTTGCTAGGTATTTTTTAATTTCCTCTTTGATTTTTTTCAGTGATCTCTTGGTTATTAAGTAGTGTATTGTTTAGCCTCCATGTGTTTGTATTTTTTACAGATATTTTCCTGTAATTGATATCTAGTCTCATAGCGTTGTGGTTGGAAAAGATACTTGATACGATTTCAATTTTCCTAAATTTACCAAGGCTTGATTTGTGACCCAAGATATGATCTATCTTGGAGAATGTTCCATGAGCACTTGAGAAGAATGTGTATTCTGTTGTTTTTGGATGGAATGTCCTATAAATATCAGTTAAGTCCATCTTGTTTAATGTATCATTTAAAGCTTGTGTTTCCTTATTTATTTTCATTTTGGATGATCTGTCCATTGGTGAAAGTGGGGTGTTAAAGTCCCCTACTATGATTGTGTTACTGTTGATTTCCCCTTTTTTGGCTGTTAGTATTTGCCTTATGTATTGAGGTCCTCCTATGTTGGGTGCATAAATATTTACAATTGTTACATCTTCTTCTTGGATTGATCCCTTGATCATTATGTGGTGTCCTTCTTTGTCTCTTGTAATAGTCTTTGTTTTAAAGTCTATTTTGTCTGATATGAGAATTGCTACTTCAGCTTTTTTTTGATTTCCATTTGCATGGAATATCTTTTTCCATCCTCTCACTTTCAGTCTGTATGTGTCCCTAGGTCTGAGGTGGGTGTCTTTTAGACAGCATATATACGGGTCTTATTTTTGTATCCATTCAGCCAGTCTGTGTCTTTTGGTTGGAGCATTTACTCCATTTACATTTAAGGTAATTATCAATATGTATGTTCCTATTACCATTTTCTTAATTGTTTTGGGTTTGTTATTGTAGGTCTTTTCCTTCTCTTGTGTTTCCTGCCTAAAGAAGTTCCTGTAGCATTTGTTGTAAAGCTGGTTTGGTGGTGCTGAATTCTCTTAGCTTTTGCTTCTCTGTAAAGGTTTAATTTCTCCATCAAATCTGAATGAGATCCTTGCTGGGTAGCATAATCTTGGTTGTAGGTTTTTCTCCTTCATCTCTCTAAATATGTCCTGCCACTCCCTTCTGGCTTGCAGAGTTTCTGCTGAAAGATCAGCTGTTAACCTTATGGGGATTCCCTTGTGTGTTATTTGCTGTTTTTCCCTTGCTGCTTTTAATATTTTTTCTTTGTATTTAATTTTTGATAGTTTGATTAATATGTGTCCTGGCATGTTTCTCCTTGGATTTATCCTGTATGGGACTCTCTGTGCTTCCTGGACTTGATTAACTATTTCCTTTCCCATATTAGGGAAGTTTTCAACTATAATCTCTTCAAATATTGTCTCAGTCCCTTTCTTTTTCTCTTCCTCTTCTGGGACCCCTATAATTCAAATGTTGGTGCATTTAATGTTGTTGTCCCAGAGGTCTCTGAGACTGTCCTCAATTCTTTTCATTCTTTTTTCTTTATTCTGCTCTGCAGTAGTGATTTCCACTATTTTATCTTCCAGATCACTTATCCGTTCTTCTGCCTCAGTTATTCTGCTATTGATCCCTTCTAGAGAATTTTTAATTGCATTTATTGTGTTGTTCATCACTGTTTGTTTGCTCTTTAGTTCTTCTAGTTCCTTGTTAAACGTTTCTTGTATTTTCTCCATTCTATTTCCAAGATTTTGGATCATCTTTACTATCATTATTCTGAATTCTTTTTCAGGTAGACTGCCTATTTCCTCTTCATTTGTTAGGTCTGGTGGGTTTTTGCCTTGCTCCTTCATCTGCTGTGTGTTTCTCTGTCTTCTCATTTTGCTTAACTTACTGTGTTTGGGGTCTCCTTTTCACAGGCTGCCGGTTCGTAGTTCCCGTTGTTTTTGGTGTCTGTCCCCAGTGGCTAAGGTTAGTTCAGTGGGTTGTGTAGGCTTCCTGGTGGAGGGGACTGGTGCCTGTGTTCTGGTGGATGAGGCTGGATCTTGTCTTTCTGGTGGGCAGATCCACGTCTGGTGGTGTGTTTTGGGGTGTCTGTGGCCTTATTATGATTTTAGGCAGCCTCTCTGCTAATGGATGGGGTTGTGTTCCTGTCTTGCTAGTTGTTTGGCATAGGATGTCCTGCACTGTAGCTTGCTGGTCGTTGAGTGGAGCTGGGTCTTGACGTTGAGGTGGGGATCTCTGGGAGATTTTTGCCGTTTGATATTACGTGGAGCTGGGAGATCTCTTGTGGACCAGTGTCCTGAACTTGGCTCTCCCACCTCAGAGGCACAGCCCTGACACCTGGCTGGAGCACCAAGAGCCTGTCATCCACATGGCTCAGAATAAAAGGGAGAAAAAAAAGAAAGAAAGAAAGAAGAAGATAAAATAAAATAAAGTAAAATAAAATAAAGTTACCAAAATAAAAAATAATTATTAAAAAAAATTTTTAAGTAATAAAAAATTTAAAAAAAGAAAGAAGAGAGCAACCAAACCAACAAACAAATCCACCAATGATAACAAGTGTTAAAAACTATACTAGAAAAAACAAAAACAAAAAAACGGACAGACAGAACCCTAGGACAAATGGTAAAAGCAAAGCCATACAGACAAAATCACACACAGAAGCATACGCATACACACTCACAAAAACAGAAAAAGGGAAAAATATATATCTATCATTGCTCCCAAAGTCCACCACCTCAATTTGGGATGATTCGTTGTCTATTCAGGTGTTCCACAGATGCAGGGTACATCCAGTTGATTGTGGAGCTTTAATCCGCTGCTCCTGAGGCTGCTGGGAGAAATTTCCCTTTCTCTTCTTTGTTCTCACAGCTCCCAGGGTTCAGCTGTGGATTTGGACCTGCCTCTGTGTGTAGGTCGCCTGAGGGCGCCTCTTCTTTGCTCAGGCAGGAGGGGGTTAAAGGCGCAGCTGCTTCGGGGGCTCTGGCTCACTCAGGCCGCGGGGGAGGGAGGGGTACGGAGGCGGGGCGAGCCTGTGGCGGCAGAGGCCGGCGTGACGTTGCACCAGCGTGAGGCGTGCCGTGCGTTCTCCCGGGGAAGTTGTGCCTGGATCATGGGACCCTGGCAGTGGCGGGTTGCACGCGCTCCCGGGAGGGGCGGCGTGTAGAGTGACCTGTGCTCGCACACAGGCTTCTTGGTGGCGGCAGCAGCAGCCTTAGCGTCTCATGCCCGTCTCTGGGGTCCTCGCTGATAGCCGCGGCTCGCACCCGTCTCTGGAGCTCCTTTAAGCGGTGCTCGGGATCCCCTCTCCTTGCGCACCAGGAAACAAAGAGGTAAGAAAAAGTCTCTTGCCTCTTCGGCAGCTCCAGACCTTTTCCCGGACTCCCTCCTGGCTAGCTGTGGTGCGCTAACCCCTTCAGGCTGTGTTCACGCCGCCAACCCCAGTCCTCTCCCCGCGATCCGACCTCCAAAGCCCGAGCGTCAGCTCCCAGCCCCCACCCGCCCTGGCGGGTGAGCAGACAAGCTTCTCGGGCCGGTGAGTGCTGGTCGGCACTGATCCTCTGTGCGGGAATCTCTCCGCTTTGCCCTCTGCACCCCTGTTGCTGTGCTCTCCTCTGTGGCTCCGAAGCTTCCCCCTGCCCACCCCCTGTCTCTGCCAGTGAAGGGGCTTCCTAGTGTGTGGAAACCTTTCCTCCTTCACAGCTCCCTCCCACTGGTGCAGGTCCCGTCCCTATTCTTTTGTCTCTGTTTTTTCTTTTTTCTTTTGCCCTACCCAGGTACGTGGGGAGTTTCTTGTCTTTTGGGAGGTCTGAGGTCTTCTGCCAGCGTTCAGTAGGTGTTCTGTAGGAGTTGTTCCACATGTAGATGTATTTCTGATGTATTTGTGGGGAGGAAGGTGATCTCCCCGTCTTACTCTTCTGCCATCTTGAAGTTCCGCCAATCAATGTGATTTTTAGTAGGCAGTACAGGTATCTTCATGACTAAGATAAAAAAGAGTTATGGAGGTCAGAAATCCAGAACACCAAACACTGGGGCTATAGGTGCCACTGCAGTGGGCTGGCTGGGGCTCGCCTTCCCTCCGCTGCTTCCGCCGAGGCCGGGACGCTGCTGGTGGTGGCTGCACTGGTGGGCGACTGGACTGCCGTCTGCCTGACAGACTTGGTGCTGAAAGTGACAACCTCGGGTCTAAGGCACAAGCCCACGGTACCCAAGGTCGGGGCGCAAGGCCCGAGGCCTTTTCTCTTCCCCCACCTGCACTGGAGGCGGGTGGCCAGTTCCCACGTGCGGCCTTCCGCCGGGTGCCGGGTCCGTGGAGTAAATTAAGCAGAGCCGGTTGCAGGCGGGCTGTGGCGGGTCCCACCCGGGAGGCAGGCGCCGCTGGCGGGCTCGGAGGGCCGCGCGCTGCCAAACCCCGCTCTGCACCTGGGAGGAAAATCAAATGTCCGCCTGGAAAGGCATTGTTTGCCTTCGTTGTCTGCCTTCGCTGTCGGCCTTCGTTGTCTTTAAGGCTGCAACCCTCCAGAGACTCTGGTATTGGAAAGAATCTAAATCAAGTTTCTGTTGAGCTCTTAAGGCCCTTCTGTATTGCATAAATAGACCCCTGGGCTAGATTTTATAAGAATATTTGAACAATGGCAGTCCTGTGGGTTTTTATCTAATACAAAGTAATGCTTTAATTTCTCTTATCTTTTTCTAATTCTTTTTTTAAAATTGAAGTATAGGTGACTTACAATATTACATTAGTATCAGGTATACAACATAGTGATTCAATATTTTTACAGATTATACTCCATAAAAGTTATAAAATATTGGCTATATTCCCTGTGCTGTACATTGCATCTAATTCTTGTCTCTTCATAAACACGCTTCTCACAACATGAGTTCTTCTAAAACCATCTTTTGAAATTTTAAAACTTAGATTATCAGTGGACATGTTTTCAGTTGGAAATAAAAAAAACCCCAACTCAGAATGGCTTCAGACATAGGGCAGTCATTGGCCTCCATAGCTGGGAGGTCTGGAGACAGGCAGGGCTTTGGGGTTTGAATCTTCGGGGTCCTGGCTTCTTTCCGTATCCGCTCTGCTTCCCCCGTGTCAGTTCCAGCCTGAAGTTGGCGTCCCTCACGTCGGCCTGATGGCTGACACCTGTGACCACCACAGCGGGGGAGCTGGCTGCAGGTGGGCTTTCTTTCCCAGAGGCCCCAGGCCCACGCCCCCCTCATTCACCCTGTACTTGACGTTGAGTGTGCAGGGTGTACCCGCCCCCATCCTAGGTGCTGGGGAAGCAGAAGTGACCCAAACCGACAAAAACCCTCGCCCTCATGGTGCCTGCACTCCAGGTGGAGGAGAAAGACGTAAAGAAAGGAGAGCGAGAAGATACAGCTTGTGTAAGCGTGAGGGTGACCGCGAAGAGGGATGAGAGATGCAGGTGTGGGGCGGGGTGGGGGGGAAGGAGGCAGGGGAACAGCCAGGTGGGCACGGCCCTCCACACCCACGCTTTTCCTGCCGTGGCTTTAAAATACATCATGTCCTTCCATTTTTTTTTTGTTTCACTTCTCTTGACATTTGGGATGGATCGTTCATGCCCTTAAGTTTGGTTACTCTAAATTTCATGACCCCGTGTCCTGGTCTCCCGCCCGATCGCGTTCCTCTTCCCTTGGGAAATTATATTTGTGTCTGTCACCTGCCCTTTGGCCGTGCTGCTGAGCACGGGGACATATCACTCACTCAGTCGCTAGCAATGCCACCTCTCTCGTCAACAGGTTCCACGCGAGGGCCCCTCTCGTTTCCTTTGTGGCTGCTGGTCTTTGAGAGGATGGTTCCCAGTATTTATGTTAGCTTTCATTTGGAATGTGCATAAACTAAATGCTTTTTAACACTGTACTTCACTGAGTGATCTCTGGGATGTTTCCGCACGTCACCTGAGGCTGGAGTGTGGTGCAAGAACCTCTTTCCTTTTCCTTCTGCTGCCCTTCATAATCACCCCGGCTCTCCTCCTTCTTTATTCATGAGCAGAGGACACATTTGGGTGAACCAGCCACTTATTCCATCTTCCTGCCCTTCCAAACCATGTTTTCTGAAATTTTCCATTTTTAATTTAGGGGACTATGTTTAGAACTTACTCATCCAACTGATATTTACTGTGCCAGAAATGATTTTCTGTGAATAAATATTGACAGCTAAGTTGAGTCATACCACCAATTGTCAACTTTGCTCAGCAAATAAAAATGCCCTTAGGTAGTTGGCTTTTAAATGTTTCCTTCCCTCAGTGTTTTTGTTTTATGTGTTTTTCCGTGGGTGACTCACTCATGCCTGGTTGTCATCTTTTTCTAGAACGTCACCGTTATACCTATTTTGGGCTCATGTTGTCACGGAGGGTGTTTTAGGGATATCAGTCTTTCTGGTGCTTTTAATCAGCTTCCTTGAAGAGAAGGCAAGAGAAACTTTATTTTGTGGTTATTATTTTGTTTTGTTGTTCGGATTAAACTGAAATGCTGATGGCTGTCGAATTATTTTATGTTTCTATTACATAGATCACTCCTTTGGAATTCAGAAAGACTCAGATTACTTTTTCTTCTTTCCATCATTTAGTTTTAATTTACCGGCATCAAAAAATTGCCCTATATTCTGCAAGGCCGAGGGACGACACACACATAGACTGCTAGGTGTCTAAAATCATTCATTCGTTCAACTTAGGGTCGAAAAATCAACTGTTAAATCTTTTCCCTTCTATTTTTATGTATGATTTTCTATTTTGTTATGCATGCAGTCTGATTAAATGCTATAAATTCTGACCTTTGAGGCCAGAGTCTGCCAAAAGCAGGAGAAGAAAAACTCCTGGGAAGCAAAACTTTCCAGACCCAGGAAGGGACCAGTGGGCAAGGGCGACATCATTTCTTTGTGGAGAGGCATACATTTCCCGAGGCATCCAAGCACATCAGAGGGAGGACGTGTGAGAGAGTAGTGCCGTGGGGAGGTGAAGGACCACGGGGAAGGGTCAGGAAACGAGGGAGCCCCACGCAGGACCCCCTCAGGAGACCTTGCTTTTTCTGTGGCTGGAGGAAGCCCTGTGGATGGGTGAGGACAGCCACAGCAAAGTGCTTCTCTGATTCAAGGCGGCTTTAGAACCACGTGTGAGCCCTTGAGGAAAGAATGGCTAAGCCATCCTGGCGACTGAGCGCGTGTTCACTTCCAGGAAGGTCGTGCAAGGTGACCTGCTTAGCAGGTGGGAGCTGGGGGCGTGGTTTCCTTCCCGGTTCCGCACCTGGTTATGGGACAGAGGAAGGGGCTCAGTATAGAGGTTATAATGAAAGAATGAAGATCAGAAACTCCTCATTCCAAACTTGTGGAGAGATGAAAGTGGGACCACGTTTAGGTATATCTGGTGGGCCCGCCATCTGTTTCAGTCCCGCCAGGCCCCAATTCTGATATGTAAACATCAAAATGAACTTTGTCTCTTTGGATAATTATTTAGCCCATTAAAAGTTCATTCCACAGAAGGTCTTGGCATCATTTTGTAAACCCTCAATTGACTATTCTTAATCTTTATGATTTATCTGAAAATATGGCAAGAAATAAGGATAGCTGCTCGATAGTTTGACAGTAAATGCAGTCTCCTTTTGGTGTGTGCATGTGTGTGTGACATCCATATATATTTCAAGAAAATTTCATTTTAATTAAGGATCACATGTTGAGAGTAAAACACTAAGCATCCTTACAACTTTTTTTTTTTAACATCTTTATTGGAGTATAATTGCTTTACAATGTTGAGTTAGTTTCTGCTACAACTTTCTTTTGAAGTCATTTTATTTTTCCAGAGGCCCTCTATGGCTAAAACACAGACTGAGGTCTGCGTAACTCCCCGTCCATTTCTAACCTCATTCTCATCATTTAAAACTTGAAGGGATTTCAGAATTACTTCTCGGAAGATAGTTCTGGAATCAATAGTAGGTCAGCTCCACGAGGGCAGGCATTGTGGACTGTCTTGTTCCCAACACCCAGGACATGCTGGGCACGCAACGAATGTTTAGTCAGCGTCTGGCTGACTGAGTCAGAATGACTGACTGAGTCATTCTCAATAAAGCCGCTTGAATCATTGATTTTTAAGGCATGCATTTTAATTGAGGATCTGTTTCTTACACATAGTCATTTTTCTCTTTTTCTGGGTGCTCCTGTCAATTGCCACATAAAAGCAATTAGGACACATACCTATTGCCACAGTTTCCCTTTTGCCGTCTCCAGGTCCTCATCTTCTTATTCCTGGTAAAAGCAGAACTAACAGGCTCCCGATGTGTAAGCAGGTCGTATCCACACCAGCCACTTGCCTTAGAGCCCTGGTGAAGAGGTCACTTGTGGAGCAAAGCTACATTCTGCTTTTCGAGCTAAGCAGAAAACAATTGAAACATAGCATTCAGAGGCAAACACGAAGCAATAGAGAGCAGCCTTTTCCAATAGAACTACGGAGTGAGCCGCAGAGTATGTGATTTTAAGTGTTCTAATAGCCTCAGTAATTTAAAAATCAAAAAAAGTAGGCAAAACTAATTGTAATATTTATCAGTTAACCCTTTGTAGTCAAAATATTATTGCTTTCAAATGTAATCAGTATAAAAAAGTATCAGTGAGATCGTCTACATTCTCGTTTGGGGCCAAGTCTGCGGAATTCAGTGGGTATCTTGCATGGACAGCACATCTGGATCCAGAGATGCTACCTTTCAACGCTCAGCAGCCACATGTGGCCTGTGGCCTCCAGACTGGACAGCATGGCCTTAGAGCAGGGCACAGACATGCCGCTGCTGCTCAGTCCTCCCCTGAAAGTCCAGGAACTTTCATGTAAATTGTGAAACACTCTTCTTTGGTAAATGTAAGTAGCAGAGATGAGAGCTTCACAATATAACACAAAATGGTCGTGTTCCCTAATCGACAGTAGATTTTCAAGGACAAACTAACGAAATAACGTTTGAGTTTTTGTGATACTTGGCAGTAAAACGGCCCCTTTCCCATTGAACATGTGAGCACTGCTTTGCGCTAGGAAGAGCCCTGGGCTTTCAGAGTGGACCATGATGTGGTCTGAGCTGTGAGCCTGGCTCGGGGAGGGGAGGGTGGAGGGGGACGATGCCCACATCCCAGAGAGCAAAGGCCAGCACAGTGGCTCCCCCAACACTCTTAATAACTCAGTTGTAGCGTTTGTCATGCACAGAAGCCTGGGGGAAATGCTCTGGCCGTCTACGTGCAAGCTGTATAATTCACTCATTCAACAGATGTTGCTTGAGCACCTACTAGGTGCCAGGTGTTGGTCTGGCCAAGGGGAGGCAGCAGTGGGCAAACAGACCCAAATTCTTATCCTCATGAAGTTTTACTTTAGTGAGAGGGGACAAGCAATGAACAAAATAAACAGAAGGTAGGAAGTACTATGGAGAAAAATGCGAGATGAGTCAGAGGAGAGATCCCAGAGGAGGGGTGCTCAGCCATCCTAGGACTTTGGCAATCATTGCTGAGGCCCTTAACCTTGGTCCACAGGGAGAATTCAGGAGAAAACCGCATCTTTATTTTTATTAAAGCTTAACTAAAATCTAGCATTTCCTTCCGTTGTAAAAGTAGGCAACAAACCACAATATTATCAGTAGCACCTGTAACTTTCTCTTCCATTGAAACAACAGGTATTTTCCTATCCTGTCATATCTTGGGATTTGCAGATATCTGCAAATGTTGCTTAAGGCCTATGCTCATTTATACAGCAAAAGTATGGAGATTATTAGATCACTGCTGAATCATGTCATTTAATGAGGCCATAGAGTGTAATCCTACATATTTTATTTTGTGCATTTAAAAACACTTTTCTGAGAGGGGTCCTTGGCATAAAAGAGCTTAAAACCCCTGCATTTACTGGGATTTGAGTAGAAGAGTGGTATGATCTGACTTATCTTTTTATTTATTTATTTATTTTGCCTGCATTGGGTCTTCGCTGCTGCACTGGGGCTTTCTCTAGTTGCGGCGAGCGGGGGCTACTCTTCATTGAGGTGCATGGGCTTCTCATTGCAGTGGCTCCTCTTGTTGTGGAGCACGGGCTCTAGGCACATGGGCTTCTGTAGTTGCAGCACGCAGGCTCAGTAGTTGTGGCATGCAGGCCCTAGAGTTCATGGGCTTCAGTAGTTGCAGCTCGCGGGCTCTGGGGTGTGTGGCCTTCAGTAGTTGTGGCTTGCGGGCTCTAGAGCACAGGCTCAGTAGTTGTGGCACACGGGCTTAGCTGCTCCACGACATGTGGGATCTTCCTGGACCAGGGATCGAACCCGTGTCCCCTGCCTTGGCAGGCGGGTTCTTAACCACTGCACCACCAGGGAGGTACTGACTTAGCATTTTATAAGTGTCACTCTACCTGCTTTGTTGAGGATGGATTGTCGGGCAGCAGAGGTGGGAGTGAGGAGGACCCATCAGGGTGCTGCTGCAACAGCCCAGGCAAGAGGTACTGGTGGCTGGGCCAGCATCCGAGGTCATGAGAAGTGATTGAGTTCTGGGTGCATTTTCAGGGTGAGCCAGCTGACGTGCTGCCGGGAAGTGAGGCATGCGAGAAAGAGAACCAAGACTAAGCCAAGGGTTTGGGCCTGAACCACAGGAAGGATGGAGCAGCCATTGACTAAGGCAGCTGCCAGAGGCTCTGGGATGGTAAGAGTGAGATGACAGGTAGAGGGCCAGGCGTTTTCATTTGGGAGAAACAAGATCCTTTAGATTAACTTTATCCAGATCTTCAACAATATTTTAAACCTTTTGCCCGATACCAATTTGCGAGCAAAGTGTCTCAAACTCTAGCAATATGATGGTGGAATTCGTCATATTCTTGTCATAGTTATGTCAGTTTTTTAATTCAGTATTCTGTAATTATATTGTTAGATCTCTACAGATTTGATATTGTTATATCTTCCTAGTGAACTTTTACTTTTATAGTTAAAGACCCTCTTTTCCTCATGATGCTTTTTGTCTTAGGGTCTAACTTACCTGATATTATTTGCCGCATCAGCTTATTTTTTTGGCTCTTCATTGCCATTCCCCTGTCCTTTTCCCTTCATCTTTCTTTGGTATTGTATATATGTATATTTTGTAACAGCTTTATTGAGGTATAATTCACACTATACAATTCACCCACTCAGAGTGTACAATTCTGTTGTTTTTAGTACATTCACAATTCATCACCCCAAAGGATACCCCTTACCCATGCTGCAGTCACCCCTGTCCCCTTGTCCCCCCCCAGCCCCCAGCAGCTAATCTATATGCTGTCTCTATACACTTGCCTATTCTGGGCATTTCATATAAATGGAATGAAACAGTATGTGGTCTTCTTTCGCTTTTCAAGGTTCATCCCTGCTGTAGCCTGTGTCAGTACTTCATTCCCTTTTGTGGCTGAATAATATTCCAGTGTATGGATAGACCACATAGTGTTTATCCCTTCAGAAGTTGATGGACATTTGGGTTCTTTCCATTTTGGGAACTATTATGGAAAATGTTGCTACGAACATTCACGAGCAAGGTTTCCTGTGAACATGTGGTCTTAATTCTCTTGGGTATTTTCCTAGTACTTTTGTGGTCTTGTTTTTTACATTTATATCTTTAATTCATCTGAACTAGATTTTGGCATAAGGTGGCCATATCAGAATCAAGTTCTTATCTTTCACTTAAAAATTGCTCATACTATTTGTATTATTAAGGTGAGAGTAAATTGATCATCTTTGTATCAGTTAATTATAGATGTAGATTGTTCTTGGCAAATATGCTGCTTTGTCCATAGAACGGAAGCATGCATTAAAATGTAAGCACAAATATTCACTACAAGTGAAAGCTAAGTAGGTTAGAGTATTTCACTTTATTAATAGTAGGAGGAGTAGCCCTGCTCTATTTGGTAATAACACCCCAATGACTGGAGAGCATGCATCATATGAACCCTACATCGTATGCAGGACCCATTACAAAACGAAAATGTGGGACTCCAGCCTAAGGTGGAGAGGTCATCTCCCCCTCGCATGGGTCCACGGCTCCATCCCGTGGCAAACGGGCACCGGCATGCCCTACATACCTGGGCACGGGGTGGACTAGAGTTCCACACTGAGTTGCCGGCCGAACACAGCATGGCACTGCCTGCCATGGGTGGGGACCCTGGGCGAGGACGGCCACCACCCTGCTCTGATTAGACTCCAGGGGCACACGCCTGACCCCGATCCCCCCCATGCCCGTGTCCAGGACCCCAGTGAGGGTGGAGCGGGATGGCTCAACATGGGGCTCCCCGATGCAACCCAGTCGTCACCCCTGGCAGAGGGTGGCAGCAGTCACAGGGCAGGGATGGGGAGGTGCCAGGGGCAAGGTACAGATGGGGGAGAAACCATCACGGGTGCTGGTGCGAGGTGGGTACCACGTGTGAACCAAGGCTCCAAGCCCCGGACGTGCTCCACTGTCCTACTTGACTTCACGTAAAAACACGAAATCAAAAATAAAATTATTAAGAATTTTGAGACTCATGAAGCCCACCTGGGTTCAGTGTAATTTTTTTAACTTCTTAACATACTTTGAAAACTGGGGGAAGAATTTGGCTTTATGTACAATGTAAATATGACATAAAGCATGGTGCTGAACATTTTAAATTAAATGAATTTAAAGTGTGACATTGTGTTGTCTGGTTAATGGGTATAATCAGTGATTTTTTTTAACCTTATTCTTTGTACTTTTTAAATTTTTATTATAAAATTATTTTTTAATTTTATTTTTTTAAATTGGAGTATAATTGCTTTACAATGTTGTGTTAGTTTCTACTGTACAATGAAGTGAATCAGCTATGTGTATACCTATATCCCCTCCCTACTGGACCTCCCTCCCACCCCACCATCCCATCTGCACCAGTCCCGCCAGGCCCCAATTGTCTCAGAACAACCCATCTAGGTTGTCACAGAGCACCAAGCTGAGCTCCCTGCACTGTACAGCAGGTTCCCACTAACTATCTATTTTACACATGGTAGTGTATTTATGTCAAACCTAATCTCCCAATTCGTCCCCACGACCCCGCTTCCCCCACTGTGTCCACATGTCCGTTCTCTACGTCTACGTCTGTATTCCTGCCCTACAAATAGGTTCATCTGTACGATTTTTCTAGATTCCACATATATGTGTTAATATACAAGATTTGTTTTTCTCTTTCTGGCTTACTTCACTCTGTATGACCGTCTCTAGGTCTATCCACATCTCTACAAATCACCCAATTTCTTTCCTTTTTATGGCTGAGTAATACTCCATTGTATATATGTACCACATCTTCTTTATCCATTCATCTATCATTGGACATTTAGGTTGTTTCATGTCCTGGCTATTGTAAATAGTGCTGCAATGAACATTGGGGTACATGTCTCCTTTTGAATTATGGTTTTCTTAGGGTATATGTCCAGTAGTGGGATTGCTGGGTCATATGGTAGCTCTATTTTTAGATTTTTAAGGAACCTCCACACTGTTCTCCATAGTGGCTGTACCTATTTACATTCCCACCAACAGCGCAAAAGGGTTCCCTGTTCTCCACACCCTCTCCAGCATTTATTGTTTGTAGATTTTTTGATGATGGCCATTCTGACCGGTGTGAGGTGATACCTCATGGTAGTTTTGATTTGCATTTCTCTAATAACTAAGTGATGTTGAGCATCTTTTCATGTGCCTCTTGGCCATCTGTATGTCTTCTTTGGTGAAATGTCTATTTAGGTCTTCTGCCCATTTATTAATTGGGTTTGTTTTTTTGATACTGAGCTCCATGAGCTGTTTGTATATTTTGGAGATTAATCCTTTGTTTGTTGCTTCATTTGAAAATATTTTCTCCTATTCTGACGGTTGTCTTTTCATCTTGTTTATGGTTTCCTTTGCTGTGCAAAGCTTTTAAGTTTAATTAGGTGCCACTTGTTTATTTTTGTTTTTATTTTCATTACTCTAGGAGGTGGGTCAAAAAAGATCTCGCTGTAATTTATGTCAAAGAGTGTTTTTCCTATGTTTTCCTCTAAGAGTTTTATAGTGTCTGGTCTTACATTTAGGTCTTTAATCCATTTGGAGTTTATTTTTGTGTATGGTGTTAGGTAGCATTCTAATTTCATTCTTATACATGTAGCTGTCCAGTTTTCCCAGCACTACTTATTGAAGAGGCTGTCTTTTCTCCATTGTATGTTCTTGCCTCCTTAGTCATAAATTCAGTGACCATATGTGCATGGATTTATCTCTGGGCTTTCTATACCATACCATTGATCTATATTTCTGTTTTTGTGCCAGTACCATACTGCCTTGATTACTGTAGCTTTGTAGTACAGTTTAAAGTTGGGAAGCCTGATTCCTCCAGCTCAGTTTTTCTTTCTCAAGACTGCTTTGGCTATTTGGGGTCTTTTGTGTTTCCATACAAATTGTAAAATTTTTTGTTCTAATTCTGTGAAGAATACCATTGGTAGTTTAATAGGGATTGCATTGAATCTGTAGATTGCTATGGGTAGTATAGTCATTTTCACAATATTGATTCTTCCAATCCAAGAATATGGCATATTTCTCCATCTGTTTATGTCATCTTAGATCTCTTTCGTCAGTGTTTTATAGTTTTCTGAGTACAAGTCTTTTGCCTCCTTAGGTAGGTTATTCCTAGGTATTTTATTCTTTTTTTTTTTTGCAGTGGTAAATGGGATTGTTTCCTTAATTTCTCTTTCTGATTTTTCACTCTTAGTGTGTAGGAATGCAAGAGATTTCTGTGCATTAACTTTGTATCCCACAACCTTACCAAATTTCGTTGATTAGTTCTAGTAGTTTTATAATGGCATCTTTAGGATTTTCTATGTATAGTATCATGTCATCTGCAAACAGTGACAGTTTTTCTTCTTCTTTTCCGATTTGTATTCCTTTTATTTCTTTTTCTTCTCTGATTTCTGTGGCTAGGACTTCCAAAACTATGTTGAATAAGAGTGGCAAGAGTTGACATCCTTGTCCTGTTCCTGATCTTAGTGGAAATGCTTTCAGTTTTTCACCATTGAGTATGATGTTTGCTGTGGGTTTGTCATATATGGCCTTTATTATGTTGAGGTAGATTCCCTCTATGCCCATTTTCTGGAGAGTTTTTATCATAAGTGGGTGTTGTATTTTGTCAAAAGCTTTTTCCTTGTCTATTTAGATGATCATATGGTTTTATTCCTTAATTTGATAATATGATGTATCATGTTGATTGATTTGCATATATTGAAGAATTGTTGCGTTCCTGGGATAAATCCTACTTGATCATGGTGTATGATCCTTTTAATGTGTTGTTGGATTCTGTTTGCTA
Organism: Eschrichtius robustus; assembly: GCF_028021215.1. Taxonomy (NCBI): domain Eukaryota; kingdom Metazoa; phylum Chordata; class Mammalia; order Artiodactyla; family Eschrichtiidae; genus Eschrichtius; species Eschrichtius robustus. The sequence continues at coordinate 48,576,364 of NC_090839.1, read as the reverse complement.
GTATTCTGTTCACAGTTTTTGCATCTATATTCATCAGTGATATTGACCTGTAATTTTCTTTTTTTGTGATATCTTTGTCTGGTTTTGGTATCAGGGTGATGGTGGCTTTGTAGAACAAATTTGGGAGTGTTCCTCCCTCTGCAATTTTTGGGAAGAATTTGGGAAGGATAGGTGTTAGCTCTTCTCTAAATGTTTGATAGAATTTGCCTGTGAAGCCATCTGGTCCTGGGCTTTTGTTTGTTGGAAGATTTTTAATCACAGTTTCAATTTCATTAGTTGTGATAGGTCGGCTTATATTTTCTAATTCTCCCTGGTTCAGTCTTGGAAAATTGTACCTTTCCAAGAAGTTGTCCATTTCTTCCAGTGTGTCCATTTTATTGGCATATAGTCGTTTGTAGTAGTCTCTTATAATCCTTTGTATCTCTGCGGTGTCAGTTGTGATTTCTCCTTTTTCATTTATAATTTTATTGATTTGAGTCCTCTCCCTTTTTTTCTTGATGAGTGTGGCTAAAGGTTTATCAATTTTGTTTATCTTCTCAAAGAACAAACTTTTAGTTTTATTGATATTTGCTATTGTTTTCTTCATTTCTATTTCACTTATTTCTGCTCTGATCTTTATGATTTCCTTCCTTCTGCTGACTTTGGGTTTTCTTTGTTCTTCTTTCTCTTTTTTTAATTTTAATTTTTAAATTATTTTTAAATTTTTAAAAGTTGAAGTATAGTTGATTTACAATGTTTGCAGTTTTTTAAATGTGTGTTTTCCAGGTTTTCTAGAATGAAGAATTACTTTTGTAGTTAATCAAACCCCAATGTTATACAAAAAATATTTTACCAGATATTATTTTATATAAGTGTGATCTGTTACAATTCTGTCTCCATTTGGGTGGAGGAGGGAATACATATTTTAGTACTTTAACCTGAAAAAGAAAATGTGTCTCTCCTTACCCAGGACCATTAAAATAAGATTAGCCACTCTCTCGGATACTCCTGGTGTTGAAAATCTCGTCAGCACCCTCATGCTGAATAAAAGCATATTGGAAGATTTACAGCAATACAACGAGGCTCGCAGGGATCCTGTAAGTACCTGCTATGACCAGACTGGCTTCTTTTCCTCATTTTTTGGGACCACTGTGACGCACGTACATTCAACCCCGATGTTTCCTCGGGCCTAGTTGGAGAATCGTGTGGTGGGGAGCGGCGGAGGTGGGGTTGGAAGGTGGGAGGGAGAAGAAAAGAACAAGGAAACTGAGGTTTAAGGAAGTGGGGCTGTTCTTCTCACTAGTGGCCCTATGAGGGCTGATCAGATGCCCTAAATTCTTATCACAGGGCTAGAAAATTTGAACTCGATCTAGACAAATATAACAAAATTAGATTTCAGTGCTTGGAACAGGCAAATCTGACCAAGGTTAGTGGATCCTTGGGGTGCCTGGTGCCCATCCCAGCAGCACCCCATTTTGCCCTTCTGGGTGATGGGTCTGTCCATACCCTTGAGGATGCTGGCTGCATCCTCAAGGATTGGATTGGCTCAGAAGATCCTGTATGACCAATGCTGGGTTCTCTTTCTAGTACAGTAACTGTACTGTACTTTTGCCATTGCAGAGGGCAAGCTAGCAGTGGTCCTTACATCATCGCTGCTTTCTTAAGGACCAGGCCAGTTAACTTCACCAGACATGGAACAATGCATGTAGCTAGGGAAATGCTTAATTACTTTTTGATGAATTTTATTAAAAATTTTTTTTCACTGAAGCATAACCAGTAAAAAGTTTGATGGCTTTCACAGTTTGAATACGTCACATAATGAGCACCTGTTTCAGGAAACAGACTGAGCCCAGCCCACTGGAAGTCCCTTTCAAGCTCTCATTTAGTCACTCTTCCCCCAGTTAGTACCACCTTGACTTCTAAGATCATAGATGCCTGGCTTTTGAGCTTTATTTAAAGGGATCATACAGTGTGTTTTCTGACATCTAGCCTCTTTTGCTCAGCAATGATTGTGAGAGTCATCCACATTGTGCTGTAAAGTATTGATACTTCATTGCATGAATATACCTCAATGTATTTCTTCATTCCACCTCTGGGGTCATCTGGCGAGTTCCCAGTTATGGGCTCTTTTGGATAAACCTCTCAGTTAATTTTAAGCTCTTCAAGAGGGAGACAACAAACACTAAACGTGGTGAGATGTTTAATATTTATAAAGGCATTGAATTAAAGTAAAACTTCCCTCCAGCACATGTTCTTTTTTTGTTTTGGTTTGTCTTGGTCTCTTTGTTTCTTTTTTTGTTTGTTCCTTCCCTCCTGGCTCGCTGACACAGGGGTCTCCAAGACACACACAGGGAGTAAGAAATTATTTTCCTTTTCCGCTGAATTGATATTCAGCGGAAAGGCAATGGTGGGCAAAACCTCAGGGACCTCAATGTGGATCAAGGCAGTGTCACCAAACTTCCCAGTGGTCTTCGAGTTTGCTGCGATGCTCTCACAGCAACAACAGGAACAGAAAACCCACAATGGGATGTCACTGTGCACCAGGAGAATGGCTAAAACAAAGAAGAGTGACACCACTCAGGTCTGGCGAAGGTGCGGGGAAATTGGATCACTCCTGTGTTGCTGGTGGGAATGTGAAATGGTACCCCTGCTCTGGAGAACATTTTGGCTGTTTCTTAAAAAACAAAAAAAATGCAACAATCATCTCTGAGCATTTATCGCAGAGAAATGAAGACCTGGTCACAAATGTTCATAGCAGCTGGAATCAGCCCAGATGTCCTCCAACAGGGGAATGGGTAGGGTGAGCCGTGGCAACTCCATGCAATGGAATAGTGCGCAGCAGTGCAAAGGGATGCACCGGTTTTTTTTGTTTGTTTGTTTAAGTATAGTTGATTTATAATGTTGTGTTAGTTTCAGGTACAGCAAAGTGATTCAGATAAATATATGTGTACCTATACAGTAAGTCCTTGTTGTTTATATATTTTATATATAGTAAGTAATGTGTATCTGTTAATCCCAAACTCTTAATTTATCCCTCCCTCCCCTTTCCCCTTTGGTAACCATAAGATTGTTTTCTATGTCTGTGAGTCTGTTTCTGTTTTGTAAATAAGTTCATTTGTATCATTTTTTTTAGATTCCACAAATAAGCGATATCATATGGTATTTGTCTTTCTCTGATTTATTTCACTTACTATGGTCATCTCTAGGTCCATCCATGTTGCTGCAAATGGCAAAATTTCATTCTCTTTATGGCTGAGTAATATTCCATTGTATATATGTACCACATCTTCTTTATCCATTCATCTGTTGGTGGACATTTAGATTGCTTCCATGTCCTGGCTATTGTCAACAGTGCTGCTATGAACATTGGGGTGAATGTATCTTTTCAAATTAGAGTTTTCTTCTTTTCTGGATATATGCCCAGTAGTGGGATTGCTGGATCATATGGTAGTTCTACTTTTAGTTTTTTAGGGACCCTCCGTACTATTCAGGAATGCACTGTTGATTCATACATCAGCTTGGGTGGATGTCCAGAGAATTAGGCTAAATGAAAAAATAAGCCAGTCCCTAGAGGTTGCATACTGTATGATTTCACTTATATGACATTTTTGAAATGACAACATTTTAGAACTGGAGAACAGATCGTTTGTTGCCAGGGTTAAGGATGGAAGTGGGGCAGGAGGCAGATGGGTGTGGTGTAATAGGCAACCCAAGAGATCCTTGTGTTGGAACTGTTCAGTATCTTGACTGCAGTGGCGGACATATGAACCTACACAGGGGATACAATTGCATAAATCTTAATACACACACACACACACACACACACGCACGCGCGCGCGAAATGGCATCAATGTGGGCTCCCTGCTTGTCATATGATACTAGTGTTTTGCAAAGGTTACCATTATGGGATACTGGGCAAAGTGTAGAAGGAATCTCTCTGTATTGTTTTTTACAACTGCTGGTGAATCTGCAACTACCTCCATAGACATTTTAATTAAAATTTAAAAAAAAGGGAAAGCCAGTTTCCCTTGAAGCTGTAAACATTAACTTACTAAGTCTTAGCCCTTGAGTACATGTATTTGCAGTATTCTGTGTAGCAAAATGAGACATGCGCACACCGCTCTTGGCTGCAGACTGAAGTATGTTAGTTGTTTCAAGAAAAACGTTTCTGCAGTTGTTTGAATTGCAGGCTGAAGCAGCACCGTTGTCACAGAACAGCTGGCAGACAAAATATGGTAATTCAGTCCTGGGGAGTTGGCAGACTTTTTCTTAAAAATGAATGAGGTGAGAGTGTCACTCCAAGGAAACAACTGACAGCATGTGTTCCCTCATGACAAAGTCCACTCTTTCAAGAAAAAATTAGACTTTTAGAAAGTCAGTATCTGCCATCATGAGCTTGACAGCTTCCCAAAACTTAAAAAACCTTTTTCTGATGAGACTGGTGGTGATATTACCAAATGCAATGTTTTGATATTTTGTAATGAAATAGGTCAACACTTGGAAAATCTGCATAAGCTTGGTGAATCAGTATTTTCCAGATAGACAGTACATGATGTTACAAAATCATGCATGGGTAAAAGATTCAAAGTGCAAAAGAAACCAATAAATTTTAATGTAGTAGGGTATGCAAAGTTCACTGACGTGGTTTCAGAGCCACATTGCAACTTATCTTTAAAACACTACTTACTACAGGTTGAGTTTTGGTGGCGCATCAAAGGAGAATATCCATAGTTATCTGAAAATATTATTCAAATACTTCTCCCTTTTCCAACTACGTATCTTTGTGAAGACAGATTTTTTTTTGCATATATTTCAACCAAAATAACATGTTACAACAGATTGAATACAATACAGAAGTAGGTGTGAGAATCCAGCCGTCTTCCATTAAGCCAGATATTCAAGAGATTTGCAAAAATATGAAACAATGCTACTCTTCTCTCTAAATATTTTTATCAAACGAAAACATGTGCTTTAATTAATAAATTCAACAAAAATTAATAAAAGAATTCAAAATTTTCTGTTTTAATTTCTAATAGAGAAAATAGTGGTAGACATTACATACGTGAACCAAAGCTCTTTAGCATCCTCAGGACGCAGGGGGCCTGGGATGACAGTGTTTGAGAACCACTGATGTCACGCTAAAGAAAACAGATTCCCAGTCAAAGGAATGTGGTTTGAATCAATAGATCCATCCTGTACCAGCTGGAGATCTTGGCAAGGCAGCCTCCCAAGCCTTATTTTCTCGTAAATGAAGTAGAGATATAATGGTAATACTTACCTCAGAGGGTTGGAGTGAGGGTTAGATGCATACAAAGAAGGCATTTAACCTATTACCTGGCCCAGAGGTAAGTGGTGATAGGATGGTGGCTTTATCATTGTCGTTATGTGATCACGGTTGAAACCCTTTATTGACAGCTTACGGAAACACTAATAGCAATATTTTTTAGGGTCTTAAAATATCTGCTTCTCTTGTCAGGATGGAACACCACTGCAGGCATTTGTAGCCGAAGTTGCAGAACAAGTAGTTGGCATTGCAGTGATCAGAGATGAAATGGTAAATTGTGAAGTGGATACTACTTCCCTTGATCGTGCCTTTCCCTCTCGTGAATTAGCACACAATGCCTCTTTTGAAGTTTCATTTTTACTTATTTAGGATGAATGTCTCCTTTTCTGAAGGCTGTAGATCTGCTTGCATCCCACTGGGCAGCCTTTCAAATCTCCATTTTTTTTTCAGTTCAAAATGTTTAAAATATTACAAAGAATACATGAAAATATTCACCATCTAAAAATTCAAATAACCCTCCATCACCAAAAAAAAGTCCCAGCTCCCTCCCCAAAGGATTACCACTATTAAGAGTTAGGGATTTGTCCCTTCCAACATTCTTCCTTGCACTTATTTTCATGCATCGTGTGTGTGTGTGCGTGCGTGTGTGTGTTAAGTGGACATCTAATTTTATTTTGTCCCAGTGCATAGCCAATTATTCCAAAGTATTTATTACTGAGTAGTCCATTCTTTCCCTACTGATTTAAAATGCTGCCTTTATATTATTAAATTTCCATGTGTCTGTGTCTACTTTTGCTCTCTATTCTGTTCCACGGATTTATTTGTTGATATCTGTTGCACTGTCACGTGCTTTGGTATCTGGTAGGGAAGTCTTCTCTTATTTATATTTTTTGCCTAAAATTTCTTGATTAAACTTGGGTATTTTCTTTTCCAGATAAACCTTGTAATACTATGAATTTATTTGTGCCTATGTAGATTTTACAGAACAATTTAGGCAGAACTGATAATTATAATATTGAGACTCCCCTTCTGGGAACATGGCTTCTGAAAGATACCCTTTATCATGTTAAGGAACTTCTCTCCTATTTCTAGTTTACTAAAAGTTTTTGTTACGCATGGGTGTTGAATTTTATTAAATGTGTTTCGGCATTTATTGAGATGTTCGTATGACTTTATTTCTCTAATGTGTTCAAACTGTCCTTGTTCTTAGATTCATTTCTCTTTTGATTCAATATATCTTTAAGAATTCTTGGAGAGTGGGTGGAAGAGGGTAGGGTCTCTGAGTCCACACACATATACAAGTTTTCATCTGTCCTCACACTTGAACACTCATTCAGCTGTGAATAGAATTCTTATGCAAATTATTTCTCATCAGAGTGTTGATGTTTTTACTCTCATCATCTTCCAGTACCCAATGTTACAGATAAAATACAGTCTGATGTAAATAAATGTATGTATGTTTGCTTTCTCTCTTGAGAATTAGTTTTTCCCTTTTATTCCAAAAATTCTTACGAAGTATCTTATGCCTCTTTTGAGCTTGGGAACATCTTTCTTCTATGATTTCATTAATGATTTCTTCCCTTTCATTTTCTCTATTCTCCTCGTCTTAAATTCCTTTTTGGATGGAAGTGACCCTTCACTGTCTCTTACCTTTCTTCTTGTACTTTTTAATCTCTTGTACTTCTTACTCTTCATTCTAAGAGTTGTCCTTGATTTTATCTTCCAGATTCCTAATTTATTGTTCAGCCACGTCTAGTCTATTACCCAGGCCTTCTATTGGAATTTTAATTTCAGAGTTCATGTGTTTAACTTCCAGGTCTCTTCCGTGTTCTCTTATTGTTCCTTTTTTGTAGGAGCTTGTTTGTTATGTTTTATGTGAGATCCTTTTTTGGTATCTCTGAGGACACTGAGTAGAATTTTTTTAAAATTCTCCTCCGTTTGCTGGATAACCTCTGTTTCCTCTGGAGTGAGCTGTATGTTTCTCTAACTGGTCTTTTGCATTTGCCAGTTTTCCCCAAAAGTCTCTCCATGTCATGAATGAGAGATTATCAGTGTGGATGGTTGGCATGGGCTCTTTGACGGTTGTGTATATCTGCTTCTCCATTGCATTGCTCTGGCCACTGGGAGGCTGTCCATGAGCAGGGACTCAAGGCTCTCCAGGTTTTTAGCACGGCTGTGAGGAACAAATTCCAAAGCTCTGAGCCACCCTCCAGAAGTAAGCCATCAAAGCAAGTGACTTTCAGGAAACGTAAGTTTTAGCTTTTAAAAAATTAACAATGAAAATGAAATAGTAAATAATAGGAGGGAAAAACTCATCTCTCACTATTGTACCTAAAGTCATTTTTAAATGATGTTTCTCAGAAAGTGCATGCCGTTTGTTTAAAACCTTCTTAGATGTCCTTTCTCACCTCTTTTTTTAGGATATAGAGTACATACGATCCCACTACAATATTGAAGACTTCATATACTTTAGTCACCACCAGCGTGAAGAGCATGGCCACCTGTATCACTTTGCCCTGAACCCCATTTTTCAGCACTACACCAAGTTTTTTCTAAAGGAGATCCTCCGTTTAGGATATAAGTCCTGTCTCTACTACCCTGTTTACCCGCGAACCAAGGAAGGCAAGGTAAAAGAATGTCTTAAGTCACTTTTCCAGCAGATCTGTGTCACGGTGTCATTTGTGTCGTGTGCCATATTTTATTTCTTCTTCACTCCATGTATTTTGATTATAACGTGGCTCTGAATTTCAAATGGCCATATTGAGTTTGGTCCTTTTCTTACACTACAGTGAAAACCCAGAAGGCTTTGAATTTCTGAAACCATCACAACCCATATAATTAGTAGAACAAATTGTTGGCTTTTCCATATCTACAAAGCAGACACTGAAAGCTATGGAAAAACACTCTAAGGGATGTGAAAATCAAATTATTTCTCATGTGAATTAGTGAATGCCAAAATGTCCTATGATGTTCTTCCAGCAAAGAGTGTTCTAGTAGTGAACCCATTGAATAAATTAGCTCAATCCTTAATACTGGTGTGCTATCACGGCATTGCAAAACAGCAGTATAACATGCCCATAAAAGTGATGGATAAAAAGTGGAGATACGTGTTGCTGATGTAATCTTTATGCAGTAGATACCTCTATGTCCGCATAATACTTGTACTTACATAGAGCAATACTTCTATAGCAAACACGTATCTACTGTGTATACATTATGTATATTGTACACAAATAGCAAGCTCTTGCTTCCTGCTTCTGTGTATCCTGCTTCAGTCTCCTTCATAGCACTTCTCACTCGCTCACATTCTGTCTTGTGCCGTAAAGCTGGAGCTGTTAGTCCTGTTCAGAGCTGCAGCCCTGTTACGTAGAAGAGTCCCACACACACTCACATGCGCTCACACATGCTCACACGCAGTGTCCTGCTTGCTCACAGGCAAGGGCTTCTTGGAGCTGGATCCCCAAGCAGTTCTTTCCTGCAAGATGGTCCCTCTGTCACTGACAGTGTTGATGCAGACTTGAGGGGTGTTGAGAACTGAACCCCCAGGTAGAAATTTCTACCCCCCTAGGTAGAAATTGTCCCATAAGATCCCATTCGTGACCAAAAACTTTCTTAGTCTCTGCCTAGAGTCTGACATTGTCACGTTTCTTCTTAGTTACCATGGTGAGCTAAGTGGGTTTTTTAAATGCTCTGAATTATTAAACTTAAAAACAATCTAAGGTATATGGGTACATACACATAACAGTAATTTTACCAATGTATCTTATTTGACAAATGCCTTTTGGGGAAAAACGGAAGGAATGGAGGAGAAAGAAGAAAAAACATGGAAAAGATAGGTAGCGAATGTAGAATATGCTCTAGTGATGATTTTTTTCCTATCAAAATGCAGCCCTACAGCAATGTGAATGCCCCAGATTTGAACCTGGGACATGGGAAGTTTAACAGTTTTGCCTTCAAATCCCGGTCCTGCACAATTTCTTTGTACTTCACATTTGGCCAAGTGCCAATTTGGTGACCTTTAAGGATGTGATATTACATTCTCAGTTTTTACTCCCAATGTTGCCTGCCTGTGCCCAGTTGGTAGAAAGTCCTTTTGCATGCATCCTAAAAAATGGTGACTTGAACTGAACTCATTGAGTGTTCACGTATTTCCCTCCATGGTGTGGAATTAGGACCATGTTACGCGCTATTGTATATATAACATAGAAACACACTTGGAAACAGATTTCCTCTCTGTCTGCACCTCTAGTTGATTTATACACGTACATTTAAATAAGTGCAAGAAGCAATACCAAATAGTACAGGTAAGAATCTCCAAATTCTGCTATAAATCCCCAGTTGACTGCAGTACAAGTGAGCTTTTGGCTGACATGATGAAGACGGTTTTCTCCATACCCTCCTGCGAGAATATGTACTGAGAGCTCTTCCAGGCTTGAAAACACAGCTTTGGCTAGAGATCCCTGGGTTCTGTTTTTCAGCGTGTAAAATCAGGCGGTGAAATTCAGTAGTGAAGGATTTTAGAAATCCCTTCCAGAAGCTCTTAGAAAGGCCTAGGGGCTATTTTCAGAACCACAAATAAGTCATGTGTAAACCACGTCATTTATTAAACTACAGCTACAGTTCCGTTTTACTTTCTTTGCTTTCCAGGTTAAATTCGGTAAATGTCTCATTAAAAATTTTTGGTTTGACAGTTCAACTCTTGAGGTTTACACAGTTGAAATACCCAAAGCTTAGGGGTTTCACCAAAACCCCTAAGATTTCATAAATGTGAAAGAAATAAAGATCACCATGTTCAGTTTTCTCTGCCAAGTCTAAAAATTGGATAAAATTAATATTTAAAGCATTCGCCTAAAACATGATTTATGGTAGCCCATTTCAGTAAGCATAAATCCAGCTCATAATTTAGTATTAATATAAAGCAGAGTAATCTGATCCAGCCCCCTTCCCCCTCCACTCCCCCACTCTCCGGTTTTATCCTTTTGTTTTAAAACACTTATCTGATCAACAAAGGTCCAGCTGCAGTAGCAGTGACTTTTCACAAACATGAGGATTTTCACATCTGCGCCCTATTGCCCCTCAGATGACATTTTTATCTATGTGCCTTCTTAAAGCAGCTTGTGTGAAACACGCAAAGGTTACCAGGACGCAGATAACACAGCTTAATGGGGTCAAATCGAGCTGATTCATGATCACTACAGAGAAGAATATCCTCCTGGGGAAAATACTTGTGCTGAAAAATCCCATAAACCAAACCACTCGTTTATCTGTCATTCCCACAGAGATAGTAATGCAATTACTCCCGTAATTATCTTCATTAGTGTCAGGCATTATCTACAATTCATTCCTCTGGTCGAAGAGTATGTTTGTTTATTTGCTGGTTTCCCCCCCTCTCCGGTTTGGCCGGGTTGGGAGTTTTGTATTTGTCGAGGCGCGCGCCGGCAAATGTGAGCGCGGCTCCCACGCCCTCCCCCCTAAAATTGAGGTCGCTGTCTCCCAGTTCCAGAGCTCCAGCGCCCACTCGCTGACGTCCGCCCTCCACTACTTGGTTCCCGTGCGGCCCCGACGACAGATTGTCTATCCCCTGGAAAAACTTGGCATCAACGCCCCATCAAAGGAGGTCTCCAAGGACGCGGTGGGTAGCCGGCGGCAGCAGGCGGGGCGCAGTGCCAGCGCGCGCTAGCGGGCGGGCGGGCGGGCGTGGCAGATGGGGCGGCGCTGCCTACGCGGAGCCGGAGCCCAACGGCTGCTCCTTCATCCCGGAGCCCAGGCTCCCTCCCAGCGGCCCCTGCCCTAGGGTGGTGCCTCCGCAGCGAGCCCGGAGCAGAGCGGGCGCCATGTGGTCCCTCGTGACGCGCCCCCGCCCCGCCACCGGGGACGCCGCCGCGGGCTGCTGCGTCTCAGTACCAGTGGCTTGGGGTTCACCTCCCAGCATCTTTCTGGGTTTAGCCCCCTTGCTCCAAAGCAGACTCCCCTTTCCTTCATGCTCTGCGTTCTCGGTTTGAGAACCTAGGTCTGGCTGCGTGAGGACGTTTGGGGCTGAGTCCTGTGCTAGGTTTGTTCACTCCTGGGGGAGTCCGCATGATGAACAGGACCGTCTCAGCTGTCCTGGGTGGCAGGGGCTTTGACCTTAGATTGCACAGCCCTGGGACACTCTTAGTACCAGAACAGGAAAAGGGACCAAACAGAACCTAGATTTCGCTTTCAGTGGAAGTGTGCGTGTAAACAACCATACACAGAGCCGTGTTCAGGAGCTTGGCTGGAAGCGTGACTTTGTCAGGCTGACTTACATGTAAGCTTGTACTGTATGCGCACACTTCCACTTAAATACGGTAGAAAAACACCCCTCAGTGGGCTGACACTTGTTCTTTGTGAGAGAGAAAAGAGGAAAGTGGAAAGTTTAAACTCTCCGAACGTTTAGCCAAGGAGCTAAAAATGGTGCTGGAAATGGTGCTCAAATCAACACCCCGGTTTTGCAGGACATGCGTCACCCCACGGTCCCAAGCTCCTGCTTTACATATGGCGGGTGGGTCCACCAAGACCCATCTTAGAGGCAGCTGCTTACTGTGACCCAGGCTGCTCTAAGTCCTATGTATAAAGTCCTAAGTCTTTATATTTGTAAAATAAAAAATAAATTTATATTTATTTTCTAAGTTCTAACTTTGTATTTGAGTAGAGACTAAAAACAAATAGCAATTCTTTTGCCCTCCCCAAATCTTCATTATGGAAAATGTGAAGCATGTACAAAAGTAGAGCAAGTTCTACAAAGCAGGGATTCTCCTTCTGTCTGTGCTGAGGGACCTCGTCTTCTTCTTTTTTTCATGTACAATCCCTCATAGACTGATAGTTTTGTGAAATGTGAATTCCTAGAAGAAGGAGATTAAAAACAGAGACCAAATTCAGGTCCTATTATTTTATCACTAGGTTTAACAGACACAGAATTACTCTGCCCACTTGCTCTAAAAGCTTCTGAAGGCAGATGGGCACGTGTTTCAGCCCACACGATGGGCTGCACAGAAACAGCTCCAACAGCGTTCAACTCTTGGCCAGTTTTGCGTCTTCTACGGCCCCACCCACTTCTCCTTCCTCCCTTATCATCTTGCAACAGATACATGTCATCACTTCATCCAAGACCACAGGTGTGTCCCTAGGTAGCAGGGCCCCAGCATCACACTCGAGAGAGGAAGGGGCCCCGGACAAATCTGCAGGACCGTGGGGTCGACCACCAGGGGGTCTGCTGGTGTGTGGAGATCCTGGGATTGGACTCCTTTGGAATGAGAGCCAAGAGAGCGCGTCGGGGTCAGGAAGGGTGGCCTCATCTATATCCGTCACTGAAACACAGCTTATATGACGTCCTGCTGATCCCAGGAGAAGCGGCCACAGGTACAAAGTACAGAGATGCAGCTTCTGTGTGAGAGGTGCTGCCCTCTTGCAGCCACTGCTGAGATGCCTTTGAGTTGGGATAGACCACGTGGCCAGGCCGAGAGAAGCCCTCACATGTCGGCGGCAGCCCGCGGCCCCAGCACCTTCAGCCGGTCCTCAGGGGGCGTGAGTGGTGTGGCTGGGCGGACGGGGAGCAGCACGGGGCTGCCACCTGCTATCAAGAGCCGTGTTCCTGCACCTCTGGAGCTTCCCCATCCTCACCCCACCCCCACCCCTGGGAATCTCCAGAACTGGATGACTTTGAGGTGAGCTGGAGCTCCTGGTGGGGAAAAAGCCAGAGAAAACATTTTGTTTCACTTAAAACAACCCTACCGGGACTTCCCTGGTGGCGCAGTGGTTGGGAGTCCACCTGCCAATGCAGGGGACGCAGGTTCGAGCCCTGGTCCGGGAGGATCCCGCATGCCGCGGAGCAGCTAGGCCCATGCACCACAACTACTGAGCCTGCGCTCTAGAGCCCCATGAGCCACAACTGCTGAGCCAGCGTGCCACAACTGCTGAGGCCCGTGCGCCCGGAGCCCGTGATCCGCAACGGGAAGGGCGTCCGTAGTGAGAGGCCCGTGCGCTGCACCGAAGAGTGACCCCCGCTCGCCGCAACTGGAGAAGGCCCGCGCACAACAGCGAAGACCCAGCGCGGCCACAAATAAATAGATTTGTACAAAATAAATAAATAAATAAAATAAAATAAAATAAAACAATCCTATCATGACTTCCCAGGTTGCTATGAGTTGAAATCATTGCTTACATTTAATAAGCTTTTCCATGGCCGTCTCTCTGTGCTGTGTCCCCACAGAGCCCCGGCTTATTTCAAGACATAGCAGAGGATGGATTTTGTTTAATTAATTAATTGATTGATTGATTGATTGATTGATTTTGGCTGCGCCAGGTCTTAGTTGTGGTACGCAGGATCTTTGTTGCGGCATGCATGTGGGATCTAGTTCCCCGACCACGGGTCAAACCCAGGCCCCCTGCATTGGGAGCACAGAGTCTTACCCACTGGACCACCAGAGAAGTCCCCAAGGATGGGTTTTTAAATCCCTGCTCCAGGAAGACAACCACTTACCAGGTGGGCGGGGCTGGTGCTCAGTATCCGACACTTTGTGCTGTGTTGTTTACTCTGTTTGGTGAATTCTGACTTTTTAAGAAGTACTTTACTGCTGCTTGTTATACTTATTCTTGAGAAGGGTTTAGTAAAGATTCAGATTTAGTAAACAAGGTTTAGTGAAAATGTTAGAAATCTTAAAGTTGGACCAGAGGATTATCGAGAGCATAATCCACATGGGATGAGCCTAGACGTTCAGACGTTAAAATACTACATTACATTATTTTAAATTTTAAAAAACATTGTAGGCGGATTTAATGTTTTAGGCTGATTATCTGAGTCAAGGTGAGCCAGATGGAAAATTTTTAGGAGGACTTTCTACAGTGTCCTAAGCACATTGATTTCTTAGCAGAGCAAATAGCATTGCAGCCATTGAAGTTGAGCGATTGTCTTACTAAATGAATCCCTCTTTGTCCCTTTAAGTTTTACACTCCCCTCTGCCCGGAGCTGCGAGCATCCCTCAGCGCCCTCACGTGTCCACACACTGCTCTCGCTGGGCACTGACCTTTCATACTTTTTATCCCATCTCAGACTGACCATCCGTTCCCTGGCTTTCACCTAGGAAGCCAGTCTTCAAGGGAACAGATCACTTCAGGCATGAGTAATGGGATAGAAAGCGTTTCATCTCGGTGGGTTGCCAATTTGACTCTGGCACAAGCCAGCAGAGATTGAAATTCATCTCTGGGTGGCAGGGTAGTGTGCTCCCCCCACCCCAAGGTCAGGAAGCTGCTGCCTGGTTTAGATGAGTCGGTGTCCCTGCCACCAAACTGTCCCTGTCATTCGTATCAATTGACAGTGTGCCCCGTGTCAGGTCACAAGAAAGGACCTGGAAAACATGTGAACGGTTTTCATCACACATCACAGAGGTAGGCCCGGAAGATTCATCATGTCGCCACAGTCAACCAGCAGAGATACGTGGATAAGAGAAGGTTTTTCCTAACCGTAATCCACGTGGCATGGACCGAGAAGATTCGTTTCTTAGCTTGAGTGGGCTGTCTTGACCTGTGCATTTGCGTTCTGAGAACTATTCTGATGGGAATTTTTAATGAAATGAATCAGTGTGGCCCACGTGCATGAGAACTATGATCAGGGAAGTACTCAGAATTTGGCTGAATGAACTGATGGCCATATTAATTAAAGACTGTGGACCAATTTGACCCACACTTAACTTTCGGCTGGTTCTTTGGGCAAGCTGGCTTGCTGTCCTTCCTGCCTCCCCGTAGGGATTCAAAGATGACCGTGACAGGGGCCCTGTCCTCGGGGAGGGTACAGCCCAGTGTCAGTATTAACGTGGGGCTGCTCAGGGCTGGTTAAACCAGGGATGGGAGAGGGCTGCATGGGTCCCCGAGAGTGAGAGCCAGACTCGGGAGGAACAGCCCTGCCGGGGTCAGACCTGTTCGCGGAATCCGTTGGGAGGGAATGTGTCTGGTCGGAGGCATGGTTTCCTTTCCAAGACTGGGGTTTTAAATGACTCTTACTTGCCATACTAAACACCAGAAAATCTGCTTTGAACTTAAAAAGCTCCTACCTTTGCTTCAGTATTAAGAGATGCTCCCCATCATCCACTTCAGTCACTTTGGTTCTCTGTGTTGATTTCTAGTATTCATAGAATTACCGTGTCAACTCACCTCTCCATTTTTTTTTTTTTTTTCAAAATTTTTTTGGACCAGATCAATCCATCATCTTTCAGATGACAGAATCATCTCAGGAATCAGACTTTCAGAGTGATCAACGCCTGTTATTTTTTTTGTGGTTGTTTATCGGTGACGGTCTGTTTAAATCTCAACTAATGAATTATTTGAAGCCTCCGTTTTCCCTTTGTCCTTCTACAAAAGAAAAATGACGGTTTGTTTAACCCCCCTTCTCGGAGCTAAGTGCTGGCCCGATTTTTCCTAGTGTGTGATCTCTCAGGAAGATGTCACGCTCTGGCATTCGGTTACCCTTTGAATCGCCCCTTTCATCTGGGCTGTTCTTCCCCAGTTCAGCTATAATTACCATCTGATGGACTGTTGCTGGATACTGTTTCACTTGTACATCTGCTGCCCTAGGAAATTGCATTATTCTCCCAGCACCTGCTAGATTTTCCCCAGCTTAATTGTTTCTCCAACCCCTTCCTTAAACTTGGAAACTTTCACTGCCCACGTTAGACTTTCCTTGGTTGTACTTGTGTGTGTGTGTGTGTGTGTGTGTTTAAATTAGCCCTTTAGAATCTCCTCGGTAGAAGTTTCTAAAAATGCAAACCCATATTCTTCAACATCATATATGCACTGAACATTATTAATGTGACCATGGTGATGATATTTTCCTGAAATGAAATTAACCCACTTTAAATCACCGCCATGAGTCCAGTTTGCTTTTTCAAGCCACTTCCCCGCCATTTCCTACAGTTACCCTACCTATGGGAAATGCATTTCCTCCTATTTATGATGAACCCTTTTCTCTGACATTCTTAGAATAATTTACATAAATTCCTTTGTGAGCTTTTTTTTTCAAACAAAGAATACAAGTTGTATGGTCATTTCTTTCCAATTCTTTGAATACTATCTAGTTTAGTATTGTACATAGTGTATATGTGTACATCAAAATGACTTATGAATCAGTGATTTATTCTCCTTGTTATCAAATTCCTCCCTCTTAGAAAGGTTACAGAGTAATAAACAACAACTACTACTACTCTTACTAACATGCTGTCGCTAAAGACTTCCCATTAAACGAGTTATCTCGTTTAATCCTCATATCAACACTTGTAAATAGTTACTGCTACTGTCGTCTTCAATGTACATAAAGAAAACAGGCTTGCAGGAGGGAGAGTAAGTGACTTGTCCAAAGGCGAATTCTTGACAGAGCTTCAAACCCAGGCAGTTGGATGCCAAAACTCATACCATTATATATGCTCTCTTATCTAAAAAGTTGAAGCAGTGATATCATGGCTTATTGTAGGAAAACCAAACCACAGAAAAGGAAGATGGCTTGACAGAGACCTTTTGGAATCTCCCAGATCTTTGGCACCAGCTACATAATCAAAAGGTGACCCACAGATAATTGGCTTTCCTCCCGAACAGCTGGATTTTCCTCCTGGCTGAGCCATCCAGCCTTGGGTTTGTTCCTGTGCCAGCCTGACCCTGGCTGGGCTGGGAGCAGACACAGGGGTCCAGGATAGAGCCCTGGGGTCAGTTTTTGGACAGCAGCTGATCCGGGCTATCTCCATGTCTCTCTTTGTTGTGTCAGCTCGTTGTTATAAACCTTTCGAAATTATAGTGGCAGCTGCTGGGAAAGGTGGAAAAAAATAATAACCCTGTATGTGGGTCACATTATCTGTTTTTCAAGATTCACTTCCATGCTATGTGTGGCTTCATGGTGTTGTTAGAAAACCCTCGAGTAAATGCCCAGGATGAGCGACTGAAGGTTTACTCAGGAGGTGAGGGGTGGATGGGGGTGCGCTGGCGGCGTGATGGACCCGCCTGGACACTGTTTAGAAATTGAGTTGCGGTAGAGTAGCAAAAGGAGGTCTCTAGGGTCCGATAAGAAATTGTGAAAAGTAAAGTTACTTCTTAACATCTCAGTATTATCAAAAATCAATACTATATCTTATCATCGTTTTCTAGGATAGATATTATAGGAGAGTTGATCTCTTTCTCTCTCCCCCCCCACCCGCCATCTTCCTCCATCTTCCCTCCCCCCCCTTAACAGCTTTATTGACGTATAATTCACCTACCATACAATTCACCCATTTAAATTGAACAATTTATTGGTTCTTAGCATATTCACAGAGTTGGGCAACAATCACCGTCTAATTTTAGAACATTTTTGTCACCCCTCCCCAAAAGAAACCCATTAGTAGTCACTCCCTATCCCCCCACCCCGAGCCCTAGGCAACTACTATTTTACTTTCTGTTTCTATGAATCTGCCTTCTCTGGGCATTTCATATAACTGAACTATACAATACATGGTATTTGTGACTGTCTTTTTTCATTGAGCATCTTTTCAAGGTTCAAGCAATTTGCAGTACGTATCAGTATTTGATTCCTTTGTTTTTGGCCGTGCTGCACGGCATGGGGGATCTTAGTTCCCCGACCAGAGATCGAGCGCATGGAAGCACAGAGTCTTAACCACCGGACCGCCGCCAGGGAAGTTCCCATTGATTCCTTTTTATTGCTGAATAATACTCTGTTGTGTGTACATACACCATTTTACTTGTCCATTCATCAGTTGATGGACATTTGAGTTGTTTCTACTGTTTGGCGACTATGAATAATGTTGCTGTGAACATTTGTGCACAAGTTTCTATGTGGATGTATGTTTTCATTTCTCTTGGGTATTATACCTAGGAGTAGAATTGCTTGGTCGTTTGGTAGCTCTAGGTTTAATATTTTGAGGAACTTCCAAACCATTTTCCCAAGTGATGCCACCATTTTGTACTCTCATTCTTAGATCAGGCTCAGCATCTCTGCTAGTAAGTGGTGAGGTGCTGGCCAACGCAAGGCCATGCATGAGCCGTGAACCTGACTGTTCCTTCAGTTTGAGGAGTGGAGCTTTCTCACCGCTTTGGGAGAGCACCATGCACACATTTGGCAGTACACCACCAATCTAAGCTTCAGTTCTTTGGAAAGCAGAGCTTTTTTCTAAAATAAAATCTCTCCTGCACTTATCTTCCCTGCCTCACCCTCTCTGGCCCATCAGCCTCCCAGGGGCCTGCACGAACGTTTCGGAGAGCTCCTGCGGCACAGGGAATACCCATCCAGACCCCAGGAGTGATGTGGAGGACTTTCTGTTTTTCACACCAGCATGTCCATCACTTCAGCCCACCTTTAATAATGTGATCGCTTTTAAAACAGCTACCAACAGAAAAAAAAAAAAAAAATTCTGAGGCTTTCTTAGATGCTGATGGGGTTCTCGCCACAACCCAGTAGGGGGAAAAATGCATTCTGTTCCCTGCAGAGCCAGGGTAATGAAGGCCGCGGAGGTCCAGAAGGGCCTCGGGATGCACCAGCTGCCGGCCGCAGAGCTCTGGACGCCACGGCCCAGCAAGGCTCCCGGGTGGACCCGAGCTACCAGGCAGGAGCTGGCCTTCGCAGCTAAGTGGCTTCTTCAGAATCCGCCTTCAGGGAGGAAAAGCACGCCCGCCAACAGGAAGCTTTGCTTTGTGTATTTTAAAGGAGCTGGGGATATAAAACGACAAAGGGGACAATTAGAGCTGCAGATGCCCACTAGGGAAGTTACATCTTTCCCTTTGATTAAAATAATATATGTGGTTACAAAAGCAGTGCATATTGATGGTAGAAATTTTAGGGGAAAAAAAAAGTAAAGAGAAAATGGATGAAACCTGCAATCTGCTATAGATTACCTTTCTTAATATTTTGGTGTTTTTACTTCTAGATTATTTTCTGTGAAAAAAAATACATGCAATTAAATACGGGGTCATACGCACATAGTGTTTTGAAACAAGCATTTTCACTTCCGATGGTGTGAACATCTTGCGTGTCACTGTGTATTCTAGAGCGTCGTTTGGGTGGCCTCCTTGTCCTCTGTGCCAGGCTCTGTGTTATGTGCCCACTTGCATTATCTTGCCACATTCTCAGAGAAGTTTATGTGTTATTTTCTCCATTTTGCAGTGGGGGAAACTGAGGTTAGGAGAGGTTTGGTTATGTAACTGAACATTAATCCAGCAGGACTTGTGGGAATAATCATGAGGCCCCTTGATCTCTGTCTCCCGTCAGTCACCCTGAGAATACGTCCCCCGTGGCCGGGTTTCCCATGCACCCGGACAGAGAGTGGGCAAGTCCTGTAACTTTTCTGGTCAGTTTTAGGTAGTTACAGTGGGTCACTCCAAATCACAAAACATGGTCTTAATTCCGTAAAACGTCCAGTTTTATTTTGTGTAATAATCAAAACTCAAACTCAGTTGTCATCTAAAGATTAGAGTCTGTCCTCCCCATATCCCCACTGAAGCCTGTAGCTGGGGAAGGAGGGCGGGGCCTCCTTGCTCTTTCTAACTCACTATGCTCTCTGCTTAGCATCTATTTAGCTTATTATTATTTAGCTTTTGGAAAGAAAGCCTGTTGGTTTCTTGTTCTTGTTTAGCTATATTTCCGGTCCTTCTGGAATTGGGACCAGGGCGGGGAAGGACAGTTGGGAAAGCAGGCATGTGTCAGAGGGTGGCTCCTGCCCCATGGGCTGGGCGGCTCTTCTCATGCACGTGCTTGGAGCTTCTTTAGAGATTCCTGTGCCTCAACCTCCCACCTGCATCCCGTAATGCAGGCAATGCACCCTCCAACTCTGCGGCCGGAGTCTGATTTGCCCCTGCAGGCGGCCCTACGGGAAGGACCTCCGATAAAAGCCCAGGCTGTCTGGTCAGCGGATGCGCCCAGCACGGCCACCTTCCCTCCGGCCTCCCAGCAGCTGGCCGGCTCATCAGTTTCGTCAATATGGGTGGGAACCACATGCCACTGTGCTGTGTCCACTAATTGTGGGAACTCACTCCAGGGTCTCTGAGGCTCCCAAACCCTCGTCTTGTGACTTGAAGGACGAGACACCCCCCCCACCACCCCTCCTCCTAGGGGTGGAGTGGCATGCGACCCACAGCACATCAACAGTTCTCATAGAGGAAATTTCCAGAAAAATCCTCTTCTCTCCATTCTTCCAACGCTTTTGTATCTTCATTGTGAATGAGGGGTTTAAAAGTCACTTAACCAGTGTTTGCCCACCTGCTTTCCCATTTTCACGAGAGCAGCTCCTGGTGGAATGCAGCATCCTTTGTCTTCCTGCTTCACATGTCCTTGGTGACATCAGCTTCCCCAGGCTGAGCAGCTGCTGGGCTGAGGCGCCGGGACACAGTGTAGGGATGCCAGATCCCGAGAGCCACCACTGCTGCTTGTAGCCAGTTCCCTAATGTTTTTGACAAACTTTTATCATTATAAACAATGCCACCATGTCCATCCTTATTTTTATTGAGTACATTCATCATGAGTTCATTTCAGTAAATTCCTAGAAACAGTTCTGCTAGGTCAAAGGAAAAGCTACTATCTCTTTAATCAAAAGGGATAACGTTGTAGAATTTGAAAATGAAAGCTTGTGATTCCCAACTTTGAAAGATGATTTCTCCTTGCAGTGTGTTTGTGTTATCTAAGTAAACCGCCAGCATGAGGAACCCTCTCTTTTATTGTGAGATGTAGATTTTTTTTAATTCATTTTTTTTCTTTTCCATTATGGTTTGTCCCAGGATATTGAATATAGTTCCCTGTGCTATACAATAGGACCTTGTTGTTTATCTGTTCTATATAAAATACTTTGCATCTGCCAATCCCAAACTCCCAATCCATCCCTTCCCCACCCCCTCCCTCTTGGCAACCACAAGTCTATTCTCTATGCCTGTGAGTCTGTTTCTGTGTCTTAGATACGTTCAGTTGTGTCATATTTTAGATTCCATATATAACTGATATCATATGGTATTTGTCTTTCTCTTTCTGAGTTACTTCACTTAGTATGATAATCTCTAGGTCCATCCATGTTGCTGCAAATGGCATTATTCCATTCTTTTTTATGGCTGAGTAGTATTCCATTGTATATACATATACTACAGTGAGATGTAGATTTTTAAGCAGATAATCAGGTGTGCAAATGGCCAACAGCCTTTCATTTCCCCGTTTTCCTTTAACTCAGCTGAATCTCTGCTTGGAGCCTCCATTCCACCTGATGGGAGGACAAGGAATCTCCATTGATTCCAGGCACATTTAGCCATTTACCATTTAAATGGAGTCCATTCAGGAGTGTTCCCTCCTCACAGGCATTCGCTCATTTTCAGAGCTTCAGCCTGTCTTCAGCCGTCCCTCATTTTGGTATCCAGGCTCCCAGCCGGCCCTCAGGGCTCGCAGTGGGGTCCCCTCTTCGGGTCAGGACTCAGGTTCCGGAGCATGCGCGCCCTCTCTCTCCCTCCCTCCCTCCCGCACCATCCGGGCTTCAGAAAGCTCCTGGCCGGCCTCATCCTCTCTTGCCCTGACTCCACCCTTAACCAGCTCCACCTTCTCGGGAGAGGCAGCCGGGTGTCCCCATGAGGCACAGGCCTCTCTACCCTCCGTGTTCTCCAGAACCCCCTTGGGGATCCTGCCTTCTCCTTCTGCTTTGCGGCCTTAACTGAGGGAAGGAGAGGGTGGGCTGCATTTACCTCTCTCTCTCTCCCTCCGACTGGCCTCCTCATCTGGTCTTGGGACAACAGACTCTGCCATCACCACGTGTTCTTCTGAAATCTGTTGTTTGAAGCATCAACTCTGATTTTTTGGGACTCAAAAGTCAGGCTCTCATGAGGCCGAAAAGCCTCTCAACCTGCTCTCTGCGTCGAAATGAAGAAGCGCGTGTGTACGACGGCTGGCGTCTCCTGGCTGCTGCCTGAGGGTCAGGAGGGGCTGGGGACTTGGCAGCAATGAATTGCATCTGTTAATATAAAACAGTAGTTGACTATGATGATGACAGTGATGTACACAGGGACGGCAGACGCAGCAGGCTGCTGGCGGGGCCGGCCCACTCCTTCTAGCCCCTGGAGCAGTTACACAAGCATAACCCCTTCGTTCCGACGTGATTTTATGTCAATAGATGCCTGTACTAGAAAGGGCATAAGTCTAACTTTTAGGTCTTTTTGTGAAAGTTTTTAGATGGTACATCTTGTTAATAAATTCTAGTGGAAACAATGTGGGATATGCTTTCTTGAAAGATGTGAAAGACTAGGAAAAACACCAAACAGACCAAGAGCCTAGGGAGGTTTTACGTTCAAATTGAGCACAGGTGCATTAAAAGTCTTCCACATTTTAGTAATTTTCATAAAGCTGTCTGAGTTTATTTATCATTATTTACACAGTCACTGAATCTGAAGGGAAAATGGCATTTGTGTTCATCGGAGGCAAAGGATTAAATGAGCCTTGGAAACTGAAGTGCCGGGTATCTGGGGGCGTGGCCTTTCTGCCCATTCTGGCCGCATGGCTGGGGAGCTGCTGTGCCCTCCCCGACGATGTGCCCTCCCCAGTGCTCTGCCCACCCCCATGGTGTGCCCTCCGCCACCGTGTGCCCTCCCCCATCGTGTGCCCTCCCCCGTGGTGTGTTCTCCCCCATCGTGTGCCCTCCCCCATGTGCCCTCCCCTGTCAGAGAAGCAGCTTGAAGGCCTCAGACCTCAGGCTGCTGCTCTTGTCTGGGGTTGAACCTCTTTCAGGAAGAATAAAAACCTTTACCCCGTATGTTGCCTCAAGACCATTAAGCTTAGTCAAGATTACTGATGTCATGATCTCCATAGTAACCAACTTAATAAGCAAGAAGAAAACAAAAAGCATGACTTAAAAACGGGGGAGAAAAAAAGAGAATAAATAAGGTGTGGAAGAAGCGTGGGAGCCAGAAAGGATTTTATGGCTGCTTCTTCGCGATATCAAACATGTTTCAGCCACCGTGCAGCCGGCTCCCGCCCTCCAGGGCTGGGGACCTGTGGTGATAACCAAGAATTACACACTATACCCTGGCTCCTGCCTTGGCGATCTTCGATCATGTCCTAGCTTTTGTTTGTTTTGTTTTTTTAAAAATATAATTCAATGCATTGAAATGATCACCACGGTAGTTGTTATAATCGAGGGTTTTATGGTAGTTTATGTATTTAACCAAAAGGAGCCGTGCTTCCAGGGAATCAGGCTCAGGCAGCACTTTCTGGTCACCATAGTGAAGCTCTGCTGGCCAAAAGCACCCTGATTTCACCTCAGTATGGTGCCTCCGTGAAACCAGAGGTGATTGCTGATTTTAAAAAGTGAGCCGGGTATTATTATCTTTCACAAGTTACAGTTTGTTAGCAGGTCACAGAGATGGTCCCACGGAATTATGTACAATTGACAACTATTTTAATTTGTTACTAGACGGCCTCCCTCCCCACCCCCTGGGTCTTGGGTCACTCTGGGTTGGTAGGACCGAGGCTACAGACAGACACACAGACAGATACATATGCCGGTGATCTGATTCACCCCAAAGAGGGGAGCAAGTGCCAGAGGCGGAAGGAGTTTGGATGGCTGGGCTCACTTCTGCCCCCGCCCTTGGCTCTCCCTCCCCTTTGACTTCTCAGGTGGAGGCGCCTGACTTACCCCTTGTGGGGTTGTCCCCGCCATCTCCCCTCTCGCTGTGTCCTGCTCCCTGAGAGCTGTCTGCTCTGGGGGATGCTGCTTGGAGCCCGAGAACCCTTGACTCCACTCAGGGCAGCCACGCTGAGACCTGGGTTCCCCTGAGCACCAGGAGGGATGACCTGGCTTCTCCTTCCCAGCTGGCCTGCCCTCTGGGGACTCACCCCCACCGGAGGGCAGATGGGGGATGCATCCCGCCAAGCCCAGATTCCAAAAGAATCTCCAGGCCCTGAGTAATCAAATGCATTTGTGTGTGTGTGTGTGTGTGTGCGCGCGTGCGTGTGTGTGTTATTTAACTATGGGTTTATTTCAACTTTCTAGAAATATGCATGCATAGGACAAAAACAGGAAATGTATAGAAACAAAACTAGTTGTGTTTAGTGCTTGCGTTGGAGAATTAAAGTTTTTTTCTGAATATTATTGACTTTACAAAATAAAACATAACAAAGCACTGTGTAATTGAATGAGACTATTCAATTAGTCTCATTATATTTCTCTTCAAAATAAAAAAAATATGCTAAAAGTAAGAACAACCAAGTAAAGTCAAGAGAAATGTCAGTAATAGTTAACATTTGTCATGTGTTATGTGTGAAAGGCACTCTTCTATATTCCTTATAAGAATTAGTACATTTAATCCCAACAACCACCCATGGTCTAGAAACTCTCCTTACTGATAAAGCACATAGTTAGGTTTCAAACCCAAGTCTTCTCAAATGCTGCTTATGAACCAACCTCCCTCTCTCTCATTCTCATTCTCTCTCTCTCTCTCTCTCTCTCTCTCTCACACACACACACACACACCCCACAATCACCATCCCTAGAGAAGTGCCCGAATTCCAAGCATGTCTACACCTAGTCAACTCCGAGAGCGCAGTGGGTGACCACAGCCTGATTCTGAGTTCTGTTCTTCACCAGCCTCCCCTGTCCAGGTCCTCTCCACTTGGAGCCTGAGCCCACTTCTCTACCCATGGCATCACTCGTCCCGGTGTTGTGTTCTTTGTCCCGACTCTGATGCACACCACATTGTGGACCCACCTTTCCCAGAGTCACCCCTGCCCCTGCGTGGACAGGACCCAATGCCCCAGGTCCTGTCTGAACCTCGGGCCCGGGTCCGTCCTGCATGGATGGTTGGGAAGCTTGGAGATGGACAGTTAATTTATGTCATTTGTTCCATCAGTGTTTATTGTGTGCTGACCATGTGGAGGGCCTGTTCTGGGCACTGGGGCTTCAGCAGTAAGAAAGTGGACAAATCCCTGCTGCCCTGGTGCCTGTGTCCAGCGGGGAGGTAGACAAGGGACAGATGGAAAAGGATGCTCTGTGCCAGGTGGGGCAAGAAGAAAACCCAGGCAGGGCTGGAGGGTGACTCCGGTGAGGGTCATTTAAGCAGAGGCCTGAACTGATGGGGCAGAGGGGTGGTGTGAGGGCCAGGAAGGTTTCTCTTCTTTCTTTACACCCACAGAATGCAGCCTGGCCCTGAGCCCTATGGACACACGCCCAACGATGCAGCACTGATGCTTTGACTCCTAATTCATGGTTATTTTAAAAGAATTTAGTTCCAGAAATCCATCAGATGCAGTGGAAACATTTCAAATTATGTTCCCCCTGTTCCTTTTCAATCTTCCATAGCTTGCTCAAAGCAGAACTAGAGCTATGTGGGATTGTAATTCCCCTTGAAATGATTATTTCTATTTTTAAAAGGAACAGGGGAAACCCATGGACTCAGATAAGAGTTTAGAATTTCACATGGCCAACTGTTTGGAAAAGGTTAAATATTTTACCTGGATGGCAGTTGGCCTCCCACGAATTCCTAGGAGGGCGTTGTATCTGGGTATGAAAATTGACAAAGTAACTGCTATTTTGAAGGCTCTATTTAACAGATGTGCAGAGTATAGAAATCTATGTATTATTAAATAATTCTTTATAATATGCTCAAGAATAAGCAATTGGTAAGCTTGTTTACATTCTCACCATCTGGGGGCATTCTGTCACCCATCTGTTTCATGTAATTATGTAATTATCAATATAAGGAAAGAATAGGTGATATAATTAACAAAAAAAACTGATCCTCGCTGCAGAGTAAAAATGACATGCATCTGTTGAATTGCTTTTTGTTTCTCTTTCTTCATTGTTAACTGTTTTTTTTCGTTTCACAGTTGCATTCAGGCTGTCACCTTGTGTCACACCCTCAGGAGAGCTGTTTTTGTCATGCTGCACGCTCTTGCTGTGTCTCTGTCTCTGTCTCTCTGTCTCTCTGTCCGTCACACACACACACACACGTACACATGCACACACGTGTGCAGAGGCAGAGTGATTAATCAAGAACTAGAGGCACCAAGGCCACTTTGAAAGAAAAGAGCAAGGCCTTCTTGGTCTTTCATCCATCCTCAGCCCCTGAGAGAGCCCTGAGAATCATTTCCAGAACATGCCATATAACAGCTAGAACTCTAGGAAGTATTTAAATTAATTAGTGACAGATGGAAGGACAGGGCGAGTGTGTGGTGCTTTCACAGGATACTGGATAGGAACACTGCTTGAGAAGAATCCCCCACTTGGTGCTTTTGTCTGAACGTCAAGGCTTAAGCAATACATGTTACATCATAATAGGACAACCGTCCCGGAGGTTGAGGTTCACGTCCACATAAGCTCACCGGAGTTAGTTGCTGGAGTGGCTCCTTTGTGCTGGAGAGACTCATGGGCGTGTATATGGAATTGGGCTGCTTCCACATGTGGCGCGCCTCGCCAGGTACTTAGGACAGCAGGGGACATCGAGTGGCGCCCCCCCGCCCCTCTGTCTGCCCAGGCTGGGCCCTGAAGTCCTCCATCAAAGGACGGATGGCTCTCCCTGGCAACCAAGGAAGCTGTCCTCCCAGACTCACTTGACAAAACCTGGGATTTCAATCCTAGAGCGCACAGAGAGGCAACCCCAGGAGCCACTGAGATGACAGTCAGCCCTGGGGATGAAGACGTTGAAATCCTGACATTGAAGTCCTTCCACAGATTCAGTGATGGGAGCGGGGCTCCCAAGAGGGCGTCCTGACTCTCCTGCCCCACCTGGTCCCCCTGCTACAGGGATGCCCTCCTCTGCCTCCTGTGCTGGGGCTGCGCCCGCAGGGGCGGGGGAGAGTGGATAGGAAAACCCGCCTGTCACGCAGGCCTGTAAACCTACACATCAGCTCTCACCAAGGAGTTAAGCTGGACTCACAAACTGAGCTAGAAATCTCTAGTTCAGTCATCTCTTGACTTCTGCCTAAAACTATTTAAAAAACAAAACAAAACAGTGCTGTTCACTAAAAACAGAGCTTCCTCTGTTTCCTCTTGATAAGTGATCCTTTTACGTGTCGACATGGTGTTATTTCAAGGATCCATCCTCCTCGGAGTATCCCGTGACAGAGCCTCGGTCCAGGCTGGGTCTGCTGGTCCGGGAGGCTTGTGTCAGGGCAGCCAGGGGCTCCCACCTTCACTGTTCCGTGTCTAGGAAGAAAACAAGTAACTCGTTCCCACCTTTGTCTCTCTTTGTTCCTTTGAATCCAACAGTATTCTTTGATGAGTCCTCCATAAAGCCAGTAACCATCGCCCAATCTATCTGTATTTTGAATTGTTATTTCCATGGATTTTCTTTTAAAGCCGTGGATACCCATAGAACAAGAAAAAAGGAAAAAATTACCGGGCACCCTGTGGGGAGAGGATTTTAAAGGACTAAGTAATGGGGACAAATGTGGCTCGATTACTCAAGGGAATTGGTTGGTTTTGACTTTATATTTACTTGTTTCCTTAATTCTAAGTTAAAATGATTTAATTGCAACCATAACTGACCAATCCATTAAGGATTTCAAAGGGAAGAATGCCATTTGAACCTTTCTTTTGTCATTTCTAGTTTTGAAAAGGTTTTAACATTGATTTCTTTTTCAGGAAACATTTCAGTTTATATTTTTGAGTATTTTTGTTAACAAAAGAGCATAGACTGGTTGTTTCTCAAGAGAAAATTATTATAGAAGAGTTATTTACATGCATATATCATGCTCAACTTAAAAATTTAAAAATCCCTGTATTCTATACCAAACCATATTGAACATCATTAAAGCTTAGACTAAATGGTTTTCATTTAACCCGCAAAAGTGGCATTAATTTTTCAAGTGGTTAACTGTTGCTTAAGACGCTATTGTGCCTGAGTGATAAATGTTTAATGATTTGGTAGTACATGCATGGCTTAAAATCCATTATTTATTGCACCTTCTCTTGCCTGGCAAAGGTGATGATTTTATAGCCCCAGCAGTCATGCAAACACATTTATACAAACCGACGGCGGATAATAAATTTCCTTACTGTAAATGTCAGTGGGTTTCATGTGTTGCTGCCATTACATCTTGTTTGGAAGCCGAACGCTACACAGTTATGGGAGCCGACAGATGGTGTCATTAACACGAACGCTGGGGCTGTTTACCGCTGACGTGCATGCGACAAATGAAAAGTTCTGGGCCTGTCTTTGCACTGAAGCGTGATGTCAGCCGTGCACAGGTGTAAAAGACAGAGCAATACGCTTGCCTCTGCCCTTCCGCCCCACCAAGAGCCATTTTAGTTGTTGTTGTTGTTGTTTTTATACTTTGTGTTTGAATACACAGCAGAGTGAGCAAAGGGGGACATTTTCCCCAGGTCTTCTGCTTGATTTGATACGTGGAGACTCAGACACCCTGCCAGAGACACCTGCCATCCCATGGGTGGTTCCCACAGGAGCGGCAAGCCAGCTCCCCTTTTAAGCCCTCCAGGCCTGGCCTGGCCTTTTGTGCTAATTAATTACAGCAGGATTGTTATTGCTGTGCGTGTGTGTGTGTGTGTGTGTATGTGTGTGTGTGTTGTAA
The DNA here is from genome assembly GCF_028021215.1 of Eschrichtius robustus. Classification (NCBI taxonomy): domain Eukaryota; kingdom Metazoa; phylum Chordata; class Mammalia; order Artiodactyla; family Eschrichtiidae; genus Eschrichtius; species Eschrichtius robustus. The sequence goes on along the minus strand of NC_090839.1, from coordinate 48,547,565 downwards.
CTTCAGATATTTAAAATACTTACTATCTTACTATGATGGGAAAGTTTCCGTTGAGAGCGTGGAATTAGTGTCTCTCAAAAGTGCTGTCAAAATCATCAGGAATGGATTCAAAGAAAGAGGGGAAGGAGCGAAGTAGAAATCTTCTATACCGATGTCCTCTGTGCAATGAGCTCTTCTTTTCATAAGAAAAAGGAGCGGAACAAGGCTTTTGCTTTCCCTGATCTGATGTGAAATATCTGCGTGGCTGAATTTAGCCTCCGTGTTTTATTCACACGTGTCCCCACCTTTGTTCAGCTCTGGCCACTCCCGTTTATGGTGGCCAGCTTCCTTCCTGTTGTGGTTTCTGCTTCGCTGTCTACCAAGCTCTCTTTTAATTTCAATTTAAAAATAAGCTGGGTTTGTTTCTTTCCCCCCTGCACGTCCTTCCCTCGAACCAAGAGGCTGGCCCACAGATTCTGACCAAGGTCCTTTGAACTTTGTTTTCAGCCTTAGCGTTCTCCATAGGAATTTTCAGAAAGGCTTATTCTTTCACAAGAGTCGTTGTGTGTTGCTCACACAAAAGCCGAGTGCACCTTTCATTTAGGTGTGCAGAAATGGCAAGTTGTGTGCAAGAGAGTACAAACCGTTGTTTGTATCGAGGTGAAAGAGATGATGTGCTTAATTTCTTCAGAGCGGCTATGAGATACAGTTGGATGTCAACGGAAATACCGAGCCTGATTGAAAGACTAAAAGTGCGCGTGAAGGCACACCTTAGACGTGAACAGTGGAGCCCTGCTTACAGGACGTGCGAGTGTGTGTTGAAAATATCCAGGAGTGAAAATAAAGAAACTGCGGCGGGGAGACAGCCAGATTGAAAAGTTGTATCTATAGAATAGCACTCGCGTGGACAGTTCTCAGGAAAATGAGTTCTTTTTCCACTGCTGTCATTTTCCTGGCAAATGAACCCGAGGCCTAAATCAGCAGTGCAAATAGCCAGGGACCTGACCTGAGCAAACAGCTTGTTCCCGGGGGGAACAGAAAATTCCCATCATGCTCTGTGCCCAGAGATACCAGGGTCTCTCCTGACCCAGCTCCTCCCCTGCAGCCCCTCTGTGTCTGCCTCCTGTGTGGCCCACGCAGGACCACTCTGCCTTCTCAGGACATCATCTGAAAATGCACGTGTAGAGGCTAATTTGTTCTTCAGTGGGACGTGTCACCCTTCCAGACCATTGCATTGGCTTTTCCTCCCATCCAGAAGGCTGTTCTCTCCCTCGCCCACCTGGGAAGGATCCTTCTAAACCCAGCTCAGCCGTCATTTTCTCCAAGAAGACCTTCCTGACTTCCCTGCAGTCGTGAGTTCAGTGAACACTTGTTCTTTTAATCCACTCAGTCTTGGACTGGTTTGTTACACAGCCATAGCTTCCTGATACACTGCTCCATTTTATTTGTTTACATGTCTGTCTCCTGATTTAATGAGAATTCCTTAAAGACAGGAGCTGTGCCTCATTCTTACCTCAGTGTTGAGGCCAGTTCTTGGCACATGGGAGATGCTCAATAAGTATCTGTTGGGTTGAAATTGTTGAATTAAGGTCTGTGTTAAAGTTTTGATGGAAGAATAGCAGGCATCGGGATACTGGATGGATTATCCCTGTGCCCTCAGAATCACTCCATGTATCCAACTGCCTTCTCTACCAACAAGTCTGACTGACCTTGTTGCTAGAGTGTTGATTTCACACAAACAGTTTTTCCCAGAGTTGCTTCTCACGCTGAGGAAATGACTCTACGCCATAGAAACTCTTTGCTATATATTTTTAAGTTGCTTCTATGGGAATAAGGGTGGATTCCAGTCTACTTCTGGGATATTAAATGCAAAATATTTTTAAGCCTGTGGCTAAATATCAACTGTTCTTGCATTCTGATAAAGCACGTGTCCCAGATCTGGGATGGAAATTGAAGGATGGCCTGAAGTCCTCTTTCTTGAATCAAATAATGTTCAGACAGATGATACCTGACACATTTTCTGTAAACCTTCTTTTTTTTAGAAGGCGGAAACAATTAACAATACAACCTTTTTCACTTAACAAAAATCCTGAGAGAATAAACTTGTCACAGATCATTTCGTATATTTCTCTGATTCCTTACCTAATTGTTAAGACATTCAAATTCTATATTATAAACATACATATATGTATATTTTTAACATCTTTATTGGAGTATAATTGCTTTACAATGGTGTGTTAGTTTCTGCTGTATAACAAAGTGAATCAGCTATACATATACATATAACCCCATACCCCTCCCTCTTGCATCTCCCTCCCACCCTCCCTATGCCACACCCCTAGGTGGACACAAAGCACCAAGCTGATATCCCCGTGCTATGTGGCTGCTTCCCATTAGCTATCTGTTTTACATTTGGTAGTGTATATAACTCCATGCCACTCTCTCACTTCGTCCCAGCTTACCCTTCCCCCTCCCTGTGTCCTCAAGTCCATTCTCTATGTCTGCGTCTGATTCCTGTCCTGCCCCTAGGTTCTTCAGAACTATTTTTATTTTATTTTTTTTAGATTCCATATATATGTGTTAGCATATGGTATTTGTTTTTCTCTTTCTGACTTACTTCACTCTGTATGACAGACTCTAGGTCCATCCACTTCACTACAAATAACTCAATTTCGTTTCATTTTATGGCTGAGTAATATTTCATTGTATATATATGCCACATCTTCTTTATCCATTCATCTGTCCATGGACACTTAGGTTGCTTCCATGTCCTGGCTATTGTAAATAGAGCTGCAGTGAACATTGTGGTACATGACTCTTTTTGAATTATGGTTTTCTCAGGGTATCTGCCCAGTAGTGGGATTGCTGGGTCATATGGTAGTTCTCTTTTTAGTGTTTTAAGGAACCTCCATACTGTTCTCCATAGTGGCTGTATCAATTTACATTCCCACCAACAATGCAAGAGGGTTCCCTTTTCTCCACACCCTCTCCAGCATTTATTGTTTGTAGATTTTTTGATGATGGCCATTCTGACCGGTGTGAGGTGATACCTCATTGTAGTTTTGATTTGCATTTCTCTAATGATTAGTGATGTTGAGCATTCTTTCATGTGTTTGTTGGCAATCTCTATATGTTCTTTGGAGAAATGTCTATTTAGGTCTTCTGCCCATTTTTGGATAGGGTTGTTTGTTTTTTAGATATTGAGCTGCATGAGCTGCTTGTATATTTTGGAGATTAATCCTTTGTCAGTTGCTTCATTTGCAAATATTTTCTCCCATTCTGAGGGTTGTCTTTTCATCTTGTTTATGGTTTCCTTTGCTGTGCAAAAGCTTTTAAGTTTCATTAGGTCCCATTTGTTTATTTTTGTTTTTATTTCTGTTTCTCTAGGAGGTGGGTCAAAAAGGATCTTGCTGTGATTTATGTCATAGAGTGTTCCGCCTATGTTTTCCTCTAAGAGTTTGATAGTGTCTGGCGTTACATTTAGGTCTCTAATCCATTTTGAGTTTATTTTTGTGTATGGTGTTAGGAAATGTTCTAATTTCATTCTTTTACATGTAGCTGTCCAGTTTTCCCAGCACCACTTATTAAAGAGACTGTCTTTTCTCCATTGTATATCCTTGCCTCCTTTGTCATAGATTAGTTGACCATATGTGCGTGGGTGTATCTCTGGGCTTTCTATCCTGTTCCATTGATCTCTATTTCTGTTTTTGTGCCAGTACCATACTGTCTTGGTTACTGTAGCTTTGTAGTATAGTCTGAAGTCAGGGAGCCTGATTTCTCCAGCTCGGTTTTTCTTTCTCAAGATTGCTTTGGCTGTTCGGGGTCTTTTGTGTTTCCATACAAATTGTGAAATTTTTTGTTCTAGTTCTGTGAAAAATGCCAGTGGTAGTTTGATAGGGATTGCATTGAATCTGTAGATTGCTTTGGGTAGTATAGTCATTTTCACTATGTTGATTTTCCGATCCAAGAACATGGTATATCTCTCCATCTGTTTGTATCATCTTTAATTTCTTTCATCAGTGTCTTATAGTTTTCTGCATACAGGTCTTTTGTCTCCTTAGGTAGGTTTATTCCTAGGTATTTTATTCTTTTTGTTGCAATGGTAAATGGGAGTGTTTCCTTAATTGCTCTTTCAGATTTTTCATCATTAGTGAATGCAAGAGATTTCTGTGCATTAATTTTGTATCCTGCTACTTTACCAAATTCATTGATTAGCTCTAGTAGTTTTCTGGTAGCATCTTTAGGATTCTCTATGTATAGTATCATGTCATCTGCAAACAGTGACAGTTTTACTACTTCTTTTCTGATGTGGATTCCTTTTTTTTCTTTTTCTTCTCTGATTGCTGTGGCTAAAACTTCCAAAACTATGTTGAATAATAGTGGTGAGAGTGGGCAGCCTTGTCTTCTTCCTGATCTTAGTGGAAATGGTTTCAATTTTTCATCATTGATAAAGATGTTGGCTGTGGGTTTGTCATATATGGCCTTTATTATGTCGAGGTAAGTTTCCTCTATGCCTGCTTTCTGGAGTGTTTTTATCATAAATCAGTGTTGAATTTTGTCGAAAGCTTTTTCTGCATCTATTGAGATGATCATGTTTTTTCTCCTTCAATTTGTTAATATGGTTTACCACATTGATTGATTTGTGTATATTGAAGAATGCTTGCATTCCTGGGATAAACCCCACTTGATCATGGTGTATGATCCTTTTAATGTGCTGTTGGATTCTGTTTGCTAGAATTTTGTTGAGGATTTTTGCATCTATGTTCATCAGTGTTATTGGCCTGTAGTTTTCTTTTTTTATGACATCTTTTTCTGGTTTTGCTATCAGGGTGATGGTGGCCTCGTAGAATGAGTTTGGGAGTGTTCCCCCCTCTGCTATGTTTTGGAAGAGTTTGAGAAGGATAGGTGTTAGCTCTTCTCTAAATGTTTGATAGAATTCTCCTGTGAAGCCATCTGGTCCTGGGCTTTTGTTTGTTGGAAGATTTTTAATCCCAGTTTCAATTTCAGTGCTTGTGATTGGTCTGTTTATATTCTCTATTTCTTCCTGGTTCAGTCTCAGAAGGTTGTGCTTTTCTGAGAATTTGTCCATTTCTTCCAGGTTGTCCATTTTATTGGCATAGAGTTGCTTGTAGTAATCTCTCATGATCCTTTGTATTTCTGCAGTGTCAGTTGTTACTTCTCCTTTTTCATTACTAATTCTATTGATTTGAGTCTTCTCCCTTTTTCTCTTGATGAATCTGGCTAATGGTTTATCAACTTTGTTTATCTTCTCAAAGAACCAGCTTTTAGTTTTATTGATCTTTGCTATCGTTTCCTTCATTTCTTTTTCATTTATTTCTGATCTGATCTTTATGATTTCTTTCCTTCTGCTAACTTTGGGGGTTTTTTTTTTGTTCTTCTTTCTCCAATTGCTTTAGGTGTAAGGTTAGGTTGTTTATTTGAGATTTTTCTTGTTTCTTGAGGTAGGATTGTATTGCTATAAACTTCCCTCTTAGAACTGCTTTTGCTGCATCCCATAGGTTTTGGGTTGTTGTGTTTTCATTTTCATTTGTTTCTAGGTATTTTTTGATTTCCTCTTTGATTTCTTCAGTGATCTCTTGGTTATTTAGTAGTATATTGTTTAGCCTCCATGTGTTTAGAGATTTTTAGAGATTTTTTTAGAGATTTCTTTTTTTTTAGAGATTTTTTTTTCCTGTAATTGATATCCAGTCTCATATCATTGTGGTCAGAAAAGATACTTGATATGATTTCAATTTTCTTAAATTTACGAAGGCTTGATTTGTGAACGAAGATATGATCTATCCTGGAGAATCCTCCATGAGCACTTGAGAAGAAAGTGTATTCTGTTGTTTTTGAATGGAATGTCCTATAAAATCAATTAAATCCATCTTGTTTAATGTATCATTTAAAGCTTGTGTTTCATTATTTGTTTTCATTTTGGATGATCTGTCCATTGGTGAAAGTGGGGTGTTTAAGTCCCCTACTATTATTGCATTACTGTCGATTTCCCCTTTTCTGGCTGTTAGTATTTGCCTTATGTATTGAGGTGCTCCTATGTTGGGTGCATAAATATTTACAATTGTTATATCTTCTTCTTGGATTGATCCCTTGATCATTATGTAGTGTCCTTCTTTGTCTCTTGTAATAGTCTTTATTTTAAAGTCTAATTTGTCTGATATGAGAATTGCTACTGCATCTTTCTTTTGATTTCTATTTGCATGGAATATCTTTTTCCTTCCCCTCACTTTCAGTCTGTATGTGTCCCTAGGTCTGAAGTGGGTCTCATGTAGACAGCACATATATGGGTCTTGTTTTTGTATCCATTCAGCCAGTCTGTGTCTTTTGGTTGGAGCATTTAATCCATTCACATTTAAGGTAATTATTGAAATGTATGTTCCTATTACCATTTTCTTTATTGTTTTGGGTTTATTATTGTAGGTCTCTTCCTTGTCTTGTGTTTCCTGCCTAGAGAAGTTCCTTTAGCATTTGTTGTAAAGCTGGTTTGGTGGTGCTGAATTCTCTTAACTTTTGCTTGTCTGTAAAGGTTTTAATTTCTCTGTAGAATCTGAGTGAGATCCTTGCTGGGTAGAGTAATCTTGGTTGTAGGTTTTTCCCTTTCATCACTTTAAATATGTCCTGCCACACCCTTCTGGCTGGCAGAGTTTCTGCTGAAAGATCAGCTGTTAACCTTATGGGGATTCCCTTGTATGTTATTTGTTGCTTTTCCCTTGCTGCTTTTAATATTTTTTCTTTGTATTTAATTTTTGATAGTTTGATTAATATGTGTCTTGGTGTGTTTCTCCTTGGATTTATCCTGTATGGGACTCTGTGCCTCCTGGACTTGATTGACTATTTCCTTTCCCATGTTAGGGACGTTTTCAACTATAATCTCTTCAAATATTTTCTCAGTCCCTTTCTTTTTCTCTTCTTCTTCTGGGACCCCTATAATTCGAATATTGGTGCGTTTAATGTTGTCCCAGGGGTCTTTGAGACTGTCCTCAATTCTTTTCATTCTATTTTCTTTATTCTGGTCTGCAGTAGGTATTTCCACTATTTTATCTTCCAGGTCACTTATCCGTTCTTCTGCCTCAGTTATCCTGCTATTGGTTTCTTCTAGAGAATTTTTAATTTCATATATTGTGTTGTTCATTATTGTCTGTTTGCTCTGTAGTTCTTCTAGGTCCTTGTTAAACGTTTCTTGTACTTCCTCCATTCTATTTCCAAGATTTTGGATCATCTTTACTATCATTACTCTGAAGTCTTTTTCAGGTAGACTACCTATTTCCTCTTCATTTGTTAGGTCTGGTGGGTTTTTGCCTTGCTCCTTCATCTGCTGTGTATTTCTCTGTCTTCTCATTTTGCTTAACTTACTGTGTTTGGGGTCTCCTTTTCGCAGCTGCAGGTTCGTAGTTCCCGTTGTTTTTGGTGTCTGCCCCCAGTGGGTAAGGTTGTTTTGGTGGGTTGTGTAGGCTTCCTGGTGGAGGAGACTGGTGCCTGTGTTCTGGTGGATGAGACTGGATCTTGTCTTTCTGGTGGGCAGGACCACATCCGGTGTTGTGTTTTGGGGTGTCTGTGAACTTATTATGATTTTAGGCAGCCTCTCTGCTAATGGGTGGGGTTGTGTTCCTGTTTTGCTAGTTGTTTGGCATGGGGTGTCCAGCACTGTAGCTTGCTGTTCATTGAGTCGAGCTGGGTCTTAGTGTTGAGATGGAGATCTCTGGAAGAGCTCTCACCGGTTAATATTACATGGGGCCGGGTGGTCTCTGGTGGACCAATATCCTGAACTTGGCTCTCCCACCTCAGAGACTCAGGCCTCACACCCGGCCAGAGCACCAAGACCCTGTCAGCCACACGGCTCAGAAGAAAAGGGAGAAAAAAAAGAAAGAAAGAGAAAGAAAAAAGAAATAAAATAAATAAACTTATTAAAATAAAAAATAATTATTAAAATTAAAAAGTAATTTCAGGGCTTCCCTGGTGGCACAGTGGTTGAGAATCTGCCTGCCAATGCAGGGGACACGGGTTCGAGCCCTGGTCTGGGAAGATCCCACATGCCGCGGAGCAACTAGGCCCGTGAGCCACAGCTACTGAGCCTGAGCGTCTGGAGCCTGTGCTCCACAACAAGAGAGGCCGTGATAATGAGAGGCCCGCGCACCACGATGAAGAGTGGCCCCCACTTGCCGCAACTAGAGAAAGCCCTCACACAGAAACGAAGAGCCAACACAGCCATAAAAAAAAAAAAAAGAAAGTAATTTCAAAAAAGAAAGGAAAGAAGAGAGCAACCAAACCAATAAACAAATCCACCTATGATAACAAGTGCTAAAAACTATTCTAAAAAAAAAAACCAAAACAAAACACACAAAAAACCAGACAGACAGAACCCTAGGATAAATGATAAAAGCAAACCTATACAGACAAAATCACACAAAGAAGCATACATAGACACACTCACAAAAGAAGAAAAAGGTGGGCTTCCCTGGTGGCGCAGTGGTTTAGAATCTGCCTGCCAATGCAGGGGACATGGGTTCGAGCCCTGGTCTGGGAAGATCCCACATGCCGCGGAGCAACTAGGCCTGTGAGCCACAACTACTGAGCCTGCACGTCTGGAGCCTGTGCTCCTCAACAAGAGAGGCCGCGACAGTGAGAGGCCCGCACACCACGATGAAGAGTGGCCCCCACTTGCCTCAACTAGAGAAAGCCCACGCACAGAAACGAAGACCCAACACAGCCAGAAATAAATAAATAAAGTGTAAAATTAAAAAAAAAAAAAAGAAAAAGGAAAAAAAATATATATATATAAATAAAGGAAGAGAGCAACCCAATTAATAAACAAATCTACCAATGATAATAAGCTCTAAATACTAAACTGAGATAAACATAAAACCAGAAACAAATTATATGCAGAAAACAAACTCCAAGTCTACAGTTGCTCCCAAAGTCCACCTCCTCAAATTTTGGGATGATTCATTGTCGATTCAGGTATTCCACAGATGCAGGGTATATCAAGTTGATTGTGGAGATTTAACCCACTGCTCCTGAGGCTGCTGGGAGAGATTTCCCTTTCTCTTCTTTGTTCGCACAGCTCCTGGGGTTCAGCTCTGGATTTGGCCCCGCCTCTGGGTGTAGGTCACCCTCTGGTGTCTGTTCTTTGCCCAGACAGGAGGTGGTTAAAGGAGCAGCTGATTCGGGGGCTCTGGCTCACTCAGGCCTTGGGGGAGGGAGGGGTATGGAATGCGGAGCGAACCTGCGGTGGTAGAGGCCAATGTGACGTTGCAAAATTCTGAGGCGCGCCGTGTGTTCTCCCGGGGAAGATGTCCCTGGATCATGGGACCCTGGCAGTGGCGGGCTGCACGGGCTCCCAGGAGGGGAGGTGTGGATAGTGACCTGTGCTTGCACACAGGCTTCTTGGTGGCTGCAGCAGCAGCGTTAGCGTTTCATGCCCGTCTCTGGGGTCCGCACTGATAGCCGCGGCTCGTGCCCATCTCTGGAGCTCATTTAGGCAGTGCTCTGAATCCCCTCTCCTCGTGCACCCTGAAATAATGGTCTCTTGCCTCTTAGGCAGTTCCAGACTCTTTCCCAGACTGCCTTCTGGCTAGCTGTGGCACACTATCCCTCTTCAGTCTGTGTTCATGCCGCCCACCCCTCTCCCTGGGATCCGACCTCCGAAGCCTGAGCCTCAGCTCCCAGCCCCCGCCCGCCCCGGCGGGTGAGCAGACAAGCCTCTCGGGCTGGTGAGTGCTGGTCAGCACCGATCCTCTGTCAGAAGGTGATCTCCACGTCTTACTCCTCTGCCATTTTGAAGATCCCCCCCGCCATATATGCATTTTGTATTTAATATATACAGGACCATTTTTATCCTTGGATACCTGTAGGAAAATGCCATCATTTAGGAAGGGCATTATTTAACAGGAAGAATGCCTTTCATCGCTTTTGAATTTGAGTGTTTTCCAAACCTTTGAGGCCACACCTTCATTTCATTTCATTAAAAGTGGGTCCTTCATAGGGCTATAGAAGTTGAGAATGGTTAGGCAACTACATGCTAAGTCAATGAGCTTTTGAGAATGGTTAGGCAACTACATGCTAAGTCAATGAGCTTTTTTTAAGAGACACAGATATAACATAATAGTAATTTGTCATTGATTCTGCAAACCATTTCCCTGCCATGGATTTGCTTTCTCCCTGCCTTTTGCTGTCTGTTCACCCAGGGAGGTCATTTCTCCGGTTTTTGGCTGACTCTGTATTGACAGTGATACCTGGAGGTAGCCAAGTAGCTGAACCCTAACAGACAGGATTTGCTGGGTGTGATGCGGGGCACAGAGGACATTTCTAAACACTTGGCACCACTCCAGGTGGGAAGGGGAGGGATGTGGAGCCACTTGAGGTTATCCTGGCACCCGTGCTAGCATCCCCACATTGGGAATCAGTGAGTCATTGTGTCCCTGAAAAGCCAACAGTGGGTCTCCCTTGCCCATGCTCGAGTATTGCGTCAAATAACCATATTTTCAATGACTATATAACTACTTGTTCAGGCTGTTATCTAATTAAAAACAAGTGAATTTCATCACCTTTATCAAATCTAAGATGCCATTATTATTAGATGGACCCTTACTTTATGTACCATTAAGAAAAAAACATGGCCAATTAAACTGTGACACAATGTCTTAATAAGAGCCCTGAACAGAATATGAATCAGTCATATGTCTTATTGCTTTGAAATTTCTTTTATCTATTCAGAGAGGAGAGCCAATTTACGTACCCTTCAATTGCATTGTTTGCTGTGTGATGGGAAAAAAACTTTTGCATGTGTCTCGGTAACAAAATGTGACACAGCTTCGTCTGCTTGTAGGTATCTATCATCCCTGATTTGTTCCTGTAAAGCATTCGATTGTTTCATTGCAAGAAAATATGGAATTACAGCCATTCCCTCCAATGACTAATATTTGCTTCATTAATATCAAGTTTGCACCCTGCCGCTCGGTTTCTGGGCCTTCATGGGAACATAATAAGTGTTCATTTCGATGCCAAATCATGCTGTAATCTTTTTGAAGGCGTTGTCAGCAGCAGTTAAACTCAACACATGTTGTCCCATAATGCACATGACTCTCCGGAGATGATGACAGTGAACAGCCTTGACCAAGTCACCTGTGCCCAGGAAAGGACAACTGTGTCACTGCTGCTACCTGGCCAATCCCAACGGCTAAGGTGACATTGACCGTGAGGCTGATTTCAGGGATGCTAATGTGGAAAAAATGTGCATCCTAGAACTGACGAAATCCAGTAAAGTCACTCAACTTCTAAAACACCTTTTTCCCCCACATATAAATGTATAAGAATGGTTGCCAGTGATTGTCATGGGGTGGCAATAATTTGAACTTTTTTTTTTAAATTTATTTATTTTATTTATGGCTGTGCTGGGTCCTCGTCTCTGTGGGAGGGCTTTCTCCAGTTGTGGCACACGGGGACCACTCCTCATCCTGGTGCGCGGGCCTCTCACCATCGCGGCCTCTCCCGTTGTGGAGCACAGGCTCCAGACGCGCAGGCTCAGTAATTGTGGCTCACGGGCCCAGTCGCTCCGCGGCATGTGGGATCCTCCCAGACCAGGGCTCGAACCCATGTCCCCTGCATTGGCAGGCAGACTCCCAACCACTGCGCCACCAGGGAAGCCCCAATAATTTGAACTTTTAAAAACATTTGCAAAATAATGATAATAGCCAGGTTGGGAATATGGGTGTAGGAGGGATTGGGACAGATGGAGTTGATAAGAAAAATATAAGAAAAATGCAAGTTAAAGAAATTTACTCATTGAATTATAGAGGCTTAAGGAACAACAGCAAAGACCATGAATTGCCCCCAGTATCCATTCCTCCCTTTAGCCTTAGTAAAGAGATCTCAATTTTGTGCAAGGCAGCAATGCACCCAACTAAGAGAATATGTTTCCCAGCCTCCCTTGCATCTGGCATGACCATATGACTCAATTTTGGCCACTGAGCTGGAAGTAGAAGTAGTTGGAATGGGAATTCTGAGATGGCTGCTTAAAGGACGTGGCTCACTGGAAGGAAGGCCCTTTTTTCTTTCCTTCCTTCTCCTTCCTGCTCCCTGGAATAAGGACGTGGTATCTGGATCTCCGGCAGCCATCCTAGGCCATCCTTGAGGATGGAAGCCATGCACTAGGATGGGGAGTTAGGCAGGTAGAAGTCTGGCTCTGCCTCAGTAGCCCTGGATTATGTATTTCCAGATTTCTTTTGCATAAGTGAGAAATTATCTTCTATCCTGTTAAAGCTACTGTTTTCTGTTTAAGCTGCATTTTCTGTTGTATGCAGCCAAGCCCAACCCTAACTGAAACAGGACCCTCTTCTTTAGCTAGGGTTCAAGCTCCCACTGTTTGCCTGGGATAATGTGAAGAATGTAAAGGAACTAAAGGTATTATAATTCTTTAAAGAAATAAGAATTCTTCATGGGTAAGGTTACTAATAATTTTGCAGAGACCAAATTAGTACCTCATTCACTTCCCAAACTTTACTGTGTGCCTAGCTTGTGCCTGGTGCAATGGTGGGGATGCTGCAGGAACCCCAGCCCACCCTTTGGCCCACGTTGCATGGTTTTGAGTACACTTCTGCCCATGATAGGAGAGCAAGCCTATCACCTCACCTATCACCTTTGACAATGACTCAAAGGGTCCTTGAGTCATTGTCACTCTCAGCAGATGCCAGAGACAGAACAGTGTGCATTTTCCCCACGTGCTGGAGCTGCAAGAAGAGTTAGGAGCTCCCCATACCCTAACAAAGAGGAAGGTTAAGGGAATCCTTCAGAAAACGAGGCTCAAAACCATAGCGTTGTCTTGACTGCCTCCTCATGCTCTGCTAGGACAGAGGTGATGGCGTTCCTATCGTAGTTTTGAGCCCTTTTAATGATTTTAGCAGAAAGGTTTTTCAAAATTGCATTTTGTGTCTGTGGAAGAGATGCCCGACTTATTGGTTCTTGTTTACATGTCTGTATCTCCCTACTCTTTATGTATTTGGTAGATATTGCAATACTTTGCCCCCAAGAGGTCAATTTGTTTACTTTGAACTCTGAAACTGACACTGATATTTATAGCGCTGTCAACCTGTCATTATTTGTTTTGATCAAATTGGGGAAAGGGGAGCTTCTCAAAAAGAAGAGAGAGAATGGAAAAGTGTAAGGAGAAAAAATTACATTTATAAAGCAAAAATAGGCTTATTAAGAATTTCAGAAATTCTATTTCTAAGGGCTTTGAATCTCTCCATCTTCCATTTTCTCGCCTGGACAGAGCTCCCTTTGAAGTCTTTGGAAGCTTTCTAGAAGAAAAAATATATACACATGGGTGTGGAGCTGAAAATGGAGCTCCTTGTTTCGCCCTTTTAAAACGTGTTTTTCGAAGATTTGCCTTTCATATTGCAGATGCAGGAGAGGATGTGCAATTTTACCTTGTGTAACATCTTTGCCCGAAAAGCTCCAAGTATTTGTAGACGTTTTTTAATGAATAGTTCCCATGTTTGCCTGCTGAGGAAGGCAGAGGTTTGTGTAATTTCCTTCCATTTTACACCTGAGGAAACTGATGTTTAAGGAAAAGAGGCTCAGAATTTCAACCAGTAGCAGAGTTAAGAAAACAGTCCCTTGTTTGGACTGGGCTAATGATGCCCAGTCCAATGATCCTGGAGGTTGAATGTGACCCCCAAACGAAAGGGTATCATTAGAAAAAATTCACCATAGACGCTGTCATGTCCCATTTTAGTATGAATTGGGTTTATTATGTAGGATCATTTGTAGTTATTTTGACTGCTTTCTAGTTTAATGGCCTATTCGTAATTTTAGCAACTTCTGATTTTGGATCTATTATTGAAACCGAGTTTTAATACTGCTTTTGTTGTCATTCTAACTCATTCTAAGTGCATGAGAAAAACTAAACCAGATATGGAAACACAGAACTCAGGTCTGTGTGTATCAGATAAAATTATACTTTGACTAATGTTTCTTTTTGTACACACAGAACAGTTAACAAACATGCATAAAACTCAAAACTGTGTCTTTTAAGGTCTCTTGATAAATGTACGTGAATCACAGCATAAACTCACCTGAGCATGTACGTCAGTATCATTTTTACTAAAAAGATCAAATTTAATCATAAGTACTTCTCATTATATCTAAATCATTTGTCTGTCATGTAAGCCACTGGAAAAGCACCAACAGAAATAACCTGAATCAGTAGAAATTACGTCAACACCCTTTAAGAAGGGCTCACGGAACGCAAAGTCAGCATATCTATCTGTCCTTTCATCATTTACCACATGTCCAAAAATGTGTGGCAGGAATTGTTCAGATAAAACAAAACTAAACTAAAACTAAACGAATGCCTCAAAAAAACAAAGACATAGCCCCTGACCTCAGAAAGCAAACAGTCTAGGTGGAGGGCTGCAGACAAACCAGATGAATTAATAAAGGGACCAAACTGCTCAATGACTCTCTCACATGCACAAGGTGTTCTAATTCAGAAGCTCATAGGAAATTACAGATAAATAGCTTAAAATTTAAACATGTGCTCGTTTCTGTTCCCTATTTTCTCATCTCAACAACCCCCTCACCTGACCTTTATCGTCACTTCCCTCTGAACCATCCACATTCCCTCCCCTCCCCACACCTCAAGCCTGGCTCTAGAATTTCCAAATAGGGAGTCCCATTTTATCATTCTTTCTTCTTCCATCTCAGGAATGGAACTTAAGGCTTGTGTTTTAAACTTATTATGAGAGCCATAATCAATTTTAAGGAACATTTCTTTCAGCCTTGAAAGGTCAGCTTATACATGATATATGGCCTATTCCTTCCTGCTGGGGTACCTGTTGATCTATTTAAACTCATCCGTTTGTCTAAAAATACTAACTTAGTGTCATTAGGAGAATAGAAGCATAAATGTCTCCAAAGAACATGGAGGTAAGAATCTGATTTCTCACCCGTATTATCACTGGTATGGTATGTAGTTAAATAGCTTACAGAGACTCCTCTGTTTCATCTTTGACAATTTACTATTACAAGGCACATTTAATTTCTGTCTATAAAATATGAGTCAGTAGATACGGCTTTTATTTTTAGTTTGCTGTTAAGGAAATAAAAAACAAAAACAAACATCTAAAACAGGATCTCTAGTGCACGGGACATTTTTGGTAGATGTTCAGACCAAGAAAAGGAAAAGCTGGCTTGGCTCAGAGGGTCTTCCATACCTGTTTTTCTTTACTGGGAAAACCTGTAGTTTGAAGGAACATAAAGGAAGGACATATTCTGCTTTCTTCCAAAAATGCCTCGAGCTTCCGGCTTATGGGCAAAACAAACCCTTTGAAAGCAGAAGAAGCCGTCTTCATTTGCAGTTGTCACTGAAAGATATTTCCAGGCTGGAAAGAATTTCTTTTCAAGGTATTTAAAAACCATCTATCTTAACAAAAGAAAAATGTGGCTTTTTCAGGTCACTTCTTCATACCCAATGATGAATATGTTTTTAATTAAAGCCTGGGCACCAAATTGGGTTTCGTGAGAACCATTGTGATGTCTGATCACTCTCCTGAGACACCCACCACCATTGGTACTGACGCTAACTCTTGACACCCGAGGCCACTTTGTGTATTCAGAGGTTAGAAAGGTGATTTCTGAGGCCTGGCAGCTGTTGGTGTTAAAGCTATTGTGTGGGAAACAAAAGCCATTCTGTTCTGTTCCCCGGGTGCCTTTGTATCATTGATTCAGGAACTGTTTCATAAATGGGGTATAATTCTTTACCAGGGGATTTCATTACTGCCCATGTTTCAGTGTTAGTATATGCTTCCGGACAGCAGAGGGGAATGTCTGAACATACCTCCTATGGAAGGAATCTTGGGTTCTGACCTCTGTGAAGATGCTTGCATCTTAAGTCTCTTAATTAGACTTGTGACTACATGCCTTCATACCACCATTTATGCTTCCTATCTTCCTCACTCTAAACCACCAGACCCAATCTGCTGCTACCAGGCTTGTCTTGCAAATTAATGGGAACACAGTACACACTGGCACCTGGATGTACCAGTGTTAACTAGTTTTCTCGCAGAATACCTCACTGGCCTGTGCTGGGAAATTTTCATAGGGCGGATCAGAGTGACATTTATTTGAAGAACAGATACTCTTTCACCCAGATGATATATTCACTATTGTCATTTAGAAGGTCTATCAGTTTAGGAAGTTTTTAGTTGCATGTAAAAGAATCAAACTGACCCAAAGAATCAAGGAAACACAGTGGGTTGCAGTCTTTCTCCCCAGCTCTTCCTCCCTTCCTGTGTTGTGCCCTTGCTGTGTGACTTTGAGATTCCTCCCACTACAGGGGAGTCTGCTTCCCCACCTCATGGGTGTTGGGCTCCACCGTGTGACTTGCTTTGGCCAGGCTGAAGAAGTATTTCTTATTTTCACTTACCTTCTTGCACTTCTGCATTGCCATGAGAAGAACAGACCTAGTTCTCCCTCATTAAAAAAGATAGGAGAGATGTGAGGCTAAGCTGAAATCTGCAGAGTGGAGCCAAAGCCAGCTGAATCCCGCTGACATCAGCCTTCTTCCAGCTGACTCAGAGTTACATGGGTGAGAATAGATGGCAATTTTTTAAGCCAATGCACTTTGGGGTGGTTTGTTATGCAGCACTGATAGCTGACTGATATTTATTTCTCATGTAACTGAAGAGTCCAAAGGTAGCATGGGCTTCAGGTAGGATTTGAAAGGAATTCCTGTTCTATTTCTTTGTGATTCTCTTGGGGCTTCATCCCAGAATGGTTTCCCTCTTGGTGGCATGATGACTGTACTATTTCAGGCTTCACAATCTACACCTCGTACCATCTGGAAGGCAAGAGGCTTTTCTTCTTAAACCATCACACGAAAGTCCTGGGCTTCACTCTGATTAGGCCAGCATAGGTCACGTGTCTATCCTGGGCCAATTGTTGAGCAAGGAGGGTGGGATTATGCAACTTGGTTTATGTCAACCAGAGCCCCCTCTTAAAGATGGGAGTGGGTTCAATCTTTTCCAAAATCCCCGGTGTGTCTCATTAGAGGTGGGAGTGGGGGTGGAACAGATGCTGAGAGGCACCAGCAATGTTAATTATAGAGAGAGTCTAAAACCTCCGAACTTTGTTTTGAATTTCTATTAATACTTTATTTGGCTCAAGACATTTTTTTACCTCCATGTTGCTGGGCTAGCTCGAGCTAGAGAGAGGGGATCTATCCTCTAGATCACATATGTTGCCAGGTAAATTGCAAAGCATGTGACCCCACCCATGCTGCCTTAGGCACTGGAAGGTAGGTGGGAGCCCAGCTTTCCATAGGACTTTACCATTAGCCTGCTGGACTTCCAGCTCCTGGTATCTCAGGATTTTAAGAAAATTAAAAATAGGTTTGGTCTACTAGAATTTGAAGGTCTCTGACCTAGAGGGTGAGTTAATGCTAATGTAACGAGAACTTGAACGAGTGGGACACATTGGTGTGGATGTCATTCCACTGACTCCTGTCCTCCATTGCTTCTGATGAGAAGTCAGCTGTAAACCCTGTTATTGTCCAGACACACAGGAAGCATCAAATAAAAATGTGTGTTGAATTTATGAATTAAAAAAGAGAATCAAGGTCTTCTGACCCAATCCAACATTCTTTTAAGAGTACCCCAACTTCCCTGGCAGTCCAGTGGTTAAGAGTCCATGCTTCCAATGCAGGGGGCATGGGTTCAATCCCTGGTTGGGAAACTCAGATCCCACATGCTGTGCATTGTGGGCAAAAAACAAACAAACAAACAAACAGACCCCACCACCTCTTTGTAAAACCTTCCTTTGTACATTTCATGCTCCCACTGAAGCCTCTGCAGGAAAGTAACCAAACAAATCAATCCAGGTAATTTTTTCAAACATGGACATTAAAATGATCACCTGTTACTTTCTGTGCTTCTAAGAGTCCTCCCTGACCCTAAGTTATTTGAAAGACTGAACAATCCTTATCATCCAATATGCTTTTGTCATTCAACACAGTTGTCATTCTATAAATATTACTGAACACCTACTGTGCTCCAGGTGTTGTGTGAGGGATGCAGAACTGAATGAGAGTTAATACCTTCCATCAGGCACCCAGCTACTGTAATCTAATTGTTCAAACCTTGGACAGAAGGAAAGATTGGGACCTTTGATGAAACTACAGATTCTCAAGGAGCAACTTGCCTGTCTTCTTGGGGAATTATTTACCTTATCATCTCTAGTCATAGATGGCCTGGGTTCTATATGAAACATCTGTCAACAATAAGACGAAAATGATCTAAATCAAGTATTTTGATGTGAACCAGCCTAGGTGTTAGGTATATTGCCATATTCTTACACTAATTTCTTAAAAATTACTTCCCATAAATTTCCTCAGGGCTGCACAGGGGCATTTTTCAGTTTGTTTTGCTGGTAATATCCTGGTTAAGTAATTGCCAATTTGGGAATGCAGACTCAGCTACATTTTCCTCAAGTCCCTTTTTCTCTTTGTATTTTTTTCCAGTTGAGTTATGCCTTGAACCATACAAACAGAAAACTAACGTTGGAACCTAAAATAACTGTCAACGCCAAGATTGTAGTGGTTGGTGCGTCCAGTGTTGGAATTTCCTTCCTAGAGACATTGATATTTTGGTGAGTTGTTTTACTTTATTTGTTTGTTTTTAAAGGGACCTTTCTCTTCCTACACCTGAGAGGATCCCTGGAAAGGACAGACCTGAGCTTTTTGCCACCTCACATACGTTGCCTATGTGGATTAATGAATCAGTGGAATATTCTAGATTAGGGGTTGGCAAACTCTAGCCCCCCAGGTCAAAACAGGTCCACCTGCTTTTGTAAATAAAGCTTTATGGGAACACAGTCACGTTCATTTATTTATGTGTTGTCTCTGTTTTGTTGATACAGCGGCAACTTTGAGTAGCCGTGACAGAGACCGTTTGGCTGGCAGTGCCTAGTATAGGTCACTCTGACCCTTTCCAGAAGAAGTTTTCCAGCCCCTATTCTATACTGGTGCTTCCCTTTTTTGGCTGGATTATAAGAATCACCTAGAACATTTGTTAAAGATGTAGATTCCCAGACCTCACAGCCATAGAGAAGCAGAAACTCCTATGGAGGGCCCTGGGAACCTGTATTTTAACAGGTGCTCTGTGTGATCAAGCAGGTTTGGGGACCAGTTGTGACTGTATGCATCACAAATAGGCTTCAGAAGTGGCAGACAGTCCAGGACCTTTCCTTCAACACCTGCATTTCAGGTGCCAGGGAACAGAGTACATTTCCCCAGGACAACTGAGGTCTGTGCAGCTGTTTGATGTGTTTTCTATTATCCTCAAAGCACTGCAGTTTCCTTGCAGAGCCCATTTTCCCCATAGGTGATTCCTGAGGGTTCTCAGCTCCCCCAATTAGCTCTCCATCTGCTCAGCGAATTTCAGCCTCTCTTTAACAGGAAGAGCCCTGGGTTTTTGTCCAAGAACTTGGGTTCATGGCCTGGCATTGCCACCACTGGCATGGAACCCTTGATGTGTGCCTGACTTCTCTCAGACCCAGCTTCCTCATTCATTTCGTAAAAAGTCTCTAGATGTTTTCAAAGACCCAGGCTTTGGAGAACCACAGACTCCTAAGTTAGGAGAATCCAGTTTTTCCCAAATCTTTTGCTCAGGATCACATGAGAAACTTTAGCTACTGTTCAAAGCTGTAGGTGCTAAGAGGAGAGTGGCAGATGGGGAAAGGCATCCCCGCCATGACTCCTCCCTCCGGACAAGGAAAAGCGTGGAGGAAATGACCCCTAGAAGGTGTTTGTCCTTGGTGGATATGGAGACGACCTAACCCAGATGGTTATTTTGCTCATTTGACATCATACGTAACCGAAGATTTTTTCACTTTCCAGCCAATTTGTTCAATTATCCAGAACACACCCTTAGTTAACCAGAAATAAGTCTCCTGTCTTTATTGAAATTAGCAACCAAGTTCACAGGCTTTAAATACTGTGGTCAGTCTACAGCAATCTCTCATTGCAAGAAAGAAATCCTGAGAAGCACCCAGGAATCTCCATTTTCCTGCCTATTCCACTCTGTATTTTGAGGGCTTTCCCTGTTCTGACAGGTCTCTTCACCTCAGACTCTGAACAGCAATCTGTACAGCCACTTTTGGAAGATGAATGATCAGGGTGGAGCTGTGAAATTACGGTAGTCAAGAAGTTATCATAAACAGATCTTAAATCTTAATTTAGCTATATATCTTGTCATTATGTCTTCTTTAAAATGATTACATTAAGATATACACATATAATTTTCTTTTTGTGGAATCAACTTAGATTTAATAAAGACAGGTATAAATTTTGATATAAGTACTTGGTTGATTAAATTCGTCAATCAGACAGGCCTTTTTAAAGCATTTTAAAGTACTCATAATTCTCTATCATCGTTATACAGATGACGTGCACTAAAAAGAGACCGGGATCAGTTTACGGATATCAAATCCTGAAGAGAGGAAATAGTTCTCTCATTATTTTCTCTAATTATTTCAGATCAGCAGTCACCATAGTAACCTGCTGCAGATTTTACTTTACCAATTTAACTGCCATTTGAACTAAATTTTGTAAACGATTTGAGTTGGAATGAAATTGAAGAAACAGAGTTTTCACCAAACACTGACCTCCAGTGAGGATTAAATCCACATTTTGGAGGCAAGATTTAGGAAAATCGCCCTCCTACGCTCATGCCCTGCATTATTAAACTCAGTTGGGGGGCACTGTAGTTCCTGGAAAATCCATTTGAGGCCCAGTACAGCCGCCTCTTTTTCCAGAAAATCTGGTCATCCTGTCATCTGGTGACAAAACAAGCACAACTCTTTGTTCTTATATTATTTACATGCAAAAAAAATTGCAAAACACCTTTGGTCTCCTCTTCAAAGACACCAAAAGCAGTCCTTGCAGAAATTCTCTTCTTTCCACAAGTGCCACGGTGCTACTAGGGGTGCTGACGTGATTTGCCCAAAGTCACCAACTAATACAGACACCAGGATATAAGCTCCATGTGGGGTGTGAGTGTTGGGGGGATGTTTTGGGTTTTGTTTTCTAGTACAACCTTCTGTCTGGTCTTCAGCTACTCCCAGTCTACAGTTACACCTGTACGGAGGACACACTTTCTTTTCTGGTTGTCAGGCCTGTGGGTCACCCTGCATCTTCTTTTTGTCCTTACAAGGGCAAGACCTCCTGGGCCCTCCAGTGCCTGGTGACATGAGTGACAGGTGTTTTCTAGGGACACACACCAGCCCCCCCCCCCCCCGTGGTTCTCCGCGTCCTCCTGGTCCTGGTGAATATTCCAGCGCTGGGCTGAGTGGCAGCCCTGCCCTTAGACTTCCTGCAATCTCCATGGACGCTCCTGAGGCCCCTGGCTAGCTGATGCAGAAGGGCGAGGGTGCAGGGTGATTCAGGGTGGAGGTGAGACTTGGCTAATTTGTCCCCCCACCCCCGGGTCTTGTGCATCTGTCTTCTGAGGGCGCTGTGCCCAAGCAACTCCCTGGAGGGCAGAGGAGGGAGCGTGTTCAGGCTCCCAGGCCCCACCCTGCGGGCACACACACCCTGGCCTCCTTTCCTCTCATCACCTGCCTTGCCGGGCTGTGTGCCCCCTGGGTGGGGACCAGGGGCTGGGCGGGGGAAGGACAGCAGGCACAGAACCAGGGCCGGGGAGCTTTCTTGGGGTGGGGGGCATAGAGGAGGAAACCCTCACTCATCCTATGGAATAGAGGGCAGTGAATTGGAGGGGAAAGGCAACTCTTAAGACACTTTGCTGTGAATTATCTGTGTTTCTCATCATGCCCAAGACATTCAGGTGACGGACCTGAGCTATTTTTAAATTGTGGTTCTCATGTGTTTCTTTGGCTGCCTGGCTCTTCGGGACGGAAAGGTGTTGGCTTGGGCACCGTAGGTGTTTCACGTACATTATCCTTCTTGGTACTTCTATTAATAAGACCTCTTCAAAACCCCAAACATTGGTTTTTGGCAGAAAGATCTTGGCCTCGGTCATCAGCCCACCTCTGCTACCAACCAGTGCTGTGGTCCTGCCCTCCTCTGATGAGGGAGGGTCACGGCAGGGCCCCCCTGGTCCTGCCAGCCCTGGGCGCTGTCACACTAGAAACTCCACCGACCGTATCAGAGGTCTAAATGGAACTCCCTATTCTTGGATCGACAGCCAAGGCCGGAGGGGAGCTTCTGTCATCTGTCAAGGAAATGCTATTTCCCGAAGGAGAACTTCGCAATGAAGTCTGAAAGCTCTTTCCAGAAAGCAAGGGGCCTCTTTTCATGCAGCTTAGCCGGTCATATTTTTACCAGTCCCTTTGTGTACCAGGTCTGGACCTGATGAACTCCCCAAATGTAATGCTTTGACTATGTCAGGCTTTCCACAGTAGTACTCCAAAATCATTTAAAAAAAAAGAAATATGGATATGCTCTACCAAAAAAGGAGTAGCAACCGGGCCTATGGACTCATCCTACGTCTTATGTCCTTTTTACTCAAAAGTTTGGTCTGGACTACAGCAGGATTGGTATCGCCTGGGAGCTGATTAGAAACACAGAATCTCAGGCCCTGCCGCAGTCAGTGTCCCAAACAGACATTTTATTTTCCAGAATTATTCACAACAGCTTCTTCCCTATGTCTTGGGTGTCAAGTCACTGAGCTGAAGCAGTTACTATTTGATTCTGTTTCAGCTCGTACGTCTCTATGCTTTGTGTATTATATTATTTACTCCCAATTATGGAACAGTTCCTTTTAATCCATTATTTTAAAATCTTTCCTAATTCAGTTCTGATGTAAATAATCTCTCGAGCAGCCTATAACGGGGCTAGAAAAATTCATGAATGACTCCTGGGATGACAGTGACTGAAGGCAGCCCTGGGTGGCATCCCGCCGAGGCTGGGTGGTTAGAAGAAGATGCACTTTGGTTCACGGGAACCACCCACCGTCACCTCGGCTTCCACTTCCACCCCCGGGAAGAGATGTCTCAAAACACCCGCCAAGTCATCTCACCAAAGGGTGAAGTTTCTGGTTTTGGACCTGGGCATTGATCCCTCATCTGGTGGGTGTGTCGAGGTAACCAAGACTAGCTGGGAACGACAGGGCACGTTTGTGAAGCTGCAGTTGTGGCTGGATGACCGGAACGCATGTTATCGGGCTGCACAGGACCACACAGCATCCGGCCCAGCTGTGGGGTCTGGCGGCAGCAGCCGAGCGCTTGCAGCTTAATGAGGCTTCTTATCTTTACCTTTGTCTGAGGACATCTGAAGCCTTCGTTGTGGCTTGTCACTAATTAGGTGACTAATTAAGTAGTCAGTGCTTACGTGCTGATCTCAGAGCTGAAGCCCATGAACAGGTTAGTGGCTGTCCATGCCGTCGGCCTCTGCCACGTGAATTGAGGGCTGTGTGCTCGCCCCAGTCACCCTTTGGGTACCAGGGAACTGCAGGGTGGCGGCCAGGCCCGTGGCACGTGCCCGGGGCACAGGTGGAGATCCACGGGGCAGGTCACATCTCCCCATCTTGTTATGTTGGCATTACAGTGGGGCCTGTCGGGGCTGATACAGAGGCCCCTCTGATGGCCTGGTAGGGGGGAAATAGAGGGGTGGGGCAGTATGTCAGGTTCAAAGGCTCAGCCTCCCCAGGCAGAAGGACCTGACATCCTGCCTCCAGAAAATACTGACCTGGAGCTGTCCCCGGTTCCTAATCACCATCCCATTTCCTAACCTGATTCGACTATTTAAATGTACAGGCATCCCTGGTTTTATTGCGTTTCACAGATACTGCTTTTTTTTACAAATTGTCTTCACGATCGCACAAAACACAAACCGCATACACGGGCCAGTAACAGACTCGCCTGCTCAGCCTCTGTCCTCTACTATCAGGTCATTTTCAAATGACGACATTGGCTCCGTCTTGGCTTGCGGTCCTGCAAAAGCTGAAAACAAAGAATTTGGTGCAAGTAGTTTATTTGGGGGTGATCCCTGGGAACTACCCGAGCGAGCAGGTGAGATGGGACCGGCAGGAACGCCAGCAAAGCCCCCAAATCATGTGCCTTCGGCTCACCATGGGCAACGAGGCTCAGTCCCGCCGGGACCCCCTCCGAGGACACAGCTGGGAACGGTCCCTCCGCGCCCGAGGAAGTGGGGTATTTACCCACCAGTTCCCGTCCATCTGGGCACCCTGGGCTGTGCTTCCAGCCTGTCTCTCAAGCTGCCACAGTCAGGGGGAGACCCCGGGCAGAGAAGGCAGGAAAGCATGGGACGGGAGGACCATTTGCAGGGGATGCGGGTGGGCCTGCTGCCGGCCCGCTTTCTTTCATTTGTTCTCCTTTCTTGATGTTCGTACAGTTGCCCTTTAACGAAGGCGTGGGTCTAGACAAAGGCAGAGGGAAGCGAGGCCAGACGAGAAAACTGTGTCGGGAGCGGCTCCTGATCTCCCTCCACCTCTCTTCCCGGGCGTCCTGGCAGCTCTAGAGAGAACCCAGGTGCTCTGCTCCACCAGAAACCTCTGCTGGAACAAAGAGGGACAGTGGGCCTGTCTTGGCAAATACTTGATTTCTCCTTTGGGATGGAGATGAAATTAGATCAGCAGTTTTCACCTTTAGCGCCGCCTGGGAACCTGTTGCAGGTGCCGATACAGGCCCCCCTGTAAGGACTGAATCGGAAACCCGGGGCCGGAGGCTTGGACCCGTGTTTTCACGCCGGTTTTGGGAGCCCGAGAACCACTGAGTTGGGGTAGAGTCAGCTCTCTGCCACTACTGCTGGGGCCCAGGTGGACCATCTGACCTCTCTGAACCTCCATTGTTTCCACACCTGTGCAACAGGGAAAGCACCCAGGATCTCTCCTCCTCCACTGGCAAGAAGGCAAAGCACCTAGAAAGACCTAGCACTCAATTCTTGCTAGACTGACACCTCCCCGCTAATGCCATTTGCATGTCCAGATCCCGGTGGGAGCTGAGCAGTTGTGAGGGAATTGCCTGGAGAGTCATGATGTGGGAGGTGCCCTCTTCCCCAAGGACTGGGGATGAACCAGAGGCGTTTCCTAAGGCGTCCGCGCCTGCTTCCTGGGAGAGCGCCTCGCCTGGCACAGACGGTCCCCTGGAGTCCAGTTAGAATGGCCACCACCTCTGGTCTAGCATCAGGAGGACCCAGCAAGCAGCCTAGCACTCTGTGATGTGCCCATGTTGCAAAGCTGCCCAGCTCTAGAGAGTTTTTAGCTGTCTCCTTAGACAGGGGGAGACCCAGATGCCTTCTGGACCAAAGACGTCCATAGTCACAATGGCCACATCTGCAGCTCTGACTGACCATCTCTGCCTTGTGGGTGTTTCTTCTGGATGTTTCTTGGGTCCTTTTCTGATGTTTGGATGGTTTACAAATCTGAATTTGGACATCCTTGTGACCTCTGTTCTGCCACTAACCTCAAGTTTATCATGTGATTCTTAGGGGACTCTGGCTGCACCCCCACCCCGAGCCCAGGAATTCTGCTGCAGTAAAAAAAAAAAAACAAAAAACGAGGCCAAGACAAAAAGTTCAGTCTTTACTCGGGTCCCTCAAATATTTAATGGGATCATATGCTTCTTCATAGAAACTTATACTAAACTGTACCCTCCTTCCTTGAGCACCCAGCCCCCTGGGAGCCTCTCAGTTTTCTCTCCCCAGTGTTGTCCCGGGACCACAAGCACCGACATCATTTGGGAACTTGTTAGAAATACAAACTCTCAGGTCCAACCCCAGACCAGCCGCATCAGAAACTCCGAGAATGGGGCCCGGCGGTCTGTACCGCGGCGAGCCCTCCTGGGATTCTCCAGTGCAGCCTCATTCCCCAAAAGGCAGAGGACACGGCACACCCTCGGTCACACCCCCGCCACCCCTCCTCAGCTCTGACTCCAACAGTCACCTTCCTCCCGGCAGAGGGAGGGCTCAGACTAGGACACCACCCACTGGATTCTCTTATCCAGGTGCAAACAGGCAGAGGAGTCCACACCGCACTGAGGGAGTCAGGGGGTGTCAAACCCCTCGCCCGCCGCCTTACGGCATCTGATGTTAGGTGGAAACGTAAGCCAGGGGCCTTCCGTAGAGGTGCCCGGAGCCGTGATCTTTGGGGAAGGGAGAACCTGGAGCCATTGTGTGAGACCCAGACCAGGCAAGGCCGCCTACTGAGCAGAGACTTTATCTCTTAAGTGTAGTTCTCTGAAGAGGGTTCCTTTCAAAGGAACACTCGCCACATGGTAAGGTGCATGGGCTTGGAAAAAACTGCTTGCATTTCCCTTTTGATTTTAAGAATTGTGGTGAAGAAAAACGTTGTGGATCATCTTCCTAGACCTCGGGGTTAAGGCGGAGTAACTTTCCATATAAGCAACGGTTTGTGGAAATTCCAGACTCTACAATCCGGTACATCAGAGCTACTTTTGGGGGTGCGGGTAAGGGTGGGGAGGTGGTAGTTATAAAAGGACAGCTTCCTGGACCCCTGTTCCTGTGGTTACAATTCACCAGGTTGGAGTGGGCCCCAGGAATTTGTATTTTTAAGACTCTCCAGGTAATTCTGACATGCAGCTGGGTTTAGTAACCATTTATGTAGACATTTCCTCAAACTTGGCATTCTTATCTATGAGGAAACCTATTTCCCCTTCTGATTGCTCATTGTAACTGAGCTGTTTTTATGGGCTGTGTTTTCCAAACCATATTTTAAAATTCTCAACAAATCATAGAACTTCTAAGTCACGTCATTACTTCAGGGCTTACCAGGCATAATTATTAATGTATCATTAAACATTGCATAGCTGAAGTCATTACCCTAAGTTCATAGTAGTTACATGCTGAATTGGACCTAGTAGAAAGCATTTCACAAAGCTTCATGCTCCAACTATTCACCATTGAGAATGAAGTTCCAAGGAGATACACCTGCCAAGCATGAGGAAACCTGCCCTGATGGTGTCAATAAAGCCTTCCTAACTCCCAGCATTTGCCCAAAGCATAAAACCTTTCCTCATCCTTCGATACCGGAAGTGAACTCACTTGCTTTTGAATTCCCATAATGCTTGGTTTTTCCAGTCCCGTGGGACGACCGATTTTATCTTGTACTTGGCCATCTCTTGTGTGCGAAGGCTTTCCAGCTTGTCTCTCATAGCTGCCATTTACATCTTACATTTACATGCTCAAAGGATAAATGTATGACATTTTTACTTCATGTATATAGAGATGAAAACATCATAAATCATTTCCCCTAAAACATAAAGCAAAACTCAATTTCATTTTGGTCTTTTTAGCCAGAACGCCCAAATTTTATTCTTATCTCTTCAGTGGACATTTCAAACATTACACTCATTTTCTCTTTTTCAGTAAGGATTTATGTTTTCCTTTCATGCAGAGATACATAAGCTTTTCATCTGAAATCCTGAATCCCCAAATCTCCCTCCCCCAAACCCCTTTACCCTGGCCACCAGCCCCCTCCCCTGCCAGGTCCCTGGAGAATCCACAGAGCACTGAGGTCCCTCCAGGCAGGCGATTTTACTTATTGTTGGATCCAGTGCTGATCAGAGATCCTTGCCCCAGGACACGAGGCTGGACTCAGGCAGGCTGAAGAGACTTGCTCGTTGGTCCCTTCCTCTGGGTTCTATCCCGGTTCCTACAGGGGCTTCCACGAGCAGGGGAGCCGTGGAAGATGGCACCCACCCCATGAACACTGACTGCATCCCTTCTATCGATAGAGAGCCCAGAATCCTTGACCACACGCCCCTACCTCTCTGGTCTCCCCCAGAGGTCAGGGTGTGCTGTTACTGACAGCTTTGTGGCCACGTGTGCAGCTGCTGTGTCATTTTTACTCACACAACAAAAATGAAGTCAGTAGCCAAGGACATTGTCCAAAAGTCTCTTTTGTGATCTAAGCGGAAAAAATATTGCTGAAATTAAACATTTTTCAAGGAAAAACTGTAGATTCTCTTAACTGGTTCTCATAATAAATATTTTGTTTTGATTTGTTTTGTCCCTATTTTTCCTCTCCTACTGGAAGTTCACATAACTCCTAACTTTTAAATCCCATCATTTTGTCATTAATTTTGTGGAATTATGTGGTATCATTAAGACCAAATTAAGTCGGAGTTATTCTTTGACAAGTCACATATGCAGTTAGGTTAAATGTCTATCTTGAGCTGGGACTTACTGTCAGTTGGCAAATATTTTTGTCATTGCTTGAGCAATTCAGAAAGCAGAGATTTTAGTAAATTAAATTGTAACATTTAGATTGATATGGGATAATTAGTTTCCCTCTACATTATTTGTTCAAATAAAAGCATTAATGAAAACAGTTGATTAAATCCCTTGCTTTGGTTGTCCTTGTTATGTGCCCCCCTCCAAAAAAAAAGAAATCAGCAAAAACATAAAAATAAAAAAAATAATAAGCATTCACCTGGCAGGTTGACAGGTTTCTACCGCTCAGAAGGGTAAGCAACATGAGAAGTGTTATGTTTCTTTTACCATGTTCACCATAAATTGGCAATGTGACCCTCTTTATTTGAAGGATAAGAATGCTCAGACCTAATTTTGTAGCTGTCCTCCCGAAGCATGGAATGAAACGCAATAGCTTTTACTTATTTCCCTGGATACTCTAATCCCTCCCTGCTTTACAAGTATCTTTGAGCTGTTCCTCCCTCTGTATCCACAGCAACGTGAAATCCCACCGGAATTATCTGCTGTGGAAATGCAGGTGCACTTGTTTAATGTTTCATTGGCCTGAGCGCTTCACTTGAACTTTTTTTGGTTCCACAACATGGTGACCTTTGATTTTAGAGCAGAGGGCTCACAATGATGCTAGATTTCGTTTCTATACGTTAAGCCGATACCATTAGACCTGAGATCGTGCTTTTCCCGAGGTGCTGCTGCTTCTGCCACCTCGTCTAACACGTGTCCAAACCAGGATGCACCCCGTGACCCACTTCCATGTACAGGAACTTTTTTTTTTTAATTCATTAATTAATTTATTTTTGGCTGCGTTGGGTCTTCATTGCTGCGCGCGGGCTTTCTCTAGTTGCAGCGAGCGGGGCCTACTCTTCGTTGCGGTGCGCGGGCTTCTCATTGCGGGGGCTTCTCTTGTTGTGGAGCGTGGGCTCTAGAGTGCAGGCTCAGTAGTTGTGGTGCACGGGCTTTGTTGCTCCGCGGCATGTGGGATCTTCCCAGACCAGGGATCGAACCCATGTCCGTTGCGTTGGCAGGCAGATTCTTAACCACTGCGCCACCAGGGAAGTCCCTGCAGGAACTTTTTGAATATTCATAGGTAATCAGAATAAAAGTCTTAAATGTTTTATATCCATATTTCATCCTCAGAAGAGCTAAGATCTATTTGTACATTATAAATAGTATAATGACTTTGGACTGATACTCTTAGATAGTTATAAATTTAAGAAATCAAATATTTGGATGTTTCTAAATCAGATGACAGAGATAACTATCACAGCAAGATATGAGGTTGGAGATAAAATGGAAATGCTGATGGTAATTTCATATAAAGTCATGAAAGAGACAGGGAACCTTCATGGAATAGCAAAAAGGTTGATGTTACAAAGAAGAGTGAAGAGGCTAGGTTAGGCCCCAACCATAAGGGCCTGAGATACCATGCTCATGAATTTGGACTTAGTATTTTGGTTATAAAAATAGGTAACATTCATTGAAAATGTTTTGTGCAGCAGGCAATAGTCTTAAGCATTTTACAGATATTATTTCATCTCATCCTCATAGCACCCCTGTGAGGAGCTAGGTTCTATTATTCCCATTTTACCGGCTAGCAACTGAGCCACAGAGGGGTTGAATAACTTGCTCAAAGCCAAAGAGCTAGGAAGTGCTCGGGCCAGGAGTCCAGTGAGGCAATCTGACCCCTGAGCCCATGGTCTTAGCTGCTCTGCTCCGCATCTACCCAAGCGGTGAGCAGACATAGACGTGAGATGGGATTTAATTTAAAAAGAGGTTTCCAGTAGCCGTGTGGAAGATGGGCAGGAGAGAGGCTTGTGCCGGGAAGACTGGCCCTCAGACTGTTTTCTCTGGGCAAGAAGGTGAGCAAAGGCAGTGTGTCCTGGGAATGGCAGGTGTCAGGCACTCAAGAGATGTGGACGACGTAGACATGACTGGACATGGTGACCAACTGTGGGAAGGGAGAGAGAGGGTAGGAGTTTGAGGTTGGCTCCCAAATTCCTGACTTGAGAAGCAGTCTGTTGACCATGCCTTTGATGAAGTTAAAAGAGGAGTGGGACGGGGCCACATGGACCTTTGTTTGGACACGTATTGAATTTGGGATGCCTGTGGAGGGGCCACATTAGGACCGATGGGCATCTGGAAATTAGGTTTCTAGCTCATAAGAAAACTATAATGTAAAGATGTAAAATGAAGGTGTGGTGTCAATCACATCACCCAGGGAGCTGGGCATGGAGACTGGGAAGTTTGGCAAAGGATAGATGGGGCACGGAGGAGGAGCTGGTGAGGAAAGCAGTCTTCAAAGAGAACCTTAAGACAGTGCTGTCTCAGACCGCGTGTTCTATAGTGGTAGCTCCTGGGTGGGGCCTCCTGCATGGTCCCAGCTGTCCACATGTCCTCCAGCCCTTGTTCCCTGGGATTCCTACCAGCAGTGGCACCCCACCCACCATTGCTAGTCCCTGGATGAGCCCCAGAACCCTGCCCACACCTCTGCCTTCACTCAGTCAAACCCTGTGGAGTCAGCTGTCTACTTCCTGCTTGGACCCTGACTGATACAAGCATCTTCCCTCATCACCCCCCCAACCTTTCCTTTAAGAGTCAATACATAGAGATTTCTAGTTGCTTTCCAGTGTTTATTTTGTACTTTGTCCTTCATAACAGAACTCTGGGCAGTGTGGTTCTTGGAAAACCCATTGTGTTTCTCTTTGAAAAGCCACATTTCCCAGCCTCCCTTGCTGCTATATATGGCCATGTCACTAAGTTCTCCCACGTCAGCAGAAATGTCATATGAGACTTTCAGGGAAGCTCCTTAATGGGCAGCCCTTTCTACGCATTCCTCCTCCCTTCCGCCTGTAATGTGGATATGGGGTGTGATGGCTGGAGCTCCAGGAGCCACCTTGGACCTGAGGTGACCTTGAGAATGGAAGGCACACACTGAGAAGTGGAGAAGCAGGGCCTGCTGACAGCGTGGCTCCACCTGTTAGCACTAGACAGGTCACTTCCAGGTTTCTTAAGTGCAGTTGTAAGAGAAACTTGCTGGGATAGGGAGAGGGAGAGACAGGAGAGGAACTTGAAGAGGAGACAGGGTTAATGGGACACCCCTCCCTTCTGAATGGGGGGAATGGAAGATGGCTCTTGTAGTTGTCTCTGGAGGTGGCAAGAAGGGAAATGGAGGGAGGGGTCTTGCCAGGGGACTAGTTTCTGTTCTCCTTATGATGTGGGAGATGTCCTCACTTGAGAATGAGGAAGGGGGATAGTAGGGAGAACAAGAAAGGGTGAAGTAGGGACCTTGAAGATTGGATATAGAACCAGAACAGCCACAATGAAGAACGCAAAAGGAATTTGACTAAGGCTAGAGAAGAAGGGTGGAAAGCTGGTTCCTTAATAGATAAAAAGTAAGAAAACGCCCCTCCCCCAGTCTTTTGGCGAAATCTTTAATTGTACAATAGCGTTATTCAGGGTAATACAGTGTGGTAATTCGGCAATTTACAAGTCATTTTACAAGTGATTCATGTTGTTAGATAGTTCAAACTGTTCAGTGCCAAAGAGATTGTTTCTTTAGTAAAAAAATACCGCTGGATAATTAATAAGCCACTTATTCACATAGAGATGTAAAAAAGACCTGTATATAATTGTATTATTAGTACAACATAAACCACATTTTAGTCACATAGGCTCCAAAGCCCAAATAAATTTTGACCGCGTGTGAGTATAAACACGTATTATTATTTGCATTTTCCGTTAAATGGTAATAAATCAAAGGCCTGCAATTGGTGTGTTTGCAGACTGCAGCCATAAGTAGTCAGGGTTAATTGTGACCTTTATGTTACTTGAACGTATTCAAAAGTTTTATTCTTATTATTAGGGGATGAAATGTGCTTGGTTTTCTTTGTATCAAATAAGAATTTTCATTCTTAAATGACACACATCCTGAGAGACTTTAAAGCAAAACCTTTCCTAATATTTAGCTATTTTTAAATGTCAGGTGCAGTTGAGTTTATTCCATTGCCTGCCGTGCCATCGCCAAAAGTCTCCTGCTTTTAATGGTACTTAACAGATTGTCCGCAAATTGATTCCACGCATTTCCACGTTTGGAAATTTTCCAGTTTCCTCCTGGGAAAAGAGGGCAGGTGTTTTCCTCTAACCTGGAGAAGGTTTCTTTTTCTGCATTTGGTTGGTCTAAGGGGAGGGGTGAACCAAGAAGAGATTTTTAGAAAAAAAGAATGTTTTTCTCATCCTGCTGAAGCGCAGGAGATCAGCCCACCCATAAGACGTTGCTGACCGTAGCTGGAAGGCAGATCTGCAGCAGGAGGATCTTAAATATTTCAGGGAGACACGGAGGCAGCGCTGAGGAGTGTCCGCTTAGTGTGCTGGGCTGCTGCTTACCATCCCTGGGGGATTGGTCCCTGGGCCACCTGGGTGAGTGCAGAGGGCACTACTTGGGGTCAGAAGATGTGGCTTTCATTTCTGGCCCTGCTGCTTCTGAGCTTCGTGACCGTGAACAAATTACCTACCATTTCCAACCTCGATTTTCTTCTGTCTGAAATACAGAGAATACAAACCTGCAACGCCCCCCTGCCACCACCCCCGGCAGAAATTGTCCTGAAGATTAATCTCTATGACGACGCCCGTAATCATGCCTCGGGCCCTGGAAAGCCTGATGCAAATAAATATAAGGCAGCTTTGCTCTTGAAAGGAATCTTCTAGAATTCTCTCCTCTGTGATGCTGTGCTCTCCTGATCTGAGTAGTTACATATATCTGAAAATCATAAAGCTAATGTTGACTATGGGAATTAGATGATCTTTGCATCCCTGCCCACAGGTTGGGGTCTACAGGGCAGTGAAGACCAAGGTTAGATGAGAAGATGCTAAAGCCAGATGGCCTGGGTTCACACCCAGCCTCCAGATTTCCTGGCTGCACCGTCTTAGGCAAATCACTTTGCCTCTGTTCTGCATAATAAAATCGGGGTAATAATAGTACTGACCTCATCGTACTGCTTCCAGGACTCAATGAGAGCCTTGCAGAGCACTTGAGTGTAAGCACTCAGCAAGTTTCACCATGGTGGTTAGAATTCCAGGCCATCTCTCAAAAGGAGTCTGAAACTCAAACTTCGCGTTGACTTATACTAAATTTACCTGCTTCCTCCCAGTTTGGGGTTTTATTTTGTTTTACTCTGAGAAGCAAATTTTAAAAAGTTAAATGGCACCTGCCTTCACAAGGTCACAGCTTTTGGAAGTTTCTGCCATTAGCTGCTCCGGCACCCTCTCGCTTCTTTCATTTAAATGGTCAGTTCTCTTGGAAGGTTTGTGCAAAAAGAGTTGCTATGTTCAAAGAAAGACTCAACAATTGGAAGACGAGTGAGATAAGGTTAAATTGAATTGTAATAAACTTTCACTGAATTGTGCTTTACCTCTTTTTTTTTTTTTTTTTTTTTCTTTCTCATTAGCTCTCACCTGAAGTTCAGTAATCTCACCCTGATTTCAACCCACGGACTCCCAGGAAAAAAACTTCTGGGCACTGAACAAAGGAAGTTTTTAGCAAGCGAGTATGAATTCTATTTTCTTTTTTTAAAATTTTATTTTATATTGGATTATAGTTGATTTACAATGTTGTGTTAGTTTCAGGTGTACAGCAAAGTGACTCAGTTATACATATACATATATCTCCTCTTTTTCAGATTCTTTTCCCATATAGGTTATTACAGAATATTGAGTAGAGTTCCCAGTCCTATATAGTAGGTCCTTGTTGATTATCTATTTAATATATAGTAGTGTGTGTATGTTAATCCCAATCTCCTAATTTATCCCTCCCCTGCTTTTTCATTCTGAAGCCTAAATGTCCTAATTTGTGTGCAGTCCTTTTTCTGCTAAATGGTAGGAAAGGGAAGTGGCAGGCTCTTCTCCTGAGTTCAGATGTTCCTTAGGAGATACAAATGCAAGTTAAGAGTGAATGGCAGGTCTGGGAGGATGCCGGCCCTGTTCCAAACAACTGGGACGGGTCTGTGACCCAGACACCACCTGCTTTTGGGTTCTGAGTGACACTCCAGGGCATGGGAGCTTGGTGACTGTATTTGCATCAGACCAGGCAATTTGCCGGAGGGAGCTAAAGTCTGGGCACCTCCGTGGGATGAGGGTCTCAGGCCCACCTGGCCCTTTGTCATCAGGGCTGATGAGGCAGAGGCCTTCTGAGTCCTCTGAGTCTGTCATTGTTTCTGTCCCAGTGGAATCAGTCTTTGACAACATCCCTTCTAGAAAATGCCACTTCATTATCACACAGCTTCCATTCATTTTAATTTCCTGTAGCAAAGCATGAGTATAAGAATGATTAGGCTCCCTGCCTCTAGAAACAATGTCCCAATTTTTCCAACAAGGAGGGAGGAAATTGTTCTCTCTCAGGGGGTTTTCATTTTAGATCCACAACGAAGGACCCTCTTTCCTCTGTGAAAAAGGCTGACTTTGCCTTCAAACTGTGAGAAAAACGGCAGTCTCCTTGCCAGCAGAGCTAGGCTCATTTTGACCTAATACTTTTACCAGACTATGAACTTTGGGGTTTGGGGAAGGACATCATCAGGGTGCAGTCAAAAAGACGTGGGTTTTGAGCCAGGTCGATGAATTCAGATCCTGCTCCCGCCACAAAGGGGATTTCACCTCTCTGAGCTTTGGGGGTTTTGACTGGAAATGTGTATGATAAGCCAGGCTTGCTGGAGTTTTTGGTTAAAATTAGCCTAACACCAAGTTCTGGCTGAGCACGGAGGATCAACCCACGTACACCCGCTTCCCTCACTTTCCCTTCTTTCCAAATGACATAATGCCCAGGAAATGCTGGTGTTCCTGATAAATGTCTCATGAGGAATTTCATTCAGTCGGCCTGGCAAAGGTTTCTGTCAGTCCCCAGGTCAGGTGTGTTCCAGGAGAGACAGGCTAGCAAGTGATGCTCTGCTGGCCTGATTCTGTGGGGACCCGCGTGTGGCTGGGTGCACGGTCACCTGGGGTCTCCGCCTCTGTCCTTCTCCCTCCACACTCCCAATCCAGTGGCCAGAGCAAGCCTGCAGAAACGTGAATCAGATCCTGTCAACTCCCGAGCGGCCTGGAGCTGCTCTGTCCAGTGTGGCGGCAGTGAGCCACATGTGGCTGCTTAGATTTCAATTAATTACGGTTAAAGGGGATTAAAATTCAGCTCGTTGATTACATGAGCCACATTTGAAGTGGGCGGCTAGCCACGTGTGGCTCGCAGCTGCCCTATCAGACAGCCCAGCTGCAGAAGGACTCTGTAGTCACAGAAATTTCCAGATGCTCCAATCTGAAATCTGCCCCTGTTCTGCTGGCTCCTCTGACCTCCTCTTTTTTTTTTTTTTTAATATTTATTTATTTATTTATGGCTGTGTTGGGTCTTCGTCTCTGTGCGAGGGCTTTCTCTAGTTGCGGCGAGCGGGGGCCACTCTCCATCGCGGTGCGCGGGCCTCTCACTGTCGCGGCCTCTCTTGTTGCGGAGCACAGGCTCCAGACGCGCAGGCTCAGTAGTTGTGACTCACGGGCCGAGTTGCTCCGCGGCATTTGGGATCTTCCCAGACCAGGGCCCGAACCCGTGTCCCCTGCATTGGCAGGCAGATTCTCAACCACTGCGCCACCAGGGAAGCCCCTGACCTCCTCTTTTACTATTTTTGCCCTTGTTCTCTCTGCTGTCACCACACCAGCCTACTTGATGTCCCTCGAACACAACAGGCAAGTCCCTCACCTTGGGGGTCTTTGCTTTTCTCTCTTCAAGTCTTTGCTGGAATGTCAGCTTTTACATGAGACCTACTCTGAGCATCTAGTCGTCTGCAGCCAACTCTCCAACACACTCTAGTCCTCCTTCTCTGCTCTCTTTCTTGCTACTGAAATCCTTGTAAATATTATACAATTTGCCTTTTTAAATTGTTTATTCTGAATCCTTCAACTATGATGTAAACTCCACAAGGGCAGGAATTTTTTGCCTTTTGTTCACTGATGGGTTCCCAGCATCTGGGACAGTGCTTGGCATTTAGCAGGTGCTCAGTAAATAATGTCAAATAGATGACAGTTACCTCCGAAAGTACCTGAAGAAGTCCTCTCCATCAGGGTGTAGACAGGGACTAAATACCACAGCCATATAAGATGTCTCTGGATGGGTACCTGCATGTTATCCTCTTAGAAACCACAAACTGAAACATCCACAGGATGTTGCCTTTCAAACGTCCCTCAGACCCCAGTACAGGAAATTATGTCTGGTCGTGGAGTTTAGAAAGAACAAGTGCATTGATGTCCAAAAATTTAATGATTCGAATTCCTCACGCTAAATACAAATTCTGAACTTTTCCGTAACCAGTGTTTTGATTTATTATTGCTGTTACTACTTTTTGAAAAGCCATGTTTTGTCTCCCCACCTCCCCTGCCCAAACCCCGCCCTGTCCAGCCTCTAGTGGATGTGCTAATGATGTTCCCCGGGATGCAGCAGAAAGGAGGGTGGAGGGAGGGGAGGAGGAACCAGCAACGGGAGAAATCCACTAATTGGACAATCAGCTCTGAATAACTGAAGGTTAATTATGATGCTTCTTCTTCTGGGAGTGTCACGGTAAACCCTTGCTGGAAACCTCTGAGGTTCTTTCCGGTCCTGCAGGGTTCTGATTCCATGAAGTGCAGGTCTTCACCACACTTACATTTATTCCTCTGGAGTTTGCTCTTAATTTTGTACCTGGAACTTTAGGCTAAGTCTTCCCATCACTAGGTTTGGGGTCACTGCAACTTTGAGCAAGCTGGCCACTCTCCACATACGTCCTGTTCCAGCAATTCCCCCATCCTGCATTTCTACTTTTTTTCTCCTCCTTATTACCTGTCCCCAGAATGTCCTGTGAAGACAAGCTTTCACATTATTTTTGCGTCAGAGTCAAGGTCACTTGAGAAACATGAAGTTTCATTGACCTACCTTTTTGGTTCCTTCTCTCTCTTCCAGAGGACGCTAGTGGAGATATTTCTCTTGTCCTCAAGCCTGGAGATGGTCCCTGCCCTGTGGGAATCTTAATGCTCATTAACTCTGCTTAGGAAATAATTTTGGAGAAATATCACTTACAGTCTCCAATATCTAGTCTCACTACCTGATGGGTAAATTAAAGAAGGTCCAGAATGGATTCTAATATCCGAAACAGATAGGCATCAGCTACACACAGTGTAAACTTCTCAGTTTCTAAACTGAGAAATGTCATTCCATGTGGTCACAGGCTGTAAAAGCAAGCACCCCACATTTTTCAGTGCTTCCTAAGGTCCCTGCAACCCCAGTGTTCCCGGGTGCCAGTTCCCACTGGACAGAGCTTCAGATTTTATCTCTGAAGTATGCATTCTGAAATTATCAACACCGCTGGCCTACTGTCATTAGAAATAACATCGTCTTAGCCTTCCCCAAATTTCTCCTGAGAACTTTCATCTTTGAGCAAATCCTCATATGACGAATCCCTGTGTATTAACTATATTTAATTTTTCCTCATCTTGGACGGCTGACGGTACTGCTCCTGTTAGGAACAGATCACGTCCCAAGTAAGAACAATCCCTCGTGGGTCTCTCATAGATGTATGAAATCAGTGAAGCCTCCTGTTTTCCTGTAAAGCTACCAAAATGGCTTTTTATAAGAGAATTTCATCTCACTATCTGTTATTTTCCTGTGGCAGGCCAGCCCCCGATTTTCTTTTCTTATTAAGAAGAAATTTTCTTGTTTTTAAGTGTCATTGTGTGGAGAGATACAAAGCCCAGACTCCGTTCTCTTTCACAGGCCCTATAACAGGGTCTAATGT
The DNA here is from genome assembly GCF_028021215.1 of Eschrichtius robustus. Taxonomy (NCBI): domain Eukaryota; kingdom Metazoa; phylum Chordata; class Mammalia; order Artiodactyla; family Eschrichtiidae; genus Eschrichtius; species Eschrichtius robustus. The sequence goes on along the minus strand of NC_090839.1, from coordinate 48,509,573 downwards.
GCATCCATTACCAGGATTCTTTTTGTGTGGTGAGAGCAGACTCATGCGTGGATCAAAAAGAAAAAATGTTCTCCCATTACCACTTCAGAATCCTGTTTGCCTCCAAGGAGAGTAAACAGGGTTGTGTATCATTAATATTATTTGGAATAATACCCTTCACATATGCATCCCACTTGACAGACAGCATCTCAACATTCTCATGTCCATCCCTTGCAATGCTCGAGGCATGTGAGGAGGGGTCGTTATCCCCTGCTGAGACGTGAGGAAACTGAAGTTCTAAAAAGGGGTGCAGAGTCCCCAGGGTCCATTTTCATTGGCGACAGAGCAGGGACACAGACCCTGGCACAGGGAAGCCTAGATTTAAACAGACTCTCGCTGTTCTGCTGCCCTACGCTCTGCGTCTTCAGAACAGGGTTATTAAAACGTCATGTACATGAGGTCAAGCTTTCCAGAAAATTCTGGAAACAACCCTCACAGGACTCTAAATAAACCCAAAGCCACAGGAAACCCACTTTTCTCCCATTACAGTATTGTGTTCACCCTCGAATAGAACCCAGAGAACAAAACCCGTCTACCCTGGGCCTGCTCTTATGGAAGCAGCGGTCCCCGTAAATCACCTTTACCCTGAGAAGTGACTCCCCAGAGTCCCCAGGGATTGTACTGGCTGCAAACATAATTCCCTAATGGACATTTTCTCTAAATAAAATGCGTTTTGTTGTTTTGGCATGAATCCATACACTAATTCTAAGAATGAATTAGTCATTTATTGAAATTAGTCATATATTGAAAAGCCTTAGCAAATTGGCAGGGTTCTCGATATTCTGGACCTTGACCCCTGCCTGTGAGAATCCTCAGATGTCACTTTCTTCATCCTCATTCGCTCCGAGTCTGTGGTCAATATGACAGTTGTCAATATGACAGATCAACTGCTAAAGTAAATTTACACCCGCCATGAAATGGAAGCAAGAGTATATATGAATGATTACACACACACACACACACACACACACACACACACACCCTCCCTGTTGTGGACTGGTCTACCCCAGGCAGAACAATTTAGCTTTAATGGGAAGATGTCAATTTGCGACTAAGTGTCTCATAAGGACAAATCTCCTAGCTAGCCTGGGTCCCGGTAAACTCCCAGCAAGAGCACAGGCTCGGCCCACCAGGGGACTCGAACCAGCTCACCAGATGTCTAATTAATGCCCGCTGTCAGCTGCTCAAATGTCACTGATGGAACCTCTCTCTCCGCAGCCACTGTTATAATGACAAAGATCACGCGCTGATGTCGCTGTGCTCCTGGGTCAACGTGGTGGTTGGTAAAATGACTGCCATAGACCGAGCAGCTAAGCAGGTCATCGTTTCCAGAGAAGAAGTCGTGCCCTATGACCACCTCGTCCTCTGCACCGGACAGCAGTACCAGGTGAGCCCTCGGGGATGGCGGGGGTCACGTGCTGACCAGGCCCACGTCTCAGGGTCAAGAGCGTGCCTCCCACCTGCACATGTGACCGGAACTGGGTCCAAAACCCTCCTGGAAACCCATTCCAAGAAAAACATTCTGCTCAAGGTTAAGAATCACAGCAAGTTGGAGAAATGTCATCCTCGAAGCTGTTGTCCAGAAGTCTAACACGTACTGCTCACCAGAGCAGAATCCAGACGCAGCCCGGCGTGCATCTGTAGAGAATTAATTTATGCTTCAAGAGGCTAACATTCGGCGGTGGCGATGGGCTTGCGAGAAAGTATTTCAAACATGCGCACATTCTGTCAGCCTTATTTTATTTTGTCTCTCGGTTACAAAGCTAGGAAGTGTGGCTGGTTGCTTACCTGGTGACCGTGCTTTCCATCTCGATTAAATTCTCAAGCCACATTCCAGGGAAGTGTTGCAGGATGTGACCTATTCAACATCCGACAGAAGCGAATTTGAACATTCTCGCTTTGCAACGCCAGAGCATTTCATGCAGAAATGCCACAGAAATAGGGCATCTCTTTGATGAAAAGAGATTTAGATGATGGAGTCTTTTCATTACATTTTCTCTCAGGGACTGGATAGGCCTCCAAGTTGGGTTTGTAGGGAGTTATCCCCTGTCCACCCCAGGCACTGGTCATGTTTTTCTGCTCCTGTCCTAGGCCACCTTGGGGATGTGCTCAGGCCTGCTTCCCACAGATGAGCCAGGGGAGGCCAGCCTGGTGGGGATAGACAGCCCAGCAACTGCGCGCATCACTGACTTCGAGCGCTGAGTCTGGGCTACCCATTGAGAGCACCTGGGGCACTTTTGAAATAAACCCAGGCCAGGGCCCCGCCCCCAGAGGCTCTGTTTTAATTATTCTGAGGATGAGTGGGGTCCAGTCATCAGTATTTTTCTGAAGCTCCCAGGTGATTCTAAGCTAAGGCGGAGAAACACAGACTTGAACTTTCTCGACCTAGAACCTCACCTGTACCTTAGAGCAGCACTTCTCACGCTGCCATGTGCACACACATCCCCTGTGCGTCTCATTAAAATGTAGATGCTGAGCAGGGGGTGGGGTGGGGGCCGTGGCTGAGATACCTCGGTTCTAACACGTTTCTGGGTAAGGCCAAGGCCGCTAGTGAGGGGCCCACCTGAGGACCCAGCTTGGATCAGCGTCTGAGTGATTTCTTTTCTTTTCTTTCTTCCCCTTCCTCCTCCCCTTCTTCCTCTTCTCCTTCTCCTTCTTCTTCTTTTAAAGCAATCCAATTCTCAAAGTGTAGGAAAGGATTTTTTTTTTTCTGGATAAAGGAGAAAAATAAACTGGTTACTTAAGTACTCCTCTTTTTCAAACTTGAAACCAGAAGAAAACACCAAGCACCCCTTTGTCCCCCCTCACCTGCCCCTCCGAGTTCCAGCTGCTGTCTGCGACCGTGGACTTGGGAAAATGTGACAGGAAGGCCCGGCCAGCTGTCCAGAGACTCGGGCGTCTGCCCATGTGTGCCCAGCTGCCCCTGCGGCTTTAGTCTGTGGCACATTAAGCTCTTGCCCTTTTAACAATGGGAAACACGAAATGAAGTGATAAAGAGAGTTTCAATTTAATTCTTCCAGAAGGACATAAAGATTAAAGGTACATAGACTGATATAAAAAAGGCAGCTGGATTCACTAGGAGCTTCCGGCTCTTATTTCTTTCCCAATTTCCCTTCTCCTCCACTCTCACGGTTTCGCCCCAATTTTGTGATTTAAAAAAATACCAACAAGTTAAAGTGATGAAAATAAGCAAGAAGACTACCTGTTATAAAATATAATTACAAATCTTAACCCCTAATCTGACCTGTAAATGGCATATACCAGTCTAAAATATCGTGCAATATTTTTGATATCCAAATCCATAGCACTTATTTTTTTAATCAGAAAATCCATGCACAAGATACAGTGTGCTGCAGGGCTGCGTGTGAGGAGCCCTGGTCTCTACTTCCAAGCCCTCTTGCCAGGGTCAGCCATTCTGCGGCATTTCTGTTGTTCGTTCTTCATTGGTTACCCCCCAGAACTACAAACAATGTGTTTATAGAAGTTTTCCCCTTGATCGGTCAACTTCCGAATTACCTCTGACCTTTCCGCTTTGGACGATGACGGTTCTGAAAAGCTGTCTGCAAGACCTTATAACCAGGGTCCCCGAGCCCCCTCCCTGGCTCATGGAGCATCGAGCAGAGACGGAGAGATGCCCGCTCCCACGCCTGGGTGTGGGTCATCTCAAAGAGAAGAGGGATAAAAATGTGTCAGCCTGAAGTCAGATGGGTTGGCGTGGGCCATGAGAAAACCGTGGCTGGGACTCCCACAGGGTGGCGCTCGGGGAAAGCCAGCCGGGGGGTGGGGGGCGAGAGCGTGCAGCCGGGCGAGGGCAAGTGGGGTGTGAGCTCTGGTGAGCTTGGTGTGGGTGAGCAATGTATGTGGTCTCCAAGGAGGCGAGTTATGTCTCAGACGGGAGATAGAAGAACGTGGCATCCGGGACAGTGCAGGCCCAGGCGAGAGCCTGCTGCAGAGGGTGGACAGAGCTGCATGCGTCAAGGTGCCACGCCTTGTCGTTTGGCAGCGCCCAGCATGAAGAGACCTCCCTGTGTTGGGGCGGATTAAAGGGGAGAATAACAGCATGAGGCCAAAGAAAAGAGGCCGTTTTGAATCAAGACTTCAGATTTCCTGAGGCTTCTCCCATCAGAGCCAATATCTCCTCCCCTTGAATCTGGGCAGGCTTGTGACAGCCTTGGCCGGCAGAGTACGAAGGAAGTGACATGGCGTGAATTTAAGTCCAAGTCAAAGGCTAGGCAGCTTCTCTTTGTCTGTGGGAACAGTGGCTCCTGGAGCCCTGAGCTGCCACATAAGGATTCCAGATACCCTATGACCGCCGTGCTGGAAATGCCATACATGGGTTCTCCAGTTGAGGGTTCCAGCCAAGCCCAGTCTCTCAGCCATCCCTGCCAAGGCCCCAGACATGTGAGTGAAGCCATCATGGACCCTCCAGACCAGACCATCCATACACTGAATGTCACCAAGTGCCCTCTATTGATAACACGTGGAATAAAAGGATTGCCCAGCCAAGCTCTACCTGAACTTCTGGCCACAAAATCATGAAAGGTGATAAAACAGTGTTGGTTTAAACCACTAAGTTTTGGTGTGAGTTTGTTGCACAGCAAGAAACAACTGGAACAAAAAGATAACACAGAATAAGAGAAAAGAGAACAACATCTAGAAAAATCAGAGCAAGAACATACTTTTGAAAATATTCCGGAAGGCAGGAATGCAGGATCCTCTCCCTCTCTCTCTCTCTCTCTGTCTCTCTCTGCCCCTCTTTCTCTGTCTCTGTCTCTGTCTCTCTCCCCAGGACACTGTGTATCATCCTCATTACGGTCTCCATCACAGGAGCCAAAGACATTCGACAAGCAGAGTCTGAGCTGAGAAGCCCACAGGGTGAGATGAAAAGGGAGATGGGGAGTAAGAAAGGATTGATGTTAAATCCCCATCAAGAGACAGACCTGCTTCTGTACAAGTTGGTGATATCAGCTGAAGACCAGTCACAAAGCTCCCCTGGAGGGTGGAGGCAAAGGACAAAGGGATACATTGGGTGCCAGAGACAAGAAGATATGCTAGAGGTGGAGGCCATGCCTGGACAGTGCTTCTCCCAAAGAAGAGGCCCAAACACATGGAATAGAGACAATAAAGATATGCTAGAAGAAAACTTTCCTTACCTGAAAACATCATCCAGTTGACCACATTCTTGGCAAAATCAAAGAAGAATTTTCTCAGCTAGTTACATTCTGATGAAATTTTGGTTCTGTGAGAACGATAGGGAAAACAATGAACAAACTTCAAGAGAAAAATAGCAGATTACCAACCCCCCCTGCAGAAAAAAGAACAAAAATAAGGCAAGCATCAAAAACTTACCTCTCCAGCCTTTAGTGGTTTAAGAAAATGAAACTGGCCACTCAGAATTTTGAAGAAAATGGGCAATTCAGTCATCACATGCTCGCCTAAGTGTATTCTATTGGAGGATGACAAAAAGTGTTCTTTGTGGGCCAGGCCTGAGAAAGAGGATCTTCCGTGGTCTTTAATTTGCACTCTGTATAACGGAGACAGAAAAGAACTGGACACAGTAGTATAAAAGGACACATGGCAACACCACAAACAATTTAAAAGGTAATCCAGGGGCTTCCCTCGTGGCGCAGTGGTTGAGAATCTGCCTGCTAATGCAGGGGACAAGGGTTCGAGCCCTGGTCTGGGAAGATCCCAAATGCCACGGAGCAACTAGGCCCGTGAGCCACAACTACTGAGCCTGCGCGTCTGGAGCTTGTGCTCCGCAACAAGAGAGGCCGTGACAGTGAGAGGCCCGTGCACCGCGATGAAGAGTGGCCCCCGCTCACTGCAACTAGAGAAAGCCCTCGCACAGAAATGAAGACCCAACACAGCCAAAAATAAATAAATAAGTAAATAAAGACGCTTTCATTTTAAAAAAAAAGGTAATCCAAATCATTTTTATAAATCTGAGAATAAATCCAAGATGGGCAATAATGAATCTTACTCTAATCTAATCTAATCAAAACCGAGTTCTTGAAAATAGGGAGAGAAGTGGCCAAGGAGGACTATGCAGTGTCTTAAATGGGGAAACACAAAGGCAATGTTTCATTCTTGACTCTTAAATTTAGAGGAAATAAGGTTAAAGAATGCTTTTGAGCAGCCTAAATAAATTCACCTTCCAAAAACCGGAGAAGATAAAATGGAAGAAAACATCCTTCATGTAACCAGAGGCAAGAAAAGAAAGAGAATAGCCACGATGCTTACACTTGAAAGTATGAACCAGAATGGCATAAGGAAAAAAACCTAACAGTTGTAACAGCGAGTGTCGTGGTTTTAAATTGCCCCCATTACAAGACCAAGGATCTGTTTTTACAGGGACGTCGAAATACAAGAGGAATACGAAACCAACCACACTCAGAGTTTAAGAGTGAAAAGATAGTTCCAGGGGCACCAACAAAAGATGTCAAGCAAATTCAAACAGCTGTTACGAGCAGCAGCAATAGTCATATCCAGCGAAGCAGAATCAACTGGAGAAATAAAAGCTCTGATCCTGACAAAGGGTGAAATTCGTGACGACGACGTGGAGGTCACGAGCCCGTTACATGGGACAATGTGGTCGTGTCACAGAGTGTATCACAGGACAGAAGTGCACCTGCAGCATGACGTGCAGTTCCTGGTGTCACACGTAAGGGAAGGAACCAGCTGAAGCACCTCCAGAGACAAGAGGTCACCCCGGATGTTTAGCCAGAGGGGCAAAGAGTCCGATGGCTGAGGGTGTTCGTGTAGAAATGAATTCGACTCGGACAGTGTGGCCCGGGAAGCAGATAACGACAGACGTCAGAAGCCATGGGACTACAGCACGCATCCATCCTAAGACACTACCTCCTAAGGGTCAGAGCCTCCGCCAAGAGGGACTGTTTGACCGGGTACAGCGGGCAGCCAGCAGGAGAGGTCAGAGCACCTGACCTAGATCGAGCACTGGCCTTGCACCACACCAGTGCTCCCTGAGGTCACCCTTGTGGTAACACCCTGAGCTCCCTGCCACTCCCACCCCCATTTCGCAGGTGAGGGAACCAAGCTGCAGTGGGGCTGAGGTCAAAGGTCAGACAAGACAACTTGTCCAAGGTCACACAAGGGTGGCAGACTAGGGGCTAGGGTTTGAGCCCAGGTGGTCTGGCTCCAGTTCTTCGCCACTGCCTATCTCTCTCCTCTCTCCCTCTCTCCCTTTCTCCTTCCCCTTGCCTCCTCCTTCCCTCCTGCCCTCTCCCATCCATGTGGTGCAGAGGTTACACTGGATGGCTTTAAAAGTCTTCACAACTCACAAATTCTAGAACTTACTGTTTATAGCTAGAGTCAAATAAACAGTTTTTTTTTTTTTAAGTTTCTTTTTTTTTCTCTCTTTAAAAATATCTGGAGAAAAGCAACCTCAGTTCTGGTAAGGTGGCTTCCTGGTGTCCTCAAGAACCCAGGCCCTTCTGTCTTTTGTTCTTCCGCCTTTGGAATGTGGCTTCCATCCTCAGCATCTTGTGGTGACTGCTGTGGTTCCAGCCATTTCATGTGCAAGAAGCAGGAAGGAGGAAAGACTAGAGAAAAATGACTTTTCGAGTTGCCCTCCCCCTGCCCCCGCAAGGACACCTGCTTTTCTCTCTTGACCTCTCAGGTCATGAGTTGGGAAATGTTCCAACTGGGCATATGTCCCAGGAGTCTGTTACTAAGAAAGAAAGGGAGACAGGATATTGGGTAGGCCACCAGCATCCCCTGCTGCCATGTTAACTTGCCAAGGAGAATGGGGTGGCCAAGGGGCTCTCACCAGCAGGTGATTCTCCGTCCCAAATCATCTGGAATGGTTGAGAAGTGTCTGCTTCTCTCCAATCACGACTCAGTGCCAGTTCAGTGGTGGTAGAGAACGCTCTGCTTCGGGGAGCCAGCGCTGATGGTGCGTCTTCAGTAAATGTGCCCACACCTCCTGTCGAACTCTACTCCCTCCTATCGAACTCTACTCCTTCCTATTGAACTCTACTCCCTCCTTTTGTTGATGACATAATATGATTTTTCCCCATAGATCCTTCTTGATGTATTGAGTTTTGCTAAACTCTGTGTGGACAAATTAATTAGCTTTGGGATTTAAAATTCTAGCTCCAGTTTTGCCTATTTTGTGAAATGCCACCATGCGAACATGAAAATATATTATTCCTTTAGTTTCTCTAACTCTTTATAGTTAAAAATGTGCAAAAACAACTCCACCCATTTAAGTGCATGGAAGAATTATATGGATTATCAGAACGCAGTTACATTTCAGGATTGTAGCAAACTAATTCTCGTTTTTGACCTTCTTCCTTTCCCCCCCCTCTTTTCCTTGTTTTTTCATCTGAACACCCACTATTTGGAATATAAGTCATTGAAAGTTTTATAAATTGAATGGCTCTCAATTTGTTCTTCAGCCCTGCCTTTTTCTGCTAAGGATTTTTCCTGACTTGTTAAAGCATGATTTACTAAACTGGTATAATGTTACCCCAATTTCATTTTCTCTTATACTACAATGCTTGTTGTAGTTCTGGTAAAGTTTCAAACCTCCGAAGCACAGTATTCAGTATTGTGCACTTTAAACCATTCACCAAAGCCCTCAATGGACTGCTTTATGATAACCATGAATATACTAATGCCAAAATTTTAGTGTGATATTGCTAAATAAATTATATTGCTAATAAGAGCTTTCCTCCACAATTTTAGTTGTAGTAAATGACCACTACTTATTGGGTTGTTCCTTTTTACTAAATATCATTTTACTGCAGCCTCTTCATGGAGAAAGGACATCCAGCTTTAAAAATAGATTCTGTTTTTTTTGTTTTTTGTTTTAGTCCAGCCTGAAATTGAATTAAATACATCACAGCCATGTGCCAAGGCTTTACCATTTCTCTTGAGGAAGGATATACCCGAAAGTTTCCTAAATGTCATTTGGGGTTTAGTGAAGCCCCACGTGTCCGGGCACCAGCCGGCATTCACATCCCCCAGCACAGCAGGCATTGCCCGCGGTTGTCGGGGAGGAGGGGCCTCCTCAGAGCCCGTGTTAGTCTCTGCTGCCAGTGAATGTTTTGCCCTTCGTGGCTGTAGAAGGAGTCTGGCCTCACATCCTTAGGCCTCACGCCTCAAATGTGCAGGACGGCTGGTGCGGGGCCTCTAACAGCAGCCGAGCTGCCTGGGAGTCTTGCCCTAGGTTCTGGCCTCGTTATCTCCCATAATCTCCACCTGCCGCCAAATAAACCTCGGAGGGGCAGCACAGGGGCCCACTGGGCACACCCGCCCCACTGTGCCGTTTGACTTGGCTTCCACAATGGCGTCTGTTTGCTCGATTTTAATTGAACCAAAATAATGAACAAATCAGGAGTCCACATAAAGAACCCAGGTATCTGGCATTTCTCGAGCGATCAGATCTGGCCACCCTGAACCCCTGCTCTACCCTGACAATGACTGGATGGCGTTGAGTCACGGCTGAACGCTCTGGCTGGGGCCTGGGCGTCCAGCTTGTCACGGCATCCTGGACAACAAGGACAAGAGTTGGCCATCATCCGTTATTGGGTTTGTGCTGTTGCTTTCCCTACAGCAGAGGAAAGCGTCTGTCTTCACTCACGTCTATGTCAAAAGCGAGGGAACAGGAGCTATACTGGGAGGGCTCTGTGTTGAGAGAGAGAGAGAGAGAGAGAGAGCACTTCTTTGACAAAGTGAAAGATAATCCTATGATTTTCACAAGTAAGTAGTAGCCCACTTCCCTCATTTGGTGGGTAGACCCTCTATGTGCTTGAATTTCAATCCCTTGATATAATTGCCTCGGTGCAGATTGTTTTTACCAAAAAGAGCGACATCAAATCCAGTACCACGTGCTCTTCTGTGGCCCCGCCCCCCTTGCAGGAACAAGCGGGTCCTGGGTTCCCTCCCCTTGACCCTGGCCAGGCCTCTGTGAAGACCTCCGTGACTGAACGTGGCAAGAGAGGCCCTGCTGGGCTCCCAGGACCAGGGAAGAGAAGAATGTGGAGCTCTCTGGAATGCTACCCTCTCCCAGGACATGTGCCCCGGAACTCAACCCCCCAGCCCCCCAGCCGTGAGGAAGCTCAGACCACAGGGAGAGGCCCCATGTGATGTTCCGGCTGACAACCCCAGCTGGGATCACAGCCAGCACCAACTGCTAGACATAGAGTGATGACTTGTCATCTTTTTAAATACCCACCATGTTTTCTTGGGGAAAGAAAAAGGATTGAGAGAGTTTATCTCCAGGTGATTCCAGCCCCCGGCCATCAGGTCACCACCCCCAGCCTTCAGGTCTTCCCAGCTGAGGCCTCCAACATTGCTGAACAGAGGCAAACTGTCCGCCACCATTCCCTGGCTGCATGGCTGACCTACAGAATCTGTGAGCCTATGGAATGGGGGTTTGGCACTACCGAGCCTTGGAATAACTTGTTACGCAGCATCAGATGACCAGGGCAGCTCCTTCTGAGAATTAGCTCCAAGTGGTCATTTCACCTGTTTGGTTTTTTTTTTTTTTTTTGGTAATTAAGACCTGATTATATCTGGAGACAGAAAAAGGCACACCTGTACTGGGTATTGCTTTGTTTATTTTAATTAATTAATCAATCAATCAATGAATTAACTCATTCCTTGTGAGCGCTTCACCTGTTACCACTGAAATAAGCATCTCTCTGTAACGTATCTCAGGTCCCACGCCCTACAGGGGCTGACATTAGTCAACACCCGACAAACAGAGAAGTTCTGAACAGCAGTCTGCGGCAGTACACGGGCCCGGTTCCCTGCAATCATTTCACCCTCAACGACGAAGAAGATTGCTTGAAGGCCCTGACTTGGATCAGGAACAACTCCATTGCTGCAGAAGGTAAGGATGCTGGTAACTGTGTATCTTTTCAGAACAGCATTTTATTTTTATAATGAGTCTTATTCTTCGTCTAGTTCCAGTATATAATTAGTGCCTAATTAATTCCAACCAAATCATTCATCTGCCATGCTTTGTTTTCCAGATTAATTTACAACTTGTCATTTTTGGATACCCAGCATGTTTGCTGGGGGAAAGTAAAAGGCTTGAGATAGTTTAATTATCTATAATTATTTTATTACACAAAAATGAATATCCAAAGAGCAAAGCATGGCTAAAATCATTAACTAATTAAAGAATAATTTAATAAGCAAACATGTTTAGCAATTATATGGAAAATATGACTCCTTTTATGAAGCTGAAAAGACCTCGGAAGAAAAAGAAAGGTCTGAGTTGGAAGGGCTCTTTTCTTTCACAACCCATTGTTCTCCCTCGTGGTTGCCTGCACAGTCCTTCCCACAAATGAACATATTCGAGTTGCCTACCACTTCCTGAAGCCAAATGAGAGAGTAAAACATTTGTACAAATTGTTTTCTCAAGCATCTTCCTCTCTATTGCTTGGGTTAATGGAAATTGTTTGACTAGTAGAATAACTAGAACAGGGCCTGGCTGCCTATTTGTCTTTAATTGAAACCTGGAGAGTCAAGTTTCAGAGATGACTTACTGCAGCCCCTTCATTTTACCGAAAGCGCAGGGAGGATCAGGGACTTGGTTGGGTTATACAACTACCTGTGATGGGCTGGGCTTCTAACCCAGACCTTTGATTCAGTCCAGGGATGGAAAAATCAGTAAGTGACTGGAGTGTGGAGATCAGTATATAAAATTAAATATATTAGTTTATTGAATGTATTTGTTTAAATATAATTTCATTATGTTAGTTAATATAATTAATATATTAAAATTAAATATAGTTTCTTCTGATTTTTGGTGGAAGATTTAGGTGTTAGTTAACTTTCTGTCAAGTTTCTACATTTACTTCATTAAAACTCAAAAATAGGTATCAAAGGATATTCGATACATTGCTGAATTCAGTTTGTTAGTACTTAGAGGCTATTTGCATCTAAACTCATGAGTAAGATTGGCCTGTTTTCTCTTGTATGCTTTACTTGGCAAGTTTTTGGAATCAAGGGTATGCTAGTCTCACACAGTGTTTTGGGAAAGCTTTCCATATTTTTGGTGGGTCAGAAATACTTTGTATAACCTAAAGGTTGGACAGGAATCACCCATAAAACCAGCTGGGTCTGGAACCTCTGGGCAGAGGTGGGATATATAGATATATACTGGGGACCCAGAATAAAAACTTGTCAAAGTATTCAATATTTTAATTTTTGCATTAAAACTTGGTATTATTTTCAGTTTTGCATCTGTATGTGTTTAAACCTGTTTCAATATTTTAGTCATTCTTTAATCATTGCCCGATGACCTAAGTACACTTAGGGAATTCTCTGATCTGGGGGTCGGCAAACTTTTACTGTAAAGGGCCAGATAGCAAAAATTTTAGATTTTGCAGGCCATATGGTCTCTGTCCCAACTACCCAACTCTGCTGCTCTGGCAAGAAAGCAGCCACAGACAATATGTCAATGAATAAGCATGGCTGTGTTCCAATAAAACTTTATTTACAAAAATAGGGGATAAGTCATAGTTTGCAGAACCCTGCTTTTATCCATACAATTTGTGACAACTCATTACCATTTCTTCAAGTCCACACCTCAAAATGTAACTTCAGCTTGCTGAAAGCACAAAAGCCAATGGTCCAATACAAAATATACATTATGTCTTAGGAATGTGCCCAGTCCTGTTATAATGCAGTGTTTTAATTGAACTGTTGGCTGTTTTGAATGTTAGGATTCAGGAGCCTTTTGACCAAGGAAAGGGCCTTTGAACGTGGCAATGCAAGTTCTTACAGTTGAATGCTTATGGCAGAGAACTTAGAAATTCCAATGTAAGAAGCTCTTGGTTTTCAGATGGGGGAATAGCATCCAGCTATCGTGTTGCCTTGACTAGCGGTCGAAGATGGTGATACTCTGGTGCCCACTTAAAGGGAAATAAATGCTTTTGCAAGAGTTAAGAGTGTCTCCCATTAACCATTGCATAAAACCTGTGCGTGCCTGCTTTTGTCCACTGAACGGCCAGGTTAGGGAGTTTATAGACATTAGTTTCTTGTCCTAAAAGTAGGCTGTTTTCCCCAGGTCCAGTGCTTAATGACACCCCCAGGGCATCTCCCAGGTAGGTGGTCCGAACACTCAGATGCTGGGCCCAGGCTCTGGGAGGCATCTGAGAAACAGACCCAGCCAAGTTCATTCAACTTAGGGTAGTGACCCTTTTCAAATGACTATAAGGAAAGTTGGAAAGAAAAATGTTAACCTCCTGCCTTGAGGAAGCTCTTTCTCTTTGTAGTTTTTCCATAATTAGAGTCATATTCAGACTTGAATTTAATTAGTGCCATTCCAGATATCTTCCTCACATGGGCTGCTATCAGGATTAAACGAGATAAATAAGATATTACACGTCCAGCTCAGGGCAGCGTCTTTTACGCAGTAGGAGTTCAATCATAGGGGCTGTTGTTAGCCTTATTACTACTACTACCGCTACATGTGATAGGGTTGTTTCTCCAGGGTGTAGGTCTCAGCCCCTGCCATCCTGGTGATGGTACAGCCTAGCACAGTCTCTACACAAAAGATGGGGAGCCGTGTACACCAGGTACCAGTCTGGTTGTATAGAGGCATCGTGACCTTCATGAGAGCCCTGGAGGCTGTGAAGTTTAATCCTCCTCCTAAGAAAGGAGGATTTGAGCTCAGCCTTAAAGAAGGGCAGGATAGGGGCTTGTCTGGTGGCGCAGTGGTTAAGAATCCGCCTGCCAATGCAGGGGACACGGGTTCGAGCCCTGGTCCGGGAAGATCCCACATGCCGCGGAGCAACCAAGCCCGTGCGCCACAACTACTGAGCCTGCGCTCTAGAGCCCGTGAGCCACAACTACTGAGCCCGTGTGCCACAACTACTGAAGCCCGCGTGCCTAGAGCCCGTGCTCCACAACAAGAGAAGCCACCGCAATGAGAAGCCCGCGCACCGCAATGAAGAATAGCCCCCGCTTGACGCAACTAGAGAAAGCCTGCGTGCAGCAACGAAGACCCAACGCAACCAAAAATAAAAAAATTTTAAAAATAAAAATATTTTAAAAGGCAGACATTGCTGAAAAAAAAAAAAGAAGGGCAGGATAAGCAAAGGAAGAGAGAGGTTGGGGGAGTTTGATTTGTATCCAAAGACCATGACCCAACAACTCAGGCCGGGCAGACTCCGTGAAGGGCAGCAGTGGGAGGGGAAGGTGGAGGGTCCAGGGGAGTCCAGGTTTAACTGGTCACTTTTTAGAGGCTGGGGAACCAGGCATGATGCTGTGTACAAAACAGCACGGCAGGAAGGCAAACTCCCATCTCTGGCACCCACGGCGGCAGAGAGAAAGCCCTCGGGGAAGGATGGGTCAGGGCTGGAGTGGGGCAGCCGTTCAGGCGGGGGCGGGCTGGAAGCAGCCATCTCTGATCCATTTGAGGTCCTGCTGGCACAGCCGCATCTAGCTTATTTCCAAGTCAGTTATGGGCTGATGGTATTTGAAGCTGGAAACTGGAAGTTGGCACTTCATGAAAACGAGGAGCAGGGCTTTGTTCCCACATCCATTACCGTCATTCCGCCTGTCAGCCCCTGGTTTCTAATAACACCAGAAAGAATGTGGACATTTTTCATGATAGTTAGCTTTTGCTCCCTCAGTGCTAATTTTCCTTTTTCTCAATAGTTCAGGCTGGGGTTGGAGGGAGGGAGCTGAAGATAGGGCCCTTCTCCCAAGAGCCTGAGAAAAAAACTCCTGTGTCTCACGGGCTGTGATTGGGTCGAATGTCCATCCAGGAATCACACCCCGAATCCTGGGAAACTCCAGGCCTAACTTTGAAGCACACAGACTCGAGAGGAGGGGCTTGTTTGCTGAGGACGGTGGAGGGATTGTTCTAGAAGAACGGAAGGATGCTATGTAGCAGAAACAATGGATTTTTTTTTTTTTAAATAGGAGGAGGTTAGCTTTCCTCTGAACTTCTGCCCCTTGAAAAGGCACAGATATCTCCCCCAAAGCATCAACACTCTCCCCCGCCCCTGTCTCCGTTTTATCATGTCTTCCTCTGCTTCCAAAGGAGAAACAGTTGTTCTGTGATGGAATTAGTCCAGTCTGAAGGAAATTGTTTATTGGTCTCTGGAGTTGGATGAGTTTATAGATGTAAATTATCCTAAACTATTAGAACTGCTCCAGTATCCTGGAGAATAGCTGACATCACTGGCTTTCAACTGCAAAAAAAACCTTGAGGGTTTAGCCGGGGGGGTTCAGAGAGAACCCAGCAACCTAATACATTATAACAGTTTATGGCATTAATTGAAACTAATTGAAATTCATCTGCTATTACCTCTGTACTTTCCATGAAAATGAAAAGTAGGATGAAAGTAAAGTACAAAAAAATACACCGCCTTGATGGCCTGAAATGGATCAATTATTTTTATCTTTAGCTAAATACAGTTTACTGCCTTATTAAAAGCATGTTTGTAAGAAAAGTATAACATTAAAATTCCAGTGCATGAATCACCGAACAAAGCCTTTGTTATGCTATATCTAATACATTCTTCCCTTTTTATTTGACAGAGCAAAATGAGATGTGTCATAGAAATCTTATGCTTTGACTTATAAAAAGTAAAAAGAGTATTTTCTGGTCTATTCATGAACATAATATGTTTTTTAAGTGTGTGTTTATTTCACAATGTATTAATATTCTAGGGTATCTATTTAAAATTCTTTCATTATCTGGTTATTCCCTAAAGTTAATAATACAGATACAATGCCGATTAGAGTGGTTTTTAAGGAACATGTTATATATCCATCTGCAAATATAGTGCAGTGGTGTGAGCACTGGTTCTGAAATCAGACCTGGCAGGTCTGAGTTCTGCTGAACTATCTGCTGCTGTGTGACCTGGAGCTTCTTACTTAACCTCTCTGTCCTCAGTTTTCTGGAGAGCATAATAAAACTTTTCTGGTGGGCCTGTTCTGATCTTACATAATCTCTGTTTCTTTTGAAGTGGAAAGGAACCATAGTTCTTCATTAAAATACAATGGAATATGTAAATATACATACAATAATAAAATAATTTAAAATACATAAATTATAAAATGTAGTATATAATTCTTATTTTCTCTGGTCTTAAAAATGCAATAACTGTGAAGAAAAATTCGTATTAATATCTGTGTGCATAAATCTTGAATTTATTTCTTATCCTCTTGAGATGTGAGTTCCTGGCCAGAATGCCAGATCAGAAAATCCTTCCCTTTTCTCCTTTCCGAGTGATTGTTTTCTTCCTGGAGAATCCTTCATCTTTACATCTTGTGTGGGCTTGCCTTATTTTGGTGGTCACACAATCAGAGTTGCTGGTGTATTCATTTACACCTTCAACAAGAGCGTATCAGAAAGCAAAAGCATCACCTTCACGTTCATGCCAACATTTCAGACGGCTGGTCTTAGCGCTTTTTCAGCCTGAGGTGGAGAAGTGACAGCTCACCCAGGTGGTGATAGGAATCATCACGCCCCCTCTTCCTCCCCAGCTGGGCCCCTCTTTCCTTTGGAAGCTCCCTTGCACATTCTGTCCCAAAGGTCGTTGCAGGCAAGCGTGAGAGAGAGACTGTGCGCCCCTTCCCGCCAACTTTAACTCCAGGGGCTTTTACAAGGTCGTCTTTTCACCACTGTGCCCTCCTTGTACTCTGCCTCCCAATTCTGCTCTGCACTCTCAGTAACGCATAATTTATCCCCTAGAAGGAGCAACAAAGATCGGCCTCCCATGAAAACTGGTATAGTTCTATTCCATTGCCCCCTATTGAAAATCCACCCAGACTGTTCGAATCATGAGTTATCATTTGCCAGTTCAAAGTAGGGCCGCCCACCACTTCCCCTCTGTCACCCATCAGGTCAAGTGCAAAGACTGGTTGTTTCTTATCTGTTAAGTAAACTGAGCTGCTGTGAAGAAGACAGTGACCAGATCTCTTAGCATAATACTGATATCCAGGGGGAAATCCTCAGCTTTTCCACTCTGTTTCTTCCACATATGCATAGAAACTTCCAAAGAATATATGCGAAATCCCAACTAGATAAAGGAAGCCCCTGCAATGTGTCACCTCCTTCAAAGTACTTGCAAAGACTCCGTGAGTTACAGAGCACCTAAGTGGTGGAAATGCATGAGCTGAATGAATCTTTAATGAACCGGGGTTGTCTGACCTCTTAAGCCCGCTGTAGATGACAGATGCCGTGGGTTCCACACACCCTGGGGCTGCCCCCCTTCCTCCACCAGCCGTCAGGATGTTCTGCGCCAGCAGGACCCCAGCCACCCGCCTGGTCCACTCGGAGTGGGACACACTGTCAGACCCAGCGTCGCCCTTACAAAGCCCTTTGCAGTGTTGTTATTCACGGCCCAGTTCCCCCACCCCTCCCCCACCTCACAACCACTTTTTCTCACCTGCTTTTAAACTCTTGCTTGCTTCTAACTCAGCCAGCGATGGAAGAAAATCTATTTCTCTGAGGCGTTCTGGGTTCTCTCTCTCTGCCCCCTCCCTTTCTTTCTCCGTTTCCTTCCCTCTCCATCTTCCCTCTTTGATTTGGCCCCAAATTCACCCAGCTGTCCGCAGCGTGATAGTTACACAAGGGCTCACCTCCCTGTAAAATATCCTTGGTCCCTCGGTTTAAACTGCACCAACATGGCAGGAGTATTATTTTATACTGTCGTGTTGGAGACACACACTGTTTTGGTTACATTTAGGATCGTGTAGGATTTCGTGGGCTAGAAGGGAAAACTAACAGCCAGATCTAACATGTTTCTGTGTTACACATCTCAGGTATACAACCCATCCTGTGGCTGGACTGGTCTTGTAGTGCCAACTTAATAGTGAACACCAGGTCGAAGTACGTAGTAGGAAAACCTGACCAGAGTGAGGGTGTTCTGCGGTAAATATCGACAGGGCCCAAAAGGAAAGCCCAGTTAGTTTCGGATCAGCAAGCTGATAAAGCTCAAACACTCATCCGTGTATCCGGTCAGGAAACGTTTTGTCACACCCATTGCAGGCCAGGCTCTGTGTGAGGCCCCAGGGTGGGCAGCGTGGGCAGGGTGAGCCTGAAGTCCTCCCCCAGGTAAGCCAGGGCGTGTAAACTGCTGATGCAAGGAAGGCAAGGCAGAGACGGCCTCGGGCCTGCAGGGACCTCACCTGCCGGGGGCTGGACCTTCTGCTGGGGCCCAGGTACAACCACAAGCACAGCCCAGTCCAGGGGGCTTCAAAAGCCCTAGTTCCACCCCATCCATGCTAGTAAAATTACTCTGATAAGTATAAGTAATCATATTTTTATACCTAGATTGATTTGTCCCGAAACGAATACATTAATAATCAAAATCTTTGTCTGCTAGCTTTTGTCCTGGGGACTCCCCAAAATATGACTTTGCTTATCCTATGAATTATCTTCATGCTTATATTTTTACTGTTAGCTTATATGTTTTTATTTTACTTCATGCTTATATTTTTACTGTTAGCTTATATTTTATTTTACTTCATGCTTATATTTTTACTGTTAGCTTATATGTTTTTTATTTTTACTGTTAGCTTATATGTTAGCTTATATTTTTACTGTTAGCTTATATGTTTACTGTTAGCTTTTACTGTTAGCTTATATTTTTACTGTTAGCTTTTACTGTTATTTTTACTGTTAGCATGCTTATTTTTACTGTTAGCTTACTTACGGGCATTTGCTTGAAGCCAATGTTATTGGTAACAGTTCTAAATGTTATTGTTACTGGTAATAATAATAATAATAATAATGGATTGTGTATTTTTTTTAAAGAATTTAGATAGGGGGCCTGGCCCAGAAAGAGAGGTGTTACCAGAGATAACTTTTTATTTTCTTTTGGCCATGCTGCGTGGCTTGCTGGATCCCCGACCAGCGCTCGAACTCAGGTCCCTAGCAGTAAGAGCTTGGAGTCCTAACCACTGGACCACCAGGGAGTTCCTGGGATTGTGTATTAAAGTGCCTGGCTTTAGACCAGGTATATAAGAGTCACGAGATAAACAGGAATTGAATCTAAAAATTATTTACAAAGAAAAAGTGGGAAATGATATAGAAAGAACTCACAATTGCACAAAGATAATGGAAAGAATAATCCCCCCCAGAGTGGAAACATGTAAAAGGCAAGGGATCAAACTGGCAAAGAGTAACAGGCTGACTTTGTAACATTGGGTCTTGTTATGTATGTGGAGGAATGTGATTTGACCTGTGACATGTTCTTATTTAGGTAGTAAAAAAATTATAATGAGATTTTATTCTGTTTTGTGGGTAATGAGACAATGTAAGTAAATAATCATATAAAACACGTTTAGATGAAAAATTTTAGATGACATGATTTACTATGTGCCCAATATGAGTGTGATTTTGGACCGTTGTTCAGCAGATATGCACACACACACATCCCCGCTGTGGGCAGAGTGTGCTTCACCCCCTTGGGCGGGTGCGGGTGTGGCCGCATGACTTGCTTTGGTCAATGGAACATTAGTGGATGTCTTGCAAGGAGAGGCTTAGAAAGTGTCTGAGCAGTTGTGCTTGCCCGCCTGTGCTCCTGCACAGCTCCCGAAAGAGAATATGCCTCAGGTCACAGTTGGTCCAAAGAGGATGAGAGAGACATGGTGCAGATCTGACCCCAACCACAGCTTGGAGCCACATCAGCCAACATCAGCCAGCCCACAGACGTGTAGGCCAACCTGCAACAGGCTTAATGTTGTTTGGCATTGAGTTTGGGGGTAGTTTGTCATGCAGCATTATCGTGGCAATAGCTGACAGTTACAATAACTGAAGTCTCATATTTGGGGGAGGCGTTTCAAATTAAACTAAAAGATAGACAAAACTATTTAGAAGTTAGCATATCTATAAATAAACGTCTAATTTAAGTATTAGAGGTTTTATGAAATGTATGGAAGTCCTCATCCTCTCCAGCTGCCTACAATCTGTGGGCAACCCTGGCTAAACAACCCTGCATTGCTGGGGCTTCCATGAGCCTGTAATGAAAAAGCCCATCTCACAGAATAGTTACTAAAAGCCAACATGAAGGAGAGACTGGAAAAATATTAAACTCTGAGTTGCATGGGGCCTAAGCACTTAAATCTGTTTCACTGAAAATGAATATTGTTTTTGCATGCATATTTTAAAGGGGCAGAAGACCTCAAACCTGTGACAGTTTGAGGTTCAAGTTTTGGCTCTCCTGGCAGGCTAGTTCTTTGTTGTGTCAGACCGCCAGGATTCATGTTGCACAGCAGGTGGGAGCCTCAATAATTTAAGCAAAATGTTGGCTCTTTCAGCCAAGGAAAAGGCAGCTCACCCAGGAATGCTGCACTAGCGCGTCTGAATAGGGCGGCAATCAGAGCCCCCAAATCGGAGCGTCCTCGGGAACCCGGGAAAGAAGGACCCTGCCCCTGGCTTCCTTGCCCCCTTGGCTTTCCACGTTTGAGCAACAGGAAGTAGGGGAGGACTTTCCAGAAGCTCTTAACCTTAGGGAAGCCATCTGAAAGCTATTCCAGTTCCTTTCCTTCTAAACAAGTAAGACAAGCCATTATACGTCCTCTCAATTTTGGATCGAAATAGATTTTTGCATAATTTATTCCACCAAATTGAGTAAGTACACTTGCATTTATTTTGTCTCATGAAATTCCTCTTCATATCATTTTATAAACAGGAAGAAAAAGAGAGATAGATTCACAAATCTATCATTTTGTGGTAAAATTGTTACAGCTTGCCTGAAATGTGAGCCTACAGCAGTTTCTGTCTTTGTGAAGAGGTAATAATGCCAATTCAGTGTCAAAAAAAGCATATAAATAGCATATAATACATCTCACTCATGTAATAGGATCATTGGTCTTAAAACTTATATCATTAGTAGAAGAGCATATGTAATTACTTCTATAATATTTTTAAGAAATATAAATAAATCGTATAGACTGTTACCATCAAAATGCTCTTACACAAGGGAAATCTCTCAAAGTTATTTTGTGATTTTATTTTTCCTCACCAAAAGAATACCTGTCAATCTCTTTTGCTAGGTCTTGACACATTAAATCCTAAAAATCAGAATTTGAATCTTTATAAAATTATCTGTTGCAAAGCAGAATGTTCTAGTCTTTAGTTCTCAAAGAAAGAAAAATGTCCTTGAAATCAACACGATTCAACAATTAAGTATTAAAATATCCGTACCATCATGCACATGACAATTATTTTCACCATTGTCCTTTTCATCACTCAGGAAGAACTTGCACTTATTGCAAACTTTAGCCATTTTTCCCCTTAATAAGTGTAGCAAATAGGGAACAAAAACAAGGTAAAAGGTTTTATTCTCACCAGTTTCATTTAGCATAATTTCAACTTTCAAATTATAGGAACATAAATGAATGTCCTACTTCTGTGTTAAAAGTACTTGACTACTTTGTGGGATGTTGTGTGCCCATTCTTTGCTAAATTATCTTGGTCGCTGTTGCTAGGTAACACCGCTGGCTTCCTACAGCTGAAAAAAAATGAGAGGGTTGGAGGGAGCAATTCGGCATTATTAGCATTTGACTAATAAGGTTGTTGGGTTTTTTTAAAACTATGTATCTAAGCATTTGTCCCCTTCTCTAGGGAATGTCATCGTCTATGGAAACACAATTGACACATACACCACGGTGGAGACGCTCTTGAACTTGGGTGTGAGGGGCTCCTACATCCACCTGGTGCAGCACCCACCCACCTCCATCATCACCTGCATCAACAACTACGCGGTGGAGGGCGCGGTGGAGGATGTGCTCCGAGCCGCGGGGGTGACCATCTACCAGGACGCGGTCCTGGCTCAGTGGAACAATGGCCTGAACCCAGACCCCATCCACAGCGCCAGCTTCACCACACCCACCAAGCCCTTCCAGCTCCCGTGCTCCGTAAGTAGGTCCCCAGAACCTCACTCACCACCTCTGGGGGACTTGGGGTCTGAAAGGTGGTAGGTGGTGAATTTATAGTCACAGGGCTTTTTTTCCCCTAAACGTTCAGATTTTCTATTGCTGAGAAACAAGCCACCCAAACTGAGTGGCCTAAAACAACAACAGCCATTCCATATTCTCTCTCATGGTCCTGGGGCTGGACCGGGCTCCGCCAGCAGTTCTCCCTGGAGGTCTCTCCTGGGGCTGATGTCAGACTGGGGTTGGGGCTGGAATCGTCTAGAAGGTGTGTTCACCCACTTGTCCGGCTGCTGGTGTCAGATCAGCTTCAGGTGAGATTTGGACCTGAACACTTACAAACGGCCCCTTCATGGGACTGAGCTTCCCCTCTGCATGGTGGCTGGGTTCCGAAAGCAATGGGACAGAGACAGAGAGAGAGAGACGCAGAGAGAAAGAGAGAGAGAGACAGCATATCCCCTTTCGTGACCTAGCCTCAGAAGTCAAGCCGCATCCTTCCACCGCATTCTGTGCCCTAGAAGCACGTCACTAAGGCAGCCCACACTCAAGGGGAAGGGAACTGGACCCCACCTGTTCCTGGGCAGAGTGTCCGGGGGGCGGCTTTGAAGAGGGCCAGCCCCACTGAGAGCTCCCCATGTCCCGGGTACCACGCTGCACACTTGCAGTGCATTCTGTCCCCTCCTCACAACAGCTCTTTCAAGGGAAGCATCCCCACCTTACAGACGAGAACACCGTGACTCCACGTCAGCTGAGATCCCAACCCAGGCCAGCAGGGCCTCAAAGTCCATGCTGTGTCGACCTCCTAAGATTCTGGAAACAGCAATAGTGGATCTTCCCCCATGATGTATGGAGAGAGTACTTTGCTTGGGGTCTTGTCACAGCTCAGCTCACACCCTGCTCAGGAGATGAGCAGAAAGCAGGAGGGAGGAAGAAGGGAAAGGGGCCAGTTGATGTGACGGAGAAGCAGGAGACCCCTCCGAGAGAGGGGGCTGCGGTCCGAGTGAGTGCTGCAGCTGTGGGGGTCAAGGGCTGTGTTGGCAGTTGGGATAAAGGATGCCAGCAGCATCTAGTGGGCAAGCCGGCTGGGGACCCCCGTGGGGGCTCATAGCAGTCCCTCACCTGGCAGTAGGAGTGGGTCAGCCTAAGTCAGGGCTTCTCACCCAAGGGCCCCTATGGGCCACCCTCATCCCCCCAGAGTCTGGACTGGAGCTCAAGGCAGACCACCTGCACAGAGGGGGTTTCCCTGCCACCTCTCGTTTCATTCTGACAACCCAGGGGGATTTTGCATTCTGCTCTTCAGTACCTTCCTTTATTCCTTCACTCCACAAACATTTATTGGACACCTACTAGGTCTCAGGCTTAGTCCTAAGTGTGAGGGATATAGCAGTGAAAAAGACAGAAAAAGTTCATTTTATTTTAACATAAAAGTGACACCATCTACACATGTATGTCACAATACCTGTATAAGATAGGGAAAATCTACATCTTTTCACCGAAAGTTTCCTCCCAAAATGATGATCGTGGAAGATGTATGCCCAGGTTATCCTGGGCAACTCTGGGGGTGAACACATACCCTGCTTAGGGCGCATGGGTGCAAGGAAACCTCCCCCAATATCCAACTGAATACAGATCCTGTAGCAGCCCCTGCTGGCCTTCACTCTCCTGTCCAGGTCAGAATTGGAATCATGGCAAAGACATCTTGCAGATACTCTCAACTGCCTTGATCCAGCACACCTTCCTGCCCAAACTTCACCCTAAATGGATGAGTCGGACATTGGCCTGCTGTCCTCAGGTCCTGTCTCTGGCTTCCCCTGCTCTGCTCTGCACCACGACGAGGGGCCTCTACAGAGGACCCTCCCAGCCCCAGTTTCCCCCAACTCTCATCTGTGTTTGGCCAACAGTAGGTTGGCCAAACTGGCAGGAGATTAGAAACTGGAAGAAGGGAACAGTCAGGGTATTTGTCCCTCCCGATCATCAGCTTTGGGTGGCATCTCTGCCAGGGAATTAGGAGACTTTTGATGGGCACGAAGATATTCAGGATCTCCACTGCGGCCATGTGGTCATGGTGTCGTGGGCTGAATTATGTGCCCCCAGAGAGATACGGTCCTAAGAACCAGTACCTGTGGATGTGACCTTATTTGGAAATAGGATCTTTGCAGTTGTAGTCAAGTACAGAGAAGGTCATCCTGGTTTGGGGTGGGTCCTAACTCTAATGATTGGTGCCCTTACATGGAGAGAGAGACTTGATGACAGGGAGGAGGCCCATGAGGAAGAAGGCCCCATGCTGATGGAGGCAGAGATGGAGTGATGGCAGCCACGGGTCCTGGAGCAGCAGGGATGGCCAGCGACCACCAGCAGCTGAGGAGAGACGAGGACCTCTCTAAAGTTCTCTGTCTAGCCAGACATTTGTCAGTTGTATTGATTTTTTTTTCCCCCCCAAAGAACTGGCTTTTGAGTTTGTTAATTGTCTCCGTCGTCTGTCAGTTTTCTCTCTCATTGATTTCCGCTCTTAACAATTATGTTCTTTTTTCTGCTTGCTTTGGATCTACTTTGCCTTTCTTTTTCTAGTTCCTTAAGGTAGACCCTTAGGTCATTATTTGTAGAAGCATTTAAAGCAGATGTTCCTACTTCATATTTTCATCCACTGTGTACTATTCAGTTGGCATTACAGGAGCACGTGAGTTGTGTCTGAGAGGTCTGAGAGGTCTGTAACTCAGAACACGGTGCTCCCACGGACAGTGTTGGATTTGCTGATCCGACGTTCACTCTATTCCACAAACCCCTATGTCCCAAATGTAACCGTAGCATCAATGCCTACGCCAAAACCATATAAAATAATATGATAGAGGTACTGATAGTCTTTAAAACCCAGGAAAACAAGGGCTAGTATATGTATGTGCCCCTTAATAAAAGAGTCATTTTAAGTAGGAGAAAAACTGGGTAGGTAGAAGAACTTTGCGGGGATGCTAAAAGGGGCTGCTGAGCATTAATGGTCCTGTTTTTCATGCATAATTTCAATTCAAATCAAATGTCTTTCCTATTTTTCTATGAGTGGGAAGTCTGTTTCTATAGAGATGGGAAAGGAGTAGAGGAGAAAAAAAAAAAAGGAATAGAGAGACAGAAAGTTTCAGAGTCAGGGACTCAGAGAAATATATTTTTCTGTGGTCACTGAGCAAGGTTATAAAACAGAAAAATTTTTAAAGAGGTTTGAAAGAAAGAAGCTGCCTGGATGAGAGTAATTGGGATAGGATTAGACATCTGAGTGAACAGAGACAGGGAAAGGGGCAAAGGCCCTGCCGGTTTCCTGAGGGAGAAGAAAGGACGTCATAGGGATGGTGGATCTGAGTCCAGTGCTGTCCGATAGAACTGTCTGCGATGGTGGAAATGGTCCACGTCTGTGCAGTCTAATATGGCAGCCACCGCCACCTGTAGCTTTTGGGCATTTGAAATAGGCCACCACAACTGAGGGTCTGGATTTTAAATTTTATTTAATTGTAATTAATTTAGATTTAAATGTATATAGTCACCCGTGACTAGTGGCTACTGCAGTCTCATTTGTGGCTCATTCCTCATTGGCGCGCCATTCCTAGGTGTGGGGAAGGGCATGGAAGGGGGTTACCTCTGGCTCAGGACAGCTGATTTCTGTATGTAATGGGGCAAGTGAGGTGGGTAGAGCTGACGTGTGAAGGAAGCAGGGAGTGTGGTATCCACCAGTATGATGAGGACCCAGGTCATATGTCCATTTCTTAGCATGCTTTTAATAAGGTGGCAAACTGTGTTTAGGTAAAGATAAAAATGATTCAACTTAGCTACTTCAGTGACGACTGAAGACTTAAAAACAGCTAACTTGGACTGGTTTAATGACTTAACATCAATATGGAAGATGATCTCCAGATAAGTACGAGAACGCATTAAAATTTGGGCAGAGAATGGAGAGGCCTGCAGGTACCTTGTAAATTTTCACTGAATCAGCATCTGCCATCCCAGGGCAGGAAGTAACAAAGCAGGAGCCCAAACCTGGTGGGTACCAAGGCGGACGGGGCTTGCATCCTCTCTGGGGCATCCTGCAGGGAGGGACAGGCTTTCTGGGTTTAAAGGGGCAGGAATGGGGCAGCCTGAAGCCTCAAAACTGGACGAAGTGACCCCAAGAAGGAACCTGGCGAGACCTAAGTGTCAGACGCAGGAGAGGAAAATGGAAGGAGGCTGAGAAGGAGCGATTCGAAATGTCCGAGAATGAGGGGAAAGTGGTGTTTATGAATGTAAACCTCCTTACGGGGAAGAACGTGCTCTTGTGGGAGATATTCCACCACGTGGCACCCTCGCCACTGGATGTCTAGATTGAGCAATAAAAAAAAAGAGTGACATTGAGTGATCTTAATTTCTTCTTCATACCAAAGGTACACACACCATTATGACATACTTTTCGTAGATTTAGGTTTTCTTGTGTGCCCCAAATAATAAAATAGAGACTCTTCACCCTGTTGGGAAGGTACAGTGAAGAGTGATAACTAGAAATAATGTGATTGTTCACTTTGTAGATGTTCTTCAGCTTCTGTGAGAAGAACGTGGACTACGAAACGTTCAGAGCCTTCAACGACGCGTGCCTTGTCTACGACGGCCGACTTGTGATCGACACCAACTTCCACACCAATGACATAGCCATCAGAGCTGCCGGCTCCCTCACCAAGTTCTCCAACAGGTATTACTCGAATGAGTGGACTCACAGCAACTTCAATTCCAAGGAAATTGGCTTCCAGCTGGCAGCAGCGATGCTCAACCTCTTTGACCCGACCCTCGAGCCTGTGACTGAGCCGCCGGCTGACCTTGACCGACTCATCCCCATGTACAGGGGAGCCAAGATCAAAGGTATGTAGTGGGCCACCTTCATCCCTGTGATGGAGCCACTGGTTGGATCTGGACCAGCCAGCCCTCTGTTTCCTGTAGGTTTGGCGAGGAGGCGCCTGTGTCCCTCAGTGGGTTTGCACAGAGACACAGGAGGGCTCTCTCTTATGTTTAACTATTTATGATGGACTTGATTTTATCACATCAGAACTGATGTGATAAAATTTTTCACATAAGAATGTGATGCTCACTTTACATATAAGGAAACTGAGACTAGGGGATGATCAGTAACTTGCCCAGAGGTCCCTCACAACTGGTGTATGGTTTGATGCCCTGACATCTTACCAAACTTTCATTCTCAATATAAGTTGAGAGGTAAGGAGAACTTCCAAGCCTCCCAGGCTTTGGTCTGCTGTCTGGATGGATAAGCTAGACCATTAGCAGCTGTAAAACGGTACAGTTTTATCCCCTCAGCTTTATTGACCCCTAAGGAGATCATCATATGAGTGACACAGAACTTTCTTATATTTGGGAGGTGGGAGTTACCCTTGAAAACAATATCTTTGAATGTTGTGGATCTTCTACCAGAAAAATGCACATGTTTACAAAACTGTATGTTTACTTCCAGAAGGTTGATGGAGCAACCCCCATAGTCATCCGTGGACCCCTAGGGGGTCTGTGAACCCTAATCCAGTAAACAAAACATCAGGCTAAAGAGACAAAAGCCCTGTATTGCAGTCCTTGTGTTTATCTACCCAACTAAATGGCCTCCGAGAGGTCGTGATCTCCTTCTCACTCTGGATGAGACCTTAGGAAAGGTGGTGGATGTGGGAAAGGAAGACAAGGCATGTGTGTCAGAGGCTGATCAGAGCTAGACCAGGCTCGGGCTTCTAGGGCAAGCTAGAAATAGTAACAGTTTCATAATACGAGTTTTCTAAAGCATTGAACAAGAACTTTGTTGATTTTCCTTATAACATTTACTTTCTTAGTATTTTGGTTACATAGTGTAGGAGGATGGAGAATGGGAACACCACGGCAACATTTGTAGACCAAAGTCTTGGTTGGCTTTAGCAGGCAGAGATTAGAATGCCACAAGTTATGGGAAATCAGGATGCACGGGATCAGCTTGGCCCATCTTGGAATACTGGTGGCTATATTATGGGTTATAACGGCACATTCACGTTGATTTTATTAAATAAAATAAATCGCAGGGTACTTGAGGTACTTGAGTGGGAAGGTTTGAGTAGCATACACCATGGCAGGCATCTCTGGTTGTCCTGTGGTACAGATGTAAGCCCTGTTACCCAGTTGTTACCCGACTGAATTAAAATGTGGAAAACTTGCCATTTCCACCAGGAGGCATCCTCCCTGGGTCGTACCATTATCTGCATATTGCCAAGCCCGCCATCCCAACCCCACTGGAGGTACAAATGGCCCAGTCTGATTTTGTAAGTATTATTCCTGAATTTCATTTTACTTTCAAATATAACACTTTGTTTATGGGGGTAGGGGTGCAATTCTTAATTCAGTCTTTAGTGTAATGTATTGGTTCATGCATCAGAAAGCCATGTGGCAGTTTGGCCCCCAAAACGGCCCCCACTGACTCCCACCCCTTGGTATTCATGTCCTTGTATGGTCCCCTCCCACACTGACTAGGGCCGACCTGTGTGGCCAGCAGAATATTGTGGAAATGACAGTGTGTGACTTCCAAGGCCAGGTCCTGAAAGATAATACAGCTTCCAGCTTGCACCCTCCTGGGTCACTGCTGCCATACTGTAAGGTCACCCAGGCGGCCCTTCGGGAGGTTCACGTGGAGAAGGATTGAGGATTTCTGCACCAGCCTGTCGTGTGATGGAGCCACCGTGGAAGTGGTCCTCCAGCCTTAGTCCAGCCTTCAGATGATGCAGCCCTGGCCAACATCTTGACTAAAACGTACAGGAGACCATGAGCCAGAATCCCCCAGATAAGCTATTCCCAATTTCTGACTCCCAAAGACTGAGGTTATAAAAATGTATTGTCATTTTAAGCCATTTATTTTTTAGAGCAGTTTTAGGTTCACATCAAAAGTGAGAGGAAAGTACAGAGATTTCCCATATACCCCCTGCCCCCATTCATGCACAGCCTCCCCCATTATCAACATCCCCACCAGGGCGGTACATTTTTCACAATTGATGAACCTACGTTGATGCACCATTATCACCTAAAGCCCACAGTTTACATTGCGGTCCACTCTTGGTGTTGTACATTATATGGGTTTGGACAAATGTATAATGACATGTACCCACCATTACGGTATCATGCAGAGTAGTGTCACTGCCCTAAAAATCCCTCTGTTCCACCTATTGATCCCTCCCTCCCCCCCCTGCAACTCCTGGCAACCACTGACCTTTTTACTGTCTCCATACTTTTGCCTTTTCCAGAATGTCATAGAGTTGGAATCATACAGCATGTGGCCTTTACAGATTGGCTTCCTTCATTTCAGTTCCCTCCATGTCTTTTCGTGGCGTGAGAACCCATTTCTTTTTAGCCCTGAATAGTATTCCACTGTCTGGATGGACCACAGTTTATCCATCCACCTCCTGAAGGACATTAAGCCACTAAGTTTTGAGGTAGCCTGTGATGAATCCATAGATAATTAAAATAACCACCTCTGTGGCGATAGCAAGTAAATTGCTTAGGGTCTGGGATGTCTGTCCAGGTCCCCCTGTTCTCCTGCCCTCCCTGGATGACACAGGAAGGGCCAGCAACGTGAAGCTGAAGCTGCATGTGCTTGGGGGTTGGGAGGGGTGTTCCCTGTGTTCAAGGTAACTAGAAAGGACACAGCGTGGTTGGTCGGTTGGTGAGCTTCTCAGGTAAGATTATCGGACATTCGGTCCCAACTGGTGTTTGTTGTCAACTGGGGTTTCCTTTCTGGTGCGTCGTGTTTGCTTTTTCGTCAGTGAGGCAAATGCTGGAGGTTGCCTGCTTCCACTCCCATTTTCTCATCCTGAATTTTTTTGAGGGTTAATGATCTGACTAACTTAAAATAAGCACATCTCCCAGATTTCCTTGAGAATGAGGTCAGCCATGTGGCAGGTCCTGGCCAATGAGATGTAGTAGAAGCTGCTGGAAAATTCCGTAAGGGGGAGCAGACTCCAGATGTCCCAGGTTCCTGGCCCCTCACCCTCTCTCTTCGGGAAGTCAGAATCCCAGCTCTTCCGTCGACTTCCCATGGACTTTGGACAAGTTATCAACTCCTCTGCATTTCTGGGGTTATTAGGGATCACATATAAAGTAACACTGCCTTCAAGGAATAAAACAGGTGACCCATCAGTGGTGGATGTTGTTAATTATAGTTCCAGAAAAATAATGAAACCTGGTTCTTCCAAGGAAAGGATGGATGCTGTGTGTTTAAAACTTATTTCCCTTGGGCCTTTCCCAGATTCTTTCAGGTGTGTCCTGTATCCACAGTCTGATGCAAAATGTTCTTACAAGTCAAGAAAGGACGGTAGCGAATGGTGCTCCAGTCTCCACTGCTGTGTAACAAAACTTAGGGACACGAAGCAGCCATTGGATTCCGCTCACAGATTCTGTGGGTCAGGAATTCGGACAGTACACGGTGGGAATGGGTTCAAAAGCTAGGAAATACTGGACTTGGTTTCACACAGAATCAACCAGATTCTTCAAGGACAGTGTGTGATTTCTGACATGCAGTGTCATTTATTTATGAACCACTGGTTCTCTCTTGGCAGAAAGTCAGAGGACGAGCCAAAGGGAGTTTTAGATAATGAGAGTTTTGATAAGAATGGAACTTGAATAGCTTCTTTGGCTGGTGCCGTGACCGTATTTGAGCAGGAACCCTGACTGTAATTAACCGTTTTGCCTGGTGGGCCTCCTTTTTAATTAGTACAGAAGATCTAAACAGATTTTTTTTCCCCATTTTATTCACCAAGAAAAAAAATGTAGGATGGTTCCATGGCAATCTTTTGGATTTGGAATTAATTTGATTAAGTAAAATTGTTGCCAAAATGGTCAGGCAGTCGCCTAAATATGGCCAGTGGATCGAGAATGGAGCCCATTGAGCAGTATTTCACTAGAGAAACTAAATTACTGTTCTCGCAGCAAATGTAGTACAGATGAATCTCATCAGACTCTTGCAGCACTCATGCGTCGGGATATTTAAGTAAGGAGATGCTTTAGTAATTCATGAGGTAACCCGACAAAAGGAAGACAGGGGACCCCAAGTCGTCTACATAATGAACGGATCCACAGATTCCAGTCCGCATGCTTTGTTGGCTTATCCTCCGCGGAATAAAGAAATTTGTCACAACAAACTCTGCCTGGGTACCATTAAATTTAAAATTGTGTATTCATCGTGGGAGCTGGGAACCTGGTTTCTTGCACGCCGAGTCTGATTACCCCTGGGTCTTCCGTTTGGCATGAATTCCAGAGCCATATTCCAATCTTTGTTAAAATCGTAAAGGAGCTCAAAAGGATAATTATATTCAGGAAAAAAGGAAGAGAAAAAAAAAAAAAAACCACATCAGAACCCGTTACTCTGTCAAAATTTTAAACTCAACACCCAAATCTCCTAACAATTTATTCATATACTTAAAGGAAGAAACTAGCCACATCCCACAGAATTGGAAAGTGTATGAAATCATCATCATCGTTAGCCCAGAATCCCTCACCGGGTGGCAGGGCTGGAAGCTGCCTTAAGTCCTTGTTTAGTGGAGTGATTTTCTGGGAGGATAAGCAGAAAGGGTCCTGGACTTCACTGGATTTTCCCATCTGTCAGCAACAGTGACTGGGAATGACCTCAGAAATTTAGATAAGTCTGCCCAACCCCACAGGGGTAACTTGTGTCTGAGAAACCCATCTGTAGGCGACTTGTCTTTCATGTCAATGCAAACTATTCTGATGCCACATGCCCAGGACGGCCCCCTGGTTATGTGATCGCAGTGCCAGATCTCATTAACAATGGTCACGGTCACTTCCAGAGTCAAGATGTGCTGTCTTTGCACCACTGGGCATTTCTTTCCTCCGTGTGCCTTTAAATTCAACCTTTAAATTAAAAAGTAAGGCCAACTCCCCTCCACCAAATAAACAGACCCATGATGACACATCACTGGAAAGGATGCTGACGACACAGCCCCTGTGGAACAGGGTGACCTCAGAGGGCGCGTGAAGCTGAGACACCAGGCACGGAGTCACCGCGGCCCTCGAGTTGAGGTGCTCAGTATCCACTGAATCAGCCCCCAAATACAAGTGCTTGTGAGCAGAGGGTGGGATATTCAGTGAAACCCTTTGCCAAGTCAAAAATATTGTCAGCCACGTGGCTGGATCCCGAGATGTACCCCTCTGATGCCTGAGTTCCCTTCCTTAATCACTCAGCATAAAGGAATGTCAAAGAGGAAGAGGAGGGTCCACAACCTTGTGGGATCTGCTGTCCACTGAGGCCAGGGAAACCTGGTGCTAAAACTATGCCAGAACTGTGGCCAGTGCCCCCTCTCCCAGACCCCCAGCCGCCCTACCAGCAAGGCCAGGGAGCAGCCCCTCCCCCAGACACTCATTCCACTTCACCAAGGCACCCCTGACTGCGAAGGGGCCTCCCCAGGGTCAGCTTTACTTGGTGGCTCATCATATCAAACGCTATTTCTGAATTAAATACACACAGAGCTATGAGAGTGACGAACGCGCCCGTTGCGAGCATCTCTAAGAATAAATACAAGACTTTAAAGACCATTTGAGTTTGGCACCAGCAGCTTTAGTCTTAGCCCCCTCCATTAACATTTTGTTAAAATGTTGACACAAAAACAAATAAACGATACCGCTTATTTTTATGAAAATAGAATGATTCTCTACAAATTATAAAACATTATAAATTTTTATACTATACTTCTATAGAATAAAATGTACTGGGAACATATTTTCCTGTTATGAAATAACTCACCAATAATTTCTATTGGATGCATTGCATCCCATTGTGTTCATATACCATTGTTGCGTTAGATAATACCTTACTGGGTGTTTTTTTAAACACTTTGCTATGGAGGTTGATTTCCTCTCTGTATCCATCCATCTCTATGATGCTGGGCCTCATGCACCTCCCTGGGGTGCTGTCCCCCACCCCCTTCCTAAGCTGTGTTTGTTCTGTCCCCCAATCTCGTGCATATCCTTGGGGCTGGCCCAGGACTTACCTGGCATCCCTCCTGTATGTCTCACCTTGTGCCTTTATAGTTGGCTGGTTCCTCCTCAGGGCTTAGTCACGTGATACACAAACACCCACCAGTTGCTTCAATTTACTTAAAAATCCAGTTAATCCGTGTGTCCTTGTTTAGACAAAGTCCCCAGGGGATGTCCGGGACTCAGTAAATGTTTGGGATCAGTGCAGTTCAACTTGCCCTGGATTTCTAAATGCCACATTCAAGTTCAGAGCAAAAGCTTAAATCTATATGCACTCAGGAGAGATTTACTGAGTGTTACTGTGTACTGAGTTCAGAGTCCAGGGGCAAAGTCTGTGGGTTCAGCCACCACCAGCCAAACCCAAGTTTGTCCACGGAAGTTCTGTTTGTTGCTGGAGCCGGTGGGAAGCGTGTCCCTGGCTCGTCAGTCAGTGGCCATCAGGGGCTGAAATAGAAAAAGTGGTCGTGACCGGGGTAGAGGGGCATCTTTCCTTGTCGTTTGGGTTCCCATGGTGGTTTAGCCAGTTTCTAGGGGACATAAAGCCATGAATCTACACCTTTCACAATTTACAAACTAACAAGTAGCCCACAGAATGGTATGTATATTTCCCGTGAACTTGAACCTTCTTCCCGGGAACAGACCCTACCAAACAGTTGAACCTCCGCAAACCCAGCTGTCAGGGATTCACCTTTTTCCTTGTTTCCTTTGTTCAAGTAGAACTTTAAAAACTGAAATTCCTTTTGCGCACGTTTGACTAGGAGGTTCTTCTCAAAATGGTGCTGTGAAAAAATTAAAGTTAACAGTCTTTTGACACCGCGCAGGAGAGAATAGACCCAGTTCCACCTACTGGCTGTGCCAGGTATTGAATAACGGAGAATTGACCGTAACCTAGCAACTAATTTAGAAACGTGGAGCGATATAATCACAGTGTCAAATACCCTGAGGAACTTTCAGTCATCAGATTCAAACACATGGTTTCTGACACGCACTTACCTTCAGTCGAGTTTGGTCAATATCTACTACTGTGATTTGCAACAGGCGATAAGCTCTAACCTGTCCATTATATTTGAAAAATAAATTGCTATGATAAAGTTCCCAAAGTCCAGAAATGTTTCTAACGTTGTTTTTCTGATGCATTCCTCCACCAGGGTTCAGAAATAGTAACAGGTAACGTGAAGAATGGGACTTACTTCCGAATCCACACCAACAAGTACAAGATGGTGGAAACCATCACGTGCCTTTCCAAAGTGCCTTTCCCTGCCTCCAACTACATCCGCCTGTTCGGCCAGCACGAGCAAGTCCTCAACAACCTGTGCGCTCGGTACAAGGACGGGCTGGTCCCAGACCTCTACAGGTGAGCTGGGCGTTGCCCTTTCCCGGGGGTTGGGGGGTGGGGGGAATGCAGACACAGGCCATGGATGTTTTGTGAATGAGGGAGGTGTTTTGTGATGCGCCAGGAAGTACACGGGAACCCCTGGGAGAAGCTAGAGCTTCTCAACAGTGAAGAGTATGAGATCCACCAGCACTGGAGAGGCCCACGGAGAAGAGCACAGGCTCTTGGTGTGTCCACAAGTGGCCTCACGGCCATGCACAGGCCTGGGTCCCAGACACATCCGTGCACGGCCTCCACGCCACAGATGATATTCAAGTCTCTCTTGAGACACAGGCTGCTAAGAGCAGTGGTCAGAAACGTAAGAGGTCGATTTGGGGGCAGGATGGAGGTACCTGGTCCTGGGGGAGTTCCAGCACCACGGACAGGCTGTCTGTGACCCCAGCCTCCTCCTCACGGCACACGCTCAAGCAGAGGGGGCGACCGTTTGCCTAAGACGTTGGGAAGGAATTCTGCTCCAGCAGGTTGGTTAGACTGGGGGCTCTAGATCCCAGTCTTTCAAGTTCAGAGACACTCTCTTGTCTGATACCTCTAGGAAGCCTAGAACTGTAGAGTAGAAATCCACTTCTGGATGCAGTCTGCTGCTTAGAAAGGTTAAGAGAGTTTCCTTCTATCCACAAAACAAGATGGTGACAAATAGAGACAGAGGACGTAAGTCATAGAATTCAGGGTCCTCAGTACCCGGGGCGGGGGGACAGTCAGGGTCAGAAGCAATCTCTCTTCCGTCTTAAAATCGTTTTTAAATTGTAGAATACATCATAGAAACAAAAAAAATAAATCAAACATGTACGTACACTTTAAAGGATAATAGTACTGGAAATCTATGTGCGTTACTTCAAAGCCCCTGTCTGATCACACCCCCTCCGTCTGCTGGGAGGTCACCACTACCCTGCAGTTTAGGTTAATCATTCCCTTTCTTTCCTGTAAAGCAGGGATCAGCAAACTTTCCCTATAAAGGTCCAGATGGTAAATAGCTTGGGGACCACGCGACTTCTGTCACATGTACTAAAGTCTGCCACCGTGCCGTGAAAGCCGCCACAGGTGCTCCATAAACAAAGGGACGTGGCTGCGTGCCACTAAAACTTTGTACTGAAACGGGTACCAGGCCAACCCTTGTTTCAGAGGTGTGCCACGTACAGTATATGGTTTCCTAAATGATGCACTGGTTTGTTCTGCCTACTTTTGAATCAGTTCTGTGGCCCCTGGAGAAAGCCAGCCCTCCGTTTGGGGCCCCATTTGCGAGCCTGCGCGTGGCAATGCGTGTAGCTGGAGTTTGTGTGTTTTCCCTGCTCTATGGAATTCCGTGTGTAAGATAACTGTGTCACAGCTCCTCCGTCCATTTTCCTGTTGATTGATGTTCATATTGTTCCGGTTCGGTGCCATTGGCATCGTGGGCACACCTCCTGTGCAGGAATTTCTCTCGGGTGTACTGGGTGATGCCCAAATGTTCCCCACGGTAGCGGTGTCTGTTCCCCTCCCTCCAGCCGGCCGTGAGAGCCCTCCGCAGCCCTGGCAGTCCTCGGCACTGTTCAGCTTGAACATTTGGCCACCCTGGTGGTGTGGAAAGGTGTCTACCCAGGGTTTCAGTGTTCCCTTCCCTGATTTCTAACGCAGTTTAGTGCCTTTTCATTTGTTTGTGGGCCATTCATGGTAGTTTCTGGGGAAATGCCTGTTTATGACATTTGTCCCTTTTGGCGGGGCGGGGGTCGTCTTCTCCTACTAACTCACAGGAATTGTTCGTATATTCTGGATACAAACTTGGTTGTTTACGTTTCCTTCATATGTCTTCTTCCATTTTGAGGCTTGTCTTTTCACTTTCTTTATGGTGTCAGTTAACAGATATTCTTCATTTTAACATCATCTGTCCTTTTCCGGATGTCTTGGATATTTTTGTCCCTTTGCTCTTCCAGTAGTTTTACAGTAAACTTGTGACGCTCCATGAAAAGCCCCACTGGATTTGATAGGAAATGCATTAAACCTTAGATCAATTACGTAAGAGTTGACATCTTTGATATTAATGTTAGTATCATAACATACTAGTTAACCCTTGAACTATAGTGTCAATATAGTCGAAAGTCGAAAGTCTGAGTATAACTCACCTTCTGCCCTCTGTGTCTGTGGTTCCACATCCTCGGATTCAACTAAGGGCCGATCAACCAAGCATGGATCGTGTAGTACTATAGTATTTACTACTGAAAAAAATTTGTGTGTAAGTGGACCCACGCAGTTCAAACCACAATTGTTCAAGGGTCAGCTGTGTAGGTCTTGATTTATGTGGGTCTGTTTAATATCTTTCAATAAAGATTTATCATTTTCTCCATCAGTGGCTTGCTTAATTTTTGTTTGATATGATCCAAAGTTCTTTATATTTTTATTGCTGTTGTAAGTATCATTTTCTTACTGATTGCTTCTATATAGTGTATAGAAATGCGCTTTTTTATGGTTTTGAATTCTGCAAATTTGCTAAACTCCCTCATTCATTCAAATAATTTCCCTGTAGGTTCTTTTAGATTTTCCACACAAAAAAATTATATCATCTGCAAATAATGACAGTTTTGCTTGTTTCTTCTTTTTAAATCTTTGTAACTTTTATTTCTTTTTCCTGTCTTACTTCACTGGCTAAGATCTGTGGTAAAATTTGGGATAGAAGTAGTGAGGGATGACACCCTGGCCTCATTCTTAATTTTAAAGGGAATTCGTTCAATATTAAGTGTGTGACGTTTGCCATACATATTTTTGTAGACACCCTTTATCAGGATAAGGAAGTTTCTTTTTATTACTGGCTTGCTGAGCATTTTTATCATGCACGGATTTTTATTTTCTCCCAGAAAGAGTACTTAACTTTTGAAACCTTTTATGTGTGAGGATATCTTCCTATATGTTTCCCATTATAAACTACATTTTGATAAAGTATCAAATTCCTTAATCATAGGCTTCCCCTCCTCAGATCTTTGTAGACATGACTCCAATATTTATTTAAAATAAAGAAAAATACAAGTATTTAGAAAGTGAATTCATTTGTTCCTCAGCTTGTGGGTAGGATTTTATTGTTGCTCTCAATCTTACGCAAAATATTTGAGTTAGAGGGGAATCAGTTGTTCGTCAAAGAACATTTTTATGGGAGCTATGTATTAATAAGAGTCTTCTCTGAAAAGAAATTGTTTTCAAATTTGACCAAATTCAGTTTGTTTTCCCTGAGAAGAAGAGATGCTGAAAGAGACAGACTTTGTGAGCTTGAGACCACTGGTCTGGGCACAGCTGTTAACTGAGGACAGTAATAATTTCAAAAGTGAATTTGATTTGCTAGGAGTGAATATTTGGGGTGGCAAAATGGGACAACACTGGCTATTAGGACGTGCCAACTGACATCTGTAAGAAAGGGGACAGGGGGATGGTGGCTGATCGTGTCCTAGCGTGGTACCCAGGGCGCCGCCAGGCCCCGTCCGCCCCTCCCGGATGCCTGTTA
The DNA here is from genome assembly GCF_028021215.1 of Eschrichtius robustus. Lineage (NCBI taxonomy): Eukaryota > Metazoa > Chordata > Mammalia > Artiodactyla > Eschrichtiidae > Eschrichtius > Eschrichtius robustus. Next base: position 48,471,792 of record NC_090839.1, on the reverse strand, counting down.
GCGCACGAGCAGCTGCGGCCACGTTCTTTTCAAGTGCCACGAAATGCTGCCAGGGCCCGTGCTGTCTCTTGGCCCGGCACTGCTCGCCCTGTCTGTTGTCAGACCGACTGGCAAGGCTCTTTCCAAGCAGGCAGGGTGAATGGTTTAGCTGATTTGGGCCGAGATATGATTACCGATTGTTTCCCTGACCTCGGCAGCACCAGCAACATCTCTTGTTCAAATCTGGGCGCGTTTCCATCTGTTGCATCTGGGGGTACCTTCCACCAAGCTGGGAGGGCTGACCGTTAATCAGCCGCTCTGTCTTCTGCAAGACAGACATGACCTCAAGGTCAAGTTCCTCTCTGGGTTCAGAGAAACCCTCTGGATCCTTTCTCTCCACTTCCCTCAATCTATTCTCACCCCATCAAGGGCCAGGACAGAGGAGGTGCTGGTGGCCCCAGTGGGAATTGTGGCAGCCACGCAGGCAGACGCTGTAGCAGCCGAGGCCTGGCCAGCCGTGGCTCTGGCTGCCTGCGGACAGGCTCCCTTGGAGCCGTTTGGGGACACGTGGTAGCTGCCGAGCGGTCAGCCGCTGTGATACCCAGGCCGACAGCTGTCACAGGACAGCAGTGCCGCTGAGGGTCTGGAGCCAGGCTGGCTTGGCTTCTACCTCTGTTTCATCCTTTGTCTTCCCCTTGGCGCTCCAGTGCAAACCACTGGTGACGGAGAGAATCAATTCACCACTGGTGACTGTGTGTGTGCGTGCATGTGAATGTGTGTGCCTTTGTGTGTGAGTGTGTCTGTTAGTGTGTGTGAAAGAGAGAGAAATAAATTGATGGGTTGACGGATTTAGCACTTTGGAAAAAGAATGGAGTCCCTGTAATTCATCTGTTCCTTTCTGAACCAACCAGCATTGAAAGTCACATAACAAATGCGTTAGAAAATGGACTTTTCCGCAATCTTCCCCTCGGAGCACCTGTGCCCTGCAGTGTCCCACGCACACGTGCACACGCCTGTCACAGCCCCTGCAGCTCCCACCCACCCCCTTTGACGATGTTTAGAAGGAGCAGCTCCTTCCCTCCACCTGCTGGTGCTGCTTCGCCCTCAGACACTGGGGCAGAAGCAGCTTCCATGGGGGTGCCAGGAAGTCGGATATGGGAACCGTGCATGGAGAGGAAGGGGAGGCCGAGGCGGGTCCCTGCAAAGTCCCCATCACGGGGCTCTAACAAGGCCTGTCCCGTATCCTCCCTCCTTCCTTACCTCTGCCTCATCTTCATTTACGCCACTTAGCGGTGGCCCTGCAAAGAAAAGCTCCTGCCTACCGACTTCCCCCGCACCATGGCCTTAATTAACAGTCTGTAGCATCCTTTATCCTCACGGCGTGAATAGGTCTTGCCCCAGCTTCTTTGTGTGAGCCCATCAGATACTCATAAACCTTGATTAAATCACCTCTTCTCACATCTTAACGTGCTCAGCTCTCAAAGGCTGCCCTCGCCCGGCCCTCTCCTCCTGCGAGCGCTGCGTCCCCCTCCATGCTTCCCAAATGCTCGGATGCCTATTTTTAATGGGTAAGTGCTGCTGTGCACAGTGTTCTAAATGGGATTTGAGCAGGCCCTTTAAAAGGCTGCCGTTACCTTTTTGAACCACGAAGCCCAAGGAGTGACTCCCTCGGGAAAGCTGCCGTGCGCCATCTCTGTCTTCAGAGAAGCCAAGTAGGACGCTGCCAGCCCGCGCAGCCTCCTAATTCCCTTATTAGACTGAATTGGAATCATTTAATCATGACTTAACGTGTTTTTCAGTTCCGCTGTAGTCAGTGGCCTTGTGCTATGCCCGGTAGGATATCACACACTAAATTCTAGGTGCCCATTTTTCCAGATTTATCAAAATTTTATTGAACTATGGCTGCCCCCTCCAACTTGGCAATTTTTTGGTGCATACCTAAAATTTGTTGGATAATAGTTCTCCCAAGATGCAACTTTCCCTGTTGGCTGCTTACCGAGTCACCCACCTGCCTTTCTGGAGACCCTTTAGATCAGTGTTCCCGTCCGTCTTTCATTTCAGATAATGCCAATTCCATTTCATAGCCTTATAAAGAATCCTTTTACAAGTGATTTGCTAAAATCAAAATCCATCCTCTTGGGACTTCCCTGGTGGTCCAGTGGTTAAGACTCCGTGCTCCCAATGCAGGGGGCCCAGGTTCGATCCTTGTTCGGGGAACTAGATCCCGCATGCCACAACTAAAGATCCCGCATGCCACAATGAAGATCCCTCGTGACTAAGACCTGGCGCAGCCAAATAAATAAGTAAATAAATAGATAAATATTTTAAAAAATCCATCCTCTTCATTTTGCTTCCCCGTTATTTAACTCTATTTCTCCACCATTGTGCACGTTCACACACTTCACCTGGGGCTCCTCACTGGTCATTCCCTGGCCTCCTTGATCCAAGAGGCAACTCCTTGCCCACTGGTTTTCTCATACGATCACATTGCGTGTGAGGCTGAACCCATATTTTGGAACATCCCTCATTACTGAGATGGTCAACCTTAGGTCTCAAAGTATAGACCAATGAAGGGGCCAAATTCCATTTAACACAACCTATGTCCATTTTTATTTGTAATATTGCTCTGACTAAAAGACTAGGATTCTTTTTTTCTAGTATATGTCACCTCCCTCCTTCCCACAGTGCCATTGTGTGGCCTTAACCTTTCCTGGGATGAAGGGCAAGATTGTTTTAAGCGGTCCTGAAGTCATGGCCAGAACGTGTCCCTTCAGACGTTCATCCCAAGATGATAACGTGCAGGAAAAACAAACGCAGGCGTGCACACGGTCAGGGCTGAATGTTAAGGTAATGACCCTGGAGCAGTGCTTTGAGTCTGGAGCTTTTCTTTTTCATCACTTACCCAATGTGTTCCAATAATTTGCCTCATTCGTCATGAAATTATAGTTTGGCATATTATCTCAACATTTCTCAGAAAGGCCTGGATTGAGATTTTTTTTATGGTTTTGAGGTATCAGGAGGGTACATTTTCTTATTTCAAGTGCCTCAGTCTCATTCGTGTTAGTGAGAATCTTTGCCTTGAGGACAGTGCCCATAAGTGAGTGAAAGAAAAGTGCGTATCCCATCTCACAGCCAAGATTCATTTCAATGTTAAAGGCTTTTATTAATGAGAATGTGTAAAGACTCATCAAGCACATGCAGTGCCCATTCCCATCAGTCTAAAGTGAAGGATGGGGGCTTCCCTGGTGGCACAGTGGTTAAGAATCCACCTGCCAATGCAGGGGATATGGGTTCAAGTCCTGGTCCGGGAAGATCCCACATGCCGCGGAGCAACTAAGCCCGCGAGCCACAACTACTGAGCCTGCGCTCTATAGAGCCTGTGAGCCACAACTACTGAGCCCGCGTGCCACAACTACTGAAGCCCACGCGCCTAGAGCCCGTGCTCTGCAACAAGATAAGCCACTGCAATGAGAAGCCCGTGCACCACAGCGAAGAGTAGCCTCTGCTCGCCGCAACTAGAGAAAGCCCGTGCACAGCAATGAAGACCCAATGCAGCCAGAAATAAATAAGTAAATAAATTACTTTAAAAAATAAATAAAGTGAAGGATGAGGGACGGGAACGCACGTTTCTTCACCTGCCTGGTTCCATGTGAATGCCCTTGTCCTTATGTCACCGCCTCTGAGCAGGCATCACCATCTCCTGAAACAAAGGAGCTTGACAGTCTCCCTACTATAAGAGAAAACGATTGCTTTCAGTATCTGAAGGGAAACAGCGATATTTAAATCACATCTTAGTACCTGGGGGAGATGCCTGCAGCACAGAGATCCAGCATCCTAGACAGCGTGCTGCAGTGTGACCCATACGCGGGACAGTTCACGTGATGTGGGACACATAACTCACGTATGCGTCTGTTGGACCACATCTACAATATTATGAAAAATTTCAAACTTTTCCCCTAGCTGTATAAAAATAAACAAACACTTCATGGCGAAACCACCACTGCCATCTGTAAGCTCTAGATAGCCCCCCATCTCCACAGCTGCCAAACAAGCCACCGTTTCTGTCACACTTGCCTGTACACTCGTGGTATATATCCTAAGGGCATTTGGTGTGAAAACCCAACACTGCGTAAGAGTGAATCCTTACTTCTCCTTCCTAGAGTGGAAAGGACGCTAGACTGAGACGGGTTCAATTTCTGCGCTGTTGTTTGTTAGCCTTGCAAACTTGGGCAAGGCATTTAATCTCGCTGAGCATCCTCTTCCTTATCTCTGAAGTGGAGATATCACCAACGATCAGACTGTCCACATCACAGGATAAAAGCAGACGATGGTGCGGAAGTATTTAAAAGACGTAAAGTAATATACAAGCACCAAGTTTCGTCATTACTTTAGCTCAAGTGTTCACGTTCCCTCCAAGTCCATACTAGCCTTCATGGAGAGGCAGACTCTGTCAGCCTTTTACACAGTTTTCCTTCTCACTCCCAATTTAATGCAAATTTAAGGAAATACGGTGCTTCTTTTAAAATCAAGTAAGCAAATGTTTTAAAATTGCGTTTATATATGTGCTTGCTATGTCCTGTTTTAAAAATTGTCTTATTGGAGGTACTCATGAAATTTCATGTGCTTTTTTTTTTCAGAGTCATGCTCTGAGGAAAAAAAAACCTGGGGAGAGGTCATTATCAAGAATTAAATATGTGCGAAATCAGGTGCTTTATTCAGAGTTAGTGATGTATGAAGACTGTACCTCCCAGGGCGCTAAGAGCAAAGGAATGGGTCACACGTTTCTGTATAAGCAACACTTAAAGACGATTTCATTTCAAGACACTGGCACCAAAAGCAACCACGTAGGCTCTGAATAGCATACAAAATTTGGACTTACGAGCTGTTTGAGTTATAAAGTACGTCTAGAATCTAATATCATGTAGTTTTAAAAATTGCTTCGGAAAATTGTTTCACGCATTGTGAAGAGTTACCAACACCTTAGATCTGCACTGTCCAATATGACAGCCAGTTGCCAGGTGTGACTTTTAAGTTTTAATTAGGATTAAAAAAAATTAAAAGCTCAGCTCCTTGGTCACACTTGCCATGGCTTGCGTACTCAACAGCCACACGTGGCTAGTGGCTACCATATTGGATAGCACAGAATAGATGACATCCATCATGGCAGAAAGTTCTACTGGACCGTGATGGTGTAGGCCAGTCACATTCATGGGCGTGGTAGCGAGTGGTGTGGGGCACAGCATCTCTGGACAATTATTTCCTAAAATGCTAATCACCAGGCCCATTTGATTCTGAATCCCTGACTTGCAGATGTGGTAGCTCAGAGATGGGTGCTCAGTGAAAGCCCCAGGGGGGAGAAGGAGGATGTGATTTCTCTCTATACCTGCTTTTGCAGGGTCAACTGGAAAGGAGATTCTCCCCAGATCACATGCCAAGGGTGGACAGAGGGGGAGCAAGGACAGCGTGGGAGAAGGGGCGGGGCAGTCGAGCTCCCTGGGGCCCTTGGTCACACTGGGGGCTTCCTCGTGTACAGTTCAGCTGACCCCACCCCAGCCAGCCCGCACTTCCTCACCAGTTATCCTCAGCAGACTCAGCTACTAACATTCTAGCCCTCCTCAGACCCCAGGTCTTGATCTGGGGCTCAGCAGATCTGACTGGTATGTTCAGAGCTGACTTCTGGCCCTCTGAGCATCTTTTCAAACTTTTGCTGCAGGAGCTAAAGTCCTTTATAGATTTTCTTCCTCCTTTTCACCTGGCGGCCTGTGGGTCAAAGGTATTATTTATGAGTCTAAAATAATAGCTGATGAGCCAATGGTTATCTCCAAGGCTACCAAGTTGCTTTAATATAAATACCTCTTTACCAAGCTCCACGAAACAACAGAATCGTTCTATTGTTATTGGAATTGTCAACATAAACGCATTTCAGAAATCCTGTCTTCAGTCTACTGAACCGTGAGAAGAAACTGGCCTGCCTGCCTACATTTTTTATGGCCAAATAACGCAAAAAGATGCTCCAAAGCCACCTGGGCAGAGTGGAGTATCACGCACGCGATGCTCTCATCCCCCTCCCCCTAGGCCTGGATCTTTATATGTTCCTTTTTGAGGATTATTTTGTACATTTTTTTACTCTTTAGCATTTTCCATTACAAAAGCAATACATGTTTGTTATATAAAATTTAGAGAAATATTTTAAAAGCTAAGTAGAATACGAAGTCCATATCTAATCCCACTACCCAGAACCTATTTCAGATGATTGAGCTATCAGAGATGAGAAGAGTTGAAGGGTCACTGCTATTGGCTCCTAGAATTAAGACCTGCAACAAGCTTGTGGATGGTCCACAGACCCTCTCTTGTGACCAGGTGCTAGGAAGGACCTTAACTGTGGGCTAGCACGCTCACCTCGGAGATGAGAAAACCAAAGCGGCAGGGCTGACCGTGGCTCACAGCCACGAGGGTGGCATCAGGAACCCATCAGTCCCCTGCCTCTGAGTCCAGTTCCCTTCATACAGGACCAGAGGAGCATGTTTCCCATTGTGCAGTGACATCATTTAGAGAAAGCACCTGCTTGCAACATGAGAATAGTTTTGCTTCTCTGACAAAATACCTCGGGATGACCAGGATGATTCACATGTGGAGGAAGAAAACGTTAGAACTTCTGTTTATATTTTTATTTTAAGAAAAAAGGAGAGCGATCAGCTTTATTCGTATTTGAAGCACAAATACTGGCACCCTCTTGGGCCAGATGAAAGACAGATGTGTGTTCTCATTGGACTCAACACATCGAGTGTTACAGGGGGATGTCACAGCTTAGAGGGGTCAACCTTATTAGTGAACTTTGAACTACTGCAGTTTTTGTGTGTCTGGTTTTGTGGATTTATAAATAATGATCTGGTTTTAACTAAACTAACCTCCACAGCATGGGCAAGATCATTTAAAGGACTCCTCCAAAGAAACCACAGATTGAAAATCCTGGGAAAGCATGCATGCATAAACCAGGAAAAGGCAGAGCTGATCTGTCCCCAAGTCCTCAGACAGGATCTTTACCAGCCACATTATGAGTAAGCACAACGATGAATCCTCAGTCAGGGTTCAGTTGCAGACAACAGAATCCTCTCTGGCTAGTTCAAACGGAACACGACGTACTGCCAGTGATAGGTGGTTTATAAAATTCCTTGAATGGGCTGGAGGAGCAGGCTTTAAACTGGCTTCCAAGGAAAATTCGGAAAGCAGCTCTACAGACCTGGCCAACCTCTGCCACAGTGAGGAATTTGTGGAGTCAGGAAACTGCCAGCTCCACAACCACACCTTCTCTGCCACAGTCCACACCAGCAGAATGAGTCCCCTAAACCCTGCCTCTCACTGCCCATGGGATTCTGGTACAGCCAACACCAAATGCTACCAGGACCAGGCTTGCCAGCAAAGGAAGAAAAACAGTGGAAACACGGTCTCCGCCTCATGGTACTCATGCCCACCTTCCAAGTCCTCCACGAGGGTGTCCCTTTGGAGGACGCTTGGTCTCACGTAGAACCTACACCAGGGACTCGGTCCCAGGTAGAACCCACATTTCCACTGCCTGGAAAATGTAGTCTTTCCCTTTCCTACCTGGTATTTTGGGTAAGTCATGCTACCAGGGGTCTGGAATGCAGCTGGATGAACTAGTCTGTAATATCTCCCATAACTAACTAATCAAATCTGACCAGAAATCAGCACCACCCCACCCAAATGCAAAACCATCAAGAAGAACACTTGAAATTTGAATTTACATCTGTTATCAATAAAGATGAACTTTGTCCTAATTATTTACAGGTTGACAAACCCTTATCCAACATCCTAGGAGAAGATATTACATTTAAAAAAAAGTTGTTTGGGGAGTAGATTTATCCTCTCACCTGAAATAACTAAAAAACTTTAGAAAATGTGAAAAAACATTTAAAAATAAATATTGGACATAAGACAATGAAGGACAGTGGTCTCTGAGAGTCTGGAAAGAAATAAGGTGAACCCTGAAATTACTCCAGCTTGCTGCCTTAGAATTTCCAAGCCATGGCAAAGGGACAGGAACCCAGCAGACTCCCTGAGTTGAGGGCTGGAACTGTGAGTCTGCGGAGGCCAAGGCAGCTAGTGTTCTCAGGACAAGGAACTGGAGAGGAGATTGCTGCTCAGAGAGAGGAACGTGGGGATCAGCAGGAGGTCCCCCTTGAAAATTCAGTCTAGTACTGATCAGTGCATGCAGGAGAGGAAACCCCCCAAGTCTGGGAAAGAATCACTCAAAGGATTAGAAGTTATATTTCCTGGCACTCACGCAGGGCTGGGAACAGTGTGTATTTCCACCAGCCAGCCTGGAGAACCTCAAGATTCATCAGCGGGTAGAGTATACACTTATGGTCTCCCCTCAGTGGTGAGAAAAATGAACATGCATCCAAAGACTCAGGAAAATACAACCCATAATGAGGAGAAGAATCAGTCAATTGAAACCAACCTAGAACTGACACAGTTGTTAGAATTAGCAGACAAGCATATTGAAACAGTTATTATAACTGTATTCCACATGATCAAAAAGTTAAGTAGAGATGTAGAAGGTATATGAAAGACCCAGATAAAACTTCTAGAGATGGAAACTACAATGTCTGAGATGAAAAAATACACTGGATGGGATTAATGGAAGATTAGACCTTGCTGAAGAAAAGATTAGTGAATTTGAAGACATACTAGTTGAAACTACCCAAAACGAAACACAAAGAGGAAAAAAGAATTTAAGACAACGAGCAGAGTGTCAGTGAGCTACGAGGCAACTTCAAACAGCCTAAAGAAATAATGACCAATTTTTTTCCCAAATTTGATGTAAACCATAAACCCACAAATCCAAGAAGCTCAATGAATGTCAAGCATGAAAAACATGAAGAGGAAATCAGTATGGAGGTTTCTCAAAAAACTAAAAATAGAACCACCATATGACCCAGTAGTTCCATCCCTGGATATATATCTGAAAGAAACAAAAATACTAATTCAAGGGACTTCCCTACTGGTCCAGTGGCAAAGATTCCATGCTCCCAGTGCAGGGGGCCCGGGTTCAATCCCTGGTCAGGGAACTAGATCCCACATACTACAACTAAGAGTTCGCATGCCGCAACTAAAGATCCCACATGCTGCAACTAAAGATCTCACGTGCTGCAACTAAGACCCAGAGAAGTCAAATAAATAAATTTTTTAAAAACCCACTAATTCAAAAAGATACATGTACCCCAATGTTCATAGCAGCATTATTTATAATTACCAAGACATGGAAACAACCTGAGCATCCATCAACAGATGAATGGATAAAGAAGATGTGATATATAGATACATACAATGGAATACTACTCAGCCATAAAAAGGAATGAACTTTCGCCATTTGTAACAACATGGACGGACTTGGAGGGCATTATGCTAAGTGAAATAAGTCAGACAGAGAAAGACAAATACTATATGATGTCACTTATATGTGTAATGTAAAAAAAAAAAAAACTAGTGAATATAACAAAAAAGAAACAGACTCACAGATATAGAGAACAAACTAGTGGTTACCAGTAGGGGGAGGGAAGGGGGAGCAATATAGGGATAGGGGAGTAAGAGGAACAAACTACTAAGTATAAAATAAGCTACAAGGATATATTGTACAACACAGAGAATATAGCCAATATTTTATAATAACTATAAATGGAGTATAAACTTTAAAAATTGTGAATCACTATATTGTATACCTGTAACATATAATATTGTACAATAAAAAAAGAAAAAAATTACACCAAGGCATATCATAATCAGACTGCTCAAAACCAGTGATAAAGAGAACATCAAGAAGGAACAAGAGAAAACATTGTTTTCAGAGGAATAAAGATAAGAATGACAACAGATTCCTCATCAGAAACAATGCAAGTGAGAAGTCAGTGGACCAACATCTTTAAAATACTGAAATTTTTTTCAAATTTGAGGACAAGTTTATTACATATTATATAACATCTCCAGCCTAATACATAGCATAACATCCCCTTATATTACATAGATTACCCTACCTACCCCCAACCAACATCTCTGAGTCATTTTCTATCCCATTACCCTGTTTAACTCCTCTATTGGTTTGTTCTCCCAATTGATAACACCACCATGACCCCAGAATTCATATGTTGAACCACAAATCCCCAATGTGACTATATCTGGAGATAGGGTCTTTAGGAGGTAATTAAGGTAAAATGAGGTCACAAAAGTGGGGCCCTAATCCTGTAGGACTGTGGCCTTATAAGAACAGGAAGAGAGAGAGGGACGTCTCTGTTTCTGTCCTCCATCTGAGGACACAGTGAGAAGGCAGCCGTCTACAAGCCAGGAAGAGAGTCCTCACCAGAACCTGACCATACTGGCACTCTGATCTTGGACTTGCAGCCTCCAGAACTGTGTGAAAAAAAAGTCTATTATTTAAGCCACCCAGTCTGGGGTATTTGGTTATGACAGCCTGAGCTAGGGCAGATTTACATCCCAAGTTTGGTGCTGCTTTATCTCCCCACAAAGGCAGAGGGTATTTTGCGGCTTCCAACAGCTGCCCGCCGTGCTGCACAAGGCACGTGGTACCCCCCCGGGCACTCCCATTCAGCCACCATGGGAACGACCTCCGTGTCAGCTTGTCCTGGGTTTGACGCCTACTTCTGACATTATACCAGCCTCAAGTTCCTTATCGGGAACTTGGTTCTCACTCGGTGGTAATAAGGTGTGAAAAGGAGAGTGCGCTCTCAGAAAACACACCTGGGGGTCCCTCAGACCTCACTTACCAGTGTTGTCTTAGGCAGGTAACTCTGCTCCTCTAAACTTCGTTTCCCTTACCTGTAAATGGGGCTTACGCCAGCTTCCAGGGCTTGCCGTGAAGACTAAACGAGATGACCTGCAGGAAGTGTTCGGCTCAGAGCCTGTCCTGGAGGAGCCATGGCACAAACACTCTCTTTGCTGCACTTCTGCTCCAGGCGGGGCTGGTTGCTGCCCTGGGGTCGCCCTGCCTCAGGCCCTGTGCATCCCCGGACCTGGCGCCCACCCAGGATCCCTTGCAGAGTGACAGATGGCATAGCCCCAAGTTCCTTCTCTCCAAAGACATTTTTTGTCACCCACCCAGCAAACTCCGAGCTGGGTTTTGTGACTTATTATTCCCTCTATCTGGTAATTTGGGGAGAAGAGAACTCCAAATGCCACCAGCGACACACCCGCAGCTGCTAATAGGAGCCGCTGTTTGCATCCCACGGTCCTGTCTTGGCCCCAGCGGCTCCGACAGCTGCCGGAGCGCTGGCTGCCAGGCCAGGATACGTGCCGAAGGCTCTGAGGGCAGAATAGAGCCCAGCACAGTCACGCTGGGATCTCGGAGGCTCGCAGCATTAATAATCTATAGTTCAATCATTAGGAGCAAATCCAAGTGAAATAGGAAAATATACACCACGCTGGAGGCTGTGAGGCTGCTGGGAGGTGGCTTCGCTGCTCCGTGGCGGGCTTAACGATCCGCTCCCGGCCACCAGCAGCCCCAGCTGACAAGCGGCGCCTGCAAGCTGCAGGCTTTCTGCACGTGATAATTGAACAAAGCTAGGCCGCCTTCAAGATGTTAACACGGACTCGCCACCAAGGATCTGCCAGGCTTGTCAGGCCCCCGAATCGAAACCTCTCCAGGGCACCCCGAAGGGTGTCCATGGGGTCAGTGATTGCCCTCTGGACAGACCTGCAAGTGGATCTTTCTGGATGCAGGTCTGAGGCTCCTGGGGTCCTGGCAAGGATTTAATATATGAACTTATATAACCCCACCCTGATTTCTCCAATTACAAACCGGGCCAAAGTGCTAACCTAGGGCTTTTTTGCACCGGGTCAGGCTGTAGCACATGGAGTAGGAAGATATCTGAGGCAGAGAAGCATTTTTAATTTCAGGGTTTTCTTTAAAAAAATCAGTCATTTCAAGTTGGATAAAATGTTAAAATTTTTTGTTGTTGTTGATTTTCTTCCTGGTCATAACCACTAGTCGGGAACCCCTGTCTGCAAGTGACAGAACTGAAACCCCAGAAGAGACTGTAATGTCACCCCCCCAAAGCACCCCCTCCCCTTCCTGCACCAGCCAGGCACCCCCTCCTCCCTCTCACCCTCCGTAAGAGACTGGAGGCTTGTTCTTTGGAAAATGTGAACTGGAGAGACTCAGACGGGAGGGCAGCAGACCCAGGAGAGGAAAAGTGTGAAGAGAGAAGGAATTAGATGAACGTCCCGATACTGACCAGTAGAGTCCCTGGTCCCCCTCTGCTGCCCTGTCCCCAGCACGGCAGTAGTCAGAGCAGAGGTATCGGAAGATGAAGTCAAGGAAACTTCATGAAAAAGAGAACAAGGCCTTTTATCTGACTAATAGGAATTCCTGAGACAGCAGAGAAAACTCAGTCGGGCTGAAGGTAAAAAAAAATGCCCAGAACTGAAAGATATCAATCTCCAGATTGAAAAATGCACAATAAATGATAAACAGCCCGAGGCTCTCTGTGATGAAATTCCAGACCCCAGGGATAATGAGAAGCTCCTAAGAGTGTCTGGTGAGTAAAGCACGTCACTTAGAAAAGAACAAGGGTCAAAATAGCACCAGGTTTCTCAATAGCAACCCCAGAACCAAACAAACGATGGGCAACGTCCTCATCCTTCTGAAAGGAAATATTTCCAGCAGTAATTCTATGACCATCCTTCAAGGAGGTACCAAGGACAGAGAGCTGTTCCTGCCCATACGTGAAGGAGGAACGGCACGGTTAGAATGTCACCATTTTGCAACCCCTCCTGAATGAAAGGACATGGGGATGTAGCTGCTGACACAGAAAAAGACACAGCCAGACACTCTGTGCTACTTGTCAGGAAAACACACCACCTTGAAAAAAAAAATTGAACCTGAATCTGTCCAGAACCTTAGGTCGACCACCAGTTTATGGGAAATAGAGGAGAGAGAGGAGCATATTCACTAAAACCACAGAGCTTCTGTCCGCCAAATTCAGCGTGTAGGAAACTCTACGGAACAAACAGCCTGACTCCTTCCACAAATAAACTGCAAAAAATGAAAGAGAGATGGGGTTGGGAGCCTGTGGGTTAAAATAGACTTTATAAGCATATCCACCGATTTGGATCCTGATTCAGATAGGCTGTAAAAAAAACTATGCCCTTTATGACGTTATTGGAAATTTGAACACTGGATGTTTGATGAAGTTAAGGAATTATTCATTTTTAAATGTGAAGATGATATTGTAGTTACACATATTTTAAGAGAAGTATCTTTATCTTTCAGAGATACATATTGAAATATCTGGGATATTCTTCAAAATAACCCTGGAGGGAGAAGAGTAGATGGGGCTAGAAATGACACAAGATTGGCCATGAGTTGATAGCTGTTGGAACTGGGTGTCCTTCTAATTTAAAAATATTTTAAAATTCTGCATAATAAAGAGTTATTTTTTAAAGATTATACTCCACTTATAGTAATTATAAAATATTGGCTATATTCCCTGTGCTGTACAATATATCCTTGTAGCTTATTTTATACCTAATAGTTTGTACCTGTTACTCCCCTGCCCCTATATTGCCCCTCCACCCTTCCCTCTCCCCACTGGTCACCACTAATTTTTCCTCTATGTAAGAGTTATTTTTAAGAAGCAACCCAAGGACCTACTGTATAGCACAGGGAACTCTACTCAATATCTTGTAATAACCTGTAATGGAAAAGAATTTTAAAAAGAATATACATATGTGTATATATGTGTGTATGTATGTGGATATATATATATATATGTGGATATATATATATTCAGATATATATATATATATATCTTTGAATTACTTTGTTGTACACCTAAAACTAACATTGTAAATCAGCTGTATTTCAATAAAAAAATTTTTTTTAAATGTAAAAAGAATATTACCATCAAAAAAAAAAAAAAAGGAAGCAACCAAAGTTGTAAATGAAGAGGTTCCAACACTGGAGAACAGTGTGGAGAAGTCCCCATGGGCCCGGGGGACAACCAGGCCAGGCCAGGCCAGACAGGAGCACAGAGACAATAACATAAAGGGATCCTGGGGAAAACATAATTATTTTGATTATTTGACATGTGTATGTGGAAAATAATATTGAAGGGCATTTTACATACCTGCTGGAGCATTTTGAAAAAAAAAACTTGTACTAGATACATTGAAAGCTAAGAAACAAAAACAGGGCCGTCATTATTTCTAAGAAAAGCAAAAAGTTATACAAGAAAGAAATGTAGTTAATATTTGCATTGTTAAAATAACATAATCATAGATACTAATTTAATCAAGAATTGCCATACAACTGTTTGGAAAGTTTGGGATAGGGAGAACTGGGGGTTTGTGTTTAAAAAGATAAATCCTCATTTACCATAACAAGGAGTGGATAGGTATACTTGAAATTAATAAGTAATAATTTGTATCATGCATATAACCAATCACATTTATATCAGTAATCACTGTAAAAACCAGCTGACGTTCTGTCTGAGGCACTTAGGACTCTGGCTGCAAGCAGCAGAAACCAACCAAAGCTAGATGTAAGCTAAAAAGGAGAATTCATCTTAAGGATTCATGGTTGTATCTCATAGGAACAAAGGGCATCGAGATGGCTCTATCTCAGGACGGAGACTACAGTCAGTCAGGAAGGCTGAAGCGGGTAGAAGCCAAGCAGTGGCAGCTGCTTTCTCTCTGCAGGTCGGCTTTCTTGGCTTGCCCCTGCCACAGCCCCAAACCCACAGAGAATAACCAGATGCGTCTCAGTCCCAGCTCCAGATTTCCCGCAGAGTGACTGGCATGGCTTGGGGGGTGGGCAGCTTCAAATTATTTGGCACTCTTCCTAAAGAGAGATGGGGTCTGTGCCCCCTCCCTTGAATCTGGGTGAGCTTGTGATGGCTTTGACCAGTGGAGTGCAGCAGAAGCCGGGCTGTGTGACTTCGGAGGCTGAGTTATAGAAGGCCCCGTAGTTCCAGCTTCTTTGCTGGAACATTTGCTCTTAGAGTCCTGACCTGTCAGGTAAGAAGTTCAAGCATCCTGAGGCTGCCATGCTGTGAGGAAGCCCAAGCTGTTTGGAAAGACCAAGTAGACACTCCAGCAAGAGTCCCAGCTGAGCCAAGCTTTCAAGTCATCCTAGCACAGGTGCCAGATGTGTAGGTGAAGAAGCCTCCAGATGATTCCAGCCCTGGCCATCAGAGTGGCCCTGAGGCATTTGTCTTCCCATATGAAGTCCCTGCAGTCATGAAGCAGAGCCAAGCCACCATGAGCGTAATAAAATGGTTTTCCCTCTGTGCCACTAAGTTTGGGGGTGGTTTTTGCACATCAGCATGTAACTAGAAGGCTTAGATCAGATGCCATCTCGGCTCCTTGGAATCATGAAGTCACAACATAACTGCTGGGGACCTACCCCCCAAAGAGGTAGGGATGCCAGGAGCAGAGCAGAGCCCAGCAAATTATGGCTTGACAGAAACCCCTCAAGGTGTCCACTCCATTGCCTGTCCTGGTCTCCCAGCAGCCTGTTCCCTACCTAAGTGGAGGTAGATTGACCTCTCTTGAGCCTACTTCTCAGTTCTTGCTCTCCCACCAGTAAAGCTGTGGAAAGAAGGGAAGAGAGAAGAGGTATATGTGACATGGTGACATGGTGACATGGTAAATGGTATCATTCGTTCCTTCCCCTCCCAGCCCCATGGTGGTCTTCCAGCAGAAACAGTTGCCAAGAAGTGGGGAAGAGCCTCAGAGCTCTGGCATCTTCCGTCCATCTCCAGGACAGAGGAGATCATTAGAGGGCCCTCATGTTGCCTAGCAACCAGTGAATGCTGTTTGCTATCATGTCATTAATATGATATGAAAGTGTTTCAAAGAAGACATTCATCTTGAATTAATGAAAATCAGATTTGCTAATATGACACAAAATCTGTTCTTGTTTGTGACTTTCTGTACTTAAGTAGCTTATTTATTGAATTAGACTGTGAGTGGTTTTAAGCTTGAGACTGTTAAAGGATCATAATAATGACTTTGTTTTCAATCATATCAGATGGCTGTTAATGATGTGATTACACACCTATAACCCTGTGATCACCAGCCCAGACCAAGCCCCCTCCCCCGAGGTCCAGCCCCACTGCCAGTTAACTGTCTGCCACCCAACTTCTTACTGTTGAAACCTCAGCTAGGACAGGATTCTGGTTTGAGCTGGTATACTTTCCAGACTATTCACATCTTTCTTTGGAGCTCAGAGAACTGAAGAAGCACCTGTGGCCTAAAGAAGGCTCCAGTGAATAAATAGATCTCATGTCATGTAAGCATGAAAGGAGCTACCAGAATCTATTCAGCCATCCTCTTCTTTCTAAAAAACGATAACAAAAAACCTTAAATATACCAGACACTAAACAGAGGATAACACAGACAGTCCCCTACTTTCAAACACAATTTACTCTTGAGAAAACAAGAATGGAGTTGAAATGTGCAAAAGCCAGTAATAGACTAATATCTCATAAGGGGAATTTCCTTTCCATAGAGTCAGAGGGCGATCGCTCAAAGTGTCCTTTAGTACCTTTAGCAGATGAGGCTCTGAATTCAGCACTCACGAAGGACTTTGGGGGGCATCAGTGGCTAAGATGTGCACAGGCAAGTGGTATTACAGTCAAATACACGGAGCTGACATCCGTAAGTCAAGGGAAGCCTCTAAAGGCATCCGGAAAGAAAACTTCCAAAAATCTAACCTGCAGCACTCTATTTCTAGAAGTTTTTTTTTAACAAACCTTTTTTTTCTCTATTTACAAACGTAATATATAATCGCTGCATAACCCAAAGGAAACACGGATATAAAACAGAGAAATGCGAAGAAGAAACCAAAAGTTGTCCGTAAGCAATCACCCAGAGACAACCATGGTACATTTTTTGTTTTGTTTTGTTTTGTCTGTTTGTTTTTTAAAATTTATTTTATTTATTTATTTATTTATTTATTTGGCTGTGTTGGGTCTTCGTTTCCGCGCGAGGGCCTTCTCTAGTTGCGGCGAGCGGGGGCCACTCCTCATCGCGGTGCGCGGGCCTCTCACTGTCGCGGCCTCTCTTGTTGCGGAGCACAGGCTCCAGACACGCAGGCTCAGTAGTTGTGGCTCACGGGCCCAGCTGCTCCGCGGCATGTGGGATCCTCCCAGACCAGGGCTCGAACCTGTGTCCCCTGTATTGGCAGGCAGATTCTCGACCACTGCGCCACCAGGGAAACCCCTACATTTTTTGATGTATGTCCTTCCAGGACATTTTATCCTATGAATATATAACTATTTATATATATTTAATAATATTTTCAGTGCTGATTTATAGCTTGCTAATTTGGTTTATCAGGATAGTCTGAACATTTTTTCACTTCTTGGAATATTATTTTAATGGCATGACTTTTCAATGCCTGAAAAGTGTTCTACCATACCAATGTGTCTTCCTTCGTTAATCAGGTTGCTTCCGGCTTTCTGTTTTGATAATTAACACTGCAATAAGCATCCTTAATGATACATCTTTGGGCCCTATCTGTGATTATTTACATTATAGTTTTTTAAGCATTGCTAATTCGTGTTCACTCAACATATATTTATTGAACACCAGTGTGCTGGGTACTTGGGATATAGCCACCAAAGAGAAAGACAGACGGGCTTCTTTCCTTCACAGTGCTTGAAATTAAGTAGCAAAGATAGAAATGTTTCAATGGAGGTTAAAAAAATTCTGCCATCACCCAAATGAGTGTCTGTCCTCCTTCTCAATCCGGCTCCTCTCCCCAGCACAGACCACATCGTAGAGGTGTGAATGTGTGTGTTTCTCAAATATACTGTACGTATTTTTCTTTTTTCCATTCATAATGCATATTGTACGTCTTTCCGTGTCAGTACACATAGGTCTCATTCTTTTTCATGGCTTCTTTATATCCCATAGAATGACTAAATCCCAGTTTACTTAGCTATTTTCTTATTAATGAATATTTAGGTCATTTGCTATTTTTTTTTCTGTTATTGTAAGTAACATTCCCATTTTATCGGCATTAGTGGAATTTCTGGATCGAAAGGTATGCATATTTACTTTTTGATCAAGACATTAGCTTAGGGACTTCCCTGGCGGTCCAGTGGTTAAGACTCCGCCTTCCGATGCGGGGGGTGTGGGTTTGATCCCTGGTCAGGGAGCAAAGATCCCACATGCCTCACGGCCAAAAAACCGAAAAACATGAAACAGAGGCAATATTGTAACAAATTCAATAAAGTCTTTAAAAATGGTCCACATCAAAAAATCTTAAAAAAAAAAAAGACATTAGCTTAAATTATCCTCAAAAAGGGTTACTCCAATGTATACCCCCCCCAATAGCTATGAGAGGGTGTGTTTCTCCCCACCCTCACCAACTCTGATACAGTCCACGTTTTAATTTTTGTCAATCTGCAGGAGGAAAAAAGAGTAAGAAAACTATTTTGTACTTTCAGCTTGCATTTTCTCAAATTCCTTGTTTCTATCCTTTGCCTATTTTCTATTGATTGACTTTTTCTTTTTGATTTATGTATTTATGATAAAATAGGACTAATAATTCTCATGGTACACATGGCAAATATTTTCCTGTATATCATTTTTTTTAGTTAATAGACTTTGTTTTTAAGAGCAGGTCTAAGTTTACAGAAAAACTGATGGGCAAGGTCAGCATTCCTACATACCCTCCCCTCCACACACACAGTTTTCCCTGCTATTTATGTCTTGAATTCCTGTGGTATATTTGTTACAATTGATGAATCAATACTGATACTTTATTATTAACTGAAGTCCATAGTTTGCTACAGTTGATTCTTTGTGTTGTACTTTCTGTGGGTGTCTTGACAAACATATAATAAGGTGTCCATCATTATCGTGTCACTACCCTAAAAATCTCCCGTGCTCCACCTGTTCAGCCCTCCCCACCCCATCCCACCGCCACGAAAAAAAAAAAAAATAGAAAAGAAAACCCTGGCAACCACTGATCTTTTTACTGCCTCAATAGCTCAATAGTTTGGCCTTTTCCAGATGTCATATACTTGGACTCATACAGTATGGAGCCCTTCAGGTTAGTTTCTTTCACTTAACAATATCCGTGTAAGTTTCTTCCATGTCTTTTCAAAGCTTGATAGCTCATTCCTTTTTATTGATGAATAATATTCTATTGTCTGGATGGACCACAGATTGTCGATCCACTCACCTACTGAAGGATATTTTGGTTGCTTCCAAGTTTTGGCAATTAAGAATAAAGCTGCTGGTAACATTTGTGTGAAGGTTTTTGCGTGGACATAGGTTTTCAACTCGTTTGGGCGTAAACCAAGGGGCATGATTTGGGATCCTATGGTAACAATGTTTTTTGTTTTGTAAGAAACCGCCAAACTGTCTTCCAAGGTGGCTGTAGCATTTTGCATTCCCATCAGCAACGAATGAGAGTTCCTGTTGCTCCACATCCTCGCCAGCATTTGGTGTCAGTGTTTTCAATTTTAGCTATTCTCATAGGTGTGTCGTGCTATCTCATTTTTGTTTTAATTTGCATCTCCCTGGTGACAAATGATGTGAAGCATCTTTTTCTATGCTTATTTGCTCTCTATATATCTTCTTTGGTGAGGTGTCTGTTAAGATCTTTTGTCCATCTTTTAGTTGCGTTGTATGTTCTTTTATTGGTGAGCTTTAAGAGTTCTGGATATTTTGGATATTAGTCCTTTATCAGATATGTGTTTTGCAAAGATTTTCTCCCAAGTCTGTGACTAGTCTTTTCATTCTCTTATATCATTTGTTTATGATTTTTTTCATATAAATGTTTTAATTTTTACCTAATCACATCTTCTTCAGGGCTTCTGAATTTTGTCTCCTACTTAGGAAAATCTCTTCCAACTGACAATTATAAAGTACTCTATATAATTTTTTCACTTTTGTAGCTTTTTTTCACATTGACATCTTTAATTCATCTGGAATTTTTTTCATGCTTGTGTATAGTTTAACATGAGACTCTAATTTTACTTTTTCTAAGAAACAACTTTCCCAATAACTTTTAAAATAGTCTATGTTTTTTTTTTCCTATTTAATTGATATGCTACCAATATCATATACTGAGCTAAATTCTTTCGTACAGATGAGTCCATTTCTGGACTTGCTATCCTGTTAAATGAAATGTTATTTCATTTCTGTTTCTGGATTCTGCCACACTCTTTTAATTACTATCGCATTATGGTTTGTTTCGATGTCTTTGATGTGCAGTTTTCTTAGCTATTCTTGTACTTTTCCAAATGAATACCATGTCTAATTTCACTAAAAATTCATTTTGGGATTTTAACTGAGTTTTTGAATTTAATTTTTAGGTTAGTTTGGAACATACTTATAAAATTGAATATTACCATTCATATCTTTGTTTGCTGTCTTCAGTTTGGTTGTTTTCTTCTGATAGGTCTCTTCACAGAGCTTGCACATTTGCTTTTAGATTTATTTTAGTATTGTTTATTGTTTTGTTGCTATTGTAAATGGGATGTTTTTATTCTATTACATTTTCTAATTTAAAAAATATTGGTAGATAGGGAAAATATTGGCTTTTGTAAGTTGCTCTAGTCCTGAATTCCTTTTGTTTATATGTGTTTTAGTAGGTTATCTTCATATTTCTAGGTAGATGATTATCAGCTGCCAATAATGACAGCTTTTCTTCTTTCCTTTCCAATAGCTATACTCCCTATTAATTTTTCTTGTTTTATTGACTTCCCTAGAATAACTGGTGTAATATTAAATCATAGTGGAGACAGTTGCCACTATTGTCTTTCTCTTGCCTTTCATGAAAAAGAGACAATGACAAGTGATTTTATTTTTTTAAGAGAAACTAAATCAAGGACTTGGAAGTCTAGTCCAATATTTCATAGATTGGCGTCAAATAGCATTGATGTACCTTCTCATTATAAGTTTTATTCCCTCAGAAAAATTAAAGTGTCCCCAATGAATATAGATATGCTCCATTTTGCATAACGATGTGTCTCCAAAATGGTCGGTGTGGGCTCTCATCTTGATTTTAGTGGACTCTCCTGTGGCTAAGGTCACCTGTTCATATCTTTGGACTGCCATTATCTTAAACTTTGGGTAAGAAAAACATTTTTAGTTTACGTTATAACCAAGACCTTCCCTAAAGAGGAAATGGGTTAACTATCCCAGCTTAGGAAGGTAATTTAAGGAAGAAGGGAAATGACCAAATATACTTTATGAGTGAATCACTAAATTTCATCCCAAAATGGAAAGCAGAAGATGCAGGAGCATTTGAATCCCCTGAAGGTCCCTCTTCCCCAGAGTTTCCTACATCTTTCTTCCCGATGGATCAGATCGCTGTGTAGCATGAGTCGCTGGGCAGTCGCCAGGGGTGAGGTCAGGTCTCCTCTGCCTGGAGAGAGAGCTCACAGTCTTGGGTGGTCCTCCCACCCTGCGCCCAGGCACCGCCCGTCTTGCCAGAGGCCATGCTGAAGCCACATCCATGGTCCAGCTGACACAAGCAGACCCGACTGGTTTCACTGCTTCTTCACTTTGAGAAGTGAGCAAGCCTGTTTTAAAACCTGGGCTTTAAATAGTCACTTGATATTTTAACTTGCTGGATTAAACCTGCTGAATAATC
This sequence comes from Eschrichtius robustus, assembly GCF_028021215.1. Classification (NCBI taxonomy): domain Eukaryota; kingdom Metazoa; phylum Chordata; class Mammalia; order Artiodactyla; family Eschrichtiidae; genus Eschrichtius; species Eschrichtius robustus. Next base: position 48,450,164 of record NC_090839.1, on the reverse strand, counting down.
AAAGCCAGTTTGCTTATGTTGATAGAACCCATGTTACAAAACAATATTCCAAATTGCCTGTGTGCCTGAAACAGCTATCTGTTGATGGTGGTCATGAGGCGAAGCAAAGTGACCCTGACCTTGGGCCCCTGAGCTGGCTACGTTCCAGCTCACACACCACTGTGTTTTCCCGGTGGCTGAGCGCCTCAGAACAAGGCACATCTTCACCTGTGGATCCTCAGCACTTGGCATGGTGCTTGGCACATAGGGACAGACATCAGATGGACATGTGACTGTCCATCTGTCTGTCTCTCTGTCTCTGAAGGAGTAAACTGCCCTCAGCTCATTTCCTCTGCAACACACCCCTCCCAGTTAAGATTCTGATGGTCTCCTAATTGCAAACCCAGCATAGTTTTTGATCTATGCTTTTTATTTACTCATTCATTCAATCAACATTTATTAAGCACCTGTTGTGTACTATGTTCTGAAGATACGGTTGAGAATAAGACTGAAAAAAGCCAGCCCTTCTGGATTTTATATTCTAGAGAAGGAAGGCAGGCCACAAGCAAGTAAATAAATATGGAAATAAGACCATGTCAAATGGTGCTAAAGGCTACGAAACAAAGTCAAAAAGAAAATATGGCAAAGCAACACTGGGCCGGAGTCGAGGTGTGTGGGGCAGACTCTGAGCCAGTCCTGGACGCTGAGACACAGCCAGGCCTGCAAGATGTGAGGGAGAGGAGTCCAGAGGGAACAGTGGGTGCAGAGGCCCGTGAGTGCGAGAGGTCTTGGTACGTCTGGGGAACACGAGCCGTAGCGGAGTGAACGAAGGTCAGAGGAGCTACATTGTGTAGATCTCTGTAGGCGGAGGTTTGGGCTGAGATGCTTATTTCCGCAAAGGAAGGGCAGGAACCTGCCAAATCGCGCTTTAAAGTTCACCGCAGCTGCCACGGAGAATGGACAGTAGCAGCTATTGGGAGGCTCTTGCTGGTTTCCCAGGTGAGAGATGGGGGGTTGGACCAGATGGATGCAGGGTGAAGCATTTGGATTTGAGATGTGTTTTAGCGGCAGGGTGTGCGAGACATGCTCTAAGCTCCGGCAAAACACCCAACTGCTCACTTGACTCTCAGACTTACCCAGAGAGAACTCGTGGCCCTCCACCTCTGTCGTGGGCACTGCTGGGGCCCACCACCCCAGCCCTTACTGGTCCAGTGCCCCCATCCTCCCATCCACCCCTCCCCCCCCCCCCCACCCCGGGGTGAATGTGGGCTTATAACTCACAGCTGCCCCCTGGAGGTAATGAGCTGGGAGCCACCTTGCCCGGAGCTTCCAGTCTGCCTGGTCCCGAGGAGCCCACGGCCGGTGACAGGCACGGCTTCCAGAAGCCCCTGCCTCAAGGTCCAGCCAACCCTGTGATGCAGTTCACGCCCAGAGCGCCCAGGCATGGGCCAGACTCCAGTTCAGATCCGTTCCCGCTCAGCTCCTAGAGAAAAGGGCCAAGAGGATCCCAGTGTTTCCATGTCCAGAGATATGGTTCAGGAAGGAAGATGGGACATGGGGTTCGGCAGAAGCTAAGAGGAGGGCGTGTTTGCAAAGTGAAGCGGTGGTCACCTGTGTCGTTTCCACGGAGGGGCTGCATCAAGGACAGAGAGCTGGTTGGTGGATTTGGCTTTCATAAGAGCTGCTTCAGAGCAGATGGGGAGGTGGAAGTAGCCCAGGAGAGAGTTTATGACCTGAGGAACTGAAGATGCTGCAGCGTCCAATTTGGAGAAGTTTTCTGTGAAGTGGAGAGAGATCCGGGGAATACTTTGCAGGGGGGAAACGGAGTCAGGAGAGGGCTTGTTAAAGAGGGAGGTGGTGAGTCTTGTCTGTAAACAAATAAAAGATGCAAGGGAGAGAGGACAGTGGCAGAGCCGGGACAACTTTCTATCCTAACAGCCGCAGGGGCAGGGTGACGGGAGAAAATCAGGTCTCGGGGTGAGAAGACAAGGCAGTGCTTGACCGCTCCTGTTTTCTCAATAAAGCATGAGGCAAGGTCATCGGCTGAGAGCAGAGTAAAGCAGAAAGGGGCGTTGGATGTTTGAGGAGAGAGAAAAAGTCATCTCAGAGAGCAGAAAAGTGTATTCACTCAGGCAGTGTCTGGATGGCCAGGCAAAGCTGCGTGCCCGTTAGAATCTGCGAGGATGAATGGGCGTGAGAGCCAATCTGGCAGCATGGTCGCGTGGGGTTCCTTCCATCTATGTTCTGCTGCTTGGGTGCAGGAGAGAAGTAGGCAGACAACTGGGTTGAATGAGGGGTGAGAGGGTGTTTGCAGGGGAGGGTCCTGGAGCTTCACCTCTAGGCAGCCGCTGATGGGAGGCACTCTCTCTTCCTTCCCATCTCAGCCTCCTGGGTCCATTCTGAGAAAGTGAAAAATGGTCCCAGAAGCCAGCAGCGCGGCCGTGATACCCAGTGCTCACGGAATGCAGCCGTGATCAGAGCACACCCCCCGTGACCCGGTCTGAGACGGGACAGGGAGGGGACACAGCGACAAGAACCCTGCGACACCCCTCTTCTGCAAACACGAGTGACCAGGGATGGCTCTGGCCCTGTGTTAATCCTCCCGCCTCCGGGACAGAAACTGTCATGTCATCAGACTGCCCGCCGCTAACACAGACCTGCTGCCCTTCACCTCTACCCTCCGGCCTTCACCTCTACCCTCTGCGAAACCACCGCCCAAGCCCACACCCTGTTCTAGGCCCCTCCCAGCTCCATCTTATCCAGACCCCTGGACTCCCTGCTCCGCTACTGCAGAGCTACACACACTCACTCTGCTTTACCACCTGGGCCCCTGGGTGTGTGCCTGGCAGGGCTCCGCAGGTCCCTCCTACTACACTCCTGGTCACTCGTGATGCTGCTTTGCTCCAGCTCCTCCCTCCGCTCCCCCACCCCACCAGCCCCCACGAGATACTGGTGTTGCCCTGGCTTCTCATCAATCCTCTTGTCATCTCTTTCTTGTGTCTCCATCATTGCCTCCAACCTGGGACGGCTCCTCAGCCCTTTTCTGTCGGGAGCCTTCACTTGTGAAATACACAGGCCAGGTATTTTGTAGAAGTCTACCCATGTGGGTCTGTCTGATGGTTCCTCATTATTCGTTTCGGGCTGTGCCTCCTTGGCAGGACCTGCGGGAGCAATGCTCTGTCCCCCTCTGTGCATCGCGTGCAGGTTTGTCCGTCTACTTGTGTTGTTAACTGTGGTCATTTGTAAACTGGAGGATGCAGGCTTCTCTGTTTTTACCTTCATAATCAATTAGTGATACTTTGAGACTATAAATATCCTATTTTCCATCGTCCTTTTTTCCAATTATTTTAGCATTCATAAACAATTCTTGCCTGAAACAACTGTTACTGTGTTGTTTGCCAAAGGGTGCTTTTTGTCTAGCTCCAGCATTCATTCCACATTTATTACCTGGCTTTCGACTGTAAGGAAGAGTTGTCCCTTCTCCTCCGTTTATTTATTTATTCACTTATCTATATCAGCATGCACTTATGGATGCTTATAGACATGGTCGTATCCATTCCCCTCATTATTGTGCTGTAGGGAAATAAGAACTGGGAATATGTTAGTTGAATTTTAATGCGTGATTTTTGGAAACTACAAACCTGAAAGCATAAAAGTGGCAAAGAAAGTGAAGGAACAGTTTGTAGTTTGTCATCGTCTCTATAAAAGCTTTATCAGTTAAAAAAACATATTAATTAGAAAAACTGTTGTTATGAAAGGTAATTATTTTAAATATGTGCTAATCACAATGATTGTAAACATATATCAAACATGCTGTATATATTCTGTACTAGTGAATGACATTTCTACTAAGCAGTCCTTTAGCATTTAAAGAGCAATTCATCTAACCAGAGGACTTGTGAGGTAGCAAAATATCTTGCTTTCTGGGGTTTGCTAGCTCCTGTGGCCTCGGTCTCACAAAAGGTAATTCCACTGATTCCTTTGTTCCACCCCCCCCCAAGACTTCTGGGGGGTTATGTGTGCATATATACACTTTTTTTTTTTCTTTTCCTACAGAAAATAGATAGGAAATGGCCATGGCTGTGAGCATGGCTGAGTGGCTGAGTGGCCTAATGCTAGCCTGTGCTCTCTGCAGCCTAATTAAAGGAAAATGGTTGTGCTTTCTATGAAGAGAGGCACAGAATAGGAGGAGGGGGCACAGGAAGGGAAGCCGAGCACTCAGAGCTTGCCTTTCTCCGCGGAATTAAACGCTAACCTCGCCTCCTCCTCTGAGTCCTGAATGTATAAAACAAATCAATGTAAATAGCTGGACAACTTCCAGAGGCACTAGATTTCTTGTCAAAATTCAATTAATGCAGCCCCTAAGAAACCAGCAACATGCAAGGAAATACCGCAGATGGACTGAAAGGGCAGGTACGTGGGGCTGGATGTCAACTGGTCCCTGGGCTCTAGGCTTAGAGGGCGGCCGGCCAGCTCCCCACTGCAGCCAAAGGTCTGGGCAGGTGATGTCACAACTTCAATGAGAATGGAAAGGTCAACTTAAATAGAAACAAAATTCTTAGCTATATAAGAATCATGCTATTTCTATGAGAAGACTGTTTTGCCCTGGCAAGTCAGGCAAAAAAAGCAGGTCAGAAGATAATCCGGTCCAGCTGGGCGTTGGCGGGGGGGCCTGTATCCTCACCCCACTAGTTTCCTCTCTGCTTCTGCATACATCCTACCAAGGGCTGGGTTAACCATTGTGACTGATTGGCTCACTCTTCATAATAAACAGGCTAAAAGAGGGAACTCCATGTAAAACACCTTTTATTTAACTTCCATCAGCTCAGACCAAAATAAGCAACCGAGGCCACAGTTGATTTATTCCCACGTAACTCTCCAGTACACGACAGAACTTCATGAAGGCTTGTTGTGAAGTCCCTCTTACCTTGATCGCAGCTAAAACGAATTGCTACTCTAAAACAGCAGCTACATGAATTTATGCAGACACCCTGGAGTGGAGCAAAAGCAGTCCCCAAGAAGAAGAACTGCAGAATTATGCCAAAGAAAGACTTTCAATTACATGGCACACAAAAAGTGTTTATTGTAATCATTTATTTGGTCTCTAACTCACACCAGAAAGGGTCTGAGGCAGCTTACACAAAATATATGCAATAGGATAATTAAGAACAACAACAGCAGTAATAATAATAATAATAAGAAGAAGAACACAATACACAGGCCCTCCGCTCTGTGCCAGGCACACAGCCAGACCTCTTTCCTGCAGTGTCTCCGAGAATTCTGATAGTCATTCTTTGCGGTAAGGACCATCATTATCCCCATTTTACAGCTATGAAGACTGAGGCTGGGAGGTTAAAGCAACCCAGCTCAAGATTACATAAGCTAACACGTGGCAGAGCTGGGATAAAAAGAAAGGCCATCAGTAAAAGGGCAGCTACGAGCAGGCCAGACAGCAATGCAAAGCTGAGCCCAGGTGGAGAGGCTGCGCCCTCCACAGCGCAGGTGCTTCTGCAGTGAACTTGAACACTTAGCTTTGGGTTCCTTCCAGGACAAAGCAAGGAGGGAAATGTGTATCGGTGGCTAGATTTGCAGGGTGCCTGAGAGAAATGTATTCCATTTTCTAAGATGAAGCACAGCTTTTCCTGGGCTAAGTGTCCAGGATTCAGAAAAACAAAAGGTCAGCAGACAGATCTTTCGGAGAATCGTGTAGGAATAGCATTTCTGGAAACCAACACTCCGGAGGCAGGGCTGGCAGGCAGGCAGGCAGGACTCCCATCCTCAGCGCGATCTGGGCACCGACACAGACTCAGGACAAATGTGCTCTGGGATTCTGTGTTCTTACAGACTCGTGCTTGAGAGATAGCACGGCCTCCCGGCACCTCGGCTCGGGGCCGAGGGTGCATCCACTCACAGGCAAATAAATCACACTGGTTCCGGTGCATCCAGCAGACAGCAGCCTTCACACTCCAAGCCGTTCAAGACTGTCTCTCCTGGCACATCTGCACCCAGGCGGGGGCTCCCAGGGTGCCCGGCCGTAGGCAGTGCCAGCTTCTGGTTCCTGGCACACCAGGGTAACTGGCCAAACACCAGCTCTGCAGAGCCATGAGCTGACCAGCAATAAGAGAGAGGTTGCTTACAAGCCAGTCAGAAGATGGTGACTTCTGCCAAAGATCAGAATTTTGCTTTTAGCGCCAGGGCATCGAGAGGCATTTTTCCTTAGAGCAGTAAACATCCTTTATCTGGCGATGCCTGTTGTAGATTGCGACAACAACACTGTAGCCGAATTATATTCAGAGGAGACTTGGTTTTCTGTCATCTAGATCTTGTGCAGGTGACAATTACAACTGATCTCAAATAACTAGTTGGTTTTGCTTTGAAAATCATTCATCTTACCTTTCTAGATCTGCCTCGAAGCAATAAATGAACTAGATAGCGATTCTGGCAAACTTGAGTTGGACAGGAAATAGTCACATCAAACTTCCATTTTGGTCTTCGGGATTTTTGTCACAGTGTGTCACGGGGCTGTGTCTGCTCGTGTAATATGTGGCATCCTAGAGTAAATCCACCACCCCAGAAACATGTAATTTAATTTCCAAGCAAACCTAGGGCTAACTGGAAATACTTATTTGTTTCTATTCTTATTTTTGAAAACTGTATTGAAATGCATGAATCCACTTTCTTTTATGGGCAGAATAAAATGACCAGAATGCAACCTCACAGTGGAAACACAAATTGTTCTCTCCTCTCCTCTGCATTTAAGCCAACTCAGGCCAGATGGGGATGTGGAAGACACCAGGGCTTTCCCATGCACTTGGAGGTGACTGTCACATACAGAAAGTAGTGTGTGTGTGTGTGTGTGTGTGTGTGTGTGTTTCCAGAATGCTTACTTTGGGGACAGGTTTCAATCTAGTTAAAGATATGTTCTCATTCTGGGAACTTCCACTAAACACACTCTCCCAATTTATGTAGATTTAACTTTAAGAAAAGATTTTAAAGTAGATGTTGTGGAGTCTATTGGGTATCATGGCAGACAATGTCTGTTCTCTCTGCTCTTCAGAATCCTGAGTTATAGGATGTTATTTTGTACCTAAAACAAATGACAATGATCCCCAGACTCCCCTGCAGCCAAGGAAGCCATTTGACCAAACTTGGCCAGTAAGATATAAATAGAAGTACTGTGTGAGATTTCTAGGAATTGTTCCTAAAATAAAGAATAAGGACCCTCATTTTCCTTTTTTCCGTCCAAGAACATATCTATGATGACTGGAGCTCAGCAGCCATTTTGCTCAGTGAGGCCAAGGGCCCTATGGTTAGTGCTGTGATCTGATGTCTATGGAACCACCATGCCAATCCTGGACACCCCACCTAGACTTTCTTTATATGAAAAAAGTACCGCTATGCCTTTTTAAAGCCAGGGTTATTTTGAATTTTTTTAAAAAACTGCAATCAAACCTAATCTTGTCTAATGCAGGGGATACCAAGGAAACTGGGGTGATTCAGAAAGTTGCTAGAAAGGCTCAGGAGATGAGATTTGGTTATTCTGCTGTTCAGAGCTAGAACTGTCAGGTCAAGCACAATTATGGTTAAGACCCAGTTCAGCCACTCATTAGTTGTGTGACATTGGGTAGGTCATTTAATCTCTCTGAATCTCTTCCCTCACCTGTAAAATGGACCAGCAAGTCCCACTCTAGAGGATTGGAATTAGGATGAAGTGAGATAATGTACAGAAACTGTTTAACACAGTGTCTGTGAGTTTGTGTCCCCAGCTGACAGCACCTCCACCATCAAAGAGTAATAGAAAACAGTGTCCCAGGCAGCAGACAAGGTGCTTTAGGTGGCAGAGACACACATCTTACTAATGATGGAATCATTTCAATAAGAATAAGAAAAAAGTGTAACTCACACATCAGACCTGCGCTTTCACAGGCATTATTGCTTAGGACAAGGCAATGGAAGTTCTTTCAGTTTTTTTTTTAAAAAGCAAATCAATCTAAAGGATACTTATGAAGTAATTAATAATACAGTCCATGCAAAAATTGATGGGTTCCCAAGGGGCTGAAGTTTGGCAAACACTTGCCCGAGAGGGGTGGACATAGAAATGCAGCGACAGAAAGGATGCAGATGTGAGGGCAGCCGCCCCACCCGGCCCTCTGCCCCGCCCCTGGCCCTCCACTCCACCACATCCACCCTTGTGTGTGCACTTTGGGGGTGGGGACCACAGTGCCCAGCGAAGCATCTGCCACCAATGGCTGTGATGGAGTAACAGCAAAGAATCGCCCCCTCGGTCGTCCCCCTCGTTGCCACTTTGCAGCCACTGAGGTCAGCTCTGGCCGACGCCTCAGACAGAGAGGAGGGGAGAGCACGGCGGAGAAGGAACAAGCATTCGCTGAGGGGCGGGTGGAGGCGGCAGAGAACAGAAGCCCAGACCAAAATGGGTGTCGGAGGGAAAGACAGAGGGCTTTGAAAGGCCTCACTGGACCTCTTAGGAAGGATGGAGGAATGGACAGAAGGATGGAAGAAGAAAGGAAGACAGGACAGCATATGTGTTTTGGGCACACGTACTGGCCTGGGGAAGGGGACGGGGGCAGGTGGCTTCAGAGAACATGTTTACACACCTGCTTCAGTTACCAACTCTTCGAGTCAAGTCCCAACAAGGGTCGTCCGGCCCCGTGTCACTTGTGCCAATAGAACAAGATGGAGATGGGCTCAGAGCAGAGGAAAGCTTTCTCCTCTGATCACAGAAGGGAGAGGTGCAAGCTCCTGCCCTAGAGCACAGGCTCTCTGGGACAGGCCTCGGACGGGACAGGGACGGGGATGCGGATGGGACTGCTTTACAGGCATCTCACCGGCGGGAGGGACGGGGCTCTGGGGGGTGGCGGCGTAGCTGTGCTGCTCTGGCTCCGGGCCCAGAGCCGGGCACAGCCTCTCTGCACACGCCCAGCTCAGCTAGGGTGTCGGTTCTACAGCTGGGAACTCTAATCCAACACGTTAGGTGCGAGGCATCTGCACACAGTTCCCCTCCGGGCAAGTGAAACTAGACTGAGCACAAAAGAAGAGTTAGACCTTATCACCCAGATTCCATCTCATTTTCCCATGGGGCTTTGCTGGTGGCACCACCATGTCACCCAAACCGCTTAACCAGGCCTGGTGGGCACACCACATGCCCACCGTGGCCCCATAGGTGAGGGATGCTGGCTGGGCTGGGAGATGGACCACAAGGGACTGCAGGGGCATCTGTCCGTTGAGCTGGTTGCTGCCATAGAACAACGAGGACCCAACGTGGCCAAATCTGACCTTTTAGAGAAAGGCCGAAAATCCAATTTCCAAATGCTGTTCAGGCCAAAGCAAAGACGTCTCTAGGTCACACCTGGCCCCCAGGGTGTCTGTTTGCAACCTGGATGATGGACCCTGTCGTCTGTCACTTCCTTTCTTCTGCACGTGGAGTGTCCACGGGAGGGCCGAGGCCCCCCAGCCACGCTGCAGCCCAAAGGCTGAGGCTTCCTGCTTGGTGTCACCTACTCCCAGGCCTGGCAGGAGGAGAACGTCTGTCCTCCACCATGAGTATGTGGTGCTGTCAGTACAAGAAAGGGCCTGGACCACGAGAACATCATGCTCCGGGAAGGCCTGTGGGCCCCCCAGCTGCAGGGTCCCCCACCCCCCAGGAGAAAAGGCAACTCTTGGGTGAGTTTCCAGCTTGAATAAACCTCTGTGCAGGTGTGAGGGGCAGCTGGGGACCCTCTGATCAGGTCCAAAAGCAAAAACTGACTATTATCACACTAAGATAAAATTAGAATGCTTTTCATTAAAAAAAAAAAAAAAAAGATCTTGGAGGGCAAGGTGTGTTTCTTCTCTGCTGCTCTCTGCGTTTTCCAACTGTTGTGTAGTTTAGCATTTCCAGTTGAGCCTTGCTCTTCTGAAACTCTCTCTCCTTCCCTACCTGCTGCTGAAGGGCCCTGGCCTTGGGCTTGAGATCCAGGACCTGAAAGAACAGCATTTATCCACCTGTCTTTCCCCTTAGACACGTCCTGCTTCTCCCGTGGCCGGCGAGTGCAGCCTCACCGGCGTGTCTTGTCCATTTGCTTTTCTCAGCATCCGGCGTGGCCAGTGGCGGAGCTGGTTACCAGATCCCTACCCCGTTTGTGTGATGGTGTCGATCAACTAGGCCGAATGACCAGACGAGGATGAGCTCTGGAGAAGTCTGATCAATTCCTTAATGACTGCACCACATCGACCAGAATGGTTAATTCAGTTCCACAAGTTGACATTTCTTGGGCCTTCTGAGAAAAGTGTATCATTTGCAAAAGTCACGGAGAATCTAAGTCCCCCCAGATAAACCAGGCCAGCCGTGGCAAAATGAACAGAGACAGTCACGTCTTCTGTTTGGGTCCTGGAGCGTTTGTGTAAGCTTTTTCTCATGGCTGTTCAGAAATGAATTTCGTGATGCAAACACCCAAGTCTACACAGCCACTTAGAAACCACACGTGGCCGTGCTCTTACCAGACAGTGTCTCCTGAAGATTGTGGGGCCACCAACTATGGAGGTCTTCCATTTTGAATGTAAACTGGGAAAGAAGTTATTGTTTTCTATTTTTTTAATTCACAGTGTTCACGGAAATATACATTTCCCCAAAGCTCAGCACTAATGCCTACTATCCATAGCACCTGGGGCCGTTAATGCAGACCTGCCCCCCACCCCACCAGCCTTGGCAAGGATTCCAGAAGCCCCTCTCCTTTCTATGGAGAAGGAAAGCAACTAAAGCACCAGAGCCATTCAGTTTGGGGGGAAAACTAGACCTAAAGCTTTTCCTAAAGTAAAACTTCCTTCTAACATCATTATAGCAAAAGGAGATGATCTTCACTTGACTAAATGTTCTCATCCATTGCAAAATGAGTTCTGTTAAATTCAAAGCTCTTCCAATTTTAAGAATGAAGGCTGCCATGTTTCCAGGATGATTTCAAGGAGGCCCACAGCGGTCCATGCCACTCCAAACCCCCTCTTGCCCACCCTAAACGGGGTCACCGCACCAGCGCAGAAGCTCTCCACAGAGCAGGGGAGAAGCGGGCCCAGGTATCCTCACCTGCGCCTCCAGTCTCCTGAGAACCAGCCTGTGCTGGACGCCGTGGGGACCCGTTGCCCACCATGCGTTAAGAGGTCAAGACACTCCCTGGGTCAGCTTTCCCGCATGGTCAGAAGTGTCCCACGCGCTGAAGTGGGTGGAAGCCTTCAGGCCACGAGTTAGCTCCACAGAGGAAGTTTGCACTGGCTGTGGGCACGGATGGCACTGGGGAGGTGCAGACGTGGACACGGGTCCTCTGGGCTGTGCATCAGGCAGGAGGGCCAGGGTGGAAGGTGTCTGGAGGGGCCGGAGGAGGTGAGAGCCTCGGACCCTCCACAGGGAGAAGGCAGCAGAGGGAGCAGCGAGCGGTCTGGGCGCAGCTTTGGAGCCAGGAGAAGGCTGAGCTGGACGCGGCCCCCAACGGGGTGCCCTGACTCTGCCGCCCCCGGTCAGCACCCCCCAGCCCAGAGCTCCAGCCTCCCACCCCGGGCAGAGGGAGGACGCCTGGAAACTCCTCAGCCCACAGCTAGTTCGGAAGGGCAGTTGACTGTGACTTTCCAGGACTCCAGTTCCCATGTGGCTGGGATGGCCAGTCTAACGAAGGCTCAGCCGGGTGCCGCCTGCCACGAAGGTTAAGACAGATGTGCAGAAGCTCCCCTCCCAACGGTGGAGGAGCCCACATGCTCCTTGGTGACGCCCGGCTCCCCGGCGTGGGCGCTAGCATTTCATCACCCCCTTGTAAGCGGCCCCTAGGGCACCACTGAAGCTGCAGTAAGACTGAGAAGGAGCCTTCAGAAGTCAACTGGTTGGCTTAGTTTGAAGGGCATGGCTGTCCCCAGACGAATCCAGGAAATGTGCACAGCCAACAGTTTGCAGAGATTGTGAGCTTCTGGACAAGAATCCCCAAACGCTTGACCACAGGAGGCAGTGGCGGGAGAGTGGAAGGAATGAAACTTCAGGTCTCCTGACTTACTGTCTGCAAACAGCTCGACAGGCTGTGATGAGAATAGCGGGCGTCGAATTTCCAGGTGAGAGGCCGTGAGTCCAAAGCAGCAGAAGAAAGAATCTGCAGGAACCTCGGCTTCCTCTTTGACACCCCAGGCCCTGTGCAGACGGGCATAGCAGATACATTTTCAGAGGATTAAGGCTTCTCCAGCCATCTGTGCTCGGCCTCCTGAGTGGAGGCGATGGGGATGTGGGCACAGACGATGGGCCAGGGCCCGGGGTGGGCTGCACTCATTCTAAGAGAAGTGGGTTTCCCCAGAGCCCCCTCTTGGAAGCACACGATGCAGAGTCACTGATGGTAACACAGAGGCCGGGACTGTGAAGGTGCTGGGTGGGGAAGACGCCTGAACAGCACCTGGGTAGTTGGAACAGGGCTGTGCTGGCGCCAGGAAAGCAGAGACAGAGGCTATGCCGCCTAGAAGGTTGTGACTGTAGACCCCGAAACCAAGAGGGTGGAAACTCCTGATGCTGCCGTGAAAACACACACGGGAGGAGGGGGCGTCTGAGCAATGCAGGAAAGATGGCGACAAACATAAAAGCGCCCACTGGTCTCTAACTCAGGCTTCAAGTGGTTTCAAGATTTGCAAGTCCACAATTCCCTGAAGCTTTTCTAGAAGCTGCTGAGACCTAAGAGGCAGGGACCATCCTGGCACAGCTGCGCGAGTGTCTGGGCTTAGGCATTACTGATGCTTTGGTCCAAGAAGCTACCGTCTGAGGAGATGTGTCAAAACATCACCCCGCTGAGTTGATGCCTCCCAAGGTGGCCAGCTCCGCATCAGTGCCTTTGCTCCAGGAATTAGATGGGCGTTGGATGGGTGTTGGCCTGGGTTTGTATGGGCCCAGAACCCCAGCCAGAACCCCCATCAACTCCATTCATTCAGGATTCAGCAGCCTTGAGTCACTCACAGCTCTGACAGGTTTCCACGAGTGCCCCCCGGACCCCCTCTGCCCTCCCTCCGGGCCTCAGGGCTCAGGCAGACCACCCGTCAAGCCTGGGCTCACCCACGGCTCTCCCCCTGTTCCCGTGAGGCTTGCTCTTTGGTACTACTGCCCATCTTGGGGCACTTTGCAGTGTTTTATCACCTATTTATTTAGCAGAACTTTATTCTATATTAATGAAAGACCAATCAGGGCCAGGCAGTATGGAGTGTATACCGTGCTGTGTGCAGTTCACGCGTTCATTATTCCTTCCTTGGTTCGGTGAACATCTATAGGACGCCTGTTGCACACAGGTGCTGAGCTAGACAGCCGTGGAGCTATTACACAGCACGTGTGAGTGCACTCCTGCCTCCAGGATCATCCTTCCTGCCCATCACCTTCCTAAGCTCCACCTCTACCACCCACCGCCCTGCTTATCTCTACTCCGCCTCCTTGAGGGCCAGGCATATTCCTGCCTCCGGGCCTTTGCACCTGCTGTTCCCGGAAGGCTCTTTCCCCAGAGCCCCATGTGGCTCACTCTCTCCTGTCTCTGTCCCTCGGGCTTTACTCACTAAGTCACTGTCTTAGGTGAGAGCCTTGCTCTGTGTCTCCCGTCCTCACTTGATTTATGTTTCCTCCTAAGCAGTTCTCATTCGCATGCTGAACATGGGCTTATTTATCGCTTGGATATAAGCTCCACGGTGGCAAGGATGCTTGTCTGTGTTGGTCCCTGCTGTTTCCCCAGTACCCAGAACAGTGCTGGTCACAGAATGGGTATGGAGCCCACATCAGTGGAATTAATAGTTGGATGAAAATATGACCTGAACAACAAAGTAGGTATTTAAGGATGAAATTAGGTCATATTCTGGTCAGGCGAACAGGTGATAGGTACTGAGTGGTGTAGCTGAGTGCCAGGTTGATTGTACGCATGCTTGTCAGTGCCCTGGTCCTTTAATGCCTCGGTGTCCCTGGGGCTCGTTACCTCCTTCCCAAGAATTAACTTGTCTCAGAAAACAGAAGGTGCTCATCTGCACGTGGGCACCGGTTTTTCTTCCCCTGGACACACATGTGACATCCACTAACAGTCCCAGGAACGACAAACTCACATCCAGAGGAACTCACATCACCCACGTGTCTCTAACCATGCAGGAGCGAAGTTTCCTGTTCCGAGACACTGAGCATTAAGACAAAGTAAGAGTTAAAATACCAGTAAATGTTCTTGGTTCTTCCAAGAATGCATCAAATATTCAGCAATCCCCTGTAAATAAAGGATGGCCATACTGTCTTCCACATAAGAAAGCATATGTTCAAACAGTTTTCAGGGCAAAGTTAGCAAATAGGGCCACGAACAGAACTGCTCTCTGAAGAAAGATTCAATTAGGCGTCCGTGCAGTTGCACGAAGGCCGTGTTGCAACACCGAGGTGGCCTGTTTTTCTGGTCATTATTAATCCAGAAACCTTAATGATGAACAACATTTGTGTTATTGTCTCCCCAAATTTAATTTGTTTATGCAGCAGTTCAGTTAATCCTGCAATCTGTTTTTCTCAAACGAGGGCAGATAATGGAGACACCGTTCTTTACAAGTCTTCAGGCTTTTAAATTCTGATAAAATCAGGGTTCTTCACTGGGTCTTGCCCCAGCTCTGAATTAAACCACTTTAAATGTAATTATGGAAGCTGGCCTTACATCAGGGACATCCATTTACAAAATTGATTGGCCGTGCTGTTCCGCGAGCCATTTCATGAGCAAACGATTGCAAAAGGGCCAGAACCGTAATTTATAAAGGCAAAAAAGCAGGTAAATACTTTATTAGTGGTAATGAGAAAGTTTTCAACTAACTGAACCTTTTTCTTCCCTCACCAGCTACTTCACGGAGCCGTGGTGCATGGCCCTCTTTCACGATCGTTTTATTGATCTCCGGAAAGAGTTACGCCAGATCTTATCCTCCAAGGAGGTAAGAGTGATTAACGGATATGTAGGTTATTCCTTGCAAATTAGAAGCAGTTACAGTTGTTGATCATTTAGACTTTTCCCTACCTTCCCACTTTACGGTTTCCACTTTGAAAATCAACTGTCCCTCACAGAAGCAAACTACGGAGTAGGTAAACATAGATGGTGATATTTCAGGGAATATGAATTGTTCAAATCTTTTACGCGGGGCAAATTTGTCTTCCCCTTTTACAAGTACCTGTACTTTCATTATCCGCTGACAGCGAGGGCTGAAAGTGCGGTGTGGGTGGTATCTCCTTGCCCTCGAGCACGAAGGCTGCGTTCCTATAGTTTCTGTCTGCATTTGCCAGCTGTTCGCTAACCATTCGTGTGCGCGCGTTGTTCCAAAGGTGTCAGGGGACTCAACAGGTGTCCAAATGCACTCCTTTTATAACCGAAACTTCTTTCTCCAAGCAATGTAGGATTAACTGGAAGTGAGGCTGCACACCCCACAGCCTCCGTACTCGGCAGGAAATTTGACTCTGCCATGTACATAGTAAAATATTCGTGAAACTTTATTTTTTTCAACACCTAGAGTCCTTACCAGAGTTGCGGGGAGTTTACATCTTTGGCCAAACGTCCATTCTAGACTCCTCCTCGATTCACTCGGACGAGGGCTGGGGCTCAGCTGAGCTTCCGCCTCGTCTGACTGTCTAGACGGGCAGGTTCTGCGTCTCTGTGTCGCCTCCTCGTGGGTCCCCGGGGTGTGGGCTGCCACACCGGATGCACAGACGCTGCCCAGGTCCCCAGGCCCCTCGTTCTAGCCGCTGCACGCCCCACCTCACCGAACCACACAGGGACCCTCCGAGGTGGGTGGGGGCACTGTTGTCATCGCCTCCACTTCACCCATGAGGAAGCTGAAGCCGAGACACTTCACGCAACCCCAGGGTCTCCCGCTCCAAAGCCAGGGTTGTCGGCACTGGACCGCAGCGGTGGCGTGGTACCCTCTCCTCATTGCCCCGCCCCTGTTCAGTTTCATCCCTGGGGGGTCCAAGCTGGGAAACTGACGTAATGTTACTAATCTGAAGTAGATTCAGATTGGGAAACATAGGTTTAAAGTTTAAACCAAACTCAATTCTCTTTGGTGCCCACAAAGATAGGAACCAGGCAGGGGAGCATACCCAAGGGAAGCAGAGGGGCCGACGGCTAAAGGCCCAGGTCAGCCACGGCGAGAGTCATTCAAATTGGAGATGAGAATAGTAATGAGATAGAGATAGAGATTTAGGATGTTACAGGTCAGCCAGGTCCCTGCACTTCACTCGGGGCTGTGAGGAAGTCGGTCCACATTAAAACATGACCCTGAGCTGGAAGCCTGGTGCTTACTGAGCTTTGCTCAGCTCCCTCCCTCCTTCCCTCCCAAAACAACCTGCAGCTCACCGCTGCCCCATAAAAAGGAGTCATTAGTATTCTAGCTATTCCATCAAAACTCTATGCCTAAACCTTCTAAACCCCAGATCTGAACTCCTCAGTTAACCTTTTGCACAGAGCCAAGCGGTTTTTGGTGTCAAGTTTAAAACGGAAACTTTTCCTTCATTTTCCCAAGCACACATCCTCAAACGCAATGGTGGTTGCTTCTCATGGCACCCGCTGAGACTCCCGAAACCTTTTAGGCAGGAGAACATGTTTGCCGTGGGTCAGTCTGCAGTGCATAAACTCGGCCTGGCAGTGGGCCCTGGCAGGAGAGCAGGGAGACTGCAAGTGGCCTTTGCAGAAGATGCTCTAAGGCTTCCCCAACCATCCTTGTGGGTTCTCTACATTTCCAGAAAGGGGAACCTCTGCAAGAAGAGCCTCCACTGGGGGACTGTGCTGACATCTGTCAAGTGCAAAGGCCACAGGAGGTGTTGGGGCCTGTAGTGGTGTCTGCCTGTAGCTCAGATACACATGGAACAGGGACTCAGAGAGCTGGGGGAGGAGAAAGGGAGGGCTTGTGTGCGAGCACGGGCACAGAAGAATGGCCCCAAGGAAGTGCCGGCCACCAAAAGTCAGAGTGACTGTGAGAGGTATGGTGGAGACAGGCCAACAGTGGAAGTGTTAATGAGCTAGAGATAGAGATTAGATAGAGATAGAGATTAGATAGAGATAGAGATTAGATAGAGATAGAGAGAGTCATACAAACAGACATGCAGGAATTTCACTGAGGAGTCTGGTAACAGGAAAACAAAGCAGATAGCCTTCACTACAGAATAACAGTAATTCCTTTTATCAAATATTGAGATGATGTAACCCACTTAATTTCACTTTCTACCTTGTCTTCAGGGAAGTACAGAAGTTCAATCCCATTAACTATGATGTCCTAGCACTCAGTTTATCAATTTTCCCCTCCCTCCACGTGTGGCGAAAGAAATAAATGACTATTATCTAGGACTGTCATCATAAGTCATATGTAGATTTTAAATGTGTACATGATTTATTTTGAAAACAAGATCATTATAAGACGTCTCAAATCCTTTTGTGGAAGTCAAAAGGGGGATGGCTTATAAATCCTCTGGTCATGCATCTAGCCAAAGAGACACTGACCAAGGTGAAATTCTGTGTAGTCAAAATCATCCTTCAGAAAGATGGATATTGATAGAGTTGGGAAAAAATAGTTTGAAAATAATAGAGACTTTAATATCTCACTTTCAGTAATGGATAGAACCAGGTAGAAGATTAACAAGAAAATAGAGGACTTGAATAGCACTATAAACCAACCAGACCTAACATTTATGCAGAGCACTCGACCCAACAACAGCAGGATGCATGGTCTTCTCAAGTGCATGTGGAACATTCTCCAGGACAGGCCACCAAACAAGTGTCAATAAATTTTAAAAGACTTAAACCATACAAAGTATATTCTCCAACCACAATGAAATGAGACTAGAAATCAACTAGAAAGTGAACAACAGATTCTTAAGCAACTTCTTTGGTTTCAAAGAAGAAACCAAATGGGATGTTAGAAGTACTTAGAGACAAATGAAAATGAAAACACAACCGACCAAAATTTATGGGATGCAAAGAGAAAACAGTTTTCAGAGGGAAATTTATAGCTGTAAATGCTTACATTTAAAAAACAGCAAAGCCCTCAAATCAGTAACTTAATTCTACTCCTTAAGGAACTAGAAGAAATAAAACCAAACTAGAAAAAGAAAACCAAACTAAACCCAATGCTAGCAGAAGGAAGGACATAATAAACATTAGAGTGGAGATAAATGAAATAAAGAATTAAAAAAACAGAGAAAACTGATGAAACCAAAAGCTGGTTATTTTAAAAGTTCAACAAAATAAACCTTTAGCTAGATTAATCAAGAAAAAAAGAGTCAAATCCCTAATGAAATGAAAATGGGGACATTTACCAACCTTAAATAATAAAAGTTTAAAAAAGAATATTATGAACAATTGTATGCCAACCAAACAGATAACCTAGATGAAACAGAGAAATTCCTAGAAACACACAAACTACAAAAACTGACTCAAGAAGAAATAGAAAATCTCAAGAGACCTATAACAAGTAAAGGTATTGAATCAGTAATCTAAAACCTCCCAACAAAGAGAATCCCAAGACTGGATGGTTTCACTGCTGAATTCTACCAGACATTTGAATAAGAATTAACACTGATCCTTCTCAAACTCCTCAGACAAATAGGAGAGGAAGGAACACTTCCTAGCCCATTCTATGAGGCCAGCATTACCCTGATACCAGAGCCAGACAAAGACATCAAAAGAAAACTACAGAACAATATACCTTATGAAGTTATGATGCAAAAATCTTCAGCAGAATACTAGCAAACTAAATCCAGTAGCACATTAAAAGGATTATACACCACGACCAAGATTTACACCAGGAATGTAAGAGTGGTTCAACATATGAAAATTAATCCATGTAATACACCACATTAATAAAATGAAAGAGGGGGAGAAGTGCCATAATCTCAATTGATGCAGAAAAAGCATTTGACTAAATCACACATGCTTTCATAGTAAAAACACTAAAAAGCCAGGAACAGAAGGAAACTGACCCAACCTGATAAAGAGTATTTATGAAAAGGCCACAGCTAACATCACACTCAATAGTGAAGGACTGAAAGTTTTACCTCAGAGATCTGGAACAAGACAAGAATGCCTGCTTTCACCACTTACATTCAACATTGTACTGGAAGTTCTAGCCACAGCAATTAGGCAGGAAAAAGAAATAAAAGGCATCCACATTTGAAAGGAAAACTATCTCTATTCTCAAAGGACATGATCTTATATAAAGAAAATTTTAAAGAATCACAAAAGAATATTAGAGCTAATAGATGGATTTGGCAAAGTTACAGGATGTATGATCAACATACAATAATCAGTTGTCTACATTAGCAATCAATAATCCAAAATGAAATTAAGAAAACAATTCCATTTACAATAGCATCAAAAATATTAAAATACTTGGGAATAAATTTAAGCAAGGTGGTGCAAGACTTGTACACTGCAAGCCACAAAACATTTCTGAAAGAAATTGAAGAAGACCTTCATAATGAAAAGACATCTATGTTCGTGGATTTGAAGATTTAATATTGTTAAGATAGGATAACCTAAATGGGAAAAGAATCTGAAAAAGAATAGATATATGTATATGTATAACAATCACTTTGCTGTATACTGAAACTAACACAACATTGTAAATCTACTATACTCCAATATAAAATAAAAATTTTAAAAACCAAAGTGCCAAGTTTTAAACTAAAAAAAAAATATTGTTAAGATAGGAATACTATTTATCTCTTGTAAAAATAAAAAAATAAAAATAAAAAATAAAAAAATAAAAAGATAGGAATACTATGCAAAGCAATCTACAGATTCAATGCAATCCTATAAAAATCCCCGTGGTTTTTTTTAGAAAAAAATGGAAAAGCCAATCCTAAAGTTCATATGGAAATGCAAGCTAAAACAATTTGAGAAATTTTTTAAAAGTTGAAGGATACACACTTTGCAATTTCAAAACTTAATTCAAATCAACAGTAACCAAGACAGTATGGTACTTGCATAAGGATAGACATATGGATCAATGGAGTAAAATTAAGAGCCAAAGTAAACCCATTTATATGAAAAGATGTTAACATCATTAGGGAAATGCAAACTACATCATTAATCATTAGGGAAATGCAAACCAGGGCCACAATGAGATACCACTTCATGCCCACTGGGATGGCTATAGTTAAAAAACAAAACAAAACAGGAAATAATGAGTGTTGGCAAAGATGTGGAAAAATTGGAACTCACACATTGCTAGTGGGAATGTAAAATTATTATGCAGTTGCTGTGAAAAAAATGGCTTGATGGCTCCTAAAAACTTACAAACAGAATTACTATATGACCTAGCCATTGCACTCCTAGGTATATACCCAAAGGAACTGAAAATCAGTATCCAAACGAATACTTGTATATGAATGTTCATAGCAGCACTATTCAGAATTACAAGATGGAAGACAGAACCCAAATGTCCATCAAGGGACAGGTGGATCAACAAATGTGGTCTATCCACACGATGGAACGTTATTCTGCCATAAAAGAAATGAAGTTCTGATACAGTCTAGAAACTGGATGAACCTCAAAACACTGAGTTAAGTGAAAGAAGCCAGATGCAAAAGGTCATGTGTCGTCTGTGGCATTGTGAGGTGAGCTGGTCACAGGTGAGCACGTTGTGGGGGGGGGGGTCACCCTGGGCAGGGGTGGTCACAGTGTCGGGGAGAGGTGATCACACTAAGAAAAGGTCACACCAGGAGAGGCAAATGTACAAAAATGAGTTTACGATCTAGAGCAGTATTTGTATTCCGTAAATTTAAAAGCTCCATTTTGTGACTTTACACCATTTACCCTGATGTTAGAACAGCATCATGCAACATGAGCCCAAAATCTTCTCTAATTTTTATATATTCACTGCTTATGTTTGAGACATTTTTCCTGAAAAATTAAGGGAGAAAGAATCAATCTCAGATATACTGCATACGTGCTTGGGCAGTCAAATGTTTCAGCACCTCTAATATTTAGTTCTGGGCATCCCTTGCCATTTTCTCTCTCACCGTCTTTGTTGAGCCGATTTGGAGTCCCGGACCCCACTGACTGTACTTCCAAGTGATGTGTGTATAATCTGCCACACCTGGCAGTGTCTCACTTACATAACCAAGTGATAATTACCTTATGTCTCCATATAGTTTGAATCTATTTTTCTAAGTTCTTATTATTAATAAAGTAATGATCCGGTAGAACTCTGCAAGTTATCTGCTTTTTTTTTTTTTTTTTTTTTTTTGCTGTTAAGAAAAAGAAAAAGAATTATTGGAAGGTCAAATAAATATACCATCGAAGTCCATCTTCCTTTGGGTAATTTTCAATTATTGTGGTGGTCAGAAAGCACACAGCTCAAATCTCAGTGAAGTGCTTTTTTATTTTGGCCATGCCACATGGCATGTGGGATCTTAGCTCCCTGACCAGGGATCGAACCTGTGCCCCCTGCATTGGAAGCACAGAGTCTTAACCACTGGACCGCCAGGGAAGTCCCTTTTTAAAAACGTTTTTTAATTTTTTGAGTGAAGTGCTTTTTATAACAACCCTCCTATACATGGGCAGGTAGGTGATGAAGCAAGTATGGTAGCCGTAGAAAGCAGGTAGTGTGTATGCAGGTGCCAAGCGCACCCTTCTGTCAACTTGCCTCTGTGTTTGAATCCTTTTATTTTATATAATAAAATGTTGGAAAAATCTCTACTGTATTGTAAACATGCACAGCATATGCTTCTCAACTTCAAATAACTTTATTCCCTCTGAGCCCCATCTTTAAAGATATCAACGAAATTTGCCTTTACTCAGAATTTATTCCAGGGCTTTAAAAATCCCATTTCTTGGGGACTGTCACCAAGTAAAGTAACCATCTAGGAGTTTTCATGTAAAAATCTTTAGCACCTCCTTTCTTATTTTTAAAGCAAGCCTGATATACAGATCTTTTCTATCTGTATATTAAGAGCTTAAAATTAAGAGCTTAAAATTACTACCCTTGCTGAACCTTGAAGACATTATGCTACGTGAAGTAAGACAGTCACAAAAAAATAATAGTGTTTGATTCCATTTACACGAGATGCTTAAAGTCAAGTCATAGAGAAAGGAGAAGGGTGGTCGCCAGAGTCTGGGAGGAGAGGGATGGGGAGTCGGGGGTTAAATTAAAGAGTTACAATTTGGGAGGATGTGGACATTCTGGAGATGATGGTGGTGATGGCTGACAACGTGAAAGCCCCTAACACCTTTGAATCTTACACTTAAAAATGGTTAAAGTGGTAACTTTTATGCTATGTGTGTTTTGCCACAGTTTAAAAAAAATTTTTTTTAAATCTAGAAAAAAAAAAAGACCAACCCTGGGGAGTTCTAGTGAAACTGCCCTCTTACTGTGGAGCTAAGCCCAAGTAATTTCAGTATCTGGCCTCTTACCGTATTTTCCAGGAGGAAAACCTTCCTTCCATAGAAGAGTTAGCCCGTCAGATCGAAGATGAGGAAATTAACCTGCCCGAGAAGCCCAAGAATTACCTCAAAAGAGTTTTCCAGGAAACCATCTACAGGCCTCTGGTGGAGAAGAGCATCCTTGACTATCTGCGCTATAATCATTACCACCTGCCCATGTACGCGTGGCCGGGCATCATTTAGCGGTGGCCACGGCCTCCACTTGATTGTTTCCACACGTGTCGTTCCGGGAAGTGCTCCGTAGAAGCAGGAAACCTCTCTGAAGCCTGGCTGAACCGCCAGGCACCTTCGTGGTTCCGTCCTTTCTTTTCCGTGTCCACCGATGCCTGTGGTTTCCTATCGTCCCAGTAGGTGGCGCACGGCGGTGCGTCTCGATTCTGGGGCAGGGAGACGCTTTACCAACACCAGGCGTGTTCCTGGGCAGAATAACCCATTTTAGCAATAAAATGAGAGCGTACTGTGTAAAACTTGTTTTTTACCTTGGGCGTGGTTCTGTTTGATTTCCTGAAAAGCCCTGCCGCCAACGCTGTTAGTCCTTTACATGTTTACCCGGTCATACTCGTGGGCGATAAAAAAAGAAAATCGTGTGCCCAGCATGGCAAACGAGTAAAACAGATGACAGGAAATTATCTCTGTAATTTAACATCAGAAGGACTGATTGCACAGACAAGTTTACAGGAACTCTTGAAACGAGGAGGCTGCTCTCACGGCCCCTGTATTTCTACTTCCTGTTCCAGATCAGGAGCATAAATGCACCGAAAAACTGGAAGATCAACTCAGGTTCACACACAGGTTTTAGACTAGAAAACGGTGGTGGGAAATTAATCTAGGTCATTTCCTTTGACCCTCAGCGCTGTTGCTTTGCATCGGCCCCCTCTGGCACCTGTCACCTGTAATGTGGGTCAGTAGCCCTCTTTCTTGTAAATAAAGCAAATTAAGTGCCTAGCACAAAATATGGATTCAGGAACAACACATAAGACTGTTTTCATTTATTTAAATCTCTTTTAAGCAGATAGTGTGACACAGTTTGTGTCTGAATTTTTGACCAGTAGGGCTTAAAACTGGCTTTCATGGACAGAATTACAGTTTTCGTTCCTTTTTTTTTTTTTTTTTTTTTTTGGCATTTATGTTAATATTTAGCAAAAGTTGGCTTAATTACAATGACTACACGGTAATTTGGAGGATGTTATAGTTGGCATTACAGAATTACCCACCCATTAACAAACTGATACCTCTCAAAAATAAAACGGTTTTGGAACACTAGACTCTGATTTTCTAAGGCAGGCAAAAGCAAGCAATAAACTCCATTAATTCCTGCACACGTATGTTTTACACAGGCACATGGGTCATTCAGAGGGAGGGCCCAGCTCCCACCATATGGTACAAACTGTGTAACTCTTGTGGAGAACAATTGCTACTGGTCCCCTCTTCAAACTGCAAGCCCAACACACATGGAACCATATTTCAGGGCCTGCAAATGAGTCAGCTCAAGAAACTCTCCTTCCCCCACCCCCTTCCTCTGAGAGGCCCTGGATTAAATTCATCAGCAAATGGAGTGAGTTTCTGTGACAGGCCCTGGGACCTTGGGTGGAGATTAACAGTACAACCAGTTAGAGGATCAACAGTTATGACTTCTGTGACTAAGTACTACCATTAAAAAGCTTCTGGTCACATAAAAGTGACGCCATATGATAGTGCCAACCTTAATATCAAATCATGCATACACTTTACAGTAAGTTTTCCTTTGCTGCCTTTTTAAAAGTAGTCTTGGGCCCCCATAAGTATCATGGCAGATTTGAAAATGTCTAGAATATAATTTAGTCTACATAGTGTATTGGAGGAAGTTACTGATCATTGCTCTATATTCAGAAAGTGAGTCGTTTCCTGAATCTAGGCAGGAATTTTAGCATATATGTGCAGACAAGCATTTTGTCACTAAGGAACCACTTTTCTAATAAGAGACGAACCCAAGAGTCGTTGATCATAGCTTGAAACTGGCTGTTTTAAGGGCTTTAGGAAAATAAAGATATTTATTCCTCAATGATGATGAATCCTGGCAGAAGAAAGGGCTTCAGAAAGACCAAGATTTGGACTCCTCTTGGGGAGCCCTGGCATGGCTTCTGTAAGAGACATGAGTGGCAGGAAGTCCCCAGGCATTTCAGCGTGCTGCTCAGCAGGGAGTCTTGAACTCTAAGCCCAATCTTTCTGACAGGAAAACACCAAAGTTAAATTTCCCACGTTGTATTCCCCCCAAATCACATGTAACAACCATGCCTCACAGTTGCCTCTAATGATCTTCTGATATAAGTCGGTTTTTACTAGCACGTGGCCACATCCTTCCCCAAAATGGCTCCTGAGACGCCACCGAAATATCCCAGGAAGGCGAGAGAAAAAGAGAAGATGATGTGGGAGAGGAAAGAGAACACTGTACGGAGGAGAAAATGTGAAGCCAGCCAATCAATATTTACCCTCAGAAGAGGGTGTGTGTGTGTGTGTGTGTGTGTCTGCGCGTGAGAGAGAGCGCGCGCGCACACGGGTGCACGGCTGAGTGTTAGCCAAGGAGCAGGGAGAGGGGCTCGAAAGTCGTCGTGAGCGAGGAGCTGTTGATTGTTTTCTGGTTGAGAGAAGAGGTGATGATAAGGCTGGGATACAGTGCGCGCCGGGCCGGGCGGAGCGACAGCTGTATGCTAATACTCGCAGAAACCAGCCTCCGCGTCCCCCATTAAAGCAGGCGGCCAGGAGGCCACACATCACTGAACAAATAGGCTCTCTCTAGACAAATAAAATAACACACGTTGGCCTGCGGGGAGTGGGGAGAGCCAGAGGGGGAGAGGAGCGGGAGGAGAGGGAGGGAGGGGAGGGGAGGGGAGAGAGGGAGACCCTGAAGGAGAGAGGGTGGACGGGGAGAGAGGGGAGGGGAGACGAGGTGATGGGGGGCAGGGAGGGAGACCAGGGAAAAGAATGAGAGGGACAGTCCGAGGGGGAAAGGGTCGGGGGTGGGCGAGACCGTGAGGAGGAGAGAGATGGGGGAGTGAAACATGCGAAGAGAGAGGGAGAGGTGGGACGGGGTGGGCAGAGACGGTCAGGGGATAAAGAAGGGAGCGCCCGGGAAGGAGGAGAGGAGGGGTGGGGGAGGGAAGGTGGGAGAGAGAAGGAGGCGGGGAGGCCAGAGAAGGAGGGCGAGAGGAGGAACACGGACACCTAAACCCAATAGCAGCAGCAGGACGGACAGAGGGTGGGGGGGGGGGGGCGGACAGAGGCCCAGGCGGACAGCGCTCCCCTCCAGCCCCCGGGCGCCTGGCTGCCTCTCCGTCGGCCCCCCGGGGCGGGCGAGGACTGGGGACGTTCGGAGTCGCCGTGGCCTTTCTGGTCAATTTTGCTGGGGTTTCGTCGCTGCCTTTCCTGAGACTGGGGCGAGCGGGGAGCCGGGCCGCCCCTCACAGGTGGGAGCCGCCCCCTGCGCGCCCCACGCTCGGGGCCCTCCCGCTCCGCTCGGTGCCCTCCCAGCTCTTCCCGGCCTCATCCTCTACTTAGGACTTTCCCACACTTCCTGGCTTCTCCTTCGCCCGCTTTGGCCAACATCGCCCTTCCCGTCGCCCTGCCCGGGGACCATCCGGCCCGCCTCCCCTGCCCGGCCCGCGACAGTCCCACCCGAGGCGAAAACAAACAGCCCCGAGGGCACTTCAACGAGCGTGCGGAGGCCCGACGGCACACTCGGGAGGATGAAAGGGGCGGCCGGCCACCCCGTGGGTCCCGGCGAATAATGGGCGCGCGGCAGATTGCCGGGGGCACTTGAAACTCGAGGGGAGGGAACTGCTGGAGCGCGGTCCCTCCCCGCGCCCGGCGGACGGCGCAGCCTCGCGGATTCGCCCTCGTCCGCCCTCTTTCATGCGCTCTCCTTTTGTGTGGAATTATTTAAACGGGAGATCCATGGCAGCTTTATGCTAATGTGCCGAACAAAGGCGACGGCCCGCCGGCGGGGGCCCGGAAGGTGCCTGGAGGCCGGAGCGGGACGGCGGGGAGGCAGCGGGCTGCGCGTGGCTCTCGCGTGCCCCGGGGCCAGACACGGCCGCCCCTCATTCCTGCAAACACAAAGCCTCTCCGGCTCGGGCCGGCGCGCGCGGCGCACGGGGAGCTGGGCCCCTCCGGCACCTGACGGCGGGCTCTGCGCCTGGAACGCGCGGTCCAGGCCCGGCCGTGGCTCGCGGGCCGGGAGGGCCTCTGCGAATCCGGCAGAGGCGTCCGCAGCCGGCCCGGCACGGCGCTGGGGGCGCTGACCACTCCCTCTCGCGCCTCCCGAGCGTCTCCAAACGCGCCGCGCGCCGCGGGGTGAGACTGCGGACCCTCCCGTCCTCTCCTCTTAGGAGCTTAGGGGCTGCCGAGTCCCGGCGACATCCCACAGGGCAATTCCTGGGCC
Organism: Eschrichtius robustus; assembly: GCF_028021215.1. Classification (NCBI taxonomy): domain Eukaryota; kingdom Metazoa; phylum Chordata; class Mammalia; order Artiodactyla; family Eschrichtiidae; genus Eschrichtius; species Eschrichtius robustus. The sequence continues at coordinate 48,423,338 of NC_090839.1, read as the reverse complement.
GAAGTTCCTCGCTCTAGCGCTTATCTCCAAGCTTTGCGCTTCCAGCAACTCCCTGACGCTAAACTCGGGAGCCGGGGGTCACAGTGAACCCCACTGCGTTCCCCGACGGCAACCGAGGACTCCAGGACAGGAGAGCTTAGAGCGGCCGCGGCCTCCAGCTCTGCAGCGATCAGAGGAAGAACCCACCGCGGGGTCCGCAAGGACGAGAGGCGAACAGGCCTCTGGATTTTTCCCAAGCGCCGGCCAGGACCCCACAGGAAGGGGAGGAGTCGCTTGGGGCCTGGGAAGGACACTTCGGGACCCTGCCTGGGATCCCTTTGCTCGCCTCCTCCCGTGAAACTCCCCAGGAGGGGGCAAGTCAGCGCTCAGTGTTTTCCCCAGCCCAACTCCACGCGGCCCCTATCCGGAATCGCAGTGCGCAAAGGCCCGCCACCGCGGCGCCGCGTGGTAGCGCTTCGCTCTCTTCCAAGAGGAAGGCAAATATCTGGACTCACTGTCCAAATGCCCGCGGGCGGGCAGGTTCTGAGAAATAAAATCACGCAGAAGACGCAAACCCACGGCCGGGTGCAAGGGTGCACGTCCTTGGAGGTTGCCGGTGTGTGCGTGAGCGCAGCCTAATTCTTCCTCAGCCCTGGGTTATGAAATTAGTTTCTAATACTCGGACCTTTCAAGTTTCCATTTGTTTTGACGGTACCTGTCTGAAAGCAGATTTCATTTTCGCTGGCAAAACTAGAAACCACAAAGAAAAAGAAATGGATCCATTGAATCTCAGTATTTCAGTAGTGTTCAATAGATTCTCTTGGCTTAATTCAGAGCCCTGTTTGAATTCGCTGCATTCAGGCAGGGGTTTTGTTTTGTTTTGTTTTGTTTTTTTCCTCCCACCCCCGCCCTCTTTACAATTATGGGTGTTGTTATTTTTAAAGGATTCACAAGGTGACTAACTCTCCCTGTTATCTGTTGAATGAAAGGAGTGTTACACATGTAAGACCAAATACCCCGCCGTCAGTTGGGGATGGCGGGCTGAGCCCCCGCCCTATTATTCCACAATCCAGATGGGATTCGTGATTAGAAAATAAAATTGGCCAAAGCTGTCCCGGAATCCCTTTCCCACTTCTAATTTCATCAGCAGTATCAATCAGCGCTCAAAAGAGCAAGGAAATAACATCAGTTACTTTTAGACTGAAAGATATATATAAATTTTAGATAAACTCATTTTAGAATTTCTAACTTTTTTCAGGACTAGCATTCATCGTAGTTAGCATTTTTAAAACGAGGATGAGAGTTTTCAAAATATATTCCATTATGTGTATTCTTCTCTTTTCAGTCTGTGAGTTAAAAAAGAAATTACAAACATAAAATCACCAAATATTTTCCCCTTGATTAGTCAACTTGATTAACCCCTTGATTAACTAATTCTAACAACTGTCCCCATTACAACTTATTACTCATGTGGACTCTTTTTTTTTTTTTTTAATCTTTCATTTCCACACCAGGGTATTTTCACAGGGAAAATCCAAAACAATGAAATACCTTCAGTGGAATCAAACGTAAGCAAAACTCAGCAAAGTCTATCTGAGAGCACAGAGCTTTTCAGAAAAGTGTCCGTTTCCTTATCTTTCAATAAAGTGACATTTTCTTCACAACATTTGACATTTTCTGTGGTTTTGCAATTTGTTCCCTAGTGATGGGCGATCAGGGCCACTACGCACCCTTGGGGTTCTGCCCCCGTCCCCCGGAGATTCTGCCTTTTGTGTTTCCTTGGGGCAGGGCTGGGAAGAGGTTGGAGGCAAAGGGCCCGGTCTGGGGTCCAGTCGGGGTGGCGGGGCTGGGGGGGGTGGATTTTCACTGTTGTTTTTTCCTGGTGGCACCGGGGGGGGGGGCGGGGGGAGGTGGCCTGTCCTCTCCGAGGCCGCAGCTTGCCTCAGAGGACAGATTGCCCCCCTCTCCCCCCGGCCGGCAGCACGCGCCTCTTTTGAGTCCAGATTGGCCGCGACCGGCGCTCAATAGCGGGAGGTTAATTTCCTTCACAAAGGTGAAGGGGGCACGGCTCCGGGGGGCCCCGCGCCCAGACAGGCGGCCCCTTTATTCCGCAGCGCCTTGATTGGAGCCCTTGATTTAGCATCTGATGTCAACCGACAGACAAAATGCCCGCTCGGAATGAAAATGCATGAGGCCGCGCAAGGAGAGCGGAAACCAACTTCACTGGGGCGCACGCGGCTGGCCGCGCGTTTCGGGCTTTGGCCAAGTCCACCCGAATCAACCTGGCCCTGGGCGACGCGGAGGCTCCGAGCAGCCTGGACCAGGCCCCTCCAACGATGCCAATCCCGGAGCCTCCGGGAACTTAAAAAAAAAAAAAAGTTGTTCAGAAATTCAAGGTTTTTGGAACACAGCCCAGCCTGCCCCCTCCCCCATCCAGCGCTGCGTCTGCTGGCGATTGAAGAAGTGCGGTGCCAACTGTTTCTCAAACTCGAGAGAAACCTTCCCGAGGCCCGAGAGTGCGCGGCGGCTGCGGACACAAACATCGCCCTCAGCTGCAGCCAGAAGGCCAGACTCTCCACCCAAACTTGGAACTCCAGGGTCCCATTTTCGCTTAGACCCTGGGTCCCCCGGCCCATCAGTCCGAGGCCCGGGCGGGGCTCTGGGCGGCCGGGCTTTGCAGCTATTTTCGATTCCGGATTATTTCCCAAACACCAGGAGGAGTTCCTGCGCCTCCCCCAACCCCTCTCCCGCCCCGGCCGCCTAGCTCAGATCTCCCCCGCGCCTGCTGCTGCCCACCGCCGCCCCTACCCAATCAGCGAGCACGACTTCCCCCTCCGCTTCGGCTCGCGGATTGAACCCTCCTGACATATTTGGGGCCATTCTTCTCCTTTGTTGCTATTTTGCTCGCGACCCGCGGGTAATCCCAGCACGGGAGGGGGGCGAGCATTGTCGTGCTGATGGACGGGCCCATTTGGCGGCTCCGCGCCCCCGGGAGGAGAGACACAAAGCCCAGGCACGTGCGCCTCCCCATAGAGGAGCAGCAGACCGTGAAGGGAGGCGGGGCCGGGCGTGTGCCTGGGCCGGGCGGGGCGGTGGCGCCGGGCGGGGCGGCGGCGAGGCGCGCGCGGGGGCCCCGCGCCCTCAGGTACATCTGCCGCACCTACCGGGCGACCCCCGAGTCCCGGCCCCCTCTTGGCCGCCGCGTCGCCCTCCCAACCCGACCGGGCGGAGGAGCTGCGGGCGCGCTGATTGGCTCCGGGGCAAGCGGGAGGCGAGAACAATGGCCCCCTCCCCCAGTTAAAAGGGAGCGGCTCCCGGGCCCGGGGACAGGGACGCGCGTGCAGAGCGCAGAGCCGGGCGGAGCCGCCGCCGGCGCCACGCGAGTCCCGCCGCCGTCGCCGCCGCGCCCGGGCCATGGGTCGGGGGCACTGAGGGCCGCCAGGGCCGAGCGCGAAGGTGGGACCGAGCCAGCGCCTCGCCCTCGCCCTCGCCCTCACGCCGCGCCAACATGCCCCGCGGCTTCCTGGTGAAGCGCAGCAAGAAGTCCACGCCCGTGTCCTACCGGGTCCGCGGCGGCGAGGACGGCGACCGCGCGCTGCTGCTCTCGCCGGGCTGCGGGGGAGCCCGCGCCTCGCCCCCGGCGCCGAGCCCCGGGCCGGGCCCTCTGCCGCCGCCGCCGCCGCCCGCCGAGCGCGCCCATGCGGCGCTCGCCGCCGCGCTCGCCTGCGCGCCGGGCCCGCCGCCACCCCCGCCGGGGCCGCGGGCCGCGCACTTCGGCAACCCCGAGGCCGCGCACCCCGCGCCGCTCTACAGCCCCACGCGGCCCGTGAGCCGCGAGCACGAGAAGCACAAGTACTTCGAGCGCAGCTTCAACCTCGGCTCGCCCGTCTCGGCCGAGTCCTTCCCCACGCCCGCCGCGCTGCTCGTTGGAGGCGGCGGCGGCGGCGGGGCCAATGGCGCGGGCGGCGGCGGCACCTGCGGCGGCGACCCGCTGCTCTTCGCGCCCGCCGAGCTCAAGATGGGCACGGCGTTCTCCGCGGGCGCCGAGGCGGCCCGCGGCCCGGGGCCCGGCCCCCCGCTACCCCCCGCCGCCTCCCTGCGGCCCCCAGGCAAGCGACCCGCGCCCCCCGCCGCCGCCGCCGCCGCCGCCGCCGCCGAGCCGCCCGCCAAGGTAGCCAAGGCCCCAGGCGCCAAGAAGCCCAAAGCCATCCGCAAGCTGCACTTCGAGGACGAGGTGACCACGTCGCCCGTGCTGGGGCTCAAGATCAAGGAAGGCCCGGTGGAGGCGCCGCGGGGCCGCGCGGGGAGCGCGGCGCGGCCGCTGGGCGAGTTCATCTGCCAGCTCTGCAAGGAGGAGTACGCCGACCCGTTTGCGCTGGCGCAGCACAAGTGCTCGCGCATCGTGCGCGTGGAGTACCGCTGCCCCGAGTGCGCCAAGGTCTTCAGCTGCCCGGCCAACCTGGCCTCGCACCGCCGCTGGCACAAACCGCGACCTGCGCCCGCCGCCGCCCGCGCGTCCGAGCCCGAAACCGCTGCCAGGGCTGAGGCGCGGGAGGCGACGGGCGGCGGCAGCGACCGCGACACGCCGAGCCCCGGCGGCGTGTCCGAGTCGGGCTCGGAGGACGGGCTCTACGAGTGCCACCACTGCGCCAAGAAGTTCCGCCGCCAGGCCTATCTGCGCAAGCACCTGCTGGCGCACCACCAGGCGCTGCAAGCCAAGGGCGCGCCGCCGGCGCCCCCCGCCGAGGACCTACTGGCCTTGTACCCCGGGCCCGACGAGAAGGCGCCCCAGGAGGCGGCCGGCGACGGCGAGGCGGCCGGCGTGCTGGGCCTGAGTGCGTCCGCCGAGTGCCACCTGTGCCCAGTGTGCGGGGAGACGTTCCCCAGCAAGGGCGCCCAGGAGCGCCACCTGCGCCTGCTGCACGCCGCCCAGGTGTTCCCCTGCAAGTACTGCCCGGCCACCTTCTACAGCTCGCCCGGCCTCACGCGGCACATCAACAAGTGCCACCCATCCGAGAACAGACAAGTGATCCTCCTGCAGGTGCCCGTGCGTCCGGCCTGCTAGAGCGCGCCCTCCACCCCGGCCCCCCGAACCGTGCCTTCGCTTGGAGACCCACGAAGAGAGCGCGCCCCGACCCCGCGTCCGCGCCAGGGGCACCCACCCCCGGTGAAAGTGTCGTCTCCGCTTCTCTCGGTGTAGCGTGACGGTAACCCCGATCCTCTCGTTGTGACTCCTTTTGGACCCCTCGCCCCCTTTGCGTTGTGTCCCCTTCCCCCCCCATGGCGCAACGGGAGCCAGTCTCTTTCTGTACAAGGGAGAAAAGCTGTACGCGTTTGTCTCGTGGTTGGAAGCCTCCCCTTGGAGGGGAGATGTTTTTCTTGCTAGTATTCTCTGTGTTCATGGTCTAGAAACGCGGTTTGCTCTCGCCTACCAATCTCTGCTCTCTATGTATGTAGCGTACGGGTTGTTTTGGGTGAATCTTGAGGAATAAATGCCTTTATATTTCACAGGCTGTAAATTGAACTTCCCACACGATTAGCTTTATTATGGCTTGTGAACTGCTGGAGTCTGGCTTTACCTTTTTGTATGTGAACAAATCAAATTGCTTAAAAAAGAGTTTTCTTTAGTCTAGCCACAAATGCCTTGAACTGTTGTCTGTTTGGGATTGTTTTGGGGGGGGAGGGAAGGGAATTTTCAGAAGATGCTGTAGAAACTGCCTCAATATTTCACGTAAGACTTTTCGGTTTGATCATCTTTGTTGAGGTAGGACTATATGAGTTCCCTCTAAATGTATATGTTGATTTATGAGTAATTGTTATTTATTCTTTATTTATTTATATTAATTATGAAGATTATGATATTATTTGATTGCAGATTTTTTTTGGTGCGCTTCCCGCCCCCCCCCCGCCACTCTTGACATTTCACTGTGCATTTTAGAAGAGAGCCTTTTTCTAAAGGGATCTGTTAAAAGTTTTAACTTTTATACCTATCTGAGCGAATTACAGACAACCTACCATTTTATTCTGCTTGGAGCGCCCCCAGGGCCCTCGTACAAACGACAGCTCTTACTTTTAAATGCAATCTCTTTTCTACATACATTATTTTCTTAATTGTTAGCTATTTATAGAAAGCTTCAATAGAACTGTTTCAACTGTATAACTATTTACTATTCAAATAAAATATTTTCAAAGTCAAAGTAAGGTGGACTTATTTCTGCATCACGTGGTTTCCACAAGGATTTAAAATAGAGCTTCCAATGATTTCTTAAATGTGTGTCTATTGTTTATTAAGAAAACCCACCACCATCACTAGGATCGTGGATTTTTAGAGCTGAGCCTGAGCTGCCAGATTCTGCCCTTCTGGCACTTCAAGGGTATAGGCTCAAAACAGCTAAACTGGAGCCAAAGGCTTGTTAGGGGTCCTTAGGAATGTACTGGAAGGTGGGGGTTAGAAGGGAAGCTGTGCAGATCTTTTTCAGAGAAATCTAGATAAATGTCCACACAAACCTATCCTTTTAATCAAGGGGATATAAGAACATCACTTTAATTTAGCAGATCCTTCATTTCCTGACAGTTTGGGCTCAGTGTAACCGTAATTCCTCAAGTAAAATGGGTAATTTCTGATCCTTAAGTAACAACTAGGAGGAAGTAGAAACAATTTTATGGTCAGATTTTCAAAATAAGGGAAGCAGACCAATTCTCATTTGGATGCAACAGAAGTTAAGCAACTGGGTTTGGGGTAAGGGCTCAGAAATCATTTTCCAATCAGTTAGCAGTCCATTTTTGGGGAAAAAACTGGAACACCATCTGTTTGGGGTATTAAATTTAATAACGGTAATTACAGTGTCTTCCGTTATGTGTCACAAAGCTCTTTGAAGAACAATCCTGACACTCACCAGTTAATATTTTGAGTTGTTTTCCTCTGCCTTTGAAACACTTGATCACGGAGCCGAGCTAAACATCACAATTGTGCACACCCTTCCCTTCCTGGTGTGTGTTTGCTGCTTTTCTCCTGTGGCACACTAAATCTAAGATTTGCCCAGCAAAGGGATTTTAGAAATCTGTACAGTAGGAGCTGCATTTCCAAAAGGTGTAGCTGGCGTGATGGTGGGAAGGGCAGTACATTAGAAACTAGGAAGGAAAATGTGACGAAAGAGATTGTTTTCAGATTTTGAGCCTAAGGTTTTATGTGGGAAAGGGTTTACTAAAAGGCTCAGCTGTCAGGATGGTGGAGTATTCCTCCCTTTGTGAGGGTCTTGAAATAGACTCAATAACAATGAAGGAGCAGCCAGCACAGGTAAGTTGCCTCCAGGACAAACTGCCCCTCCTCTTATTACTTTTATTATTTACCAGTTTGAAAAATACAAGAAGACAGAAGCTTGGTGCAGCACAACATGAAAGCATAGGGACAAAGCTGTGTTTATAACATCCTGAAAAGTTGGAATGAAAGAAGAATTCAGATTTGTGGCCTGATGATTGCCCCCTCTAAGCAACAATAATGTGAGACTTTTAAAAGGTTCTCTCTGAATTACACCTCACAATAAAAGATCCTGCATCCTGAGGGTCAACGTATGCTCTATGCCAATAAAAAGTATCCTTAAAAACCTGGTGGTTGGCCTGCAGGGATGTCGTCTTGGCATCTGTGTTTGGCTTACTTTTTCTTGTCCATAATCATAAATCATAAACCCTAATGTCCATCTTCATGATGGTCAATAACATTTGGTTGTTTGCAAGTGTGCTCTTTCATCCCCCGTGGAAATTTATTTCGATTGACCAAATATACCTTTTCTCAAAAAGAAACCAAAATTTCATTTATGTGAGATACTAAGTGAAATCATATAGTGAAGGGAGCACATTGAAGGTGACTAAAAAGTATAGAAGAAATAGAAAACCTTGGTCAATTTGTTTCAAAGTAATGCAATGTGAGTCAGCAGAATATTCCACAGGAAAGAAATCAGATTCTCTCTCTCTTGTTTTCTCCCTCCCTGGATAATAAGTTCCCAAGAGCTCCTATTATAAACTGTCGAGTGGCAATGCACCCACCTTCTTCACAAGTGTGCAAAGGATGCGGAGGACATTCCCCTGCGTCTGAGGCTGCTTCAAACTTGGATGCCCACGGGGTGGAAACCGGCCACGCGGGGACGTTTTGCACTGAGTTCAGCCTGGGCAAGGGGGGCGGGGTCCGAGGCCTACCCTGGGGGGCGCTGTTCCTTCCGTGTAGCACCATCACTACAGGTGATCCCTGGGCCCTTTGGCTTCATTCTGGGAGCCCAGGTCGCACGGTGGAGGCAGCCGCGCCAGGGTGACTTGTGAGCACGTGGAGCGAGGCCCAACCTGAACAGCTGCGCATGGTGACAGCGTCGTGGTGCAGAGCAGAACAAGGCTGGAGGCTGGCTGCAATCTGGCCCCTCGGTGGCACAAGTGGGTATACTGGGGTGCCCTGCAGAGACCTGGGTGCACAAGGTTGGGCCGGGCAATGCCAGTCACCGGGCTCCTCTTGCCTAGCGTGTCTGCGCCCAGAGGCTGCCGGTGAGGGGCCCGGTCCTCATGTGCCACCATTGCTCTGCAGGAGGCTCCCTGGGGCAGCCGTCTCCTTCCACCAGCCACCCCTCCATCCCCTTGGACTTCATTCCACAGCCATCCACAACGTCTCCAAGTCTAAGGAAGCAGAAGAATCTCTTAACAGTCCTATATGACTTCATAGGAATTCTTCACCCACCAAATATCTTGAGGAAGGGAAAGGTCTGGAAGCAGCTTGGGCAACTCCAGGGCTTCCTGCAGGCCTGTCTCCTCATCTCTAAACCAGAGGGAATGGGCTTCTGGGAGACACGGTGAGACACTGGAGAGGACTTCCTAGACTGTGAGAGGAAAGGCAGTCGGGATCCCAAAGGGAGCAGGTAGGAGAAAAGCTCCATCCGGGGGATCCCAAAGGGAGCAGGTAGGAGAAAAGCTCCATCCGGGGAAAGTGTCCTATGGTATTTAGGATTAGTTATAAACCCACTGGCCTGTGGCAGGCAGGCTTTGAGCAGAACTTGCTATCTTTTTGCAGAAGGGACGTTTTGGTCTTGTGGAGAAGTTTTCTGCCAAACAGACCCGAGTGTATGGGGTCAGATTATCATCCACACATACTGTGTGTGTGCCACCCATGTAGCCTGTTACAGGGCCAGGTTAAGTTACAGTCTTTTGGTGGCTAGGCTAGAGAAAGCTGTGTGTTTGGCAGTTAAAAGCCCATGCTGTGGGATTTAGAGAAGATCAAGCAAGAAACTGACTTGTAGAGAGAGACCCACGAGGTAGCAAAACACGCCAGAGTGAGAGGACCAACTGAACAGCACCAAGCAAGGATGTTGGTTCCATTGGACTGCCGAGGTGGGACCAAGCCATGGAGTACAATATGGCGGTCCAGAGACACTTAGGATTCTAATCCTAAATCCTGGAAACATCCAAATCATGTTTTGGCAATATAACCTGAAAGTAAGAACCTGAGAATCCCATTGGGTGGAGAAAGAAGCAGCCAAATCATCTTCAAGTTATACATATCTTATATGGTGAAGCTTCGTGTGTCTTTATGACCAACCTGCAGCATCAAACAACCCGTACTCATGGGGAAAGGCTGGGATATGCAACACTCCTGCATTGTAATATGGCGACCGGCTCTATCAGGCCCGTCAGCATCACAGAGAGCAGTTCGGATGTGAAGCCTGGTCACAGGACTCACAAGAATGTCCCCACCAAGTGGCCCTAGGAGAAAGAAGTAGTCCCAGACACCCAGATGAGAAGGCCACCCTCTGAAGGGCTGCTCCTCGTCCTGGCACTTTCTCCCATCCCCCCCGGCCCCTCAGTCGACCACGGCTCCCTGGCGAGGCCAGGGACCTTGAGTCCACAGGAAGAAGGGGCCAGAGAAGAGAGCACCCACCTGCCCAAGGATTTCCAGGAAGAGGGAAATCTTTTTTCACCAGGAGAACTAGGGAACTCCTGAGGTTGCTAAGGAAACCTAAATAATTTCCGGTGGATTCATCAGCATCTCCTTGCCTTGTGCAAACAACCAGCTACAGGTTTTGGTGTCATCAAGGCAATTTCCCACTCGAGGATTTTCTGAAGACAAATGTGTCCTGTTTCTCTGGACAGTTAGGAGGAACTGCAGGGGTAATTACTACAAACAAGACTGGGTCTCGAAAGTGACCGAGCCTGATGGGAGGTATGACGGACCTTCCTGGTGAAGGGGAACTGATTTCTCAGGGTTGCGTGAGAGGAACACCTTGGCTCCCACGTTGACCACTCCCCACTGGCTTTGGGGCATCATGAAGGCCTGATATGCTTCTTAGAATCACTGAACATTTTTGAGCATCTGATTTGAAGTCAGTTACCATATTTTCACTGACCCAAATACACATCCCTTCATCTCTTAAACCCCAGCTGTCATCATTTGTCTGCGACACACTTTTTATTATTGTGGGCTTGTTCTATCGCATCTGGAAAGTGGAATGTTGAGGACAGGCATGCTTCCTCTGGCAGCATATATGGTAAGCAGATGGCTTGTGGGGTAAACTTGTTCATATTTGTCTTGTTTGAAGATTTCTAGACTGTATGGTCTTCCTGGTGGCGTTTCCACCCAAAGCATCAATATCCATGTTTTTTATTTAGCTCATCGCACAAGCTCACACTCCTGAGATGAACTGGTCTTAGAATATCCTCCATACTGAAATGATACCTGTACAGTGTTTACCACCAGTCAGAGCACATTCAAGGGCATGATTATTGAGATCCAGTGCTTCACATGTCATACTCACGCTGTGCATTTCCACCAACGTCTATAAGAAGCTTGTCCACACCATTTGCATTCATGGTTCACCTGTAGTGCCTCCCCTTCATCAGAACCCAGGTGTTCACTGTTCCCTCCACTTGGCTTAAACCAGTAGACTGATCATCGCCCCAGGGGAAACAGTAACGGCAGAAACTTCCCCCTGAATCCACCCCTCTCCTCCTTCACTCATCAAAGAAGGCCCTTGTATTTGAAGACAACATCTGCTCCATCTGTTGTTCAGGATAGGAGCCCCGATGCAATGCCCCTTCTCAAACGCCACAGCCAGGTGACGGTCACACCTGACGGTGACGGGATGGACCGAGTGATCCAGGATGTTATTGTCTGTGGGATCTGATAGGAGACAGAGGAGGCGTCAGGGCACGGAAGGCTTCACAGGACGCTCTTTCTACGGGAGAAAGAAAATTAGGCTAGAATTTCCTCTGAACACAAAGGACAGAAAAGCCTGGGGAACTTGGGCTGAAACACACGTGTACAATATTGTTGTTGAAAAGCTCGTAACGCCAATGGATGGCCATTCTTTTCTACTGCGATCTGTCCTACTGTATTATGTAAGATGAGTCTTTACCATTTTAGAATACAGCTACAAAGGGGTTATTATTAGGTGATAGGCAGAAACCGACAGGAGTAAGGTACATGAAAATGATGTAATTGAGAACTGTCAGGCATAAAAGGAGATGGACGAATTGCCATCTCTGGGTGTCTAAATCTGAACAGAATCATCTTAGAGCCCATCAAATATTTTACACCACAAAGGAACATACTCTTTTCTCATTCATCTCTTAAAAGAAGACCTTTATTGATCCTTTGAACACTATTATTATCCTTGATCTCTTCTTGAAGGTTTTCACCTGAAAATTTTAAATCATTTTAGTGAAACACTTATTACATAATCAAGATTTCAGATTTGCATACCCAAAACGTTTTGCTCTGTTAACCATAGAGAAAATCATGAACTTTCCGCTTTGTATTTTCAAAATGTGATAATCGATATTAAAGAGAACCCAAAATATAATTAACCACATATTATACCATCTGGCCTTCTTTGTTGCAGCAACTGTGATTTTATCTTCTAAGCTTATCCTGAGAATCCAGAATTATTGCCACCATTGCAGTATTTCACCATCTCTATCATTGTAAGAGAAAAGGCTAAACCAGAGGTTGGCAAACTGAGGCCCATGGCCAAATCTAGCCCTGAGCCTGATTTTATAAATAAAGTTTTATTGGAGCATAGCCACGCGCATTTACTTACTTACTGTCTATGGCTACTTTCATACCGAAGTGGCAGAATTTAGTCATGAACGTAGAAATTATATGGCCCACAAAACCTCAAATATTTATTATTGGGCCCTTTATAGAAAAAGTTTACCGAGCCTCAGGGCTAGACAATAAAACCGTGTGGTTTTATAGATCATGCAGATTTAAAGAAAATATTGTATAGATCGCCCACATTCCTGCCCTTGATGAGATGGAAACTTGGTCCTTAGGAAAACCTGTGCTTTTCTCAGTTGTGTGTTGAGTGCCACAAACTCCAGGACTCAGCACACATACTCCTGAAAATTGCAAAACTGAGTCCTAAGGATTTTCACAGGTGTTACCGTCTCAGGCACCACTTTAAAAGCCCTGATCATTTAAATGAGAATGTTAGCTAGGTAGGAAGCTGCCTCCGAATGGTGTTATTCATACTGTTTGTCATGTCAACTGCAGCGGCTCTCAGGCAATAGGAACAACTTCCAACCTGTTAGGCCGTTCACAGAAATCTAAATGGAAGAAGCAGCTCGTCTCCTGGTTTGAACGTTGTTTTCTTCACTGCAACAGTGGCTGCATTTACCAAGTGAAATCGCAACTGTTCAGTTGAATCGTAAGAGATTGCCATTTTTATAGGTAAAATGAAAAGTTTAATGTCAACAAGTTTGCATGGTTCTACCTAACCTTTCAAGGACTTTTGGTAACTATTAGCTTAACAATTGAATTAAAGAGAAGACAACTTTAATTCAGCATTGATCAGTTTTAAAATAATATGAATTCAAAAGCAACAAGCACCTTTCTGACATCTCCTGACCTCATTCAACTGTGCAAATATTTGAGCATTGGGGGCATGTAGATCAATGTCCAGCAGGGAGAAGTCAGCTCTGACTTGAAGTTTCCAACCTAGAATGTAAGTTGGTGCAGCCACTGTGGAAACAGTACGGAAGTTCCTCAGAAAACTAAAAACAGAATTAACATAAGATCCAGCAATCCCACTCCTGGGCATATATCTGGACAAAACTATAATTCAAAAAGATACATACACTCCCTATGTTCATAGCAGCACTATTCACAATAGCCAAGACATGAAAACAACCTAAATGTCCATCAACAGATGAATGGGAAAAAAGATGTACAGTAATGGAATATTACTCAGCCATAAAAAAGAACAAAATAACACCATTTGCAGCAACATGGATGGACCTGGAGATTATCATACTAAGCGAATTAAGTCAGAAAGAGAAAGACAAATACTGTACAATATCACTTATATGTGGAATCTAAAATCTGACCCAAATGAACCTATCTACAAAACAGAAACAGACTCACAGACGTAGAGAACAGACTTGTGTTTGCCGAAGGGTGGGGGCAGGCAGGGATGGAGTGTGAGTTTGGGATGAGCAGATGCAAAACTAGTACATATAAGATGGATAAACAACAAGGTCCTACTGTACAGCACAGGGAACTGTATTCAATATCCTATGATAAACCATAATGGAAAAGAATATTTTTAAAAAGTATGCATATATATGTATAACTGAATCACTTTGCTGTACAGCAGTAATTAACACAATATTGTAAATCAACTATACTTCAATTTAAAAAAAATTTTAAAAAGAAGTTCCCAATCTCTTCTTGAAATTTTTTCTAGGGCAGGTTTCTGACCCAGTCTCACAAGTGAGTCAATTATGGCAACAACAATGGAGAACTTGTACTTTCCTAGCATGTATTTTTCAGAGCCTTGTTACTCAAAGTGTGGGCCACCAACCTGTAGCATCTGTATCCCTGGGGGCTGGTTAGAAATGCAGAATTGCAGACTGCACTGCAGACCTACCAGATGAGAAGAATCTGCATTTTCACAAGATCCCCGGGGGCCTGTGTGCCTGCTGGTGTTTAATGTGCGCTGGTGGAGTTTGGGGGTCTCCATCACACACAGAGTGTTCCCAGCTGTTGCCGCCAACAGGAAGTTTGGCCTGAGAAGAGTTGACGGCTTGAAGTCTTAACCAGAGGCCACTAACCCTGACTAATGATGGATTGATTTGTAACAATACTATCAGTGAAAAGTCATTGAGCCCTTATCACTGACATGAATTACTCGCTGATTTCTCACAATTACTCTGTGAGGCTGTATTGATGGGGAAACGGAAGGCCCTAAGAGGTGACATGACCAGGAAGTGGGGAAATTTAGTTGAGAGCAAGGACACTGGTTCATAGAGATAAACTCTCGGGGGTAGGGAGGCAGGGGCAGATGTGCTCGTGTGGGAGAATTCAACTGAAGAGTAAAATGCAAAAGTCTTGACTCCATCTCCTTGTCAAGGGGCTACCTAGGCATGGAGCGTGATGTGACAGCATAAGGACATATATGGTTCTAATCTCACATCGTGGAAACAACTGATTTGTGTTTTGGCAATTTGACTCCAAAATAATAGCCTGAAAATTCCACCCGGTGAGAGGGAGAGAGAGGAGCCGAGTAGGTCATCCTTTCAAGTCACCTCCTATCTTTTCCATTGGAGAAATTGCTGAGTTCTATACTACCCAACCTGCAAACTCAAATAACTGACACTCCTGAGACACAGGTTAAGTTAGCCCTCCACGACGGTAACTAAGGCTATCACGCTGGCATGATCGCAGTACCAAATTCGCAGATTCTGGACCATTTTCACTTTGCTTTAACGTGCTCCAGGTGCAAACCGTAAGACGGTGAAACGCACGAGTCCCTTGTGAAGGATGGCGTTTGAAGCAGCACCGCAGCGAAGACATCACCCAGCGCCAGCACGCCCCAGCCGCCTCCACTCCGGCTCTAAAAGCACTTGGTTGTGGAAACCACTTACTAGTTGACACCTGCAGGCAAGTTAACAGGCCAGCCCAGAACCATGGCAACCGGCAAGAGCGAGAGAAGGAAAAAGCCCTGAGCCCAGGGCGCCAGGCATCCCTGCTCAGCCTCAAGCAAGGGCGACGCCTGAGACTCACAGTTGAGTCGCCGTGAAGCAGCGGATTCTGATCCCACGAGCAGGCCCCTGCCTTGATCCTTGTTTCTTGGAGGTGGCCGTGGGGAAGGCCCAGCGCCCTGGTGTGAGCTGCAGTGGGACTTGTCTGGCAGGGTGATTTGGATGTTGTTCCTGGCTCTTTTAGCCCCAAAGTCTGATCGTGCGGCCCCCCGGCACAGTCTGTGTGGTAGTCAAGAGCCCTGAGTAAATTATTTCCTTCAGCTGGCCAGGGTGCATCTGGCCATCTGCATCCAAGTACCGCCCACGCTGCTGTGGAGATTGTGTTATTCAGGTCAAGTGCTGGTGAGAACTTGCTCATGATCATTGTTATTTGAAGTTCTTTGATCTCCATCAGCTCCATCCGCTGGATGGGAGAGAATACTGATTTAAAATTGTATAGAATGTTAACGCCTGCTGATGTAGGTTTTAAAAATATTTCCGCCAACTCTTTGATGCACCTTCCACTGACAGGTGGCGTCTGGGTCCCTCCCTTGAAGCTGAGCAGACCTTTGTGACTGCTTCCTTGAATCAAATGCAGTGGGAGTGACTCTGTGTGACTCTGAGACCAGGATAGGAAAGGGCAGCAGCTTCTCCCTGGGGAGCCCTTGGTGCTCACAGACTCCAAGCTCTGGGGAAGCCCAAGCTGCACACAGAGGCCACACGTAGGTGCTGGGCTGACGGCCCGAGATGAGATCCCAGTCAACAGCCAGGATGGACCCCAGACACACAGGGAGGAGGTGAGCCCCTGACTCTGGCCCCTCCATCGCCTGGGAACACCTGCGCGAGAGAGCCCAGGGCAGAGCAGCCCAGCTGGGCCCCATCACCCCAGAACCATGAGAGAGTAATAAAGTGATCGTTGTTTTAAATCACTAAGTTTTAAGGTGATGTGTTGTATAGCAGCAGATAACTGGAATACACCTTTCATTTTTAGAGCATTGTCTGGTTTCCAGGCGCCTGAATGTGTTTTTTCTATTCAGTCTTCACATCAACTCTGTATGGAAAGTATTCAGACTCACTAATCTGGACATGAGGGAAATGCTTGTGAATGTTGAATGCCTTGCCCTACATCACAAGGCTCATTGTCTGAGACGTAGGGAGACCAGAACCTGGGTCTCTGGCTCCCTGGCCCAGCATTCTCCCTGTGTAGTGATGTGGTCAGGGTCCGGAGGAATGGGGTCATCATCTTACCCGTTGCGCCACTTAAAGCACCATCAGGATGTGTCCTATGTACGTGCTTTCTGTACATCAGCCTCTTCCAAACAACCACTAGGTCAATGTCCCAGTTACTTCAACGGTGGAACAACAAATCACCCCAAAACTTAGTGGCCTAGAACAACAATAGTCATTTATTATATTTCATTGTTTCAGTGGGTGAGGAATTCAGAAGCAGCCCGGCTGGGTGGTTCTGGCTTGGGGGTCCCTCGTGAAGTTACCATTAGATGTCGCCTGGGGCTGTAGTCAAGTGAGGGCTCGATGGACTGGAGGCTTCGCTTCCAGAATGGCCACCTTCCACGGTTGTCGGTCTCCCCAGCACTGCCCGAGTGTCCTCCCCTCACCGTGCCTTTCTCCAGAGTAAGCCATCCAAGGGGCCAAGGTGGCAGCCGCAATGTTTTATGATCTGAACTTGGGAGACTCACAACATCACTTGTACTGTGTTCTCTTGGTCCCCCTGGTCCACTCTGAATCAGTGTGGGAGGGACCACACAGGGTGTGATCACTAGGGGTGATGGTCCCTGGGGCCATCTTTGAGGCCGGCCACCACGGTCAGTATTATTACCCTAAGTCGCAGGTGAGGAAACAAGAGTCGGAATGGTTGGGATTCAAGGGCTCGAGGTCACGCAGGGAGCATGCAGCAGGAATTTGAAGGCAGTGCTATCTGACTCCCAGGCTCGTGTTCCTCTCCATCTACGATAAAAGGTGAATTCATGGTGTGTTTTGATGCACATAGTATTTTCAGAACCATCTTCAAAGTCAGGAAATTCCTTGGAGTGCCATCATGGATGGAAACATGGGGCGTGTTGGGGGCAGTAAGCCGAATGGAGGCCTCACTTTCTTTAGTCAATAAAGGCCTCATTTTATCGCGGCTGAAATCCTGCCTTTTACCTGGGTGCCCCCTTTAAAACAACGTTTCCTTTTCTTAAGCAGGTGGGTAACTTAATAAGTTCCCTCCTGCAAACATGGGAAGAGATTGGTCTCCGCTTCGCTTTTTTATAGACCCCCCAAAGCTGACTTTAGAGAATTCTAAAATGACCAAATAGCCTATTAGGGCTAAAATTACATCTACTCTCTTTAATTTTAATTTTTTGCATACTTTACATTTTTTACTTGAAAAAATAGTGAACACTAAGAGCTAACTATGAAAAAGTATGTTTTGCTACAAACTTAATTGCATAAAAGCTCATAAAAACTGAGAAGAAAAACATAAAGATCGTAACAGATTAATAGAAGAAGTAAATGCACAATTCACAAATATGGACCTATAGTTAGCAAAGAAACGTGAGAAAATATTCAGCTCCACTAAAAATCAACAGGAAGCTAAAGATAAAATAATTTTATAACATTCACAAAGAAATTACATCTACCTTCTGCCTCAGTAATTTCACATTTGGGAATTTAACTTACAGAAATAAAAGCAGCGGCTATATGTTAACTATAAGGTGAGATGGTGTTGATCACAGGTGCACTTGTTATAACAAACATTGGAGACCACCCACATGTCCACAGATGGTTGAGTAAAGAAAAGTGTGTCTACACTAAGGAATAATATACAACTATTTGTTCTTAATTAATTAATTTTTTTTTTTTTTGCTGCATTGGGTCTTCACTGCTGCGCGGTCTTTCTCTAGTTGTGGCGAGCGGGGGCTACTCTTCGTTGCGGTGCGCGGGCTTCTCACTGCGATGGCTTCCCTTGCTGTGGAGCACGGGCTCTAGGCGTACCAGCTTCCGTAGTTGCGGTACATGGGCTCGGTAGTTGTGGCTCGCAGGCTCTAGAGTGCAGGCTCAGTAGTTGTGGCACACGGGCTGAGTTGCTCCGTGGCATGTGGGATGTTCCCGGACCAGGGCTTGAACCCATGTCCCCTGCACTGGCAGGTGGATTCTTAACTACTGCGCCACCAGGGAAGTCCCGCAACTATTAAAAGGGTAAATTAAGGGAGGGGTGCCCATGACATATTGCAAAGCTTAAAGAGAAAGCTATAGAATGATGTGTGTTGTCAAATGCTATTTCTGTAAAAAAGGAAAGCCTGTGTCTTTGCATTAATCTGCAGAGAATCTGTTTATTGATCGGGGGTTTGACGGGCAGTGGGCAGATGTTTAGTTTTAGAAGGAAAAAAAGTATAGAACCCACGGTGTAAAGTACAAATCTATACTTTGGCTATTTCATTAAAATCTCAATGCTGATCAGTAATCAATCTTCCTCGATTAAGAGAAGCCACCGTTTTGCATTTTCTTCCCGGCACTGCCCTCTCCTTCAGGGGGAACAGCGGCAGGCCTTCCTTTTCCCGGTGCCTAAAATGAAGATGCCACAATTTCCCTGGAGGAAGGGGATGGACGTAGCTGTTTCCAGTGGCCCATAACCAGCCATCAACATGGAGGACGAGGTGACGGTTTTTTAAGGAAGGGGGAGGTGATGCCATTCACGTGCCACCCTCGCCGGTTCCAAGTGTTGGGGGCGCGTGGCGGGGGGAAAGCTTTGCTGCGGGTGCTCTGCCTGCTGGGAGGGAGGGAGGCCTGCTGGGAGCCCTCTGCCTGCACTTAGCCCAGCGGCCTTTTCTGAGGGAATATTGATCACAAGTGCTCACCTCTGCCATCGGAGCAGCAGAGGGCAGTCCCCGAGTATTCATGGAAAAAAGCTTTTCTTTGCCAGGCTCCTTTCTGAAGTGCGAAAGATCCATTCAGGAGCTCTAGTAGCAAGCCCCTGCCCACTTCACACCCGCCCGAGAGCCACACTCTAATTTTCAGGCCTCCAGGATCCCACTTCAAGGTGGAAGCTGGTGAGTGTGACCTCTTTATAGAAAAGATTCTCCGTCAAACCCAACACGTGTCTTGCTAGAGGGTGAGGTGGGACATATAAGTGGAAGATTGAAAATTACACCGGGACACACAGGGAACCGTATTCTTGTCCCAGACAGAATTTATTCATTTTTTTCTTTATTTCCTAAAATAATGTTAAAAATAGAATTTTGATCACATATACAATGTCATCTGATATTTGTGGTGGGAATATTTTACTTTGAATGTTTAAAAAAAGAATCTAGTCAGTGTTTTTATATCTGACATGGTCCAGAAGGGAGGCTGCTGAGAATTCCTAATTTTTTTTTTTTTTTTTGGCCCCAACGTGCAGCTTGTGGGATCTTAGTTCCCCGACCAGGGATCGAACCCGCGCCCTTGGCAGTGAAAGCACGGAGTTCTAACCACTGGACCGCCAGGGAGAATTCCTAATTTCTCCCTTGTTCTGTAAGAGGCAGAATCTTCCAGACAAATATCTCTTACCATGACAGCTGGTTATAAATTCTCACCCCTTTCATCTCATCCAATTTAACGTAGGCTAGTGGAGACTTAGGTAGCAGAAGTATTTTTCAATTAAAATGTTCACGACAAAAAAGAAGTAATCTCCAATTCCAGAAAATTCTTTACTATTACTCAGAAAGTATCATTTCAGAGCTCCTGCTGCTTTTGTTGCTGCTGTTGGATTGTAGTGGAGGGTGAATTGGAGAGCGTTTGATTTAGGGAAGAGAGTATGCCTATGATTATAGATGCCCCTGACGCCCTGGGGTGTCAGCTGGCCGTGCTTTGTTATCTGGGCAGGAGGTGTGGCTGGAGCCAAGTACAAAAAACCTCTGATGTAGGTCTTGGGAGCAGGCTTCTTTCCCTAAGGGCATGTGAGGCCATTGATGTGTCTTTCCCTCCTTTCCCTTGAACTCCTGAACATAGAACTTTTTTCGGGAGACAATGAACAGAAAATTCTGGCCAAACTTCCCCGAGTGCTCAATGACTCTGAGGCTGTGCGTGCACAGAGAGCAGAGGGGTCCTTCCAGAGGGTGGCAGGCC
Organism: Eschrichtius robustus; assembly: GCF_028021215.1. Taxonomy (NCBI): domain Eukaryota; kingdom Metazoa; phylum Chordata; class Mammalia; order Artiodactyla; family Eschrichtiidae; genus Eschrichtius; species Eschrichtius robustus. Next base: position 48,403,256 of record NC_090839.1, on the reverse strand, counting down.
TGCCCAGGCATCACCGCCGCCAAGCTTGGGAAGCCTGCTCCCGCTCCGGGTTCTTCGCCAGAAGCCCACTGTTCAGATCTGAAGATGTGAGCAATTCGTCTTTCCAGAGAGGTACCATCCAGCAGTTCCTGGGGCCCCAGAGAAAGGCCAGGCCCGGTGTCCTCTTCTCTGCCCACAGGGAGGGTCTCCCGGGAAACAAGTTCCCTGGTCCTCGCTGGGCCTGGTCTACATGAGGACCGCCAGGTGGCTTCAGACTTGGCCTCAGGGAAACGTGTCTGGTGGCTGAAAGGAACACGAAGCTACATTTTCACGAAGCTGAAAGGAACGTGTACACTGGTTAAGAACAGCGACTGCTACTGAGAGAGGTGTCATCAAGAAATGGGGCCCCTGCCTGGAGCCCCACCTTCCAGCTGCGGGGCCCCAGGGAGCCTGGGTTTCAACAGCTGTAGAAGGAGGTGGTGGGAGTGGAGGGATGGCCCTTCCAACTAGACAGTTGGGCCTTGGTGAGCCGGGTGCACCAGAGCACGTCCACTGGGCTCCACATTCATGACTTCCGCTTTTTGATTTGAAAAATGAAAGGCAATTAAAACCATTGCCATCTATAGAAAGAAGGTGAACGATAAGAGTTCCCCTTGACATAAACTGTTTAATAAATAAAGTGGCCCCGATTTAGTTTACACACAGACACAGGACCACAGCACTACCTCAAAGGTGTACAGAAGTGAACAAATACAAACATCTGCATCTAGAGAGGAGGGCAGGTGCTGCCCTGAGCCAGCCGCTCTCGGTCTCCCCAACGCCCCACACTCCCGGCCCCTCCAAGATGCACATGCGGGAGGGACTGCAGGTGATGGCTGCCCAATGCATCTCGATGGGGCTGGTCCAAGCGCCTCAACCGCAATCCTTCTGCAGATCAGAATGCTTGGGGGGCTTGAAAAAAACAGACGATGGGTTTCTACCGAGACCTGATGATCGGAATCTAGGTGGGGGGTTGGGTAGGACTCAGCATCTTACGAAGCCTCTGTAACGAATAAAATCATCCGGCTTCCTTTTATGAGGGACCAAGTATTAAAGGCACAACATACCTTCAAGCGAGCTCTTGCTAACAGTCAAAAGCTAAAAAAAGCCAAATGGATTCAGGCTCTACTCGGCTCCCAGGAAGGCAGCTGGATCCCTGTGGAGGTCACTAAATGTCTTGTAAGTAATAGGTACTCAACAAATATTTGCAGATGGACGAATGGATGCTTTTTACAAAGCTTGACTGTCTAATGTCCTGGAAGTTCCCTGCTGTCCAGAGCCTGGGAGTAGCTCAGGATGCTGGCAGGGGCCACCTGGCCAGGTGGTCCGAACGTGGCTGGAGTCCTGAGTTGGGGCCACAACCGGGCTTCAGCACACCAACAGGAGGCGTTATTACATCCTGCCTACCACTTCTTCACAAGACAAACCCTCAAAGCTGGCCTCTTGCTCAGCAGGGTCAGGGACTCCAGACCTCTGGAAGGCTGCAGAGGCTGCCCTGAGAGACGGGAGCCCAGGCCGGGGCTCACTGTGGGCTTTGATACACACCCGGCTACTTAATCACGAAAACAGGAGGGACTTGGATATAGGAGATCAATGATGCTTGGTCTTGGCATTCCAGGGTATGAACTGAGAGGTCAATTTTTACATGAATCCATTGGCAAACCTCCCTGTATCCATACTGGCTACCATTTTGGATACATATTAAGGCTTTGGTTCAAAAAAATGCTTTTGAACGACTTCGTCTGATGAAAATGTAAACCATCTTTTGTTAGATGCCAGGATAAACTTTATTTTCCTACAAACTATAATGCAAATAAGAGAAACATGTGGCACATGAGTACTGTGTTTCTACTTTATTAAGTCGTCACAGTAAATGAGAATTAAAGACAGAGGGAAAACTGGAGAGTCAGGTAGTGGCCATCGGTGAGCCGTGTGCTTCTCCGGGCGAGGGTCGCCCCTCGCCACGGGGCAACATGCCTGCCAAGTGGGTTACAGGCAAGGTCTACACCGATGGAGGTATAAGCCCAGATGCGGAGCATCAGGAAAATTAAATAACAAGAGACAGCAAGATAGAAATCAAATGACACCCTATAACTTAATTTACCATGTTTATCAAATTTCGTCCTCATTTACATGTACTAAATATTGTAGACCTGAAAACATAAGAAAACATTCACTTAATGTGTATGTCATACATAGGTACTGAGTGCAACTAAAAGGTTGTTGTTTCCTGCTGAATTTCCCTTCGGATGTGGAACATTCCCCTTCAGTAGCTATGAAGGTAGCACAGTTACATCTATGACATCACAGTAAACATGAAAGCATCCTTCAAACCTCCAGATGATACAGATATGACAGTAAATGAAGCACAGGTGGTCACACCTGAGGAAGGTCAGGAAGACGTGATTTGCATTGTCTACCGATCCGCATGATCTTGTTGGTAAGGCTAAGGTCCCATAAGCCAGCCTCTCTCACAGGGTCAAGGCTGAAACCCCCTTCTTCCCAGTGGCCGTTGGGAACTGCAGCCTTAACCGCAGGAAGACGCTGTGACAGTCGCTTACCCTAGCTACAAGTCCTCACTGCTGTCTACTTAAGGTTTTACCACTTAAAATGTCATCATTTTGTGGAATTACTATTTTTTTTAAGTACAAAAACCTACTCAGTGAGACTATAGAACAACATCTTTGCTTCAGATGGAAATCAGCGTGCAGAGAAGTGAGGGGACTGGCCTGGCCCTGCCTGGAAGCCAGCAAGTCTTATCTGTTTTGGGCCACTTAGGGCCACTTTTGTTTACAGATGGCTGACCTACTAATGTGACGAGGCAGCACTGTGACTCAGGTGGGGTCCCCACCGGATGAGTGACCCTCGGCAATTTTGCTGAAAGGCATTTATTACAGAAGCTCAATATTTGCTTTTCTAAGTGAAAAAAAAAAAAAAAACTTGATCATTTCAATTTTCCACCCCAAATAACAAGAACGATTCAAGTGCATGTGAGTGCAAGCAAAACTGGTCGCTAGAGTTCCTGTCTCCCGGTTCCAAATCTCCAAACCAAAGCTGTTACTGCAAAGAGCCATAAAACTTCTGGCTGTCCTCTAGGGTCATGGGGCTGCCAAAAATCATTAGGGATTATAGGAAGGTCTACCTATTTGCTACCTACAACCGGATTTCCCACTCCAGGTCAGGACTGGTTCCTGGAGATGAAATGGAAGCATGGTGCAGGAGTCCGGGTAGGTTCAATACGATTCTGAATCCTGACACTGACTAAATCCAAGAATTCTGCAACAGGGGTATTCTAGAGCCTGAAGGTGACACATTCTCCCAGAAGCTAGAGCTTACGTGGCACTCGGGAGGCCGGGAGCACGCGATGCCCTTCCCGCAGGAACGAGGTACCACGTGGAGCAGCGGCAGGAGTGCTGAGTCCAGAGCCACGTGGGCCAAAGCACACCAAGCAGAGAGCCCACAGCACTTAAAGTCGGGGAGGGGGTGCCCGGGAAGATGAGAATCGTGACAGCTGCTAACACAGCAGAAAAGGCTGTCACTTCCAGTCACCCTTTATGTTGCCACTAAGCCCCCAATCAGGCAACAAATCGGCCCCGTTTACAGGCCAGCCCGGAGCGCTGCTTCTGTTTGGAATGAACCTGGTGCTCTCAGGTCCCAACGGTGCTTGAGCCGCCCCTTTCTGTGGGCCTGGCCTCAAGTCCTACCTGCAGTCCTCTGTAAAACAGAAGAACAAGCTCCCTCGAGAATTAGAAGTCCCCTCCTTCCAGGAAAGCCTTCTCCACTGTCCCCACACCAAGGCTGGCTCCTGGGTCTGCCCACCTCTCCTGCCAACGTCGGGCACCAGCCCAGCCACCTGGACCTGGGTGGTCAGGGAAAACGGCAGCTCTGCGGGTGAGTGGGCTCAGCAGGAAGGTGGCCAAGGCAGGCTGGGGGTGTGCACAGGTGAGGGCAAGAGTGGAGAGGCGGAGGGTAGGGGAGGGCGGGGAAGCACCTGCACGGAGACCTTTCCAAGCCCTTAGCTGGTGGCTCCCCTGTTCTGAGCCCCGGGCTTACTCCGCAGATGGCCCGAGGGCCTAGATGACAAGCAGAGGGCCTGCATCCAACACCCTGACCCCAGCAAGAGTGCCCGGCAAGCACAGACGGAAGGTGGGGCTTTCTTTCTTTCTTTCTCTTTTTTTTAAAAAGATGCAACAGGCCTTCCTTGGGGAGGCAAATGGGTACAAAGTAGGGATCACACACCCTCTGCTCGGGATCTGTCACCCTAAAGCTCTGTGTGTCAGGAAACGTGTGTGAGGCCCCTGCCGGCAGGGCACCACAGGGCAAAGCCTTTGGAGGAGCCTGGAAGGGAGCTCTGCAGGGACAGGACCCTGTGTTTCTAGAATCACCTGAGCGCTCTGTGATAGAAGCTTCACCGTCATCACCTGGAGGGCCTCCAGCAGGGCCAGGGGCAGGAAACCTCTCCCCATTTAGCGGGCATCAGGAACCAGGTGGAATACACACAGCAACGGAGGTAAAACTTCTCCCGGGCTCGAGACTCTAGGGAAAGCCAATTTCCATGATGATGAAATTTTGGACTACCATAAATCCTAACAGAAGAAGAACGAGCAAAATCAAGGCAGGGAACGTTCCTCCAACAACCTGACAGGCATTTGGCCGGCCCCTCGGTGAAACATGATGGGTTTATAAACGACCGGGGGACAGAGCCAGCTGCCCCCCGCCCTCCCGGAAAGCCCGGAACCTTCTCCTTTTTCCTCTGTTAGGGCAGCCCCACCGGCGCCGCGTGACAGTGGGCGAGTCTCCGGTGGTTGGCAACTTTTTCTTTTCTTCTTTCGAAGCCCAAGGTTCCTGAGATGCCACCGCCAAGGTTCCTGAGATGCCACTGATGCGGATCAGTTTGAAAGTCTGATCCGCAGCATTTCGGTGGGATTCCTCTTCAACTTCAGAAGACCAGCTGAGGGCACCAGCAGGGCAGCGATGTTCCCAAAGTCTGGGTTTGGGGGTTCGGGTGGGGAAGTGGGGGACTCTCAGCCATCTCCCCCTCCCCGAGAGGCGCCGTGCGGGAGGCTCAGCCTGGCAGCCAGGGCCCTGGAAGGAAGCAGAGGGAGGCCCACGTGGGCACAGGTTGGAGGGAGGACGTGCCACGGCCCCTGGAAGAGGGCTGGACCCCCGCCCGGAGCTGCGCGTGCAGAGGTGTTTGCTGAATGAACCCACAGACCAAGGTCTTTCTTCCCAGCCTTTGCTCTGGACTTTCCTGCAGCATAAAAGGAGCTATGAATCTTTTTGAAATTCACTGGGCCTTACCGTCCAATCTGCAATAAAGAAGGAAGAGAAAAGGCACTGACGACAGTGCGGGGAACAGGGGGAGCCAATGGAACAGCACTGCCCAGAGTCAATGAAAGAGCAAGAAAAACTTCAGGGGTAGCTTGTGGATCGGTCGGTGTTATTACTTACACGGATCTACATGCTGATACTTTACACCAGGAGTTACAACTCGATTATTCCCCAAGGGGTCTGAGACAGGAGGTCAGGACTAATTGAATGCGTCCAGAAGCGCCTACAGCTGTTTAGCTCCAGAGGGAAAAAGGAATGAAGCTGAAGCCTGCGTGCCCGCTGCGCCCCCAGTCCCCAGGGCTGCTCGGAGGAACCCAGGCGCCCGCTGCTGCAACACCGGGCCGCTGTTGCTGAGGCAGGTCCCCTGGGCAGTGCTTCGAGGGAGGACCGTTTCGTCACCCTCCTAATAACCTATTTTTAAACCCTGCTGGGCTTCACCCCAGCTTCCTCAAAAGCAGGCTTTCTAACCTTCTCCCGACATCCTTCGCTTCTGGGGCTTTGGCTTCTGCCATTTCTATCATTACTGGCCTTTGAAATTAATTTACGCAAGTGACCTTATTCACACACAGCATCTTCTGTCATTTTCGGACCTGACCTCATTGTTTCCAGGGAAAGCCTCTGGAATCAATACCTGCAAACACGCCTGGACCCAAGGAGGCCACCTTCCCCGGTGCTGTTCCGAAATTCAGCTCCTTAAGGTCCCCCAGCCCGCGCTTCTGTCTCCTCCCTCTGGTCCCAGGAAGGTCGGGCAGAGAGAAGAGTTGTGGGTCTCTCTCCTGCTGTTTTCGTCTTTGAAAACAGGCTGCTTTCGCTAAAAGCAGCAGAGCTGTATCACCATCCGAGGCGGAGACGGTGTTGGCTACATCGCCCCATCACCCTGGAGCCAGAGGCGGGCATAGCATCAGCATGTAGCCCAGGGGAGCGGGCCGCAAGGCGAACAGCCCTGACTGAATCCCAGGTACGATTCCAGTTTGAATACCTTCACTTCGAACTGTACAAGACTTCACGTTATTAACTAGGAACCACCCCACCCACTATGTAATCAGATCGATTGGGAGAGGGACCCCCTTCCCAAAAAAAAGCAAGTAAATGAAAGAGATAAAGTGATGTTCAAAGACCTGATATTAAGTGAGAGTACTTCTGGACCAGAAGGGAAACATTTAACTCTCCACCCTCACCAGGGATGCAGGAGGGGGCGCCTCTCGGTCCTGCACTGCAGCGTGGCTCGTGGGCAGGGTGATAGCAACTTCAATGAGCTGCGAAGCTCTTGCAGCAAAGCGGCCTTCGTGCATCTGAGGGCAGGGGCCCCACCACCGGGGGCCCTGGGAAGGTCACGCCCGAGCAGGAGCCTGCCCTGTACGCCCCTGGCATTCCTCCAGTCCCCACCTTTCCGTTGGCCCGTCCCCTGGCTCCTGTCGTGCCCACTGCACCCCGTGATTGATGGGGAGGTGGCAGCTGCGGACCGAGCAGGCCGGCCGCAAAGGGGGCGATTCCACTCCTGGCGGCTGACAGCCGCTGCCCCCACCTGGCCTTTCCTCGTGCTGGAAGCCGGGGGTCTGTTCAAAGGATACTGGAGCCCCACTTGGCCACCTTTGTGGAGGAGCAGGACGACACGTGTGGATACGGGGTCCCAGCAAATAAAGGCTTTTGCATGAATCCCCACTGCTGGAGGGGACTGTACAGCTGCTCTGCCCGGCCGACATGGGCACCTGGGCTTTGTGGCTCGTGTCGCCCTGGGGGCTGGCCCCAGTGAGCCCGGGGTTGGGGCAATTCTGTGGCTGAGGGGCTAAGAAAGGGCAGCTGGGTTGGAGGGTCAGTGGCAGTGGCCCCGCCTGGGGGAGGTGGGCGGTGCTTCGGCTAAACCAAGAAATCTAGACCCTAACTTCCCCTCCACATCTACTCAGGCAGTGACGGCATCTGTGCTGCGGCTCCACTGTGGGTGACGCGGTTGATAAATGACAGCTCGCTCCCTGACCTGCCCCATCATCTTCCTCATCATCTGGTCTCCCTTCCACCTATGAGCCCACGAGTGGGTACAGCCCAGGCCAACCCGAGAGGCTTTTCTGCAGCACTGCTGCAGGGTGTCTGCCGTCCATCGGGGCACACAGGAAGGGCCTGGACCCCAGACCGGGGCAGAAAGGGGAGGCCCACGGAGGTCACACCTGCCGTGGCTGGCCTGCCCTCTGGGTCCTAAACTACAGCAATCCCGGGGTTCTCCACCCTCTGAGCTCCCCCAGCTTTTGTCTGCTCTTCCTTTCCCAGCTGTTCCATTCAGCAGACCCGGGATGACCTGCCCTCCCCAGCCCAGGCCTCGGAGGCCCCATTAAGGCCAGTGGTCAAAGGCCAGCCCGCACGTGCTGTGTCTTATCGGCCCATCTCAAGACCCTGCTCCTCCGGGCTCGGCGACAAAAAAGGGGGCGGCCCCGGGTCCACTGGCTCCCCGAGGCCCCGCACACAAAAGGGCGGGTGACAAAGACATTTTCTGGGATGGCAGGTGTTGGTGTTGGATTCCACCCGGAGTCCAGGGGCCGAAGAAAGGCCAGGCTGGGTTTCCCGGGTGGGCGGGCAGTGCAGACACGCAGGGCAGAGCCCCTGTGGAGGAGCAGGAGGCAGGAACCTGTGGGGCATCTCAGCGTTGAGTCAGACACGGAGGGAGATGGGTTAGTGAATGAGCAGGGTGGTTGGCAAATCCGCTGAAGTGTCAGTCTTACCTTGTACAAATACTGCGCCGAGGCCTTTACGTATCTGAAGGGAAAGAACATAAAATGAAGTGAATGCGAGCCTGGCACACGCACAGCCCAACTTGCTATGAGCACAGTGCTAAAAATACGTTCATTCCTGGGCGGCCTGAGCGTTCTTGCAGTTTCAGAGATCATCACGAATTGGAAACTCCCCTACAAGTCCCTCGGCAGGACAGAATTCTAGCTGGTGTCACCCAGATAGGTGTGAAACGAAGGTAACGTTAGCTCTCCCAGGATGTGTGACAGATGCCCTTGGGAGCCCCACAGACACTGGGTGGCACTGACCTTGGTATCCTGTCCCTGCTGCCTGATGTTACCTAAATATTTGGTCTAAGATACAGTCAAAGAGAAGAGTTTTCAAGACCAGCAGTTGGAATTCTATGGCTGCCTTGAAAAAATAACTGACACCCTCTAAGTGTACAAGTTTACATGTCTCCAAGTTTCATTTTACAGGTTTTGAGTGGTGTGCAGTGTGTTAGTTCAGTACGGGTGGCACCTGCGATGTGACAGTCCCCAGGGGGGAAGCACGCAGTGTGCTGTGCAGGGTGTGGCCGCGAAAGGGACCCTGCAGAGGCGACATCGGACCCTCGCGCACAGAGGAGCAGGACCCCAGCAGTCCTGCCAGACCCCAGAGAGGCTCTGAGCTCTTTCGTGCTTTGTGATAGTTTTTCTTAACCACCCCACTCCCCCCTCACCACGGCCATCCTATTTCCCACGTGGGTTTCCTTAGCAAACGCAGCCTCTTTCCGCGTCAGGGGACCTAACCGCCACAATGCTCCTGAATTCAGTGTCACTAGACCACCATCATATCCGGACAAAGGACATTTATCAATGACACGGACTGCTGTCCGTCCGGCCGCCGTTGTAAACTTGGATTGTCTGCCGACCTCGCCAGCAAGGCAGGCACGGTGACCAGGGCCAGTTTCTAAGACGGATGCCGTCGGAGGAGGGACCACCGACAGATCTTAGGTGGGGCTCTCCGGAAGAAATCCGGGCTTCTCTGAAGCTGTATTGTACAATCTATCAATGAAAATTTCACTCCTCCCCACCCCGGAAAATTATGTGGGGTTGGGAACTTCAGGGTAAATAACTGATCGTGATGATGCACTAGGCTTCTCTGTCTTACTTGATTTCTAGCCACTGTTAACGGCTCCTTCTTTACACGGTGATCGAGCTCTAGGGGCACAGGAAGTTCTCGGGCAGGGTTGCTTCCTGGTGCTGGACTGGTATGTTTTCCGAGGAACCTTTAGACAACGTGATGATCTAGATTGCCTGTCTTCCCCCAATGCATCGTGTGCTCCTGGAAGACGGCAATCGTGGGACATCTCTGGGTGGGTCTTCCTCCAGTGGAGGGGCTGGGCTTCCCAGGGCCCCGTGCTGCTGACCCTCTCCCCACGGAGGGGCTTCTCGGTCCCCCTCCCCTGCAGCCCCTCGGCCCTGGTGATGCTGGGCATACAGGCACCCGATTGGTGGAAGCAAGCAGACAGATGGTGCGTCTGACAATGGAGGGCTTGTTTGTAATTGCTGATGAGGACAGCCTGCCCCTCTCCCGGTGTGTCCCCAGATGCAGCCCGGTGTGCTGTGCTGGGCCAGACAGAATGTCTCAGGAACTGCCAATCCATGGGGGGGAGCTAAGGAGATGCAAAAACAGAGGCGGTTGGGGGCTGCCGTAATTATTCCATGGGGCTCAAATGTCACTTGGCCTTGACACACAGACAGTGCTACCAAAGGGCGGGGGCCCTGTGCGTGGCACAGAGGAGCAGGCTGTCAGCTTCCTGATGCCTCCCTGCGGGTCAGCAAGAGGTACCCACCACCCTGGGCAGTGGTGGAGACACCAGAAGGGATCACGGTGCTTGGAGCTGCGTGATGCCCAGAGGCATGGGAGACACAAACCCTAATTATTTCATCAACCGGGTGCCTGGTATGTGCCAGGTACTGTTCTAGGCTCCAGGTGACAGCGGTGAACAGAGCAGATGAAACCCCTGCCTTTGGAAGCTTTGGCGGCGAAGTTAACGGCATGCCATTGGGGGGCAAAAATATCTTACTCTTTATTTGTATAAAGCGCAGATGGAAGTACAGAGGATATGCAGGTAAACGGCATTTCTGTGGTGTTTCAGGGGAGGAGACAAATTAGGAAATAAAAATGTCTTAGAAGCCTCCCTGGTGCGGCAGGAAGAATAAAAGGTGGAGAAACACTGATTGTACGGGTTAATAGGCATCTTAAATTCAGAGTTTTCTTACACGTGAGTGGTGCTGGGAATCAGGAGTCGGCCCCGCTCACATCTGAGAGCAGCTGAGTGAGACGCCCCTGGGGAGACCCTTCAGGAGTAACTTGGATGCCAACGGGCCAACTGCAGTCACTCAGCGGCTCGGACACAGAGCGGGTGTCTGGAGACTCCAGAAGTCGCTTTTAGAGAAAGATGTCCTACTTCTTGGGCCTTGTGAGACTCCTTTGACACCTGGATATCCACAAGGGTTTCAAGACACACAGGAGACCACCGTCTTGGTTGGAGATTTGCTGTGCTCTACGCAGCTCTGTCGGAGGCTTTTCGAGAACCGGTGGGCCTTTCTGTGGCCTGTTTTCTCTGGCTGTACTCACCGGAGCGCAAAAGAGCAAGGATTTGCACCAGGCGTCTTATCTCCGAGGCAAGGCTGCCGTCCGGGACTGTCCCCTGGGATAACGCTGGGCAGGGTCAGAGAAGAAAAGTGGCTGCTCTCCCCGGGTCCTTGTTACTGAGCCGTCAGTGGGGGGAATGACGAGCTGGTTCAGGATAATTAGCGAAGGGAATGGTTTTGAGAGCTGGCATGGTGAGGGAGAGAAACAGTGGGCTGGGGTTCCAGCTTTAGGCGAGCGCTAAATACCCTCTCAGCAGGAAGGCAGACCGAGCGGGAGATCAGAGAGCTGTCTGGGCTATTCAGACCCCTTGGAATGGCTCTGAGGACCAAGAACAGGTGCAGCAGTAGACGGGGTAAGCCTACACACTCAACTCAACACTGGCAACCCAAGGCCAGTGGGCGCTAGCCAGCCTAATTACCATTTCCAAATGGCCCAAGGATGGCTTCCAGAATTTCCAACCCAGCAGAAGGGGCTGTGTCCTGGCCCCGGACTTGGCTCTGGGCTCGGCTTCCTCTTTTTGGTCGTTGGTCTGGCCCATCAACTTGGGTTCTGAAGCAGAAAGCTAGGGCAGCTGGACCGAGAGACAGGCGGGCAGAGAAACTGCGTGCATTGTGCCCACCCGCCTGTGCGGGGGCCTGGCCAGCGGGTGGAACGTTCTTGAAAACGCTGTCTGGCATTTTTCTCTTCCCCTTCCATGACTATAATGTACATTTATGCATCTATGACTGAATTTAACTAAACACTGAGAATTAATGTCTTGTTGGGCCCTCGTGGAGAAAGATGTTTCCAGACCCTCCCGCTAGCTCACGGAGCGTGAACACGGAGACCTCAGTCCTTCCCGGCCATGGAGAGACTGCTCATTTTACCAGATTGAATTATTCACATCTCAAAATGGAAAAACAGTACAGAAATGTTTATAGCAGCAATATTCACGATAGCTAAAAAATGGAAATAGCCCAAATGTCCACCACATGATGAATGGAACCAAAGTGTGCTCTGCCCTTACAATGGAATATTATTTGGCAACAAAAACATGTAAAATACTGATACAGGCTACAACGTGGATGACCCTTGAGAACGTGCTAAGTGAAAGAAGCCAGTCAGCAAAGACCACGTATTGTCTGATGCCATGTACACGAAACGCCCAGAATAGGCAGATCCAGACAGACAGAAAGTAGACTAGTGGTTGCTTAGGGCTGGGGGTGGGGGGAATGGGGATTGACTACTAGTGGGTTTATGTTTTTGTTTCTCAGGAGGGATAAAAAAGGTTCTAAAATTAGATTGTGGTGATGGTTGCACAACTTTGCGAATATACTAAAAACACTGAGTAGCATACTTTAAATGGATGAATTGTATGGTATGCAAATTATATTTCAATAACGTTGTTTTTCAAAAATGACAAAAAAGAATAGAAGTTGGCCTGGGCACCACTACTGCCAGAGCCTTTCCAAGAGGGAAACGACAGAAGTGGCTCCAAGTTCTAGGGAGAAATCCCCCATGGGACCCAGGGAGGCAGGGGGCCGGGGGCAGCTGTGGGGTTCAGCAGGAGCCCCAGCCAGGGTCCTCCCGAGCCACGCCACACACGGCGAACCATCCTCAAAGCAAAGCAAACAGCGCTACCCCTAGGGCGACACACTGCTCTCCCTGCAAGGTTGTCTCCCAGCTTTATTCTAACTTCGTCTGTTTTATAAAAACTCAGGAGTGGCCTTGGGCAGCGAGGCGGGATTACACCGGGATTCTGTGTGCTGCTGGGCACTGGTTTTTAAATTCCCCAGTAATCAACAGCTCCAGGAAACACAGCAGTTATGTCTGTGGTGACTCGCGGGAGGACGGTGAGTTCTCCGTATTGGTCTGAGGAAGCAGTAAAGGTGCAGTGGGCTGTCTGGGTCCTACAGATAAAAGCTGTCCTTTGGTCTTCAGATGTGAAGGAAGCTGCTTTAGCCCACAGCTAAGATGTTTTCTACACGTGAAACCTTCCTGCGCTGCCCGCTTCTAATGTAGGAAATACTTTGGTTAGCTTTCAGTTGGATTTCTCAGTTATCCGTGCCGAAAAGGGGGTGCATTTGCCACCTTACACCTTGTATAGACCACAAAGCCTCCGAGATCGTCCTTTCTGCCTGTGGGGAGGAACATTTTGCCTTTGCCACTAAGGCAGGGCTCCTCCCCGCACCCCGCTTTTCACTTCTGTGAGCGTGTTTCCCACAAGCAGGGGTCCTTTTGCGGTGGGTGATGAGTCTCGTTTGGGAGAAACTTAAGCCGTGACCCCGGTCTTGACACAACAAAAAACACCCAAGGCTGAGAACAGCTCCAAACTGCCGGAGGGCTCACTCTTGCTCTGCTGAGGGCAGACGGTGGGGAGCGTGTGCAGGAAGCGGCAAATCCCCACGGGGATGTAAAGAATTACTGTCCATGGATTGTTCTAGAGACCATTTCTATCAGAAATGCCAGGGAAGCTCACCCCATGTTCCAGCCCTTCTGGGTAACTGGGAGTCATGTTAAGTCTCTCTAGATGACGGAGAGGTACCCACCGTGGTCCTTCATGCAAGCTCGTGGGTTCTGGTGTGAGTCTGGGGGTCTTAAAGGGGTGAGCACAGGTCAGAATCCCGCCCAGTTCCCCTGAAGGAGGGGTGTCACTGAGCTCCCTCCACGTGTGCTGGCTGGCTTAGGGCCGCGTTCCGTGGCACCGGGCTGAGGGGGCTTCTCTGGGGGCCTCTCTTGTGGGCCCACAGTGAAGGTCCGGGGAGAACAGCTCTTGAACCACCCACGTTCACTCCTTAGTCACACATGCACCATGTGCCTGCTGCGTGCCAGGTGATGGGCATGCATTTTACCCGGCTGGTCTTCTGCCCACCCCTCCTGAGGAATATGCCCCGCAGAAGCCAGAGTGATCTTTTCAAATAAGAATCACAACATGTCACCCACTGCCTCACACCCCCAGGGAGCTGCCAGTCTCACCAGAGTAACAGCTGAGGTCTGTGCCTGGGTTGAGGGCCACTCTGACCATCCTCCTCCTCTTCCGTCCCCTCCTCACTGGGCTCCTCGCTGCTCCTCACATGGGCCAGGAGAGCTCCTGCCTCAGGGCCTTTGCTCTCGCTGTTCCCTCTGCCCGGACTGCTTCCCCCAAATTCCAAATGGCTCATTCTCCCTTGTCTCCCTCAAGGCTTCCCGCAAACGTCACCATGTTGGGGAGGCCGCCGCTATCACCCCATTTCAAGTGCCAGCTGCACCGTCTGCCCGGGCGCACTTCTGCAGCCACGCAAGGCAGTGTGTGCTTCATGGTCCCGCCCAGGATCAGGGCTGCAGGGCAGAACCTTGCCAGAGGGTCCTGGAAGACCCGGCGGCTTTCCTCACCCCCAGGTGACCACACGGATCAGCCGATCCCGCTCAGGAGGAGAGATGCTGGGTGGCCCGCGTGGGGGCCCAGGTAGGTGCAGTGTGTCCTGTGCAGCTGGGATTCATATTCTGGAAGCGGTCAGAGGATACGGTTCTGCCTGTTCATTCTCAACACTCTCTGCACTGACGCTACTAGGTTTCTCAGGTGCTGAGAAATGAACTCTGGCCACGTCAATGCTGTCTGCTTCATGCAATCTTTTTTTAAAAAAATTTTTACAAAGTTGACTGGCATGTTTCCCATTTTTAAGGGACTTCTTTAAAGCCTTTCGAGGGACTTTAAAGGCCAATGGGAAAAGAGGAACCAGTTTTTCTCTTTACTGTGCTATTTAGAGGTTTATTTCCTGGTTATCGTCATATATTCTTCAGGAAAAGGAGGGTATAAAATATTCTTCCTTTTTTTCTTCAGCTGTCTGCAATGTTACTAAGAGAGGTCCCATTTGGCCTCTGCTTTGGTTGTTGCTAAATAGAAATTCAGGCAAAACCATCGAGGCTTCCAGGAACCCACCCTGACGGCCGAGGCTGTGTTCCCCCTGCTAGAACCTTCTGGAGGTGAGGGCCCCAGCCATGGCTCACAAGGCATGTGAACCTGCGGTGTCAGGAGCTCCAGACTCTTCCGAAACAATTTCTCAAGGTTATTTCAAATAAGCTTTAAGAGTCTTTTCCAAAAACTGTCTGTGAGAAAAATTCTTGGTACCTGCCGGCCATCTCCTGGCAACTGCTGTGTGTCCCCAGGGCCGTAATTAACAGTGAGGCAGGAGGAGGGTGCCATTCGCACTTAAAACCCTGCAACACTGAGAAACCAGGGCAAACCTAAGGCAGCATTTCACAGAAAAAGCAGCAGCTTCAAGTTCTTCCAAAGGAACACATCAAATGTCATGTCGATACTCTGGAATGAATCGTCTCGGGTCCCGCCTTTTCCCGGGAACCTGGGACCAGCCTCCACGCCTGCCTGCCCGGGGCAGGAGGGTCCCCCCGCTGGCTCTGAAGGACTGGTTTCTTTCTGCATCTCATTCCCTTGTCCACGGGCCTTCCAGTTCTGAGTCCCCATCTCAGCCAGCATGGGAAACTTACAGGCTGACCAGCAGGGCGCTGAGTGGGACAACTGACACACATCAGGCAAGTTTCCATTCTTTCCAGGCTCACGAAGCAGAGGGCAAGGCCGGCTCAGGGAAATCTCAACAACTGACCCAAACCACTGACTAAATCTTTTTCTTTTTTTTTTGATAAACGTTTGTGACACGTAGTTGTGGTTTTGGAGCTAACTGATCTGCGCTTATTAATAAGTAGCCAATTTTGGTGATTCATGAGTGTCTGCTTTTCCCTAATAAGAGTTCAAGCTCCAGGAGGGAAGGGGAGAGACAGAGTGCAAGGTCTCCAGAGCCCTCTGTGCTCCCCTGAAACGCCCAGCACAGTCCTGCTCAGGGGCGGCTGCGAGAGGGTAACATTGTTTTCTATCTGATCAAGTGGAACAGATGTTTGTCTCATCTCTTGCTTCCCTCTTCCGGAGCTGACACCAGGGAGAGTAAAGAAGTTTTAGAGGAAAAAGGAATGAATAAGCACGAGGCAAAATGTGGTGCAAAACAGGGTAGTCAAAAATTCTCTTTAAAACCCTCAATATCACTTAGGAAAGCATCCTAACCAAGGTTCAGTTATTCCAACTGCGTCACCCAGTCTGTGGAGTAACCAGGATGCTGGCTGCCCTGCCTGCCCCACACCCGGGTTGGGCCCTGGTGCTCTTCACTGGTCCACTTTCACTAGGAGACCAGGAAGGTCAGGGGGCAGAGAATGACAGCCGATTACAGGTGTTTGTTCTGGCTCCTGCATCAGGCCTCACACACATCTGTGGTCTGGAGACACCTGGACCCCTTAAAGCAACAGCCAGACTCCTTCCTGCCTGCATTTCTACTGCAATCCTGTTGCATATGACGTAAGAAAGAAAATTATGCATCATTCTTTAAAGAAATTACAGCCCATTATAGATAGAAGAAACACACACAAGACAAAGCCTTCCTTCCACGTGCTGAGAAAAATCAAGAAGTGAGATAAGTTAAAAGGAGCTGGACCGAGGATGGAAATATCACAGAATTGCCTTCGTGCGGGACAGTGGTTCTCAGCACTGCTTAGTTTTTAAAGGAAAGTCCCCATGCCCAGACCAAAAAATCCAAATCTCTGGTGGAGGGACCATCTGGATGGAATGGCTTCAAGGGTGACCCAGTGCACAGCTGAGCCAGCACCACGGGGTTCGGGTATGGGATTATGGGTTAAAAAAATTCCTATGGATGCTTTATCATCTTTCCAAGAAGATACATTTTAAGTTTTTAAAGAAGTGTCATATGTACAGGGGTCAGGCTGAGCCGGCGGGTGACATGGGAGGGAGGGAGGGGCTGGGTCTCACAGCCCCTGCGGGGTGGTCGGTGGTTCTCAGGCCAGGTGGCAACGCGGCTCAGATGCAGCCCAGCGCGCTGCGGGCAGAGTGGGTGGCCCCGAGCTCTTGAATGGACAGCAACATCAGAGAACTTGTATTTGGGGTACACTTGTGGATGGCCTGAGTATAGTTCTGGGCTGTCCTGGTCTGTAGTCGTGGCTCTGACGTCTGGGACAGTCCCCACAGGTGGGATGTCTGGCCAGCATCTCATAGGTAGTGGCCCCGTTTGCACGCCCCCCCAAGAGATGGGCCAACGCAGGCGGAGGGGACTCCAGGACAAGAGGAGGAGCCAGGAGGCACAAGTTCCATGTGGAAACAGGAGGGAAGAGGGTGGCACAGGACGGAGTGAGGAAAAACCCAGACTGGCAGGGTGGTGAGGGGACCGCCCAGGGGACGTCTGTGGAGGGCTCCTACATGCCGGCAACTATCCTCAGCCCCTTACACATACTAACTTGTTGAGCCTTACGAATGCCCTTCAGTTCGTATTATTGGGTACTATGTAGAAGGTACTGCTGTTAGACCCATTTTACAGAATCGGACTATGGGCTGCAGAGCAACATGAACTTGACTGAGGCCACAGGCTGGACAAAGAGGACACCAGAGCCTGGCCCTCTGATAGGACACATCCCCCTTGCAGCTGGGGAGGCTGGCTCCAGGCTGGAACTGGAAGGTTCTGGCCAGTGCTGAGCATGGGGTCAGTGGGATCTGAGGACGGAGCCAGGGCAGGCCAGCCCCCACCGTATCCAGCACCAAGGGAGGAAACTACAAACCCCGGGACACGAAGGGTGGCCCGAGGCTTGCTGACGGCTCCGCCTTCTGTCTCCACTCCAGTACTCGGGGCCTGGATCCTGCTGTGTTCCTAGCACCCCCAGAACGTTGAAGCCCCTCGCGGCCTTGGGACAGCCCCCTGGAGCCCTGGAGCTTGACCCACCCGGGCACCTGGGAGCATCTGATGCGTGTCTGTTGACTATATGAAGTTGGCGCATACTCTGGGCTTCAGTTCCCTGATCTGTTCGATGTGGCCGGTTAGAAGGACTCTGTAGCTACAGCTGCTAGGTGACCCCACAGACCTTCACGGTCCCACGGGCGTACAGGCCAACAAACGCAGACACTGCCACCGTGACAGGAACGAGCAGAGCCCACAGCGTCACACAGCGTGCGCTGGGAGCCCCGGTTCCTGCGGTCCTGTCAGCGTCGTTCCCAAACCCCACTCTTATCTCATGAAGACCTCCTGAAGGACCACAAAGAGGGAGAAATAGCTTTCCCCAGCAGGCTCGGTTCCAAAAGACACACTGAGACAGTGTTCGCTTCTCTCCTCCCAGAGAGGCTGCACGGGTTGTTTAAACTGAAAAACTCCCTTCTCACTGGCTGGTCAGGAGCTCTGTGACCAAGGTCACCAACAACCAGTGTTAGGTGACAAACTACCCGGGGCAGCGGGGGCCGAGGGAAGCGGTCACCCTCTGAGCCTGGGATGCTGTCCTGACACGCGTGCTGACCTCACAGCGAGGAGGAGAAGAGGGTGGAGGGGCTGAGGCTGGTGCCCCGGGTCGCTCCTCATTGCTGCTGCAGCTTATCAGAATGTGAGGGGCTGGACGGGGGGTCTCCTGAAGCCCCTTCTAGCTTCACGTTCTATGATGCCCTTGGCTGGTTTCAGCAAATTTATGAGGAAGGCGAATACATAAGAAGTGCTATCCAGCAAAACCTTATTCAGACCACTTTTACAGGGAGGGAGGGGGGGAAAGAGGGAGACATATCGAATGAATCTGTCAAGTGACCACCCTCATCGAACAGGGAAAACCTTTCATCTTTGGGGGGTTAGAGTCAGTTCCACCTTGTGCTGTTTCTGGCGACTGACTTGATGGCTTACCGCCCAGCAAATGGCCGTGACGGGGTCACTGCAGAAGGGCTAGGACACCTGCCGTCGGGGTTCTTAGCAAGTGAGAGCTGGGTGCAGCTTCCTCCTCGACGCAAAGGCTGGTGGGCACGAGGACACTTACTGGCCACCAGAATGACCCAGCGATCCCAGGCAGGGTCTTCTGATAGCTTCTGCGAACTTTAAACAGTGATTTTGTTGTAGAAAAGAATGACGAGTCTTTTTCGTCAGGTAGGTGAGCACGGTAAGCTTTTCCAAGAGTGCACCCTCCTGGGCGTGCAGATGCAGGTCTGCCGTTCTTGCACAGTAGCTGCAGCGGTGGCAGCAGCCTGACACCGACTCAGGCTAATCTGGTTTAGGCTCCAAATATGACCTACCTGAAAAGTGGCAGAGTCTGATGGGGCCTGGTGAGGAATTTCCTTCCACTTGCTCTAAACCCTGGAGCCTTTACAATCCAGCCTATTGTGAAGGAGGAATTGCTTCCGACCAGATCTGGAGAAATCAGATGTGTTTATGCAGGGCTAACAAATAAACAACGATCTGTGCTCCCTCTGCTGGCTCCCGACAGCAACATTAAAGCAGAAAGCCATCTTCAGCAAACGCGGTCAATTCACGTTTCCGGAGAAGGACCCCTCGTTTAACCTGGTTTTAGGCATTCTTTGAGAAAAACCCATCTTTGTCAACTTCTGAGCAAGGTACTTGAAAATGCTTACAATCAGACATCAAAGTACACGTGCCAATAGTCCTCCACTCCCAAATTGCTAGCTGTGACTGTAATAGTGATTTGGGGATTCATTTATCAACAGACATAAGTGGATTCCTCCAAGACTTTAAGGTCCAGACACGATCTTTAAAGCAGTTCTGTAAAAAAAAATCTCAAGTCCAAGCTAAAGTCCCTCTTTTTTTTTTCTCCTTTAGTTTATAAGAGCAGCTTCCAAAAAGTAAAGATTTGTACTATTTATAGCCTTTCCGATAATGTCAAGCATTAGACTTGATTTTCCAAATCATTAGCATGCAGAAGAATGACCTCATGGTGAACAGATGCACTTGGCTATGAGCTGCAGTGATTACATCAGTCCCTCCCCTTCCAGTTAACTCTTTAAAGGCCTCTCTGCCACCCCCTTGCCTGGAAGCATGCTTGAAAACACAAACTTAGTCTCTCACCCCAGTGTATGTGTGTGTGTGTGTGTGTGTGTGTGTGAAATGCACATATAAATACACGCATAAAAATAGATATGTACTTATGTATGTGTGTGTTCACTGCAGCCCGTATTTTATCACTGGCCACCTTTTAGAAATTGCTGGTCAATAAGGAAGGAGTCAAAAGAGATGCAAACTACAGAGCTGGGTGGAAAGTCAGCTCAAATACCTTTTAGGCTCTGGGCATTATCAACATGAGTAATGGGCAGAAGAGATACAGGGCAGGAGGTGTTTAAAATAACATTTTTCTGACCGGGAAAATAGTTGTTTTGAACCTCTTTTAATAAGCTGAGCACCCACCTGTTAGCCTAACAATAGAAGATCCTACGTCCTGGTGTCGACAGTGAGTCCAGAGGCCCCTCTGGGCTGCCCTGGGTGACAGGCGGCAGTGCTGAGGTAGGGGAGCCTGGGAAGCAGGGGAGGCATTTCCCAGGGCACAGTGTGGGCCGAACACAGTGTTCAGGCCACTGTCCCTGTGCTTGACCACAAGGCCCTGTTGCAAGGACACAAAGAAGATCTGAGCCCCGAGTTCCTCAGACTGTGCCTGTGAGCGGGGGCCTGAGGCCCTGCTCTGAAGACACCGCTGCCGAGATGGTGTGATCGGATCCTAAGAGCGCTGTGGGAGCTTAAGCCGCTCAGGGTCAATTTTTCCAGCTGGCTTGTCGCTTGGAAGAGCAGACCTCACCTCAGTTTCTTAGTTTAAGCTGCCTGGCTTATCTGGGTTTGACTGTACTTGTCCCAGGAAAATAAAACACAGTGAAAAATGTTTTCATCCGTCAAAGTGGTAACCGACAGGGAATAGGGATTCCTCAAAAGCAAAACGGGTCTGAAAATGAGAATGTGGTTCTGAAAGTGGGCCTGTAAATGGGACAGAAATGTACCGCTCAGATTCCTGGGCAAACCAAGTTCATTTCTAGCTCTTTCCTGATGGCTGTCGTGGGCAGATACGCAAAGCGTTGAAAGAGAACATTAAGCCCAGACTTATAATCGCGCTCGTGGGTTGGTGCTATATGCGTAGAAAATGTTATTACTCCATACGGAATACCCTGAACCCTGCGTGTTATGACATGTGATACTGCTGTCAATAATTTGAAAAGAGGAAGGACTGGCGTTTGTCTTGATATCTCATCTTTGGTTTCATGTGCCTTTCATACAGGTTCCCATGCCCACTCTTAACGAGCTGTCAGAACCTTTATCTGTTCAGTGACATTCTTATAGCAGCCTGTCTCCAAACGGCAGGTCTTAAAAACCCCAAATCACTCCTAGAGGCTCACTGAAGATGTTGCCTACACACGGACTCATTTGAACTGCTTTAAATAATTATGAACTTCTCGGAAAGAGCAAATTAATTTATGTAGAGACTAAAATAGACATAGAAAATAAAGTTCCTCAATATTTGTTTCAGTAACATCTTAATCAAGAGCCTTAAGAACATAACAGTTAAGAAATGGAAACATCTAGTTATGACTTAATTTCTTTTAATTTTAAAAAACAAAAAGCCCTCTCGAGATTAAAAAACAACCACAACGCTGCACTAAAAACTTCAGTCCCAGTACTTCATGAGGATGGGAAAAAGCTGAATGAGATCTTTAAAGAACTAGCTTTGCTGTAGATCCTTCACGTTCTCTCACCTATAAATTAGAAGTGATTTTAAACCTCTAGCCAGACTGGGTATGAAATCTTCACTTCCCTTGAAACCGATTTTTGGTTTTTTTTGGTTTTAGATAGAATGTTGGCAGAGTGTATAAAAGAATTCAATTCACAGCTGTTCTACTTTTTTAATGTAAGAAACATTAATCAAAGCTTTAAGTTATAAGCTTTTCTCATGTTGCTTAGTACTCCAGTTCAACAAAGATCAATAGAGGCCATCCCTGTGTTTCTGGACGCCTCGCCAGGGAAGCAGAGGCGTGATTATGTTAATCTCGTGGCTCCCGCACCTCCGTGGCCGCTTATCTCCCAGGCCTTCTGCCTGCTGCTCCTGGCTCCCCGTGCGGGGCCAGCCTCTCCCTCTTATCTCCCGACAAAGCTCGGGGAGGCCAGGACTGGAGCCAGCGATGCTCAACAATGATGCATGGCTGATTTTATTTGTAAGTGATTTATTTCACCGAATTTAATTTTTTTCACTTTGTGTGTAAGATATTTGTTAACAAGTCAGGATGGGAGAAGCCAGGCAGCGATCAGAGGCAACTGACACAGGGTAGAAATCTATTAGGCCCTCTAACAGTTGTGCCCGCCCTAGCGGAAGAGGAAGGAAGCCCCTCATCAAGGATTTCAACGTGCACTGACTCCATATCCTATTTGCTTTCTGAAAGGCAATTAATCTGTAATTACATACAGAAATTTACAAGTCATTCTACTCTTTGGGGAAAAAAAAAAAAAACCACAGTAATCATATCATCAGTTTAAGTGCCAGCACATATTTTTTTTTTTCTTTCCTAAGTTGGAAATATAAAAAGAGTAAAACCTAAAAACAACATTTTTTGAAAATTTCCACTGGCCTAATAAGTGAAAGTGATTGTGAGCCAGTGTCAGAGCAGGTCCACACCAGGTGCTGCTCTCGGCGGATGGTCCCTGGGACGCAGACCGCTCCAGAGAGAAAGCCAGCTCACCGCACTGCTGTCACCATGGCCAGGGGACGCTGTCCTCCCATTGCTCCCGCGTTAATCCCTGACCCGAGCATCTCAGCAGCATAATCCCCATTAAGCGTCAGTGGCAACGGCTTCGACTGTGAGGAACTCTTTTTTGACAAGCAAGCACTGATTCGGGCATCGCTCTTAAACAACCCACACCCCCAAGTGAACCGGAGCACATGACTGAGAACAAGTTCATTAACCTCGCTGGATGCGGAGGTTAACAGGATGGCGGGAGAAAAGGACGGGGCGAACAGCTTGGATACAAAACAAATGAGAATGAATGTCATCACTCCTTTTGATATTCATTAGTGGATTCAGGGGGAGAATGCGCTTCGTAAATTTGCGAGCATTTATCTGTGAAAAACAGGTGTACATCTGCGGCTCGAGCGTCTGGAGGGCATGAGGGGAGAATAAAGCGGCCACTCACCAGTTCCGCTGACGGAGTAGCTGGAAGATGGGGAGAAGACCTGGGCTGTGAAATCCTCAAATGTCATGACTTCGCGGTGGTTCTGGATTACTGCTTCGAGATACAGAGCTCTCTCCTCGTAGCTGCAGGAGTCGGTTAAGGAAACAAGTGCTCATGCAGAATGACACGCAGAACAGTGACAGAGTTCACTTTGTTTTAAATACAATCATGCATCTTTTACCCTTGTGTGGGAAGAGGTACCTTGCAAGTTCGTAAACATCCTGTTGGAGAATTAAATATTAGTCATAATTCATGAGAACATTCCAATTTGGAGGCCTAAGTTTCCCTTAGATTTCAACTGCACCCAAACTAGTAACACTGAAAAAATATATAAACCAATAGTTCCAGAATCACAGCAAAAGGTCATCATCAACTGGATTGGAACAAACGGAAACAGAGACATTGGTAGTGGCCTCTTCCCTTTCCATCCACAACCGTGGCACAGCGCTGGACCGCCCCTTCTTAGTTCTGTGGACGAAACATTCTTCTCAGCCTACAGATAAAATGAATCGATACTCCAAGCAAGAATTGGTGATACACACTTAAAAAATAAGAGCACTGGGCGGAGGGAAGGCCAGGAAGGTACGCTCTGAAGGGCACCAGAGCCTCAAGCCGAGATAAGCCACGAGCATTTAGAAAATAAGAATAAGTGGGGAGAATCTAGCAGGGAGCGCACAATGCAATATTAAAAAAGAAGACTATTGCCCTTTAATTAAAACTGCAGTCTGGAACACACGCATTCAAATGTGTAATCAAAAACCAGTCACCAATAAAACTTGGAAGCGTAACACGCTGAAGCAACTTTCCAGCTGTCTTAATAGGACCCCTGCGTGTGGCAGCCTTTCACAGGGCAGAAAGCAAATCTTCCCCTTTTGTGTGTGGCTTCTGTTTCCTCGGAAGGTGAATCATGCCTCCCAATAACAGGATAACGTCAGGACAATCTGACAGCGGATGGAGGCGCCGCACGTAGGGTTTTATGAATTAACACTCGGGGGAGTCGGCGTGATGTCTCATCCCCGCCTTCCTGTGATCAACGCAAAAGTTAAGAGACGTGTTTTAGTCATTTTGAAAATCGGGCTAATTCTCCAGGAACAGGGGGAATGCAGGTCACCGCCAGTTTATTATTTGCAGCTCCAGAAAGGCAAAAGTAATTCTAGCATTTCTCACCATATTTTCAAGCGATCTTTTCAAAATGGCCTCTTTTAACAATGTAAGTTGGGGAAAATTATGCCCTTCCAATAAGTGCCGATAAGCATGTGTTTTAAAAGAGGAGAATATTTTTCTGTTCTTTTGGCAGAGGATGCTCATGAGTTCCCCGGGATAGGCTCTTCCCCTCCTCCTCCTCCTTTAATTACATTCAGGGAAAGGTTTTCACCCTGGGAGGAGACCAGAGACATTCTAGGGCTGGCTGTGCAAACATGGTAGCCACGAGCCGTAGGTGCCTAGCTACACTGAAATTTAAATTAATAAATACAAAGAAATAGAAATTGGGTTCTTCTGTCCCACTCGCCGTATTTCAAGCATGCACAGCCACGTGTGGCCAGGGGCCGCCGGCCTGGATTGTGCAGATACAGGACACGCCCATCTCTGGGGAAAGCTTTCCTGGGCTGCGCTATTCCAGAATTTCTCTGCAGGCTGACTCTATGCAACTTTTAAAGAGGAACATGAGTTTAAAGGTTCAAAAGTGGCCCCTCTGATGATATATGATGGTTTACAGAGATGGTCACTGCATCCTGAGGCCTGGCTGCGTGAGCCTGCATGGCGGGCTTAACTCCGGGTGACTCGCCTTCCCGGACAGGCTGCCCAGGCCCGGAGGGACCCGCTAATGCCATTCACGTCTCATTATGAACACGCTTATTCTGCACAGCACTTGGCTGTCACTGAGTGCGGCCCTCCGAGCCGCTGGGCCGCGAACAGCAGGACGCTAGGCCTGGATGGCCGGCTGGCGGACAGGCACCGTGACACTGAGCTGGCACGTGCGGGCCCAGCAGGGGCCAAGCCAGGCGTGACAAATTACTCAAAAAGCTGAGCTCAACTTACGGCTGACGACCACCTGAGCCTGTGGCCCTGTCAGCGCCCCTTCCTGGCCCCCTCTCGGTGCAGCCTGCTCTCGGCCTCTGCAGGCCCGTCCTGCTGGGTCCCGAGGCCCCGCTGCGCCCAGACACCCACACACAGTGCTCGGACGTGAGGACGCGCTGGGCTGAAGACACGGTGGAGGCCACACAGCTGGAGGGGCGGCCGCGACGCTGACCGAGCTCACCATCCACCACAAAGGGACGCCGTGTACACCACCACCTACAGGACCCGCAGGGTGGCCTGGCAGCCCCGTCCTGAGTGACACTCTCCTGTTGTCCATAAATTTGTCCCTGTCAAGGCTGAGAGATCTGGGCTCCCAAGGGCAAATCCAGCACTGGACTCTCGGGTTGATAATCCAGTTTTGAGATTCTCAGGTGCAATAAATATTTATGGTCTGACTCCTCAATGGAGGTACCATGGGAGACAGAGCACAGAAGGTGTGTCCAGAACAGGGTCCTTGAGGAAGAAGGGTTGCTTCCTAGAAGGTTCCCTGGCTGTCACGTGGAGCAGACACCCCCCACCCCAGGCTGGGCTACACTGTGCTGAACTGGGTGTCGTCTCTCAGACAAACATGTGTTAGGGAATGGGGTGAGACCAGGAGAGCATGAAATGCGTTTTCACTCACAGCCCAAGCCAGGGCATGTAAACGTCATGACAAAGAGAAAACAAACATCACCCCAACTCTGGCACCATTTAGAAACAGCCAAGGAGCTCATGCGTGCCAAAATCTTTTTTTTTTTTTTTTTTTTAAGTAGCTTTAAGAAAATGTAGCTCTGGGATCTTAACGGAATTTGTTAGTAGCACTACTAGTAAGGGCAACTAACCAGGAGCAATGTCTTCCATCATTTTCTTACCTAACATCCTTAAGGCTTCAATGCTGGTTGCTTTCTATTCAAAAAGGCATTTATAATTTAGACATCAAAGGCTTTATAAGGTTTGTCTCTTCACGTGTAAGACATGTTAAGACATGAACTGAATGCTGAAGTAATGCCAGGCAGTGGATGATTAGTGACCTTTGACCGGAAGCAGGTGGCTACAGAGGCACCTGGTCACACATCCAATACCTGTTTCAATACCAGCCTTTGCCCTTCTGCTCTCAGCAAGTCCACTAACAAATGTGAAACTTATATTCTGTCCTGAATTATTACCTCATTAAATACCACACACAGTACTTTTTAAAGAGAAAATTTCCCCTTGATTCCTCAATTCAGAGAACATTCAAATTACTAACTAGAAATCCATCTCGGTTTCTGGATATTTTTGAGTTTTTTAGTGACCAACTCTGTCTACTCAATATTCCTCCACTTGAATAAAGAGGCCATATGTCTTCACTGGTTACATTTTCCCAAAAACCTCCAAGAGAAGTTTCCTAAACCCTCAAGATAAACTCTGCTGGGTTGCAAGAGCCTGAGAATCCAAACCCAAGCCCCCAGATTTATTCTGATTATTATTTGTTTTAATTTTTAGCAATGACAGTAGCAGCATGACAGTGAGAAAGGAGCTTGCTCTTCGCAGGAGGATGGGCTGGAGCTTGAACCCCACCCGCCAACTCCTCCCCAGTCCCCAACCTCGGCTGCCTTCTGTGTACGGTGGGGACACTGACATCAGCTCTCGGGGCTGTGGAAAGATTAGATAGACTGGATAGAATCATCAGAGGAAGCACTGACCCAGGTCCCAGCACACAAGAGAACCACCATCAATGTGGATTGCCTGTTCCCTCTCATCCCCAATGTGGGTTTATGAGTTTGTCTTCCAGAAAGAACATGGTGGATAAACGAGGGGGTCTTCTGCGTCAGGCTTTAGGCAACAGCCTCCTTTACGCTAGACCCACGTGAGCTGGGGTGAGTCCTGTGGTCTCCATGTTACTGATCAAGAATGGATGCTCAAAGAGCTCAAGTGATTTCTCTAGAGTCACAGTTACTCAGGGGTGCAATTGGGACTAGAACTCGGGTCTTCTAACTTTACTGCTTTCAGCTAATATTTTAAATTCTAAAACACATAAATTCTAAGTTCATGATCCTATGCAAGGTTGGGAATTAAACTCCAAATGAGAATAAATCAACAGACTTAAATATATATGGGCATAAAAGTCAACCTATAACTGAAACTTGAGTACATAGGTTTAAGCTGCATTGATACCCACAGACCACGCTGACTTTATACATTCATAAAAATAACAATTACTTCAATTTTTGGCTTATTCAAAGCCAAAAAGTTATCTGGGAATAAATCTTGGGATAACTCCATTTATTTATTTATTTTTTTAAATTCAAGGAGTAAGGAGAACTGTTTGAAAGAGGCTATGTTGCAGATGGTACTTTTTCCCAAACCTTGAAACCCTTCTTGCCTGGACCTTCTCTGTATTTCCCAAGAGTGGACAGGGCCTTGGAAGAGGGGGCCTCCGGATGCCCACTGATAAATGTAGCTGCACGGTGGAACACTATACAGCACTGAAAATAAACTACAGGTCTGTGTATTAGCATGAATGAAACTCAAAACAACATTCAAGGAAAAAAGCAAGTTACTGAAGAACACACACGGTGAAACTCTATTTACATAAAATTTAAAAACAGGCAAAGTGAAACATTGCTGAGGGATGCACACATACGCAGTGAAACTAACCAGCGTTATCTCGGGGCGGGGGTGGAGGTGGCACATGGGAGGGTCTCAAACACATCGGTTGGTGCACATGGGGGGGGGGTAAATGTTATACGTTTTCTAGTATGTATAAAACAGTTCATAATAAAAATAAGCATCTGGTGACAAGGGAATATAGCACAAATCAAGTGGATCCTTTCTTACCCATTGGAAGGACAGAATGAGCTTCTTTAAGCCAAAGGGGGGGATATGTGCTGGTTGTTAGGGATAATGATGGTAGAAAAGTCCATTTGATTCAGACACGGAGAAAGCAGAAAACAGCCAGTGACATTTTTAGTTAGTTTTTTAATATTAGCTAAAAATATTAGCTATTTTTTGTTGTTGTTGTTTTTTGGCTGCAGCGCGTGGCTTCAGGGATCTCAGTTCCCTGAACAGGGACTGAACCCGGGCCATGGCAGTGAAAGTCCAGAATCCTAACCACTAGGCCACCAGGGAACTCCCTAGCTATTTTTATTAGTTCCAGAAATAGGCCAAAATATTAGAGCTCAAAATTTTCAGAATGTCACGGAGAACTTTGACAGGTGGGATTTAAAGAGCTTGCATCAAACACGGATACACACACCATTCAGGGGGCTGGGGGTACGACTGCGAAAAAAATACGTTTTCCTACAGAAATTCCTTGCTAGAATCGCTATGCACCAAGGATGACAGAATGGGCTGAACTAGACAGTGGTCAATATCTTACAGATATCCGTGGACCCATGCGTATGATTTCTGCGTATTATCTCACTCTGCTTCGAAAACCTGATCTCGAGTGACTTGGCCCTTTCCAAAAAGCAAGTCCATCTTCACGCAGGTGTTTACCCGTTCAAGAAATGAGTACTGAGTGCCCACGTGAGCCCGGTGATGGGCATGCAACTGGGAGAAGGAGAGAGATGCTGTCCCCGCCCTCGCCAAGCCTGCGTTCCAGCAGGGACAAGTCTGCAGGCTAAGGCCCACTGTCTTCACGTTAGTGCCAGGTAGGACATGGGGACAAGAGGGGCAGGCTCTCTGAAGGGTGGCAGGGAAGGGGTTAACCACTTGAGGGCTGGGAGGGGGGATGATAAGAGCATTTTTGGCACCAGAAGTCAGGAGCTGGAAGGAGCATGGGGAGTTTCAGGGGAAGGAGGCTGGAGCCACAAGGCAGCAGGAGGCGCGGGAGGTGCAGCTGAAAGGCTGGGTTGGGTCACTGGAGGCCTGCATGGTCTGAGGCACGGGAGCAGTAGTGTCTTCTCGAGGTGTTTTGCTCGCCCTTAAAGATCTGCCAGCACTGAGGCAAGTCCAGAGCGCCCTCGAGGTTTGAAGAGGCTGAGGCTGACTTGCATCTCTATGTTCAGGCAACGGGCTTCTATAAACGTCTTAATATTTTAGACTTATTCTTCGCCTAATTTCAGAAGTGAATGACATATATACGTTGGGCAAGTGCAAATGTGAAATGACCAGAAACTCTGAGAATGGTCTTGACAGAGAACGGATCAGGTTGGCTGATGCCCCGGACTTGGAAGGAAGAGGGTGTGGAGCAGAGGCAGGGGAGGAGGCAGCCTCCCGGGTGACCGCGGGAGGAAGAGGTACAGGTGAGAGGGTGGACACTCCTCACACAAGGACAGACCCCGGGCTCACAGAAACCCGGGGAGAAGGAGATGACTTAGGACAGCTGTGGATGCAGGAAAGCGCCCCTGAATATATCCACAGATATATTTTAAACCTAGGAAGATGATAAGCCCACAGTGGCAGACTCTGAGCTCTGAGAAGGAACGGCTAAGGATAGTTTACAAAACTAGGAAATGAATGAGCTGATGTCTTCTGTTGGGCCCATGACCAGGAGCTTTTGGAATAGATGCAGAGGATGATAATAACACATTTTCATTTCTCAGGTGATGTTTTGAATATTGACCAAAGGATAAAGCTTTAAAATGCTACTGGTCTTAGGTATGACACCAAAAGCACAAGCAACCAAAATAAAAATAGGAAAATTAGACCTCATCAAAATGAAAACTTCTGTGCTTCAAAGGACTCTATCAAGAGAGTGAAGACACAACCCACAGAATGAGGGAATGTATTTGCAAGTCATTTACCCGATAAGCGTCTCATATTCAGAATATATAAACATACTTATAACCCAATAATAAAATACAGCACAATTAAAAAATAGACATTTCTCCAAAGAAGATATCTACATGACCAACAAACACATGAAAAGATGCTCAGCATCCTTTAGTCATCAGGGCAATGGAAATCAAACCACAGTGAGATAGGACCTCACACCTACTGGGATGGTTATGATCAAAAGGACAAGAATGAACAAGTGTTGGTGAGGATGCGGAGACACTGGAGGGAAAGTAAAAGGGTGCAGCCGCTGTAGAAAAGTTTGGAAGTTTCCCATAAACTTACACATATGATCTAGGAAATCCACTTCTAAGTATGTACCCAAGAGAACTGAAAATATACCTTCACACAAAAATGTGTACATAAATGTTCACAACAGTATTATTCGTAATAGTGCCTAAGTGGAAACAGCCCAATTGTCCATAACCTGACGACAATGTAATATTGTTCGTATATTCATAAAAAAGGAATAAAATACTGAACGTGCTACAACATGAGTGAAACTTGAGAAGGGAACTATGTTACGTGAAAGAAGCCAGATACAAAAGGCCTCGCATTGTGTGAACCCATTTCTATAAATGTCCAGAATAAGAAAACCCACAGACAGAAAAGAAATTAGTGACTGCCAGGGACAGGGAGGAGAAGGGGATGAGGAGTGACTACTGATGGGGATGGGGGCACAAAAATGCTCTGGAATCGGACAATCTGGTGAAGAGACTAAAAACCACTGAATTTTAGGGTATGTGAATTATACCTCAAAGAAAAACTGTCCCCCAAATGCCTCTGAGTACACGGTACGTGCGATGCATTGTGGGGAAGTCTTCTGATAAAAAGGTCCTCACTGACCACAATCCAGAACAAGTGGAAAGGTGGCCTGGCCATGCTAAAAGGCGGCGTTTATTCACGGAAGATCCCTGAACCGTGTGCCAGGGGTTCTTCTAGGAGTTGGAGAGACCAGGATCAAAAAGAGACAGTGTTGTCCCTCACGGTACCCACAGCTTATCTGAAAAGACAGCCACAAACTCATCACTCGCCAGGTGGGCAGGACCTGTGTAGGGCACAGGGACCCAGCTGGTGGAGGGGCTCCCTGAGGGCCTGTGGTGACGGCAGGAGCGCAGGGTCTCTAGCCCCTTGGGAGAACCACCGCTGGAGGTTCTGCAACAGCAGCCAGGTCTACTCTGTACTTGAAAGGTCATGGGGTGGGGTGGTGGGGATGGAACAAGGGGAGGGACGTGTGTGGAAGGGCCCAGAGGAAGGGCGACTAGTCAGAAAGAGGGAGGAGATGCGGGCCTCTGGAGACCAGAGGTGGAGGGGAGCGGAGGTGCCGTGGACCGCAGGATGCTCTGGTGGGCGTGGGGACACTCGCTCTGGCCAGACCGCGGGGCCGTGGCTTAGGTGCAGACGCTGATGCAGAGGATGGAGAGGAGACGGGAGTGTGCAGGGCCTGAAGGCGTCAGGGGAGCAGTGCTGGGGAGGAGGCTGGGCCCAGGCCTGGGCTGGAGATGAACGGCCCCGAGTCACGGACTTGGAGCCGGTCCTGGAGGAGACCAGGGGAGGACGCACACTGGGAACTCCCTCCTCCCCACTTCGGAGTGGGGGCAGAAGCCAGCGAACAGGAGCAGGACGAGGGCACGGAGGAGGGAACAACACAACGGGAGAGGGCGGGCAGGAGCCCGGGACCATGCGTTTCTGGAGGGAGGGACCTCCGCTCACGTCTCAGGTCTGCTCCCTTAACCTCTTCCCTGGTACCTGCCACCCGGAGGGAGGGAAGCGCCACAGGTGGGATGGGCTGGCATTTGATAATCCGAAATAAATGGATGAAATTCCATAATAAATCAAGACAGGAGCAGGTGCCAGTTACAGCCTAAAGCCATACATCATTTTTACAAAGATTTTGTTTGCCTTTCAAATATAATGCAAATTTAAATTCTAGGACTCTTTAAGACCCCGAATAAATGAATCATTCAAAGTAAATGTCACAGCCTGGAAACGGATAAAGAGGATGACTTCACTGAACAATGTAGCCGAAGAGATAGATGTTTGGGAAAAGGAAATTAAACACATAAGATATTAGATTAGGTTTCAGACCCTAATGGTACACTCCTGGAGAGGAAACAGTGCACCACTGCTAAGAAAGGAGAAAAGACACATTTAACCAAGTTTAAGCATAATTCTGAGGAAATGACCAGAGTAAATGGAAATGGGGAAAAATAGATTTTCTTCAGGCTATTAAATTACAGACTTTTGGAGAAGGTCTGCTCTCATAGGCGTAGGGAAAGGAAGGTCTTGCTCTTAGGGTGGGAGGTGCTCTGAGGGTGCGAGGGACTGATGGACAGTTTCATTAGGAACGTTCACATCAGCTCTTCGCAGGGATCCATGTGGGAGGAGCACACCCTCAGTCACGCGCTCTCCATTTCCATCCTCCCCAGCGCCCCGTGCGTCTCACCTTCCGTAAACCACCAGGCAAGAAAGGGCCCTGTGACACCGTCCCTCCAAGCCTCACCTCAGTAAAAACGTAAGTGATGAGAAAAACAGGCATTTGGCCTCTTCCCCATCTAGAGGCCGCACTGTCGAGTGAATGAGCAGAGACAGCAAAGACCCCGCTGGCTGCTTCGCTGGTGAAACAACCCAAGAAGTGACTGATCAGTATGGACCACAGTTGGCCAGGCTGATGCCAATAACTTGGTTTCTGGGTGGAAGGGAGTCAGTGTCACCTGAACTGTTTCTCTTTCACAGATTCTCACTCATCCCAGAGCTACGGTGTGTTAGGAGCTAACAAATGTGCTCTCAACGTCAGTTACAGAAATGACCACTGCTGACAACCTGTTGGCGTTTAATATCCATGAAGTTACAACCAAATGGAAAACAATTAGAAATGCGGAACTGTCTCTGTCTTAGACTCTCTTTGCGGCAAGGAATAAAAAGGGTCGACAATTAAATAGCAGTACACGTGGATTTTAAACTCTAACTTTATCATCGCTGACTGTAAGGGACAAGTTATTAAATAATATATGTGACAGGTATTACTTAGTGCAACGTAATTTGACTAAATCATCCAATATTTAGTCCTCAACCACTCTCACTATGGAGAAGAAAGCCAGTTCCATGTGACCTATGGACTGGTTTCTATCCAAGTTGATTCTAAAAGTAAAATGGATTCATGATGATACATGATAGATAAGAGAACAAAATCAAAGAGGACAAAAAAAGTCTTCTGTGGCAGATGTTCTGGTTATAATTTTCTTGAAATATTCTCAACTGTTGTCCATCACCAACCCACTGGGCCCAGATGAAGTCAGGGTGGGCTCAGGCAGAATTAAATGTTGCAGTCCCAAGTATTTGCACCAAGCTCTGTACAGATTTTCTTGAGTTTTCATTTCCAAAAACAATTTTGAGGAAATACTCCTTTTTATGATGTTTAAAAACTTTGAGCTGTATTTAAAAACGATAAATAAGACTGCATCTGAACACAGAAAATAATATTTCTATATTTCTGTGAAATAATGATAGCTTAATGGCATCTGAGTTTTCCAGGAAGATACTCATCTTAATACCAAATTATCAAATGACAAGAAGTAGCTCCAAGAAAAGTTAGGGGTTTACCAAACGCAAGCGACCTGGAAACTGAGGACAGCAGCGCCTGTGAAGGGGGCAAAGTGGCCTCCTGGAGCCCACCCAGACTCAGTTCTAGTGGGTAAAACAGGGCGCCACTCACAGCACACCTGAGTGATAAGCACAGCAGCTGACCCATGCCTGAAACTCAATACACCCACAGACTTATCACTTAGAGCGAAAAAATAGTGCCCCAGTGATCGAAACCTAACTGGAAATTTGGGGGAATTCTAATAACACAAAGCTCCTCCGTGATCAGGAGTAGCAAAACTGTGTTTGCCACATAATATTAAAACAACGAATTTCTGGCAATTAGAAACAGTGTGTGATGCCAGCGGCTCACGTAGGTTACGCTAAGCGAACACAAGGGTTGAGCTGTCCTGCCGAGTGGCTCCGGACGCAGCCCTCTGAAGGGCTACTCATCTGTGGGCACGGCCGGGCCTGTCAATGGGTCCAGGCCCCGAGCTGACCACAGGGGCCAGAGAAGCCCAGAGAACCCCAGCCTTGTTCGTTCTGTGACCGGGAAAGGGGTTTTGAGCAGCTGGAGGGCAAAAAGCATCTCTTTTACTCTTTTTACACCTGTCTCAGCATTTGGATCAGTGTTAGGTTAAAACAAAGTGATGATCAGGAAGCATACAAAGTCACTTAAATAATGTAGTGGGAAACTGTTGTGCTTTGCCTTCAAGGTTGGCCAGACTTCCCAGGGGTTACTGGAATGACTCTGGTTTCACAGGGACTCGATGTGGGGTTCTACGACCTCTGGTTATCTTAGTTCTAGGCTGTGCAGAGAAAAAAAAAAATACATACACACAGTTCTGTCACGAACAGTTTGTCTAGAGGAGAGTCTAGGTGCTTGAGTGGTCCTTCCAGCACCTTCCAAAAAAGGGAGGAGAGACATGGCACTTCCTCATGAGGCCCCAGTTTAGAGCCCTGGGTAAGGACCCGCCTGTGGCCACGTGTTCCTGGCGGGGGAGGGACACGCCGTCTGATGAAGCCGAGGAGGCCTGGGGGACGCCCGGTGCCAGCATCCAGCACGGATGCTGCAGGTTCTCGGAGACAGGGGGCACCTCACGGAGTACAGGCCACGCTTTCACGAACTCACATGAGTCCTGTTCTGACAGCCCTTCAGGTGAGGTGCCTGTGGGTGGCACAGAGATCCAAAGGTGCCCCGAGTGTGAGCTCCCCCGTCACAGGCTCTGTTTAGTCGGTGAGACTGATGGAAACGGTCAAGTGCTTTGCAGGGTCCAGCACTGTGCAAGGCCTTTTAGAGGCCGTATCTGCCTCACTTATCCTCACGACCCCGTGTACGGTCTGTACCGTTACTGTCTTTTCACAGAGGAGCAGGTTGGAGAGCAGGAAGCAGAGTGTTTGGCTCCAGGCCCCGAGATGGTAAATGCCAACGCCTGGACCCCAACCCAGCGCCTGACTCAGGGCCCCAGCTCCCACACGCGGCCCTGCCTCTCGACCTCAGAATTCTCCCCTGAAGAGAAGAGACTGGTGTAGCCACAGCCAACAGAAGGCCCAGTTCCATCCATGAAGGACAACAGATTCAACATCTACACTACATCTTAAAAGGTACCTTTGAGTATCTAGAAATTTCCCATTTTTAAGAGTAATGCAGAAGGAAATAAAGAAACAAGGCTGTCCCGGTGGGAACAAAGATCAGAATTAGAAAAATCCCTCACAATAACATACACTCTAAAAAGAAGATGTACAGATGAAAAAGGATGGGTGTTTACATCTTGATTTTATATGGTTTTATATGCTGGGATAATTCTACTTTATACTTTAAATGAAAACTGCCTGCTTTTATATTTTATATTAAAAATTCCCTGTCAGAGAGCCCGTTCGTTCTGACTAAAATATATTCATCACATTACACACAGAAACAACCCAGAATGCCGTTAAAGATAAAATTCCCAACTCACACAATTCTCTGGGACTTTCCACATTTGAGTCTCATAGAGTCACTCGATATCATCTTTGTGACTAAAAATATAACTGCAGTATTACTTAAAATTATAATCAAATCATTCTCTTGCAAATTAAGACACTTACTCTTGGAAAAATAGCAAAATTGAATTATTAAGCCATCAGTTTTATATTAATGGCACGAGACATGGCCCAGATGAGGAAAATGTCCTTTGGAGCCATTTTGTACTTTATTTAAAGAGAGATGGAGATGTTCCTCACAATTCAAACGTGAAGCAGAACTGTATCACAGGTCCCCAGACCAAGAGGCCAATATGATCCCCATGAGGTAGCCATGCACAGCAGAGAGCCCAGGTCTGTCTTCCCTCAATTCCTTATTTCTTCCAATTATTGTGTCTGCCACCCACCCATCCATTCATCCATCCATCCACCCACCCATCCACGCATCCATCCATCCATACGATATTTACTAAATGCCTCCTATGTATCCATTATTCTTCCTTCAGCTGTAAGAAAACTTCCTTGCTGCTCAGCTGTCTTCTAAGTCTTGGCTTCTACAATACCTGACCATCACACTGAGTGTTATAGTATTCTGGGGGGATTCTAAAACACATCGTGGTGAGGTTACATTATCATTAGCCTGAGTTCTGTTGGGATGATAGCTCTCTTAGAATAAAAGATACACTCTTTATGTAATAAGTAAGAACAACCTACCCAGTGTTGGTATAACGCTCTGCCCTTTTGTAGCCATGAGCCACCGGATCCTCCTGGAAACCTCCGTCTACAGATGATAAGGCGGAGATGGAGCAGAAATGATTCTTCCAAGACCATCCAGCTAGTAGTGAGTGCGGCTCGAACTCAAGCCCAGGCCAGTCTGTTCCCAACGCTGGTCTCTGCTTCTCTTACACTGTCTCAGTTTAGTATGAATATTAGTTAAGAGTTTGCAATGTTCATGCTAAGTTAATTCACAAATACTGTTGCTTGGTGCTGACAGGAAGGTAAGAACAGACAAATTAGATCCTTCTCTCTCCCTCCAGAATCAAGAGCAGCACAAAATAAACTGGCAAGTTTTATAGCTAATCTGGCATAAATGGTGACTTCCTAGCCAAATTATTATCTGTAGGACTGACTTAGGAAGCCGGGATACAGAGTGATAAACTTTATTAATTCAATCCTTTCATTTATGTGCCAGAGTTTGTTTAAGCCAAATTGATCTTACTGTGCTTATTTCTGGTCACATTTTGAAGATAACCAGTGCGGAATTCTAAAGTTTTATTAATTAGCTATTTCGAGTGGACATTTTCAAGCAGAGGATGGCTGAGCACTGTCGGGCAGGGGTGACAAGGTCAGGACACTGGACACGGCAGCACTGTCCGCTGGGAGGTTCGTTCGGCTTCCGCTTCACAATTAAAACACTGAGCCGCAATGAGAATGGATTGTTCTTCCTCAACTGCTATCTTCCAAGGGTCATAAAGCTTCTTGGCAAATCCTTATTTTTAATTATGTGCCATTTGGTGTCATTCGAAAACACTGGAGAGGTTTAAAGCATCTGTGCAATGACTCGGACTAGAAACGCAGGTCCTGCATCCTGTGCGGTGGTGGGCAGCACGGTCAAGGTCAGCCCCACCTGGGATTCAGCTCCGCTGAGTGCGGCTGCGTTGCCCCAGGCAAGCAGCCTGCCTCCTGGGATCTCGGTCCTTCATCCGGAAGAGGGGGTCCCAGGGTGATCTGCAGAAGCAGAGGCCGTGTGTGCCGAGCCTGGGCGGGCAGAGTACCTGCCCATGAGAGAGCTCGGCCCCTGCAGCGCCCACAGGTGGAACCCACCAGAACAGCTGGCAAAGCAGCACCGGGGTGTGTGGAACCCGGCGTCTCGGAGCGGAGGGTGGAAGGCAGCATGGGCTTGGAGCTGCAGGCTGATCCATCGCCTACTGGCCGCTGGTGCTCAGGCGACTGGCCCAGAGTCGTAGCCCTGCCGAGGGCTGAGGCAGCAGGTCCCCCGTGTGTGGGAAAGCTCCTCCTCACCCCTCGTCCTCAGCCTGAAATCGCTTCCTCCAACAGGCAAAAGGAAACATTTCAGGGGAGATGTTTTTCTCCGTTAAAAATGGAAACAGGAGGACCAGGGACTAGGGGAGCAGACACTTTCAATGATGGAAACTTGGGTCCCCCTACAGCGGATCCTGAACTGCATCAAGTGTGCTGGGGATTTACTTTGTAAACTGAGGTTTCTGACAGTTTTCACTACAGAAGGAAATGCCTGGGTCACTTTCTACTGAGACGGTCCGAGGATGTGACTGCCCTCTTGAACCTGGCAACGAGTGACTGCCAGGGCTTTCCTTTGGTGACAGACTTAGCTGCCTGGTGTCAGAAGCCAGGTGATCCTGTGAGACAAAAACTGGGGGAAGGGTCAGAAGTTACCCCACGGTGGTCCCCCGAGCTTTGTGACAACGCTAATCTTATTAAAGTTGAGCGATGTCACCTAATAAGCTTTATTTTTGAACTTTTTGGAAGACAAATTAGAGGCACCTACCTGGACTTTTTAATAACTTAGTAATGCCAAAGAATTCCCTTGATTGGAGAGAATCAAAAATAAAGGCCACAGTAAATCCTTGTTGTTTACCTATTTTATATATAGTGGTGTGCATCTGTTAATCCCATACTCCTAATTCCACCCCCACTTCCCCTTTGGTACCCAAAAGTTTGTTTTCTATGTCTGTGAGTCTGTTTCTGTCTTATAAGTAAGTTCCTTTGTACTATTTTTTAGATTCCACATATAAGTGATATCATATAATATTTGTCTTTCTCTGTCTGACTTACTTCACTTAGTGTGATTATCTCTAGGTCCATCCATGTTGCTGCAAATGGCATTTTTCATTCTTTTTTATGGCTGAGTAATATTCCATTGTGTATATGGTGTGTGTGTGTGTGTGTATATATATATATATATATATATACATATATATATACACACACACACACACACACACACACACACCACATCTTTTACTGTATAGCACAGGGAACTATATTCAATATCTTGTAACAGACTATAATGGAAAAGAAAAGAAAAAAGAATATAGATATATACGTATATATGTATAACTGAATCACTTTGCTGTACACCTGAAACTAACAAAATATTGTAAATCAACTATACTTCAGTAAAAAAATAAATAAATAAAATTTAAAAATAAGACAAAAAAATAAAGGCCACAGCATATCTTTTGAAAACAGTTATGTAAAGTTAATTATTTAAGGGAGACCAGCGGACTAATTCAATGTTGGGAAAACAGATTCTACCATGTTGTATGCACATGAGAAGGCAAATAATTATTTTTTACTTCAAATTATTTATTTTGAAAGAACAAATTCTGACCTCCCTCCAAATAGCTTTGTCTCTGGCTTTTGTTGTTGTTGTTTTTTAAAAACTAGCTGGCCTCCTCTTTTTGCCAGGAAGATTCTCTATCATTGTTAAATACACGAAATCCTGAAATTGCCCATCTTGGAGTTGCCCATATGAGAAGCAGCTGCTCTCTGCCGGCCTCTCCATCAGGGCAGAATCTCCATTCCAGCTCCCTGGAGGCCCACATCTGGCTGGTTGCTATGCCCCCAGCATCTCCTAGGTGTATCCTGCCTGCGCTAATTTAAGAAAGACCATTCAAATTTATTGACAATCCGTTATCCATTGTCATTTCATGCCACAAACACAAACATTTTTATCCATCCATCCATCCGTCCATCTGTCCATCCATCTGTCCATCTACAAACATAATTATTAATCCTATTATGTGCCAACCATGAGCCAAGATTATTAGAATAATTCTTGGAAAATTCTATGAAGAGAAAGTATTGCGATTTTCACTTTAAAGCTGGAGAAACTGAGTCTCTAATAAGTTAAATATTAGCTGAACATTGGTATTTTCATGGTTCAGCATAATAATTTGCCCAGAGTCGGGGTGGGTGGGAGGTTGGGGGGTACTGCATTCCTCCCACAAAATATTTGGAAAGAGGTGGAAGAAACTAGGAAAGGGACCTAAACCCAGCTTGGGGTGGAGGTGTTTGCAGAGGCTGGGCCATGCACCTCTGGAGGTTGCTCATCTATGACAAATCAGGAATAAGCCCTCTGACGGAAGTAATAAACACAAATTCAATTTAAAAACGTAGTACGTTTCTGAAAAACTGTATCACCAACAGTTTGACTTATATCACAAGACAAATATTTCTCTGATGAGGTCTAACAACTGTAAATATTCATGCACAAACCCACTCAGCTCACTTAAAGCAAGCTCTTAAATTAACATGTTCTCACTTTGGTCAGCATCGTGCACCCAAAGGACTACAGAGACGAGCTTGCCTGACAAGTTACACAGTCAGGATATTTTCTTGAGAATGAAGACAACATTCACACAGAACTAGGCTGGGAACCTTGGCTTCAGAGCGCAACAGATAAGGGCTAAGATGGTTCAGAAATGCAGTCCACAGTGATGGAATTCTGACACTTTCCAGAACAGTACGTAGATCAAATAAGAAATACAATATTCCGTAACGTGTATTTCATATAGTGAAGAGAAGTGCACTTAACAGAAATGTAGATAAAGATTTTTGATTACATTTTTGTACCATCATAAGCCCTCGGTTTTAACCGTAGCATCTGAGACACGGCACATAGCCGCAGAGCATCTGCAGTGGAAGGAAGAGAGAACAAAGGGGAGTGGGAATGCACGGGGTGACTGTGACTTGGTGTCTGAGAAAAACCCTGGAGAACGGAACCTCAGTCATTTAGCAGGTCAGGCAGTGAGGAATGAGGTGTATATAAGCACAAGGAAAGCAAAAAGTACAGCAAATTTTAATCACACGGTTAGCTGTGGAACGTATCCACAGCTGTCCTGGAACATATCCAATAGCAAAGTTTATATTAACTGACTATGAGGTATTTATACCATTTTTTTTTTCATACTTCAGTTAGTTTTGGAATCTGCCTTGTACCTACTATTTAATTAACTTATTTATTCACACTCATAAGCATCAAATATTTAGTACTCTCAGTGGTAAATTTTAGCTGTGTCTTGGGCTTAAATTCAATGGAGTCTAATATTTCCTTTTTTAACTACTCCGTGTAAAATGTTAGATCACCCAAGGAAAGGGGAGAAATAGCAGTAGTTGCTCTTAAGGTATTACTTGCCTTCCACATCTTCCTAAAGAACAGGATTTGGAGTTTCTCCTTTATATAGAAGTGTAACTTAGGGTATTAATATTTGCAATTAAATATTCATCAGTTTAGGAAGCCTGTGTTTACCTGGAATGGAATATGTTTATTATCAAAGAGTCCTTTTTTCCAATCCTGTACATTAAATATATATATTTTTAAAGAAAAAAAAAAAAATCAGCTCTCCCCACACACCGGCCTCACGCGAGGATTCGGGAGAAGCACCAGCATCTTCTCTTAGTGATGCTTCTGGGGAAGGCGCTGGGTTGAGACTGACATCCACAGTGCCTGGGCTTTGAAAGCAGTAAGTTCAAGGCCAGAGTGGATGGGAAAGGGCAAGAGCATGTCAGCCACGAACGGAGCTGCTCCCCCTCCACCCCACCGAGTTCTGCGGGCTGTGTTTCAGCTACACCCAGAAACTGCTGAGGGCAAGTCACGGACATCCCAACACTAGAACACAGAGGTGTCTTCAGCTAAATGCTCTGAGGCGAAGGCAAGGCAGGGGAAGGCTATCCCCCTCGATGGGGCACGCTCGTTTTGAATTGGTGTGACATCATCTTTCATCGCTTTGAGTCAGAGGACTGTATTTAAATTCCTTCTAGAGAGACGCATTCAAAGTAAACTTAGGACAGGTATAC
Organism: Eschrichtius robustus; assembly: GCF_028021215.1. NCBI lineage: Eukaryota > Metazoa > Chordata > Mammalia > Artiodactyla > Eschrichtiidae > Eschrichtius > Eschrichtius robustus. The sequence goes on along the minus strand of NC_090839.1, from coordinate 48,362,355 downwards.
TCTATATAAAATAGCGAAACGACCAGGACCTGCTGTATAGCACAGGGGGCTGTATTCAATATTTGGTAATAACCTATAATGGAAAAGAATCTGAAAAATATATATGTATAACTGAATCACATTACTGTACATCTGAAACGCTGTAAATCAACTATACTTCAATAAAAAAAACCCCGAGTTTAACTTAGGAACAATTACACAAGTTATTCTTATGTGTTCCACCCCTATGCCCTGAAATCAGATAGGATGTCCCAGAGAGGTGGCTCCTTTGGGGAATCTCCACCTGCAGTCACAGAATCCGATCTGTCCCAATGCTTGAGGTGTAGGGGGCTCACCTGATTCCAGGAGCCGGGGACACTGCAGCCCCCGTCCGTGCAGGAGGCCCTGCACAGTGTCCTGCGTGCTGACGCCAGCCTGCTGTGTGTCAATGAGATGGTCTTCCTGCTGCTGGAGACTCCTGGTCCTTAGCTCAGCCCTCGGTGAAGGGCATGGCCATGGGAGGCAGCGGGAGGGAGAGAGGATCCAAGCAAAAATACGAAACTCAATTCCACGATGGAAAGGCGGGGGTGGGCAGTGAGACTGTCAATTTAGCGTGTTCTGTCATCCCTGAGCCGAGCGGGTGTCGCTGGGGAGCGGGGAGAGGGGCGCACAAGGGCTCCTGCTCCCCCCGGCTCCACCTTGATGGAGGAAAATATACACAGATGCAGCTGATGTGGAGCAAAAAAGGAAGGAGGGTAAAGAATACACTCTGCAATCAAATGCAAGCTCACTAAATTATATCTGAGGGAGAAGAGGAGGGAACAGGACCGTCCTCTTACTATTAATATAAAGGTCGCTTGTGCAGAGCTGAGGACGCTGCCCCCGTAGGCAGGGGGAGGGGAGGGCAGGGGAGCTGAGACGGGGCAGCTCCATTCTCAGCAAAGAAGGAGCTGGGCTGACGGTGGGCTTGTTGGGAGACCGCCCAGAGTCCTGTGGTGAAACGGGGGGGCTCCGTTCTCTCCATCAGGGGAACGAGGGACCCAACGAGGGGGCAGGTCTGTGGCACCCCCCCGCCCCCCCGCCCAAAAGGCAGAAGCTGCATTCCATTCCCTTTCCAGGGACTGTTCTAGATTGAACACTCACGGACCAGAATCGAGATCAGGTCTGTGGACAGGATTAGTAGAAGTTTTCAGAGACTCCTTGCTCCAAATTCTGTTGAAATGAACAATCCTAGAAATACTGTAGCTGCTGAAAATGGGCTGAATGACGCATTAGGTTGAATCATGCAAAACTGCTGGCTTCTGACCTACAAAAGTGGCAGTTCCACATGGTCTAACCTGATTCAGAGTCTTGGATCGCTTTGGAAGGCCCACGGCCCACGACGCTCCCCCTGAGCTGGCCTGGCCACAGTCTCACCTGTGGCCGCTTCTTCATTTTCAGGCCACAGGCCACTTGCTCGCCAGGGAACTCGGCGGCCTGCAGCATGTAGTGCTCTCAGAGCCCTTCAAACAAACCCCACAAAGGAACCACTGAGAGACTGAACCCTTGGTGTTGTTATGTCCCAGCCCCGCAATTCAAGGCCTTTACAGATAGGTTTCACATGAGTTTCCTGAGAAGATCTCAGTGGATTTGTAAATATTGCTCCTACTAAGTCAAACATCTTACTAAGATACATTTTTCCTTTCTCGAAGGTGTCACCTAGTCCCCCTCCTAATGCAGTTCCTACCAGGAAGGAAGAACAGACTGGTGGCGGATGGAGAAGGTATACTTAGGTGCTACAGCCATAAACAAGTAATGAGGCCCGTGTCCCAGCCAGGCAGCCAGGGCCAGGCCAGGCCTGGGGCACAGAGGTAAAGAAACAGCAGCACGGCAGCGAGGGCCGGGAGGCGGGCACTGGGATGGCTCTGAAAGGTGACAACAAGATGACACTGTTGACTCTGCCGCCCTAAAAGTGGAGGCGGGAAAGCCATCTAAACAGAAGGAACAGAGCCCTGGCCATGTCAGGGCCATCGTGTCCTGGGGAAGGAGACGCTGTGCTCAAGGACCCAGAGGGCAGGGAGCAGAGTTACTGTCCTGACGGCCCTGCCCCACCTCCATCCTGCCAGAAGCCCGCGGCCTCAAAGCCTGTGCATCAGCCGGCGCTGGGCAGGGCCCTGGGCGCACCAGACCCCCGGCTCCAGGATGACTGCGGGGGTGGTGCTCGGAGATCCAATGCTGCCTGCAGGACCCTGGCAAGTTCTCGCCCTCCCTGAGACGTGGCCGCCTCTGTAAAATGGGTGCATTACAGAACCCATCCCTTGGTACATGTGTTATATGTAATACCTATAATGAAAAGGTAGCTAAACAAATGCTGTTCTCCAACAACTACATTCATATATATTCCCTTTGTCCTTACAGAGTACTTTTTGTAAAGTGGGGCCTGAAAAATACATCCTTTGGGAAAGAAAGGCATGATATGGGGTCATTTTCCACTGGAAAGTACCCCATGTGTGAGCCGGAGGAAGGGGATTACTTTTATGAAGCCAGCATCCTTGCAGACCCTGTTGCACTGGTAACTTTTATGGACCATTGCATTGACCCTTCCTTTTCACAGATGTGGCAACTGAGGCCAGGACACCTGACCTGACGTGGCTCAAGCCCCCTCCCAATTTATAATTTAGAGGCCTGACTACCATTGGATTAAGAAGCATTGAAAACACTGCAGAGCTGGCACTCGTCCTTAAGCAATCCTGATAACTCTTTATAATTAGGTGCCCCTGGACAGACTAGATGCCGGACTGGAAACATTTTTCTCGTTTCTGTTTTCTAATGATAGAGACTGACCTGGGTGTGGGATTAACCCACAGAAAAGCTACCGGCAACAGTTAAAGTCCCTCTGAATCAACAGGCGCATGCACGGCTTCAGAGCAATGCAACACAGGTAATTTAATTTCATAAAAGGATCTTTCCAGAGTTTGTTTTTTTCCTCCCAGCGTATTGAAATGTACACATCACGAGTACAAAGTACAAGGCACCGCCAGGCTGTAATTTTACTTCTGCACACATTTAACGTGCTGCTGGGGATGAACCATTTCATGGTTCCTGTGCTTTCGCAAGTGAAATAAATCAATGTGTTAAGAGAGAGTGATTTTTTTTTTTCTTGCCATTTGGGGGAAGTGCTCTTTACTTGTCTATTAACATGAACTTAATGAACCGTTTCACATTCACAACCCCTTAGAAAGGTCGTAATGCTTATTTCTTAATTAAATTTTTTGAAGTCCAATAATGCTAATTTTCTTTTATACCTCCGTGCAGGGAGCAGTGCTTTAAAGAAATTACTGAGGATAAACAACAGCACAGAATGAGGACTATTTCAGTTGGTTAAACATAGATGCTTGCAGGGCTCTATAAAGGAAGATAAAGAGAAACGACCAGCAGTTTATTAAGGATAATCAAAGAACCAGGGATTTGGCGTTGCCATGGAATTCGGACCTAAATAAAGTTTATCATTTGGCGATGGCTTGGTGTGAGGCTTGCAAACAGGCAGCATCATCGAGCCAACGTGCCTTAAGAAACAGGGGTCACTCAGGATGTAAGTTCCTTTCCAGAATTTCTCCTAAATGTTGCTGCTGAAACTTGCCAGCCTGTGTTGAAAGGCTGAGGCCCCCTATGATGCAGAGACAGGTACCTGAGGCTCACTGCTGCCTTGTTCTCAACGGTCTGATTTTTTTTTCCGTCCTAATTACAGCAGACAGCATTGTAGCTTTGTCAGCGTTACCTGCTCTCAATAGAGGCTCTCTCAGGCCCCTGGTCGCCGAGCTGGGAAGAAAGCAGGCTCCCCAGTTGGCAGGAGTCTTGGATCCTCGCCCCCAGCCACACTGTGCAATCACACTGTTTATTCCACTGTAACAATCAGACGCCGCGGACAGAGCACCTGGTCCTCCAGGCTGGCCCTTCCTTGGCAGCTGATGGGCAACCTCCCTGCCAGGTGGTCGTGCTTCAATGACATGAGCTAGCCATTCTAGGGTTAACGAGGACCCACTTTCTTCAGAACGCCCCGGGAAAATCAGTTATTCATAAAGGACGCTATGCCTTTTGTTGATCGCTGAACAATGTTGCTGAAAAGCCATTAAATTAAATTCTCTTTATTGGATTGAATGATGCAATAGCCATCGCCCCAGTGAGAAGTTTGCCCGTTTATTTACCAAATTTCTGAATAATTTATACATGGATCCTGGCTCTTTTTTACTGAGTGGCCAAATGCTTCTTCGGGACAGAACAGTGTAGCTTTGCCTTCATTTTAATGTGGGTTAATGCTCACTCGCAAATAAAAAACAAACAAAAGCAGAATTTGAGTGGCCAGGGAATGAAGTCTCTCTCATTTTAACTGAGAATTCACATTCCACTTTTCTTTTGCAGGAGGACTTTCATATATATTGGCATGAATTTACATCAGATGCTTTTTCTTTCTTTCTTTTTGTTTTTTCTGGATCTCTCATATGATCACCGTTTCCATGATAGAAAACGGAAGAGAAGGAAACAAGAGTAGGGCGTGTGAAGGGTCGAGAATCTCTAAGTTGGGGAAGGGCTTAGGTGGGAGGTGGTCCTGGGGAGGTGAGTGCGGGTGGAATTTGATGGTAGCTCGGACGTCCCCTCCCGCCCCACCTAGAGCTGCTCGCGGAGGCCTCAGTGGGCAGCGGCGGGTCACAGTGGGACGGCAGTAGAAAGGGGCCCCCTTCCCTCCTCCACCTCTGTTTCTCCCCTCCAGGGGTTGACAGGGGGGTCCCCGAAGGGGCCGTCTCTTCCCTTCCCGAGCAGGCTTTAGTGTCCTATGGTTAGATGCCCAGGCTGGTCTCATGGATTGAACATGCAGACAAAGCTTAAAGTGGAGGGAACATAAGGGAAACAAAGGTGAACAGAGATCCAACAGTTGTTTAAATAACCTTGTCCTAGGGATTTAGCCTCAGCTGTTTGGGAGGTTGTTTTAAAACAGAATTTTTTTTTTTTTTTAAATTTGGAGGTAGCATTAACAAAAACATCACAGAAAGTTAGATTATCCTAAAGTACATATTGGTTATCAAAAAGAACATAAAAATTTCTATTGGATTTCACTTTCATTTAAGGAAAACAACCCTGCCTTTTCTCAGAGATGAAGGAGAGGGTCTGAACAAATTTAGGAAGACAGGTGTCAATTTTAGTTGATAGGCAAAGTCAAAGTCCTGCCTGTGAGTATTTTTAGCAATTAGGGACAGTGCAGTTGGGAAGTGGAGGACGTGGGTGAGGATGTGGGTGAGCACGGGGGCTAAGGCTGTGGATTCCTCTCCGCCAACGGCCCAGAGGCTCGGCCAAGTCACCCCAACTCCCTCTGTGCAGCAACTCCACTGTGAGTCGTGACTGACTGTGTCCCCACACCCCAAGGTCTCACCGAGGGTGGCTGCTCAGAGAATGTTCTGCGGGAGCTGCCCAACCCCCGGCATCTCCTCCCTGCTCCCCTGGTCTTGGCCTGACCCGGGCTGCGAGCACGCGCTCCGGCCCCTGGGCCCCATCATGCAACCACTTCACTGGTTTCCTCCGCAGTAAAACCTCAAAGGCAAAACCAAACTGGAACCCAGGGCCAGAACAAAGCCAGCACCAGAGAGCAACTTTCTGTTATGTGGCTGATGAAACACCAAGAGCCCTGACTACAATCGGACACTGAGAAACAAATGTTTTAGTTTTGCTTCCTGATCATTTTCGACAAGCGCTTTGGCTTTGCCTTGGCATTTATCTTCCCGAGGCAGCCTGCTGCCTGGTCACAGTGTACGGCTCTCATGACATTCTCTCTGAATTATGAGACCCACCTGGAATGAGGCTCCCACACAAAGGTATGAGGACGTGCCGGTGACAAGCAGACGCTCTTTTGCAGCTCAAAAACAATGGCTGACACTTCTGCGTGAATAGACAGAAAGCACATCAAAGGCAGCCTTTTATGCAGAAAAATTGTGTGATGCCCACTTTAATCTCTCTGAAAAATCTATGCACAAACTGAACCCAATTTCATTTTTCACATAAATGCTGAGGCTTGATACAAGGACATTTCTTCCTTTGCAGTTAAAAGATGAGGTGACAAAGACGCGCTAGTATAGCCTTTGCCCTTTTTAAAGCTATTTCAATGGGCCAGGACACTTCAGCACTGATACAAGGGCAGGGACTTGACAATAGCTGCATTTGAAGCGTTCTGACTAAAACCAGTCATTGTTAGAGATTAAAGAAAGGCAGTAAGATCTACATTTTCCTTAAAGCTGCATACTTTTTATACCTTAACCCTTTGATCAATTGTCAAAGGTCTGAAAAGGTAAGATGGTGATATCGCAAGGGCTTACACAGTTACAGTGGCACAGGGAGGTGATCTGAAGGGGATCAGACTCGGCCCCTGGGTGGGGAAGGGTGCAGAAGCACCTTTCTGGGCAGGGATGGGGAGTCAGCTCTCCAGCAAGCAGCCGCCTAGAACTGAGGCCACCCAGGCAGTGAGTCTTCCAACGCTGCGTTATTTTGGGGCGACTAGGAAAGGGTGTCTCCGGATGCCTCCTGCCCTCCACCTTCCTCTCCTTGTACCTCTGGGTCCCTCTCCAGCCTCGGGTGCCCCAGACCAGGTGCCCTAGCTGTGAAGCTGGTGCTGTTTGCCCTTCACGGTTTCCAGCCACCTTCCCGGCGTCCCTGCCTCCTCCTGCCGGCCGGGTTGCTAGTCTAAGTCCCACTGCGGGACATCCTCGTGCAGTGGAGTCTCTGTCTGCGGTCACACTGCCCGTGCCCCGGGTCCGCCCCCGCCACTCATCCAGCCGCGTGCTCCACAGCACGGCAGCCACTGCTTCGGGCCTCGGGTTCCTCATGGTGACGAGTGAATGCAGCGGTCCCACGGGAGGAGCGAGTCCAGCACCCAGCACAAACTGAGCCCTGAGCCCCAAAGAGATGCGCGTTCCTGGCCACCACTCCTGGTGCTGAAGGAAACCGGGGAGCTTCCTGACTCTACCGCCACGAGCAGCACAGGCCTTCCCTCCCATGCCTCGGGCATCCGTGAACTCCTGAGAAGGGTGCTGCCTGAGGCCTGGCTGTGCATTAGAATCACCTGGGCATGGATTAATCCCCACTCCAAGCCCAGGGAACCAGAATCTGGGGAGCGGGTCCTGGGCATCAGGGTATGTTGCAATTCCCCCGGCGGGTCTAGGGTTGAGAACCTTGGCTGAAGGCGATGCAGACAAGCATTTGCCCTGAGCCCTTCTCTGGCACAGGGCACAGGATCGGAGGGTAGGACCTCCAGGGGCCTGGGAGCTGCAAGCAAGCAAGGTTTCTTATCTTAAAAATAATGCAAATTCATGGCTTGTGTTTACTTGAATAAAAAATGTTGTGAATGATTAACCACCAAGTACTGCTGCTGATCTGCAAAGGCAGCTTAGCTTCTCGCTGGACTTGCCTGCACCTTGGCTCACCGCCGGGTTCCCAACTGGAGACATTCTAACATAACGTCGGCCTATCCCAGGAGTGTCTGAGTCTTGAAAGGAGAATCCTAAAGGCAGAGAAGCCTTCACACCCACAGGGCTGAAGTCAGGATGGCGGGAGGGCAGAGTTCAGGACAAATATATTGGTCCCAGGTTGGCTGCGGGTATGAGGGCCACTGAGTGAGGTTCGCTGAGCCACTGGATTCGGAAGCTCAGGGGAGCCTTTAACCTCATCCTGGCTTTGGCTCAGCTTGTGGCCTTGCCGGGCGAACATCTCCCGGAAAGGAATGCTCCTGCAGTATCTTGTTTTAAAAACAAACTAAAAGCAGAAAAGCCCAATCACCTCCTCCCTGCCACCCTAGACAAGGCCATCTTCTCCAGGGCCACCTGGCTGGGACGATCTCAAAAGTGCCTCCCCTGCCTAGCACCAAACACTCGCATTACCTTGAACTGTCAAACAGGCCTTAAGACTCACATTTCGATGTGATCTTAATTATAAATAGACTTTATCAGCTTGTCCAATGTGTTTACCCTTCTGAGAACCAGCCTGTAAAGAAGTTATACTCTTAAAAAGAAAAGCTAGCAGAATCCAGCAACTGCTCTGAAAGCACTCTAAGATCTGAATTTGTAAGCATTTCCTGAAAAGCGGAAATCACAACGTAGCCAACGCTAACATAGTCACTAGCATGGAACAATGCCTGCCTGTTTTGAAAAAAAAAAAATTAATGACTGAATTTACAAATATAGTCGATTTTCTTCTTAGAGCCAAAGACATCACTTCCTCTGCTGGATGACCTTTTGCCCTCGTTCTAACAGAAGCTGCGGTCAGCAACATTTTTTATTCTTACTGAACTACCTGTTCTTTATAGAGATCAAAACTGTGACCTCCTTGGATTGTCGAGTGAATGTATATGCTTCTAGTTAGTAGGCGTGTACAGTTAAAAACTGAAAGTTATAAAACAGAAAAATTGGGGATTTGTCTCCTCTCAATTTCTCCATGTTGAGAGTTTCACTTAAAAATAAGTGAAAATCATTTAGAGAAATAAAAAACAATTCTAAATGAATTCTACGTTAGTTAAACACCTAGGGTGGCACGTTATCAACCTTTTTTTTGGAAAGCATCACATCTTCTGACAGTGAGAGATGCACATTTCAAGCCAGGTTTTGAAATTAATGAGACGGGGGAGAGGAGGGGCAGGAGGGAGGGGAGAGAGAAGGGAGAGAGCGGCATCGACAGTTAACAGTGCTGTGAGGTCACAAGACCACTGTGGAAACTACCTGAATTCATGCAGCGAGGGGCAAGCCTGCGTTGTGCCCCAGGTGACACAGAACGCAGCTGACGTGGGCTGCCATGTGCAGAGGCCAAACATGTCATAGTGCCCGATGGTTTTATGTATAAATGATAACGTGACTTACTAGACTGGACTTATAGGTCCTGAGACTTCAAAACGTCTGGGCCAGGATGGGCTGGGAACACTGGGTAACCTCCCTGGAGTGACAAGTCACCGATCAGCTGGGCTGGCTGTGCTCAACTGCTCACTCTGGGGCTGAATCCTGCTCTGAAGCCCTCTGGCTGCCACGGTTCTGCTGGACTTTGGTTTGATGGCCCATCTGCCATGATTCAAAATCCACTTAAACTGGTCTCCCAGCTGATTGGCAGGCATAGTATTTTAATGATCTCACTCGTAGATTTTTAATATTTTTAATAAAAATTGCGTATAAAGCAGAGGTACTTTTTTCCATTTACAATTTTGATTGCAATGATATAATGGTGGTTTGAGTCCCCATTTTATGGGTTGGTAAATGAAGGAGGACTATCCACTGCCCAGCACCAGAAGGGGGTTAGCTGTTGGGGTCTTTGTCAGTCTTGAGAGTTCGCTAACCTGGCAGGCCATTCGAAAGTGTCCCAGGTGAAGACGTATTTCATCTGTTAACTGATTTTTAAAGCCCTTATCACAAAACAGGGTTGGAGGCACTGCATACAAAAACAATAATGAAACACCATTCACTGGGCACAGGGCCCAAAAAAACCAGCCACACAAATAGAAGGTTAAAGGAAAATGATGGTCTCAGAGAGAGAGACCAAGAAGGTTCAAGATGTAGCTACCTCAACAGCTGGGGGTTCCAGGAACAAGCAGCCTCTCAGACACGGCCCTGGGCTCCGGGAGGTGTCCTGGCAGGTGGTCAAACCCTCCTCACAGCCCCCCCACGCACACGGAATTCTCTGCACAGTTAATGGAGTTGATGTTCATGTATAATACACATTTTGGGAATCAAAAAATCAGGTCGAGGGCTTCCCTGGTGGCGCAGTGGTTGAGAGTCTGCCCGCCAGTGCAGGGGACACGGGTTCGAGCCCTGGTCTGGGAGGATCCCACATGCCGCGGAGCGGCTGGGCCCGTGGGCCACAATTACTGAGCCTGCGCGTCTGGAGCCTGTGCTCCGCAACAAGAGAGGCCGCGATAGTGAGAGGCCCGCGCATTGCGATGAAGAGCGGCCCCCGCTTGCTGCAACTAGGGAAAGCCCTCGCACAGAAACGAAGACCCAACACAGTCAAAAATAAATTAAATAAATTAAAAAAAAAAAAAAGACGGATAAGTTTAAAAAAAAAAAATCGGGTCAAATTGTTTGACAATGTCTTTTTTCACTAGGTCAAAAAAAAGTCAAAGGTCAACAATTTCATGTATTTCAACCCAATTTAAAACACGGCATGGAGCTCACCTCGCAACCTGTCTCTTTGTCATCATGCAGCTATTTTCCCAAGCACCTTTAGAGAGACAAGGCGGGACGGTTCTGGATCTGGCCACGTGGACAGGGCCTCAGGGCCTCCCCCAACCCCCGTCAAGGACATCGCCAAGGAGGGTGCCATGTCCCCAACCACATGTTGCTCAACGGACGCTGGGGGAGGGAGAGCCAAGTGGGCCCCCTTCTGGATAATAATCCCACTTCATCCACACGCGAGCGTTTCCTGGCGCCGTTCTAGCTGCCTTGGTCCTACGTACTCTTCCGGCTCTTTAATCCCTTTTGCTTTTATGCTCATGCACAGGGGTACTTAGTTTGGAACAACTTTAACATTGATTTTCAAATTTATTAACTTTATAATGATTAAGTGAGAACACAAATATAGTTTTCCCTCTAATTCTGGTGGAGGTAGGTAAAAATGCTTTTTTTGAAGAAATGAATCTTCAGACATATTTTTTGCCATTATAGGAATAGGAGCTAATCCTGTAAAAAAGAAAACTGAATACAATATGAATGTGGGACTCTCATATATCAGGATGGAAAGAAGTTCTAGGATTTGAGGGCTCTTGACAGGGTAGATCGGAGTTTAATCTCTATATTAAATAGACTTTAAGAAATGGCACACGAATCACAGGTATGGTTTTTATTTTTTATTTTTTTATAAATTTATTTTATTTTTGGCTGAATTTGTTCTTCGTTGCTGCGTGCGGGCTTTCTCTAGTTGCGGCGAGCGGGGACTACTCTTCGTTGCAGTGTGTGGCTTCTCTTGTTGCGGAGCATGGGCTCTAGGCATGCGGTCTTCAGTAGTTGCGGCACACGGGCTTCAGTAGTTGTGGCTCACGGGCTCTAGAGCGCAGGCTCAGTGGTTGTGGTGCACGGGCTTAGTTGCTCCACGGCATATGGGATCTTCCCGGACCAGGGCTCGAACCCGCGTCCTCTGCGTTAGCAGGCGGATTCTTAACCACTGCGCCAGCAGGGCAGTCCACAGGTATGGTTTTTTTTTTTTTTTTTTTTTTAGAAATTAAGATTAAACCCCAGGTCTTAGTTTGTAAAAGATGTTTTAAATAAATGAACATAGCTAGGTTCATACCTTTTGTTGTATTTATCAGGTCTTTGAATTGATGCTCACAAAACACCTCTAAATCCAGACACAATTTTATAATACACTAAAAATAAAAGGTAATGAATTATTTGTGTTTTTTTTAAAGAGTTTTTTGATGTGGACCATTTTTAAAGTCTTTATTGAATTTGTTACAATATTGTTTCTGTTTTATGTTTTGTTTTTTTTTTTGGCCACAAGGCATGTGGGATCTTAGCTCCTGACAAGGGATCGAACCTGCACCCCCTGCATTGGAAGGCGAAGTCTTATAACCACTGCACCGCCAGGTAATGAAGTTTTAAAAATGTTTTACTTGAGTCTTACCATTTTCCCAGAAGAAATGGATTCAGTTTTTATTCTATTACTTTTAATAAAATCTATGCTACGAAGTTTCTTAGGCAATTCCATAAAACAGAGATACTGGAAAACAGTACTGACATTTTTGGTATTTGGGCATTTCTCTAACTTTAATCTCAGAAGGGGAAATCTCAAACTAACAAGTATATTTTCACTGCACTGAAAGGAAATAGAGCTTTTATGTGTGTTTTTTCACTCTCACCGAAGAGCAAGAAATTATAAAAATTGATTAATAATTTACTTAACTCAAAAAGCGATCTGCCTTTGGGTTTATGAATATATAATGAAAGAAAAAGTAAATGTGCTTTCAAGTCCAGACTAACAGAAGCGAGTGAGTCCACAGCCAGCACCAAGCACGGCGGGCTTTCTAGAATCTCACCAGGGGAACCTGGAACGCAGGTCCCATTCAACAACCTGAGAAGACAGAGAGCTTTTCACAGGCGACGAGCACATGACGAAGTTCATTAATTAAACAGCGCGGGTGGAGCAGATGGATGCTACCTACGCTCCAACGACGCTAAATTGGGACAGAGGTTTGTAGTCCTTAATGAGGTTCCATAAAATGAATGATTACACAGGAATCACAAGTAAACAAGCCTGCCCAGGCGCTGGATTATCAGGCAACAAGTCCTGCAACACGGTAACGAGAAGACCAGTGTGAGTGCAAGTATCTGATACACAAAACCTCTGAGGTCATTCAAGCCCAGCTTGTCCCTGGAGGCTGAGGAAAGCAGTCTGGTCTACAAAGGGTTAAGCGCGAAATGACAGTGGGGCAAATAATACGAAAATGCCTGGTCATGGAAATAAAGGGAACAGAACACTTTTTTGTCACATAGTCAGTGCATGATTGAGAATGAGACACTCAAGTTTCCTTTTATCTTTACAGAAAAACAGAGATGCAAAATGTCAGGTGCTCGGGCTAGCAGCTATCCAGAAAATGTGGGCATCAAGATTATTTTTTTAATGATACTTTTTTCCATGTCGCTAATTAATTCTTTACTTTTTCAGCTATGTCAAACTCTCAACTTTTTTTTTTTTTCCTTTTAGGGTCCTAATTAGCCTTTGCTGCACATGGACTTGTGTATCAACTCAAAAGATATTTTTTGGAATCATGGGTAGAAGAGAAATTATTTTCATGGGAAAAATTTGCTCTAAATATATGTTACTGTCTGGAACATAAAATTTTGAAACTAAGAACATGTTTCTTTAGAATGATCTACAGTATCATGTTTTCCAATGTAGACAATATAATCTCATTAACAGAAACTGAAAACTATACATTACAGTGCAGCTGTAGAGGTCACAGTAGTTAACGGGGACCCCTGCTTCTGTCACCACGGCCCCCACTGGGATACCCCATGTCGTGGTGCTGGGCCCTTACTTCCTTTGATTTTCTCTTTCTCAGGACACATGACCTTTACTGCAAATTAAAACCTATTTTTGAAAGAGGTAGAATATAAATAGCGTCAACATATAGAAATAAATGTCTTGCTTGCAAGACCCAATATCACCTTGACAGAACTGTGTTCTCAATCATTTATCAAAGCAAAAGCACAATGAGTCATGCCAATCAGGTCCTTGTTTTGAGCTAGATTCTGTTGTGAGATAGGTCACTGAGGATATTTACACTTAATGTTTTCTTTGCTTTTTAATTTGGAAGCCACATGTACTTAGGCATAAGGGATGTACATATGGTATCACAATGGGTCCATTCGAATTTATGATAGTTTTGTGGTCATCTTCATTCCATAGAATCAAGATTTAAAGGGCTAAGACCTCTTGTTAACAATAATGATGAAATAGGCTAAAACTGAGTGGAACTGCTTCGCTTTTTAAAAGCAATATACTTCTCCCCCCAGTTTTACTGAGAAGTAATTGGTATACATCACGGTACAAGTTTAAGGCATACAGTGTGACAGTTTGATTTACATGTATTGTGAAATGATTATCACAAAGGTCCAGCTAACATCCATCTTTTTATATAGATAAAATAAAAAGAAAAAAAGGAAAAGAAAAAAGGAAAAAAAATTCTCCTTGTGATGAGAGCTTTTAAGATTTACTCTCTCAGCAACTTTCAAATATACAACATAAAATTTTTAACTATAGTCACCATGCTGTACACTACATCCCTGGAACTTATTTATCTCATAACTGAAAGTTTGTTCCTTTGACCACTTTCCTCCAATTCCCCCTCTGCCCACCCCCTGCCTTTGTTAATAAGTCTGATTTCTTTTTGTATGAGTTTTTTTTTCTTTTTTTTCTTTTTAAGATTCCACCTGAAAGTGAGATCATATAGTATTTGTCTTTCTCTATCCGACTTATTTCACTTCTCATAAGGCCTTCAAAGTCCATCCATGTTGTCATAAATGGTAGAATTTTTTCGTTTTTAAAAGGCTGAGCAGGACTTCCCTGGTGGTGCAGTGGTTAAGAATCTGCCTGCCAACGCAGGGGACATGGGTTTGAGCCCTGGCCCAGGAAGAGCCCACATGCTGCGGAGCAACTAAGCCCGTGCACCACAACTACTGAGTCTGCGCTCTAGAGCCTACGAGCCACAACGACTGAGCCCACGCGCCTAGAGCCCGTGCTCCACAACGAGAGGCCACCGCAATGAGAAGCCCGCACACCACAAAAAAGAGTAGCCCCCACTCACTGCAACTAGAGAAAGCCCGCATGCAGCAACGAAGACCCAACACAGCCAAAATTAAATAAATAAATAAATAAAATAAATTTAAAACAAATATTAAATAAAAGGCTGAGTAACATTCCATTGTGTGTGTGTGTGTGTGTGTGTGTGTGTATATACACACATATACATATATATATGCCACCACTTCTTTATCCACTCATCCATCGATGGACACTTGGGTTGTTTCCATGTCTTGGCTGTTGTGAATAATGCTGCTATGAACATGGGGGTACATGTATCTTTTTGAGTTAGTGTTTTTATTTCCTTTGGATGTATTCCCAGAAGGAGAACTGCTAGATGATATGGTAGTTCTCTTTTTAATTTTTTGAAGATCAAAGCTACATAATTTTGATGGCCTCTTGTTCTTAGGTCAAAAGTGTGGACCACTGAGAAACAGCAGGGAGGCCTCAGAGTCAGGCTGGCCTGGGCTCCCATCCTGGCCCTGCCCAGGCTGTGGGGCCTTGGCCAAGACTCCTGCATCTCCAGCTTCACTCTCTCCATCTGTGTGGCTGGATGAACACGGCCCTATTCTGCAGGGCTGTCACTAAGAGTGGAACAGTGGGCCAGTGGTCCTCGTCTTAGGCACCTTTGATCAGGCTGTGCTTCTGCACGTTACCCACCGCTGCCCCAAACTGCCCTCTGGTTCTGCATATGCTTCTGGTAACTCAGCTGATGGGAGAACATTTTATTGGTCACCTGCAGATACAAACTACTGACCAACAGTTCGGTCTTAGTAGTGTCCCTGTTTCATCCCTATGCAATTATTTGGATATTCCATTGCATTGCACCCACATTTCATAAAAATGAGTGGAAACAGGAAAAAAACAGAAGTCCTGGCACTATTAATGACAAACATAGCTCTCCAACTCCAGGCAGTAGAAGCAAAACTGGAAATCCTTTCCTTGGTAAGCTCAAGGAAAATATTTTTAAAACTTCAGTACCTGTTTAGTTTTAATTTCGCTGTCATGGTGCATTTTAAGTGTCTAATGAATTTTTGGGTTCACAGAATACACACCAGCTCACTTCCAACGGTGAGGGCAAGAATGCTAGAAACACGCTAGGAAAACCACATCAAATACTAAGATCTAGAAAGTGAAGCACATTTAGGAAGTTTATATATTCTGTTTCATTTTCTGAAAACAGAATGCCTTTTATAAGAAGTCAGATGCACATCTGAATTCCCATCTGTAGAAAAGAAAGCAAAAATTTTGGATTTCAAAATGTAACCAAAAGGAAATATTAATAAGGAGAATACGAGTCTCCAGTCCCTTCCCCCAAAGAAATCTTTTGGGGTTGCAAAAAGTAATCAATTAAAAAAAATCTGTAATATCTTCCTAGGGTGAAGTTCCTTTAAAAATTCATGCATTCGCCAAATTCTGATTGCAAAAGCTCTCATGTGCCAGACTGACTACAAAACACTCAGTGACTCAGTCCATAATTAGAAACTGTCTAATCATTTCTGTTGGCCATTCTTGACTCTGAAATGTTTAAATAAAATGTTCCATGAAGGATTATTTGTAAAAGAACCAATATTTTGATCATTAATTCAAAGGGGGTCCTGATTGTGTAAATGCAAATAACTGCCTTATTTTAGTACATAAAATCTCAGATTTAGACATCTATTAGCACAACTGATCTTAAATAATTTAGTAGGAACATTTTTTAGACTATCCCCACATATTTATATTATAGTTTGAAAAAAATGTTCTCATGTAAATTTACAATCTAAATTTGTTTTGGTAGAATTTGATTATTTAAATGAGCTGTGCATTTTGTACAGTAGAGACTGCAATACCATATTCGACAAAAGAACCAACATTCTCTTGTAACTCAGAGATATTCTAAAGCTCCATACACAGAGTCGATACAGGATCAGCCGTAGTTTCTATGGAACTTTTAAACGAGAAAGTTAATTTAGAAACAGTTTCTAGTGTTCTACCAATATGGTGCCTTCGGACTGGTTTCTAATAAAACAGCTTAAAAAAAATCAATCAACCAAACTGTTAGACTCTTCCATTGTGAGAAAGGAACAGAGTTTAAGCTGAAAAATTCCCTTTCTCTGGAGGAAAGAAAAAAGGTCCAGAAATTTAAAATTAACCTCAACCCAAAGCAAAGCAAGACATTCAGATGCTTTCAGTAAGTGTAACACATTTTACATAGCGGTCCAGAAGCCACCTTTCTAGAGCTTTGCAACTGAAGACTTTTTAGCCGCAGGGGTTAAAAGCGTGGGTGTGGAAGTCAGCTTTTGTCTGAAAAATTAGCAATGCTATGAGTCATCATGCATTAGCAGCAGAAGAGTTGTGCATCTTGTACGAATCCAGACACCATATGCCATGCGAAGGCCTATTACTTTATTCGGTGCCACCGCTGACAGGCAGCCACGTGGGTATCCCCAGTGGAAAGGCTGTCTCCTCCGGCGACGAGGACAGGGACCCAGTGAGCTGAACACATCCAACATTGTGCGGAGCAGCAGGAACAGCTGGTAAGCCAGCCAGCTCCACGGCCGGCCGCGCGCGGATGCTAATGAGCCTGGCGACAATGCCGGCCTTCAGAGGGGCGACAGCGGCGTCCTGTGTCTCCACAACAGCCTCGAGAGTGGGTCTGCTCTCTCATGCCTTCAGTCTCATTAAAACATAATCCTGGTGTGTGTGGTTTATCAAAATCGGTTGTAAGTCACAGCTTAGAAATCCACCCAACACACCCGACGTGCTCTACAAAGTTGCACTGAAATGTCTGCACGATTCCACGGGCATCTTTAGGGACAGCGGGGAGTGGCGGCAGCCTCTGTGGGGTCTAGGTCCTGGCTCACCACTAACACAGCTGCGTGGCCTCAGGCGTGTTAGTTAACCTCTCTGGGCCTCGGTGCCCTCAACTACATTTTCAAATAAAATCAGATACGTAACAGACTTTACTAAATAAGACACTGTACTATGTTTGCATAAT
This sequence comes from Eschrichtius robustus, assembly GCF_028021215.1. Taxonomy (NCBI): domain Eukaryota; kingdom Metazoa; phylum Chordata; class Mammalia; order Artiodactyla; family Eschrichtiidae; genus Eschrichtius; species Eschrichtius robustus. Next base: position 48,345,098 of record NC_090839.1, on the reverse strand, counting down.
GTACTAAAGCAGGATGGTAACTGTACCTTCCGCACAGGATTGCTGTAAGGACCAAATGATGGTACATATGCGTGACGTTGGTAGTGCCTGGGACAGAGCAAGGGGGGAAAGCTCTTCCTGGAACCAAGGCGGCAGTTGCTTCACCTCCTAGCTGTGTTTTTCCCGATGCCTAACGCAGCAGTGCATCCCATTATCAGGGGTTGGAAGGCAACTGGCAGACGCGGCAAGATGGGTTGGCGGTGATGAGGGGAGTAGGGGTGGAGCCCTGGGGACCCCGTGTGATGACTGGTGATGGGTGGGTATGCCCTCCCAGTGGCATGTGGGGTCCCCAGACCACTAAGTTCCCTGAAGGTTCCAGGTTTCCTGAAAGCTCAGTTCTGCTGGAGGCGTTTACTCCTTCCTTTGATCAAGTTCCCTGACTCCTAGTCGCCCACCAAATGCCAGGTGCGAGGCCCCTCCTAGGGACGCCTTCCACTTTGGGCTCCGGGCTGAATTCTGGCATAGCCATTAGGAAGCTCTGCAGACCCCTCTTTTCCCTGATGTTTTCCACACTCATCAAGGAGCCGTGAGGATGGGTCCTGGTACCCTGCCTTCCACTTGTGACCTTCAGCAAGAGCACAGGAAATGGCCGACGGATATTTTGTTGAACGAGTAAACTGATGAAAACAACTGAGTTTTAGACTTGTCATTTTCAGACTTGGGGCCTGGGAGTGTGAATGAGATGCTCAGAATCTGTTGATCACTTTTTCAGCAAGATTTTTTTTTTAAAAGCTCTTAAGTAAAAGACATTTAATGGACAGATAAGCTCCAGCAGCAAATGCACTTCGGTCTCTATTTCCTAGGGTTGGGGGTGTGTAAATACGATGAGGGAACTGCCTGGTACTCAGAGCAAACCTGGTCTCCCCCGAGTCTTCCTGCAAGTCAGCCAGCTCAGGGGGTCTCCCAAGGTGATGTCTGTACTTTCTGAAAAATAGAAAGCACGCGTTTGCCCATGGCGTGCAGATCTGTGACAAGACCTGCCGCAGAGTTTCAGAGGCTATAAAGACTGAAACAAGACTCTCTCATGCCAGGAGAGTTAAATTTAAGGAAGTACAGTGATAAATATCCTGAGGAACTCTGTGTAAAATACGGTGTGGAACTCATTGATGAGTTCACGCATGTTTTAATGTGGAAAGCTGCATTCCTGGAGGAAGTCTCTGTCCTCCCTGAGTGGCAGCAGCAGCGGACCCTGGGCTCTGCCCGCCACTGCGGCTGCTCCTCGAAGGCTGGGCTGGCACAGCAGCCAGTGCTGTACCTGGTTCAAGTTCGTTATCTCCCGTCTATTTGCTGTCTTTACATCCAGCCCTTAATTTCTGTAGCATCCAGAGCTCCACAGACAAAATCAGGATAAGCAGATATGGAAGTGAGGGCTGGAAGGGGCTCTTTCTGACTTCCCGCTGCTTACGGAGGACGCACAGTCAGCAGCAGTTCAAGAGCCAGTCCCCTGGCGGGGGCTCCTGAGGCACCAGCGGTCCCGGGAGAGCCGGGCCTTCAGCCCTCAGTTTTTCTCTTGGTCACAGCCATTCAGAGATGGGAGGGACACACCATGTTCATTATCTTCTAACGATCTTTTGAGGGCAAGCAGTTGCTGGAATAAGAATGCTCTTTACTCACTGGGATTTTAAAGATTAAAAAAAGAAAACTTTAACATTTAAAAAATACCCAGAGGGCTTTCCTGGTGGCGCAGTGGTTAAGAATCCGCCTGCCAAGGCAGGGGACATGGGTTCGAGCCCTGGTCTGGGAAGATCCCACATGCTGCGGAGCAACTAAGCCCGTGAGCCACAACTACTGAGCCTGCGCTCTAGAGCCCGCGAGCCACAACTACTGAGCCCACGTGCCACAACTACTGAAGCCCATGCGCCTAGAGCCCGTGCTCCACCACGGGAAAAGCCACCGCAATGAGAAGCCCACGCACTGCAACTAGAGAAAGCCCGCGCGCAGCAACGAAAACCCAACACAGCCAAAAATAAAAATAATTTAAAAAAAAAAGAAAATCTTTAGCTGTGTTTTTCAAAGGAAAAAAAAAAGAAAAAAAAAACCCACGATAGAAATAATTACAGCACAAGGCTCAAGACTAGACAACACAGCCCAGGAGGCAGTTAAGATCCAGAGCAGCAGAGAGAGAGCTGGTAAAGTTTGGGAAGGGGGCGAAACGTGTGTCTGAAATTCACATACACAGGCCCCCAGCAGCCCACGACCTTGATAAGCTTCAGCGGAATGCAGATCCATGGGCGAGGCTATAAGGAGCATACATGTCACGTGGAAGGTGGTCCTAGGAAGGACGCTGTGAATCTGAGCCACAAGCTGCGGCCTCCACAGCCCCAGGACTGTCACCTGAGCGCCTCCTCGCATGACTTGCTGCAGGCTGCCTCTTATTAGAGCTATCGACCCTCTCGCAGAAGGGTGTCGCTGTGCACGAGGAAGGTGAGCGGCAGAGCAGACAGCTCCGGTATTGACCGGCGCAGCTGGGGGCTGCGCTTCCACACGAAGGTCAGCGCTCCTTCACAGCACCTGGAAGAGTTCCTGTGCCGTGTGCATCGGGGCACACGGACGGGGGGGAGAGCCGGGCCAAACGCCAGGGCCTGGGGCCACCTCCTCTCGTGTCGGCTGTCACAGTACCTCTCAGAGAAGCCGAGGTTGCCAAGTGAAATCTTGGGATTTATAAAAAACATGGCAACGGAAGCCTAGGATGGGCATTTGTGCATTCCTTCAAGGCAGACAGACCAGGGCCACAGAGAACTGCCAGAGGCCATGTCCAGAAGCTGTCAGAGCAATGTGCACGTACCTCGAGAATATCCCTCCAACGTCTGAGAGGTTCGCCAAAGCCAGGAGGACAACTCTTATTAGAAAACACAAAAACCTTTTCCCCACTCCAAGTTGATCCCTCCCCCCACTTAGAGCAGAACATTTAAAAATTGGCCCAAACTGACATTCTCCTTAAGGGCATCTCAATGATATAAACGGCTTTCAAAATATTTTTGTGAAGACAAACGTCCACAGGCATAAACACATAAAATCATCTAAAAAAGTCAAGTAAAATTATGAAGTACTTCACAATTCGTGATTCTTGGAGGCAATATAAAATTAAATAAAGGATTAATGAGAGCAGATTAAAATGAAAATAAGGAACCCAAAGAAATTAAGCTAAGAACAAAATGCACCCTTTAAATGTGTGTTTCATTGGACAGGAAAGCAGAGTGAAATCAGTTTTATTGCTTTTATGATTAAATTCTTTGGATCAAGAAGTCATTTATAATCATTTATCTCTCTTCGGGATCCATTATAAGTCATTTCCTCCTTGTCAGCATAAAGACATCTAGTGTCATGAAATAGATGGTACTAGAGTTCACTTTCCCCTGTTAGAAATCCCTTAAAGTGTTTGCATTTCAGATTTTAATTGATCTAACACCTCCTGAGTTCTTATCAGGTCGGATGCTGGAGATTAAAAGACTAGGAAGATGTGGTCTTTGTCCAACGTGTGGGGCAGGTGCATCAGGATGTGTCCTGGCCCAGGTGGTCAGACCACACTTTCTGTGGAAGCCAGGCTGGGGTGTCTGCCGGCCGCCCCCCTCCCTGCATGGCAGGCTACTGCTGCCCTCGGCAGGTTGACCCTCCTCCCTTGAGTCTGGGCTGGCTTGGGGACCTGCCTTGGCCAACAGCTCTGGGACTTCCGAAGTTAGATGGGGAAAAACCTCGTGCCTTCCCCTGCCTGGGTCTCTGGGAGCTCTGGGCAGCCACATGTTCAGTCTGGCTGCTGGGAGGTCACTTTGCTGTGAGGCGATCCCAGCTTGCCAAGTGGGGAGGTTGCCAGAGAGCGAGGACGCCTGGCCAGCCTGCGGCTGGTCCAGTTGTGCCAGCGCGGGCACCAGACCCGTGTGCGAACCACCCAGCTGAGCCCAGCCAGGCCGGAGGACGCGCAAGTTCCCCCCTCCACTACCACCCTTTCAAGCCTCTGCAGATGACCTGACTTTATCCTGCAGGCCTCCAAAGTGAGAGGACAGGCTAGGACTTGTATTAAAACTCTAAAATTCTGCTAAAATTAAAATCTTTTGATCTAAAATTGAGAAGGAAATTCAGCTTCACTGAGATTTAACACACGGCCTGAGTGAGGCACTCTTCCTGCCCTGTCATCTGCAGTTGGCCGGGTCGGGACCGGTCCTGAGGGTGAGCTGGGTGGGGCTGAGCCCAGCTCCCTCATTCACCACACGGGGCTGCATCGAGGTTCACACGACCCTCCATGCTGAAGTTTTGAAATTTTTTTTTTTTTTTTTTTTTTTGGCCATACTGTCCGGCATGCGGGATCTTAGTTTCCTGACCAGGGGTCAAACCCACGCCTGCTGCAGTGGAATTGCGGAGTCCTAACCACGGGACCGAAGTTTTGAATTTTATTCTTACAGAGTATCACCCCTCCCATCTAGTGTATGGAGGCAGGGCAGGAGATGCAAATCTTTCATACCATGTGATGGTTTGATCTTTATCTCCCAGGAAAGTTCGTATAAAAGCTCTTGAACACAAAGATGAATTACTCATCTTTCTTTTTGATGGAAAGACAAATGTTCTAAATTTGGCAACCTTTTCTGTGATGACAAGGGGCTGAATTTATTCATTCAACAAATATTTACGGAACAAAATGTGAATGCTGTGACAGGTGGGGAGGCCACACCCAGGGCTGGTATTCACCTGGAGAGTGCCTGCATGGGCGGCCTCCTGGCCTGCGCCCCACTGGTGCCCTCGAGGTCCCTGAGGTTGGATATTTCAACCCTCGGAAGCTTCAGGGAACACAACAGACAAAACCCGTGCCCTCATGTGCGGGGGCGGGACGTGAGTAAAGTGAATTAGTAAATTTACATAGTAAATAGGGTGCAGGTGAGCATGGGAGAAGGTGGAGGTGTGTGCACAGGCGTAGGAGGTCCTGGCGCGGGGGGGGGGGGGGGGGGGGAGGCTGAGCCAGTGGACATCTGGAGACCAGCGTTCTCGGCCGAGGGCACTGGGCACTCAGGCCTCGCGGGAGGACTCCGGCCTTGACTCTGAGTGAGGCGGAGCCCCTGGAGAGGGTGGGCAGGGCCGCCACGTGGTCTGACCCACATTTTAGCAGGCTGGCTGAGTGCAGACTGGGGCGGACGCGGGGCAGAAGCCAGACACAGTCAGGAGGCTGTGCTTGGCACTACAGCCTTAGCTGTTACCTCAGGGAAAAGGGGGAAGTAATTGGAGGCTTCTGAACTGTGACATGCTCTCATTTCTATTTTAGAGGAAAACTCTGGCTGCTGGTGAGTTTTCCAGGGAGACAGGGACTGGCTGTGGCACTAGCCCAGGGAGAGATGAGTGACGAGGACGCCCAACCCGGGGTGGGGTGAAGCAGCCGGATTGGGGTTATGTTTTGTGGATTGATTCATTTTTTATATACTTCACTCCATACATCCTTACGATAATCTGTCTGTGAGGAATTACCATCCTCATTTTACAGATAAGGAAACTGATCGAGGTAAAGATACTTGTTAAAAGCCAAAGAACTTTCCACTGAAACTGAAACCCAAGGTCTGTGTGAGGCCAGCCCCCAGGCATCACCTGCTAGTTTGAGCACTACATCAAAAAGACGCACCTGACAATGCACCTGGCCCTGGTAGGAATATCGCTGCTGAGGAGGGAAGAGAATGTCCCCGAAAGCTTCTTAGTCAGAATCGAGACTTGACCGGGAGGGTCCACTGTGATGCTCAGGGATACTGTCCAACATGAGAGCTAGCAACAGGTTTTAAATGTGTCTTCTCAAAAAAAAAAAAAAAAAGTTTACTCTCCTACTGAGTTGTCATCAGTGGAACTTTGGTTAAACAACTGGTCTAATGACAACCCCACTGAGGAAATTGGGGGACCCCAGTACGTGTACCTCACGGTCGGTCGCTCAAGCAGCTTGGGGACCCCCAAAGCACAGCTGATCTGCCACCCTGTGTACTCTTGACGACCAAAAGTGCAATAATTGGGGCAAATGAATCCAGGAAAAGGAGTGATTGAAGAGGATGGACGTTTATCTCAGAGTAAGCCAATAAATTAAAAGGAAAGCACATCCCATCCTGATCTAAAACCAACACTTAGAGTAGTCTGAAATTCCACAAAAGGTAGAGTAGTTTATGTGCGGTGTTTATGCACAAATATATAGGCATTTGGGGGACAAAATTATAGCACAAAAACACAGAAATAATCTGTTTTCTTCACTGAGATAATTTAAATGCTGTTTTCTGATGTAGACTTCTGATGTGCACATATGTGGTTATATGCAGAGAATGTTTATCCTATCAGAGAGGCGTAAATTCTATTTTCCCAAATTAATGAGTAGACAGTATTTCCAAGACATTCGAAAGAGGCTCTCCTTTACTTAAAGGGGTCAAAAATCCTCTGAAAATATTCCTTACACTTAAAACGAATTTCCATTTCTTCTTCATATTAAAACCTCATATTGATTTCTTGGGAGTATGAATTCAATTTATCTCAGTTCAGTTCATATCATTTTAAAAATGTGAAGTAACACACATCCTACTTATTTTCTCCCAGCCAAGCTGAACTCTCCTCAGGAGGAACAGCATGATGATGATTTTCATCTTCTGGGAGAAAGTTCTGGTTCTCGGGTGTCGAAGGCAGAACACAATGGTGAGTGGCAGAGGCTCCCATCGAGTCTTTGCCTTCTTTAAATTCCACTGAGGATGGCAGTTTGGATGGAGACCCCAAAATCTATTCTGTCCATCTGTTTTATTATTCTTAGAACAACTGTCAAAAGTTGCCCAGGGATCAAGTTGCAAACATCCTAATTTGCCTTTGAAAAGTAGGCCCTGGGGGAGTTCTGGAACTCCGCTTATAAATTCAGAATCCCATCAGCGCTCATGCCTGCTTCCCTTTGTGGAGGTATGAGCCTGCACTTCCAGGCTCACAGCTGCCTCCAAGCCAGGATGTGCCCATAGACTCACATCCCACTTCATAGGCAAATGAAGGCAGAACCAAAGGGACTTGGCATCTTAAGGGCTGGCTTAAGATGACTAGCAGACCCCGTTTTTTAGGAGGCAGCCCCTACACTGATCACGGATGGATTAAGGACGAAAGCTTTGCACTGGAGAGTTTAAACGGGTGGACACGGCAGAGGGACACGTTTGGTGCTCTTTTACATCCTAGGACTGAATTAGGAAGCTCAGAGACTGGAATGAAGCATTAGAAGAAATAAGCTGAAGAAAGAGAAATATCATAAACCACTAAATACTATATAGTTTCATTTTTGTGATTCTGATGAAAATGATGAGAAGATCATTTGGACATCTGTGATACGAGACGTGTGTCTGTAAGTAATAACGAGCAATGTCCAAGGAGGTGTCAGGTTAAAATATTGTGGCATTTTGAACTGAGGCAGCTGTGTATTTCTCAAGTTAAAGGCACGTACAAAATACAACCCAGAGTCCATCGTGATGACGGTGGAGGAGGGAGTGGTGCAGGCACTGGCGCTGATCCTTAGAGCTTCTACCTCCCCCCCCCCGCTGGCCCCAAGGGTCTCTGTCAAGCCTCAGGGAATAAAGTCAAAATGCTTTCAAAGCACAGGACCCCAGAAACATTCGAAGCACAGCATTCAAAGTACTCATTTTAGGGACTTCCCTGGTGGCGTAGAGGTTAAGAATCTGCCCACCAATGCAGGGGACACGGGTTCGATCCCTGGTCTGGGGAGATCCCACATGCCGCAGAGCAACTAAGTCCGTGTGCCACAACTACTGAGCCTGCGCTCTAGAGCCTGCGAGCCACAACTACTGAGCCCACAGGCCACAACTACTGAAGCCCGTGTGCCACAACTACTGAAGCCCGCGTGCCTAGAGCCCGTGCTCCGTAACAAGAGAAGCCACCACAGCGAGAAGCCTGCACACTGCAATGAAGAGCAGCCCCTGTTCACGGCAACCAGAGGAAGCCCGTGCGCAGCAACGAGGACCCAATGCAGACATAATTAAATAAATAAATACATAAATTTATTTATTTATTTTAAAAAACAAAACAAAACGAAGTACTCATTCCACAGAGTGAACTAGAAAGGACACCGTTTCAAGTCTAACATGATGGCATTTGGGTTGTTCTCACCCACAGATTACCAAAGGACTATCCCGCTTTGATTAAAAAATTTACTGGAGTGTGTTGCAAATTACTCCAGCGCTGAAACCTGCTGGGACCTCGCTGCAGACACTAAGGCAGACGGGCCCAGAAGGGGTCACCATTTGGACTCGCTGCTCTGTCCTTCTTCGGCTTTGCACAATCTCTTATTATAACAAGACATGTGTTATCCTTTTTGGAGATGTAAATAACAGAAAGTCTCACTTTCAAATATATTGCTTACAACTGCAGAGTCAACTTAACGTTCTGGGATGCTGCTGATGGCATGATGTGCCTTTTAAAATGGGACCGATAATTAGTAAACTGAAATCTGATTAATGTTGGATTAAGAGGTTCTGATGTCTCACTGTGATGTATTATTTCAGTCTGTGGGCACTGGAAGAGACTGTCCTTAGGAAGCTCCTGTCTTCCCCTCTCCAAGATGGGAGGATGAAATTAAAACCCTGATTTTTTTTAAAAAGTTCAGTTTGTATGCAACAGTTTATAATGTAGGATTCAGTTTTTTCTCCTTCTGTTGTTTTCTCACTTTGAAGCTGAAACCAATGAATTAACTATTTGAGAGAGAACAAAATTGACTAGAAATAAAAGTCTTCCTCCAGGGACTTCCCTGGCAGTCCAGTGGTTAAGACTCTGCACTTCCAGTGCAAGGCGTATGGGTTCGATCCCTGGTCGGGGTACTAAGATCCCACATGCTGCATGGTGAGGCCAAAAATTTTTTTTTAATTAAAAAAAAAAACATCTTCCTCCAAAAACGCCAAGGGTGAACCCCCTGGTTCTGGCAGAGGGACTTGACGTGTTAGGTGGCTCAGGCGGGCTCAGCTCTCACCAAGCTCAAGCACAGAATTCTGAGACCCAGGAGACTTTCTCTGAAAGGTATAGATATCAAAGGCTGTGAAAATGACCACTAGATAATCCATGAAGGAAAAATTTTAAATTAATACCACTTTGTGCTCTTTACAGTTAAGGCTAGGGATCCCTCTTGTTGTTTCGCTAGGATTATAAAAAGACCTGTAATGGCCAGAATTTTCTCCATGCTCCATGGCAAGAAGAGTCCATATTTCTTCCTCACCTGCATTTTAAAATTCATACTCGTTTGCCTACTGCTGAAGAGTGTGGCAGAATCAGGAATAATGGCTCCCTTCGAAGCTGTGCCAGTCCCAAAATAACCATCCGGATGCTAAGGAAACCTCGTCATCTATGGAATGACTTTTCGCTCTTTGGATATTCAGACATTAATAAATGTGAAATGCCCAGAAATCCTAGCGGCACTATGAAAAAAGGTGGGTAGGGGTCAGCAAATACCCTCTTGCCTGCTTTTGCCAGGATGACCATTTCCACTTTTCTAACATCTTTCTAATAGCAAAATGTATTTGGGAACAACAGCGGAATTTGTGTCATCATGACCAAATGATTACGGTGCAAACCGAGGTTCTTGCGGGGCCCAGCAGGCTTCTGGTCCCTATGGAAACGCAACTCAATATTGTCCTCCACTCAGCTGGAGGACGGGCGGCCAGGCTTTTGTGCTTGGTGAGATTTCTTCCACAACCTTCCAGCACCAGACCCTAGTGCTTCCTCCCGATTCTTTTCTAATTGAGATGCAAATTAATCTCTCTGGCTGATTACACTTCCCTTAAAGCTACTGACACACGCAGCTGTAACCAGAGTTTGCAGACTCCCCAACAAGTGACTTCAGCTGACAGCCTTGCCCACGCGGCCTGGCCAGTGGCTAAGGCTGGACTGCGAGGGCTTCCCCGGGGCTCACAACAGCCCTGCGACTACATCCCTGTCCTTAGGATTTAGAAACAGACTCTGAGGCCTGCGTTATTTAAGGTCTCCAGACTGAAGGGCCACTCCCCTCCCCGCAGACCCGGGCTTTCCTGACTGTGCCTTTCCTCCTTTCTTTCTTACTTCCTTCCCAGCTGCTGTTCTGTGACCTTAACACTGTTTGAATCCATCTCTCCCTCTAACTAACTAAACTTACAGCTCTAAGAATGTGGGATTACTGAATAGCTGTCACTTACATTTCATGGCTCTCAATAAAATTCTATTAATTTAAAAATCAAATATAAAGTCGTCATTCTAATTGTCGGGATTTCCACCTAAATGTCCTTCAATAACATCTTGGGGTGGTGATGGAAGCATTATTATTTAGAACGCAAAAGAAAAGCAAGATGCCCCAAATACTCTATCGTTCAACATAAAGAAAAATACACACAAAATCCAATTTTTCAGTAAAAATGCTAACATGTTTTTCTCTTGACTACTACCATCTATGTGTTTTTGCCAACGAGATTCACTCAGGAACTGTGCATTGAGCACCTACTCTGTGCCAGGCATGCTGTTCCAAGTGTTGGGGATCCGGCTGTAAACTAAACACTCAAAAATGCGCAGAAAGGACTTAAAAATGTATCTATCTATACATAAAGAGATACATACTCTGTAGAGCTATATTTCTTGGATAATAAAGGTTTTCAATTTTGAAAAAATTGCAATTTTACAAAATATGAGTTGTTTTTGCCTTCTGCTTTCCAAAATTTTTTTTAAATTAATTAATTAATTATTAATTATTATTATTTTGGCTACGTTGGGTCTTCGTTGCCATGCACAGACTTTCTCTAGTTGTGGTGAGCGGGGGCTACTCTTTGTCGCGGTGTGCAGGCTTCTCATCGTGGTGGCTTCTCTTGCTGCGGAGCACAGGCTCTAGGCGCGCGGGCTTCAGTAGTTGTGGCACGTGGGCTCAGCAGTTGTGGCTGGCAGGCTCTAGGCACACGGGCTTAGCTGCTCCACGGCATGTGGGATCTTCCCAGACCAGGGCTCGAACCCGTGTCCCCTGCATTGGCAGGCGGATTCTTAACCACTGCGCCACCAGGGAAGTCCTTGTTTTTGTTTTTAAACCAAATCGATCTCTTTCTCTCTGTCTCTCCCTTCACACACAAACATATGCATAATGTCCTAGCAGGAATATGTGGCAGGGACAGCAACAGGATGGGCAGCTTCTGGTACAATCAGGAGAGAGAAGAGGCAGGAGGCGGCCAGGTCTGGCAGGGAGCGTGTGGAGGGCGTGCACGGCTGCGGGAGGGGAGGCATCTGGGTCACAGCAGAAACCCTGGGGCAGCCGCTGGGGGCGGAGGCCACCAGCGTGGCCAGGAGGGGAATCCTGGGGGGCGGTCCCATGCCCAAAGGCCCTGCAGTGGGGAGGAGCACCCCCTGCAAAGGATGGGATCTGAGTGGGAAGCAAGGCGGCAGCCTGGTTTCTGCACGGATTGTTAGATTTACACTGGCTTTTCCTGAAGGGATGGCTTTTTGCCTAACAGTGATAAGTCACAAATCTGCAGCAAAAACGGAAAAGCAAAGTGGCGTCTCCCTCTCCCTTCTTGAAGGTTCCCCTGCACAAACACGTGCTTCTCACAGGCCTGGCTCCCGGGCCCCAGGGGTGGAGGCAGCATGCCCCCTCCCCCCTGCCCCCACCCAGGGGGCACCTTCTACACGTTGGGAGGGAGGAGCGGTCTCCAGAATTCATCCGAGCACCTGCGATGCTGAAAAGTACTTCCGAGACCTAACTCCACAGACAAGCGCTTCCACATTTTACAACAGAGGTCTGTAACTCTGATATTTACGGGCGCCAGGCTGGCGGTGTGACAGTAACAACTGCGGTGACGCCTACTGGGCTCTCACCCAGGACTGGGCACTATTCCCCCGGCGTGGCCCACTAACCACCTCCTCTCCCTCCGAGGGGGACCAGCTGGGGCTCCGGGCCCCAGCGCCGGGGAGCCGTGGTCCAGGGGGCTGTGGTGAACAGGGGGGGACACGTGGCCAGTGGGTCAGGAGGCTGACTGCTGCCTTTGTTGCCAACAGCAAAGGAGGCCCAGTGGGGTCAAGAGGTTCTGACTCTTCAAGAAATATCAGAAATCTAGATTTCGACGTGGCTGACAAACTCAATTTTTATGAGCAATGCTGGAGGCCAGCACAGCTCAAAGGAAGCCCATCTCGGGGCTAGATTCAGCCTGCAGGCAGCTCGTTTGTGGGCTCTGGTTTTGCATGTTTGCTTTGACATTGAGCTAAAACCTGATTCCCGGCTGTGTCTATTCACTGCTCCCCATTCTGCAGTCTTGTCTCCTCTTTGAACCCCCGAAGCTCCTGGGACCACTCCTTCCTGGTTTTATGGGCTCCCTGAGCTGTAAGGCCCCTCTGTACCTGCTGCAGGTTGGTGGGGCTCTCTTATGATGTGGTCCCGGAGTGGCACCCCGTTTACGATGTGACCCGAGGCTGTAGGGGCACAGGGACCGTGCCTTTGCTCCTCCTGGTCACGTCCCTCATCCCAAATCTGGGCTCCCCCACGATCCTCGGGTGTTTGTCGCAGACACCGCCTGCTGCCACGCTGAGCACCCTCGGCTTGTAGGGACCCAGCTAAACCCAAGGTGCGGCTTTTCAGGCTACGGCCTCGGTCTCATCTGGTTGGTTTGGGTCTGGAGGTCTCGTCTGTTGAGATAATCCTCATTTCTGATTTTGCCTTGGGTCAAGTTAGTTAGCCCTCTCAGCTCTCCTTAAAAATGGTTATTTATTTTGATAAACAGGTGCTCTAGACCTTTGTGAAAGTTGCTAGATGGCAGAGGGTTTGAGCCAAGCCTTGGCCCACACGGGACCAGAGGCACGGGCCCCAGTTGATCGGTGTCTGTGAATGAATGCATTTAGGTTTGGCTGCAGTGAAGTCACCCAGCTCCCAGGGGCCCAAACCCTCTCCCATCTGCCAGCTGATTATGATACTTTATCTTGTGTTTTACCAAAATTAAGATGTATATTTATAAGCTTTCTCTAACCTCTGAAAATAGTGATCTTATCAAACACCATGAGTATGTTTGGGATACTTTATTCTATGTGAACTCATTCTTTTCTTGAGGCTCACAAGCTATTTAATATTTATCAAGTCTAACAATTTTACAAGGGATCCAGGCAACATTTCAAAATTCATCCTTAATTCTATTTGAAAACAAGGAAAATCTTTTCCTGTTTTCAGTTCTGGGTGCATCCTTAATTTACATGACTTCGGATGAAACAGTTCTTATGGTTCTGAGATTGCTGTTGTAAATTTGTTCTACAACCTGGGGTATGGTTACTTGCAGGGGCCAATTCTTTTTTTTTTTTTTTTAATTACTGTGTTCTCAGTACTTTTGAGTTTTAATTGATACACCATGACACTTTTCTGCCACCTCCCAGAGGAAGAAGCTGGAGGACAAGCGGGATGGGGTCCACGGTGAGGGCCTCACGCAGCACCGCTTGGAGCGACCCTCTTAACCCGATGTTCCGCAGACCGCACGCGGCTCCACTGGCTGCCCGCCTGGGGCCTCCCCCTTTTCTTTCTCACAGAAAGTTTTCATTTTCTAACAAAATATATTCCCCTTTACAGGCTCAAGCCACCCTTGGGAATACAGTAAGTCCCCTACATGAGAACCTTCAAGTTTTGAACTTTCAAAGATGCTAACATGCCCCTGTATGCCAGCTGTTGCACTGCACTACCGTACTTTTCAAGGTACTGTACTGTAAGATTAAAAACGTTTTCTTTATTTTTTGTTTGTTTTTTATGTATTATTTGTGTGAAAAGTATCATAAACCTATTACAGTACAGTACTGTAGAGCTGATTATGTTAATTGGGTACCTAGGCTAACTTTGTTGGACTTACAAACAAACTGGACTTACAAACGCGCTCTCGGAACGGAACTCGTTCGTATGTAGGGGATTTACGGCATGCCATTTCCTCATCTGATCTCTACTTTTTGAAATGTGCTTCCAGAGTGTCAGGGCACAGGTCTGCTTGCGCTTTGCGCCCATTCTTGTACAAACCCGCTACTCTCTGCAACATTCAAGTCAGCCTTTCACGTCGCTGAGCAATGGATCCAAGATAGTAGTTCCCCTCGTTTGCTTCCTCTGTCTTCTGAGAGAGGGTCTGATAGCCAAGAATTTATCAGATGCTTGCTGCCTTTATTAGGATGTACCTTGGAGCCGACATCGAGTAGCCGAAGTCCCTATCACAGCTCTAGTTTACCTTCGGGCGGCTCGGAAGGGGGTTAGAAAAGCACAGCGCACGCCCCCACGTGGACTGCGGCGCCCCACCCGGCGCATTCTCCGTCCCCCGCACTCTGACCCCACCCGCGAGCGTTTTCTTTCTCGGAGGTACTGCTATTATCCGGTATGTGTTTGCCTCTTTCCTGAAGTGATTCTGCTCTGGGTCCTGTTTTACCCAGTTCTCCAGGGGAAGACTGGGCACTCTGGTACCAGCCATGGCTGAGCCCCTCAGGGACATGCGTCCTGCTTGACTGCCCTGCCGAGGTGACCCTCCACTTCCCTACTCCTCGATTTTCTGGGAAACTGTTCTCTCCTTCTCCTCCACCGACCTCTCTCTCTCCCCCTCCTCCCAAGCCTACTCTTCAAAGGTGATGGTCCAGGGAGTCTGGCCTTAATCCTCTTCCCATTGCCCTCCACACCCGCACATCTAGCAGACCCCACCCCAATCAGTCCACCTGCCTGGTGGAGGCGCCCATCCTCCCCCGATGAGGCCACAGACCAGGCCCTCACTTCCCCTCAGGACCCCTTCCGCTGCCCCTGCAATGCCTTCATCACCTCTATCTTTCCCAGGAGTGTGTGTGCATGTGCACGTGTGTATATGTATGCATGTGTGTGTGTGTGTGTGTGTGTGTATGCGTGTGTTTGTATATGTGTGTATGTGTCTGTGTGCGGGTATGTATGTGTGTATGCGTATGTGTATACACATGTGTGTGTATACACGTGTGTGCGCGTCCATCCCACACTCTGCCGTATGGACGCATCCGTGGTTCTCAAACAGGATGCGTTCTCCCAGAGCTTGGTCCGAGCAAATGCTGTCTCCTCACTTGGAATATCGTGTTCATATTCCTATTCCGGGCGGCTGGGACAGTGTCTCACACGTGGGAGAGCACAGTAAATGCTGACAGATGCGTAACTCGCTCTGCGTGGTCCCGTCTGAGTCCTTCTCCTACACTTAAGTGTGTGAAGACAAATGGAGGAACGTAAGGTCTTCCCAGGAGAAAGAACCGAAAGTCCAGGGGAGAGGGAAGGAACAGGATGGTTACAGCTTTAGGAAGAGGGGCCATTTTTGAAAGTGTGTAAATTCAGAACACGACTGAGCAAAGATATGAAGAAGTCATGAGTCTAAGAGAGACGCTCTGGAATCATCAAGTCTACCTGCTAATTGAAAATGAAACTAACTTTCACTTGTGAAAGAGCGGAGGCCAACTAGGCAGCTGGGTCCTCCCATCAATGACGACAGTTCCAGGGAGGAGGGGGGGGACATCATTGAGACCACTGTGCCCCCGGAGGGGACGTGCACTTTCAAAGGCCACCACCTGTGTGGTTCCGGGAGAACTCCTCCTAATGGGCACACCGCGGGCCGTGGCAACCTCTCGTGACACAAGCTCTCCGAGCAGGAGCACGGAGCCCTGGCCCGATGGTTCTGGAAACCTCTCTCAGCGGACCGTGGTCTGATTTTGTAATCTCGAGTTGGCTTGGGACCTGTAAACACCACGTGTGGCAAGTTCCCAATGCACAGCCCTCCAGACACAGGCCTGGGCCCTCTGATTGCCCACGAGGGGCAGGAAAAGCTGATGGCAGATGAGCTGGCCCTCATCGCTCCGGAGGGCGGGGGCCGCAGGATGAAGTCTCCACTCGATGGACTGGACTTGGCCCACAGAGGGGGTGACTAGGAACCCCCCAAGGAGGAGGTAACCAGGGACCTGGGAGGCACAGGGGCCCGGCTGAGACATCACTGAGGGCGCTTTCCCAATATCCCTAACCGCCTTCACTTTCTTTTTGGATCACATAAGACAATGGTATTTTTCAGTCTCCTATGAGCCTTCAACACACTCTTGCAACTGTGTGATCACTTACCCGAGGGTACCCCAAACAAGAACTCCTCTGATATTGACTTTAAGCTGGAGTTACTGTTTGAGAAAAGATCTCCAAAAGGCAAATTCATTCCAACAATGCCCCCAGTCCTCAGCTTAATAACAAACATTGTATTTTCTTGAACATTACTGAACAAAATTGATATAGAAGTAGTTAAATATTATACAGAACTGAATCTCAGTGGACACAATTTGAAGGCAGTTGAGTATCAGTCACTAGCTGGGGTGGGGGGCTGGCTCCCTGGGGAGGCCATGCTCTCCCCATCTGAACCAGAACTCGCAGTGAACGCAGAAAGGCGGCTACGGTGTCCTAAGAAACGTAAACAGCCAAGGAACCCTGTGTGTCCTTAGTTGTGTTACTTCCCTGTATTAGCCAACAATTTACTCTAAGAATGATGACATAGAAGGAAAGGGGAAAACGGCACCGTGGTTCCCTTTCCGGTCAGTCCTTCCTGACTCGTCCGTAAACTTAGGGTAAGTTTTAGCGCGTAGGGAGAGTGAAATAAAACCAGGTAAGTTAGTTTTGTGCCGTGTTTCCACCGTCCCAGTCAAAACAAAATATATCCACGTACAAGTTATGAAGTACGAACGGGTGATTTTGGTGATTTCATACATGAGTTAAATGCTTTTATATTTGCATATTAAACTGGCACTGCACAATATAAAGAATGATAAAATTAATGCTAATAATCTAAATTTTTTGTATTTCTTTACTTGAACTGATAATAAATAGCAAATTAAAAAACACCATGACAAGTCAGAGAAAAACTGCAGGAGAATGGAAGAAGCTTTATATTTTAGCATCTTTAAAGGCACTTTCCCTGCTTTTTGAATAAAAGACCCCACATTTTCATTCTGCACTGGGACCCAGAGGTTATACAGCCAGCCATGGTTTCAGGGGTGTCCCAGGTATCACTGATCTTCTCGGCCCTTGGGAGGGCTTGCAGGGGCTTGGGGTAGTGGACCCTACACCCACTCCTGACCTCTTCCCCTGGCGTCAGGCGACTGTGATGCTGTCCTAGGATGTGAACTTTCAAGGTGGCCACGAGGTGAAAGTTAGGGTCCCCTCAGCTCCCCTGGTCCCGCTCAGAAGACCATCTCTGCTGGAAGCTCACTCCTACAGCTGAACACTTGAGAACACTCTGAGTCCCTGTGTTTACTCTTGTGCCCTCCGCCTGGGACCCGCCCCTGCTCCCTGGGGACAGAGCCTCTCGCATCCCCCCAGCTCGGCCACCAGCTCTCTCCCTGGCCATCTCAGCCCCATTCCCCAGCTGCCCTGGAACTTGATTAGTTTGCCTGTCTTCTCAAGGTAGCGCGGGGCAAGGACAATGCCTGCCTGCTCCCCGTGGATCTCGAGCCCAGCACTGGGCTGGGCAGATCCTGAGTCCACACTGACTATTTGTTTGGTAAATGAATCAGTGCAAGAAGACACCCATGTTAGGATGTGTTAGGTTATTCAGTGTTTTTCAAGATTCAAATCTAGGGCTTATCTCAGTGAAGCAGCGAATTCCAGACATTAGCTGCGACACCAACTAGCTTAGACTTTTGCTAAAGCATGTGAGGACCAGGATGTATTAACAAAATGTTAAAAGAGCAATTCATTATTAATAGCCTAGGCAGATATCTATAAATATTTAAAATTTTTTAAATTAGTAATTTTTTAAAGAACAAAAATACAAACACTCCCACCTTCCTTTTCTCTTATTTTTTCCACTTCTAACTTTTCTTCTTCTCATACCTTTGGTTTCTAGCCTGAATATTAGCTCTTTTGCAGGCAGAAATTAAAGAATAGAGTAGTTAAGTGATTGCAAAGCTTTCCGCATTAATTACATCTCTATAAAGATTATTTATAATATTTTATTTCTTGTTTCAAATAATTTATTAGTACCAATGACATCTTCTCAAGGCATAACGCAAAAGAAAAATGTTTAACATTTTATAATGATCAACATAGTAAGTTTTGTTACTTTCTTTTTCCTAATTTCTGTGCTAAGTCATCCTCCAAGATGTTGACCTGGCTATTTTATGAGTGATTTTGGAATAAAGCATTTTCTAACTCATGTTGGCATCAGTAGCCCTAAGCCGGCACCCACTTTAGTCAAGTGTGGTTGCTTGGAGAGTTTTTAAAGTGATGTTGAATCCTATCCTTTGAACTTTTAAAAATATCGTTTTCCCTTAAACCTGATTATTCTGAAGCCACGTTAATTCTGACTTGAGAAAGCAGCGTCCAACAACACAGCAAAGCATGGCTCTTGTAACAAGCAGTTCCATAAGTGGAGAAGGTGGCGTGACAAAAATCACAATGGACTTATACAAGACGGGATTTTCCTGTTTGCAAATGGCTTTTTCTTGCCTTGGTCCAACGTCCTTGACTGATGAGTGTCCAGCTCATCATGCAAACCGACAAGCCAATTGCTAAAAAGGTCTTTCTCATTTCTGCCAAGAACCTCTCTCTAAGAGTGTGTGAAATAAAAATGCCACGCGCAAGGCTGAATCGACACCAGCCGTAAGATTAAGTCCAGAGTGCCGTGGAGATCACTGCACAGAACGCCTTCTCCCAAACACCACCACCACCGGACAAAGCAGGAGGGAACAGGCCGAGGGGATAATGCTGCCCAGGCCCCCGGGGAGGGACCAGATGGGACCTAATAGCTCTTTTCTACTACTAATTTCTATGATAATTCCGAGTTGCCACATGGCATATGTATTTTTTTTTTGACCTAAAGACAGAATATCTGTCAATGAAGTGACCAGGATTTTAATGAAAGGTATTTTTCATGAACTGTATCTATTCACACGTTATATTTCTCACCCACTCCTCACCCCCACTCTCCAGCAACATGTCACTGATGGTAAGGTTGCGAGAAGTACAGAGACAGAGGTCAAACACAATACGCTTATCATCATTACCAATACTAATTAGAAACAGAGATCCTGAGTTTTATTAGGAGGTCAGATGCCTTTTGCAGCGATTTTTTTTTTTTTTTTTTTGCAGCGATTTTATGAAGTTGCCTTAATTTCTTTTTCTTATGGTCGGGGTCATGCCTGAATTTAAAGATGACAGCATGCCAACTAATGTTGGAGAAAAAAAAATTACACTAGTGAAATTTCTTCTGTTTTTAGAGAGAAGACCAGAAATGAGAGAAGGAGATATTAATGATTTGGGAAAATGACAAAAGGATTTCCAGCCATTCTCACTGATGAGTTCAAGTACAACTTTGTTGAGGGTGTCTTTCCCTGTCCTCCCGACCAGACGCAATGTCCCCCTCCCCTGACCTCCTGGAACACCATTTGTGCTTCTCTGGTGGCACTTGCTACGTTCTTTGATTTATTAGCGTCATTTCTGGTAGGCACTTGGAGTGACCCCGTTGCATTTTCTCAGCACCCCACCTTACACACAACAGACTGCAGCAAACAGGGAGGGAGGAGGAGGAGACCGAACTTGGGGAGAAATACCCCAGGAGGAATGAGCATCTTGTCATGGGCACCACTTCTTAGCATAAACATATGTGACTTGATTATGAAACTCAACTCTTCTAAGTTTGATGTAGCACAAAATTATTATATTTAATATAAACTAAGGAATGGTATGAAAATCACAGTGTTTTTCAACCCAGATTGAAAAAAATTCCCTCTTCCCTCTTCCACCCAGTTGTTAAGACTTACCTCTCGTGAGAAGGTTCCTGGAAGCTGGATGCTGGGATGGTTAATACATTACACACTTAGTGCAAAAAGATACAAGCTCTGGTAGAGGGGGATGAGGCACTTCACGGCCCTGCTGGCGTTGATGCAAGTGGCACAGATAAGGCTTGGCAGGAGCTGCCCACTCACGATTGCTCCATCAAACAGGGGCCCAAAAAACGGAACCTGTTGATTCAAGACAAAACAAAACCAAAAAAAAAAAAAAAAACCACTTAATTAAAAAAAAAAACAAAAAACCAGTAAAAGTCAAACCAAAGATATGAGAACAGCTGCTTGATGTCTCGGACCTGTCACAACTGCACAGGCTGCCACCCACAGACTGGATACTAGACCTGGACCCAGTTCTAGGGCTTTCGGATCAAGCCAAGCAGGATTGTTCCACGACGCTCCTCTATTGCGAACTCTTCGGCTAAACTTCTCATGACAGATTGTCACCAAGTTCTTCTTTTCCTTCTCGCGTTGTCATTCACGGGATGGCACTGTTCTTTCTAAGCATCTCCACTGTGTGGATTATGCACAGTACACAGCCGGGCCTCACTGTACACCCCTAGCCTGGCAACCTTCTGAAACCAGTTTTGGAACTGGCAACATTTTTGCATGAATCCCGATACATGTTAACTCTTAAAGGAGATGACAACTGTCCCCACAAGGTCCTTCTCCTTCTTGAACCTTCTTTCCCTCTGCTTCCGAGACACTGCATCATCCACATTTCCTTCTACTTCTTTAATAGAGACTTGGCTTTCCTTCATGCCTGGGCCACCCACAAGGGTTTGGTGCCTGTCTTTTTTGGATTTCTTTTTTCTCTCTCTCACTGTTTGTTTGTTTGTTTTTTTCATTAGAATTTCATCTAATCCATTCACTACTATGGAGATTGGCAGCTCCATGTGGTCAAGGACTGGGTCTTCCTTATAACTCTTGTATTTATTCCTATCACTTACTTATTCATTTATTCAAAAATATTTATTATGTGACAGACACTGTTTTATTGACTGGGGACACAGCAGCAAATAACAAAAAAAATTCCTGATTTCATTGAGCTTAGAATTTATTGGAGGTTTCAGAGAATAAACAGTTTAAAGACATAAAATATGTAATATGTCAGGTAGTAAAGTGCTAAGGTGAAAAAGAAAGCAGGGAAGAGCAATAGGACTCCTTCTGGGGGGAGGGGGTCCTCCAGTTAGAGGTCGCACAGCCGGGGGCGCTGCAAGCAGAGGACTGGACAGAGGGAGGGGTGACCTCAAGCTTCGAGGATGGCTGATGGGAGAGCATCCCAGGCAGGGCAACAGCAAGTACGATGCCCTGGGTGGGAGCAGAATCCGTATGTTTCAGCAACAGTAAGGAAGCCACGGTGCTGAAGTCGAGTGAGCGAGAGAAAGCACGGAAGGAGATAAAGTCAGACAGGTAATAAGAGGGGCTGTGAGGGGAATTTTATAGATCTGGATTTCTGCTCTGAGTGAGGCAAATGCCTTCTGGAGGGTTTAGGAAGTGAGGGATATGATCTAACCTGTATTTTTTTTTTTTTTTTTTGTCGCACCAGACAGCTTGCGAGATCTTAGTTCCCCGACCAGGGATCGAACCCACGCCCTTGGCTGTGAAAGCGTGGAGTCCTAACCACTGGACCACCAGGGAAGTCCCAAACCTGCACTTTAAAGGTATTGCTCTGGCTGCTATGTTGGGAAAACTGTGAAGAGTGAGCATTATGGAAACCAGTTAGGGAACTACTGTGTGATCCAGGCGAGGGGTGATGCTGGCTTGGATGCCAGTGGTAGCAGGGGAAGTGGGGAGGTAGAGCTGAGAGGATTTGCAGAGAATTACTAATGAAGTGGGAGAGAAAAAGAGGCATGGATGATGCCACAGTGTGTGGCCTGACGACTGGAAGGTTGGAGCCACCTTGTCCTGGGAGACTGGTGGGGAGGGCCATGAGTTCAGCGTTAGACGTGCTAAGCTTGAGATGCCTTTTAACTGCCCAGTGGTGATGCTTGAGGGCGGCAGTGGACACATCGAGTGGGAAGCCAAGGGGGAGGCTCAGGCTGGAGATTTGTAAGAGTTATTCACTGACACCTGGTGCTCACGGCCATGAGGCTGGATGTTCAGACAAGATAGGGCACATACAGGGTGGTATGGCCATAGCCCAGGCTGGGTATTCAGATGAGCAAGAAAAAAGGTTCAAGAACTACATCCTGTGGCCCTCCAATGTTTAGAGGTTGGAGACATGAGGAAGAATTATTGAATAACACTGAGGAGTGGCTGCAAGTGGAGGAGAAAAACCTCCAATGAGCAGCACTGACCCTGGTACACGGCTGGAATGCAAATGGGCAAAATTCATTAATATTTGAAATAATTTAAATAAACTAATAAATGTGGGTCTCCAGCCTAGGTCTTTTGACTCATGTCAAGGACTATTTATCTGTACAACACCTTTTCTGTGGTTAGAATTGGGGGAGGGGCTTGGCATACACAGTGAATGAAAGACTATCTTTGCCCGTAGGAACTGACATGAGGAGCTGACACAAGAAAACTATGCACTAACATCCTTCAACAAAAATGCAAGAACCCTTTACAAATTTTTAGCAAATTAAATCCAGCAATATATAAAAAGGACACTGTATCTTGACCAAGGGGTACTTTCCATAAAAAAAAAAACCAAGGTTGGTTCAATACCCATAAATCCATCAATGCAATTTACTACATTAATAGAATAAAGAAGAAAAACCATATGATGTTCTTAATAGAAACATGAAAAGCATAGATAAAATTCAACTCTCATTCATGATAAAAAAAAATAATTCCCAGCAACTGGGAATAGAAGGGAACTTCCTCAAGTTGATGAAACCTTCGAGGGAAAAAAATTATGGCATAATTCATGGTAAAACAATAAATGTTTTCTACCTAAAGACCTGAAAAGGCAAGGATGTCTATGCTCACCTCTTTTAGTCAACATTTTTAAAGGTCCTAGTCATTACAATAAAGAAAAATAAGAGAAAGAGAGGAAGAAAAACGAAAGGAGCATAAAGATTAGAAAGAAGTAAAGTAATTTTTATTCACAGATAACATGATTATGTACATGAGAAATCCAAAGGACTTTAACTAGAACTAATAAGTGAATTGTGAAAGGTCACTGGATACAATACACCCTCCAAATAATTGTATTTTTGAATGTTAGCAACCAATAATTGGAAAATGACATTTAAAAATACTATTCATAATGGCATCAAAAACGTCAAATACCTAGAAATAAACTTGACAAAAGATACGCAAAACAACTATACTTAAAACTACCAAACATTGCTGAGATAAATTAAAGGCAACCTAAATAAACGGAAAGATGTACAATGTTCATGGATTGGAAGTTTCCATATTATAAAAATGTCAAGTCTTCTGAAACTGAATTATAGATTCAGTACAAAACAAATAAAAATTCCAACAAGCTGCTTTTATAGATATGGACAAGCTGATTATAAACTTACATGGAAATGAAAATACATAGATTAGCCAAGACAATAATAATAAGACATATTACCTGATTTCAAGAAATACTATAAAACTATAATAATGACTATAACATAATATTGGAACCAGGATAGACAAATATATCAACAGAACAAAATACAGAGTCCAAGAATAGAATCACACATATATGATAATTGATCTGCAATAAAGGCAACATACCAATTTTATGGGGAAGGAAAGTCTGTTTCAATAAAGACACTGAAACAACTGCATAGACATATTGAAAAGTGAACCTTGACCTCTACCTCATACCACACACAAAACTGAGATGGATTATAGATTGAAATATTAAAGCTAAAACCACAAAGTTTCTAGAAGGAAACATGAAAAAATCTTTGCAACCTTGGATGAGGCAAGGATTTTTTAGGGTACAAAAGGTACCAACCAGGGACTTCCCTGGTGGTCCGATGGGTAAGACTCCACGCTCCCAATGCAGGGGGCCCAGGTTCGACCCCTGGTCGGGGAACTAGATCCCACATGCCACAACTAAGAAGTCCTCAGGCCGCAACTAAAAGATCCCACATGCCACAACTAAGACCCGGCGCAGCTAAAAAAAATAAAAATAAAAAATAAAAGTACCCATTATGAAAGAAAAAAATAAATTGGATAATAAAAATTTTAAAAATTCTGCTCATCATGAAAGTGAAAAGGCAAGCCACACATATTCCACCAAAGTGGATATATCCTAAATGTCCATCAACAAGAGCATGAATCAAAATTTGTGGCATATTGACTCAACAGAATAGTCCACAGTAATGAAAGGAACAAATGTATAACATCATGGGAATGACCCCAATATAATGCTGAGTGAAAGAAACAGACGCAAAGAAGTTCACACTATATAGTACTATTCAAAAACAGGTAGAACTAATCAATGTTGACAGAAATCAGAATAGTGGCCACTTTTTGGGGGGATTGGTGATTTCTGGGGGTTGGTAATATCCTGTGTTTACATCTGGGTAGTATTAAATTGTCTACTTTGAGGGGCTTCCCTGGTGGTCCAGTGGTTAAGACTCCGTGCTCCCAATGAAGGGGGCATGGGTTCAATCCCTGGTTGAGGAAGTTCTGCATGCTGCACGGCGTGGCCAAAATAAATAAATAAAAAAATCGTCTGCTCTGAAAACATTCATCAAGCTGTGCATTTACAACTTGTGCCCTTTTCTTTATGTTACATTTCAAAGAAAATATTTTTTAAAAGACAAGTAAGAATATAGACGATTCGAACAACACAACTGACAAACTCATCCTAATGGATACATACAAAATACAGTCGCAGAAGACATATTCTCTTCAAGCATGCGCAGAATTTTTTTTTTTTAATTGACCGTATTCTAGGCCAAGGATATAGCCTGTGGGACCTAATTCCAGCCTGGTGCCTTTTTTGTATGGCCTGCAAACTTAAGAATGGTTTTTACTTTTTTCAAATGGTTGGAAAAAAATATTTTGTGACATGACATTATATGAAACTCAAAATCAGTCCAAAATACAGTCTTACTGGAACATGGCCACTCTCTTCACCTGTGTCTGCTTTCACACAGCAAAGGCAGAGCCGAGTAGTTGTGACAGACACTGCATGGGCAACAAACCCTAAAATGTTTACTACCCGGTCCTTTAAAGAAAAAGTTAGCTGGGCCCTGTTCTAGGTCACAGAGCAAGTCTCAAAAAATGTCAAGGGGTTGAACTCATATGATCCGTATTTTGTGCCCAAAAGAGCTATTAGTTAAAAATCCACAGCAAAAGGAAAAACAGAGCAAATCTCTATGTTCAGAAATGAAGAAATACTTCTAAATAACTCAGGGGTCAACAAAAATACTGAAATGAATATTTTAAAATATGTTAAGCTAAATAATAATGAAAATAGTGGATATTATAACTTACATGTTGAAACAGTACTCAGAGAAAATGTGTAGGATTAAATGCTTGTATTAGAAAGAATAAAGGCTGCAACTGAATGAGACAGGCATTCATCTCAAGAAATATTGGAAAGCCAAAAGAATAAAATAAACTTGAAGAGTAAAGGGAAAGAAAAAAAGGCAAAACTAGGCATTAATGAAATAGAAACACAATAGAGAGAATAACCAAGATCAAAAGTTGGTTCTTTGAAAAAAGTCTAATACAATTAATTGATAGGTCTTCGGCAAGATGAATCAAGAAAAGAAGAAAGTACAAATAAAGAATATTAAAAATAAAAGGGGGACATGACCACAGATGCTTAGAAAATGTGTACAGTTTTTTATGCCTATTCATTTGGAAATTTAGACGAAATTGCTAAATTTCCAGTAACATACAACTTAGCTAATACAGATACAAGATGATATATAAAAACCATAATTCTATAAGCTTTAAAATAATTGAATCACAGTGAAAAAAAACTATTTTAAAGAGGAAAAGCCATCCCAGATAGCTTTACTGGCAAATTCTACAAAACCTTTAAAGAACAAATTATTATTTTAGAGACAATTCCAGTGTATAGAAAAAGGGAAACCAAACCCATTCATTTTATTAGGCTAGTGTAATCTTAATAACAAAATCAGGAGCCAATCTCACTCATGAACATGCATGCAAAAATCCCAGCAAAATTCTAGCAAACCAATTCAATAATGTGCAAAAAATAATAAAACATCATGACCAAGTTGAGTACATCCCAGGAATATGTGTGGGTTTTCATTAAAAATCAATCTATATACTTAACTACATTAGTAGTAGAAATGAGAAAAGTCAGAGGATCACCTCAACAGATGTTGAAAACAGTGTTTCATAAAATTCAAAATTCATTTATGATAAAAAAAAATTCTTAGCCATCTTGGAGTAGACGGGAACTTCCTTAATCTGTTAAAGAATATCTACTAAACCCTACAGAAACCACTAAACTTAAGGGTTAAACATTAAAAGCTTTATGTATGTATGAGACAAGAATGTCCCCTTGATCACATCTATCAACATCTGTGCTGGAGATCCTTACCAATACAATAATGCAAGAAATAGAAATAGGAGATTATGAATTAGAAATGAAGAAGCAAAACGGTCATTGTTTCAGAAGACATGATTATATTCACAGAATCTCCAGAAGAATCTACAGAAAATGCTCCGAATTCATAAGAGGGTTTACCGAGGTCAATGGACACAGCATAAACAGAAAAATCCTACTGCATTTCTATCTACCAGCAACCAATGGTTAGAAAATGAAATGAAGAGATACTATTTACAACTGCATAAAAATATGAAGTCCAGAGGAATAGATCTAACAAGGAAAGTATACAGAAATCTTTAAAACTTCACTGAGAGACGTTCCAGTGGTCTAAATATAATACATGGAAGGATGTATCCGTTCATGGACTAGAAAACTCAGCATTTGTTATTTCCCATCCCAGACCGATCTGTGGATTCAGCACACAGTATCTGATGAGCTGCTTCTAAAATGTATATGGGAATCAGAGAGGCCAGGAAAAGCTAAGACATTCTTGAGGAAGAACAAGGTAGGGGCTGGCCTCATTTTATAGCAAGTGACACCATAAGCTGTAGGAAGCAAGACAGTGTGACAGAGGCCCACTGGACCCAGTGGAGCTGAGTGGAGGGGCCTACATGCAGGAAGATTGTTGAAAAGTCATCTCCCATGCTCACTGGGACATACTGCCATGTGAGGGTGGGATACTGACTTATAAGATATGGTATGTCCTTGGAACCAGGGACCGATACATGGTGGCCTTTCTTCTATAACCAGAACACTCACATCTAGGTATAGCGGGGGAAGGAGAGTGCCTCTCCCTTTACTCCTCCTGACCCACATGTAAGTTTTTTCTTTTGCTCCTACAATGCTGGTCTCTGATGTTAGTTTTCAGTATGGAAGGGAGCAGCAACCCTACCAGAAGAAGGCACTGTGGTTCCCCTCAACTGGAAGGGGAAACTGCCCCTGGTTATCAGGCTCCCCAGATCACTGGACAGCAAGGTGGTACAGGGAGTTCTGGGGTGGCCTGGGTGAGTGGCTCTGCTACACAATGGGGATGGGGAAAAGGGAATCTCCTGGGCACCCCCTCCTGCTCCCATGCTCAATGGGAAATTTAATGGAAGACTACATCAAGTATTAGGCCTAATCATAACCTCAATTCATCACTTCGTCCTTGTTGAGCACGTATATTCACAACCAACTAAAGCTTCTGCATGATGACCAAATCCTGGAGATTAATAAGATTTTCCAAGACTGCTGACAAACTAGATTTCCTTTCCAGCTGCAAATTAGGAGATGCATGTGGAGCCCCTCTCATGTGCTCCGTGTTGAAAGGAAGAACAGCCGTGAGAGGAAGCACAAAGCTAGAAAGTACAGCCCCAATGATTTTCTCCTCATCAGGCCCGGGTCCAGTCCAAGGCACTTTCACAGCCAGGTTCTCTTGGCCAGATCCCGTGAAAGCAGAGAAGACTCGCATCTGCAGAGAAGTTCCTGCTGCAACACTGTGCAGCCTAACAGCACAGGGATGCACCCAGCTGCTGGAGCAAGGACAAGGGAGAATCCTTGGGACACACAAAGTGATCGGAAATCTCCATTTGATTTGTGGGAATTAATCTTTCAAGGACTCAGTCGAGACATTTTGGATAATCAACAACTGAGGTCTGTTCCAGTTCCTCATGGATGACCGCTAGCTTCCAGAACTGGAACACTGCCACGAGATCCAGGCCTGCTGAGCCCCAGGCTGTGCTGGAAGCTGTAAATGCAGAGTCTGGGTGGTGTGACTTACCCAGTTTGGTCAGTTATGCCTCCCTTTTTAAAAACTAAAGGCATGGGCTTCCCTGGTGGTGCGGTGGTTGAGGGTCTGCCTGCCAATGCAGGGGACACGGGTTCGAGCCCTGGTCTGGGAGGATCCCACCTGCCGCGGAGCAACTGGGCCCGTGGGCCACTACTGCTGAGCCTGCGCGTCTGGAGCCTGTGGTCCAAACAAGAGAGGCCACGATGGTGAGAGGCCCGCGCACCGCAATGACGAGTGGCCCCCGCTCGCCGCAACTAGAGAAAGCCCTCGCACAGGGGCGAAGACCCAACACGGCCAAAAATAGATAGATAAATAAATAAGTAAAATTAAAAAAAACAAAAAAACAAAAAAACTAAAGGCATCTGTTCATAACAAAGATATGGCCACGATTTTTGTGCCCAGCTCTTTGACACTGCTTTTCTCATGTAAGAGGTGGGTGACTTAATCAAAGGTCTAGGATTCCGCACATATGCCTGTAAAGTGTACACAGTCCTTCATTAATAAGCCTCTGTACACAGCTGTGACAACAAACACTCTTCTACTCAGAAAGAGATCGACGCTACTGGGATTCAAATTCTGGACTTGGTTTGGCTACCCGGAAACCAAGTTTGCTACACTTGCACCAACCGTGGACGTATTTGGAGCCCAGGAGCAGTGTGGTCTGCCCTACTGCCCTCACAGACTGGCTGCAAGGTTCAAATGCTATATTAATAAGTGTGGTGCAAAGAGTACTGTCCTAATGAGAGGGAATGTAGAAGAATCATATACTTTTGAGATAAGGGTGAAAACTTTAAAAGAAATATAAGGTATGTTTCTGAGAAGGAGAATGTTTATTTCCAAATATTTTAATCTCTGTATATGTATAAGTATGTTCTCGAAATATCAGAAGATAATTTTTGGAAAAAATGGATAATCAGAGGACTCTCAAATTTTGCCTGAAACTTCTGAAGAGTACACAGAATCTTTCTAGGCTGAAAGGGGCAGGGAGATCAGATTTCATCTGTTTCATAGTCACGTATTTGCCTGCTTTGAGGGCTATAGAGGAATACAGAGAAATAAGTCACGGCTCTTACCCACAGGCAGTTTGCACGCAAGATAAAAATATGTATTCAAGAAGGCAAAAAAATGAAGAGAAAAAAAGAGCTTTAGGGTGAGTACATACATAACGTTCTGTAGCCAGAGAGAGTCCTCTTCTAGCTGAGAGAAGCCTCGGAAGCCTTCACATAGGAGGCGGTCATGACCGTGGGCGTCAGCAGAGACTGGTGATGGGAGGGGAGGTACACCCCAGGCAAATAGCGTAAGACGGGAAGGAAAGGGTGAGGGGGCACTGGCTCTCTTTGCTAAGGCAGCTTCCCCACCACGTACGTCAGGAGGTGTTAATCCAGCTGAGCATTCGTTGGTGTTGTGTGAAAAGACGTGCCTAAAAGGTTACAGATAAATAAAGAGCAAGGGTGTCGACAGAACCAGGCAACGGCCCGCACGCTGCTGCCGAGGGGCTTCCTGGGTAAGTCAGAGGCTGGGCACTAAAGGAGGTAAGGCAGGAGGGAAGCCTAGACTGTGGACTTGAGAAGACTGTAAAGCTCTGGAATCGGTACCTTGGGAAATGCGTGGAGCATCAGAATCACTGAGAGATACAGGAAAATACTGAAGAACAGCCGGGGGACCCAGCTGACAGCGGACTCCGTGAACGCCCAGCAGAAATAACCAGCTCGTTTTCACAACTCGTCGCTGCTGTATTTGCCCACCTGCAGCCTCTCCACCCTCTCCACCTAATGTCCTGGGAATCCAAATGCAGGCAACACAGAGCACCAGGTAAATTTTCTACGCTTATTCACGAGATGAAAAGGCCACGATGAAAGCATGCTCTTCAAGTCTGTGCATGTCGCTAGGAGATACAACCTGGTAGAGGCCACAGAGCTAACCTGGAGATGGTCTTTGCAAACTAAGTGGTCAGGAACCAAACGCAGAAGTCAGGTAGGGAAGAATGCATGTCTTTATACTCGGAGGGAAAAGCCACCTTACAAAAAGATGGGAGTAAAGCAAGGGCCTGTGAAGTGAAGAGTAATGGCAATAATGACCACAATCTCTATGAACAGAACTTTGTGAGCTGGAAAATAATGTTAGAATAAGAGGTCAGGAAGGAAAGACACGGAAGAAAAGAGCTTCTACACACGGGCGACTAGGCGTGCGGGGAGACGCCCATCCCCCCAGAGAAGCGTCTGGTTATCTACCCCGAAGCCAGAACCGCTTCATCACCGACGGGGACGGGGACCATCCCTGGAGATGTGGTCCTACAAGGCTCACATTGAGGGGCAGGCCTTCACGTCCACGAACCGAGGCACCAGGGCGGAGCAGCCCCACCACCAGGGACACCACGTGACTTGTCCCGAATCCTGCCTATGAACCAAGGAGAACAGAACCTATTTGGGGGCGTTTCATGAAAATTGCAAACAGCACAGTTTCTCACGTTTCTGACCAGATCCCCAAAGTCAACCTAAAACAACCAAAAAGTTATAATGAACAATGAGAGAATCAAGTGCCAGACTGGAAATAACGAAGGGTCAAAATGAGAGGCCAAAGGGAAAGGAGTGATTTCTGGGCGTGGTTATTCACAGGGCTGTAGGCACCAGGGATGCTGGCTGCACAGACAGGCTGACCCTCACAGGGTCATCTGTGCGTGAGTGAGGTCAGACCGGTGGTTTCTCAGGGCGCTTCTACCCCCGGTGTCTAGGATTCCAGGACCTGCCAGTTTCCCCCTCTGGGAAGCTCATGATCCCACGATATGAACTTCTGAACTGAGAGAGTGTGTTCTGGCCCTGCATTTGTGCCTGAGATGCCAAAGTGGGTGACAGATACATCGGTTAAAAAATTGCATTCAAGTATAACAACTTTTCCGTTGGAAAAAAAAAATATCAGTTATGTTATTTGTCAGAAAGACTGAGAAGTCCATGGACTGAAAGTTTTATAAAAAGTAAAATGTGTTAAATTCCAAGCACTTCTCATGTGCTCCATGGTCCAGGGTGGGATGTGGAGGGGGAGGCATGGCCCTGTCCTCCAGACATGCACATACGTGTGTGTGTGTGTGTGTGTGTGTGTGTGTGTATTTTATATACATTTTACTTCTTTTAGTGTTTGCCCTTGAGTTTGACATATACATTTATAATTAATCCAAGTCCTCTTTCAAATAACACTTACTGCTTCACAGGTAGTGCAAGTACCATATAACAGAATATTTCTAATTCTTCCCTCCCATCCTTATAACCCTGCTGTCATTCATTACTTATCCATAAGTTATAATCACTGAATGCACTGTTGCTATTATTGTTTGGAAAAAACTGTTATTTGTTAGATCAATTAAGAATAAGAAAATAAAAGATTTCAGTTTACCTTCATTTATTCCTTCTCTAAAGCTCTTCCTTTTTAAAGTAGATCTGTGTTTCTGATCTGTGACGTTTTCTCTCTTTTTGCTGAATTTATTGTAATATTTCTTGCAAGGCAGGTCTACTGGCTACAAATTTCCTAATTTTTGTTTGAGAAAGTCTTCATTTCTTCTTTCACTTTTGAAGAATACAGAATTCCATGCTGGTGGTTTTTTCTTTCAACACTTGAAATATTTTACTTCACTTGCTTCTAACTTGAATGCTTTCTGGCTAGAAGTCCAATGTAATACCTATCCTTGAACCTCTATAGTTGTTATTTTTTTTCCTCTGGCTTCTTTTAAGATTTTCCCATTGTTTTTGATTTTTGGTAGTGTCTGTTTGGGCTGCTTTAACAGAGTACTATAGACTGGCTGGTTTATAAACAACAGAAATTTATTTCTCACAGTTCTGGAGGCTGGAAAGTCCCAGAACAAGACGTCGGAAGATGGCTGGTTCATGGACGGCTGTCTTCTCTCTGTGTTCTCACAAGCAGTAAGGGGTAAGGGAGCTCTCTGGGGCCTCTTTTATAAGGTCACCAATCCCACTCCTGAGGGCCCCACCCTTATGACCTAATCACCTCTCTACCCCTACCCCTAAATACCATCACACTGACGGTTAGATTTCAAAATATGAATTCTGGGGGGTGGGGGGACACAAACATTCAGTCTGCAATGTGCAGTTTGAATGTGATATGTCTAGGTGTAGATACTTTGGTATTATCCTCCTGGGTGTTGTCTACGCTTCTGGGATCTGTGGTTTGGTATCTGTCATCAACTTGGAAATTTTTCACATATTATAATTATATATTAAAATATATGTTATATAAAAATATCTTTAAGTTATAATTTCAAATATTTCTTCTGTTCCTTTCTCTTTCTTTTCCTTCTAGTATTCCCATTAGGGGTATATAACACTTTATAATTATCCCACAGGTCTTGAACGCTCTGTTCAGTTTTATCATTTTTTTCCCTTTGCATTTCAGTTTTGATATTTCTATTGACATGTCTTCAAGCTCACAGTTCCTTTCCTCACCTGTCCAGTTTATTGGTGAACCCATCAAAGGCATTCTTCTTTTCTGCTACAGTGTTTTTGATTTCTAGGATTTCCTTTTAATTCTTTCTTGGAGTTTGCATCTCTCTGCTTCCATGACTCAACTCTTCTTGCATGTTGTCCATTTTTTCTATTAGAGCCTTTAGCATATTAATCACAGTTCCTTTAAATTCCTGATTTGATCATTTCAAAATGTTTGCCATATCTGAGTCTGATTTTGATGCTTGCTCTGCCTCTTCAAACTGTGGGGTTTTTTTTGCCTTTTAGTATGCCTTGTAATTTTTTGGTTGAAAGCTGGACATGATATACCAGGTAAAAGGAACTGAAGTAAATAGGCCTTTAGTGTAAGGCTTTATGTTTGTCTGGCTGGGAGTTAGGCTGTGTTTATGGTTTGCTGAAATTGTAGATGAAGGTGTCAGAGGCTAAAGCTTCCTTGGATGCCTCTGTTTTTGACTCCCCTGTTGTGTCTGGGTTTCTCTAGAGACTTCATGGATAAGGTCTCAGATGTGCAGCTCTTTTGGTTGTTTCCTGTTACTATACAAAAGTCTGGCTGATGCCATGGTGAGGTGCGGGGGAGAAGTGCTCCACGGACCTGTCATGAGGTCCCTAACCCTAACCCTAAAAAGCAGTCCCGTAATCAGTGAGATGGAGCTGCGATAAAAGAATTCATGAAGAAAACTAGACAACAAAAAACCCAACTACAATAAACAACAAACCAATGAACTTCAAGTACAGCACAGAAAGTACGCCTCTTGTTCTGGGGCGGTGGGCCTGTGTCCTGCTTATGGAGGAGTTCTCTACACTCCTGACACCCCAGCCTGCCTTGCCCAGCTTTGGCCGAGGGTGCGTGCAGCCGCGTGCAGGAGATTTGAAAGGCACATGCGTGTCTGCCGAGGGGTCAGAGAGCGGGCATTGTGGGCCCGAAGGCCCTTCCTGCTGAGGTCACTTGGGGCAGAGGATGAGAACTGTCCTACTTTCTGACACAAAGCGGGCTCTTCCACTGGCCACTCAGGACACATTTACACAGGCTGGCTCTGGCCAAAGGAGGAGGATAAGGCAAAAGCAGGAAGATGTATTATCAAAGACCAACTGAATAAAAGGGAAAACAATGGCAACTTTTGAAGAAAATCAATTGAGAAGGAATTCTTAATAGCCAAATTGTTGTGAAAGATAAAACAGGAGCTATGAGTTAATAATAGGCTATAGATTTTTTTCCATCTGTACTGAGGCTTATCTTATAAATAAATGTTCCTTATTATTCTTTGGCAACTGTTTGTGGGTGACTCAGATAGTCTTTCAAAACTGGACAAAAGGAATAATATAGATCTCTTGTATCCAGGGAATTCCTCAAATTAGGAGTGGCCATGAATTAGAGAAGAAATTTGATTTTGATACAACATCTGCAAATGACAGCTGCCTTTTCACAAAGTTCCCAGTGTCATTCCTCTACTTTAAAAACTTCCAATAACGATAATAATAAATTACCAAAACAGAACATATTGCAGTAATCCACTTAAAAACATATTTAGTGGATTCTGGTTATTCAGTATTCTCAGTTATCTTTTCAAAATGAATGATTCTTTACATATTCAAAAACTAACAACTTACTTTCCCTGAGAATGTCCCAAAGTATTTTAAAATGTATGACTTAATCTCAAAAAGGTTATTTGGTTGGGGTCGAGATAAATAAGAAAATTGCACATTTGAAATAAGAGGAAATTTACATAACCATGTTGCAGTCAAACACATTCCCTTTATAATAAAGCCACGCTAGGAAAAGATTTCCTTCCAACACAGGTGCCAACACTGGCTCCTCTTGGCCTCACATGTGCAGATGCTCTTGTGGCTTCTGGTGCATCAGCCCTAACTAGCATTTTGAGCACTTACTCCAGGGGAAGGTCCTGGGCTAGGTGTCATTCTGGAGAGACACACACGCACACACATGCACACACACACACACACCAGCTGCTGAGCCTGCAAGGGAGTCAGAAACTACCTCAACGGCAGCTTCAGGGCAACTTAGGGAAAGGATGGGCATCTAGGGACACGAGGACCCAAGGAGGGCCCGTCCTCTTTAAGGGGTGCTTAGAATCCCCGGAAGGACTGTAGACACCCTGGTCCCCAACCTGAACGTTACACCTGAGGAAGTTAAGGTCCAAAGACATTAAGAGACTTGCCCAAGACACCCCCCACTGTGGCAGCACAGGAACTGGAACTTTGGGGTCCCCAGCTCCTATCCTATTACTCTCTCCTGCCTGTGCTTCTTAGAAAGGACTGAATCATCACCTGTTTTCCTCCCAGGCTCATAACTGCCATGGCCAAGTAAGGAGAGTCTAGATGATGTTAACATGTTTTTCGTTTACAAAATGGACACTGGATGGGGTGACAAAGAGGACCCTTTCCCACAGCTTCCTCTTGTCTTAACTGCTCCCGGTCAAGGCTGCTTCCGCTCATCTACCCTTTGGTCAGATAATCACCAGCCAGTCCACTCATGTGCCTGGAGAGAAACATGACAAAAATGCTAAAACGCACCTTCACAAATTCATACAAGCCAATGTGCTGAGTACCCCTACTGTTTCCAATTACTGGAAGAAGGAGAGTAACACGGGTACCTCCTACAGTTTGGAGGCTTTATGAATCACTTTTCTGCAGGACAAATTGGGCGTTTTAACAAAACCTGTAAATCACTCACATTCTGCCCCATGTGTACGTCTTCTCTGACTGCTGACTCAGTAATACAAGTAGGAAAAACCACAAGTCTGACAACAGCATGTTTCTTTTCCGTGACCAAAGGCTACGGTGTCCACATTTATGGAGACAGACTTATCTTGAAAGTAACCTAACAATGATATTACGTTGCTCAGCACACTGATTTTTTTAAAATGTGTCTTTTAAAAAGTTCAATGAAAAGCTCAAGAAGGGAGCAGACCCTCTCAGATGCCCGCCTGACACGAGCACAGCCGTGGTCCTTCGACATACCGTTTTGCAAAGGCTGTATTATGAAGAGGAGGCAGATTCTGCCAGGCACATAATTTGTATATTTAAGGGAGGTGTATGGATGAAAAAGCGAAATATGTTAAATTTCAAAGGCCTTGGAAGCAGTGCTGTGTGTGAGCTTGTATTACAAACAGCCTCACATTATTACACAGGCTATTAACGAGGCCCAGTGAATGAAAGTACAATTTGAATATGCATGACTCTATCCAGTGAGCAGGACTTTTGTGTACTGATGAGGTTTGTTTTTTTTTTTCCCTCCTAAAGAAGGATTAAAATTATTCTTAGAGAAGTATGGCTACCCAGAGGCTGGTAAAGTGTACTCAGACCACAAAGTCACACCACGTTCAGATAAAAGATACAGGTCCTCCACGGACAGCTCTGATGCTACCTATCATTTTGGAAACTCGTGCACAGCCTGCCCTCCCGAGAAGGAGCTTCCTCAACTTCAAGCGGCTGCGTCATGACAATTTCTAAGCAAAAATACTGATTTTGGTGGCCATCCCTAAAAGTAGGCAAGGTTAAATAAACCTTTCAAGTGCAAAGCCTTCCCTTCCGTGGTAAGGCGCTCCGGTTAAAATACTGGGGAATGGGTAAATTATTGCACCAAATGGCTGAGAATTAATCTCTGCTGACTAGCTGTAATCTAACGAGGCGTCTGTGTCCCCGGGAGCCCGCAGCGCGTCCCTGGCGGTATGTGCAGTGTGTCGAGTCTGCGTGGCACCCTTTGTCCCCGCTCCCAGGCGGCCTTTCCCCTCATTGTCCGTAATATCCTCATGCATCTGGGACGCGTGGAATGCATTCATACTAACAGACTTACCATTGTTTTCTCTCCGAAGCTTTGTTGAGCAAAGGCTGCATCGTGGTTACTGATAATTATATTGCTTAATTAATCAAGACAAAAAAAATTTGCAAATCATTGCCTGGTTGCCAAGCAGGGAGATAAAAAATGACAACAATACAAGCTGAAGCAATATAACAAAAGTAACAGCTATCTGATCAGAAATTCTTATATAATGAAGCTATTAATGCTAAATCGGTTAATGTTAACATTGCTCCAGGTGTCTCTACTTAGATGCGAACAAAAAGGCTAACATTATGGATATAAAAGGCCAAATGTTGCCATGGATTCTGTAACCTGATAGAGAGGACAGCCTTTTCATTTGATTAGGGAATGCAATTTAAATACCAGGGACCGAAGCCAAACAAACAGACTTTCCCTCCACAAGCCTCTCGCATTCACCCTGGGGTCAGTGGTTGGTGAGCAAAAGGTCAGCCACACTTGCCCTGGAAATGTCTGGATTAATTTTATTACATTGTAATGGTTTGTCCTTTAAATGTGGGGATAACACTAAATTTCCAGTTGGCCATTATTCTCTTCTTCCCTTTAGGCTTTTTGAATTGAAGTATTAAGAAAACGATTTGCTCGATTCATCTTGTCAGAATTTATGGCCAAATTTATAAAACTTACACAGTTTTTTAAAGAAACTTGTTTTCATGCATTATAATACCTTTTCAAAAATCACTTTGACACTACGAAGTGAACTCAAATACCTTTTATGTTCTTAATTTACTATAAAAATAAAAGTGACATTTTTAGGACATTAAATGACATTTTAGAGGGCCGTGTTGAAAATGAACTAATAAAGCCAGTTAATCCATACTAAATATTAAAGAAACACATTCTCCAGTTTTGAAAGCTACAGGATACTAAATTTATTGGTTGTCTAATATTAAAATTTTCAGTTTAATTTTTTAAATTAATGTCCTTCATGGACACACGCAAATGTTATTAGCACTAAGAGCCATTTTCTTATACAAACGTGAACACTTCGCACGCACAGAGACTTGAACCAAAGATAGCACAAATATTTAACATGAAGCACTTCGGCATCTTTGCTCCCTGAGTAGAAAAGAGGGTTCCCTTTATGTCAGGCTTCTCACCAGCCAGAGTAGGGGCTTTTCTGAGTTCAGGAGTCGACTCGCGCTGTCATTATTTATTCTATTTTCATGGTAGTAACAATAACAAAAAATAATAATAGCAATAATAATAATAATTATTATTATTAACACTTAAGGAGCTTTTCCTCTGGACCAGGCACTGTTTGAAGCACCTTCCATTTCTTAGCTCATTTAATCCTCACAACTTGAACACTTTAGATTAGGTTATAAATCCCAGGAAATCTTTGCCTACTATCTTTAAAGCTTAAAAATAGAGAGTATTTAGAACAGTAACTTTTAGCTCCTGCAGGAGGACAATTTGGAATGGAAATGAAGGTTGTATTTAATATCAAGCTGAAACACACAAAGTCATTTTCTTGAGAAGGAGAGACTTAATACACTAAATGTCTAATTAAAAAACTAAAAAAAAAAAAACCAAAAAACTCGCCTTGTATTAATAGTTGCAAATAAAATCAAGTCATTGTATCA
Source organism: Eschrichtius robustus (assembly GCF_028021215.1). NCBI lineage: Eukaryota > Metazoa > Chordata > Mammalia > Artiodactyla > Eschrichtiidae > Eschrichtius > Eschrichtius robustus. Next base: position 48,307,153 of record NC_090839.1, on the reverse strand, counting down.
AGCACTGTTAAACCACCACTAAAGGCAGGGCAAAGACAGAAACGGAAGCCAATCCAGGTTCCGGCACTCAGGCCCTGGATGGTTCCGGCTGTTCCCGTGATCGATGCCAATGGACCCGGCTGAACTGACGGGTGGCAAGGCACGTCCATCGTTAGAAGCCCCGACATGGGCCAAGCCACGGAGGCCCAGCTCTTCAGGACTTTTCCGCGATCCTTCAGGACTGACCCCCGTTAGCAGCAGCAGAGGCAAGGCTGGATCCCGTACCCACAGCTACCCACAAAATGCTAGATGTGACAAGGGGCTCATTCAACTCTTACTGTTATCAATCAACATGCCCCAAGTTCTAAATGACAATTTCTTTAAATGATAAAATCTTAAAAATTAAAAACATTTAAAAAACCATACGTGTCTTTGCATTATAATTTTCAGAGTCTCAGTAATAAAATACAGAATTCTGTGCTCCTGATGAAAGATTCTTTGAAAATCCCAATTCATATGTAATTCCTATTTAGCATGTGTAATTCACATACGTGTAAAGTGGCCCCTTTAGCATACTGGTATGGCTGTTTTTCAGTAACAGTGAATCATATGGCAAACGCTTGTACGAGCCAGAAGAATAACGCGGTGAAAACATACCTCGGGTTTCTTCGTTATCGCGATAAAGAACATGTGATTCTTCATGGGGTAGATGATGATTGAAACGTCTCCGAAGGCGGTGGGGATGATCCCCCTGCGGTAGTCCCGGGAGTGTTCAGACCAGATGATGTGGACCTCGTCATTCCCCAAGTGACGGAGCTGCAACGGCAAATTGGCTCCTTATTAATCAGAGCGATAACAGCACTTTAGGAGGGGTCGTGGCTTACAAATTGAATTATTATACTCAGAGGCAAAAATAATTCACCACCAAAAAAGGCTACAACACCGATGCCTTCTGTGGGGATTTTAAAAAAGCACAAGTACACGAAAAAAACACAGCTCGCCCTTCTATGAAACACATTGGAAACAAGAGAGAGAGGCACGTAAGCATCGCAGGTACAAGACCTTTTCCAGGATTTGTTAAAAATTTAATTTTACTCCTGCAGCAAAGCCTTGCGCAGTATGTGGCTGAGCAGTTTCTACGCAGTGGACGGCGTGAGACTTTTATTCCGTATTACAGTAGAGCTTCACTAGGCTCTGAATTCAATGGTTATTAAGAAAAACAGAAGATGAGTGTAAGAGAACAGAAGCCATTATAACACAATCCTTACCAAATGCATAAAAACGAGATTTATGACAAACCTTTAAGTATGTATAACACTACCCTTGTCTAAGAAACTAATGTGTTACTTAAATTTCATAAGAGACTAATACCAAGCACTAGTACGTAGCATTTGAAGAGTGCCTGACTGTAGAGAAAGTCTGTTCACACATACATTTTGTTCAGTCTTTCCACTAACTCTCTGAGGTAGGCCACGTTATCTTTATGTTGTCTGACGAGGAGGGGAGGGGGCTCGGAAAGGCGGGGCACGCCCCTGCCACGGTGTAGGAGCAGCGTGGGGCAGGGCGGCCTGGGAGCTGGCTGGGGCTTCTGAGCCACCTGGCCTCCACGGCCCATGGCCATCGAAGCTGCAGCCAGGACAACTGCCCTGTCACAGCTCAACTCCCCCAGCCCTCTCGTGTATCACTTTATACACAAGAGGCCACGTGGTCCAAAAACAAGCCTGAGACTCCTGGCCTCTCTGAGGAGGGCTTCCCATGCCTCCAAGGAAGGGAACCTGTGAGCATCCCTCAGGGCCCAGCTCGGTCCGATGCAAGAACACCCTCGACAAAGCTCCTGCACAGTGACTGCGCGTCCCGGGCTGGACAAAGTGCAGGTGAGGCGCGTCCCGGGCTGGACAAAGTGCAGGTGCGGTCATCTGGGCAGGCCTGGCGGTGTGACTCAAGCAAACTCGATTATAAAGGTTAAAATGCTGGCTGAAACTGAAGTCCTAAACCCACAAAGGCTGACTGGTGAAGGCCCTTGGATGCCTCCTAAGGATGTGAGGTCCCGGCCCTGCACACGCTGCAGAAGGAGGCCATCAACCACCATGACAAAGTGTGTCTTGCTTCCTAGCTTATTTAACAGGTGAACCCTAAAAGTGACTGAATTCGGAGGCACTTTAGTAAAGCAGAGATGTTATGTCAAAGCTAATGCTTTGGTTTTGTCTTAAAGTATAAAAAAGAATGCTCTGAAGTACTGTGTATTTAAAACACTTTAATATAAATACAATTTCTTTATAGACTCTCTGACCACAAAGGGAAAACCTGAGATCACCCCAAAAGGTCTCCTTTCTGTTCACAAGGTCACAAAGGAGGCTGGTTTGCTGCAATGCCTGCTTCTCCCTCCCTCCGTCACACCTCTGGGGACCACTGTACCTCTGCACCTACGGTGAGGCGCGAGCTCAGGTGGCTCCTAGGTGAGGCGCTCTATTCAGCTGAGTCTGAACCTGGGCTCTGGGACACATGCCACTGCTGGCGTTGAGCACGAGGCACGACAGTGCAGAAAAATTCAACGGCGTCTACAACTTTCTAAATGCAAAATCACCCAGTACGTGTCTTTTTCCTTCTCCTCCTCTCTTATATATAAAGACTAAAAGGGTAGCAGGCAAAAGGTGTACCAACCCGTTACATAAATAGTTAAAAAAGAAGACCCCGGATTTTCACAGTAACACTAGGCATCTGTCTCTCTCTTTCTCTATTTCCATTTTTCTTTCTTTTTCCTTTTCAATAAAGCATGCAAGGAGTTCACAACGCACTCCTGAAATTCAATCCTTTTGGAGTCAAACACGTGGTAGCAGCTCACCGGCAGCACAATAAAGGCATGTTTTTGAGAGAAATAGGAGTAGTTTCAGAAGGAAACTTTGGAAGGAATTTAGAGCAGCAGAAGGGGACTGTGAGAGCCGGGGCTGCCCCGGGGTGCACACCCACCCTCCTCGCCCCGCAGAGAGAGCCAGCCTTCTGGGTAGTTTTGTGCCCCTTGATGCAGGGCTGGCATGAACTTCTGAATGGGACCAACACACCTAAGGAAAAGCCTTCCTGTGTGGCCGTCCCGCCACAGGCCAGCACCCCAGAACGTGGGACAGCTCCCCGGCCAGCCGTGTAAGGTGCAAGGCATTAGCTCTGAGGTAATACGGTGACTACTGAAATTTTGCAGTTACCCTCCCTTTTCTAAATTAGGTAACTCGATTACATAACCCAATGAAGTCTCTCTTAATTCTGTCTGCAACTATATCCTCAGGACTGGGGCAAGGGAGGACGTTATCACAGGAACGGGCCCACCCTCCCAGCGTGGCGATTCTGCAGGTGGTGATAACACGAGATTAATCATCTGAAGGCTGCTTTCAGGGTCACGTGCCTCAGACCTCCGCACGTGTCAGTTTAATTAGGCAACGCACAGAACTAAGAGCTGAGGCCACGGGACCGGTCGTTGATACATCCGGAGCAAAGATCAAGGACACACCCTCTTCTGCCCACGACAAGAACACAGGCAGGTAAAACAAGTAAGATCAACCCGGCCAAATTGTCAACCACGTCAGAACATACGGAAATACTCTGGAAGCTTCCAAGTATCGCTCGATTTAAAGGGGGTTTCATTACGGAGACGTTGTTTTGTGAGTTTTGGAGAATTCTGACGACAGGCCCTCAAGTGAGAAACCCGTGCACACAAGTCACGTTGACCAGAGTCGTGTGTCATCTGGACGGAGCCGTCCTTCACGCCAGCTACTACTTCAAACACACAAGAGGCTTGGAACAAGCGCTCAGGGCTTAAGCCTTAAGAAATCAGCTCGTGTGCTGCCACTTCTCATCCTGACAGAGTTTTGCAGTCCCTCTGCCCGGGCCTTTCTGCCCGCCGCTGCCAGGCGGCGCGCACTGTGACACTGGCCCTGGGACACACCTAATGGGCTGACCTCCTTTCCCGACTAATTGCATTACGGCGCCAGCTGGCTCCAGAAGGAGTCGTCTGTGTGATTGAAGAATTCCTGCTCCTCAGTGGGCCCGGCTGCTACTTTTAACTAAGTAACAGGCAGGCCTGACATCCCCATTGTTCAGCTGACAGTGTGCCCATCCTAAAATCTAAGTTTTATTTGTAAATTAACCAAGAAACTTCCTGCCAGAACAGTGCTGCCTGCAGTCTGATAATGTGGGCCTTTCATCCCATCCACTCGCACTGTATCACTGCCAACTTGTTTTTTATGTGGCTGGGCAGCCTGAGGCTATAAAAGCCTTGTAAGACATAAGTGCAATTATAGTCCTGGAGTCAAATGAATTGGACAAATCCAATAGCACAGCTCTGTCCCCACTCTGCAAACCCCTACAGCAGTTAGATTAGCTGTGAAAAATCTAATCTAGCTGGAGCTAACAAATTTCTGCAGTGAAGGATCAAGAGTTCAGTATGGGGTTGCAACCAGATTGCAGGGATGAAAAAGTGCCCCATGATGGGGGCAGGGGAGAGCATGCATCACTTTAGAATTTTGCAGCTCATTTTTAAGCTGTTAGGGACAATTTAGTCACAATAAGTCAAGGAACTGTGGGGCTGCTTTTCCTGTGACTGATTTTTAGTTGAGCTGTGAGACATCCTGACAGAGAGAGTTTGTCACTGATGATGCTAAATCTTGGAGCTGCAAAAGGTATCAGCTGCAGTTTGATTATTACAGTAGGGAACTTACAACCCGGCCAAGCCCCGAAAAAGTATTCATAACATGGTGTTTTATCAAGAAAACACTGTCTTTTCTCAAAAAAAAAAAAAAAAAAAGACAATCCTACTTAGGAAATAATTTTTAAAAGTGTTTAAAATATAAAGCTGTCTTTTAACAAAATAGTTTTCAGTCATATGAAAATCATAGAATACGGTGACACATTTGCAGAGCAGCAGCGATTTACAAGGTACGGCCAATAAAAAGGAGGTGTGAGTCTTGCCTAGGGTCTTGGTAATCTGAGGTCGCATCCCTGCGGGCAGGGTCCCCTTCACTAAGAACACTGCCGCCACCAAAACCTAAGACGTGGAGGCAGCTCCCCAGGCCCTCGGGAGCCAGCACGTGGCCACTGAGTGAAAGCCCATGGTGCTCTGCCCATCCGATACCCTTGGTCGCTGTGACAGGGATCTGCTCATGCTGTGACCCAACTTCTCAGGTCCCACTAGCACTGCTGCCCACCGTGTATGTGGTCCAGACGTCCGTGGCTGCAGTGATGAAAGAGCAAAACCGCGGAGGAGAGAAATGAGGCAGGTGCAGTGAGGCCCTCTGGCCAGTATCAATCACCTGCCTAACGGGCCAGGAGGAAAGAGTCCATCAGACCGGTCAGCAACAACGGGGGCTGCCGGGCAGTGATGCTACCAGCCCCACGCTCAGCCATTTCACAGGCATTGTTCACCTACTGCCCAGCAACCCTGGGACGTGGGCTGTGTTTTTAATCTCACTTAATAGATGGGAAAACTGAGGCACAGGCTGGTGAAGTACCTGGAGACACACTTGAACCCTGGCTGCAGCCACCACTCTAGGACTCCCCCCACCGCCCCCCTGCTACCACCCATCAGGCATCAGAATGGCCTGCTTTCCACCCACCAGTTACTGCCCTTGGTTCCCGGCATCCTTGCAGGAAGAGAGTGGGTGTGAGGCAGGGATTCCGGGCTCTGCCCCTCACCAGGAGGCGAGGCCCAGATGTTCTCATCTGCAAACAGAGACGTGGGTCGGATTCCTAGGCTTCCTCCCCAGAGTAAAAAGTCCTCTTCTCTTAGGATGCCCCTCACTTCCTGCAAGTCACCTGAGGTGGACATCCTGCAGGTTAGAAAGCATAGGGGGGACCCTGCAGAGCTTTCTCAGAGGTGGAGGAGGTTTCCTTTGAACTCTGGAGAAGAAGAGGTGGGGGCCCGAGAGGAGGGCAGCTAGGCAGCAGCTCACCTGCACTTGCCATTTTGACAGTCGTTTGCTAAGCTGCCCCCTGGCAGCCCTGGTTGGGGGGCGCCTGCTTTCTCTGACCCCATCAGTACAGGGTCCTTACGTCAGGTGACCTTGGCCAACCCGAGAGGCTGACAGCATCATTTTCTCTCAGTTAATAGTCATGTGAGGGAAGATCCAAAGTTAACAACATTTAAGACCCTTCCTTTTCCTAAATCTTAATCTCAGGATTTAAGACTTAAACGACTGATTGCTTTTCATGCATTTCTTTATCTAGTTTGTGCCAAGCTGGATATTTCAGACTCATGACAAGTGTAGCTTGAGGAGAGCGACCCCATGGTCGCATCCAGAGGAAACCGGTCTCCATGTACATCAGGCCATGGCCTTCACTCTGTCCCAGGGGTGCCTCACCTACAAACCAGGGCCGCCAAGCATGGTCCCCAAGGAGGCCCTTTACCTTTTTGGTGAGCGAATCATCTGAGTCTGATGGCATCCGAGTTGAAACGTGGAAAATCACTTCCACGGTCGAGGTAGCGTAGTAGGGGGCAGTCTGGCCCGTGCTGCCGTTGCGTTGAAGTCCGCCCATGAACCCGCAGTGGGTTGAGAGGTCCACCTGACACAGTCACGAGGGAAAGGAGTGGAGGTTAAACGGGAGCCATTCTTATTCACTTAGCAGGAATGCAGAGTTTTTAAAAAATCTAAGTATGTTCATTTTTATAGTTTTCTGATTATAAGCAAGTGTAATACAAAGTTAGATGACATTAAATATTAAAGAAACATTAACAATGAAAGGGCTGCAAAATCCTACCAACTTAAGAAAACCACTATCAAAAGTTTGGTGCATATTTCTCCAACTTTATCCCCTCCTATACATAAATATGTATATATGTATAGATACACACAGAGCTCCCCTATTGCTGGATTTGTGGGATTTTTCTGTTTTCTCAAACCAGAAGGAGCATTCAAAGCAGTGTTTCAGGTCAAGGGGTACAGAAGTTTCCAAACTTAACAGCCATTCTTAAACTGCCTTTCAAAAGGGTTGTTCCAATTTATACCACTGCCAAAAGTCTCTGAGTTATAATTCTTTTTCAAGCTATGTGTGAATGTTCACTTAGTCAGTGCTTAGATTCCATTTTAGTATTTTCTTTTCTTTTCTTTTTTTTTTTTTTTTTTTACTTTTCATAAACTATTATTCTTTCAGTAAAGCACCTGTGGTAACACAATTGGAAAAAGAAAAAGAAATAGAAGAATTTCTTCTGTGCTAAAGACAATCAATACATACACTGAATTAATGTTCTAATCTTTTCTTAAAACTCTAGTTAAGAAATCTACGCTTTAAAACTGTTGGTTAGGACTTCCCTGGTGGTGCAGTGGTTAAGAATCCACCTGTCAATGCAGGGGACATGGGTTCGAGTCCTGGTCCGGGAAGATCCCACATGCTGCAGAGCAACTAAGCCCGTGTGCCACAACTACTGAAGCCCGCACGCCTAGAGTCCGTGCTCCGCAACAAGAGAAGCCACGGCAATGAGAAGCCCACACACTACAACGAAGAGTAGCCCCCGCTCGCCGCAATTAGAGAAAGCCCGCGCGCAGCAACGAAGACCCAAGGCAGCCAAAAATAAAAATAAATAATTAACTAATTTAAAAAAATGTTGGTTAAATAAGAAGTATATTCTATGACAAGTAAGAAGTCATCTTATTGGTAAGGAGAACAGTTTACTGAAAGTTCAGTAACTCTTTTAGACTAAAACCGACTTGACATTTCAGAAAGTATATGGTCTTGACCTTGATGTACCCTTACCCTGTCCCCACCTCCACATCGGTCCCTTCGCTAACACTCAGCTCTCAGAGGTAAGTCTCGCTTAGGCACCCAGAGAGTTTCCCACAGCACAGATAACCAAGAAACCAAAACAAAAGTAATAAAAAGTAAGAAAATTATTTTAGAGATGCTGATTTCCATTTTAACTACTCTGAATTCTTTTAGATTCTGGGAATATGTTCTGGAGACAGATATATGTGTGTGTATGTGTGCATTTGTATAAATGTAGAGATGTCTTTTGGTCAGAGTATGATTTAGTAAAGAAAAAACAAAATTTTAAAATATCAACCATCCTGGGATCTACCTTAGGGAAACAGGTTGAGAGCTAAACCATCATGGCTACCGTCAAGTCAACTTTTTACTTCATCCAACTCTTCATTTTTCACCTATAAGTCACTGATTTCTTTTCCAACCTCCATGTAGGGACCAAAGCCATTGCTTCCCTGCCCACTGTCCTCTCTTACTACACACTGTCTATGGCTGGGAGAGCTGATCTGACTATTCAGTTCTGATGAAAAGAAAATGAAATCATATTAAGAAGAAAGTTAAGGGGAAACCAAAGTTTGTGTATAAAGTACAAAAATAACTGATAGAAGATGTCAAATTCGATATATTCTTCAACTCCAGAACTCTACCCATGCTATATTTGAATGTAAAAACATACGCAAAAATTTAGACCATCAATGACTAGTTTACATACATCCTTAAATAGCGCTGATCGATAAACACCTCCTGAATGAAATGAATTACCTCCCATCCCAGTCCGGCAACAAAGTCTTCGTACGCTCGGCTTCCTCTTTCATTGGAAAGGATCGAGCACTTGTCTTCTTGGCCGTCAGCAACGTAAAACACTGCAATTTTGTGCGTTTCACGGCTGTAAATTTTTAGATTTAAAGGAATTAGAATACTTACATACAAAATTTTGTTTGACTGCTGCCACCTATGCTTCTACTATACAGCTTACACTTGCTGAGAACTTACAAGGGGTCAGGCACTGTTCCAAGAAGGCTCAACACACGTCTCATCTATCCCTGCAGACGCCCTAATGAGACAGGTCTTATCATCACCTCTTCGTGGACACGGTGGAAAGGAGGCACAGAAAGTGACAGAAAAGCACTCGTAGCAAGCAGGACACCGGGAGCTAAGACAGGGCAGTCTGGGCTCCTGAGACCACTCTCTCAGAGGTATGATGTACGAACAGCATGTAAGAGCACACGGCTTGACAAATTCTCTCCAACTTCGGTAAAAAAATACCTTTGAAAGCATTTCAGATAGATATCAGTTGTGAACAGATCCTTGTGACCACACATATTTCACTTCCCATACTTTTTTTTTTTTTAATTTATTTGTTTATTTATTTATGGTTGTGTTGGGTCTTCGTTTCTGTGCGAGGGCTTTCTCTAGTTGTGGCAAGCGGGGGCCACTCTTCATCGCGGTGCGCGGGCCTCTCACTATCGCAGCCTCTCTTGTTGCGGAGCACAGGCTCCAGACGCGCAGGCTCAGTAGTTGTGGCCCACAGGCTTAGTCGCTCTGCAGCATGTGGGATCTTCCCAGACCAGGGCTCGAACCCGTGTCCCCTGCATTAGCAGGCAGGTTCTCAACCACTGCGTCACCAGGGAAGCCACCTCCCATACTTTGAGATAAGGAAACCGGGGAGCTCCCTGATTGGAACTGTAAAATTGGCCGAGACTTTGTGAGAAATGGAAACTACTTCTTCAAAGCAGAACACACTTAGGTACTTTCTTTGTGAGGGGCGGCACCCGCAGGGTGGACAGCTGTCCAAGGAAACTTCTTTGGACATATAAACTGTTCGTCCACTTCCTCCATGATGGATATGGGGCACTTTGCTGTTAAATCAGGTAAATGTGACACCACTTTGAGGAAAGCAGCCCTGCTTCTTAACCTTTTGTGCATCTAGCATGGTCCTTGGTGCATAGAAGTTGCTCAGTTAAAACTCTGTTGAATTGACCAGAGATACGATGATATATTTGAACATGTCAATAACCATTTCTATAAACTATACCCTGGAGTAAAGTGTCAAAGTCACTAGACCTACACCAAGTGATCTGGAGACAGTTCAGAGGCAAAGACACCGCTCTTATTGGACCAGAGCTTTAATCAAGAACCATTCCTCAGCTCCATCACCCAAGACCTTGACTCCAGTCTCTACGTTCTAAAATTTTAGATTATCATTTCCAGAGCAGTTCCACTCTTCTCCTGATTTCTACCATACACTTTGAAAAAAATCTCATAGGAAAAACTACCGAGCACTTAAACAACATGGAAATGTTTCTGTTGCCTTATCGTTCAATACCTCAACATTATAATCCGATTAGACATCAATAGTGGTGGAATCTGGGCTCTGTATTTTAACATATTCTCCAATATCTCTTTCTGCAGGATATTATTTTTCTACTTAATTAGCAGAATGAATTGAAACTCAGCTGGAAAGTCATAAAAATAAATCTAGGAGGAGAGTACGCTCCTTTTATTTGTCTAGATAGCTTATTCATGTCCCCCCATAGTTTACATGAAATTACCATACTTAGAGGAAAAATTAGAAAATATAGAAAGGAAAAAGAAGAATTAAAAAAACCCACTAATGTTCTTTGCTTCTATGTTGAAATCACAACTGCTACTACTTCAGGATGCATTTTTGCATACAAAATGAGATGCTACTATCTTGTGTTCTGCCACTGATTTTTTCACTTAAAATATCTGTGAACACTTTCTTTAATTGTGTAAAATATACATAACCGAAAAGTCACCATTTAAACCGTGTTGGAGTGTGAACATTTCTATACCGTGTGCTTGTCTAACAAAGTTACTAATAATGGTTGTGTAACATTACATTATATTAATATTCCACATCCTCAGTCCTTGCTATTGGACATTTAGGTTGCTTCCATTTGAAAGATGTTTTCACATTATCTTTGGTATGTCCTTAAAATAAATTCATGGACATGGAGCCTCGGTCATTGCCCATTTTTAAGGCTTTTGAAGTGTATTTTCCTGCTGCCAGTGGGGAAGGTGGGTGTCCTGAAGGCCCTGACAGACACGCTGGTGGGGTGCTGCTCTCAGGGGAACAGATGTAGGGGGTGATGGATGCTAGCGGGCGGTGCTCTAGCAGAGACCTTGTGCTCTCAGCCTGTCGGAAAGCTTGTCCTCAGGCACATGGAGTCCAAAACTGTGACATCATTTCCTTCCAGACTGCAGGCAGGGCTGGCCAGCAGTCTCGACTCTGACTAGCTTATTCTAAGAGCTGTAATCATTTGGGGGCTTGGATGGTAAGAGAGGTCATAACCTACAAACTAAAAGACAGTCTCTTTCAACAAATGGAGAGAAAAGGATAGTCACTCAATTCCTTTCCGCAGCTCTGTCTATACATTTAAAAGTCCTCAGCATTTAATTTTTCTCTATTCTATACACTTTACATACATAAAACAATCTCAGGTTTATCTGAAATGATTTTGTTTGTTCTCCTTAAAGTCCAAGCTTTTTACGTTGTAGCTGCTTACAGGTCCTCATCAACTCAACGTGGAGCAGAGAGAGCTCAGCCCGGTGACTGTGTGACTGATGGAGGTGTGAGCAAAGGTGACCTTTAGCTGTAAACACTCATCAAATTTCACAGCCTCCAAAATGTTAGCACCGTAGAGAGCCTGGGAGGATGCAGACGCTGTGTCTGGCCTTATTAGAGCCAGGCTTTTGAAATGACAATTAGCAACATCAACAGCACTGCATATCCACGAGCTGCAGGACCAGGGCTCGAAGGAGCAGGTAATTCGGGAGCACACGTACAGAAAAGCAACCGTTTCCTCTTCCTCATTAGAACGCAGTTTTCTTTCTTATTAGGAATAGACCAGAATCGCTCAGTTTCCTTGTGCTGTCACATTAAAAAGCCAAACAAAGAAACACGACTGTAACTTTCACTTTACCGTGCGGTGGCGAGAGGTGTTAATATTGAAAAGGGGAGCGTCCTTTAATTTGTATGTACATTCATCACACTATTTACAGCTTTGCTAACTTCACAGTATACAAATCGTAGCTGTGAGGTGGTCTCTCCTTTTCCTAAGAACACGCTAAGCAGAAACTCTGCCTTGACAGCAGGGAAATAGATTGATGCCAGAAATAAATAGAAACATCCTGACTGGAAGTTGAGGGCTGAGGTTATGTTCTTACCTGCTAACTGACTGGTACACGGGATCTCAGAGCTAAAGAGCCCTCAACTTATTTCTGTTTTTTTTTTTTTTTTCTAAAAAGAACCTTGAGAACACCCTTTACCATAAAGTAAGTGGATACCTTTTTAGATGTTGAGAAGACACTAAATCCAGGAGTTGGGGTTTTAGGTGAAGGTTAATTGGGGGGGAGAGGACTTGCCAATCAGCTCTCCAAAGCCATATTATACTGCAACAGCCCCGCCAGGGAGCTACTTCGATTGTACCTCATGCAACTAAAGTGCATTAACACTCAACAAATTGGCCACAATCACAAGATACCAGTGTCTTCACTTAATGTGAAGGAGCATGAAATAATTCAGCATACGTTTGAAAAGCTGAGTTTGGAACCCAAGTGACCGCTTGTTTCCTACTGGAGGACAAGAGGGAAGGGGCAGTGAATCCCTGAGCCCTTCAGCAAAAATCCACCCCCCAAAGTTCCACAGAGAACTTGGTCTCTTCCTCTGGAGAAAAAGCAGTACAACAACTATTAGGAAACTGAATGTGGGGAAGGACATTGTGAGGAATAACGGCTTCAGGTTTTCTTCTCTAATGAGATGCCTAATGATGCTCCTAAAGGGAATACAAGAGAAACAGAAAGCTATTTTTTTTTAAATGAGTCTTTAAAAACTCAAGATTAAGGCAGCAGTGTATTCATTTCTTCCAAGCACCCGTTATGTACCCGGTACAACACCAGCTCCGGACTGAGATGTTTTCGGAAGCACACATTTCCCCAGATCAAACACCGGTCAGAGCTCATCTTTAGAACTGCTTCTAAGATTGTACAGAAAAGAGGTAGATCTGAGATCCGACCTGCTTTGGAGAACGAGGTTTAGGGCTAGAGAGCGCCTGATTACAGCACCGGGGTCTTAACCTTGCCTACCCCCCAGAGCAGAGACCACTGCACGCCGGCCCATGGAGTCAGACTCAGAGGCTCCAAACCACGAGGCCCGTGAACATGGGCGGCTGTGGGACCTGGGCCGGCCTCTGCTCCTTGGCGGGACAAGAGGGGCTACAGAGATGAAATGAGAACCAGTGTCCACTGGCTGAAAGGTTCTCAATCAAGGCAGAGGTTAGGGGACCTCTTCCTTGTGTAGCAAACATGTAAGTTTACTGCTCAGAGTAAAACTACCAAAGGTATGGCCTGTGCAAATGCCACCGGCTGCCAGGTCTCTGCAGGGGTATCACTTCTGCAGCCATATCCAGCATCCCCCCCCCCCCACACACACACACAAAGACACACAGGAATAAGGTGGTTTGATATACTTTCACATACCATTGTCGGGAGTCCAGATTTTTTAGCTCTCTCAATAATTTTGAATTTTTCTTCAACAGATGGAAATTCTTCCTATAAAGGAAAAGGAATGGAAGAAAAGTCGTGTGATCACAGATCAATTTTGCCCTTTGCAATCAGTCAACGAACAAACCTACCTATTCATCCATCCATCTGTCTACCCACCCACAACCACATCATTCACCAAAGAGTTGTGGCCGAAGCCTATAGAATGAACTTCATTCTTAAGATATTCGAAGGCATCACGATTCCACTGCATCCGGTTACTGTTCAGGGACACCGGGTGGCTGTGGTCCATGAGTGCATGACTTGTGTGCGTGCCTGTATCTCTGTTTCCACTGTCAGCTCTGCCATGAGACCCTTCCCCATCTCTGCGGCTCAAACCCACCCCTTCCGCAGACTCTGCTCCACTGCCCCCTACTTCTGGATGGCCTGGCGGTTCTTCTAGAGGTCCTGAGTCACACTGTCTTTCATCAGAGTTGTATCGGGTACTACAGTACAGAAAAACCCAAACAAACTTTTTGGCCAACTCAGTATTAAGACTTCTTCCCTCACCAGAGCTAAGGACAGACTGTGGCTTATTCATCTCTGTAGTCCCTTGGCATCTTCAATGAAGGCAGAAGCAACAATGGACAGAGCAGTAATTAAAACACACACACAGAATAAATGCTCGATACCCTTTAAAATACACAACAGATGTTTGGAATTCAATCTGTGCATCAGCACAGCCCAATTAATTTCACTTCTAGCTTTAATTTAGCAGCAGAAAATAAGCAATAAATGCTGAAATAGCGAAAAATCTCCACTTCTGTTCTGCTTCCCAAACCTGAAACGGATAAGAATTGTCACACAAAAATAATAAGACAGTTGAAGGTCTAGAGTGGATCGTTACCTTCTGTCCCAAGAATTCATTCCCAAGTCATCGAGCAGCAACCTGCAGAAGTAAAAGGCTCCCCGGGGCTCCACCGGTGATGGCGGCTCCTGGCTGGCAACCTTCATGGCCGCATCCAAGTCGCACCTCTGGACATACTCGTCTTCCTGTGCGCTCTGGCGCAGGAGGATCTCGGTGATTTCCTTCTCTTGGGCACGGTTCATTCCACATGGGGGTGGGGAAGGCTCGTTGAGATGGAGCTGTGACGGTAAAAGGCATTCGGGACTTGTGTGGCCAATGTTTTCAAGTAATTTGTTGAGGACATCCTCCCCCTGCTCAGTCTGAGAATGATCCCCCTGAGGTCCAGGCGTTTGGTGATGCCAGCCCGAGATCAGGAACGAGGGACTTCTGCCCTGTGGGGCTAAGCAGCCTTCCAGAGGTCCATAGAGCACCTTCCCGTCCCAGGAGTACTTCCCCGAGATGTCCCGCACGATCACTCTCACGTCCGAGGGGGCGCCCGCTGGCGACCCGCCGGGAGGACCCGCCGCGGGTGTCTGCAGGTAGGAGATGAGGGTGCTATCATTGAACACAAACAGCTGCAGGTTCGGGCTCCTGAACACGTCGGGGGAGAGCTCGGCAGCGTCGGCGTGTGTGTTGTCGTGGTGCTCGCTGACCAAGCTGTGCAGCACGGCGGGGCCCCCGCGCAGGGGGAAGTGCCCCAGGTGGTTCACCAGGTGCGCCATCACCATGCGCGCAGTCAGCGGGATCAGCTCCATGCTCCTCCGCCTCCTCTCTGCCGACCGCAGGACGACAGCAGGACGGGGATACCGAGAGACAGCGGACAATGAAAGTGAAAACGGACCACCACCAGATTGCAATCCATCCCTAGCAGAGTGGATTTATTTATTTTTTTTAGTCTGGGGATTTTTTCCACCCGTGTTCTTTTTTTGACATTCATTCTACTTGAATTTAAAAGCACAAGTTAGATAGATGGCTGAAAGAACCAACTTACCTGAAGATCTCATTCGGAAAGGGACATTTAAAAACGTGTAGATACACACATAAACCAGAGACAGATCTCAGTCCTGAAGGGGTGACAGTTCTAGGAGCTCCAGGAGGGGGACATCTGCCGTTGGACAGGACGGCAGCACGGAGGGCTGGGGGCTGGGGAGGTGGCCTCGCTCCCCTCAGTGGGTGACAGGAGACATTCATAAGGGATGAATTAAGCCTGGGACTGCTGAAATATATTTGAAGCAATTTGCTTTAGGATTATTGTGGCTATTTATGTTTTGCTGTGAGGTCATTTTAAATATTTAACAGAATCTGATATATTAATAATTCATGGAATTACTTAGAAGGCTTTCACCGAATTTGTAGTTGATGATTAAATGCCCAGGAGCAACTAATTTATAAAATTTTTAAGACTTCAGATGTATAGAAGGACTTTGACAATAGCATGTGAAAGGGGGCTGTGTGAAATGTTTGCGATATGAGGGAGAAGCAGATGAAATCAAGTAGGGACTGAAACGATTACTTAAGCCTGAGAGCAGTTAGGGAAATCTTAATCCACCAAATTTATAAGGGAACTGTGCATTAATCTAAGAACAGGTCAAAATAAAACCTTTTAATAAAAACAATCACTAGATATTTAAATAAACTAAGATTTCTAATTTGGGCTTAAAGGTTTAGGAAATACTTGATTTCTAAATTCACAGCATGAAAAATCAAATATTAATTAAAACACCAATAACTATAAATATGCTTTCTCATGCTAACCATCCTCCCTCTCAGACAGCAGAAATCTAATTGACTTATTTATACAACATCAATTTTATGATGTAAAAATCCTAGAAACAATCAAATCCTAGAATCTAGGAAATTCTGTGTGATGAGTGAGAACCAGACTGTCCTCACTTTTCTTGGATTTCTTCTTAAGTTTTTCTTTCTGAGGAACAGGAAATCACGTGTATTCAACAATGCAAAATAAAACTTCATTTAAAAATCCTAACTTTTTAGAAGCAGAGGAGGTCATCTACATCTGTCTCTGAAGTGAAATGCTTCTTCCCGACCCTCTGAAGTGCGCATGATTTCCATACAGCTGAGAAATTTAAACACCTCAACTCATTCCCTTGAAATCACAGTTATGAATGCCTTTGCTTTTGTGTCCATATTAACTTTTTCAAAAGTTACAGATGCTTTTTATTCATGCTTATCATCCCATATGAATACACGCTCCATCAGAAATGTTAATGCTCCAACAACAAAGGTGCAGCCAGCTGGGGGCTCAGGCGTCCATAATGTAAGACACCGCATGGTGATGACACGGTAGCACAGGCTACGAAACTAACAAGAAAGGTCCAACTGGATAAAGGCCATGGCAGAAAACAACAACTGGAAAAGCAACTTTCCTCCACTTTTACTTACATAGGTTGTACTTTCAATTTGCGGTAAATACAAATTTGTATTTTAATGAATGTGCTTGAATTCTACAATGGGAAATTAACCTGGAGTCACATCAATCAAGTCATAAACCATGACACACCCAATAAAACCCCCAAATATCTTTGGTACTGAAAAGTAAGGAAAGGGAGTATTTGTGAAATAAGAACTGTTCTTCCCTGGCAGACTTCAGCTGCATCAACTGCCCGGGGCTGCCCTGAAAAATAAAGAGGAAGTCTAGACTCCATCTATGAAAAAACAAGCTCGTGACTTCCAAAAAGTCTGCAAAAATATATTCCAAATATTTATTTTATTTTTCTAAATTTAGAGATGAAATATAAAAGCAGTAATGTTAGGTTGTCCTTTAACTTTCATTTTTTTAAAGCTCCTCCCTTCCCTCCTTTTTAAGCACTTAGGTATTAATGATGGGAAAAGTGATCAGGTGTCATGCCACTGATGGTTCCTCCCCAAGCTGGGCCAGCAGCCGCCTCAGCTGTAGGTGGTTGGGTCTCTCCTGCTTGTAACTCTATTTGAAAATAGTAATTACATCAAATGTGGGAAATGGTCTATGAAAGAATCATCTGAAAATAATAGATAAAAATATAACATTGCTTATCAGAAACATTATCTGAGTAGAAATAGTGTGGTTATAAATGATGAATTAATGACACTGAATGAAAAAAAAACCCTCAAATATGAGCACATTTTGTTTAACCTAAAATACCTATCTTTATTTTTCCTCTTCATTCTTAACAAGGATGTACTTATTTGGCAAGAGAGTCTGTGGGTGCTAGTATGTTTTTAAGCTTCTTTGTTTTTTTACTTAGTAAAAATGTTAGAGAATTTTAAAACTCCTTTGCCATAGAAGTTTAAACTGCATTTTGAGTAACACAGAGCTGTGTTAGGACAAGTTTGCATAAGGTCCTGAGGTTTTCTGGAGAATGAATGGTCAAGTCAAAGAGTGTTGGACATTGAAAGAAAGTGGTACAAAAATTTAAATGTGCATTTTTAGGTTTATCCTTTTTCATTACCCTATTAATCTTCTGCCATTTTTCTGTGAAGAGTCATAATCAGCAGTGAACCTATTTTTGGACTACAAGGTAGGAAACAGCAAAAAGAAATAGATCAAAGGTCATTTTACTGAAAACAAAAATGTTTTGAATTTACAACTGTGGGAAAAAAATGTCAAGAAAAGATTGCAACTGGAAAGAACGGGGGACTCCAGAAGGAGACCCACAAATGATGAAGCAAACGGAGGGCAAAAGGGCGACACAACGTGACGAGGCGCCTCGTGCTGCCAGCCGGAAACACAGCCCCGATCAGTCTTCCGTCTCCACTACGCAAAACCCCGAGTGAAGAATTCGCTGTTCCAGGACCCTGTGGATAAACCTTAAATCCACATTCCACCTCTGTTACTTCTGACCTGTACACCCTTGGGAAAATCCCTTTGCCTTGGTCTGCTTGTCTATCAAAGGAGCTAAAATGAGGCCTCACTCCCGACTGGCGCCCCACTCCTGTCCCCCCCCTCCCAGCCAGAAGCACACTCCGGACTCTGCAATCTTGCAAGCACAGCCCTGGACCTGAACCCTCACTGGCTAATGCTGCTGTGTCCTTCCTCCCTTCCCAGGAGGCCCCACGGGGGACTGTCTTGGGGCTCCGAACAGTCACGCCCCAGGTCACCTGCTCATGCTGTCTGGCTGCAGACCAACCACTCTGTGCAAAGTATTCAGCAAAACCCACCACCGAACACTTGGTTGGGAAATAAAACAGCTGCTGTTCTGGTCTCACCCTCCCCGAGCTTCTGGAAGCCTGTGACCCTGCTGATCTTCAGCTCCTTGTCTGCTTTCTTCCCTTGACCTCCTAGAAATGACTCCTCTTGGTTCTTTGTCCATTTCCCTGACTTTGTTTTCCTGGTGACATGCCCTCGCTCCTTTTTCTTTAAGGAAGTTTTACCCGCAAGGTTCTGTTCTTAGGCCTAGGTTTTTAACTTGCAAAGTCCATAACATTTTCATGGATGATCTAACACTCTATACCCACATTTTTTTTTTAACTTTTAATTTCTGAGACAATTGAAGATTCACACGCACTTGTAAGAAACAATACAGAGAGAGCCCAGATATCCTTCACCCGAATGGTAACATCCTGAGTAACAATAGTCCAGTATCACATTTGTCACCGAAAGAATTCATCAGTCTTCAGAGTTCACTAGTTTTAGTGTGTGTGTGTATGTGAGTCTATGCATATAGATGGCATATATCACACATACAGATGACACACCCACATGCTGACTCATATTCCAAGGCCTAGAGATGGGCTCTTGTCATTTAGGGAGAAGGTGGTTAGGGGGGTAAGCACAGCCCCGAGGTCCTGACACACCCACATGTCTACGATGGGGCCTCTGCTGGGAGCAGAGTGGCCTCACACCATCCCTTTGTGATGCCCGCCTGGTCCCGGCGCTCTACCAGCTCCTCACAAAGTCAGCCCGTCCTTCCAAGTCTGGCTTAGGTCCTTCTCCGTGGGAAGCCCCTATGGTGCTACCGGGCCACACACGAGTCCTTCTGCCTGAATCCTGTCGCGCCCCCCCCCCCCCCCCGCCACCATGAGATGAAAAGCTCCTTGGGGACAGAAAATGGACTGTGTTTGTGGGTTTGTGGGTCCCGTGGGTCCTCGATAATACAAAATTCAGCTAAGATGGGAATAGAAAGGGGAGGAGAACAGAAAAAGAGAGGAAACGAGGAAGGAAGGACTTGCTATCACAGGGCACTCTGGAAACCTGGATTTCAACCCCCGGATTCTTAAAAAGTAACACAGCGAGTATTAACAAATGGCTACCATCTTTCCTTTTCCTGCCAACTGGAATGACTATTCTGAAGAATCTTACCCTCTTCGACAGTAAGCAGGTTGCCCAGTTCTGCTGATGAATGAGATTGGACTGGCTCAGAATTCTTCACGTTTGCCAGTGGGAGGAAGGGGTCGTAATCCGCGGACGACAGGTCAGCCAGGGTCAGGGTGTAGCGGCTCTGCTGGGTGTACGTGCTTGAGCCGCAAACACAGCAGTGCAGAACCTGTGAAGCATGGAAGGGATTGTGTGCCAGGGATGCCCCCAACCTCCTGCCCCCTGACGACCTGTCAAACTGCAACAGCACTTAGGAGATAACTGGGACCATTATACTTTTTCTTCCTTTGATAAACAGATTTTGTCCAACTAAGGCTGTGGATATTCCTACAACAGAAACAGTTCTTTTCATAATGAAGCAGATACAGACCACGTCCCATGAACACTGGGGGATTCTGACCAAACTGCAGTTGTTTGACGATAACAGTCGGGGAAAATGCGCACGTCGTGAACTGGGTAATCACTGCTTCTCTATAATCATGACTGTTCTGCTGTCACTCCTTAAGTCATTCATTTCTTTTGAACCCCCATAAATCCTTGTCAAAAGGGCACAGATAAGTACGTGAATGCCTAAAACCTGTTTTGGTGACTCTCTGATGCTGCAGTCCACGCTCCGTGCCCCGGGGCCCGGGGGAGACTCACCCTGTAGATGTAATCCAGCAAGGGGGCCCGGGCCGCGGGCTGCTCGTCCAGGGCCGCCGTGGACACGGGGTGGAGGAGCGCGCCCGCCGGCAGCGCCATGCACCAGTCCAGGAGGCAGAGCAGCAGGGACACGAGGAACTGGAAGACGAAGCAGACCCAGAGCCTCAGGCTGCAGCCTCGCGGACTCCGCCGCAAGCGACAGCAAACAGCAGAACCTCCCTGGCATCGCAGCCATTACCCAGGGACACAGGAAATGAAAGAGGAGTTTTGCAGAGAGGCTGTTAGGGCCAGTCCTGACAGGGGATGTTATAAAGGATAGCCCTGCACGTGATAGTATTTGCCATCTGTCTTATTACATTTTTAAAAAACAAACTCTAGAGATTGGGATTGACATATATACACTAATATGTATAAAATGGATAACTAGTGAGAACCTGCTGTATAAAAAAATAAATAAAATTCTAAAAAAAAAAAAAAAGTGCTATTCTCTAAAAAAAAAACCAAAAACAAACTCTAGGGAGGACTTAGCTGATGTGCCACTTACCTTCTTATCTGTTTCCACTGAGGAATATTCTGCACTTGGTAAAAGGAAAGCAATTGTGGCCACGAGGATCTGCAGAGAAGACAAATTCCCAATCAAACAGACCCCAGTAACGGTTCTGGAAGCCGTGTGAAAGGGGGCCCAGGATGGCCTTGCCACTAAAGCCAGCCTGGTGCCAACTCCCAGAGGAGGGTGACACCAAGTGAAGAGTCACCTCAGAGATTTGTGTGACCTGAAAACCAGAAGGCGATGGCCACGCCTGTTTCCACTCTGCTGGCAGTGGAATCGGGGGCCCAGAGGAAGGAGTACTTCTCTCTGCAGTCACACAATCTCCATTATCCGTCTCCACACTTCTCACAAGGAAAGCAACAAATACTTGCAAAAGTAATTATGAAGATGCTCCCATTTACTTTTCTTATAAATTACCCCAGGTCTCCCCACACCTGTGGCTGCAGGCTAACAGCACCACTTTCATTCTCAAAGGTATTCCTGTTTGGGTGATAAATTATACGGTTGCCCTAAAACCCAACTTTACATTTTGCAGCAGCTTATATGCCTATCGTCCAAAGTTCTGTCTCACTCTAGGTCCCTTGAGGTTGAAAATCACTTGTGATTTCTGCTGTGTCTCTGAGAGAACGAAGTGACCTCACGGGTGAAATTTGTCTAGGGCCGAGAGAAAATAAATCATATCCCTTCCTCTGCACTGGGTGTGTACAGAACAGGGCATGTTTAAAGAAGGGCAGCTACAAAACCTGGCAGGAACAGCCGAGCCTCACCAACCACACCTACAGGGCGAGGGTACCTGGCCCTGTGCAAGCCGGCACCCTCACATGCCACTGACGTCCGGGGTGTTTTCGTGGAGAAGGCTCTTCCTGTTCCTCTTGCCCCCGTCCTCCACCAGTGACCCCACGGAGGGTATTACAGTCGTAATCTCATTACAGCCGGGTGATCACGCTATGGCACAAAGCTCGGTCCGGGCCTTCGGTCTGGGAGAGGCCCCCATACCCCACCCCCGCCCACACACACAGGGCATCACAACCAGCTGCCGACTCCTTGTTGGCACCATCCAAATTACTCTGGATGAATGAAGCCCAGTCGACAAAAGGTCTCTTTGTTGTGGTCGTGTTTGCCTTTCAAACTCCCCAAGTGTAAGGCTGCCCTGGAACACTGATGGCTTCTTACGTGGTGCCTGAAATCGCAGCTGAGAAGAACCAGCGCAATTTACTCCGAAAATGGGTGACTCACACGGCAGTTTAATGGTTGGTTCTCCAACCATTATTTGAGTATCTAGAATTAATTAAATATCCAATGTAATAAAAGGGAAACGCTGATGTTTGAGCACTATGGGAAAAAGACTTACTTCTGCAATTTTCTGAGGCAGAGAGGTTTCAAACGTCTGAAGCTTTTCCCAGTAGGAAGCCAGCAACTGAAGCACATCACAAGCTACCTGGGCCACGATTTTGTTAGGAAACTAGAAAAGGAAACAAAACCCCAAACGAAATAACCTCACTTCACGTGTGCAGTATTCCTAAAGAAGAACACAACAACGATTTCTTTCCAGCTTCATTTGGGGATACATGTCCCTGTTCTGCATTAAACATATGAAAAATGTATCTTATCACCAGACAGTTTGCATGCGGTCACCACCCTGTAACTGCCTTCTGTCTAGGCTAGCTGTACTAATTTACATAACATTCTATAGAAACAAGTAGTTGTCATTTAATCATTTGGAAATTAAAACCATAAATTCAAATGCCTCATTCAGATCACACAAATGATAGTTTTGCCGACTGGAGGAAACTGAAATGTAGTACATTATTGAGTATCCCCTGTGTACTGAAACTTTTACAAGAATCGTACTCATCTTCGCCTTGATAACTCTTCATTAACAGCTCCATAAGGCAGACGTTATCTTCATTTTACACTTGGAGAAACAAGGATTGATCGAAAGCCTTTCTATCTGATGAAACTAAACTTAACCTGCACATATAACATTCTAAGAAATATAAAAAATGTGGAGCTAGGAGAACATAATTCAAAGCTATGGGATATTCAATTATTGAGGCTGTTTTCTGCGTCTGGCGTGGGTTCAGGGTCCTCTAGGTGCCCCTGTTTCTTGGGAGATGGCACAGCAATGGGGCAGTTCTCGCAGGGACTGTGGGCTGGGGGTGTGTGGGAGGGATGAGGACTCCCGGTGCTCCCTCCCTGGCCAGACCCTGGGCCACACTGCCATCCACACTCCATCATCTAGGGCAGAACGTTTTGTCACCAAATCTGTGTCCCTGTCTAGGGAGACCTCTGGACTTGCGTCTCAGCTATTTCCACCCCAGGAGCTCCAGGTTGCAGAAAGCAGATGCCAACTGACCAGAGAGCCACAAAAACAACAGAGAGAAGTCAACATTCAGCACCTCAGTGACAAATCACAGTATGAGAAGGGAAAGGTGGTCAGTTTTACTTCTACCGAACAGTTACTGACTGCTCCCCTCTTGACAGGCACAAGGAAACCTGGGGTGAGAGCATCTGCCCCAAGGGGCTCTGCACAGCCTCCTCCGGCCACCCAGATCTCCCGCCCCCTGACCCTCATGGCCTCTGTCCACTCCTCAAACACTCTGACTTATTTCTGCCCCAGGGCCTTTGCACCTGCTCCTTGCTCTGCCCGGGACACTCATTCCCTAGGTCTGCACTCGGCAGGTGCTGCCCCATTTTTCAGATCACGGCTCAAGATGTCATCTCCCCTATGAGGCCATCAAGCCTGTCCAAAGGCGTGGGGCTCACCCCCTCCAGCTCTTCTGTTCCATCCTCCTCCCCTGCTGTAATTTCTGGACAGCATTAAGGGCTATCAGAGCTGATCCTCTGTGTTTGTTTGTTCTTTTGTGCGTTTATCTTCTTGCATCTTATTCTCTGTCGTTATTCCTAATGCCGAGCACAGCCCTAAGGAGGTCTGAGGGGACGTTGGAATGTGGAGGGAGAGGAAGAGTAAGAGTGGGCACCGGGGGCGTTTCTGCTGCATCCCGCTGGTCGGGTCACGTGGTAGAAACATAAGGTTGGCATGGCTCTTGCATTATGGCCGGAGACAGACAAGGTGACAATGGTGAAATGAGGGACATGGCAGACAAGAAGGCAGAGAGGGATGAGGCGTGAGAGGTGGGGGCAGATGGCAGAGAGAAGCCACTGGGGCCGGGGTGGTGGGGGGAAGGGAGGGGGAGAGCTGCGCTGAGCCGGGAAGAACGCAGGGTCGGGCAGGGGCCAGTTCCCTTCCAGGCAGCGGGCCCAGGGCCCAGGGTGCAGGCACCAAGGCAAGAAGAGTCAAGAAGAGTCGCTATGAAGGGCTGCGAGGGCAGTGGTATTCCTGACACGTGGAGGGCTGCGGGATGTGGAGATGAAACGTATCACCCACTCGCTCACCAGCACATGCCCACGGGGCACCAACAATGTGCCGGCACTGAATTAGCAGCACAGAGGACAAGACGTACAGGGTGACACAGTCCCTGCTCTGAAGGAACTGGCAGCTCGGTGCCGCAGGCAGGGGCCCACTCACGGACGTCCCTCTCTGGCAGCAGCACGGAGGGCAGATCTGCAGGTCCAGGCCCGGGCCATGGGGGTCGGGGTGGGGGTGGGGTGGGGTGGGGGCCGAGGGAGCCAGCTGTGGGAGGGGTGGCCCCGGGCAGCAGGCGGGAGTGATCGAAGGCTGTTCAGGACCCGGTGACCAGGACCATGGTGGTGAGGAAGGGAGAGTCGACCATGGCTCCTAAGGTGGGCAAGGGAAGGAGGACAGTGGGGCTGAGGGCAGGAACGCAGGGCCCGAGCCCGAGCCGATGCTGCCACTCGCCCATGAGGACGCCGGAGTCTGTAAGTCTGGCTCTGGCTTAGCAGAGCCCCACCCCGCTGCCCACACGAGGTCCCACCCGCAACAAATGAGTAGCCGAGTGGACTTCCCCAGTGGCTGCACAGCACTTTGTTCCCATCGCTGTCGTGGCCAGAGGCTGGTTTTTATCGACACCCCCTGGCGGGTGCTTCCCTAGCTTTGCTGCCCATGCCCTTCCCGTGCCCGAGGGGACACCTACGTCAACCTCGCCAAGCGCTCCTGGAGGGCACGGTTCCAGCAGAGCAGAGCCCGGAGACGGAGCCACGCAAAGCCCACAGGCAGAACTCGTGCCCCCTGCTGCCGACAGGGCAGGTAGGGCCGGGACTCCTCCTCCCCTCCCCTCCTCTCCTTTCCCCTCCCCTCCCCTCCCCCTCCCCCTCTTCCCCCTCCCTCTCTTCCTCCTCCCCCCCACCCCCGTTCCTTCTCCTCCCCTTCTCCCCCTCCTCCCCCTCCCTCCTTCTCCCCCTCACCCTCTTCCCCCCCTTCTCTTCCCCTTCCTCCTCCTCCTCCTCTCCCCTGCACCCTCCTCTCCCTGGTAGAGCCCCAAGCCCCCTAAGGCCCTCTGCCCAGAATGGCTGCTCACTGTCTCCCATGTTCCTTGCGGCTGCTCTTTCCTCTCTGGCCCTCGGTTCTCTTATACTGATGTGCTCCCCCTTCCAACCAGCACAGCGACACAGGCACTGAAAGGTGGGGGAGCTGCCCCAGGGACCAGGACTTCTGTCCAGGAGTTCTCCTCTGTTATTTATGATATTTAAAGGGAGGCCAATCTGGCTGATCCTGGCCCTCTGACTTCTCAGCAATTCAAGCTGGAGCAATTTCCTTGGCCTCCCCCTTAGTCGCCTTCTCTTTTATTTCTAAAATGGGGGAAGCAGCAGCCTCCACAGGGGTGGCGGGATTCCATGGCTCAGTCCACGCACTGCGCTGGGACGCCCCTGACAGGGCAAGGGCTCGACACGGCAGGTGCATTCTCTTCTGCTGCCTTAATGTTTCTCCTCATAATTATAGAAAAATTAAAGAACTTTTTGAAAATTTACAGAAATACTAAGAAGAATCTGGCCCAGCATGAGGTGAGCACGCAGCACATGGCAGCTCCTCTTACTAACAAAGCAAAGGAAGAAAGACATCCTCAGAGTGCCCAAGGCCCCACTAACGTGAAGCACTCAGGCTGTTGCCCAGGAGCTGTCCGGTCTCTCTCGGTCCTGCCGAGGAGGCCAGGGCATGAAACCCCACTTTCTTGTCATTCCAACCCACAGGTGACAGGCGTCCTGCTTGCCCCAGGGGCTGCCCAGCGACCAGAGGAATCCACTGGGCCACTGGGCTGGTCCACGAAGCTCAGGCTACGGAAAGCCAGGCTGCAGCCGCCAGGGGTAAGCAGCCATTGGTGGCTTTGCCAGGACCCCTCACAGAACGTTCAACGTGGCTCTGAGAGAAAAGATTTCTGAATCAAAACTTCTCTGTAATGTAGGGAGAAACAGAAATGGGGCTAAGTCAAACTAAAACGGGTTGAATACCTGGGAAACAGCTTAATGTCAAATACACGTGACGAACTGGCAATACCTTCAAAGTGACGCCTATCACGTTGACGGCCTCTCTCAGCTGAGGATGGTTTGTGCCCTGTGCAAGCTCTTCACAGATCCAGACCCCAAGGGAGCAAATGGCAATGCACCTTTTGAAAAAGAAGGAGACAAGGAGGAAAACTCTCACGAAGAGATGCATTTTCTTGGTATTTTCAAATGACGAAATATTTTAAGCCTTGTTTACGAAGTACAAAAGTTACAGATACATTAACAAAATGTCTTCTTGAGAAAAAAGATAAGGTACCCTCAATAGACCAGTTTTCAGGACAAATAGAAATATTCATAATGGTTAGTGATTAAATATTTAATGAAATAAATGGTATATTTTCTGTTAATTGTCACAGCACATGTATCACTTATTTTTGCTGAAACTAATTTTTCATTACAATTTATTGCTTCAGGATATTTTTGAGGAAGAATCAAAAACATGAATCTAACAAGATTGTTGGAAATTGAGTTTGTAATTGTTTTCCTTACAATAAAATACACAACACTTACCAGAAACAGAGGACAAACCCTATATTTTATCGTAAAGAATACCTGAGTACAACTTTCAAAATAAGTTTCACTGTTACTTCTTTTAAATAATGTGTTAAGACAAAATATTCTTTAAGTTGCATACTCCTTTAAAAATTACCTTTCTCAATTATAAATCAAGATTGGATGGTAATTCTCTTTGGAACTGATACACTCTACTTCCTATCTTTTGCAATGATCAAAAAGTCACATTCTTCTGAATGTTTCCTGAATGCATGTATATGAAATTTAAATGCTTGCCCCCCAACCTGCTCACTTTCTGAACAAAAAGGGGCTTCAAACCACTACTTGGAACCAGATGCTGGCTGTAATATGTAATATGCTGTTCTCTGTAGCAGGAGGTCACATCCAGGGCCAGTCAAACCGGACACACACTGAACGTCCCTTTGCCATCAGTGTAATTCAGCAATTAAAATCAAGCTATTTTGAGGTTTTAAAACCACCACACTTCACTGGATTCTCACCTCTTTCAATCAGAATGGACTAAGTGCTTCAGAACCAGTTAATAAAAACCCCTTTGGCAACCATGTCACCTTCTACCAAAACTCCCTCGGTAACGGCTGTGCTTTTAACTCGGTTACGAGGTGTGTGCCGGGCCTTTCTTGTTTCTCCGGCCCCAGCATTAGACGGAGCTCCACACCTTCCTGACTGTCTAGAATTGTCTACATGTCTCTCTTCTCTTGCCCAATTCCTAGAAATTGCCCTTTGCATCTTAGTCCATAGTTATTCCCATGAACTCTATATTCTTTCCCAAAGCCTCTTTATCTTCCCTCAGCTGAACTCAGACTGATTGTTTGACTCATGAAAACTATACCACTTGGAATTATGCCCCAAATCATACTGTTACCATTTTAAGAGCTGCTCTTCCTTTGAGTGCATGTGTGTATATATATGTGTGTGTGTTCTTTTTTTTTACGACCCATTAACCTATTTGTTAAGTGTAATTTGTTAAGAGCAAAGAGCTCTCGTTTCTAGGAACACCTGCATTTCTCTGTAACTATTAGCCTTGCACTATGCAGAATACTGTGACCTGTGAAATGGTTTTATAACCTAAGCTACTCTCACCTGCCTTGAGTTTTAAGCCACACTCGCTTGCTTATAACAGCTCTTGCTGCTATTTTCTCTCTTTGAAATTCATCATTTAACATCCCCATTTAGCATCTTCCTATTCTTACACTCCCAGTGACTCCTCATGTTCTCTATATCCCCAGGATGTCCTTTGTGATTGTGAGTGAGTTTTATCTATCAAGACACTTTTTTAAGCTAATGGCAGTATTACCTTACTCTCAGTCTGTATTCCAATACACTCTCTTAATACTGTTTGCTACCATGCCATCTCATACCACTCCAATTTATATAACAAAAACTTCTTGTATTTTCTTAATTTTTCTGAATTACTATCACTCACAATTATAACTACATTCTCTCTCAATTCTCCTCCATTTATTTGAAATCTTGATCATATTTCAGTCTGCTTGCTTATCTACACTCATGTGACCTTAATTTCATTGCCTAACTCCTTTTACACACAACTAAGAAAGACTGACCATATTATACATATTTCTATTCCACTTTTAACTCCACAGGAATTTGGCTTTCTACACTAAAGGAAAAGAGGGAAGAAAGATACTGCCAAGACTTGTTGAAGGTCTGAATGTAGCAGGTGCAGGTAAAGGAGGAATCAAGGATTTCCCCAAGTTTCTGAATTGACAGTCTGGGCAGATGATGGTGACAAGTAGTGAGATGATGTCTGAGGACAGTTAGGCTCTGGGGCAGACAGCAGACTCAAGGCTTCAGTTATGGTTGTGTTAAGTTTACATGTGTTAAGACACGCAAGTTGAGATATCAAGTAGGCAGTTTAATATATAAGCCTGAATATTTAAGGGGTTGACAGAAGGGGCCAGGAAAATAAATTCAGTATCATCAGCAAGCAGATGGTGTTAAAGTCTGGTGAAATGAATAAGAGCACCTAGGAATGTCATGGAGAGGGAAGACAACCAGCCCTAAACCCCAAGTAACTCTAACCCCCAGAGGTAGGTAGAGAAGGCAGACAGGAGAGGAACAGCTACAGTGACAGAGGAGCAAAATCAGAAGATTACGTTCTAAGGAACTGGCATCGTTCAGGAGGCGGATAAAGACAGACTAAGAACTAGTAAGACAAGCATGCATATTAAAATTTCTAAGGCAGCCTCTAAAAGAACTGAAAGTCTATGACTTCTAAAAAAATAGAGGTAATAAATGGAATGTGAAAAAAACACAATCACTCCAAAAAAAAAAGGAAGAAAGGAAGGAAGGAAGAAAAGGTGAGTGAAAAAAAAAGTGAAGGTAAAAAAACAGGAGAAAATGAAAGAAATATTGAAAAAGACAAATAGCAAAGTATAAAATAAGATGAAAGAATTACATCCAAATATATCAGTAACTACAGTAAATGTAAATGAACTAAAGCTTCAGTTAAAAGCTAAAGATCAGACAGGATAAACACATAAAATCAAGTATGTACAGTTTTTGCAAAGACATTTAAAAGAGAAGAATATAGGAAGGTTAAATTTAAAAGAAAATATTATTTAAAAATATAGCTGAATCAATATCAGACAACTGGTCTTTAAGATAAAAAAAATCACCCTTAAAGATAAAGAGGTCACTACATAAATATAAAAGATTTGATTAACTATAGAGATAGGATAATTTTACACTTCTGTGCAGCTAATAACATAGCTTCAAAATATATAAAACAAAAATTGACAGAAATACAAAGAGAAATATATAAATGCACCATAAAATTGGGAGATTTTTAACATATCTTTCTCAGTAAATGATCTAGATGATGAAAAAAACAGAAAGAATATGTAATATTTGAAACACATGATTAAAAATATTAATCTAATGTACACATCTAGAACATTACACCCTACAACTGAAGAACAGTATATACATTCTTTCAAGCATATATGGGACATTTGCAAAAACTGACTACATATTGGACCATAAAGCAAATCTCAACAATTCCAAAGACCAACAACATTTTTGATCCACAATGCAATTAACTAAGACATCAGCAGCATAAAGATAAATAGAAATAACCATATTTTTGGAAATTAAGAAATATATTGCTCAATAAATCATGACTCAATGAAGGAATCATAATGGAAATTGGAAAAACTTTGTAATGTAAAAATATTACATATCAAAACTTAAAGAACTCAGACAAAGTAGCACCTAGAAATAAACATATAGACTTAACTGTTTATATTTGTATAAAAGAAAGGCTGAGAATTAATATACTAAGTATGCAACTTCAAAAGTGAGAAAAAGAATTACAGAATGTAAAGAAAGTAGAATGAACATTAAAAAAAGAGCAGAGAGTAGGAAATTAAAAACAAATATAGAATAGAGAGGTTGAACAAAGACAAAAGTCTCTTCTTTGAAAAGACCAATAAAATTGACAGATATTTGGTAAGACTAGTGAGAAAAATCAGAGAACACACAAAAAGTGTCAGAGATTAAAAAGTGCTTATAGCTATAGAAGTGAAAGAGATAAAAGATAGCAAAGGGATAATGGAAACACCGTGGATGCCACAATATTTCAAAACTTGGAATGGACAAGTTTTTAGAAAATTTTAGTTTATCTAAACTGTCAAAAAAAAAACCTTTTTCTTAAAATCATTGAAGAAAATGAGTCCGTGGTGAACCTTCTTATAAAGAAAATACCTTGATAGTTTTACTATCAAGGTCTATTAAAGAAATACACAAGACTATCAACTCCAATTTTACAAAAACTCTTGCTGACTAAACAGAATGAAACAGCACCTCGCTCATTTTGTGAGACTATATAACCTTGTAATCAAACCTGAGAAGGACAGGATGGGAAGAGAAAATTAAAGGCCATGAATATAAATGCAACTTTCCTGAACAAAATGTTAGTCAAATCAGATCCAGTGCTGTATAAACCAAGTTGGGTTTATCCCCAAATGCAAGGTTACTTAATATTATCAAATTGATCATGAATTTACAGCTTCTGGTAATGGCAGACTAGAAAATTGTGACTAAACCATCCACTGAAGATAAGTGAAGAAGTTAGACAAAATACAAAAGAAAAAACCCTTGAAAATTATCGGAGAGCTAACAAGACAGTGCAAGTGCCAGCTGTTCTCTTGGAACCGGCCCGGAGGGAGCAGGACATGAGCAAGGGGCGGAGCTGGGTTTCTGGTGACCTTACAAGCTTGGAGGTGGAGGATCAGAAACTGGTGTGCTCTCCACCAGTGCTCCCAGCTCCGGGCTTTACCTGGGGAGAACAGGTAGGAACTTTTCACTCTGTACATGCCCCAGAAAACCTCCTGTCTTGGCCACAGACTGCCAGCAACCTCAGATGCCTGGTGGAAGCAACCAAAATGTTTCCAGACATTGCTGAATGTTTCCTGGGGTACAAAATCACTGCCGATTGAGAATCACTATCCTATAAGTACATCATTTTTATAAATTTTGGTTTATCCTTCCATTTTCTTCCTTGTTAAAAATATCAGGGAATACACCTATGTATTCACAATCTTGCTTTTTCTTACACAACAGGTAGCATATGCTACACACAATCATCTACACTTTGTGCTTTTCACTTAATAATGGCACCTTTTAAAAAATTAATAAAGCATTTTCCCCACGTAATTCTTACTGTACTTTTTAGCATAAGAGTAATGTGAAAGAATAAGTATTTTTAACATTAACTGATTACACATGAATGTGTATCTTAAAATTCTAAACTAGTTTACCTTTTATTTAGTATTTACCTTGCACACTCATTTGGTTCCTCTGTGGCGTTCTTCAGTAAAATACTTATGAGGTAGTGCTAAAAACACAAAATGAAGTAAAATAAAAACCTTGTTTAGTAGTTGATTTCCCACATGTTCTGTCCTCATTCTAGGCAGTGAGGGGCCACTGAAGGACTGGGGGAAGGACACAAGGGGCTCAGGGGAGCAGCAAGGTGGTCTCAGCCGGGGGCTCCCAGGGCTTTGAGCCTGCCTAGGGAAGAGCGTTTCTGTGTATACAATAAAAACCAAGCAGAGCAAATGACTCTCATCATAGGAAAAATCTCGGTTTTCTTTTACTTTAACTGGATTATACATCGTACACTGAATTACATGTTGTACTTGTGTACTATAGATAGATAAATTGATTGATTGATTTGAAAAGCATTTTTCTTTGCCCCAAAGTCAGCTGAGGAGAGACTGTTTAATTTTATTCTCCACGGATTAATTTAGAACCTCAAATAGTAGTAGTATTTAATCAGGCCAACAATGGGATAGAATGTTTAGCTTATTTCAATCATTTCTTATAAATTCATTTGATGCACTAATGCAGCAGAGTTAAACTAATAAAATTATTACAAAGAATGATTCATTACATAATCATGATCTGTAGGCATGATAAACAGATCTAATAAAAAACACCCAAGGAACCTAACCATTGCTCTCCATCTAGTTCATTTAATCCCCCCAAAACCAGCCTTCTAAAAAAACTGATACATCTAAACGATATAGCGAAAGTTTCAGGGATAAGCAGCTCAATGCATAATAGTGGAAGAGAGAACCACACAGCTCGAGTTAGAAGATGCTAACCAGGGCTTCCCTGGTGGCGCAGTGGTTAAGAATCTGCCTGCCAATGCAGGGGACATGGGTTCGATCCCTGGCCCGGGAAGATCCCACATGCCGCGGAGCAGCTAAGCCCGTGAGCCACAGCTACTGAAGCCTGCGCGCCTAGAGCCCGGGCTCTGCAACAAGAGAAGCCACTGAAATGAGAAGCCCGCGCACCACAACGAAGAGTAGCCCCCGCTCGCCTCAACTAGAGGAAACCCGTGCACAGCAGCGAAGACCCAACACAGTCAAAAATAAAATATAAATAACTAACTAACTAAATTTATAGAAGATGCTAACCTGAGATTCGGTCATTGCATCACATACCTTGACATCTTCCGTTCCCCTGGTGACTTCAGTAACTTCGGGCACCGGCTGCCACAGAGGGATCTCGCGGTAGGTGTTGGGAAAGCAGACTAGAGACCCGAGAATGGTGAGGGCTTCCAAACGAGGGGCCTGCACATGGCAAAGGGAAGTGAGACACACATTTTCCTTCTGGTTATAAACGTTAGATAAGCAACAACGTTTTACTTTTTCATGATTTTGAGGCAGCCCTGCTGGGGCAACGGCATCAGGGGTGAAGTTTACTGTTTACTGTTTTACTTTGTTTTTTAAATACAAAGATTTGAAACTACTAACACCAAAATGTTCAGGTTTTTCAAAGTCGGTCAGTGAGAACACAGCTTCTCGTTACGTGACCTCCACAACACAAGACCCACCAGTTTCCATCCAGGCTTGGTCTCACCCGACCCCCCATGGCAGGGGATGCAGCTGACAGCTCCCATGCACCTGGGAGCCCTTCCATCGCTTGGACACCTTTCTTGGTTCCCGAGGGGACCTGACAGTCTCCTTGCTGGAACCCTTCGCTTCTTCAGGATATAGACTCTAGGGTGCTGAGTGCAGTTCTCGGCCCTCTTCCCTCCGAGATCTACACTCAACTCGTCCGGGATGTCCAGACCCGAGGGTTTAAATGCCTCCTACATGTCGTCGACCCCTCAACACCTCTCGGTAGCCCTGGCTTCCTTCCTGAGTCCAGATCTGTAGATCCGACTACCTGTTTGCCATCTCCACTCGGGGTCCAGAAGGCATCTCCGCTGACAAGCTCCCCCTCGCCACAGGGTCCTGTGATTCCGTGTGACACCACCCAGCCTCCATCACTGCCCTCTTACCTGCTGCCTTTACCTTCCTCTATTTTCCTGTTAAGAAAATCTCTAAACTTAAAAGTAGACAGAATATTATATCCACGCACCCAATGCCTAGATTCAAGATGTTATCACTCTTGCCTCATTTATCTCTTCATTTTTTTCATTTCAATATTTAAAATTTGTTTAAAAGTTTTCCACTTTCAGTTTTAAAGCAAATTCAAGACATCGTGTCATTCCACCTCTGTTGTCCTCCAGCATCCCTGCTTTGGGTTTTCCCTTGGTATTCATCACTTCCTGATGACGCGTTATGTATTCATTTGATGTTTGCATTCCCCATGAAGACAGGGGGCAGACAGTCTTCGTCACTTCTCTCCCCCGAGGATGCCCAGTAAACACCACCTGGGGACAAGGTGGTGGCCACGGTCCTCATTCACGGACGGACAGGGACCACCCTGCAGGTCTCCGCGTCAGCTTCGCTTCTTCCACGAAGACTTTTCTAACAGATGCCTTCCCTTCCAGCTCTCATCATGCAGAATTAACTGGTCCCACACTGGCACCCCTCTGGGTTCTGGAGGTGCTTCAATTGTGGCTGCTAGAAACTTATGTGCAAATATTAACGCTTAGTTTACCTGTCCGATTCCTGGAGGATGGGGGCCCTGTCACACTTACGCAGGCCAGGTCCTGGCATATAGTAGGTCCGCAGTCAGTGTTTCTCCCACAGACTTGTTTTTTCGGCCTTCACTAACGGTTGTCTTGACCCACCAGACAGTCTTGGTTTGAACCTCGCTGAGGCTGATTTTCTCCCCTAAGTCGTGTGTGACTCTGTGACCACTGGATACAAAACAATAGCCCCTACATAAAATAAAGAGCCGTTACGCAGCTTTATTCAAAGAATGGAGTAAATCTAGATAATTTTTTTGCCTGGGTACTGGGCCTGTGGTGAGCCCCAATTTACACACAGAAGAGTGAGGCCCGTGAGTCTGTTGCCCCAGGATGGATGACTAGTACCCGCAATGCTGGGAAGGACCCCGGGCCTGGCTGGGCAGGGCTGCAGGATGGAGAACGGGAAGAGAATCACATGTAATATCCCACGCTGTGTGCACATCAGGATGCATCCACTCTGCCGCTGGTGGACTTTCGGATCGGCTCTAGTTTGGAGCTGTGATAACAACGTTTGCTGAGCACGATCTTCCCCCACCTCCTGGGTACTTGTGCACGCGTTTCTCTTTCCCTCGTGGCCTCAGCAGGCAGATCTACGTAGCAGGAGTCCTCCAGGCTTGTTATTAACTTGTGTTAACGGAAAATTTTGACTGAGCAGGGTGTCCCTATCCGAACACCTCTCACTAGTTCTCTTACAATTTTAAACCTCAAGTTTAAACTGAGAGAGTGATTCAAAGTAATTCAGAGTTATTGTTCCTTTATGTAATATAAATCTTACACTCACATTCTCATATTTTCTCTCTCTCTCTTTCTCTTTAAACAAATGTTTTGGAAGGCCACTTTAATAGCTCATCTAGCCGAAAGATAAATTTTCACAGAGAATGACCACCGTGCATGATATTATCACTAGAAAGGGCACCAGCATTTTCACAGGAAACTCTCAGAGCAAGTAAGGAAAATTTCAGTAAAGTATTTTCCTTCCTATATCCTGTTTTTTCAGTTTTTTTTCCAAAGTTTTTCCATTTTTTTCCCAAAGTTTTTTCAATGTTGATTTGAATAGTTAAAAGTAAATTAGAAGGTTCCTTGAGAATGATTATCCTACAGTTTTTCAGAAATAAGTATGAAAAGTTGTCATAGTCTTCACAAAAAAAAACCAGTTGAACAAATTCAACATTTTCCTTCTTCCTTCCTTCTTTTCACTCATCCATCCCTTTTGCTCCTGTCTCTCTTCCCTCCCCTCTGCTTTTTAATTTACCCCTAGAAGAAAAAGTGCATGAAAGTGCCAGCATGAAATACCAGCTATACAAAGTATTAAAAAACAATTTAATTCAAAACCCAGGGTTGGAGTTTGAATTTGCCCTGCAGTGAAGAAATAAGTAGAATAAAAAAGTAACAACGGGGCTTCCCTGGTTGCGCACTGGTTGAGAATCCGCCTGCCAATGCAGGGGACACGGGTTCGATCCCTGGTCCGGGAAGATCCCACATGCCGCGGAGCAACTAAGCTTGTGCGCCACAACTACTGAGGCTGTGCTCTAGAGCCCGTGAGCCACAACTACTGAGCCTGCGTGCCGCAACTACTGAGGCCTGTGTGCCTACAGCCCGTGCTCCACAACAAGAGAAGCCACTGCAATAAGAAGACTGCGCACCACAACAAAGAGTAGCCCCTGCTCACCGCAACTAGAGAAAGCCTGCGCGCAGCAACCAAGACCCAACTCAGCCAAAAATAATAAATAAATAAAATAATTAAAAAAAAAAAAAGTAACAACGTGTCAAACAAAATTTAGATAGCTAGATACTCACATTGATTTCAATACAAGTCCCTGGCAAACAGTAAAGCTAGTTTTATTTACACCATTTAAAGAAGGGAAAACTGGCTCTGAACAGGTTAACAGCTGTACAGAGCACAACTGTGAGAGGCCTTTAAATTGAAATGGGTGACAGTGTCCTCTCAAAGGCGTTAATACATCGCCGTAATGGTGGAGGTAAATGTGGAGATTACAAATCAATTCTTCTCGTAGCCCTTAGCGCTCACTTAGTCCACTTGCTTCTAATTTCTTAGTACAAGAATTCTGCCAGAGTTTTATGGCATATGAATCCAAAGATATATATTAATTTTCTGGTTAAAAATTTTAGTGTTCTAACATTTTAAGAAAATATTTTCTATTCGACTTATAATAACTAAGGCTTAATAATAGGAAAAAAAACCTTATTGATGATGTACACTTAAAATTCTCTCTTGACCACAGACATTAGTGTCTGCGCCACCATTTACCAAAAAATGCTAATAAGATTCTAGGAGACTAGTCCTGCCGCTGACTGTGTAAATGTGCTGCAATATTAGTGAGGACATGATTTCTCACACTCTGGCCTTTTGATGAAACGCCTTTCCACTACCAGTGTGTCATCTTATCCTACAATTTCACACATCAGCTGCCAGGGCATCTACCCGAGAGCCCGGTTTCACGTTGCACTAATGAGTCAACACCTGTTAGGAGTGGAGAAATCTGAACCTTGTTAGCCGCTGTGAAGCCTCCTGGGAGCCGGGATGCTGAGCATTGTCCCACTCACCGCCAGCGTGTCTGCACTGAGGACCCTGGCAGCGGCCGTGATGAAGTCCCCCACCAGCATGGAGAAGCCGGGCAAACCCAGGGAGAAGAAGCGGGGTGGGCAGTGCCTTACAATTGTATTTAAGATATCCTAGAAGGGGAGAAAAGAAAACACAACTGTAAGTTTCCAGACCAAAATTCCAAAGTCATCAGTTCGTCCGTACATATGACTACTGTGAGATTATCTAAAAGAACACAGACCACGGAACTTTTTCAGTGAAAAGGGTTCCAGGAGATGAGCTAGTCCAGGGGCTATTGTACTCATTTTACACGTGAGAGGATGGAGACCCTCAACTGCAGGGTGACTTGTCCAAGACCTGAATTGTGGCATTGGGACTAGACACTCTTCCATCTTCCATGTAGAGGTGGGCTCCTTGGACAAGCTACAGGAGTGTTGAGGTAGATAAATAAATGAAACCTGCAAGCACCTATCACTTCCCATCTTCTTCAATTCTCAAAAGTCAAAGCACACTGTTCTACTACAAACTCCTGAAGTAGGCAGAGATGGAAACTTGCATTCTTCGGGCGACTCCCGTGTGAAACAATGGGAGTGTGGATCCCGCTGGGATGGGTCACGCGCCAAGGTCAGGTGGTCGGTGGGGCTTCGGGTAGAAGTGGGTGGCAAGGCACGTGTGCGCAGTGCTGCGTGTGGACCATCTCCCCCCAGACACCTGGTGTCCCTGGGTCTGGAAGGGCCTCTCACTGGTGGGTGGCCGGCCGGCCCCTGCCCGCCCGCTCTGTTCTGAGGCGTTGCCTCATTCCAGCCTGTGGCAGACCAGGGCTCTTCTCCTGGACGGCGTTCGTGCCATCCACGGCCAGGCCGCGTCTCTGAAGCCATCTGTGCGAGTGTGTGCAAAGGGGATTAGTAAGAAAACCACAAACTGCTTTTATGCAGTTCTAGGCCAAGTGCATTCATCCAATGTACTGAAGTGCTGTAGTTATGTGACTTGTAGTTATATAACCTAGAGTTAGTCGCAAAATACAAGCAGCAAAATACCAAAAAAAAAAAAAAACCCCCAAAAAAAGCCCCCAAAAACCTCTGGTTTGTTTTCTGAAATTTCAGTGTAGCTATTTGAAAATCCTTTAAAATAATCCTGATTTAACTTGATTAAATTAGAGCAAGGGATAGCAATGTGCTCAATTCTAACACATTAAGTCCTTTTTCATAAAAATAACCTCATTGAACAACTTGTAATCTTAAAAGAGAACTTTTAGGTGTTCACAAAACATTTTTTCCAAGACTTCTTCCTCACATAGCAGGCTCATTTAGTGTCTACAAATCATGCTGTTTGTGTCCTTAAAATGAGGGCGCAGTGCTTTACTCTATTAGAACTCTCATATGGTAAATTGTTTAGCAAGTACTAACTTAAGGTTTTAGCATTTCAGCAGACTTTTTCCTATACCAAAAATAAACAGAGAGACAAACAGATAAATAGATAAAAGGGAGGAAGGAAGGAGGAAAGAAAAACCCGAACCACGCTTCCCCCGGGTTAATGTTTAAATCTGCTGTAATCACGTCCTTTGATACATTTCAGTGTCCACATCAGCCAAGGCAAACATTCTAGGGGCTGAGCAGATGGACAGTGCAGTTTAGAAAGTGTGTGGTCAACTCCCGCTCCGAGCGCAGAACAAAAGATCCACCTTTTTCATAACGAAGCCTCTGATTAATGCCCTGGGCTCCTCACCACACACCTGTAATTACTCACAGAGGTACGCTCTGTGCTGGGCCTCGTCTCGGGGTGTCAGGCATCAAGGTCTCGGGCAGCAGATGGAAGCACGCTTCTGTTGACATCTGCTGCCACGAAAGGATTCGTGCAAACCTGGCTCGCAAGGTAGCAGAATGCCGTGCGTGGGAAGATTAATAATGCAAACAACCATGATGTTAACTTTGTTAGGTTTGTGTTAATTCCATCTGTTGAGAGGAGGAACTGAGCCTTGAACCCTGTGGGTTTTTAACATCTTTAGCACATACTTAAATCACAGATTTTTCACCACTGGAATTGAGAGGTTTAATTTTAAAAAAAAGGGTTTTCTGGGATACGTTTATGGGAATTATGAACTAAATCCTTTAACAAGCTAAAGCCAGAATTTATACATGAAATCCATTTTGCTTCACAAGATTCAGATGCGTCAAGGCAATGAGCTGGAAATGGGGCATTCCCAGAAATGACTAAGTTGCCACTGATGCTGAAGGCAGCAGAAATGTGTGCAAGAGAAAGTCACAGGCTCCCCACCCCCTGGACCTTGGCCAGTCTCTTCAACGGAACCTGCTTCTACGGGCGAGAAGGTTGGAAAGAGAAGGCAAAATAACAGATGGCTGGCCTAGCCTGCCCGCCACCCACGGAAGGCGGCCCCCAGGAGAAGTGAGGCCGCCAGTTACAGCAGCTCTGGGCTGGGGTTAACATGGGGGTTAAAGAGGGGGCTGTATGGCCAGTCATCCAAGTTAGGGCCATATGCTTGCTTATTTTGCTTATCCACACTGAAATGGAACAACCCAAAGATTACAATCTTTGTGACAACATTTTGAAATTAGGAATAACTGTGGTGCTCGAAGGAGAGCAGCTGCATCTTCCCAGCAGAGGGACGTCCAAAAAGTGCTCCCGGCACTTCTGGTAGGAGCCTTCCTCTCCACACACTGAGACCACGGCGATAGCCGGAATCCTTGCGAAAATGAAAATCTTGAGACTGAAGCTTTCTCCTGGGTCCTGGGGTTTCAGGGAGACCAGACAGGATGGTGCTTCCCAAACACAAATTATTCACGTACAACCCTCATGCTTTTTGTCCTACTCAAGTCCAAAGTGAACATGATTTGTCTGTTTTTCAAAGTAACTCACTTTTTTTTCATGTAAATAAGAGTATTCTGGAAAACTCGTATCCTGTCGTAAGTAGAAAATAACCCTTAAATCAGTACAATTATGGTAAACCAAGGCTACTGAGTTTTTGCTAAACATCCCCGTCAGATGGAGGCTCTCCTTGTTAACAGCGTGGTTTGCATCCTGGGTGGAGAGAGAAGTTCTGTGCCCGCTCCAGCCACCTGCCCAGGAGTCACAGGGCTGGCAGAGCCAGGGCCATGGCTCCCCGGGTTCGACTCAGGGCTATTCAGTGCCCCCTCCTTTGTGATCATGGTGGGAAATGCCTCTGTACTTAGGTCAGACTCTGGCAGAGTGAAAAGAGCCCCAGGCCTGGGGTCAAGGCCTCGTGTATGTGACCGTGGACAGGTCACGTCGAGCTTAGAGCTTCTCATTTCTCTTCCACAGAGGGGACTGATTCCCCCTGGACTTGTGGGTAACGGGAGAGATGTGAACACATGCCTTGTAAACTGAAGAGGGTCACACAGAAGTAAACAGAGTAAAAATAAAAGGGAAGGACTATGAAGGATTTTTACTTTCTAGAATTTACTTTGTAGAATTCCGTGAACTACTATTTTGCTGATACTCAGAAAGAGCTTTTTAAAACATTTCAAAGGTGATCCCCAAAGCCTCTTAGATTACATTCTCCCAGAAGTTAAAAAACCCTAAAAACTAATTCTCTCCAATAACATCCTTTGCAAAGTGTTACAGCAATTAGCCATAGTGTATATAATTTATAGGGCAAATAATCAAATAAAAACCGGAAAATGTTCTGTTTTAGATATTCAAGAGTCCATTCGTCTAAGGAGTTCTAGAATGTACCCAATCAAGTGAGTCTGGTAGCAAAAATTAGTTTCTTTTCCACGTTCTCAACAGACTGAAAATAATAAGCAAAACTATAAGCTCAATGAAAAGATGGACTCTAAAATAGGAATTAAGCTTATTCTTGAAAATTGACCAGCATGAAACTCTTTCGCATGCTTTTTGTTCAGAGAAAATAAAATTCAATCCGCAAAATGCTGTAATATGAGGAACGGACCACCAAACTAGTATTTTCCTCTCATTTTTGGTTACAAGTCCACATGCATGCTACACACTGAGTGTGAAAACTGGATTGTAAGATGATAGCTGTGAATTTGCAGCTTATCCAAAGATTCAGGTTTATGAGAAAGTAACTGGTGAGAACATCTGTCTCTTATCACTGATCTTACAAAAAAATCAGGTAATTCAAATAGAGGCATGTTGTTTCCTCCCCTCCAAAGCACAGTTCTATAAACACAAACCACATTCAGCCTAGTAAATGAATCGCTTTAATTGGATGCTATGTACACAGTAACTGGAAAAACCATAAGTGATAAGAAAAACATATGGCGATGGCAGCAGAAATTGGTTTATTCATTTTGCATAGTGTTGTTTCTTTAGTTCTCTTATAATTGACCTTTAGAACGATAAATGTGTAAAATAATTTTGTTTATTATGGCTCCAAACCTTCCAACAATTACACAAAATGAAAATTTAAAAGGAAGGATTCATTCTGGAAGCATTTCCATTGTTTACATAATTGCACAGCTATAATTCAGTGCTCATGTTGTTATGGAAAATAAAAAAGGGCCATTACGGGCCATTTCGATCCAAAATATTGCACAGTGGTGTCAAAAATGGGGGAAAATGTTCACTTTAAAGCAGTTTAAAATGGATTAACCCTGTAAACAGAAACATTTCAATATAGTAGTCTACGAAATACAAATGTTCAAGAAGTAGCCATCCTTCAGACGGAATTAGAAATGTTGCGACTGTACTTTCACACCAATTACATATATATTATTCACTTAATATTTGCTCACGGCCCAGCAGATGATGGTGGTAACACAATAGCTGGCCATCTGTCTCCCTGCTTCCTCAGAGGACTTGCGCCCGCTCCTCGGAGCAAACAGATCCGGTTATTCCACCGAAAGTCACTCAGACCTTCCAGGAGGCCAAACGGAATTGTTCAGAAACAGAACCCCTGTGTGCAAAGTCACTGGACTCCTCCTTTCACTTTGAAGAAAATGAAAATGTTAAACAATTAATGATTTCATTGCTATTTTTCAGAAGATACCTTTTATCTAGAATATTCTACAGGAAGTTCTTTTGTTTGGGAAGACGGGGACTGTTCGGATCTGGTTATCCCATTAATCTAGTTAACAGAAAGATCCCGTTCATTCCACACCCAAGTGGAATTACTAATTAGCAGAAGATGCGAAGGCAGAGGGATACTTTTAACACTACCCCTGGATATAATCTAAGCTTTCTTTAACAATTAAATAGGCAGACGTGATCCTGCAGGACCTCGAAGACAAATTTGTAAGTATCAGTTATCGCCTTATTGGCGAGGCTCAGATACGCTGAGTGACAAAAAAGTCTTAGTTACAGGAAGGGCAGATCTGCAGAGCCCTCCAAGTCCAAGGCCTGGTGTTCTCTCTTCTGCTGCTGGGTGTCTGCTCCTTCAACAGCGGCACAGACCTCCTCTACACAGCATGAGCTGCGACCTGGCCTGTCCAGGCTCTACATTGGTTCAGGGAGGGGTTTTTGTCGATAAAAAGAAAGGCTTTATGATTATGGCCTTTAAGAAAAGCACAACAGATCATGTCACGGGCACCGCCCTTCCAGAAAAGTCAATGGAAATAAAAACATAGCAGGACAAAGCTTAAAAATTACTTTCCAGATCTGGGCCAAGGCATACGTGGTACCTGCGATACGTTCTCTGTTCAAAAGGCCAAGTGTGGTGTAATCTGTTTGGAGAAAAGGCAGAGATTTTTATATGTGCTGGACAAATGTTACTTCTCTGGGTGTAACTATGTTACCAAGGCCGCGAGAAACATGACAGGACAGAGTAATTGGGCTCTGCATCTGGAGAAACAAAATTGCCTTGCACTTCTCGCCGTGAGGAATGCTCCGGAGAAGACATGGCAGCATGCAAAGGAGGGAGTGACAAACACAAAAACTTCTGACGGTCGCAGGAGCTGCTGCTTTGACCTTGTGCATGGGATCAGTGACAGAACAAGAGGGCAGATGGCAGAGAAAATCACTGCAACCC
This sequence comes from Eschrichtius robustus, assembly GCF_028021215.1. Taxonomy (NCBI): domain Eukaryota; kingdom Metazoa; phylum Chordata; class Mammalia; order Artiodactyla; family Eschrichtiidae; genus Eschrichtius; species Eschrichtius robustus. The sequence goes on along the minus strand of NC_090839.1, from coordinate 48,264,586 downwards.
TCAAGCCCTAAAGGAGAGCCTCAAATATTTTTTTATGATTGTTTTACAATTAATCCCTCATCTGTGAAGAAAAACTCAGCTCGCCTTTAAACTGATGAAGACTGGCTGACTGCTTCAGGAAAAGGGGGAGACTGATTGGTTAACTGATTTTAAGAAACACTATATGAATTTTATCTGATACTGGAGTTGACATGTTACTGGGTTGTCTTAACTGCTTCTTTTTCTTTTTGTTATTTGTAAAAGCTTTAGATGTAATTTACCTACAATAAAATTCACGCTCTAAAGTGTACAGCTCGGTAGTTTTTAATATATTCATAGAATTGTGCGCTGTCACCACGATCTAGGGGAGACAGGCAGGGAGGTGGCAAACCCATCAGGAAATCCTGGCACATTTATGATTCCATAAGACGAGGGACACTGTCGGAGGGTCATAGAGAGAAGTGACTTGCCAGCTGCCACCCGCCCCCCGCGGCCCCAGGCCCTGGAGATGCCTCGACCTGCCTCTGTAAGGACTGTCTTAGCCGTGACCCCGATAAGCTTCACATCTGAAACATGACAGTTTGCACAACAGGCCGGCCTAATGAGGCTGGTGCAGATGCTCCAGAGCAGTGATTAACCCCTCGCGACGAGACTTTAGCAAGTGAGAGCTTCAAGAAGCTGCTGCTGGTAAGTGGCGGGGGCTTGGCGGGGGGAGGGTGGCCCGGAGGCTGCGTTAGACTCGCGTGCGCACAGACCGCGTGCTCAGCCCGCCGGACGTGGACGCCATGCTCTGGAAGAGGATCCACCGCCCCTGACAGCCAAGTCTGCGTAGAAAGGCATCTGTGCATCCCAAGAATTTACCAGGGGACAGGGGTGGGGTGGAGGAGCGGGTTGGAGGATACTAAACTCTGCTTTCTCTGTGGCAACCGGCTGCTCGTTTCGGAAGAGGCCAAACTGAATCAGGTCTCTCCACTGTCTCCTCCGCCCCATCCTCTACAGCTTTGACCATGTTCTGCAGCAGAAGCAGAAGCAGGGAGTCACGGCATCATCAATAACAAGATGGTTAGCAACGTACGGACGGCGCCTAATCACGCGAGTACCTTCAGGATCCTTCAGGTAGTAATTACCCCACTGAATGAACCATGCACACATCTAATTCATGTAGGTACCAAAGAGTCAGGCAGCCATACTGTTCCCAGGTTCACTGTTCATCCTGTCTCAGGACTACATCAGCTAGAAATATATTCTTCTTAGGATACTGAACAGAAATTCTTGGAGGAAACCATAGGCTTAACACACTCAGGCGCCGCCCAAGGCCGTGGCAAAGGCGCAGGGCGGGTATAATCGACATCCCCCCTGATGCCAAGCAGAATAGTTCCTCACCCTCACGCTGGGACCCGCTAGAACCCAACCCACACTCCTGTTATCTTAGGACAAAGTACAGAAATCCAGGAGGGAAAACACATCTCTAATGAATCTGGGTGACAGTGTGTTTACCTTGTTCCTTTGGGACCATAAAAACTTAGAGAAGATCTAAAAGGTCATCATTCGATCTTTCCATTTCACAGGCATGGAGTAGGAGGTCGATCAAGGCCAGAAAGTGCCCAAGGTTTGGACACAAATCCAGGTGCGCTCCTTGTCTTTATTGGAAGAGAAACTGTGAGCCTGTGGCCGATGAGGCACCAGTGGACACCTGTGAGCAGCCAGCCTCACACGTGCAGCACAGCACCACGTGGAGGGCAATACTCAGCTCTCCAGTGCAAGTTATTCTTTCATCTCATTCACTTCGCCTACGAATCGCTGAAACATGCACATATATTTTTAAAGCTATACTTTCAAGTGAAATCAACAAATGGCTGCCGTGGCTTAAAAATGTGCTTCTGGAATGTATACAGCAGACACGCAGCCCTGACTGGCACAGAAGTGCAATCACAGGATGGAACCAGGTCAGGGAGTGCGACCTTCTGAATAGGAAGGAGACTTTGCCAAGCATTCTTCCTAGGAAACTGCTAGAAATGAACTCTGTGCGTGTGTGCGCGTGTGTGCGCACGTGTGTGTGTGCACAGGCACGGGTGTGGGAAGCGGGTGGTTGGAAATATTCTATGGAAAGATACCAAGAAATTGCCTAGGGTTGCAACAAGAAATCGAGATTTGTATTTTTCCCTGAAAATGCAGAGAACCTACAACATGTGTGGCTTCTGTGTTCACTTACCTGTAGCTTCAACTCTGCTTGCAAGACCCAGGGCTTCTGACGCTGTTAAAGCCCAGCGTCCAGTGCATCTACCCCCGCCCCCTCCTCACCTGCTGGAGTCGAGATGCCTGGTCCTCAGGCCCCCCTGGTGCTGCTGAGATCTGCTGGCTGTCTCCCAGCCCACGGCCAGGGACAAGTTAAAGATGAAAAACTATTTCTGTTGGAGCTTCCATGTCTTCTGGTGTGTTCTCACACCAGAAAATAAAAAAACTTTGGAATGTGATGATTACTCATTCTTTTCATTCTATGATAACACAAAATGCATGTTTCTTTAATTTGCTTCCTTAAAAGTAAAATTATTCCACATGCACATAGGAGCACAAATGAGGCTTTCAACATTTTTGTGTTCTGTTAAAAAAAAAAAAAAAAAGAGGACAACCCGGTGGTCATCCAATTCCGGGAGCCTACAGACCATCCCACCAACGTTGGACAGAGGACAAAGAGCTGCCCAAATTGGTACCATTTTCGGTTTCCGCTTGGGCAACATAAGTCCAACTGCTACTCCTTCTGGACAAAGAGCTCCCAAGAATAGCTGAGATTTGAGAGAAAAATCACCAGAGGAGCCAGCTCCGTCAACCCCATTCTGAAGAAACCTCAGGCCAGAACCACTGACAAAGAAGCAGTATCAACGACCCTGAGACCCAGCCCGGCTGCCCACCCTGCGACGGAGACCATTTGGCACAAATCCCAGCAGAGCACAACGGGAGGGCATCAGGCCACCCGGAATAATTAACTGACCTCTAAAGAGTTGACACAGGACTCATCGCTTCAAATTCCAGGAATACCCGATTAACATTTAAAAATAAATGTAAAAAGAGAAAGCATTTTGTAAATTCTAAAGCCTCATACATCATGGCTATCATTAAATTACAGCAGCATTTTAAATAATCTCATTAAAATATTAATTTTTGAAGGATCGATTGAAAATTGACTTGAAGTAGACTGGATTAAAAATCTACTCATTAAAGAGAGAGTCTGAAATGAAAGCCAAGTCATTCTGATAATTCCATACAAAAACAGCTAACGATAAGCTGACAAATTTCTCGAGTGCACACTGGGCTTGAAGGTACATGGCAGCCGCTGTGCGGGGTCTGAGGCAGAGTGAAGCACGGCCCCTGCCTCCCAGCAATGTCCTCTAAGAGGCAGGGGCCAGTGGTGCACAGTCGAGAGTGAGGCCAGACCAAGAGCACAGGGATCCTCTGGGGAACAGCCAGTGCTCCGGGGGACCCAGGAGGGGAAGCAAATCGGTGACACAAAGGCACTGGGTCTTGACAGGCGCACCACACTGCACACACTCAACCCAAGACTCAAGTAAGAGAAGGAAAAAAAAAAAAAAGGTGGGCATTTTATTTTAATGTCTTATTACTAAAAGGGTCTCTCGCTAATATTTCTCTAGCCCACATATACCTACCAAAGGGTATTTTTCCATGGAAGAACAAAAGAAAACTGTTGTTTATGGTCTCTTTAGAAAACAATGTTCTCTCTGAAATGTGTTCCAGTAAATAGCATTAATAGCTGAACAATCTGCAATTATTACCCTGCCACTTATTGTTATGTGTTAAAAAGAAATCAACAGACAAAAAGAGATTATTCCCCACAAGGAGAGCACTTTCTCACAGAAACAAAACTTGCCATTTAAAATGCTCTTCTTGACGTTATTTCCTCGTAGCCAAACCCAACATTGATGGATCATAAATCATAGTCATGATTTAAAATCTCTTACATTCAAAAATCACTCCCTTCCAAATGGGAGTTAAAGCATCCCTTGCCGGAAGTAACCATTTAGTACTTGAAATGGTAGAAACCATCTCTTTCTCAACCTCTGATTTCTTCTCTGCCTAAAGAAAAAATGTGAATTTTCTTAAAAATCTTCGTCAAATTCTAAATGGGAAAAGACGATCTTGTAGGTCAACAAGAGATATTCCAACCACAGGGAACCCCTTCTGCCATCCGGCACCAGGGCCTCACCGTGCTCACCTTTCCAAGGCCCCTGAGAGAGTCGTCAGGACCCCACTTCACAGGACAAGAACCTCAAGCCAGAAAAGCCCGTGTGGTCACCGACGCAAGGAAACAGGGACCTACACGCAAGGTCAGGGCTCAAGCTCCACAGTGGACGTCCCTCTCCCCAGGCTGCCCGTGTGGCGGCCAGGCCAGGTGGCCTTGGAAAGTCTCCCCAGAGCATGAGAGGCTTGCAAACCCCAAATCGGCCACCTGCCCTGACTGAGCTGGGGCCCCAGACATTTAGAGAAAGCGATCATCTGTGCCCGTGGGCTGACTCTGTGCCACGCAGTCTGTGCTCTGGTCACCTGTTCCCTGTCGGCTCCCGGGTGGCCTGCGTGGGTGAGCAGAGGACCCCACCGAGCCCCCAGCCCCTCCACTCACGCCTGCAGTGCCACCCCTCATTCAGACTGGGCTCTGGGCAAAACACATCGCAGATATTTTTTGTTGACTCTGAATTAATCAGCTCACTCCATGTTGTACTTCTTCAAAGTAAAAAATAAATGGGGGGACTTCCCTGGTGGCTCAGTGGTTAAGAATCCACCTGCCAAGGCAGGGGACACGGGTTCGAGCCCTGGTCTGGGAAGATCCCACATGCCACGGAGCAGCTAAGCCCCGTGCACCACACCTACTGAGCCCGTGTACCGCAACTACTGAAGCCTGCATGCCTAGAGCCCGTGCTCGCAACAAGAGAAGCCACCGCAGTGAGAAGCCCGTGCACCACAACGAAGACCCAACACGGCCAAAAATAAATTAATTAATTAATGAAAAACTAAATAAATGGGGAACTTTACCAGCTCAACCGTAGGAAACTGCACCCCCCTTTTTTGAGAAACAGTCTCATGTTGGCAATTTCCATACAGTTCAACCTAAAACACTTGCCTCTCTTGCTTTAGTCTCCCTGGTTAAACCTTCATGTGCTTTCACGTCCTTGGTTACACTGAGAGCTGCCTTTCATCCTCTGCTGCCTGTCGAGCTTTGTGGGTTAATTCACAGGGCCTGGTGGCACCTGTACAGCTTCTCTTCGAGGACAGGGTTTCCCAACCTCAGCACTGCTGACACTTCAGGCTGTGAAGTCTTTGCTGTGGTCCTGGGCGCCTTAGGGTGTGTGACATCCCCAGCCTCTACCCACTAGATGCCAGTGCAGCCCCCGCCCACTGTGACAAACAGAACGTCTCCAGACACGCCCAATGTCCCTGGAGTCCCCACGCATCTCAGAAATCACTGTTCTCCCGTCAATGTGGGTGAGCTCCCCACCACGCAAGGTCAATGCCTGCTTTGAAATTGACGGAGCCAAAAGCTCAACCGAAAGGTCCAGCTCAGCTGCCACGGTCACCCCCCCTCCCCAGGATGCATGCGGGCTAAGGAGCTCTCCTGTTAGTCCTTCGATGCTCCGTCAATCGACACATTGATGGAGTGCCCACTCTGTCTGGGAAGAGTCTCCGAAGGAAGATTCTGGTGACTTGGTCTGCAAGAGACCACAGCAGAGTCTCTTCCAGAGAGACCTCAGGGCCAAAGAACGTTTTCTATGCTGACAAATGCAGGCCAGCTTATACATTACATGGTAAGTGTATTTAGTAGGAATAAAATCTTTTAATTTTCCACATACATTGAGTTGCTACTATATTGCATTTTTATTTAATGTATTTCACACAGTACGTGCTTATTAGACTCTGATGGCTAAATAGAAATAATTCGTATCCTTCACTGATAGCATTTACTTGAAAGAAAGTCTTGACATCTTCAGCTCCGAAAGGGAAATCAAACAAAACTCTAGTGTCTGCCTCTCAGGTGGACTTCTCCTCTCTGGACCACCCCCCATGCTATCACCTTACACCTTTTAAAGCTGTGGAACAAGTTCGCTGCACACGTGTTACCCTCATAACCGAAGCCTCCGCCATCTGTTACCTTTCACATATTTCCACTTTCCTTATTTAGGTGTCAGTGGGCTCGGTCTGCAGCTTAATGAAAATAATTACTGGTTTTACAGCTGAAAAGAAAAGGAAAAAGCTCTCCAGCCTGTTATTTTGGTGCAGTCATCTATCTTAAGTCTCCATGGCCACTGAGAGCTGAACAAAGTTATAATAAAATCTTCTTTGATGAAACTTGACTAATCTATGGCTTGTCCATTCTCACGAAACCTTCTGGGAAACACTCAGGAACCAGTGGATGTTACTTGATGATACAAGACTAACTCTATGATACAGGCTACATTTCATCACTATTGAGTTTGTACAACAAGCACATGATAAGAATTATTATTAACTTAACGATACATGTCAAGAGAGGACTGACATACACTGCCTATCCTTATATATATATTCTTCTTCCATCAAACCTAAGTAAAACTTGAAGGTTTTGTTTATTGCTGCAGTAAACTCTTATTTCAATAAAAGATCATTTAATTTGACTAAAATAAATTCAAACTAATAGGAATTATATTTTTAGAAAAATAAGAGTTTGTTTTTAAGTGTCTAATTACTTTCAAAAACAAATAGTAGCAAAACTGGCTAACATAACACAAAATAACTGAGACTTTTAGAAGTTCTAGTTTAATAACTGTAAATAAATCTACAGTTTGCACATCATCTATCTGAATTCCGACAGGATTAGAAAACACGTTCTCTTACGTGGAGAGAAAATGTGCCTGGAAATCTTTCCCATACATTTCTACTTCCCAACAGGCGAGAATTCTTTGGGGACACCCCTGGCTGTATCCTCTGACACACCTGTGGAGTCTGCCCTGGTGCTGCGATGTCCATGTTGAGGAGGGGGTCCCGTCCTACCCCGCCCTCACCTTTTCTCAATTCATCACCTTGCCTTTCTGAACCAACGCTTGCTTTGAGAGATCATGACAATAGTGCCAGGAGACCCTGCCTTCTCGGGGCACTTACCACTCAGTCCGACACCCCACCGGTCCACGATATTCCACACACAAAAATACACAAAACGCATGTGCACACAAGTATATATAAATATATGCACACAGACAGGTATACACACACATAAATAAATAAATTCACACACGCACATAAACCCTTGTTGGGCCCGCGTTACCTGGTCCCTTTCTGTGCCTGTTGCCATCACTCTCTCCTGACCCTAATCCATCCCACAGAACCACTGTGCCTTAAACTTCTTAAGATGCCTTTTGGTCGTGTTGACTGCTGTGCTCAGCTCCCCATTATCTGTGGGACGAACATGGCTCTGAACCAAGGCTCTCTCCAGTGCTGCCTGGATCCTCGTCCATGCATTATGTCCATCTACGTATCTGGCACTAAATCAAAACCACTCTGGTCATTGTTCCTTCAACACAGCCCGTGAAATCCCATCCTGCTTCTCGTCATCCTAACCATCGTTGAAAGTCCTGCTCAAATCCCATCTCCCCTGTGAGCTGCCTTCAAGCCAACTGAGCCCGAGGGGTGTTGAGCACAGTTCCCTCCCTACAGTATGTGTCACTCACTTGGCCCTTTTCACAAGTGGATGGATATTACGGATACTCATTATCTGTGGGTCTCATACCACTGGATATGCCCTCAGAACCGGACTAGGTCTTTATTGTGGTGAGGAAAAATACTCAACAGGAAAAGATCATTCAAGTTTTTACTATATTTAGGAAAGGACAATGTGACCCTAATAATAAAATGCCTAACAGTAAGTCAGAGGACCCAATAATGCTCAAGAGAGGGCCCCCGAGGTCCTCCAGTCCGTCTCAACCACTTGACCACCTGTGGTCAGGCAAGGTCCCCATGGCCGGCAGGGGACAGAGCTGAATCTAGCGCCCAGGTCTGTGACTTGCCAGTACGAGGCTTGTCCTCCATTAAAGTCAAAGTTGAATATATTTTGAAGCCGTCGGATATCCTGAAGTCTTGGAATATACATTTCCCCATTCTTAAAAACCTTAGGAATAAGGCATGGAATTAGTCTTTTTTTTTTACTCATTGTACAACCCTACAGTTTTTAAAAATTGTATTTCAGTAAAGCTTTTAAGGTAGACTTCTAAAGTTCCTCTACTGATACACATTAAGGTTATTATTTAATCCTCTAAATATCAGTTGGACCTTTAAATTCATAAATATGCACTTTGTCCTGCTAGCATTGAATTAAAATCCCATGAATTCAAACCTTGGTAAAAATCACTCACTGTACAGAAGTACTTCAGAGACGTATTAGAATTATTTCCTTGGATGGGAGACAAATCAGGTCCTTAATGTGACATGTTAATTCTTCCCTTTTCTGAAGCTGAATGCTCATTTATGTTTAGCTTTAAATATATTTATAAATTTATGTATATCTAACATACATGGTTCTAGTTATATCTAAATTTCCAGCAAAGAACAACTCTCTGTCTGAGAAAAGGTGATGCAATTATTACATATCACTGCATGATACAGGCTGTCTGGGGTTATTAAAAGAGTCAGGTATGGCCAATTTACGAGCGTCACCCCTGCACCTTGCTTTCATGGCTCACCGCTGAGTCTTATGCTCACTGAGGGCCCCCTTGGGATCTTTTTACAAATGGCTGTTTATTATTATTCCATCATATACCTCATGAGAGGAGGTTGTAACATCCACTAAGAAAATCACAAACTATTTTGACTTCTGTGATAGAATATCACTCTATACGTGATGTTTAGAATTATGTTTTAACATTGGTGTGGAAAAGGTTCATTAAAATATAAAGTCGAATGAAAAGTTGAATTAAAGTTGCATTGAAATGTAAAGTTGAATGAAAGCAAAATGTTCCTAAAACAAGTTAAATATTCTCGGCTACAAAACAAATTAAAGGGGAAAACAAGAAATGCTGCAAGTGCCTTTAGCACCTGAAATATGGAGCCGTGTGGAACCCGCACCACCGGTGCCTCGCAGGGCATCACTGGTAAAGCCAGGTCCTTACTTGCAGACGACAGATTCCCCTCGCTGAGACTGAGATGAGAGGGGTTTCTATCAGGGTGTTAGAGGGCTCACAGGATGCTAGAGGACCCACTCGGGAACCCTGCACAGCCAGGCACCAGCCACCGGGAGTGGTTCCCACGGGGCCTCGGCGGCCAGTGATGCAGGTGCAGCCCCAGCACAACTGTCCCGCCCCCGCCCGCTGTCCAGAGCCACACCGGGGCCCCTGCTGGGCCGGAACCTGGCTGGATGTCGACTGGGCCACAAGGGTCCAGCTTTCCGGCATCCATCCCACAGAGGGCACGCTGCCTGGGGCGGGGAGCAGGTGGAAGGGGAGCCAACGGCCAAGGACACACAAGAAACGTCCGAGTCACAAAAGGGTAACTGGAGATGTCATTCCTTGTGTCTGACCCATGGCAGGGGGAGGGGTTACTTCTCCCCAATGGTCTGAGATTAGACGATGCCTAGTTACATTTTTTTACTCAAATTATTATGTTCAAAAGTAAGAAAATATATGGGAAAGGGGGAAAAAAATCAACACCCTGAGATATCGGAAAAATAAAACGGGCTCGGTTGGTCAAGGGGCTACTGTCCCCTCCTTGTCCTCAGCGTCACTGCGAGGGCTCGTGCTCACTGAGCGCTGTCGCATCCAGGCCCCGAATCGAGTGCGTTACACGCTCTACCCCCTCAAAGTCTCCTGACGGCCCTCCGAGGCGGCGCTGTAATTACCTACATTTGCAGATAAGGGAGCCCAGGCACAGTGAGGTCAGATCACCTGGCTCATCAGAGGGACACCAAGCCTGGTGCTCAGAAAGGCTCGAAGCCCAGGCTCTTTTTTTTTTTTTGAATTTTATTTACTTTTTTTTATAGAGCAGGTTCTTATTAGTTATCCATTTTATACATATGTCAATCCCAATCTCCCAATTCATCACACCACCCCCCCCCCATCACTTTCCCCCCTTGGTGTCCATACATTTGTTCTCTACACCTGTGTCTCTATTTCTCACCTGCAAACTGGTTCATCTGTACCATTTTTCTAGGTTCCACACATATGCGTTAATATACGACATATGTTTTTCTCTTTCTGACTTACGTCACTCTGTATGACAGTCTCTAGGTCCATCCATGTCTCTACAAATGACCCAATTTCATTCCTTTTTATGGTTGAGTAATATTCCATTGTATATATGTACCACATCTTCTTTAATCATTCATCTGTCGATGGGCATTTAGGTTGCTTCCATGGCCTGGCTATTGTAAATAGTGCTGAGATGAACATTGGGGGTGCGTGTGTCTTTCTGAATTATGGTTTTCTCTGGGTATGTGCCCAGGAGTGGGATTGCTGGGTCATATGGTAATTCTATTTTTAGTTTTTTAAGGAACCTCCATACTGTTCTCCATAGTGGCTGTATCAATTTACATTCCCACCACCAGTGCAAGAGGGTTCCCTTTTCTCCACACCCTCTCCAGCATTTGTTGTTTGTAGATTTTCTGATGATGCCCATTCTAATTGGTGTGAGGTGATACCTCATTGTAGTTTTGACTTGCATTTCTCTAATAATTAGTGATGTTGAGCAGCTTTTCATGTGCTTCTTGGCCATCTGTATGTCTTCTTTGAAGAAATGTCTACTTAGGTCTTCTGCCCATTTTTGGATTGGGTTGTTTTTTTTAAATGTTGAGCTGCATGAGCTGTTTATATATTTTGGAGATTAATCCTTTGTCCGTTGATTCGTTTGCAAATATTTTCTCCCTTTCTGAGGATTGTCTTTTCGTCTTGTTTGTAGTTTCCTTTGCTTTGCAAAAGCTTTGAAGTTTCATTAGGTCTCATTTGTTTATTTTTGTTTTTATTTCCATTACTCTAGGAGGTGGATCAAAAAAGATCTTGCTGTGGTTTATGTCAAAGAGTGTTCTTCCTATGTTTTCCTCTAAGAGTTTTATAGTGTCCAGTCTTACATTTAGGTCTCGAATCCATTTTCAGTTTATTTTTGTGTATGGTGTTAGGGAGTGTTCTAATTTCATTCTTTTACATGTAGCTGTCCAGTTTTCCCAGCACCACTTATTGAAGAGACTGCCTTTTCTCCATTGTATATCCTTGCCTCCCTTGTCATAGATTAGTTGACCATAGGTGCATGGGTTTATCTCTGGAAGCCCACGCTCTTAACTGTTACCCGACAGTATCGTGACTTCACACGGTGAGGGCTCAAGTCTGTAGCTGGATGGTCACCTCGGGGTGGAACAAAACCTATTTCCCCACCTGAGAGAGGCCTCGTGCTTTTTGGTTTGTTGCAAGACACGATAATACAACATCATAGATGAAAACGACATAGACCCACATTTCCCAAAATTTCTATATGCAAATTTGCAACAATAATTTTGCATTGATGTAAACTTTGCACTTAAAAGTGAATTTAACTTTGATGTATTTAACAGACAAATCGCATTAAGACATTAAATCTGTAAGTCATTGTTAAAAAATAGTTTACTTATTTTAAGCAAAGAAAACTTTCCAGTCTTTGATATATGTTCTCAGAAACATACAAATAAAATTCCTTTCCTCAGCTGTCCTTTTCCATTTCACACATATTGATCTTTCCATATGTTTTAAATGACGATGAAATTAATAGGACCTGTATTTAATAAATCCAAATCCTTTCATGTCCAAATATTTTGGGGGAGACTGAGGTGAAAAAGCTGCTTAAGTATTAGGACAAACTAAGCAGAACCGGGAACAGCTTTGGGAGAGAAGCTGAAGGCGGTGGGGAGCCGGGCGGGCCACTGGGGAAGGTGTTTGCAGGCTGGGGTGGGAGGGGAGTCTGGTAAGGAGGATTCGGAGGTGGGGCAGGACCAAGGCCAAAGCCCAGGGGAGAGAAGGAGAAGGAATACGACCAGGGCCTGTTTGTTTGCACGATGTGAGTCAGGTGAGCTTATCTGTTCGGTGTGAGTCAATGGGCAAGGCAGACCGTGTGGAATAAGCCGGGCTGCCTGTGAATTCTCACAGCCTTTTTTATGTGTGGCACTGGGCAGACGTCCTCAATATCTTCTGAGCCTTAGCTATTTATACAGCGGGTTGTGATATTTATCTAACTGAACTGCAGAGAAGAATTGATGCGACAACATCATGAGTTCCCAGCACAGAGTCTGGCACTGCGGTGCTGGGGAAATTAAGACCCTCCGCGCACCCCCCTGCCCAGTCCCCCACCAGACACAAAGCAGCAGGATGGAATGAAGCCAGCTGGAAGACCCCTTTACAAGCAGGCTGGGCAGTCCTGCACGTCATCCTGAATCTTATTCATAATTTATAGTTATTTCAGAAAGTCTTTATGATCCTAATTATTTTCTAAATCAGTAACAGAATCAAATTTTAAAAAGTTCATAGTCAAGGAAAAATAAGGCTATTTCAAAGCATTTTCTCAATCATACTAATAAACTGTAAACTTCCACTGTACACGTACTGTGGGAAATACTACTCGGTAAGGCCCCTGTTTTATCTATGACATTGTTGAGTGATTGGAATAGCTAAAACTGGTCCAAGCAACACTGAGAACAGTTGGTTTGGAATATGCTACATTTTGAATTCTGGCTGTTTGCTATACATATTATTACTTTCTAAAATATAGAAATAACTGTATTTGTTTAAGTAATTAATTTGCTATTATATTAGATGAAATTGTGATTTTATATGATTGCAACACAGAACACAATCATACCTGTTTTACAATTTTTTTTTTTTTTTTTAACGAGAAGAAATCTTCAATTACTATAAGCACTCTTATGTTTGGAAAAAAGATATTTCACATTTTAGATCTTACCTCTAATTCAACACTTTATTAGTCACTACTGGCATGATTTTGCTACTCTCAGATCTAGGAAAGCATCTGTAAAGCGGCCAGGCCACAGCACCGAGCTCCCACAGCGCTGGGCCTCCCAGCAGTTCTAAGGCTCAGTGTGGTCCATGAACCAGGCAGCCGAGAGTCCTGCAGACAAGGGTGCCACCCAGAGGCCAAAGGAGGAAATTCACCTTGGATTTTGTTGGAGGGTAAAACTATAAATATTAAAAATCTAAAAATGATTTGCTATTACTTATTAAAAAATAAGGAACATTTTTACAAGGTTCTCTCTGCAGGAACGAAGGCTTTTAGTGCCAGGCTACGTAGAAGTGTAGCTCTTTGAAAACTCTCACAAGATGGAAACAGCCCTGAGATGGTCCGAGTCGCAGGTGCACAGCATGTCAACTAAAACGTTGAATTTATTCTCTAGAGCAAATGTTTTCTTTTCTTATCATTAATATAACATGTGTTTCCAGAAGTCATATAAGTTCTGGAGCAACCACCATGACCTGTTTAGACATGTGGACCAAAAGTTAAACTAATTATTGGAGACATTTCTTACTTAAATGAGAAAAGTTTCTTTCATTAGAAAGCCTTCTGCGTAATTTTCTTCTAGCAAAGGAATAAAGTTTATTTAGAGTAATTCTGTTTGGCAGACAGTCAGGGCTTCTAAAACGTATACCAATAATTGTTAAGGTTAAAGCAAAACAGTCAATTCTATGAAACACATAACAACTCAAGCTTCTAATGGTCGAAACAGTAGGCTGATTATAAAATAGAGATTTATGATATCCCCGTTTTCTCTTAGAAGTCTGGATGTTGGGATTACTGCTAGCAATGGGCCATCATTTAAGATTGACATATTCTACAATGAACTACAAAAGATCAAACTTAACCAAAAATAAGGTATACATTAAATGTGAAAATTATTTTAAGTATAAAATTTGAAAACTCCTTTTTCTACACTGTAAAATCCCATTTTTTAAAAAAAATTTTGTTTAGGTCTGTATTTAATTTGTTACAATATTGCTTCTGTTTTTTCTAAGTTTTGGTTTTTTGGCCGTGAGGCATGTGGGATCTTAGCTCCCCGACCAGGGATCAAACCCGCACCCCCTGCATTGGAAGGTGAAGTCTTAACCAGTGGACTGCCAGGGATGTCCCAAAATCCCATTTTTGAAATAATGTTTTGGGTACTCAAATGTTATACAGACTTCATCTCATTTTATTGTTTCATTTTTACTACAACACAATTTAAAATAGAAAGAGGATTCTAAACACACCTATTTATGTGAGTTTCTGGAAAGCTCATTCTAGAAATAGTAAGTGTTTACAGCTGACTTCAATTTTTTTTAATTTAATTTAATTTATTTTTTTATACAGCAGGTTCTTATTAGTTATCTATTTTATACATATTAGTGTATAATGTCAATCCCAATCTCCCAATTCTGACTTCAAATTTGTTTTTATTAAATAAGAAGATTCTACAGTTGATTATCATTTCCAAGTAGATGTTTTTCCTGCAAATCTTAGCAAAATACTGCTTTAAAGTACAGCGTTGTTAACTAAACCTTCCTCTCTTGGTTCTGTCACTGAGGGATCTCATTATTATCTGTGAGTTAATTCTCTTCCCTATTTCTACCCCTTAATCTTCCACATGCCCTGAGTTGCATCATTCTGTAAAACATGATTCCGTCCACAATGATGGATGCAAAATATCTGAGCAAGGAGTAAAAACAGGTCTACTTATGCGTCTCTATTTCTACATTTGTTTAGGAAATAAAAGAGCCTGTGCATCTAAGTCCAGTCTCTGCTCTACAGATGTCCACTGCACACTGCTGGAATTGGAGCGAATATGACAGAGACAACACAGTAGGACAGTATGGCTATTACTTCAGAAGAAAACCTCAGTGACTGAAGCTCGAAGTGTTTATCAGGGAATATTTTACAAGTTTTAAACAGGGCCCAAGGTAAGGCTGGCAAATCCAGAGAATGACCTCTTACATGTATCAAAAGGTCCGTGTGTCTGCATCATATATTCAAAGCATCAAATAAAGACAGAGAGGATGGCTACTTGGTAGTTCACGAATGATTCAAGTTCACTGGTAAGTATCTACAATTTAAAGGGTAAATTCTGAAACACTCCTCAAATCTCTAATCAGTCAAGAAGACTTAGCGATAAAATTAAATGCTTTCAAACCTCTTAAACCTTTCCCTTTCCTTCTTCCCATCTCCAATGCTACCATCTTCGTTCTCGCCATTTAAAAAAAATCTGTATTTGTTTAATCACTTCCTAATTAACCTCCAGGCCCAACCTCCTACTCTATCCCACCACTGTCACATCTCTAAATCCATCCTCCAAATAGTGTCCAGAATAACCTCAGGCTTCACAAACCAACCTCTTCACTTGCCTGCTTGATATTCAGACAGCAAGTCACAAGTCAGTGTTCCTGCTCGTCCAGGTCCTCTGCCCACCACCAGGGGACTTCCAGAGGGAGGAAGGCCAAGGGCTACAGGCTGATTGCTAGTGGCTCCTTTGGCCCTTCTGTTTCAACTTAACTACCAATCACATTTATTTGAGAGACATTAGCTCTTCATCAAGAGATGTCAGGATCCCTAATTTATAGGTGATGTTGTTCACAAAAACATCCTAACTCCTAAAACAGTAGCTTTCGAACATTTTTAAATGACCAAAATCATTTTCTTCATACAATAGCTAATGCAGAACCCCAACAAAAAGTGGGTGAGATAAGTATTTTTGAGGCTGACAACAGGCAGACGTTAAATCATACAGAACTGGACAGGCCAAGGGGTAAAATTCAAATTTGGCTGGTGAAATGCAGGGTCAGTGGGGAGAAGCAGCTCGGGTGAGACAAGTCAGACTCACATTTCTGAAAGGCTACTACTGGTATTGCTGGGTGTAGAAGACGCGGAACTACTGAGGATTTCAACATTTTGGAGGTACTTTCATAAACCCCAATTTCACCTGCAAAGAGTGACATGCACTTTCCGAACAACAGGCCACCGCGATGGTGGAGTCCCAGATACCTGGTCCTCGCTGGTTAGTCCCAGGTGCATGATGAGGTAAAAATGCACCAGGAAGTCCGAGTTGGGCAGCACGTCCTGGCGTCGGGTCATCATGGCGCAGATCAGCTTGTAGGCTTGGAGCTTGCCTTCCTTATAGGCATCGGGCAGTGTTGTCGCCTGCCAAGGAGACGTTTAGAGATTTAATCAACTCCAGATGCAGATGCATTTTGTCCTTTCACTTACTTTTCAGTTTTCCATAAAGTTGTTTATGGAGACGTGGGATGCGCTGGCTGGAGTGAGACCCAGCCTGTCTTCAAAACATGCAGTCTTGGGCAATTACATTTTTTAAACTCAATTTCAGGAAGGAAGAGGAAATTACAATAAAGGAATAAACACATATTCACTTGCCTTAAATAGCCATGATGCAAACATTCTGAGGGGTGGGATCAAGGCCGGAGGAGACGGAGAAGACTGGTTATCCAGGCTTATTGCTAGGTTATCCCGTATCTAATTCACAAAGAGGAGACTTTTAGGGAAGGCAACACACAGTTAATCCCAATGATACTTCAGAAACGTGCTCCATGGTCAAACAGCTGCTCCCAATTAAATTTCTGTAAGTTGAGTGAAAAGCTACAACATTTACAAGTGTTTCTTTTATCATGAGGTCTACTATCTTTTTGAACTGTGTGGTGGTTTTAGATCTAATACAAAACTAGGGCATTGTTCTTCCTTCAATCTTAATGCCTGGAGAGGCCTTCCTGAACTCCAAATGATAAGGAATGGTTTCACAGGTTATACTGTATAAACACAAACTGTGTTTTTGGAAAACAAAAAAAAAGTACTAACATGGGGAAAATGTATGTTGTGAACAAAAACAAAAACCAGAATGAAAATTGTATGGACTCTAAGACAGTACTTTTATAAAAATATGTTTATCCACAGAAATAAGATTATATATTAATATTGGTTTTCTCTGTGGATGGTGAGATTGTCTTCTTCGCATTTTTCTACATTCTTCAAATTTTGTACAATAAAACCAGTATCAACTTTATAAGGAGAGTAACTAAAACTAGTGTATAATATCCCATTCTTTAATATCCTATAGTAACAGTCTACTTGCACGTTAAACGAAATAACTCTTAGGCATTTATAAAATGACCAAACTATAAGTATTATTATTTATTCTTGGATCATCAAACGTACTTTGTCTAAACATCTAAACTTCTGTTCAGAAGTTACGCGCAGCACAGTTTTTATGCCAAGTGATAAAGCAATGTTCCCGTATTAGAATAAAAGGTGACGGCAGGACTTACCTTCGCTAGCTTGTACCAGAGTTCATAGAGATAGCCAAACACTCTGGCATGGATCTTGGGTGACTGGATATTATTCACGTCTCCGAGGATTCCCAAGATTCTTCGCCATAACACGGCAGCCGAGTCTGGGTGCCAACCCGTGAGGGTCCCCCCAGCGATTATGCTACAGTCATCAGCAAGGCATTCGCTGCTATCTGTGGGGAAAGATGTGTGTTAACCCTGTAAATGCAATTTTGATTTCATTGTTACAGCCTTTTTTTCTGTAATGCAAATTACCTGTGCTTGAAAATTTACATGTTCAGAGTAAAATAAGATGAAGTGTGAAATGGCTGACAACTTGGAAGGACAGAAAAGTGGGCTCCATGAGGAAAGGTTAGATGATTCTGCTCCTTCCAACTAAAAGGGCAGCAGCCCAGAGATGACAAAACAGTTCCTGGAGACCCTGTGAAGGGCTTTATTAAGCAGCAGCGGGGTGGGGAGGAGAACTTGAGCAGGATGGGTAGGGAACAGGGCCATGAAAAAAGGTGGCCGGGAGGCCTCATGGCTGGAGTGACATTTTTGGTGGCTGTTACTATTCACTCAGGTTTATGAGAGGGGGGGTAAAAGTTGCTTATAATAAATTTTACCCTTCTTGGATTCAAGGACTTGTAGGAAAGGTATACGATGGTGTAACTGTCACCACACACTGCCACCATAATTGATATGAAATAGCCCCTTCACTCCACAAGTGCCCCTTCACAGTCAGTCCCCTCCCCGAACCTCTGCTCCAGACAACCACTGCCGTTTTTTGTCCCTACAGTGTCCCTACATTCTGCCGTTTCCAGAATGTCCGATAAATGGAATCCTATAGTAAGCAGCTTTTCTGTCTGGTTTCTTTCACTTAGCATAATGCGTTTATTTGAGAGATTCATCCATGGGGTTGTGTATCCACAGGTATCACAGTTTATCCATTGACCTGATGAAGGACATTGGATAGTTTCCTGGTTTTGGTGATTATAAATAAAGCTACAATTGCATACAGGCTTTTGTGTGAACACGTTTACATTTCTTGTTTGTTAAGACCAGAATCACAAACGGCACACGTTGTTTCTCTGCTTGCTTCTTGCTTTTAGTGGACCACGTCTTCCTGTGGCTGCCTGAGGAAGGTGCATGTCCTCACGTCTGAAAGTCTTGGTTCCCTGACTTGTAATTCATAGTTTGGCTGCGTACAGAATTCTGTGTTGGAAAAGTGCTCACTTTCCTGTAGTTTCCTTTGTAATTTTAGAGTCAGCAGCGTTCCGATACGTGAAATTTTTTTGTGTGAAAAATTATTAACTCTGGAGAGTTTCAACCTGTCTGAAACAGGTTGAAAAAGAGAGTTGCTCTTTTATTTGAAGCTTCAGTAAAGCTAGGAATTGTCCTCTTTATTTTAAATAACTCTATTAGAATTAACCTATTGTATTATTTTTTAATTTTATATTGTTTTTGTAGCTCTGTTCCCTTTTTCACTCCCAATATTTTTTCCTTGATCAATCTTGCCTATTTGTCTATTTTATTAATGTTTTTAAAGCGTGGTCTTTGTTTTCCCTATTGCTTTCTAGTATATGTTATGTACTTAGCTTTATTAGTTCCTTTTTTATCAACTTCTGTATATTATTCTGCCATTCTTTTCCTAATTTTTTGAACAAGACATTGAATAAATTAGTGTTTTTCGCTTCTAGTGTACACACCTAAGGCCACATACTTTCCTCCATATCAGTACTCAGCTACATTTCGCTGTAGTCAATTTGAAATATTTTCCAGTTCACAATTTGACTTCTTTTTGGACTTAATTTATTTGAAATGCAGTTTTAGTTTCTTAATGTCATTTTCTTCTCTTTTCTTTTTGTTCTTCTGAATTTATTTCATCATATTCATGGAATGTAATACAGTTTCAAATCATGGACATTTGTTGAGGCTTGCTTAATGATCTAACTGGTCAATTTCTGTAAATGTTCCATGTGCTTTAAAAAAAAATCACAGGTATTTTTAAATTAAGTTCAAAAAATTTTATACATATAGATCTACATTCAATCAAGATTAATTGTATTGTGTAAATCTTCTCTAATATTTTTTCTGCTTAACTCATCTATTAATGAGAGCTGATATTAAAATTTCCTACTATGATTACGGTTTTATCAGTAGTTCCTAGTAATTCTGTCAAATTTTGCTTCATATATATATCTGGAGGCTATGAAGTTCATATAAATTCAGAATTACTGCTGTCACTAATAAATGACTTCTGCTTTAAAGTTTATGTGACTGACATACACAGAGCTACACCCCTGGTCTGCCTTTCTTCCTGTGTATCAATGTGTTCATTTATTTACTTAGGATCTCCCTGTACATTATGTATTAGGGGTATCTCCGGTAAACATCATATGGCTGGATTTTATGTCTTCAACCTAACCCAAGAGTTTCTGAATTGAACTGCAAGTTTAAATTGTTTATTTTTATTGTAGTTGCTGATCTATTTGATTTTTATCTCTCACATCTTACTTTTGGCTTTCCGTTTAAGTCACCTCTGCTTTGCTTCTCTTTGGAATCTTTGGAGGGAGTTTAAAGAGCTGTGTCCCACCCAGACACGGTGGCAACCATTAACCACCGCTGAGCGAGCATCACCTTGGGTGCATATATCGTTGGGCTTTTTCAGGCCTAACCATAGAAATGGGAGCACAGTCTAGGGATGCGAGGAGCTCAAGTGGAGGGATGACCAGGGCCGGCAAGGAGCGGGAGGAGTGGGTGTGAGGAGGGGCCAGGGCAAATCCAGGGCAGGCTCCGTATGCTTCCCGCACTGTGCCCGAGACAGCTGCTGACAGCTTATTATCAGTACATTCGTTATGGAACGATGCCAAGACCCTGAAACAGAGGATTTGATAAGGATGGTACATGGATGGTGTCATGGAAAGATCTTCCCAAATCCAGGAGCACTGCTTCTTCTTAGAGCAAAACACATCTGTATTTCCCACATCCGTATCATACAATCAACTGAGGTGACACAGATAATCCAAGCCGGAATCCCACACAGTGTGCCTGCAGAGACAGCAAAAGCCTAATTACGGGCCTTCTGGGCTCTCAGACTGACTTTTACAAAACCTCAGAAGAAGACAGGCTCGTCCTCCTCACGTTTACTCTGTAAAATGCGTGCAGTATCAAGCATCTGTCAGTCCGAGAAGGTCTGCTGAAGCTTCAATGAACCTTACAAACCAACCTAAGCTCCCAAGTGAACAAGCAGCATAATGCAGCATTTATTTTTCTCAAGAAGAATGCCATAAGTCTTTAATTCCTTGAGGGGTAAAAAAAGTACGGGAACTCAGTGACTTAGAGCTTTGCTCCATCCCCAACCATCACCTGCAAAACGCAGCCATCTGAGGTGGAGATTAGCCTCCAGCCTTCTAGTCAGGCTGGGACTTCCCTTGAGTGACAGCTCCAAGTAAACAGAGGTCAGGTGTCTTATCACCTACACCTCCCTGCTACCTGCCAGCAAACACATTCTCAGTTACGGAAGGATCCCCCCCTCCAAAAAAAGAATCTGTTTCAATACTGCTTTGCTCTCAGAAAAACGTATTCCTCAGTGATAAAATTCTAGGTAACATCCCCCATCACATTATCAAAATACAGGGAGTCTTTTTGAGGTATTTGAAACGATTGCATGCTCAATATTACTGTGAAAAAGAATTTTTAATGAGTTGAAATGTTTTTACCCAAAATTATTCCACTCATGGCATAAGTAACAGAACAGATGCTGACATTTTGCATGTAGATGGTTCCTCAGTGAAGCAGCACTTAATTAAAAATCGGGATTTGAGAGATTTCTGAAAATTTCATGTTCACCTTAGAAACACCAAACACTTAGTTCATTTTCTTTTTCATGAGCAAGCTAGTATGCTAGCCTAGCATCTTTTTGTTCCATTATTACTAAATGCTATAGAGACATTAACATTTTGTTGTTGTTGTTAAAGTAGGAAGTCTTGCAAACAAATAAAAGTTATATCATCTTTCTCCCAACACATACAGGACTTTAATACAGGAGCAATCTAACGTTCAGAACTTTGCAAATATGCAAAGGATTTTAGCCATGAGATGAGTCTTGGTAATCAGTAAAACAGGCACTTAGGACCCAAGGGCGACTTCACACAGCAGCAGTCTCGTGTAGGTTTGGTGGAGGGTTGACGAAACATAGCTGGTGCTTTGGAAATGATTTTCTCTTTTGAGTTGAAAACTTAACCAAAGGCACAAACCCAGAGGCTCAACAGAAACACCTTAATTCTGGGACCAGAAAAATTAGGCCTAGACTTTGATGATTAAAAGCGGAGAAGACGCAGGTTGGCGCTCTGCTGACCGTCACTGCGGCCTGACCCTCTTCTCCTTCATCTGCTTCCCAGGCACAAGCAACATTCATGTTAAAGGTTACAAAGGTGAGCAAGCAACCCCACGGTACTTCTCATCGTTATTTTTCTTTAGAATGCTTTATGTTTTCAAAATAGATCAAAGCCTGGTGGAAATGCCAAAAATGTCTGCAACGGTAGAGGATGTTGACAGACCATTCCTGTGAATGGTTTTGGTGGCAGGTAACAGTGATAATTAAAAGCAAAAGTTATAATTAAAAGCAGAAATGGTCAAAGGATTTCGATAACAACATCTAGAGGCAGGGCTGTGATAAATATACTAAACAAGAGAGACTTGGAAATGCAGTCGTACATATTTTTTATTATCAAAAAAAGGTTAAAATTTCATTGCTGTTTTTAGCTAAATCAAACAACAGCCTGCAGCTTAAAGCTTATTCATTCACTGATTCAAGTATTTACTGACTATTCCTCTCCTGCTATGTACTGTCCTGGGAGCCAAGAATCAGCTGTGAACATGACCAGTGACCAACGACCAACGACAGTCCCGCCCCTGAAGCTTACCTTGCAGCCAGGGGGGACACTACTGACCCTTCCCCAACTAAAGCAAAATGTTGAAAACCACTTCTTACTGAACTTTATCTTAAAACGTATCACCGATTTGACAGGCACCTGGAAAGGAAGGAGCACCAAAGCTGGCCCTTACCCTTCAGGGTTCTAACCCTGAGTTCTTAAAGTTTCTCTGACAATGAAAAGAAAGTTTTCCTTATGCTAAAGTTGAATTAATGACTGACACGTTTCTTATGGTTAGCTTTTTTTTTTTTTTCCATCTCATTTAAGAAAGCCTTCCCTACCCCAAGGTCTTAGACATATTTTTAGAGGATATTTTCTTCCAAAAGTTTTTAAGTTTTCCTTTTCACACTTAAGTATTTTATCCATAGGGACTTGGCTGTGGGCAAGGTGGGAGGTAGGGAATCTGTCCCATTTTCTGCCCTGTGGCTAAATATTGTCCCGCAGGCCTTTGTGGGGCAGTCCATTCTTCCTTTGTCAGATCTGGAATGCTGTCTCTTTCGTGTATCAGGACTCCATGCCTGTGTGGATCCAGTGTGTATTTTATACTCCATTCCCTTAGTCTATTTGTCTGTCCCTGTGATTAAAACTCCTTTTAAATAAATCACATAGCACTTATTGCATTATTCGTCCTTATCAGGATAAATGGCTTATTTTTGGTAAGCTCGTAAGTCAGTCATGGCTATGACTTACTCATCTTTTTATTTCTTATAGCAACAAATTCAGTATTTCTAGACTATAAGCTTATTTGCTAAATAAGAGATGAGGTCAACAGCAATACTGATTCTTACCTATAGAGTCAAAAATGCTCTCCCCTAGAAAATCATAAGCTCAACAGAACAAAACTTATGCATGAGTCAACTCTAGTTTCTTATTTTCGGTATTCTTGATGCTCTGGCATCTGGGGCCTCCTTGACAGGAAGGGACTGCCCGTCCCAGGGTTAGCTAATTCCTCGAGATAGCAAACAACTCCCCAGGGAGTGTGTCTTCCACATGCAAACCCCACAATCCCAAACCCAGGCCTCCCACCTACCTCCTCTGTCCAGCTCTTGCCATCAAGGGGATGTCCCTGTGCCCTCATCACCAGGGGGTACGGCACCAGGCAACCAGAGCCAGTGTCTGTGCTCTAGGGTCTGCTGAAATTATCCCAACTAGCCGCTCCTGAGTCTGCATAGCCTGCCTTGCCTTCCCTTTCCCGTGCAAACGACAGTAAAGGCCGTTGCCCACGTTTTCCCCTCTCTTCCTGACCCCAACCCTGGTGCCTCCCCATGTGCCCCCCTGCATGGCATGCCGTGCCCCTATTTCTATAAACTTCTTCCTTCATGACAATCATCTCCACGTCTCCACGTCTTGCCGCACAAATCCCAGACACACTGTGAAACAATGCACCATAAATTTAGCTGTTATTCTCAGAAAACATGAAATGATTTAACTAAGAAAGCAAATATAAAACTGAACTGTTAGCTTGCCAATGATAAAGGAATTTAAGATTTTAGAAGCAGTTTATTATTCTAAGCATTTGATAACTGGTAGGATTATTCAACGAGAAACAGAGACACACTCAAATTGTTGGATCACTCTCTTTGTGTGTCCCGGAGATCAGGGTAAAATGAGTTTTATTTTGTCCATTTATGAAGAAATTGTTCTCCTAAGAACAGAAAGTTAAATTCAGAACTGCGATAATCCGTAAACCTTATCATATTACGGTTTGTCCTTTTCACAGGTGACAAGATGAACTATTGAACTGAGTGTACTGATTCTCGATATTAGAATTTCAAAGAAGAACTAAGTATTTGGAGGGAGTTAATCACAACAGAGAGTGCATCATATAAAATTACCTCACACGAGTTTATTAAATTGAGCGGTCCCATGCACACTCTGAGATGGGATCAGAACTAATCTTTCCAGAGGACAGACAAAAGACGTAATCACCCAATTTTCTTTCCTTTCAATAAAACTAATTAAAACTAGTCCTTGTTTAAGTAAATTCAACTTACTGAAAATTCAGTATTGCCTTCGATAGTACCACGATGATGATTTCCGTTGGACAATCTGTATATTGGACCCAAAGAAGTCATTTATTCCATAAACGTATTAATAATTCTCAAATAGTTCAGAGGGGTTTGCAGCTGTAATTTTAACAGCAGCGTAGAAGAAAGGAGTAGGCACAGCGCTGCATTTGGAGTCAGAACACTTTGGAAGCCAGTTCCAACTCTGGCACTTACTTCCCAGCAAGACAACACGATTTCTCTGGGTCTCAGCTTCTCCATCCCTAGAACAGAATTTGTATGACTTGGCCTGCTAACCATGAAAATCAAAGAGGATGCCTCAGAGTTCCTTGTAAACTGTTAAATCCCTTATAAGTTTATGGTATTATTATTCAAAATCATTATACATGTCTATGTATCACTATATACATGAAGAATTTTAAATCCTTTCCAAAAGAACCACACATTTGAGAAGCACAAATTATCAATACTATCCAATAATTTATAAAAGTCAGCACATGGCTTTGCCAATCATTCTCCCACTGATTTTGCAAGGTTTCTGCCATTGGCAGGTGTGAATACTTAGACCAAAAATGTCCACTTTCTCTTAAGGATGGCATATACAGCATTATAAGGCAATGCGTTACTCACTTACAGTTAACTGGTTTGTTTTTCTTTGCTTGTTTTTCTAGTCTTAATTAAGATGCACATTAAATACACATTAAGATCATTCTCCTTGGTCTTATCTACCTCATAGATACAAGATTTTACCCAACACTAAGTTTTATCCAAAACTAAATTTTATGAAGTTTTTACGTTACTCCGTTAGGAATTTCCAAAAACATCAGGGACTGGTTAAATTTTATATTGTAATTAGTGAAAACCAGTTTGCTTGGTTAAAAAAAAACACACAAAACACTAAGTTAAAAGTTTTGCCTTTACTTCCAATTTTAAAATGATTTTTAGCATTTTAATACCACTTTTTACTCAACACGTGCTTTGTGGTTTGCTGTTGTTGTTCTCATCAAGGACGTCTATGGACGCAGGAATGCAGGGGGCCAGGACGGACGTGGCCATCGGCATCGTCCTCCGCTGAGCTCCTCAGAACACTAGTCTCTCTCGACACTTAGCAAAACAAAGCAAAACAAAAACCCAACTTCTCTTGGTGTCCCCATCCTCGCCTGTCACAAGGTAAGGGAACTGAGCCTTTAGAGGTTCACTTTCCTAGGGTCACATGATGTGTGTGCGTGCGTGTGAATAGCTAAAACTGCAGAGTGCTTCCACACACACTGCTCTGTGCGCTTGACTCAGACGCTCACTCACTGATTCCTGCAACAACCCATAATACGGACTATTACTATCCCCACTCTACAGAAAAGAAACTGAAGGACAGAGAGATTCACTGGCTCAAGGCCACCCCGCAATTCCTTGGCAGAGCCTGGATGCAGACCCAGAAAGTTCGGCTCTGTAATCTATTCACGAATCTTAGAAATACAGATACTCAAGGCAAAAAAGTTGCAAAAAATACAGAATATGGTAACATTTTTCAAAAGCTTAAAACCCGAATTAAATGATGTAGTGTTTAAGGAGACAGATATTGTGGTAAAACTATAAAGAAGTTACGGGCATGATTTTAAGAAGAATTGGGGACAGGGTCACAGGATGATGGGAGGGGAAGGACTTGAGAAGGGCCTGCTGGGGCCTCACTGGTGGGGCAGCTGTTCTACTTCTTACACGGGGTGCAGGTTTCCTGGTGCTCATTTGATTACTACAGCCCATAACTTACACATGCCTCACAACTTATCTTGTATATATCAAACATTCTACAGTAAAGTTAAAGAAAATAGTAATCAATAAGCTATCCAAATTCTTTAACTTATCCTGGATTTAGGACACATGTCAGTTGGAGAAATCACTCTTCTCTGTTTCCAGAGTAAAGCACATTTGGTCACGGATGGCAAAGTCTTGGCATGAATATCAGAGACCTCCTCCTATGGTGGGCAGTGGGTGTCGGCATGGCAGGCCTCCTCCCTTTTCGGCCACTATTTCAGCACCCTCTCCACACGGGACTCTGCGAATTCACGACTGATTATGAACAGGGGGTTGGGGCCGGCGCACCCATGTGGGAGGAGGGAGCCCCCATCATCATTGTGCTGAGGGACCCCTAGAGTTCTTGCAACTGGCAAACCTTGGGATCTCCCAACCGGCGTTAGCACCGGCGCCTCTTTTCGAAGACGCAGTTGGTTACCTGTGAGGTTGGAAGCATCCGTGGGACTGAGTTGCAACCAGTGGCGGGCATCGGAGTCAGTCACAGCATCCGTGGGCGTGCTCAGTTCTGGGTCTTCCTCGCAGATCTGCCACGGGCTCAGGGACAGCTCTGCCTCGGTGCTGCAGCCCAGAGCAGGGTCACTGCTGACACTGTCACCTGGCACAATGGGAGACACAGTCTGAGACAGCCAAGAGCAGGGAACCAGCACGTCCACAATCCCAGCACACAGGGAACTAAGCAGCTGCCCCAGCAGGAATCGTTCTCAGGACAGGGGCTCAAAAGGTGCCTGCGTGGGGCTCCTGGTCAATGAAACAGAGGTTCCAGGCGTGGGGCACGAGCAGTCCTTATGGGCCGTGCCACCTACAGCCCAAGCAGCACCCTATTCAGGGGTCTTAACTGAGTTCCCCCAGGTACGGAGAAGATCACCTCGAGTGCTTACGCTTTCTACCCTGACTTATTCAACTACAAAACGGGGGTGGGTGGAGGAGGAGGAGGGGAATTGATTCCACCACAGAAGCAAGTTTATTCTGGCAGATTGAAGAGCCCGAGGATGCCTTCTACCTCATGCCCGATGTCTAGACTTGAACCTGGGGTGACTCACCCAGGATCACCAGGGGATGAGGTGACCCACACAAAAGGTTTTCTTCAGTAGGGACTCTCCCCTTTAAACACTAAAAACTTCTAATTTGTCATGATACAAGGACGCTTTCAAAGGCTGTGAAGCCTCACAGGGCTGTTCAGTCTGACGCAGAACAGACCCAGCCAGCCTGTCCCCCGAAGCCCCTGTCTGCTCCACAAGGACTTGGGGTGCCCGCCCTCTCTGCCTGCAGCTCTGCCGGCTGCGTTTCGATCTGCCGCTGACGGTCCCCCAGTCCTGCTGCTTCTAATCTGCTGTCCGCTCTTCACCTGCAGAGAACTGACAGCTGTCCCACTCACCAACCTGCTAGGTCCCTAACTCTGACTGCCCCAGGACTCTAGAAGGTGGAGCCTGAGAGGCCCTGCTCCGCCCTCCACCAGGATGCGCCAAGAAGGAGGGGGCCTGGCAGTGGACCTCAGGGAAGCGGAGTATCAGGGACTGCATTTCACAGTATGTGATGGTACGTCTCAGCGTCCCAGTCAGATTTTATTTTTTAAATACTTATGCCATTGACTTCAAGGTACTTCTGAAGCTTTTGCTCCTAACCTGGGGAAACTTTCTGGGGAAGGCCATTTTTCCTTCTAGGTCTATCTGCTCACCCAGACATCAACCTTGGTTGTGCTTCTCACCTGGAGAAAGGCCCAGGGCTGGAAAGACAGGCCTCGAAGGTACAGGTCACTGACTGGAACTGTTCACCTGTACGTGCACACTAACCACCCATCAATCCTGGGATCCCAGGAATAAAGATGTCCCACTTCACAACCACGTGTCTTCAGATGGTAAGATATCATTCGAGTTAGAAAGTCAAAAAGGAACAAAATGCAGCCTCGCCGAAGCTGGATGAACACAGACCACATCTGCTGGCACTTACTCTTCTGTCTCCCCCTGTATCTTCCTTGCGTCTGCTGCAAATCATCTTTCAAATCCAATTCAGCGGGGCTGCTGCTTCTTCGTACTAAGATCTTCAGACAGAAAGAAATATTGCATTTGGTACAGGGAAGTTTTGATTTTTATAAGACTGGTAAGTTTCTAGTCCACATTTCTAAAGAAAAAGAAACAAACAATAATAACGGGCAACAAAAAAACTGAATGACGCTTTGCATTGGAAGGATACGGGCTCACAAATTACTAAAACTGAATTATAAATTACACAAGAACTGAAATTTAAGGCTTCTACTTTGTCAGTTGACATCCAATTAAAATGGTCTACTGAGGAGGGGTACCAAGTTATATGGAAATCGTTTATTTTGAAATTCTACTTGTACCTCTGCTCCGGCACACATGGATAACGGATACAATCCTCCAGGAAGCCTAAGTCCCCGTGGATGGCCAGGGTGCTGGCAGGGAAGGCAGAAACTCCGCCCAGACTCGCAAAGGTCACTCAGTGCTTCCCTTGTTACGTGTGCAGCAGGCTTTCCTGAGCACCGCTCAGCACTGGACCGTGGGTTAAAAACAGGGGACTAGAACACTGTGAGGCAATCCGCATGCTCTAAAATTTACATAACTGGCTTGGAAAGACAAAACATACACAAATTACACAAAGTGGTTACAATGTAGAGTAGCAAAATATGCGAGTCAACTCTCTCTAAAAGGTTTGCAGAATAAAGCATTACCTTGATCCGCTCACAGTGACAGTAGCTGTTCAAGAAGCAACAGACATGAGGTGGTAGAGAGAAGGCAGGAGGGGACTCAGGGCAGGAAGCACTGAGGAATCAGCAAGTTCTATGTGCAGGAAAAGAAGCCGATTATAGCAGGCCATACAGGGCAGTCAGGTGAAAATGGTAGGAAGAAAATGCGACCACCTTCTACAAGAGGCAGCTGCCGGTGGGCCGCCAACATCAGGCTTAGGAATTTCAACCCAGTATTGACAAAATGAGCAACCGTCTGTTCCAGACAATAGCTTATTGTGATTAGAAACATAACCAGAAAGGTAAGTCGAGTAGCTATCTGCAGGACAGAGTTAAGAAGTTGCTATGGAACTGTTACAGTGATTCAGGAGTGAGCAGATAAGGCTTTTGATGGTAGAAAAGGAGAAGAAAAGATAAATTTTAAAATGCTGCAGAATGACAGTCAAGAGCTTATATGAGAGCTTATATAAGAGTTGTACATCGGAGTGGAAGTTTAATCACAAAAGGATATGAATCTAGGGGACCATGAGAATGATGGTGACGAAAGAAAGAAGGAAAGGAGGGAGAGAGGGAGGGAGGGAGGGAGAAAGGAAGGGAGGAAGGAAGGGAAGAAGGAAAGGAGGGAGGACGGACGGATGGACAGACAATGGATAGAGGAACTTGAGAAAGTTTCTGATATTTTAATTTTCATCTTTGGGCTGAATATCTAAAGAGAATGTGCTATAAGTGTGCAACAAAAATCCACGACTGGTGAGACGGAGGATACAGCCAAAAATGAAGATATATATTTAAGGCCCTCCAGTTCAGAGTATACAAAAAACATGGGATTCAATGAGCCAACTAAAGGAATGAATATTAAACAAGCAAACACATGAAAAGGGGGGACTAAGATGTATAATTAAAGGACAGAATAATTATTAAGCTAAAACACAGAAGTAGGTCATAAATATTTAGAAGATTAACCGTATATGAAAAAAATATTACTCAGCCTTAAGGAAGGATGATATATGTCTAATATGACAATGGAAATATACCCAGGATACTTCCTTAATTGAAAAGCAGAATGTGGGTTCTTCTGCTGCTGATTCTCTGAGAGATGAAATATCCTCCAACTACAGAACTAGAACCTACATAAAAATTTGGGGCTCACAGGAAGTAAAATAAACCTCCAAGTGATCCATATCCTCTCTCCCTACCTCCCAAAGCAAACTGAAACCAGGGCAGTGAAATGGGGCTACTTTAGGGGTAAATCTAATGTTACCACTCCCTGTGGCAAAAGGACCAACAGTCCAGGATTAAAGTAGCACTCCCTGTTTTCTGGAAGAAACAAATGCAAATGTTGTCCTGGTGAAACTTCATCACTTCAGACATCCAGGTTTTCTGTAGATTCAGATGAGCCAGGTAGGAACTCACAATCAAAGATCACCAAACAGCAAAGGAAATAAATAAACCACCATGCACAAGAGTCTCAGAAACAACAAATATCAGATTGATTTCAGATGATGATAAAGAATTTAGAATTGCAACCTGTGATTATTTTAAAGGAATAAAAGATGGCAATCACAAAAATGAGCAAGCAACAAGAGATTATGAGAGATAGCAAGATATACTTGAAAAGAATTAACCTGAACTTCCAGAAGCAAAAGGTATAACTGTTGAACCAAAATACTCAATGAAAGTATTAAACAGCAGACTATTTATGAGTAAGGAGAGAATTATTGAACTGAGTGAAAGATCTGATGAACTACCCAGAATGCACCCACATAGCCAAGGAGAATGGAAAATATGAAAGGGGGCTTGAGAGACATGGAAGACAGAATGAGAGGGTCTAAATATATTTCTACCCAGAATTCCAGAAGGAAAGAGCAGAGAGAACAAAAAAGAGGCAATATTTGAAGAAATGGTTACCAAGAATTTTCCAGAAGCAATGGAAGAACAAGTATGCAAAGACACACGGCACATATACCATATCCAAAACAGGACAAACGTATAGAGCAAAAGAAAATGCACCTAAATATGCTGTAGTGAAACTGAAGGACAAGGACGAAGAACAACAAGGAACAACAAATAGGATGAACAGAAGACCTCTCAACAACAACAATGGAAGACAAAAGATAGTAGAAAAATAGCTTCCATTAGAAGGGGTGGGAGGAAGGAAGAAGGAAGTGGGGGAACTATGGTAATTAAGACAGAGAGACAAAGAAACCAATGATTCAAGAAGCACCAAAATAAAGCCTTACACATCTGGGAAGCAGTATATATGAGAGAAAGGTAGCATTCAGATTAATAAAGGAAAAATGAATTCAATATATGGGACCCAGAAGTGGTTATCCATGTGGGGAAAGAAAAATGAAATTGGATCCCCACCTCACTCCATAAATATCAACTCTAGGTAGCTGAAAGACTTAAATGTATAAAGCAAAACTGAAACACTTATAAATACAAGGTAAATATTTTTATCCCTGTGCAGTTGATATTTTAAAATTTTCATAAAACATAACCACAAAAATGATAACCAAGAATATCAAAATTAAGAACTTCTGTTCATCAAAAGACAACATAGAGGAAGTGAAAATACATGCCAGACACTGGTAGAAGATATTCGCCAGAAACATAACCAATATAGGATCAGTATTCAGATTATATAAAGAATTAGTACAAATAAAAGAGAAAAAGACAAAGAAATCAATAGGAAAATGGAAAAGACATCAGTAGGCATTCAACAGATGAAAGACATATGGCCAATCAACATAAGGAAAGATTTTAAACTTTATTAGTAATTTGAGAAATGCAAAATAAAATGAGATCCAATTTTCACCCACTTGACTCAAAAGATTTAAAATCTGACAATAGTAAGTGTTGGCAAGAATGTGGATGAATGGTAACTTTACACACCACTGGTACGTAAGTGGTACAACCACTTTGGAAAAAGACACATTCTTTTGTAAAGAACAACATTATGCTGCTCTGTGACTCATCAATTCCACTCACATTCTTCATGAAGACTGTACATAACTTCATTTTTCATTAAAAAAAAAAAGTGAAACAATCTAAATGTTTGTCAACAAGAGAATGGGAAAGTAGACTGTGTCTATTCACAGCGGAGTATCATACAGCTAAGAAAGCAATGAACTAGGGCTACGTGCTGCAATGTGGACTTAGAAATACATAATAATGAGTGAACAAAGCAATAATACCACTTTATAAAGTTTAAAAATAACAAAAACTAAAGGACATATTGTTTGGAGATACATACATTTTGAGCAAAACTATAGAGCAAAGCAAGGACACGATAAACACAAAGCCAACAGAAAGCTGCTCTCTGAGGGACCAGGATGAAGCCCACAGGCCACGGCAACAACACTGCAGATATTCTAGTTCCTAAGCTGGTGGTGAGCCTCTGGGTGTTTATCTGATTATTGAAATACACACGTATAATATATGTATACATATGGAATGTGTAAGCTGGTATATGTCCTTTACAGAAATGAAGACAAGAGGAAATTTAACACTCATTAGCTTCCAGGCAGGGCAGAGTAGGGAGAGACTTTCTTTGTTTATTTTGTACCTTTCAGTGATGTCTGAGTTTTCTATTCATATATACTAATTTTAAAAAATGAATAAATAGGAATCATCTGCATGAATGAGTTAGGGCTACTTTTTAGTTTTCTTCTTTATACTTTAAATTTGTGTTTTAAAAAAATAATAAATGCTATTTTAGATTAAAAAAAAAAAAAAGAAACCGTAACAGATCTTTGCAGCACCTCACTTATCTAGGAACTCATGTCAGGGGGAGGCTACAACCTAAAGTGATATCAGGAATAGGGAATCTGAACGTTTGTTTGACAGGTAAGGATGCTCCTTAAAAATAGAAAAGGGCACATACAGACCAGATGGTAAATTCTGTTTTCATGTTTATTTTTTTTCCTATTTTTGTAATTTGACTGTAATTTTACATAGAAAGTAGGCAAGACTTTAAAAGGTCTCAAGGTCATTTGGCCCTAAAACACATCCAAATGGAAAAAATTTTTAAAAAGATAGCATCACACCACTAATAAATTTATGTATTGTGCCAGTAATCTGTATGTTTATTTTTAATGACAAATGGATATATTTTGAGAAGATCTTACTGTTATTCCTTCATGTTCTTTCTTCTCATGTCCTTTGCTCTCCTGAACAGGCCTGGGCTCTGAAGAACTCACATTCTGTGCATTTTCTGCCTTTTGACCTAGAGATTTGGGAGAGGGGAGAATCAACAGCAGGACTATTTCAGATGGTAAAATTGGAAAAGGTTTTTATACGTAGGTAATTATTAAATTTAAGTATCCTAAGATGTACAAAAAAGAGAGATCTGGGCCCAGCACACTGGTAGCCTATGGATCACGTCTGCTCCATAGACCTGGCCTCTGACGCACAGACAGCTTCACTGTCTTGGGTTACGACACACAGGGGGCAGGCAACAAGGCCTGTCCCGGAGCCTCGGGGAAGGGGTCTCAGACAAGAGCTGCCTGAGTCAGCCAGGCAAGCTGACGGGGAAAGGAAGCAGTGAGGTGGCTCAGCGTTGCTGGCGAGAGAAATAACCAGTGTCAGTAACAAGAAAGGGAATTATCACCACCAAGCCTGCAAACAGTAATTTAAAAGATCCCGTTCTATGAGTAGTCTGGGGCCAATAAATTTGAAAAAAAAAAGTACATGAATTGAACAAATTCTCAGGAGAAACACACAACTTATCCAAAAGAAAACAGGAAAAAGAAAATATGATAGTCTTATAATGATTTAAAAATTTGAATAGTACTTTAAAATCTTCCTAGAAGAAAACTCCAAGCAACCGATGGATTCTACCAAGTATTTAAGGGAAAAAAAAAAAAAAGTCATAATGATCTTACACAAAAACTTTTGGAGAAGAGAAAATCTTTCAGGTAATACATTTCTCAAATTATTTTTATTGTATTTTCTTATTTCAAGAGGATTTCTAAGAGGGGATACTTCCTACGCATTTGATGAGGCTGGCATGACCCTGACATTAAGGACTAGGGGATGGCTGGGTTGATCTCTTCTCTAACCCATGAAACTAAATAAGTGTGTTCACTGTTGCCAGATACGTTTAAACACGTGCTTTCACTGTAAAATACATTAGTCACTGTTTACAGGTCTAACCATCTGCCTCTTTGCCCTCCACACCAGTTGCTGCTAAAAGCTGCTGGAGAAGCTGTGTGGGTTAATGCTATTACAAGCTATCATCTTCAACCTCAGCAGACTGTGCACACTGCTCACAAACTTCTTCACAAGTCTGGTCAGCCTTCCATTCTCACTGTCGACGTTTCTCCTCGCAGCCCTTTCCTCACCCCTCACGCCTCTCCTCCCTGCCTCTGCCCTAACTTGCTGCCCTCCCTCACCTGTGGTGAACATTCTCTACCTCCCACCCACTCCAGCCACTCTGGACTTTTTTCTAGTCCTCAAACATGGCACACTTGAAAAAAGGACACACACACACACACACACACACACACACACACACACATAATTTGGATAAATAGATTAAAATAAGTAGTTAAAATATTTCATTGCCAGAAATCACATCCTTGCAAATCAACTTATAAATTCCCTTGAAATAAATAGTTAGGATAAATGTAGACAGCCACACGACATGCAGCCTCTTCCCGGCCAGAATCTACAGTCCCGCGTGAGTAAGGGAAGCTGCTGGTACCCGGAGGGGCCTCTGAGCACAGCGGCTCCGTGACGTCAGGGCTGCTGCTGCTCCGAACCATTGGCTGCTGCTCGGCTGCCGCTGCATTTTCCGGCTGCGGGCATTCTTCCACTTCTGTGGGCATTGACACAGAACATGCGGGGATGTATTTCACGATTTTTAAAAATAATTTCACTACTTACAACAACTGATTCTAAAAATCAGAGTTTTAGATACTATTTGTTTCCACAAAAATTGTGCAGTAAGATCATTGTCTTTCACATCATAAAGTTTTCTACACTTGTTAACAGTGACATTCCACTCCAAGTGTACATTTGTCTTGTAAGTTCTACAAAGCATTTTCGTTCCATCAACGTGAAGAAAAAAAGAAGGGAGAGCGAGCAGAATGGTTGAGAACCGTGAAAGTCACTGGAGTTTCAGGGACAGGCATGTCAAGGGAAGAGGGATCCGGGAGATGCAGGGGAAGGTCACTTACATGTGAAAGAGTGGAACATCACGCGCACGCGCACACACACACACACACGCACACACACACACACACACGCCCTAAAGGAAGATAAAAAGAAATGGGAATTTCAACTTGATTATTCTTTTTAACAGATAAGTGTACAACTGTCCAAAATAAAATACTGTAATTATTTAATGACATTTCACCAAATGCAAGGTTGAATTAATCACTAAAGTACAAAAACGACCCACTGGTGTTTTTAGAGAATCAATAAATATATGTCATAACATAGAAAACCACAGCTGAGCACTGACCACTGGGTGATCCCAGCTAAGATATCTATGAACCGTATTCCCCCCTAAAGAAGGGAAGTCCCTCCAAGCTCGTTTCTAAACTTCACGGTTCATTTTAGTCTCCAAAGACAACCCAAGGTGCTGAGGAGTCACCCCACCTCCTCTCTGCAGCTCTGGAGTTCCATCATCCCTCTGCTCTGGCATCATTATCAGCCTCCTAACTTGTGGCCTCAGAGAGGTCCCGCTACGAGAGAGATGCGACCGCGCCACTCCTCCTGCGGAGGCCCGAGGCCCCCATCACTGTCCGTCAGGCTCGCGCTCCAGGGCCCCTAGAGGTCACCCCACAGGCTTGATCCCCCGCCAGGAGCTCTCCCTCACTTTAGTCTTGAGCAGGCCCCACCCACACAGCCCCTGATGCTCCCCCCTCGAGGCTGACCTCCCCCAGGCCGCCCAGGCGCCCCTCCTGTAGGACTCGCCACGTGGTCCTGCATGTGACCCCCACCGCTGCCTGCCCCCCAGGCTCCACGCTCCCTCGTGCAGTCACGGAACTCTACACCCGTATTTCCCCCAAAGTTTCATTAGCTGAAGTTTCAGTCCTTCTAAAAAGGGACTCATCAAAACTCAGCCTGTACCCTCTTACCTGGAAGTGTCACCTGATCCCTCACCTGAAATGCAACTCGCCACCAAGGTGCCCCCGTTCTGTGTAACCCTTTCACCAGAGCCACAATCCAAAGAGCTGGTCGGCCCCGACCAAGAAGGTGTAGGTAGGAAGGTTCTAAATATAACACAGAGGATTTCACCGAAGGACTGCTGCTTTTATTTTTACTATCCACATAAAAACTCCATTTTTAAGTACACTGATACAAGTTACCAGACCTCAAAACCGTGAAATGTGTGTGATCCCTCGCTTATAATGCAAAGTCCCGGGCCACATTCTCCATTCAGATACTGATGGGAAGCTGGGCTTAGGGGACAAGCAGAGTAAGGGAAGGTGGCAGGAGCAGACAGACCTGTTACAGCCTCGTCTTTCCAGGCTGTCTCTGCTCTTCCCTGCTCCTGAATAGCCATGAGAAACACCGGACATCCTAAGTGCTCTGGGATGCTCCGCCCAGCACCCCGGAGCAGAAACCAGCCCCCTCGGCTCTACTCCCAGGCTCCTCGGCAGCGGGCAACAGAAGCCAGAGGACCCCACGGACCATCCTTCCCGCTGTCTTCTTTCATCGTTTATTCTAGTTATGCAAGACACTGACACCTTCTGGGAAGGGTTTCTACTCGTTAATGAACCTGCTTGTAAATCCCATGTCAGCAGGTCAGCAGAGGGAGCCCAAGAGCTTCCTACTTCTCTAAAAGATAACTGGCACCCGCTGGTCTTTATGGACAGTGGGAAGAGTGGGTTTTACTCCCTTAAACGTGATGCCAAGAACTGGTAGGTGTTGGTTTCTGGGCTCTGAGCAGAAACAAATAAGAGCGGGGCCAACAGTGGCAGCATCATTTTCAAGATAGAGAACGACGCCATCTGGTGGGATGCAACAGAGCCGCAGCACCACGGCTTCCAAACTCGAGTGTCCCCCACTGGTCCTCAGACAACAGATGGACGAAGAGCCTGCCATGGCCAGCTGGTCTGCCTTCCCAACAGGCTGGCCTGATGTGGCTTTAATGCTCTGTTTTTGTAAACCTGTTGGTAGGGCCTTCTCAGATGGTGGGAGTCCAAGCCTGCAGAAACCATGGGAAGAGGTGGGACAGGAACCGCCGAGAAGAGTGGGAGGGAAGGGGAGAACCACGGGTCCGGGGAGCTGTCAGGCTGTGTGGGGACGGTGCCCT
This sequence comes from Eschrichtius robustus, assembly GCF_028021215.1. Lineage (NCBI taxonomy): Eukaryota > Metazoa > Chordata > Mammalia > Artiodactyla > Eschrichtiidae > Eschrichtius > Eschrichtius robustus. The sequence goes on along the minus strand of NC_090839.1, from coordinate 48,227,579 downwards.
GAGCTGTCCCTGTACTTGGCTGTTATGTTGACAGAGTGTGAAAAAAAGGATGTAAATTCTCCTTATCCCACAAGTTAAACCCAATTTCCTGATTTGTATATGTACACTTTTTGGCCTTTTCTCATACTTTGTACTAAGTATATACTCAAGATTTGTTTTGTATAGATGAACAAATGAATATCAGAAACATTTTCTTAATACCTTTTTCCTTTTTCTTTTTTAAACAGTTCTCGAGCTCCCTCTGCTGGCTTTTTATTTTTGTTAAGGCTGCGCCCCTTCTACAGGGTCAGCTGTAGCAACTGCTCTTTCATAACAGATTAAAACCATTTAACACTGATATGCAAATATCAAGGTAGAGGATTATCTGATATGCAAAATATAAAAAGGACAGTCTAGGTTATATAAAAATTGTGTTATAAATTCTGGGAGGTCTAATGCATTCTCTGTTTTGACTATCACACAATTTGAATCACTTCTAAGAGCTGAATTCTACGTCAGATTCACCGAATCATTTACTTTCTCTCAAGCAGAGCTAACCCAATAACCCAAACTCTGAAAGCACCAACTTTCTAGCTTCTTGATAGTGTAAGTTACACAACACCACTACTAAATCATTGCTTTCCAAAGCTTATTCAAAGCACCAGAAAAATGATCGAATAAGGATTAATTTCATTTTTTCCCACACTGAGAGAAGAATCGGCATGATTAAATTAAGTGTGTAAAACTCTTCAGAAACTTCTATTTATTCAGGAATCTGACTACTTTTCAAAAGAAATTTCATTCACTCTTTAATCTAAGGCTTCCTTATTCCATCTTATTAAACATACTGAGACTCATTCTTCAATCACCAAAATTCTGGGTTCCATTTACCCCTCATACGAGGTTGCACAAGCAAAATTAATTGTGCCATTTCCTAACTTTTAAAGCACTGTGCACAAACCAAGTTGACCCTATGAAAAGCACAAGAGACATAAATCAACTCAACCTTGACGTGTCCCACGAGGACCACAGGTGAATCAGCCCGAGCCCTGCCCACAAGCACATCCTGGTAACTGGGCACTACCTGGAAGCCGGAGAACCAGATGCAGACGCAGCAAAGTGAGACTTTCAATCAGGTCCCATTAAGCCTCCTTTGGAACGAGGGAAGATCACTGATCCTCTAATTACTACTATTACAATATTCCCCAAAGAAAAATAAAATCTACCGTCTGCACGGCCTGTAAGTGCTACAGATTGATAAATGTCCCAACATAAAAGCAGTTAAAATTGCAAAACAGCTGGAAAGAATTGTTTCCACAAAGGAGAAAAAAAGGAAATCACTGAAACTGCCAGTTCCACCCCCACGTGTTCGTTTATGCAGCTATTCATACTAATTAACGGAATATAGGTGGTTGTGACTGTCCCAAAGTTCTGCTGCCACCAAATAAAGAGCCCCAAAGGGATCAGAATAAGACATCATAGTGGGTGAAGGTAAGTAACTCTCTACAGTTTCAGTTATTAAAACAATTTTGGTGGGTTGAATAATCATATAGACTAGGAACAAAACCAAGAAATGTTAACTTAAATGAAAACAAAATTAGCAATCATCTTATAGTAAAGAACGTGTGGCCAGAAGGTCAACATTAAAATTGCCTGTGTATTATGCACATGCGGATGTATGCCTACTACATCTGTATTTAGCAAAAGGTTAGCAACATATGCCAACACCAGAATTCAAACTGGAGCACACATTCAATTCTCTCGTGTGCCACTCAGTGGCAGATGTACAATCTCAGACTGGGGACTGATGTGCATCACTCTGGGCCCAGACTCTTGATAGGACAGTCACACGGGACCGTGGCTCACTTTTCTGGTAAAGAAGAAATGGCTTCAGATGAGGGAGGGGCTTGCGACTGTGGTTTTCAGATGAAACAGATCAGGAGAGCGTCCTCAAAGTCACCACAGTGCTAGGTCCCTTCACCCTTTGTGCTGTAAAACCAGGAGTGAGGATGGCAGAGGCAGGAAAGCACGGACCAAGCACGGCCTGCTTCACTCCACGCTAAGTCGGGGTCTCTCAAACCTCAGCATCACTGATATTTTGGGCCAGACGGTTCTCCGTGGCGGCTGTCTTCTCCACTGTAGGATGGTTAGCAGCACCCATCCACTGGATGCCGGTGGCACGACCCCAGCTGTGACAACCACAGATGTCTCCCGACATTGCCAAGTGTTCCCCGGGGGGCAAATTCATCCCCAGTTGAGAACCCCTGCTCTAAATCATATTCTGCTTCTGTTGGAACTGTGTATGTACATATAGGAATCAAGAATCTTGAGTCAACTAAAATATAATAATGAATGAGAAAAAAGCTTCCAAAATGAAATGACTAACAGGAAGAGATTTCTTGTGAGAACACATTCGGGACAAACTAGTTAAAAAAACTTAAACAAAATGGGAAAAAATGGGTTGTGAAAAAAGAAAACTTTTCACCATGCAGAAAGTTCCTTATGGGTGTGTATCAGCCAAATAGAAGGCCAAAGTATTTTAAATACTTTATTAATCATCTCCAGGCAGGAGTATTTTTTGGAAAACCAAATTATGAAGCAGTTAATGCTCATCAGTAATTTAACTGACTGGTGGCCATCTTCTCCTGTACCATTCTTACTATTTTCCAACTTCAGTATTTACTAGGGAAAAAGAGCTTTCTAAGAAACACAGTCCTTAGTCTTCCCTCATATTCTAGAAATTAAATAATATGATATTTCAGATTCTCATCAGGGGAATGAAGCTAATTTTGCTTTGCTAAACCACAGTATGACATGATTTAGTGCCACTCAAAGCCACAAGTAAGCTATCTCCAGTATTAAATAAATACGAGTCTATAGTAAGATGGTATATCTTTTGGAAAATAAAAAGAACATGGAACATGGAAATATTTCCCGCTTTAGCAAGAAGATTCAGTTCATCTTAGGATCATTGAAAAATAAGTAGACATAGACCTAATTATTCACTGTAGAGCAAAGTAAATCCTTTTGTTGAGGTGTCCACGCCAAAAATTTCTTCTGGCGCTGTAACATCTTAATAAACCAGAAAGTGCACTTTATATAAACAACAGGTAGCCAAGCTCAATTTTAACTGGCTGAAGGCCAGGAATAACATTTCTTTGTTTTGAAAATTAGCAATTTTTATCATTTTTTTTCACTCAAAGCTCAATAATCAGTATGAATCTGTATAAACTGATCATTACTTTAAACATGAATCATTACATGATTTACTAACTCCAAGGAAGTCTAGCCTGAAGAACTTTTCCAGTTTATTCATTTTGGTGGGGAGGCCCAGCAAACATGCTAACATTGGCACACTCAGAACTGTTGCAGAATTTTATGAAGATTTCCTTCCTCTCTATAGGCTCCCTGTTGAAGGCACAGGAGGCAGGCATCGCTGTTTTCCCCTCGTAAAAACTATCATGCTCAGCTGGGAATGCAAAGACCAAGTGGTGTTACAGGAATTCTGCCTGACTATCTAATTGCTACTAAGCGCCTTAACTGCATAGAAACAATTGATATTCGTTGAAAATAAAGGCAAAGTGCAATGGCCAGGTAGGCATGCGTGACGTGGGGAAATTAACAAAGGAAGCCAGGCACAGAGGCGAGCGGGAGCAGCCCAGGGACATGGGGGGGGCCACATGAGACAGCATTACAGTACCTGACAGCCTGTGAGAGCAAGAGGTGTAAGATAGACCAGGGAAGAGAGCGCTCACGGTGTGGAGGAGAAGCGGGACGCTTTTAGTGGCGGGCAAAGCCTCAGAGAGGTGGGCACAGCTGCTGATAGACTGGCTTCGCTTAGCTTCCAGGAGAGATAAAGCAACAATCATGTCAGAAGAACCGCAGGATCTTTCACTTCCTTTTCATTATTATTTTTCTGGTCTCTCTTTAAATATTCAAAGGAGGTCATTTCAAACTTTAAAGGAAGTTAGCACAAAGCACAGTATTTAATGATAGTCTCTAAATACAGCCAACTTTCAGTCATTCTGATGGCGTGGGAGCACAGGCCTTCCACAAATAATCAATCTCATTTTATAATGCTTTGTATGTTGAGCCTTTCCTTTTTTTCTGCTGTGTATCAGATACACATTTAGCTTGTTTGTTTACTTGGGCAGACATTACAACCAGTTTTCTCTTCCTAATGGGTCCAAACAAAAAGGCCACAGTGAGGGAGGGAAAATCTAACCTAAGATTAAAATGGTTTCATAAATAATCAATAATTCAAAAATTGGTTTACTGAGAGATGACTGTATTCAAAAGCAAATCATTTAGTAAACTGAATATCCTAAAAGCTTCAGAACACATAAAAGTCAAGTTGAACACTAAAGGATCTGATATTTGAGAAAAAGGTAAAAAATCTCCATGAAACCCATCCTTTTAAATCACATTTCATGCTTATTAAATCCACAATTTCTTAGTACAAAATTTATGGTGTTCTTAAGTTTCTATGTACTGCTAGTCAAAACTATTTGAGAAAATGGATGGACACAGGAAGAGAAAAGGCCTCATACATATGAAACCACCATCAGTAAAACCAGTTTTATCTTTAAAACAAAAATATGGAGGTTTACTTGCTGTATTATTTTCACGTGATTTTATTTAACATTAACGGAATACAACGGTATTGACACGGTAGTGTCACATTTGCAAAAAGCAAAACAAGCTTTTTACTTTCCTGTCTTCCCCCTCTCTCTATCAGAATTCCCAGCTCTACAGAACTGTCTGCAGAACTGATTACAGCATAATCACAAACATATAAGATACTATTTAGGTGAAAACGACTTCCATGTAAACATCAAACTGACTGACTTCAAATTTCCTAAAAGATTTATCTAACGCTCAATGTCAGGGACATTTCATTTGAGTGTTGCTTTAAAACGTCTTCCTCTTATAATTCAAATAATTGTGCATTTTTCCAAAACTGATCACTAGATATTTTAGAGATAATAAAATATAGATTATTTTGTGTGAAAATTAATTGACTTGCTTTAACCATTCACTTTAGACATGTAAAGTTTTAGCATCGTTCATACTCAGGAATGGAGGCTGACTCTGTCATTCTTAAGACTCCCCCTGCCAGTCCTTTAAGGTGCAAACGAGTTCATTCTCTGTTAAATTAATTGTCACTCCCCTACTCCACAATTGCTGATTTTATATTTCCCTCCTGCCACCATCACTGACATTTTCTCAGTCTAAGTGTAGTCTGTAGGGCAAATTATAATAGAATAATCTTAAAATATTCTCTTACTGGGATTAGAAAAAAAGGTCACTTTCAAATGGGTCTTCCATAATAAACATCTTCATGATAACAGTGCACAAACTAATGTCATGAGCTGCTTGCTGTTCTCTCATTAAAAGGTGGCCTCTACACAACCAAAATCTGCCATGAAAATGTTCTGGGCCTTCTTAAAAGACTAAAAATACGTAAAAATAATAGAAGTGAGTAAAAAGCTCATGTAGTCTATGTAGATTACATTTATAAAACAGCATGATATAATAAAATATTCAAAAACCATTGTTTTCACAGGCAACAAAAGAGTCAAATATTTTATAATATTAAAAAATATAAAATAGGAAATACGTGTTTACGTATCCATACGTGTATGTGTGCAGAATACATGAAGATAATAGATCTGTCCTGCTCAATAGCTCTCATCTTCATCATCTTTTAAAGGTTATGCTTCCAAGTGTTTTTAACTGAATGAATCCTACAAAGGCCAAGTTTATGGTGTTGAAGTGACATACTCTACAAGGACCTTTACATGACTTTGTATTGGGTTGGCCAAAAACTTCGTTTGGGTTTTTCCGTAAGATGTTACTTTTTGGCCAACCCAATAAAAGCTCTTAGTTTTGCATGACTTTTTAGGCCCCTGAGAACACTGATAAACAGAACCGCACGGGCATAAAGGCACAGGAGATTTTCTAAAACCTACTGGCGCCTCTACCGTATTGCTAGTCTAGAATACCTATTGAAAAACGAAGATGCAGTCTCTCCTATGGCTGTGTTTTGGCCAAGTAGTGGCATAGGGAACATGCAATATACAATCATTTGCTGCTCATTAAAATGTGAGAATAAAGTTTTAAAAAGTGCTTTGAATGAACACTTTTATCACCTCTGTAATTCAGGGGTTGTGAGGGGCAGCAGGAAGTCTGGGCGGCTCAGGCATGATGCCACCTTTGTCACAAACTTCTCTTCTGATCCCTTTTAAGGATCCAGTGATGGAAGAAAGGTATTTTAGGAGCTGGGATGAGAAAGGAAATGCGTGAATAAGCCTCCCCCAAAGCTGCCCGTTACCAGAAACTAGGTCTCTCCTCAGGGAGAGGAGGAAGCAAGCAGGAGGATATAAATAAGGTGACAATGACAAATAAATACTATGGTGAAAACAAGGAGGAGTTAGGGTTAAGGCGTAATATATTTTCATTAAAACTCCAACAGGATTCTAAGCTGTCTGTAGTAAGCCTTTACTAAGCATTGGAAAAAATGTTGAGTGTCCATGAATCTTTGATTTATGACCAGAGGAAACTGTGACCTTCTCTCTGCTGTCAACATGTTGAGTATCAATTACAACTGCATGGTATTACTGATGTGAAAAACTACAGGAATCTGAGAAAAACTCATAGGAATCTGTTTTAAACTTAAGTTACAGCCTCAAAGTCACTGGGAAGGTTTGGGGCTTTATTTGTTCTTATTAAAAACTGTATACAAACTTACTTATTAAAGAGTTATCTCTTTTTAAGAGTAAACTGCAGCAATAGTTTGATTAACTGGAGGTTCCCAGTCAAGTTCTTGTTAATTCTAACAGCCTGTAAGGTCAACATCTACAGGCATGTAAAGCTCAATTTTCCAAAAAAGCAAAAAATGTAAATGTCTCCTTCCAGTCTTGAAAACTAAGCCCTTATTCTCCTTTTCTTTGCTGGAATAAGTTTCCACCCTCTCTTCAGATCAGCGTTGTTCAACAACAACAACAATGCAACTGGTTGTGTGATTACTAAGAATCTATTTTCCTCAAGGGTCAAACAAAACATCTATTTTCTCTCTTTTGCACAAATATCTCACTCGATATTAACATCTCAAGTTCTTTTTCACAATGAAGGATTTAGAAATAAATGTCACAAACTGATTCAGAAAGTAGTTAGACAAAAAGTTGAAAAGATACAGAGACATCTCAGTTAATAAAAGGCCTGGTGTTTAAATTCTGAGTGGAATTTTAAAACTTTAAAAACATTTGATTCCTATAAATCCATTCCTTTGAGAAATACTGGAACACGTGCTTACCGGTTGCTTTCTGGCGGACGATGTTTCTCGCTTTCTCAACTCCCGGTGCCCCGGATGTGGTGGCACTCCTGAATCGCATGGGCTCGGCCACGTCGGGGTGGCTCCGCCAGCTCAGAGAAAAGGATCTCCCCACGGTGGTTCCTTTCTGAGAATCTGGAACACAGCCTACGAGACAAGAAAAATAATCCAGAGACTGAATTCATTATTATTCCTTGCATAGCCTGTGCTGCTCAGCAAACGTCATACCTAGAATGATGTATATAAGTCAGCAGATTCTCTTGCTGCAGATTAGGTACCACTTCCTTATACTACAATTTAGGGAGTTATTCACGTATCAGGAATCTGAAAATTCCTGTTGCCAAAGTATTTTTCAAGCATCTTCAATGGTCTCATGAAAATTCGCATATCTTCACAGTACTCATTCCAATATACAAAAAAAATTAATAAATCTTCCTCAATATAAGAACAATGTCAAATGAAGTTACACCACTGCTCCCAGGATACTCCAAAAACTGTCTTCTATAAACCAGTACATTAGAGATCCTGATTTCAGAACAGTATTCCATCCTGTAGACGCCAACCTCTCCATGAATCCCCGAAAGAAATTTATGCCCATAAACTCTAATTATAGTCAAATAAGCAAAGTTAATGAAATTCTACAAACAATACAAAATCCTATTTTAAGCGAAGCTCCAAATAGTAAAATATTGCAGATCTGTGAATCACCTTTTTTCTCCTCTCATACTGCTCTGGACAAGTATTTTAAGTAAGTGGTCAAGGATCAAAAGAAATACAGAAGAAAAAGAGAATGAGGCACTTAGAGGTTTCTGCACGTGTACGATGTGGCTGGCGGCTGCCACCTGTGGCTCATTTTCACACCCAGATTCTTCTGAGAGTGTACTTTGTTTCCACAAATCTAGTGCTTGTATGGCAAGTATTTCTATAATGGATGTTTAAATGTGTTTTTAGAATAAGGCAATATAATAAATAAATCAGAAATACTTGCCATGGTCATTAATTAGTTAAATTTGTTCTTTCTTGAAAATAGCATATTTTGAAGTTGTTTACCTTCCTAAGACAAGCCTATCTCTCCCTATGAATCTGTGTTCGCATAGTGGGAGGGAAGAGAATATTTTGGGGGCTGAAGGGGAGGGTGGATTATAAGAATTCCAGGAGGCAGGGAGCGTGGTTAGTTTGAGAAAGTCCTTACTTTCTGTCTCAGCCACTCGCCTCCATCCTGCAAGGCGCCCCAGTCAGGCAGACTCTTCTGGACTGAGAGCCACAGTCCAGGGAGCCAAGTTCCTGGCTGGAAGGACCTAGACCCTCCCAGACTCTGGGTTTACACAGAGGCCCTCAGAGCTGCTATGGAGGACACTACAGAGGCCCAGGGCTCAGGCTCTGGGCTCCCTGCCCTGACTTCAATCCCAAATCTCCATCTAATATATTTTTTTAGGAAGGGGCTCCTTACAACTTCAACTAGGGAGAAAAAAGGATCTTCTGCTAAAGTATGTGAGAACATTGCTTTAGACAGTCTAAATCTAAACTGGGATTAAACAATTCCACTGGAATGCCCCATACTTCAACTAGTTAGTTTTGGTTTCTCACTGACTTGCTCTTACTAATTGGTGCCTTGGCAAGCCACTCACAGACTGCAATGAAGACAGTCTAGGAATCAGTCACATTAACTACATGGCTCTGCAGTTAACTAATCATAATTGGTTCACACTTCCCCGTATCCACATCCTCTGTCATCCTCTCCCACATTAACTCTGGGCTTCAGCACATGACTTTTGGTTGCAAAACTGAGCAAGCAGAGACTTGAAATGTACCTGAAAATCTGAGTGTATCCTCCTCTGTTCCTAGAACCCTAAGCCATTAGGTGAACAGCCTGAGCTAGCCTGCTGGTTGATGAAAGATGTACGGCCCCGTCACCCTTACTGCGCAGCCGACAGCCGGCTAACCCCTAGCAGTGGAGCTGCCGCTCGCTGAGCGTGTCACAGCCCGGCTGACTGCGAACGCAGCTGTGAGGCCAGCACAACTGCCAACCCATAAAATCATGATCTGAATAAATGGTGTTATTTGAAGCCGCTATATTTTGAGGTGCTCTGTCACACAGCAAAACTAACTGACACCATCTACACTAAGACCACTGTCGAGGCGGTAGTCGACCACAGCAAGTAACGTGCTCTCTGTAAGTCTCTGGAGGAAAAATTCCTCGCAGGTCCCAGGACCAGGACAAGCCAAGCAAGTAGCTTGTTTACACCTTTTGCACTCTGTGATTCTCCCGTGTTACTCTGTGATGATCAGAGTTGAATCTGCGGTGGCCCCCTTCCCGCCTCCCCAGCAGCACCGAGGCTCTTCACCGTGCATCCTGGCATTTTATCCATGCCCAGAGCTCCACCCCTGTTCATTCCGCCCCAGTGTCCTTACGTATTTTATCCATTGTATTATGTGTATTTCTATGAGCGGCCTCAAAATCTTTACACAATAAGCTGGAGTACAGGGAATTAATCCAAGGACTGTGTCACAGCCTTAAAAACAGTAATGAAGATGGGCTGCAGAGTGTCACCCCCAACAGAGACCAGCACTGAGGCTTCCCGCCTTGATCTGACTCCAGGTCTCACAACAATTTTCACCCAGAAACACAAAAAAGCCAAAATGACCCCATGTGAAGCATTCAGAACTTCTCCACCTTCCCGAGGGGGGGCAGCAGAATAGATAATAAACAGTGGGGCGCCTTCAGTGGGACTTGCCTGGCTTTGATTTCCGGCTTTACCGCTCCTTAGCTGTGTGACCCCGAGTGAGCCAGTCCCTGTGGACTCTGTCCTTGAGTTTCTTGGTCTGTGATGTGGGGAGAGTGGCATGGACCTCACAGGATCCCCTGAGGGTGAAGGCAGAGAAGGTGCACCCGGCCCCCGCCGCTATCACTACTGTTCCCCATCCTCCTCCTTCCTTCTTCCCAGCCTGCCCGTCATCCTCACTGAGGGGACACAGTGCTAGGAGATGTGATTGAACACCACTGTTAAAAGATACCGTCTGTACAGCTGGTTCAGCTGACTATGAAAGTCCATGCGTCGACTGCCTGGTGTTTAATACACACCCCTCCCCAGACTCAGACGCCCGGTGCCACCCAGCCAGACAGGAAATACCTTTGCCTCGCTGCTTCTTCTCCTTCTGTTCACTTAATTTGTCCAGAGGTAGGTTTGTCATCTCAACTCCGTACACGGTCCTGGCAAGCACCACCGTCAAGGAGTCCATGATGCTGGCCCACTCATGGATAAGCTCCTCCCAGTCCGTGAGGGAGGACAGCACCCCGAGGAAGTCGTCCCAGAGCTCCCGAGAGATGTACACGCAGAGGTTTGCGCGGATCCAGGCCACTAGGAGCGTCTGAAAACGACCAATCAACAGGAGAATTCAATCATCTTCATTTGGAAGAAGTGTACTTTCGACAAAACATTGAAAATCACTATTAATAAAATGAATTTTAACATAAAAAGTGCTTGGGGATATTGTGTTTAATTTCTCAAAATGCATCTGATCAACTGCAATCAAGATGTGAGCTACTGTGAAATTAGTTATCATTCTGAACAGACACTGATCAAAATGATCCTAGTGTCTGTGGCTGGTCCTGGCGGGACCTGGGGAGCCTATTCGCTCCCTCACTCCCTGCAGGGGCCGCTCCGAGCCTTGTCTTCTGCAGGTAAACCTCCGCCTCCACCGGCTCCTGCCTGACTGGCAGCAGATGAGCTCAAAGCAGACTTCAGAGCACAGACCCCAGGAAACAATGCCCTGGACCTCCGCCAACCAGGCCTGCATCCGCCCGGCTCCTCCCCCACTGCAGGCCATGCAGGGAGGGGGCCCTGCTCTCCTGCGTGCCCCCCCCGACCCTGAACCCTGCTCCCGGCCTCCTCCTCAGACTCTGCATTTCTGTTAACCCCACCTCACCTTGACCCCCTGCCCATCCTACTTCCCCAGCTCCTACCCATCAGCATGTAAACATGATCCAATTCTTCCTTATCTCAAAAAAAACCCCACAGAAGTTCCCTTGAGCCCCGATGTCCCTTTCGAGCTACAGCCCCTTCTTCCCCTTTCAAAGCCAAATTTCTTGAAAGAATGGCCTACACTCGCTCCATCTTACACACTCGCTCCATCCTCTGCCACCCCACCTTCTGCCGAGGCTTTGGTCCCCATCCTCATGGCTCCAGTGACCATCTGCTCACCGTCCACGCTCAACCCAGACCTCTCGAGATGCTGGTTTCCTGACCCTTCTCTCTGCTCACCGGTAGCCCACGTGCCCTGTCCCGCAGGCACCTGCCACGCAGCGTAGTTGTGAAAAGAACTCAGTTCCCTCCACTGAGAGACCTCCAGGCCCTCCACCTGGCCTCTCCTGCTCCCGGCCTCTGCACATACCCTTCCCTCCCTCTCTTTCCTCATTTTGCTTCTTTAACTTCTACCCACTCTTCAGGTCACAACTCAGACATCACTTCCTCCTGGGTGTCCCTGATGTCACCCACCCCCAGCCTCCAGGAAGCAGCCTGCATTTCCCCCATCGGAGTTCGTTTCCCTAAGAGTCCCTCACTCCCCCTGGTCTCACGGTCCACAGCGCTACAGCTGCTCGCAGGGGCAACCCTACAACAAGACAATTATGCATGTATTCTGGGTATTTCCTTACCTCCAAGGTGCCCAGCTCCTCACCTCTGACAAAATATTCCGCATCCTTTAAAATTCAACTCAAAATGTATCTCCCGGGACTTCCCTGGTGGTCCAGTGGTAAAGAATCCGCCTTCCAACGCAGGGGACGAGGGTTCAATCCCTGGTTGGGGAACTAAGATCCCACATGCCACGGGGCAACTAAGCCCGCACACCACAACTACTGAGCTCGTGCGCCTCAACTAGAGAGCCCGCGTGCTGCAAACTACAGAGCCCACGCACCCTGGAGCCTGCAGCCACAACTAGAGAAGAGAAAACCCGCACGCCACAACTAGAAAGAAGACTGCGCACCACAACGAAAGATCCCGCATGCCTCAAGGAAGATCCCACGTGCCTCAACTAAGACCCGACACAGCCTAAAACTAAAATAAATAAAAAATAAATCTTTAAAAAAAACCCACACAAACAACAACAAAAAAACAAAATGTATCTCCCTTGAAAGAAGTGCCAAGTCCATCTCAGATGAGCCCCAGATGCTTTCCTAATCTTAGTAGAGGGAATCTTTATAGCCAAAGTCTGGGGAACCTCCCTGATCTGTTGTCAGAGCTAAAATGTACCAGGTAAGGTGCCAACTCGCCAATATCTCTGCCCAACCCAGATGCAAATAGGCTCCCACTGCTGTCAGGAGTTGTACTGTGCATGGGATGGGGGTGAATTTGTTTTTTAATTTAGATGAGATTAGGTGGGTTCAGGGTGGTATGGCCGTAGACTGCTTTTTAATTAAAAGAGAAATTTTTCTAATATAGACCTAGGAAATCTTTGAGAAAAAGAAAGCAGTCTGTATCTAGACAAGCTTGCTCTGACCACCCGAAAAATCATATTTAAAGTGACCCTCATGACAATGTACCTGTTCTCTGTTTCAATTCATGTTAACTACACTTTTTAAAGGGGTAAAAATGTTAAAGTTGAGCTAAAATAGTTGAGTATATTAAAAAGAAGGTTCTAAACACTCATTAAAGATCTGGTTCTAAGATGAATGAATTTTTTAAAAATTAAGGACAATGCAAAAGGAAAAATTAAAATCATGTTACCATTTATTGTTATTAGTACTTTATTATGCATTTTTATTCTGACTAAAATGCCAGCTTCTGTTCATTCATTTTTTACACTCCCGTTTTCAAAATGAGTTTGAGGCCATTACCATAAAGTGCATATACACAATAAAATTAATAAATGGTAGACCAAAAATATAATCTTCCAGGGGCTTCCCTGGTGGCGCACTGGTTAAGAATTCGCCTGCCAACGCAGGGGACATGGGTTCAAGCCCTGGTCCGGGAAGATTCCACGTGCCGCAGAGCAATTAAGCCTGTGCACCACAACTACTGAGCCTGCGCTCTAGAGCCCGTGAGCCACAACTACTGAGCCCACGCGCCACAACTACTGAAGCTCGCGCGCCTAGAGCCCGTGCTTCGCAACAAGAGAAGCCACCGCAATGAGAAGACCGCGCACCGCAATGAAGGGTAGCCCCCGCTCGACGCAGCTAGAGAAAGCCCATGCACAGCAATGAAGACCCAACACAGCCAAAAATAAAATAAATAAATTAAAAAATATACATATAATCTTCCAGAGTGGAAGGAGAATGCAGAGACTGGCCCAGTTGCCAGGACTCAGCCTCACATGTGGTCACAGCGCTGGCTTCAGGTTTAAAAGCAGAGGAGTGGGTATAAGATGCCCACTGGGTCCTGCGCTGGCCTCACTTTACTGACTAATTATTAGACAAGGACAGAACCACGACTTCCTGCAGCTTATAGGCTTCACCTCCGCAAACCTCACAAACATGTGCGTCACCACACATCACACCTCATTCTTGTTCACAGCTAAGGACAGTCAGCAGACGTAAGCCCAGGGCCCCCTCTTCACAGGTTTCCCTTTTCTAACAGGAAAAGGGAAAGAGAGGGCCTCAGACTCGGTTGTCACTAACCTGGTTTGTGACCTGGACAATTTACGTGGCTTTTCTGGAGTCCTATTTCTCTCTAAAGATAAAAAGCTGAATAAGAGCATCCCTAATTTCAACCTTCGGCACTGAAAGTCATGTTTTATCAAGTATGTCTTGGAACACAAGACGTATAAAAGACACCTTCACTGGTAAATCGCTCCTTTTCTTTCAAAGTTTCCTAACCAACCACTTTCTGTGTCTCTCTACCCACCTCACTTAGGGGATGACATAATTTTAAGGTATTGGCTCAGGCTATAAACAGAACGACTCAAGTCCAAGTTTCCTGATATACTCCCGAGCTTCAAGCAGGAGGCACAGTTAGCACTGATGGAAGTATGTAAAGCATCATTATGGCAATCAGCATTACTTGGTAAGTATTTAAAACTAAGTAAAACTCAACTATCATTTCAAGAAAATTTGCCAACCCAACTTATCTACTGACAGAGAAAAAACTAAACGCTAAAGGAAAAATTAGAAAAAGATAAAAGGATAATGGCAACTTAAAATTCCCTGTCCCCTTTAATAGTCTCCTTATTCAAAATTTTAAAAATCAAGTATCTGGCAATTGTAGACAGGCTGCATGACCACACAAATAATGATCAGACAGCACATTTTAATTGTAGGATGGGACTGAGATGGGGCCGCTTGACTGCCTGGCAGATCTGCTCTGACCTTTCACACTTCCCTCCTCCTGGGGTCTCACAAAAGGACTTGGGAGGTCAACAGATGATCATAAATCCCAGGTGCATCCTCTCTGATTCTTCCAACAACCCTGGAAGGTAGGAAGGAGCCCTTTCCTGATTGTGGCAGATAAGGGACAAGACTCAGAAAGATGAAGTGATTTGCTCAAGGCCACACAAGCCAGGAAGTACCAGAGCTCGGGTCAGAACCCAGAATCTGTCTAAGTCTAAAAAGCACATCTTCTCTCTGCTACTTTATGGTTAGCTCTTAATTAATGTAAGCATTCCTCTGGATGCACTGAACCACTGCCAAAATAATAACAACAACGACATCAAAATCATTAATCATGGACTCAAAACTACTCTTCGAGTAAGATCTGACAAGACTTCTCCATTAATGAGGAGGATTCTGCCCCCCTCCCCAAACCAAACCCAAACAAACAAAAACCACAACTCCACGATACACTCTTGCTTAGTTTAGTGACAAGTTCTCACTCTAATTCCAAGACCCACGATAGATGTGGGACTAGACAACTGGTGAGGAGCGGGGACCAGGCACCCGCCGGCCTAAGCCCGGCCCCCGTCCATGTCACATGGCAGCTCCAGTCCCATCAAGAAGGGGAGGTCAGGAAGGTCGAACAGTGAGATGCTCCAGAGTCAGAGCAAGGTGAGCGGAGGGTCTGTCTGTCCAGGTGGACCGCAGGGCAGGTGGTCAGTGCCACCCTACAGGCAAGAGCACAGCAAAGATGGACACACAGAAGGGTGTGCGGACCACTTCACCCATCCAGTGAAGGCAAGGTAATCAGACTAAAGGTGATTATACCATGAGGAGTTAACTGAGTTCATGCCAATTACTTCTGCAGCCTTTCATACGTTTCTCATCAGGTCAAGATCATTCAGTCATAGTAAACTGTTCAAAATTAATATGAACAGCTGGGTTCTCTTGTGTTACAAAGGGAATATTTGGCTTTACTTAGAGTACTAATTTCTCTTTTTTGCCACTTTCACCTACAGATCCTACCTGTATTCTGGATATGCTCTTAACACATAACCTCCAAAGCCACCTTCCAGTCCCCGAGGAGGGCAGCCACTGCTCTCCCTGCAGTGTCACTCCCAGCTCATGGTCCACCCTCGTTCTCCTGCTGGATTACTCAAAGTCAGGCCCAGCCACTGGACCACGGCCTTTACTGGATAGAATGTCACATTCTTCCAGAGTCCTTTCACACTGTTCTCTTTCAGAAATATTTCATAACTACTATGCATTCCATAAATACTAGTGATTCCAGAAAAGAGCAATGCTGCAACAGGCTGCCGCCCTCAGGACCCTTTCGACTTCTTCCCAGGCCGTCAGTTCATCACCTGCCTTCTCCTCTCTGCCCCTCAGGGTGACGTCAGAGACTCCTGCGCTGGACCCGTCTCGCCATGAGATGCAGGAACCGCAGCCATCTCCTTGGCTCTCCGCTCCCACTGGAGGCCAACCCGGCTCCTCACCTGGTCCAGGACTTCACCTCCGAGGTTCTCTCTGCCCCAGACGATGCTACTCTCCCTCCTTGGATCATCCCCACTGGGGAGTGAGCATACTTTACCGCCACCTTCCTGAAACCCTGCTCCCCACACCCCCGCTGGCTCCAGCTCACCCCTTCCTCCCCCCTCCCTTCCACACCATTCCCTCTGCAAAGCCATGACTCTAGCTGGGACCTCCACTGCCCAGCTCTCACTTTCTCCTCCATGCACTCCAGGTGGGCCTCATTCCCCTAGAACATTCTAAGCCACCAACATCTTGGCAAAGCCAACGGTCGACTGGCCGTCTCCTCTTACTCAACACTGCTCTCAGGGCATCCAGGACACATGAGGCCCTAGTTACCCTCCCAGCTCACTGGCCACCATTCCTCAGCATCTCTGGCTGGCCCTCTCCTCTACCGTCGGCAGATGGCCCTCTTCTCTCTGATACACTCTCCCTCCCCAGGTGATCCCAGCCAGCCCTGTGGCTTTAAACACAATCGCTCAGCACATCAATGGCCCTCACACGTTTACCTCTAGTCCGAACCTCTCCCATCCTATTCCTATTCCCATGCTCTGTCCATCCTTCACCTCTTCAAATCTACCTGGTCCGACACCAAGGGCATCAGCTCTTGTCATCTTCCTAATTTCCAGCAACCTTAAGCAAATCAAAAGAGGAAGTAGATGGCAGAAAGGTGGGAAGGCCTAAAAGAAGACCAGCACTAGTTGTAAAGACAAGATTACAGCCTTCAAGACAAAGCTAAGAAGGAAATTTTCTAATTAAATTTCTAGAAATTTAAAGTTAGTCTAACTTTACTCTTGAAATTCTCAGTGATTAAAACTAATTTGCTGTAAAATCCAATTCATTTCTTGCATTTGCAGTGTTTTAATAAAAAAGACTTACCCTAAACAGTAACCCTGCCAAGCTCTGGGCAAACAAGTCCTTTATTTGTTTATCCTTCGGCTTCTGCATGACAGCTTCTGTTATCCGGAGTAGTATTTGCAACATCTGTTCCCTGGGCCACCCAAAATAAAAGCTCATATTATTAATCACATCTCCAAAGCACTTACATTTATAGGTACAAGAAATTCTCTTAAGGATTCAGCAAAATTGATAATCACATATCATTCAGAAGTATCTGAATGCCCATTACATAATGAATACCATACTTATCAAAACAAGCTAGCTTATGTTACCACAGTTCTAAAAATATGCTTCCTGTGCCCACATCAGTAGACAGGACAACCCAGGTTTCACCCCAGCTTGACCCCCCCTTGTAAAAATGGAGGCGACGCGTTTTCTCCACCTGTGCCAGCACCTACGGCACGCAGGGAGAGCTTGTGCCTACTGAACTTACGCAGCACTCTCAAACTTTCACATCCATTATTTTACTTAAACTGAGCAGCCTCCCTATCTCTCTGTGTGACAGTAAACAACATGGACTTTCTGGTCCTCGTCCTGGGGAGATCTGCCGTCAGCAGTGGCGGGTAGCCGCGCTCCACAGTACTCCCATAGGTAGGAGGGTTGGGAAAGGTCACCACTGGACGCTTAGGGCACGGAGCTTTGTGCCTGGAAGATCCCGACTCTGCAAACAGGGCACCCCTCGGAACCGCGGTCACAACGTCTCCATCACAGCACTCCTCGGACCGTGTTTCTTTTTTTTTTTTGGCTGTGTTGGGTCTTCGTTACGGCACGCGGGCTTTCTCTAGTTGAGGGAGCAGGGGTCACTCTTCGTTGCGGTGCACAGGCTTCTCATTGCGGTGGCTTCTCTTGTTGCAGAGCACGGGTCTAGGCGCACGGGCTTCAGTAGCTGTGGCACGTGGGCTCAGTAGTTGTGGCACACGGGCTTAGTTGCTCCGTGGCATGTGGGATCTTCCCGGACCAGGGCTCGAACCCGTGTCCCCTGCATTGGCAGGCAGATTCTTAACCACTGCGCCACCAGGGAAGTCCCAGAGACGGTGTTTTATGTAAAAAGTCTTTAAAGAGTATAAAACACTAGAGACACAAAATAGCACCGCTAATTGTGATGATGATGGTAAGTTCTCTAGCACAGCCAAAGGGCATTCTTCTCTCTCACAGTTGAGTTACATTCTTCATATCTTCCCCCAGATGCCATGGAAACGGAGAACGCATTGTCTTCTGTTAATGGAGGGAAATCACCCCGGTCCCTTTAACTACTTCTTCGAGGTCTTGAGCACAAACCATTCGTTCATCTCTGTAACTTTCTCCTCGGCCTGGCTCTTCAGTGATAAAACGAAGAAGTGGACAAAGTAATCTGGTCCAGGTCGGATAATGAGATCTCAAGTCATGGTTCCTTTATACTTTTCTCACATTTCTGAGAACAATGTTTTCTCTTAACACGATGCTGGATCTCATTAAACTTCTCCAGGGTCTCCTGCCCTCCTCGTGGCTGACCCCGTCTGACTTCCGTCCCGGTTTCTGCGGGTGCCCGTTCCCACTGTGCTCTGCTCTGCCTGCCCGCCCGGCCCCCTGCCCACGGACCCTGCAGGCTCAGGACTAGAGCTGTGTGGCCAGAGGATCGGGGCATGCATGCCTGGAGCAGCCGGCGACTTTGAGGAGGATGAGGGCAGAAATGGCCCAGGGCTGGAACAGCCTGTGCTCACCTCGGCCAGCGTCCCCCGGGTCCTGTCACAGGGGGAGGGGAGGGCTGCACCCAGGGTCGCCTCTGCTGCGCACGTTGTGTGATGCTCAAGACAAGGAAAAACAGCCCCTTCCACACCCATCGTGCGAACATGAGAACAAGAAACGTAGTAACTTTCAAATAAAACCTCAGTCACGGGAACTGTTATCAAAAATGCAGACCTGACGGAGGCAAAGACCGACACAGACACAGGGCAGGTTTAACTTCTGAACCTAAGAAAGCTTGGGAACCACAACATTCCCACATGGAATCTTCTGGAAGAGAATGGGGGTGGAAAACTACCTCCAGTTTGGAAAAATCTTTGCTAACAGTTCTGACCTCCACTTTCCTTTGTGTTTTGTGAAACGTTACCTCTGGTCACTCCTCTCAAAGGGGACCTGCCTGAAGAGCGAGCCCAGGACGGCCCACGTGTGCTGCCCGAGTGGCGGAGGAGTGGCTCTTGCCGCCTCTTTGTTCTCTACTTTGCCCCCATCTCCTTGCACACCTACTCACTAACACCGGCTATCCCCTCTTTGGGGGCCACTACTTGGCACCTGCCGGGCTACAGCCTGGTCTCGGCCACCGTCATCCACCGCCACAGAGTCTGCGCTCCAGGCACTGTCTCTCTCCACACGGCAGCCAGAGATCTTTAGGAAACATAAATCGGGTCGTGTCACACTCTCGCGCACAAGCAGAGGTAGCGGGGACCTTCCTGCAGCCCGCGGGGCCCTGTGCCCCCTGGCCTGGGGTCCCCCCCACTGCACTGGCCGCCATCTCATCCTGCCCGGAACCCACCAGCTAATGACCTGCAGTTCCTCCTCATGGGGATGCTCTTCCCTCCTGGCTCCGCTCAGAGAGGCCTTCCCACCCTCCACACTGCACCCCCCCCAACCAGCTCCACAGTTCTTAGCGCTGAACCCCACCTGACCCCGCTTCTGTGTTCATCACGTCTCTCAGGCCTATGAGGACAGACGCCTCGGGAGGGCAGGGACCCTGTCTGTCTAGTTCACCCTCTATCCTCACAGTAGAAGCTCCCTAGTTATTTACCAGATGAAAGAAGGGAGGGAGGGAGGGAGGGAATTCACTGATCATCTGGTACTTCAATACACAGGAAAATCTGCTAGGGAAATAGATCACATCCATGGTCTATGCTCTACTGACTTTTTTTTTTTTTTTTTGGTGAGTATTTTCATCTATTCCTATATTTTGATTTTTTATAGTTTTACCTGGAAATCTCTGAATTATTAAAGAAACAGAGAAGCATTGTTTAATTTTATTTCCTAGAATTTTCACCCCCAAAAAGATTATCAAAAATATCAAAATATTACTGATACACTGGTATACAGAATTCATAGAGTTTTCAAAGGAAAAAAAAAAGCATCAAAAACACTTGATACAACTGGTATGAGGGGCAGATATTTCAGTTGAAAGCTTCCAGCATTTCTCATTTCTTTCAACATTACTGACATAGCTTTTAACTTTGTTTAAATTGCCTTGTTCATCCCTGTGATGTTCTAGCAACAGCTTCTCGGAAAACAGCGCTAAGTTTAAAAGTCTGGGAAAGATGACACCAGAAGGTACAGCTTCAAATGATCATTTTGACATCTGTGGTTCCTGTATTTGTGAACCTTCTGCCCGCCGGCTTCCTCTGGGCCCACGCCCCCTCATCTGAGAAAGAAAAGGGCTGGACGCAAGGCCCTGGAGGCCCCGCCGGCTCAGTCCCACCTCACCCCCATGGCTCCCTGAGCGCCGGCTCCAGCCTCCAGGGCACAGGTCGGGGAATGGGGACCCCGAGCATTTCCGGGGGGCAGGTGCCACCAGCCCGGGTAGGAGGGTGCTGACCACTGCCAGGCAGGTAGGGAGGGTGCTGCCTGGGCGGGAGGAACCTGCAAGGACCGGACTGGAGAAGCAGAAGGGAGAGGCTGCCCCCCACCCCCCAAACCTTAGGAGCTGGAGGGATGTGCAGACACTCATCACGGGAAACTCTAATGTACTGCTTACCTCTGGGACATTATAAACACAAAGACACCAAACAAAAATGAACGACCAGGAGGAAAACACTTCACATAAGTGTATTTTAATGACGCCACTATATTTTTCACTGCACTCTGACAATTTATCACTTAAAATAATTGTTTTTCTAAAATGAATTTAAAACTTCAAGTTTAAAACCATCAAATCAGTTAAAAGTATTCTGGAGCAACTAACCAACCCTCCTGGGATTATGAAGAAGGATATTATAAAACGTCAGTTACTGCTTTTCCACAAACTGTTTGATAACAGTTTAAAATGGAAAAATCTACTATTAAGTAATATGACTACTTACTCTTAATTTGAGAACTTTTTTTAAAACCAATAATGAAAATAAATGAACTATCAAAGTACTGGATACTTACCTTCATAATTCTGTTACAAAAGACTGATTATCATCTCATCGTTCACTTTGTAAAGCTATTTAATAAACGGAGGCTTTGGTATTTTAATTATTACGTTGAAAACAGAAACATCTGTTTTACAACGTTAATTAATTGAAAATATACTCACCATGTCTTTTTATTCATTGTAAGCTCCATTATCATGTGCCTAAAAATAATCAGAACAGCTTTACATGCATCAACTTGCTCCTTCAAGAGCATGGGAACTTCCACACACGGTTCCAGCAAAAAGACGTTTGCAGCGTTTGTCAAAAATACCTGAGAACCAACAAATTTTACATGAGAAAATATAATTAAACAGATAAACCTGAACAAATTTTGTTTAAAGGGAATGATATTAATTTCACCTTTGAGCTATTTCAATAAGACAAGTGGTACCAACACATACTCAAATTTATTCTAGTTCATCCCTTAGAATTACTTAAATACGGATCCTTGAAAGACCTTTTCTAGAAAAATAATTGCTATTACATATTAATATTGCAGATTTGGAAATTTATGAATCAGAAAGGCTTCTGAAGATTTCTTTTTGACACCCCCTCAAAAGTTTTTTAAAAAAGATAAGACAGGATCATTGCCTGTGGGTGAGGAACCTTGAGGGGCCGGCAGAGAGGGTAGGGGCCCTGGGGCAGACAGCGGCTGGAAAGAACGACCTGGCTCTTGTTGAGTCCCCAGCTTCGCTGACATGAAGGCCTTGCTGACAGGAGGCAGCCAGTACCACCCAAAGGGCAGCCAGCAAAGGGGCAAAGGCGCGTGGTCAACACTGCACACTTTCCAGCAGCATGGGCTTTCAATATGAGAAATACAATATGCAGCAGAATACAAAACCTAAGGAAATTCTTAGGATAAAAACTGAGATTTTGAACAAAATTTAGAAAGTACGCCAACTGCTCTACACTCTGCCTTTAGGATACAAGTCCCCTGTCCTGTACCATCGATAGAGAATTGTGAGGAGCACGGATCCAGGCTACCCTGTAGGGAGTTACTGCCCGGGGGCACTGCTGCAGCATAACAACGTGTCATCATTTACAGAGAGTCAGGACATTCTGAGCTGTCAACCAGGTGACAAGAATGGAGCTTCTCCACCTTCTAGACCTACTACAGTCCCTCTTAGTTCTCCTCTCCATTCAACAGCACAGACATCAATGATCCGGGAACAAACAGAGCTGGCTCACTTGTGGACGAAATCCATTAACACAGCATCTCAAAACAGATGCACAAACTGACCAGAGGAACTGAAATGAGCACACTCAAAAGTCAAGTGGGCGAACTAAAATGTTGACAGCCTCTGAGATCATTTTATGCAAGATAAAAAACGTATCGTGTCCCAATTTTCTAGGAAGAATCACAAAATCAGCACTATAATAGTTGATAACAGATGATAACAGCCCTTGTGAAGATTTACTAAGCTTCGAGTAAGAAAAATGAAAATAAAGAACCTTTTGACTAGCGAACTATAGCTTTAGTGACTATGTCTTTTAAAGAAGTATGCCATAGATGATGTACTACAATACAGATCCTTTTTAACTCAATGTACTTGGCTCCCTGATTTAATTTTAAACCTTTGCATACTCCAAAGTAAAAGTGAGGAGCCTTCATATATTATATTTCTTTCATTTTACTTTCAAAACAACATCAAAAATGTTGACTTCATGACTATTTATTACCATGTTAGTATCAGTTAGGATAAAAATAAATCAACAAAATGAATATGTCCAAATTATACTCGTCAGAAGCAACTATAAAACAGTACTATCTTATCAAACCTCCACTTGGCCACATTTTCCTCATTAACCAAATCAAGGACCAAGGTACTCGATAAAATGAGAACAAAAACAGCTATCTAAATCCAAACTAAATATTTTTAAAAACTGTAGAACTATAATCAAGTAGAAATTTTTTTTCTTGGCTCAGCCAAGGGGATGTAAGTTCTCATTCTAGAGAATAAATAACTCACCTGAACTCAGGGAAATAACAGGCACCTGCAACCCCCACTGGCCGACTACGGGATGCTCTGCGGGGAGGGGGCGGGGCGGGGACTCCTGCAACCATTGCTCTGGTGGGCGCACAGGTGACATTTAGGAGCTGCGCCAAAGTTCTCTGAAGCTATTCAAGTAAAATCATCTTGATTTTTTTTAAGCTAAAATTATTTGCTGATTTTCAAATTATTTGCTGATTTTCAATGAAAAATGAGAAAATTAATTAATTACAGTATATTAAACTGCCAATTAACTTGAAAACAAAAAGGATCCCATGATAAGGAATCCTCTCAAGAGACAGATGACAGAAACACGGCATCACTGAAAACTGGGTACCATGCCTTCCTGCCCCAGACCCTACGCCCAGCCTCTGTGTGGGAAGCCTAACTGGACACAGATGAACGTGGATATGGATATGGGGAGGAGGGTGGAGTGCCAGGGATCAGGGGAAAGAGAGGGGCCCTGTGTTTTCACGTATACTTCGAACAACCTTCAAACTGGGTGCAACCCAAGAGGTAATCTCCCAATCTTCATTTCTGAGATAAAATCCTGAGATCTGGGGAGACTGAGTGATAAGCCAAAGCTGCTCTTTCCAATGTTCCCAAATGGTATTGGTTCTAGTTCATATATTCATTCTGATAAATATCTAAAAATTACTGCATTAATCATCATTCTTCATAAACACAGGCAATTTTTAAGAGGAATATTACTTGTAAGATTATATAATCACCCAGTTTGTCTTACAAATTAGAATCCAGGTAACTCACTACCCATATGTGTTCAGAATGTGGCACATATATAAAATGGAATATTACTCAGCCATAAAAAGAAAAGAAATTGGGTTATTTGTAGTGAGGTGGATGGACCTAGAGTCTGTCATACAGAGTGAAGTCAGTCAGAAAGAGAAAAACAAATATCGTATGCTAACACATACACATGGAATCCAAAAAAAAAAAAAAAAAATGGTTCTGAAGAACCTAGGGGCAGGACAGGAATAAAGATGCAGACGTAGAGAATGGACTTGAGGACACGGGGAGTGGGAAGGGTAAGCTGGGACAAAGTGAGAGAGTGGCATGGACATATATACACTACCAAATGTAAAACAGATAGCTAGTGGGAAGCAGCCGCATAGCACAGGGAGATCAGCTGGGTGCTTTGTGACCACCTAGAGGGGTGGGCTAGGGAGGGTGGGAGGAAGATGCAAGACAGAGGAGATATGGGGATATATGTATATGTATAGCTGATTCACTTTGTTATAAAGCAGAAACTAACACACCATTGTAAAGTAATTATACTCCAATAAAGATGTTTAAAAAATAAATAAATAAATAAAAAGAAGATACTTTTAAGGTTGAAATCTCAGTCATATATTCACTGTATAACAATCCCTCTCAAAAAACTGCAACCAGTTCAGATGTCTTCTCTGACTAAAAAAAAAAAAAAAAAAAATCTTTATAAATTGAAGGTGGGGAAGCAGAAAGAAAACTTAGCATGAGAATTTAAGGGCTGTTTACTGATGGATGGCTAAAAACATCACCATACTTTATACGATGTTACCCCCAATAAACAAAATGTTCAAGCTGACTCCATCCGGGAGCTTTCCCATCTGTGGCCGTCGCATACCTGCAGCATAGCCTGGGCCCCAGCCTTCACGTTCTTATTCTCCTCTTCGGTCACACACCCTCTGCTCACAGCACTCGTGAAGGAATAAGTTCGTCCCCAACTGGAAGACCGCTTGTGACCAGAACTTTCAGATGAGGTCTTTAGAAAATAACAATCAGTCAGCAGAGTGGGGAGAAGCACATGTTGTATATTTAGTTCCTTACGCTCACCAGAATTCATGAGATTACAGGTTCCAGAAGGCAAGTCTCTTTTCTGTTGTGTTCACCATTCTACCTCCATCACCTAAAATGGTGCTTAGCACTTAGTATGTGCTGAAGAAATAGATAACGTTTGTCCAATGGCCCAGTGAACATGACTGTTGATTTGTTTTGACCTCATGACTAGTTATTAAGATGACTTCACCAATATTGAAAAATCAAATTAGGGAATTAATATAGATATTTAAAAGTGATATACCTTTGGTTACAAGTATTTTTTAATGTTTGGTGTTAATTGCCATGACAAACACCCACTTTTAGAAATAATTCTCAGACTAGATGTCAAAATAGCATGCCAGAAATATAAATACGACCTAAGTTTTTTTTGCGCATCTAGTAGAGGCCTACTCGCACCTGTGGCTTTATCTAACATGGAATGAAAGGTCCATCCTGATAGCACCCCTCTCTGAGAACAGCATCAGCCCTGAAGCGAGGCTCGCAGTGGAGATTAATATTGTGTGTCACGTTGGACTGTTGCTGGTATGGCCACTGTACAAGGAAAGTCTGCCAAAACATTCTAAATTTAGTTAAGTGAATATTACTTATTTAAGCATATCAATGATATGGCAGTGACATTTTTAGTCTCATCAGAGATGTGCAAAGTATATTGGCTTATTCAAAGACTCTCATGCAGTAGTGAATAAAGAAGCTGCCACGCACACGTGGCCAAGCCTGAGCTTAGGATGTGGCAGAGGACCTTGAACAGTGAACAGAAGCAGCCCCCCTGAGGCAGGCGCTCATGGAACTCAGCAACCCGAGAGCATCAGAGCTGACAACAAAGAGGTGGCCTGACTGCGACCCTTGACTGAGCAGAATACTTTGCTTTATATTTTAATATAGATGCTCCCAACTCAACCAATAAGTGATAAAATATTACCTGCTTGTTATCAGTCTCTGAAAATCCTGATTTTTCAGCATCTTCTTGGGCAACTTCTTTTATGTCTGGTTCCTCCATGAACACAGGTTTGTCCTGGAGGATCCACTTTCTGTACACTTGAACTACTTTTCTGGTTACAGCTATGTCACAGGAAGGCAGCAAAAATGCCTAAAATGATAAGAGAAACTCCCTTTAACACAAGCTCAGGTCACCAAAGAGCCCAACAGACATTTTCAACGCCCATCACCAATCTCAGACTTTCCTTTGAAACACAGACTACACAGGGCCACATGTTTCTGTGCACACCAAACTTACCTGAGGAAAAAAGACAATTGTGTTTACGGCAGTTGCTTCAATTGGGCCAATTGTGTAACTGGGCCAGAAAACAAAATGCAATTTTTTTTCCACAAAATAACCAAAATGCATACCTATAGAGATATATTAATTGGCTGTATGAACAATAATAACTGTACAACTGAGAACTTTTCCCAACAAATGAGAAATAGATGATGAGATGGTAGAGATCATAGTACAGCCAGTTGTCACGTCTCTTCCCAAGTTCACATGCAGTGATGCTGTGTTGGTAACTTGAACTGGCCATAGTGAGAGTAGTGACAACACAGAAGTTGGCAAATGTTACCCACCAGGGCTTTTGTTTTCTTTCTTTTGTCTTTTTTGCCTTTTCCTTTCCTTTCCTTTCCTTTCTCTTTCTTCCTTTCCCTTCCTTCTTTCTTTCCTCCTTCCTTCCCTCCCTTCCTTTCTTGAGAGTCAGTTGTCCAACTGGCCAGTTGTAGCATTATGCATACTTATGTGAACTTTTTAACATTAAAGAATCCCCTTACACATCTGCACACAGAATTTTTGTTTAAGGTGATCAGAATCCAAACGTAGACAACTATGTAACCCAAATTCAATATTACCTTCCTCCCAGAAAGCAAATATAAATCCCCTCTGGAGGAAAATAAAATCATAGTAAAACCAAAATTATTTGCACAGTCTGATTAATATGATATACAGCATATTAATAAAAAAATTAGAAATGTGAGAAAAGAAGTCAACATTAATAAAATCACGTTAAAAATAGATAATAATTTAAACATATAAGAGATCTAGGTAAAGTATCAGAAAAAGATGTATATGAAATTGAAAAATAAAATAACCAAAATTAAAAGCCCAGTGTAAATGGCTGACAATAGGATGGATGTAGCTGAAGAGTAAACTGGAAAAAAAATCCGATGAAAATATACAGAATGAAGCACAGAGAGACAAAGGATGGCTCCATCAGAAGAGAGGTGAGAGAGAACACAATGCAAAGGTTATCTTTTCCATGGCTGGAGATGCAGAAGGAAAGAATGAGTCAAAAGCAGCAGAAACAATATCTGAAGATAGAATGGCTTAGAATTTTACCCAAAATGATAAAACACATCAAGCCACAGATTCAAGAATCACAAAGGAACACAAGCAGGATACATTCAAAGCATATTACACTAAGACTGCTGAAAACCAAAGACAATCTGAAAATCTTAAAAGGAGCCAGGGGGAAAAAAGACACATTTCTTCCAAAGGAATAACCACATGACTTAGCATAACTTCTCAAAGAAACAATGAAAGCCAAAAACCAATGGAACAAAATATTCAATGTGCAGAAAGAAAGCAGCTGCCAAAGTAGAATCTGACATCCATAAAGAAATATTTCAAAAATAAAAGCAAAACAGACATTTTCAGATAAGAAAATGAGAAAATTTTTACCAATAGACCTAATCTAAGGGAAATACTAAAAGTTATTCTTTAAGCAGAAGGAAAATAATTCCAGGTCAGAGATTTGGGAAGAAATAAAGTGCAACAAAAATGGTAATTATTTGGATAAATCTAAATGAATAATATATATATGAATATATATTAAAAAAAGAATAAAACTGGATAAAGTAATTAAGTAGTTCTGAAAGAGATGATATATATGTATATGTATATATATATTTGTGTATATATAATACATATTATATATTCATAATATGGCATTAAATGGCATACACATACATAACAGTGGTATATAAACTAAGAAGGAGTAAATGGAACTAAAATGCACACCGAGAGGTAAAAGTTGAAATTAATGCTAGATTTTAAGTTAGGGATGCATATTGTTAATGCTTAAAATATTACAAATGAGTGTAAAAATACTTATCTAGAGGAGAAAAATAGGATGCTAAATGTAATCAGTCTGAAAAAATTAAGACAGAAAGTAGAAAGATAGTAGATGTAAACACAATTATAGCAGTTGTTACATTAAATGTAAATGCAATAATGCTCCAATCAAAAGACAGAGATTATAAGGTTGGATTTTAAAAACTATTAAAAAGACCACATGCTATTTATAAGAGGACATCCAAAACATATGAAAAGGGGACGTCGAAAGCAAAAAGTTAGAAAAAGATTACCATGAAAATACTAACCAAAAGAAAACTGGAGAGCTATATTCAGAACAGGCAAGAACAACTTTTAGGCAAAAAAAAAAAAAAAAGGCATTACTAGAGAAAAACAAAGTTCTAAATGATAAAAGATTCAATTCAAAGGAATATATAATAATTCTAAATCTGTACTGCAACTAAGAATTTTACTTAGCAAAATTCATATTCATATACATCAAATACTGATAAACTGTGAAGAAACAGACAAATCCACAGTCACAGTAGGATATTTCTCAGCTGAGAAAACAGCAGACAAAAATAACAGGATAGAAGAGAGCTGAACACATACATCAGACCTTCTCACTCTCCTCCACGTCTCAACCTCTCATACCCTTCCTCTCTTTGTCTCTCCAAGGTGCATTCAGGATAATTTCTTCAGACCTGTCATCAAATGCATTCCCTCTTCAGCTGTATCTAATCTGCTATTAAACCTACCCATTGAAGTTTTCCTTTAATATTTCAATTATTACATTTTTTTCATCACTAGAAGTTCTATTTTCTTCCTATTCATATCTGCTTAGTCATCTGCTATGGTTTCTTGTTCTCTGCAAACATTTTCAAGCTTGTCTTTTATTTCTTTAAATGTGTTAAACATATTCATTCTAAAGTCTCAATTGTATAACTGAAATCCTTGTGAGGTATTCTTGCCTCTTCTGATTTGTCTGTCTAGAAAACTTTTGATGTATAAATTCCTAAGAGGAAGAAAGTGACCTGAAATTATTATACCCAGCTAAACTACTGTTCATGTGCAAAGGCAAAAAGAAAACATTACCCATCACAAAAGGACTCAAGGTAGATAAACAACAAGGATTTACTGTATAGCACAGGGAACTACATTCAGTATCTTGTATTGATAATAACCTATAATGGAAAAGAATCTGAAAAAGAATATATATATAGTCTGTATTCTATATTCTGTATTATGTATGTCATATATATTCTATATTCCATATTCTATCTGTTATATTCTATATGTTATATTCTATATTCTATATATGTTTTATATATATATATATATAACTGAGTCACTTTGCTGTACACCTGAAACTAACACAATATTGTAAATCAACTATAGTTCAATAAATAAATAAGTAGGACTCAGGGAATAGAGCTGCCAATACACCTTCTTGAAAACACCACTCAGCGACAAAACGAGACCAACCAAGAAGTCAATCAAAGCAAGTATTTTAAGGCTGTGGACACCAGGAGGAACGAATCTGTCAAAATACAGAACCAAGATTAAATACCTCTGCCCATCAGGATTCCAAAATCAACTGCAAATGTAAATTTATAATATAATGAATATTTATATATTCATTATATTATAAATTTATAATATAATGAAATCAGCAGATGGGGAGAGGAGGCTCAAAAAAACACAAGGCTGCTAAGCTCTTCACGTTTCATAACAAGAAATCAAGTGCCACCTAACATTAAAACATTCAGGTAAAAAGTGATTCCAATATTTTAATGCTATTATAATCTTTTTATTATAGACACATCTTCTAGCAATTAATATTTCTTGTGGTAAAGGAATATTTACTGGAATTTCAACAATTCCTTTGGGTTTGCTGTCCTTTCTTCTGTTAAATTCAGGTAAAAATAAAATTCAGAACTACTCATTAAAACTGCATTAATGGCCGCGATAGTGAGAGGCCTGCGCACCGCGATGAAGAGTGGCCCCCACTTGCTGCAACTAGAGAAAGCCCTCGCACAGAAACTAAGACCCAACACAGCCAAAAATAAATAAATAAATAAATACGTAAATAAAGGAGTTCCTTTAAAAAAAAAACACTGCATTAAAGATTCATTCAGAATTAAAGGTTCCATTGTCATAAAGCTATTCTGCGGTCTCCCACCCCGCCCCTGCCACTTCCACACACCTGTCGTGGCCCCGGCCTTCACCTTGGTCAGCCTCTGTCTGATTCGCCTGTTTCTGTCCACGGCTGCCTGCCTGCCTGTCCACCCATCCCTGCCGGCCAAATTCTACCTCTGTCTGCCCGTCTACCTGCACCTACCCACCTGTCTGGCTACACCTTCCTGCTTATCTCCACCTCTGCTGGCTGGCCAGTCTGCACCTTCCTGTCTGTTCTACGCTGCCTGCCAGTTTGTTTATGTCTATCAGCTCATCTGTAAGCCCTCCTGTCTAACCATCCACCAGGCTGCTTCCTGTCTGTTCATATCCTGCCTCACCCTGTCCTCTCTGCTGGTCTCTTGTGCTGCCAGGCCAGCAGCCATCTATACACACACAGAAATACCTAGAATGATGCTCTTCTAACACTGATAACAGTTACTTGGATGGCAGTGTTTGAGTGATTTGTTTCTGGCTTTCTCCACTATACTTATATCTATAGAAAGATACTATCTTTCTCTAATGAAGTCATCTTCTTTTTAAATAAAAATAAAGTTGCTCTTTAAAATAAAACCAAACTACCAACAAAACAACCTAGTGAACAAACATCCTTTAGAGCAGTACTTTCATTTCAGATCATAACCTAAGTAAGACATTTTCCATAAGGATATATGCATTTGTGTATGTAGTATACACAAAAATAAATCAGAAGTTTCACAAAGAAATACTAATTCTTACAATATTCACTGCGCTGTGAATTTTTTGGGTCTGCTCTACTTTACTCTATTTCATTAATTTAAAAAAAAATACTGGCTCTTGACCCACTACATTAATTTCATGACCAACAAATGATCACACAAGGTAGCCTGAAAAACAGCAGTTAGGAGACAAGTTTCTGGTGGAGTGACCCAGGGATCAGAACCGCCCTCCTGACGCACTCCACCCGCCCAGCCTGCCTGCTGGAGACTGCCTTGAACCTTGCCAAACCTCATCTCCCTCAGGAACCTTCTACGGCCACCGCCTTCAACTCATTGAACCATCCAGTCTGAGGTGACTGCTCCGTCAGCCCCGCCCTGAGCCGCCCAGCCCCCAGTGGTCCCCGTGGGCCTCTGTTCCCACATCACGCGTGTGGACATCTGACCTGCCTCTTGCGTTGTTCTCTGTTACGTACACACACATCTTAACTCCACACTGAAAATGTGCACTTCTTGAATGAATGCACATTTTTAAACTTCAACAGCCTTTAGGCTTAGTCTCTGAAGGATTTAAAATTAAAAAAGAAATTATTATAAAAGAAGTCACATTTTGCCTTCCATAAAAGAAAGCTTCATCATTGACCAAGAGAGGGCAATAAAACGCAATGTTCAAACCCATGCCCCTTTTCCCAAATGTCTCTATTTCAGTATTTTAACAATGCATAATAATCATATTTGAAATCTCACATAAGCTTTCAGATTAGATTTGATTAAGAATAATTATAAAATGTAAACGTTTTTGAATTTCGTGATACAAAGATGGCTCATAGGGCTTCCCTGGTGGCGCAGTGGTTGAGAATCTGCCTGCCAATGAAGGGGACACGGGTTCGAACCCTGGTCGGGGAGGATCCCACAAGCCGTGGAGCAACTAGGCCCGTGAGCCACAACTAATGAGCCTACGTGTCTGGAGCCTGTGCTCTGCAACAAGAGAGGCCGCGATAGTGAGAGGCCCGTGCACCGCGATGAAGAGTGGCCCCCACTCGCCGCAACTAGAGAAGGCCCTCACACAGAAGCTAAGAGCCAACACAGCCAAAAATAAATAAATAAATAAATAAATAAATAAAAAAGATGGCTCCTAACTTCAGGCATAAGTAGCCTGCAGTTACCTCAATGATGCAGTTTCTACTTCAAAAGTGAATTTACACTGGATCTAGGATTTTGATTGAATTTAGAACTTAGAACACACTATTGCCAGGGGTGGAATGCCAATAATGGATGCAAATGGAACTATGTGTATAATAAATAAATAAATACGCAATATAGGTAGAACCACATCAGTTTAGCACTTGTCTTGTGCAAAATTTAAAAGCTTTGTTAATGATATCTGATTTTAAGTATTTGTATCCAAGGGTTTAAAACATTACTATAGATCAGGATCAGCAAACTACGATCCACAATGCAAATCCAGCCTGGCACTTAATTTTTGTAAGTAAGGTGTTACGGGAAAGCAGCCATGCTTGCTTGTTCCACGTTGTCCATGGCCACTTTCTCACCATTTTCTTAAGTAGAAATTTTTTATTGATTAAAATACAAAATACAGTAAAACCTCTAGAGTGCTGTGGATTGTGCTGGGACTGTCCCTCTTGGTGGAAGTTGCTTTCCTGTAAGTCTCAGAGGTGAAGGTCTCCTCCTTCCCCACGCGGGTCTCGCCTCCGCGGGAAGCTCTTGGCGGTGCACGTGCGTCGCCCATGTGTGAACAGGCCCCTCCTCCTCTCCCCCCCAACAGGTTTCCGCCATCCGAGGGCCTCCCCCTCTGCTCGGGGCACAGACTGAACGACCATCCCCTCATCACACACAAGGTCTCCACTTCCCGGGGCACCGGTTCCAAGACACAGGTGGCCAACAACTGCTCCCATGTGCCAGGCCACTGTCTCACCCCATCAAGGCCCTGCTTCCTATGTCCGAAGCTGCAGCTGAGGGTTTCTGCCCAGCAGCAGTACTGCCTTGTGGGCACACGTGTCATGGGCGGGGGGTTGGGGGGATGCTGTCCTGTGCACCATAGATGCTTAGAATCATCCAGGCTCCCTCCCACTAGATGCCAGTAGCAGCACCTCCCTCCCCACTGTGACAGTCACACAAGTGTCCAGTCACACACATGTCCAGACAGTGAATCAGCTGCAGCGGTGGGCAGGCTGCTCAGGGCTGCTCTGACCTCTCCAGCATCTTCCCTTGCTGCACCTGTTTTCTCATCTGCGCTTCTGCTCATCCCGACACCTTCTCACCCACCAGTTTCCACCAAAGGTCTATTATTTCAATGTCTTGACCTCGGCTCCTTTCCTTCCTCTGAATCCCCTTCTCTAGCCTCCTTTTTCCTCTCAGGCCATAAATACCTCTACTGGAGGTGCCTGCCATATGCCTCTGTGGGCAAAGTCCAACTGTGCAGGAACCTGCAGCTCGTGAGCTCCTACAGCCCTGGAACAATCCAGCCTTGGGCCGTCTCGGCTGTGCTCACGTGCCGCGGTGGTTCAGTGCCGCGGGGGTTCAGGAGCGGCTTTCTCCCCGCCTCCCTCTGGGTTTAAAGTTTGTTATGGAAACACGAGGTATTTGCAGGATGATTTTGTTCAAATATAAAATCTTCCCACCCCGTGTAGGAATTTTACAAAAACCAAAGTCATAAAAACAAAATTAAAAATTACCAAAAAGCCCAAATCACAGCCCTCCACTTGACACATTAAATGTGGGATTAGAGAAATCATTACGGAGTTGTGTGATGGAGCCCAACTTGTCGATTATATTTCTTGGAGTATTATGAGTGAAAGGACAAGAACAGAAACCTCTTCAGCTCCGTGACCACACACACACACACACACACACACACACACACACACACACACTCACTCACCTGGCGGAACACCTCGTTCACGAAGTTGACGTAGCCACGCGTGGACAGAAGGATGCGCTGGACCATCTCGTACACGGCGCGGTGCTCCTCCTCAACGCCACAGACGCTGCAGCTGCTGAGCCGGCGCTCGGACAGGGTGCTGCTGTCCGAGTGGCTTCTGTCCTGCTCGGCCGCCCCGCCGCCGTCCAGCTCCGGCGCCCGCTCCTGCACCGCACCTCCACCCCCGACGGTCTGCAAGAAAGGCACCCGCTCCTGAGGGATCCTCGCAGACTCCAGAACACCTGGCAAGACTGAAGGCTTGCCTTGTTTTCAGGGACTCCCATTACCATGCACTTGAAGAGCAGCGGGAAACGCAGCCCTGCTCGGAGCACAAGGGACTCCTGGACCTGCACTTACCCACTTTCTAATTCACCAACTAACTCCTCCCCAACTAAGTTATTTTAATGGGAATAGTATTGCAGGGAGGGAGGCTGCGAAATGTTATCAGCCTGGTTTATATCTGTAAAATCACAGAATAAATTATGTGTAAATGAATTTATATTATCATTACCTGTGGTCTCCACCCTTCAGCACTTAATCTACGGTCACAGAGATTTGGAAATTTGGTGGATTTTTTGCAGCCACAGTGCTGGGAAGCTTCATCTGATTCACATGAGTAAGTGACACCTTGATCGGAGGAGTGTCAATATCTTTAAAGGGTATTTTATGAGAAGGACCTTGATCTGAGTTTCATATTCAGAATCTCGGATCAAACTTAACTAAAATATTTACAAAACTTTAAATATTTAGAGGCTTTAGGAGCACAAAGAAATAAAATAATCTATGTAATCATTCACAAAGTTTAATTTGTTTTTTTGCTCTCATTTCCCCCAGAATTAAAGATTTCCTCCAAACACAACATACGTGTAATTTTGCTTCAATCTTTGCAAATTACTGTATTATTCTTGTGTCAAAAATATATAACCTAAATACCACTAAAATTCTACCTACTGTGAATATGTTTTACAAAAGTGACAAGAAACGAGTCACACAAAATAACTTCAGCGACTACCAAGGATAGTTTGAAAGCAAAGCAGATGTCCAAATAATAATCTCTAGAGAAAATTAATAGAAAATTATATTGATAGTAATTTTTCTCTTCATGCCTGGGATATTAAGCCTGTGTGGCTTATCAAAGGCACTGCCACACTGTGCAGTGAGCTACCCTATAGAAATTATTTCATCTTTTTGATGGATCAACTACCTTGCAGAGAAAAATAAAATTTTACTCATTTTTACTGATATACATACATTTTTAATCTGTAAAGCATGGAGGTTAGATTAAATCTAACATCCTTTATGGCTTCATAAACTGTGACTTTTTGATCAGTAACTTTCATTTTCCCAACAAGCCAAAAAAAAAAAAAAAAGTATACACATACTTACATAGAAAATTTTAAATGGCCACAAATTCTTTGGCACTCCCTCTGCAGAAGGGGGAAATCTGTGTCCCCTGCTTTGGATCCCCATGGGCTGGGGGATAGAGTTAACCAGCAGAATGGAAGGGTGGAGAGGAACTGTGCCTTCTCAGGACCCAGGCCCAGGAGGCTGACCACTCCCGCTTGGCATCTCTGTGAACTTTTGCTCTCGGAGCCCTAAGCGGCCAGGGAAGAAGTCCAGCTGCCTTGCTAGAGGGGCTATGTGGAAAGGGAGGCCCAGTGGAGCCCAGCCTTCCAGCTGCACCCATCAGAGTAACAGGCACGGGAATGAAGTCATCCTGGACCCTCCGGACCAACCAGCCATTGACTACCACCCACTGACCTCAGCTAATGCCACATGAAGCACACAAATTGTCCAACCAAATCCCACCCAAATTCCTGACCCAAAAAGGGAAATAAGTAATATGATTAAAGGGTTGTTGTTTTAAGCCACTCCATTTTGAGGTCATTAGATAACGAATTAGATAACACAGCAATTAGATAACTAAAATCATGTATGTAAAGAATTATGTTTAGGGCTTCCCTGGTGGCGCAGCAGTTGAGAATCTGCCTGCCAATGCAGGGGACACGGGTTTGAGCCCTGGTCTGGGAAGATCCCACATGCCGCGGAGCAACTAGGCCCGTGAGCCACAATTTACTGAGCCTGCGCGTCTGGAGCCTGTGCTCCGCAACAAGAGAGGCCACGACAGTGAGAGGCCCGCGCACCGCAATGAAGAGTGGCCCCCACTTGCCACAACTAGAGAAAGCCCTCGCACAGAAACGAAGACCGAACACAGCCATAAATAAATAAATAAATAAATAAACCCAAAAGTTTTAAAAAAAAAAAAAGTGAGCTCTGTGATCCAAATAGAACATAATGATAACATAGATGAATTTCCCATCATGCCATAAATTGAAAAAACTTCTCTAGATAAAACAGTGCTTTTCTCAGCCTCCTCTAGTTCACATCAACAAAAGGATGCTTTCCAAAAACATCTGTATGTTTTAACAGACGTTTATAATTATAGTAAGTGATGAGAGTGGAAACAAACTGGTAATTCAAGTTTATTCATTTCTTGCCTCTTTTCTGAAGATTAACAATAAGAGCATGAATACGAATTAACTACAGAGAGAGGTCCA
This sequence comes from Eschrichtius robustus, assembly GCF_028021215.1. NCBI lineage: Eukaryota > Metazoa > Chordata > Mammalia > Artiodactyla > Eschrichtiidae > Eschrichtius > Eschrichtius robustus. The sequence continues at coordinate 48,191,135 of NC_090839.1, read as the reverse complement.
TTTTCTGCCCACTACAATCAAGCTGGAATTCTCAACTATAATTTAATATTAGTTGATTCTGGTGGTAAATATAAAGATGCTTTTTACCTCTTTGCCATATGATGAAGGCTTAGCCAGTGAAACAGACATATCTGCTTGGACTAGGTCTGTGCTGTCAGGGCTCAGGAAATTGCATGCTACAGGCTACCACTTAATCCCTCCCCTCCCCACCCTGGTTTCCTCTCAACCCATGGCTCATACTGAGACTTGCTCACCCTCAGGGTCAGGCCAGATGAGGATACCCACAAAGCAGGTGTGAAACGAGGATGCAGCTGCCGTTCTGCTGGTGATGCCTGATGCCACTCAATTCCCCATCATGATTTACCCACGGGGTTGGAGGCAGCCTACGCTTGCCTGGATAGAAGTAAGAACACAGAGCACTAGAGTGGCAGTCAACAGGCAAGTGGGTCTGTGTGATACACAAGCTTCCCCAGGGGTGTCAAGTTGTGTGATTCATCTTTTCTAACTGTTCACCCCATAAGATACAACAATTTCGGGAAACCCATAGTCCATGAATCATTATTGAAGGGCTGGCTCAGAATTAGTAAAAGTGGTACTTTAACACTGTAACTAAAGAGTTATCATACAAATAAGTGTGATCAACTGTCTTAGTATCGCACACTTTTTTTCATTCCCTCATGGAGTTCTTTGGGTTTTAATGCTTAATTAATGTGCTACTGAAATTTTAAAATCACTACTCCGCTTTCTCTAATATATGCTGAAGTACTTCTATATCACACAAAAATGAATTACCAAGGAATAAATAATAGTTCACTGAAAACACTTTAGGCTGAGATGAAGCACCAAGAATGTTCAGGTTTGAAAGGGGGATTTGTGGTCATTGTTGCCAACATGGTACCAGATTTCCAGGCAACCGTATTCTTGCTCTCCCATGAATGATGCCACCAAACAAGAAAATCTGTCAAACCAGATTCTCCGAGGGCTAAGTGAGCTAATTCCTTTCCTCCCTGGTGAAAAATACTGTCAAAGTTATTAGTTCTAGATCAAAAGGAAGTAAATTCACTTTGGAAAAACACACACACAAAACCCCCCATACATGACCTTTAACACAGTAATAGTGGCAAAAGTGTGAACTCTATTTGGAAGCAGCATTTAAAATATTGTTTTAAAGGGCTTTTATAAGAGCAGTACATTCTTTGAAAAGAGATTCTGGATCACCTGACTTAGACAGTGATGTTCACCTTACACGGATAAAATTATATTAAACTTGAAACTCCAAACAAAAACTTTCAGGAGATAAATACAATTACATGTGCTTTTATTCCTACAACTCCATTTCCAAAATTTAATATTCAGTTGTTTAAACTGCTTTTTCTCCTGTATGATGTAAATGAGGAGCAGAACATACGGTAGACACACATGAGATGAGAGGGAAAACAGAATTGTAAGGCAGAAACGGAAACACAAGGAGACAGGTCGGCTGAATAATGACCAAGATGTCCACGCGCCCGGAATCCCGGAACCTTTGACTGCGCTGTCTTACATGGCAGAAGGGACTGAGCAGATGTGACTAAATTAAGGATGCTGAGATAGGGAGAGGACCCTGAATTACTTGGGTGGTCCCAATGTAACCACAAGGATCCACAAGGAGGCAGGAGGAGCAGACACAGAGAAGGTGATGTGAAGATGGAAACAGAGGGAGAAATGATGTGATGAGGGGTGGTGAGCTGGGGAAATGCAGCAGCCTCTGGAGGCCAGGTAAGGCAAGAGCATGGACCCCCCCAGCGCCGGAGCCTCCAGAGGGAACACAGAGCTGCCCACACCTTGATTTTAGCCCACTGAGACCGATTTTGGCTTTCTGGCTTCCAGAGCTGTAAGATAATACGTTTGTGGTGATTAGCTGCAGCAGCAGCAGGAAACTAACATAACAACTGACTGCAAGGTGTATTAACAGCCTGGACCACAGCAGTGGCCATGTCTGGGCATGGCCACCTTCAGGGCACAGTAGCCATGGGCCTGGATGGTGTCTGCCCAGCATCCCTTCCCCCCTCACGGAACCCCAGTGCTCTGCGCCCACCCCTCGCATGCAGCGCACCTGCCTCACAGGAGGCTGACCCCCCGCACCAGGGGAGCCTTCTGCTTCCTGGAAGCTGGTCGCCGCCCCCCTGGGCTGTTCACACCCCCAGATCTGAGCCAATCAGCAACTTATTCTTGCACAGGTAACCTAAATTGTTCCCCAAAGACAAAAGGGAAGGGCTCTGCACTTCTGGACTGTCTTTAAACATGAACTAGGAAAGCAGGGCCCCAGCTGCTGCAGCAACCTTCAGGCAGGAGCAGAGGGAAAGGGCGAAGGAGAGAACAAGGGAGAGGGCGGGCACCAGCCACAGCCTCGGCCAGCCTCACCTTGAGCTGCTCTTTTATGATATGGAAACATTTCTTTTATGGATATGACAGTTTGAGTTCTGCTGCCTTTTTCCTGTTAGGGTGATAAAACTCTCCTAACCGGCTCAGGAGGGCAGAACCTTATGACACTTTTAGCTATATAATAAAAGGAAATGAGTCACAAGTGTGAAGAGTCAACAGGGAAAAAATTAGAACCTGGAAGCAGTGGTTAATTTGCTAGTCTTGCTACTTCTCATCCTCCAAATGTATTTTTCAAGAATGCGCAACTTATTTTCAATAAATACAGGTGATGATTTTCCGAAATTTTGAAACTAGGCAGGAAAAAGTTACATCCTTTCTACGATAGTGTTTTGAATTGCCTGCATAACTACATTAAGACGCCATGAAAAATTTATCAGAGTGTGACTGAGTTTCTTATATTTCCTACAAATTTTTGTCTACCTGAGGATTTTTAGTTTTTGTCTACCTGATGGGTGAATAAAGGCCTCTCATCGTGGCTCAGAACTACCTGTGTTTTCCTGACTGCTGGAGAGACCCAGGGCCATTTTTATTTCCTCTTCTATGAATTGCCTTTCACCTCCTTTCACCTCCTTTGTCCATTTTCAGTTAACTTATTTGTCTCATGTCTATTCATAGGTGCTCTTTATACAGCAGAGACTATGAACAGTCATGATGTGACCAATGCTTTTCACAGTCTATTGCTTGGGCCTGGCTTTACGTTATCTTTTGACATTAGAAATCTTTTTCTATTTTTTAAAATAAAGTCAAACCTCGATTAGTCTTTGGTTTGTGGGTTTCATCTCTACCAAAGGTGGTCTCCCACTTCCCAAATTTATACATTCTCCTAGATTTTTTCCTAAGTTCTTTATCACTTTGTTTTTATATTTAGACCTTAAGTCAACTTAGGCCTTAAACCAATGTGACCAAGTGCTTAGGTACGTGATATGAAGTGAGACTCTGAGAAAGGGATGGACCAAGGAACAGACAGACAGTTTCCTCTGGCTTCCAGGGCTGCAGATTTCATTAGATATTTGGTGCTAATCTCAGTGTCATTCCTTTGAAATAACTGCAGTTCCTGTTTGGAAGTCTGTAGCATTTTTCCTTAATCCCTGAAAGTCAAATGTCTGTTTAGGTTGGTGTCTGTTTTGCTAATTCTTCCTGGGACTCAAAGGCCCTTTCAGTTTAAGGCATGACTTTTTTTTTTTTAGCTTAGGTAAACTTTTCTTACTGTTCGTTCAATTATTACTTCTCATTCTTTTCTCCTTCTGTCCTCACAATATCTGCAAGGTAGGTCTGCACCTAAGGTTTTATCTATTAGTTTCTATTTCCATCTCTGATTTTTTTATCAGTGTTGTGGGATATTTCGTCAGAAAACCAATTTTGTTCTCAGCAGTGATCATTACCATTTTGAGTTTACCTACTAAATTTTTAAATTCAGAAATGGAAGGTTTTTTAAAACTTTCTTTTAGCGAGTCTTTTGTTGTTCTTCTCACGGAGCCTGTGCTCTGGACCGGCTCGGCGCTCTGCCATCAGGGTACCGAGTGCCCCTCGGGGAGTGCACCCTCCAGCCCAGGCCGACATCACACATCTGGGAACCGCAGAGCATCAGCCGACCTGCACTAAGTGGACCACACGTCCTGCCCCTGTTCTTGGCGCCAGTGAAACAAAGCACACGAAACCATGACTCCTCCACACAGCGGCCTCTCTGACTTCCACAAGTGGTCCTGCTCTGCCTGCACAAAGGCCCGAAGCCACACAGCCTGCCGGGAAAGCCCCACGTGTCTGACCAATGCCACTGAGAGAGGGAAGCCCCGCAGCCCGCAGGTGAGAAGAGGACTTCACCCAGGCCTCAGGGAGACACAGCCCCCTCTTCTGGGGACCCCATAGTGGCTCAACCACCACCCAAAATCCTGAGCTGCTGACCCACCCCTTCCCTCCCTGAGATCCCAGAGGGCACCTGGCAGTCTCAGGGGTCCTCTCCATGGACCACCTCGCAATTCCTGAGGACCTTGCTGGGGCTGGGAGGAGCAAGGCAAGAGAGGCCCTCGGCGTCATGCTCAAGGTCACTGGGGCCCGAGTGAAGCAGGGGAGGTGAGAGGGAGCCAGGAGCGCACAGCTCAGCCACCTGCTCAGAAGGCCTCCCTCGGCCCCAGGGTCGCCTTGTCATGGCAACACCCACAGAGCACGGCAAATGCTTCCAACTCACAGCTTCCTCTGAAACCTCAGCAGTACAGACAGAGGAGCCAGTAAATCGAGTCCCTATGACCAACAATCTGTGAGAGCCAATAACCTTGATAGTCAATTACTCTGGTGTTAGTATAGGTTATGACACCAGAATTGAAAGATAAAAACGTGATGAATGACATACCTGAATGATTTTGGGCAATACATCAACTCCATTCTTAGTGTTTTGTGTTGCAGTTAGACACTTTTTTTCCAAAAAGAAAGTCACGATCCACTTAATAAAAACAACGCGAGCTGCCATGTATGGGGTTTTTGTGCTGTAAGTGTTCTCACTGTCTCGAGTTGTAGTAACATACACGGGCTTTGGTCTCAAGTGGGGGATGTCTGCAAGACAAAAGAACACATGATCAGGTTAGTGAGTCTTAACATCATGTAACCCCTACAAATGTTTCAGTTTCTAATTAAATAGACATATATCTGGTTGTTTAAACAGCAGCTGAGATTTAAAAACCCAAGTGATTAAAAATGGCATCTTCTGGTAGGCTCATCTCTGGGTCTGCCTTGCAGTCTGACCAACGCGGGGTGGTGGTTGCTATTATCTACATACAACTATGTATACAGCTGTGGAAAAACAAAGGTCATAACTCTTTTTAACGAATTTGAGAAATTACATGAGATTATAATAGCGAAAATGTTCTCACATATAACTAATTTAACCTTATTTTATGACTAGAATAGACGTAAAAGCATGTATAGACATTTTTTAATCGCATTAGGTATTTTATCATCTAACGTTACACTGATCAAATCTACTAATCTTTAGTTTTATATCCTTTTCCCTTTAGATGCATCCAAAGACATAGAATTAGTATAATCTACTTTATGTCTAAAAGAATTCAGACAGTCATGTTTCATCTTGGAGATATCAGACACCACCATTTCCAAAGAATTAATAAGAAGTCCACTTCTCATTCTTTAAATACCATAATTAATATGAAAATGATATGGTATTGAATCTGATGTACCATTTGCTGTAAGTTCAACTCTCTTACTGAAATACCTGCAGCAGAAAAGTTCTCAGCAAATCCCTTTTAATCTAAGGATAGTAACAATACACCATGTTTTCTACAATGAAATGGAGGACTTATAAAATCAGAAACAATTTTTGAAAAAAGTACCCACAAATATATAGCTAACAAAATACATACCCTGGTACCACTAAAAGTCAGCACTTCTACCACTTTCCAAGTGAGCCGAGCTTCAGCTGCTTCTCCTTGCCCAGGTGTGTGGGTGAGCACAGAGACATCCAAAGATAACTGAATTAGCTGTCCACACTCCCCAGATGCGTTAATGGCTGTTGTGACCTTTTCTCTTCCAAAACCGTTCTTGATCATTTATTTGAACTATTTTCACTCATTTTAAAATAATAGGGAGAGAAAGATTTGGCCAGCACCCCACTCCCTCCGCCACCACTGCAAGGGATGCTTCTGTCCTATGCGTCCTCACCTCTTATAGAAGGAAAACCCTGGAAGCTAAATTAGAAATCCCCTTACGTTTCCTATCTCTCGGGGGCTCACCGTCCCTTGGTTCCCCAGTCACCCAAACATCTGTGCCTCCGTTAGGAGCTGTGAGTAGCACAGCACATCCTGCTGGATGAAGGATCCAGTGCTGAAAAAGCCATACTGAGGGCAGCTCTGTGGCCTGTGCTGGCCTCATCCCTGGGCAAGGTCTGGGGTCTCCACACCCCGCCACCCGTAAGAGTATACTTCAGGAAATTCAGGCTTTTTTTACATTAAAAACTTTATTAAATGTAATTACACCAAAAATACCATGATACACATCAAATTACTTCTAAGTACAGGAGCCACAGATTCCCTTTATTGCTGTGAACTGAGGTAAATCTTAGTTTGTACAAACAGTTAAAATCATTCATTAGGAAACTGTAAACTTCTTACAACAAAGTTACCATTAAACATGAGAAAGAATGATTATTTTATTTAAAAATACTCAAAGGCCACTTTGGAAGAGGCGGGACACACAGCCCACTCAGTACTTACCAAGCACAGGCTTGTAGATGTTCGTTAACTTGGTAAATGATGGAAACAAATGAGGAAGGTAATACTTTCTAAACAATGTAAAAAGAAATTTAAAACCAGTCTCTTGATTCTCCTTGTGCTTCCACTCCAAGCTTGCGGCCTTCAGATCACACATGGGAAAAACATATATATAGTTACATTTCAGGTTAATGAATACTCAACTGAAATGCTATGTTATTAAAATCCCTATCCTAGATAAAAAACGTGAGAAATAGCAGTGACAATTATGTAATAACATCTTAAAACTCAAAAGATGACAAGAAGGAATACTTCAAAACGAAACAGTAACTAGGTTAAAAACAGCATTTTTACCGGATATTCAAGAAAAAAAAACAATGATACCATATCTTTTTAAACTTGTCCTACTACATCATGCCCATATTTTTTTCTACATGTTCTCTGTAATGATTTAACGTTCTTTGTGCCCTTAAAATGTTCTGTCAGAAGTAATCAGGTGTTGTTTTTTTTTTAATTCAAAAAAGGCCATTTACAATAAACAAGAATTAAGGAAACAATCCCTTGCAAGAATTTTATCCAACGTTACCTACATGCAAAATCATTCTCAAAACGCAAAGCTATGGAATCTTGGAAAGGGCATGAAAAGCAATCCATAGGCTATATGTATAACTGAGTCACTTTGCTGTACACCTGAAACTAACACAGTATTGTAAAGCAACTGTATTTCAATTAAAAGAAAAAAAAGCAATCCACAGGCTGGGATAAACCTGGCCTCCCAGCCCAGCTACAATTTAAGTTTAACCCTTTCACAGTGTCGAGACACTGTTTCCCCCTCAAATAACCAGCACCGCATCCCCCGGTGGGAGCACTGCAAATAGCTCCCCCGCAGGGAGAGGCCCACACAGGCCAGGAGCCCAGATGGTGACGGGGGTGGGGGAGGGGGGGTCCTCCCACGACCGAGGCAAACGTGGCGTGAACTGGCCCTTAGAGAATGCCTGCCAGTGGCCGTCTCATTTGTGAGACCACAGCGCGCTCTAGAGCAGAGCTTCCCGACACCTTCCTGATTCGGCTCCCCTGGGGCACCTGCGGTCCAGGGAGGAGGGGCCGTGGCCGACCTGGGGCACAGGGGCCCACGTCTCCCACCTGTCAGAAGCCCCCCCGGGTGAGGCAAGGGCGAAGCTCTGCTCCGAGGACCCACCCACCCAGTAGGTCGAGGGAAGGAGGGGGCAGGCGGACACACACACACAATCCTGCACACAGTGGAGGGGGGTCACCTCCACCCTCTACCAATCCTTCCTCTGATGGGGTCCCAGGGGCTACAGGACTCATCCGAGGTCACACGCCTAGAATGAAACCCAAGTCCCCCAGCACATCCGGGTTCTGGCTACTCTGCTGCTCTCCTGGGACGGATGCAAAGCCCGACCCAACCACTCCTGACGGATGGGGCTGAGAGGCGTGCAGGAGGGGCCGCACAGCTAGGACGTGGGACCCCCCGACGGTGACAGAACCCAGGCCAGGCGCTTAGGATGTGGGAGTCCTGTGCCTGCGGTGCTGCTAAAGGAATTGGGGAGAGGAGAGCACACGAGGTCGCCCCGCGGGACACGGTGGGCAGAAAGGGCAGCGAGAAACACAGTCTCCTAGAGAAAGGTGGAAAGGAGGAAAGGATGGGAGGGGAAGCCGGCAGAAGCATCACAGGAGGAGAGACCCTGACAAAGAAGGGGGTCCCCTGGAATCACCCGGAAGGTCGAGGACGACAAACACTCAAGTGTCCTTCTCTGGACCTGACACTAGAACCCTGTGCATCCAGGGCCCCTGATTTCGCGGTGACAGGGCAGAGGCAGGCGACAGCGGGTGTCAAAGGCCCACTGGGTGAGGAAGCGGACATGGCAGAGATTACATGTCAACAAACCAGGTTGTGATGGGAAGGACAGAGCCTGGACGACATCCCGGAGGAGCTCAGGGACCAGGGACGTGTTCGCTGAGAGAAAAGAAGCAGTAGCTTTTTCCAAACCTCATCACTGTTCAGAAATACAGACCAAGAGGCATAAATCCCCTAGTTTAGTTCTGTATTCAGCTGGTAAATTTCAGAGAAAGGACCACGCACCATAAAGCAGGCCGTGCTGACGGCAGGATGAGATCATTCCACAGGTTTCCTTCAGGACCCCTGCCCGCTCTGCCCAATTGTTCCGGACCCGCCCGGTCAGCCTCGGGCTTGCTCCTTCCCCATCCCGTCTCACCAGCACAGAGAACAGGGGCAGGAAAGGAGCAAACAGACAAAAATCGTCAGATAACTCTGAGAGAAAAGAAATACCTATACTGGTCTCTGCCCCTGGCTCCTGGCACAGAGGACCTAACACCCTGGTCACTTCTAAGTGACAAGAGCTCTAGGCAACTCTGAACGGGCTCCTGGACGGGGCTGGTCACCAGGAGGACAAGCCGCGGTCTGAAGCTTGGAATTTTCAACCTCTCCCCGCCCCCTGCCCCATTGTTCCAGAGGCGGGAGGGGAGCTGGAAATGGAGTTAATAATTGATCATGTCCCTGTGAAGAAGCTGCCAGAAAAATCCCAACAGCCTGGGTTTCAGGGAGTGTCCAGGCTGAACACATGGACACTCCAGGAGGGGGACGCACCCCCATCCACAGGGACAGAAGCCCCTGCGCCCAGGACGCCCCCAGACATCACCCTGTGTGTGTCTTCATCTGGTTGTTCATCCGTGTCCTCTATCATATCCTTTCATAAACTGGTAAATGTAAATCAATGTTTCCCGGAGTTCTGTGAGCCACTCAGAAAATGAATTGAACCTGAGGAGTGAGTCATGTGAACCTCTGATTTGTAGGCAGATTGGACAGAAGTCGTGGGCAACCTGGGGACCGACTCCCTGCGACTGGCATCTGAGGGGGTGGGGGCACATTAGAGGACTGAGTCCCTTCCTGTGAGACCTGAGGCCACCTCCAGGTAGAGAGTGTCGGAAGTGAGTTAAATTGTAAGACACCCGGCTAGTGTCACAGAGAATTACTAGGTGATTCAAATCCCACACATTTGGTGAGCAGAAGTGTTATAAGTGAAGTGTTCTGTGTGAATAATATGAAACCATATGAAAGTAAAGGAGACAGATGGAGGACGGAATTGCGTCCTTTACGCACACATACACACACATGCGCGCGCGCGCACACACACACACACACACACTAGTATGTAGGCCTGGTCTCTGCTGAAGTGTCCTGGCACACATTCTATGTTTAGTGAAATACCAAATAAGATCACCTCAAAGAAAAAGCAAAAATATAAAATATGAACAAACAGGAAGAAAAGAGGCAATGTTTTCTCTTTCCTACTGAGAATACGACCATCACTGAATTATCCACAATTTTGCTCATACCTGAGTAACCATATATTTCAACAGTATTTGAAGAAAAAAGCATGTTTGGTCCTCAGTGATCTTTTCCCCTGATATGGCTGGCAGGAGTGGCGTGATTTCTTCTGGATATATCTTTGCTGCAGAGTGAAAAATAAGGAAAGCTCTTTCACCAAAGTTAAATTTCAAACAGGGCTTTGAAAAATGGCCTCTATTAAAATACATGTACCTCACTTTGCTGTAGAGCAGAAACTAGCACAACATTGTAAATCAACTACACTCCAATAAAAATTTCAAAAAAATAAAATAAAATATATGTACCAACCACTGGAACTGCTCACACTTCAGGCCAGGCCCATCTGACACAAGGGACAGATGCCCATGAAGCCACCTCCCTCACTGGACCATTCTTTTCCCTTTCACATTCTGCTCTGGCCAGCTCAAGATCAAATACCTGTCACTGAGCAATAAAGTGATAGGCAATAATAAATCAGTGGCCCTAACGGGCAAGTTCCTTGAAAACTCACTGGGCACAAACGGCTGGCATTAATAGTCCGGTGAGGCCACCACTGTCCTTCCATGAACGCTGTACGAAAATACACAGCTGGCAACAAAGAGCCTGGGGGAGCAGATGAACGCCCACTTATAGAACAATTGCGATGAGGGCAACAGGCAGCAGTTTGGGAGGCGGATTTAAATCTCATTAACAGCAATAAAAGCACTCACTCCGGACGTACCATGTGTCTGTGCTCCTGCCAACAGCCGTCCCCTCCCTTCCGTTCCTGTTTCCACCACTCCAGTAAATCTCTCCTGTCATCATTTCATATAAAATAGGCTCCAACTCTGTCAGTTCTAATGTTTGTAAGACTCTACTGTGAGTACGAAACACGACTACCCATCTATGAAACCAAGGTTTCTATTCAGGAAAAGGACAGACCAAGGAATTCCTCAATGCAACTTGGAGCGTTGTTTCCACCTGTAAGATGTGCCACCATCGCTCACCGTCAGCTGCGCTGGGGCCAGGATTGATGAGTGTCTCCAGTGTACAGGGCCCCCTGGACGACACGATGGCTGGGAAACCGGGCACCAGGCAAGCAAAGATCAGCACCTGCTCTTCTGCACAGTTTGTCTGAAGCGCTTGAAGCCACAGGAGAAACAGCCTGATTCCTTCACATCTTATCTAAAAACAATATCAAAGGCAACAAAAGTAAATACGTACATGTATTTGTAGAAATGCATTGCAATGTAGCATTGGTTCTGGGGGAAAATAACCTAGAAGCTAAAAGCATTACTGAAGTCCTGCACCGAGTCCTTCCCTGAGTGACCAGGAAGCAAGGGCACTGCAACCCAGCACGAGGGCCAGAGTGCCTGACCTCCAGTGCAGCCTCAGCCACTTTCTAGCTTTAGCTGTGAGCCGTGGACGACCACTTAACTCCTCTGTGCCTCGGCGCCCCCATCTGTAAAACAGGGATGATAACAGAGTTTTCCACAAAGTGCTGGTATGGGGTGAAGCGAGTTAGAACTGCCCAACTCACATAAGTGCTACCTAAGCATTTCCTATTAGCAGTATTTCATTCCTTATGGCAACAGCACCCGTATCATCAACGCTGTGCTTTGGATAGAATTTTTGTCATGTCACTACATTATGCACATGTATGACGTTCTTGAAAATCAGGACACTTAGAGCTGAATAGGACCCTGAAGACCTGGCTCCCCTGTCTGTGTCCCTGCTCTATTCTCTCCTACCCTTTGCCATGCTCCGAATCGTTGGCATCACTGGTAGAAAATATCCATATAGGCAGATGTGCCCTTCTTCCTCCTCTGCACTTACTTTCAACTTCCCATTCCTAGAATTCATAAACACAGGTAACTCCATTTTTATATTCCTAAGTGGCTGGGAAGATGATGTCAATAAAAGAGGTTAAATAAGCAAAGGAGATGAAAAAAATGTCAGATGCAGCTGAAAGATGTAGTGAGTTCCAAATACAGGCAACTGAGGGGCTGCCTGATCTCCTTTCAGTGACACCAAAGTGGTGCTGATTCCTCCACAGCAAGTGTTCAAGCCAAGCCCCAGGCTCTGCAGGAAAGGTAAGAGGAAGAGGAGAGACAGGAAGGAAGGAAGGGAGGGATGGAGGGAGGGAGGGAGGGAGAAAAGCTTGGCTGACCCCCCAGAGAAGTCAAGTACACCAAGACAGATACCCCATCAACACTGATCCCATGACACCCTTCCAGACATGCCCTGGACTCAGCACTGCTCTGCTCTGCTCAGCCGCTCACACCTGCCCAGCAGGTAAGATGAGTGGTGACCATGCTGAATACATAATGCTATTCAGCACCCAACAAAAAATGACAGGGCTCTATGTATATCTAACCAAATTATAGCAAATTTAACAAGAGAAAATTTTCTACATACTTCGATCACAAATCTCCAATTTTTTATGTTAACTGCATTAAGATAATTAAATATCAATAAGTCCAATAATAAACAGAAGATAACAAGCTGGTAAGTTTTAGCTATAAGATCATTAATTAAAATAGGACGGACAAAATATGGAACAATCATGAAACTAGGGACAGTTCATCTCTTTTTTTCCAACAGGTAAGAGAGAGTGAACCTATCCAGTATGAGTGGCTAGGATTGTTTAAACTGATATAAAACCAAAAATGTATTAGCTTATTAAAGGCACACACATAAATTAAATAGCTATGAAGTTGAATTATCTTCCATAAAACATACATCCCAGGCTGGCTTCTTCTGCCACTTATGTTTTAGGGTCATCTTATTCAAGCATCAAATGGTATACTTTTATAAAAGGCACATTCATTTTAAAATAAGCCAATTTTAACCTAAATTACAAGATCAATCTGCTGCAAATAAACATTCAAGAGTAAGCCTCTGCTGCTCTTTTTCCCCACAAGCGTTCTCGAAAATAGCAAAAAATAATTGAGAGACAACTATAATTTTTAACAACAAGATTATGGGGTGAACAGAATCAGGCACATTAGCTCTGAAGCTTAGGGAGGATCGGTTCAACTTCTCTTTTCCGATGATAAAGCTGAAGCAGTCAGCACCTCGTCGGTGGTCCCCTGGCTGCACACGGCAGAATCGAAATTAGAACGCAGGATTCCAAACTCTGAATCCCAAGCCACTTTCTCCTAATAATGTTTAAAATCTCTAGCACAATAAATTATGATGTAAGTACAAAAACTCTAACAATATTTGTCATATCATTTCTCAATTAAAATAAAAATTAAGTTAAATGGCTTTTAAAGATTTTTTTTCAAAATGGCCTAATTTTGTCACTTTATGGCATGAATAAGTTTAAGAGTAATGAAAAAAGCCATTACACTTTCATCTAAAATAAATACCTTAAGAGAATTTCCAGTGTGTAGAAGCTTCTTTAACGTTGAGCCTGAAAGTTTAAAACAATGAATTAGAAATGGAGTATATGAATGCATATCTAAGACCTATTTTTTAAAAATTAGTTTTATAAAGAAAAAGTGTACTTATGACAAAAGATATCATTTTTAGAAAATAAAAGGAAGAAGGCTGACCTTCAGAAGCAAAGCAATGTCATAGAAGGAGAGACATTGTTAGGATAAAAATACTTTAAGTATGAACCTCTTAAAAATTCTTCTAAAAGAGTCAAAGTGATTGATGTTAAGGTAACCCAAATGTCCACAGTGGATTATGTGCAAATGTCTCTGTCAGGCACAAAATGAATGATTTCTTTAAATCTCTAAAGGAAAACATAATATAAAACTACCACTCACAAAACATTTTTACAAGACCATTTTGCAAATATTCAGGACAGCATGTCTCTCTCTTTGCAATGACAACCACATTTATGGGTTCTGTCCATCAATAAATCATCTAGCAGAGCACTTTGGTCACTGTTGAGGAGAGGGATTCAAGGTTTCCTCAGAACTACACCAGCTGGTGCTGCAGCCCACTGCAGGGAGAAGTCTCCCTCATGAGGACGGAGACATAGTACCTATTACTCGCTAGATGTGTTCATGCCTTTAGCATGGAGATGGCTTGGCAACCACACCTCAGTATCACATGTAGCCCCTAAATGAGATCTCGACCTCAAAAAGGAAGTAATCTTTTAAAATAAAAATAAATTGGAAGTCTTAAGCGAGAGAACCTTTTTTCCCAATTTTTTTGAAAAAAAACAAATTATTTAGATTTCCTGATGGAAAGTTTTGTGCAATATTTTAAAATTGGATATCAAGTCACTTTACACCACCAACATATTTTGAAGAAATAGAGCCAGTGCCTCGACAACTGCTACAAGTCGTATCTATGTGGACAGATACACGTGTGTCGGTTAAATGCATACACTTTAGGAATTCATTACCTGGAATGAAATCATTGGCTTTCTGAAGGAACCTTGCACAGCTATCTGCTGTACTGTTGATAACGCCTAACGCTGGGCTCGGTGAGAACTCACCATCATCGTGACTAGGTTGCAGCACTGAATTACTAATGGTTCGTGATGAAGTAGGAAGTTAAAACGCCCACTTCCCTCCACATCTGTCACCAAAGCATGTCCAGTGATTTGGGGTCCAGAGTCAGCATTGACTAGGCTGGGCTCTCTCACAGCCGAGCCCTGAGTGCCTGTGCTCGTGGGACTACTTATCCCACATCTGTCCTCCACCGGGTCCTCGTCCCTCGCCTCCCTGTTCATCCATTCCTGGACCAAGTCCACTCTGCCTCAGCTTAGTAATTGCTCCATTATGCCCAAGCCTCTCCCGAGGCTTGGCAGAGCCGGCAGAACCTCACCTCCCAGGAGACTCGGGATAAAGTCTGCACAGACAGCTCTCTTCCCAGACATCTGGCAAATCCATCATCTTGCAACACATTCTCGGAAACACTTTCTCCTGGTCATTGTGTGTGACCACGGGGGGGTTGTCAGTCCTTCCTTCCCCTTCTTGAAATGGGCTCAACATTTTTATTTTAAACTCTCAGCCTACCCATAGTTGCCTATATCCACACTTCCCTACACAGGGAGGAGAAAATACATAGGAAAAGAACAGACTTTACAAACAGACATATAGAATCTATGTCCCATATCTGTCAATAGTTCCCTACTTTTTGAAATGATTCTGTTAATTCGTTACAGCAGCAATAGAAAACTAACATGTATATATTTGATCTATTCCATCCTGCTGTATTCAGAAACTCTCAGATGTGTGAGGCAGTGCAGCTTAGCAGTTGCAAGCCAGATTCAGGAGCCAGACTGCTAGGGTTCAAATCTAGGTTCTGTGCTTACTGCGTAACCTGGGTCACTTACTTACTTTCACCATGCCTGAGTTTTCTCATCTGTAAAATCGGATAACAACAGTGCCTACCAGAGAGCATTGTAATGAGGTTTAAATGAGTTTATATACATGCTTAGAACAGTGTCTGGTACATGCGAAGCACATTCTCCCCGAAAGATAGGGCATCAGCTATTCTCTAAGGACCTCTTTTTAAATAAGATCAACATTATAAAGAAAAATGTGTGCAGTGCAGGCACATGTCAGAGGGTTTCAACATGAGAATTGGTGATGAGTACCTGAGAGCCTTCCCTGGCCACATTAGTTATTTCTTAAAGACCCTAAGTTCACAAAGATATTTCTACTTTTACTTTACCATTATGAAATCCGTTTCATTTTAATTTCAAAAAGTTTCTCTCTGTATTTCATTCCTGTTTGGATTTTTAAACTCCTCAGCCAAACTGTGATTATACCCACCTCCATCTCTTTTATGTGCCTCTTCAACCCTACTGATTGACACTATATTGACTCATGTGAAAAAAGAATAAATGAATGAGTACAGTAAAGTAGTTGAAAAATATTGAAAAGTCAAAAAGCTCAATATTGAAAAATGAAAAAGTATTATGAAAAATCACATTAGTTTAAATATTTATAACACAGAATATATTCTAATTTTACTTTCCTGGCTTTAATGGAAGCAAATTAATCAATGTTTTCAAAGTCTACTTCTTTGCTTATCTCACTGATAAGAATTGCAATGCTTGAAGATTTCTCCTGATAAAGTGGCAATCTTTTCAAGATCTTTTAAAGATATTTTTAAGGCCACAATTTCACAAAGACGTGTCAAATCTAACTTTAACATTACCAAATTCTTTCTTATTTATTTTTAATTTTAAAAAAACCTCCCTCTGGGTATGTGTCATGCCTCAAACCAATTAATAAGCAATGGCAGTATGACATCAGAGAAGGGGCAAGAACATGGAGAAATGCCAAGTGGGTGCTGGTGCACAAGCTCTGCTGAAAGCGCCAGTGCAGCAGAAGCACAGGACTTTCTGGCACTACAACATCTAAGCACAGGAGAGCAGCAGTCTACTGGAGGAAGCTGAAATTAACAATGATTACCTCAAAATGAATCAAGGGCCTAAATGCGAAATACATAACTATAAAACTTCTAGAAGGAAACACAGGAGAAGATCTTTGTGATCTTGGGTTAGGCAAAGATTCCTTAGACATGACACCAAAAGCACAAGCCATAAAAGCAAAATTGATACATTGGATTTCATCAAAGGTAAAAACTTCTACTCTTTGAAGGACACTATTAAAGAAATGAAAAGATGAGCCAGAGCCGGGAAGACAGTATTTTCAAATCATATATTCGATTAAAACACTTATAACTAGAATATGTGAAGAATTCTTAAAACTCAGTATTAGGGGGGAAAACCCTCAATTTAAAAATAGGCAATAGATTCAAAGATACACTTCACCAAAGACATACAGGTGGCAAATAGCACATGAAAAGATGCTCAAGATCATTAGTCATTAGAGAAATGCAAATTACAACCACAACGAGATACCACTACCGCTAAAATTAAAAGACTGATAAGACTAAGTGTTGATGAGAATGTGGAGTAATCGGAACTCTCACACTGCTGGCAGGAATGTAAAATGGTACAACCACTTGGGAAAATAGTCTGGCAGTTAAACATATGTCTTTATTTGATTCAGCCATTCCATTCTCAAGAGACTGGAAAGCACATGTCCACACAAAGACTTGTACACAAATGTTTACAGTAGCTTTATTTGTAGCCACATACTAGAAACAACCCAAAGGCCCATCATTGAATGAATGGATAAAAAAACTATGGTATATCCATTCAATGGACTACCGTACAACTTAGAAATAAAAAGGAATGAACTATTAATATATGCACCAACACAGATGACTCTCAAAATAATTATATTGAGCGAAAGAAGTCAAACAAAAAAGAGTACACTGCATGATTCTATTTCTATAAGACTCTAAAAAATCAAACTATAAGGACAAAAAGCAGATCAGTGGTTGCCTGGGGACTGGGGGGTGAGCTGGGGAAGGGTGGAATGGGGCAGGAGGAAACTTTTGGGAGTGATGGCTATGTTCATTATCTTGATTGCAGCAATGGCTGCACAGGTGTATACCTATGCTTAAACTTATCAAAATGTATATTTTAAACATGTACAATTTGTTTTATGTCAATTATACTTTTAAAAAGCTGTATTTTAGAAAAAGAAAAAACAGAGCAGGTAGCCTGGAAATGACTGAGTGAAAGATCAGGGATGGAGATTGTGGTCAGACAGAGATCTGCATCATGACAAGGGTTGGAAGAGAAGTCAGGAAGCCACAGAAGGCGAGGGGGTCAAGGGGCGGATGGGTAGCTTGCCATGAAGGAAAAGGGCTGGGAGAGAGTAAAGCCATTAAAAAAGAAAAGCAAGCGAGCAGAAGATCAGAGGACGTGGCAACAACAAGGGGAAGAAGGCAGCATCGTCAAGGGAGAGAGGTTTCCGTAGAAGGGGTGGTGGATGAGGTCTGGAATGGGCCTTGAAGGAAGAAAGACCGTGGTCTCACCCCCATACCCCTGAGGGAGACAGAGAAGCATCAGAGAAAACCCAGGTTTCTGCAGCCAAGGAGGTGAAAGCAAGAGGCCGAGGCTGTAGGGCTGTCGCTTAACCCAAGAAGAGGGCTTCCGGAGGGCAGAGCACAAAGGCGAAGGAGGGGAAGAAACGCAGAGCAGTGATGGGGGAAGCACCCGAGAGAGGATCCTGGGAGGACACCAAGTGAGCTGACAGGGCATCAGGCCCAGCCAGCCCTCGGTGGGCACGAGGCACACAGGGCCCCGGAACTTAGCCCAGCCTGGCTGCGATGCACCCTGAGGGAGTCCTGGTGTGAAGTGCCTGGGGAGCCCCCGCTCCCTCGGGAAGAGTGCGCTGACTGGGAGGGGCCCTGGGAGGGCTGTCAGACTCAGACTGCCGAAGAGTGAGCAGCAGAAACTATAAGAAATGAGCCTCAGAGAGTGTGTTCACATCCCAGGCAATGTGAGCCCACTGGGTAGCCCAGGGTATACCCAACGCAGGGATACTCTTTAAAGCCATGAACATATTTGCAGTTTAGTTATGTACCTGGTTTTTATACTATGTATAAGAAAAACCTAGTTGAACAAACTAGATTCAGTGACTCATATATAAAAACCATGTATGAAGTTTTGTACATGTGTGAACTTTCATTAATTGAGCCTGCTCCTTTAAGCCCATAGGTTACTTATTTTTTTAACATTTTTAATATAAAACATCTCTAATACAAAATATATACTTTCATCCACTCGGCAAACATTTACTGAGTACAGACGCAGCACTATACACTGAATGGGACAGAAAATCTTCTTTATAGAAGCTCAGGAGTAGTAAACCTTCTTAAAGCGAACACATGTATAACTTGAGTCCTGTACTAAGACACATGGGCACATGAAGGGGTCCAACAGCCTGCCCTTGCACCCAATATCCCTGGTTTGCTGCTGTGCCATTCTTTGTCATCATCTCACTCCCTGTCAGTTCTCGGTATTACTCTCAGATAAGGCTTCAAGCAGCCACGTTTACCCACCATGATTTACCGGCCTAAAATGGACTTCAAGAAAAATCTAATAAACAAATTTTTTTCCATTTGTAATTAGTAATGGAAATTTGCAAATAGTTGAGTAACGGGTCAGCATATATCACAGAGTTCATAAGTTGTGTCAGCCACTTCCCTAATCTCCTTACTCTCCAAACATCACTTGAATCAGTATCTCCAGAAGCTCAGAATAATGAGCCAGTGTTCCTTTCACACTGCAAGCCTTAGAGTTCAAATATGTTCCTTGTTCACAGATTTACAGCAAGGAGCCAGCCTTAAAAACCTTACAGACTATTTTTTCCCTCTAAAAACACTTTTAAGAGAAATAGAATGTCTCTCTTTGCTACAGACAAAACACGATGACAAGATAAGAAGCCGACTTCAAACACTGTGGCAGTTGATGTTTCGAATTATCTCCTTCCTTCTCAGGGTAAAATGTGGCTATCGGGTGGGTCTGAGAACTTCTAAGACTTGCAGATACAGGAGTTGCTCATATTGTCGGCTTCTGTGCCTAGTAACATTGTCATTTGTACTGCGGGGCAGGAAGCATCCTGTGTCAGTGGTGTGAAAACCAAACTCCAAGGTGCTAACCCAATATTTCAGAGTACCTTGGCCCCTACCAGGCACAATTAACATTTAATTAAGAGGTTTACACAGCAGTGTTCTTCCTATTAGGTAAGGAATACCAGATATCTATATAGAATGCGAAAATCTGCAATAAGGGAGCTTAGGTCCCTAGACTGTCCGGCGCTGGGAAAAGCCTCCTGCCCTGACTCCGGAGGTTTTGCACACGTCAAGACGCCAGTGCTAAGGAGAGATCCAAGGCACATGCCTTCCCTTTGAAATCTGGTATTTCCCTACAGTTTCTTACTTTCTATAACGAACTTGGTCAAGACCTTGAATCACAAACAGCAACAGTTTTAACAGGTCCAAACAAACTGGGAAGAATGCAAGAGGTACAGCTGAGGTATTAAAAAAAAAAAAAAAATGTGTAGAATTACAAATCCACAGTCACTTATTGGCGATTTCAAAACCCAAAAAGCTATGAAAACAGAAACTTTTCTGTGTAACTCTTTTGTTTTTACATTTTCATTTTTTTTTATTGGAGTATATAGTTGCTTTACAATGTTGTGTTAGTTTCCACCGTACAGCAAAGTGGATCAGCTACACGTATACATATATCCCCTCTTTTTTGGATTTCCTTCCCATTTAGGTCACCACAGAGCACTGAGTAGAGTTCCCTGTGCTGTGCGGTACTGTAGGTTCTCATTAGGTATCTATTTTATACATAGTATCAATAGTGTATATATATCCATCCCCATCTCCCAATTCATCCCACCCCCCTCTTACCCCCTTGGTATCCATACGTTTGTTCTCTATGTCTGTGTCTCTATTTCTGCTTTGCAAATAAGATCATTTATACCATTTTTTTAGATTCCACATATATGCGTTAGTATACGATATTTGTTTTTCTCTTTCTGTGTAATTCTTTAGTGGACAAGACCTGACGTGACCTGAACTCATGCGGTGGCAACACCGGGCTAGCCTGAGGCTATTTGGGGTGTAGTTATCTCACAATGATGAGTACTTACACCTCAGGCTACAGAAAACGTGACACTCTGGGTTACAGGGTGCTGCCCAGGCCCCTGGGGGTAACTTACAGACACTAATGTTGACTCGATGGTCGTTATGCACCCACGCACCACACTGCCATTCTGAAATCTGAGAAACACTGATTCAACCCACATCTAGCCTGAAGAGCATCAGAAAAGGGATGAGGGCCTGTCGCAACACCAACTTCTACCCACTTCGATAAATCGTGCAAAAATTTATTTATCTGAAAAGAGCCTGCTTGATTCAAGCATTAAGTATACAAGTGTCAATAATAAGGATGATCTGATACACAAATGCTCATATTTGAACGTCCTGAGACATGATGCATTCTGACTGAGTTACGGAGCCGGCTTATTCTACACAACGGACAAAGACAACACCTGCTCTCCCAGGGGCTCAGGAGACCTGGCGCTCTGCAGCCCCCCCGAGCCAGAAGTCACTGTTCTCAGAAAGATACTCTTAAACTGGGTACCAACGCTACTTGTACCAGCAGTTGTAACCAGCCCACGAGGTCCTGGGCAGAGTTAAAGTGATACTACACACTGCCTACGGGGTACCTAAAGTTTCACAACACAAGTGGCAAGTTAATTTCCACATAGTTCTAGTAAGTTCATTCCTGCTGAGGGGAGCCTACTAGTCTTCAGACACTGTAAAGTATTATCTGAAGAAAATGAGGGTGGTTTTCACACAGACGGCATAAACAACACTGAAGGATCGTAAGGAGCACAGATAAACACTGCATGCAGGTATTTTTCATTGTCATCCATTCCTGCTGTACCACAGAGCACCACAAATCCCCGTGACGTCGCTCTAACTTACACTTAATGTTTAATTTTTTTTATTTTTACCTTAATTTAAATACAGAAGGTCAAAGCATCAGTTAAACAGAAAGGCTATCAACAACTTTAAAATTTAAAGAAAAACTTTCTTTGTGTGTTTGAAAGATTGAAAGACAAAGGCACGACCTTAAGATAACGATTTATTCATTCAGTTCAATAGTGTGCTTGGTACATATATTTTACCTTCTTTACATTTATAACATTTATAACATATAACTTTAAATAATTCAGTTTATATAAGGATCGGTTACAGTTTTCACATAAATAATCTTAAATTAAGTTTAGGACCCTGAATTTTGGAACATCCCCTGACTGTGCCACGTTCTTTCAGGTTCCCTGTCTTTTTCCTATTGATCTCTCACCTGGAAAGCCCTTCCCACACTCATCTTTCAAGGCTCAGACTGAAATGACCTCTTTCAAAGGCTTCCTCAATCCCTCTGAACAGAATTATTCAACTTTTCTTCTTTGCTCCCATTACACTTCTTGTAGAGCAATGATCATACTGTACTCGTTTTTTCTCACCTAATCCCCATTAGGCAATCAGCTTACATAATACAGCATGGTGAGATGCTCTGTTTTTGCCCCTGAACTTTGCACACAAAAGTCTCTCCCTCAATAAATATTTGAATGGATGAATGATCTAATAGTTAGGATTCCACTATAAGGTCATGCTCTCCTCAAATATGACCACCTGGTAAGGCAGAAAAGTTACAGGAAATGTCAGAGTCCTCTAAGGCAGAAGGACTAAACCGGACACTCTTTAAAGATAAGGTAGAATTCACAATCAATGCCACAAATTACTCTTGTTGTACTGTGAGCAGTAAATTGAGAGTAAACTGTTACATGTCGAGAACTGGACAGAAGGGCAGCCACGGTAACTTGCTTTATTTCAAGTTCCCTCTTGCTGCCACATTCTAAAACGGTCAAACAGAATAATTCTGAGTCCATGATAAAGGCCTGAAGAACAAGATATTCTTGCAAGAAAAAAGAGTAAAATTATTTAAATAAAATACTCCAGATCAACTTTACGTGCACAGGAATCCCCTGGGACTCTTGTTGGAAAAGCAGGCTGTAATTCAAGAGGTCTGGCTGGGGCCTGAGATCCTGCATTTTCTAACAAGCTCTCAGGTGAGGCTGAGACTGCTGGTCTGTGAACCACTTTTAGAGCAGGAGACAGATGATGTACTTCCCTCCAAAGTCCAGGTGGGACTGTCTCAGCTTTAATTAGCACACTCTTATTAATATTCCTTGCTGTAACCTATCTTGATGGTGCTGATTATATAAAACAATACTGAAAATACTATTGGAAGAAATCTATATTACTTAAAATTTTTGTTAATTGTTCTTACCTATACTCTGGTAATGCCATCGAAAGAAAATTCGTTCAGGTAGAAACTGCAGTATTTTCTATAAAACAAACAAACAAAAATTGATAAGATATAAAGAGAAAATAAACAACAAATGAAATTACACATTTTCAGTTAGCCCACAGTACATGCTGTATATCTATATATAGAGAGAGAGATATTTCAGAAAAGAAAAAAAAACTTCGTAATAACATAAATATTGCACTTTATCTTGGACCCCAACGGGACAGTCTCTTTTACTTGCCCCAAGCAACCTTCCTTCCCTGAATGTTTTAAAGAGATTACTGTCCCAACTTGAATTCTCCCTATAAGAAAGAAAAGAAAAAAAAAAAACCTGAAGTGATCATTTTATCTTAATTAAATTACAGCCATTGCTTAAATATTAGAAGAATAAGCTCTCAAATGCCAGATTCTCTAGGTGTCTTCTTTTTCACCTTCCACTTCCCATTTTCATTAAAATCATCACTGGTCTCTGGACAAGAAATGGAATTGGGAAGAAAGATGAACAACAAAGAAGATAAGACCTTCCTCAGTGGAATAAGGAAATGAAATTGGTGGCAAGAATTCCTTGAAATTAATAGCTAAAAATTAGTTTTAGGATTGCAGTTATGAATCCCCCCCCCTGCACCGCCTCTGGTAGACACAATAACGAACAAATTTACAATATACAAGAGTATTTGGCGAATGAAAGCAGCTTTTCCCGAAAGACCCAAACAAATGAGAACGACTTTTTTTTCACTCTACAACAAGTATTGGCAAGTTACTCTTGGGCAATAATAGTCCTTGCATTCTATCTGTAACTGCCTTTTAAAAAAATGTAGAAAATCCAAACACTGGTTAAAATTCATTCCTTGGTATTGATAATATATTTCTATTTTACTATGAAAATCCTCATTCTAGGTTTACCTAGCCTAACAGTCTAACATTTTGAAAGATTAAGGTAGGGACTTCCCTGGTGGTCCAGTGGCTAAGACTCCGCGCGCTCCCAATGCAGGGGGCCCGGGTTCGATCCCTGGTCAGGGAACTAGACCCCGAATGCCGCAACTAAAGATCCCGCATGCTGCAACAAAGATCCCAAGTGCCGTAACTAAGATCTGGCACAGCCAAATAAATAAATAAATAAACAAATATTTTAAAAAATATATCAGATTCCTATGATTAAAAAATTGAAAAAAAAAGATTAAGGTAAAAAACTTATTGATATATTCAGACCTCCTGAATAAGTATATTTCCAGGCAGCTATCGACACACTACCTCTTCCATTCAAGCCAGCTTGGGGTTTGGTTTGGTTTTCTTGGCATAACTTTCCAACTGGGTTGGCAACATACACGTGTGTTTACCTCATTTGTTCCCACCTGACAATAAAGCAGTGTGTAAGAACGTCTACTGGGAAAGCCACCACAGGTAAACCTGATCCAATGTGGGTGACTATCAAGGGCACGACTTGTCCCGGCCTGAACGGCTTTCCCAGCGGCCGGGCCTCACTGTAAACGTCACCTCCTCCATCACCCGTCCCATCGTCCCTGGCACAGTCCTCACCCCCGGATGACTGGAAACCCCATGAAGGCCAGAACACCCTGAAATATCCCCAGTGCCTGGATCATGCCTGGCACACAGTCGGTGCTCAATAAATATTCAGTAAAAGAATTCTGAATGTTTTTTTACTTGTGAAATTGTGAATTTTATAGGTAATCCTGATCTTTGCTATGGTCTTACGTTCACATTGACATAATATGTACCTTATATTTCCTTAAACATCACTAAATTAGTGATGACATTTACATTAAAATACATTAAAATGTGTGGGCATTTTTTAGCCCTGAACCTAGTAAAGAAAACCCAAACCAAAAATAAAAGCTGTATCATTTAAAAGAACTAAGTTTTTCAAAATCTGATAAACATAAAATATAAATGTATTTAGTCACATAATTTGTTATAAATTCTACACGCTACACATCTACAAAGATGAAAATGCTACACAGACCATCAAAGATTATTTCTGATCATATATTAAAAGCTGTACATAGCTGATCACATGCTGAAAATCACTAAATTCTCTCCTCCATTTTTCCACTTCAGACTTCCCCTAGAACATGTTGGTTTGTTATCTTTTAATCCCATAATTCTAAAGGGTATCTTAAATCTGTTTTACTATGTGACAATACTGACATACACTCGAACATACCTACACACACACACACACACACACACACACACACACGCGCGCGCGCGCGCGCCAGATCCCACTTAGTGATAAATATCTACAAGGCTTGGTATTTGAAATGCAGAAATAAAATAACTATGAATAAAATACTTTGTCTTTACTTCCAAGGGTTTCATGATTCATGGGCAAGAGAGACGGTAAGGAAAATATCATTCAGAGAAAAAAAGAAGCCTGACAGAAATTTGTATGACGTGTTACACGGGTGAGGGGAAAGCGCCTCCCATCAGTGGGGACTTCATGGATTGCTTCCTGGAAAAGAGGACACTTGGGCTAAGACTTACAGACTAATTAAATTAGCCAAGTGGAGGGCAGGAACAGAGGAGGAGTGCGTGTGAAGGTTCAGAGGCAGACAGCAGCAGGCAGTAAGCGCAGCGGGCAGGCGGCTGAGGAGGGACGAGACGGGCCTGGAGAGGCGGGCGAGGCCGGGGCTGATGCTCTCCCTGCAGCAGGTTCTGTGAGACGGCTGAGAAGAAAGGCAGGGGCGTGCAGGAAGAAGCAGTGGTAGTATTTCAGACAGGGAGTGAAATGGCCTGGAGCAGGGGCAGCAGGGTAAAGAGGAGAAGCTGGCACAGTGACATCCAGAAGGGGAAACCGTCAAGGTGGACGGGTCGAGTAGTTGGGGTAAATGGAGGACTCAAGAATGACCCCCCACCCCCGGCGCCAGAGGGCTCGGTAGATGGCAATAATTTTATCCAAGACGTCAAATCCAGAAGGAATTCCATAACTGAAGCATGTCAGGTTTGGTTCTGGACATCCTGGAACTTGAGGTGTCAGTGGACCACCTTACTGAAGATGTTCTGCTAGGCAATCAGGTATATGGGTCTAGAATATAGAAATGGGATCTGGATGGTAACAGAAAACAGGCAGCAGTTAAAGGAGTGTGTATATGAGACCCTTCTGGGAGAGAGCTTGAAATGAAATGAGATAAAACCCAAGCACTAACAGTTTCCTGAAGTTCCGCTAAGGAGGTAAGGATGCGGGGGGCCGGACAGAAGTTAGAAGTTAGAACAGAAGTTAGAAGCAAGCGTGCACAAGTCAAAGGAGAAACTCTGGATGTGCCAGGTGTTTGTAGGCTTATTGTGTTAAAGATTAGAAATACTTATGACTAATTGATATGACAACTAGTTAGAAAAAGCTAAAGATGCTGGAAATGTGGGGAAATGGATGCCACATAACAAAGTGACTTCAGCGTTAAATCAAGTGAGCTCGATGGTCTCCCTTGCCCAGAGAACCCACAACTTTTGTCGGCCGAACACCAAGTGCCAGGCAGGATGGATCTATCAGTCTATAAACTGTACGAAGGCAAGTGGCTCTCTGGGGGAAAAAAATCAAAAAAGGTCTTCACTTTGCAATTATACCAACATGCATTTTAGATGAATAACACACAAAAGGAACTAAATGTAAAAACTGGGTTATGTCTTGTTAAGTTCCATTACATTAAAAGGGAATCACAAGAAGAAAAAAAGAAAGTCAGATTTCTACAGAACATTTTAACAGGAACCAATGCAAGCA
This sequence comes from Eschrichtius robustus, assembly GCF_028021215.1. NCBI lineage: Eukaryota > Metazoa > Chordata > Mammalia > Artiodactyla > Eschrichtiidae > Eschrichtius > Eschrichtius robustus. The sequence continues at coordinate 48,164,682 of NC_090839.1, read as the reverse complement.
CTGTCCTACCATCAGAATGTAAACCTGAATGTCCCCATGAGCTGTAGAAGACATGACAGCAGAGAAAACCCAGAGAGAGGTCTATGGATTGTGGGAAAACATTACAAGCAAGGAGGTGAGTACAAGAAAACCACCTACTCTGGAACCAAGGATACAGATGTTGGGCTGCTGTCCAGCCAAACAAGCAGCTCTGGAGCCCAGAACAAGCACATCTGGGGGTGGGCTGGGGGCTCTCCAGACTCAAGAGACAAAGACAGCTTCCATTTGTGCCTAAGTTTTACGATTCTTTTTTATTCAGTCAATATTTATTCATTTATTTATTTATTTTTAATTTTTATTAAATGAAAGAGCCTTTAAATTCTATAGTACTTTACAATTTTCAAAAGTTTCACACACATGATTTCATACAATCTCATAATAACCCTTTTTTCCCCCCAACTCCCATATTGCCCCTCCCCGTTTTCCTCTCCCCACTGGTAACCACTAGTTTGTTCTCTATATCTGTGAGTCTGCTTCTTTTTCGTTTTATTCACTAGTTTGTTGTATTTTTTAGATCCCACATATAAGTGATATCATACAGTATTTGTCGTTCTCTGTCTGACTTATTTCGCTCAGCATAATGCCCTCCAAGTTCATCCATGCTGCGGCAAATGGCAATATTTCATTCTTTTTTATGGCTGAGTAGTATTCCATTGTTTATATATTCCACATCTTCTTTATCCATCATCTGTCGATGGACATTTAGGTTGCTTCCATACCTTGGCAACTGTAAATAATGCTGTTAAGTTTTAGGATTCTTTAACTCATCCTTTCTCTTTACCAAAAAATTTACTACAGAGGCTATTTCAATATGTTTGCTACCAAATGAATAATAATGGTTGCAGGCTGAGTTCTCTGGGAAACAGACCCTGCGTGCAGTTAGGAGCCCTAGTGGTTTACAGGGAATAGCATCTGTGAAAGAGAAACAGACCCCCACACAGAGCTCACAGGCCGTTAGAGGAGCCCCGCGTGCCTGAGGATGGCCAGGCCACTGTACCGCTGCCTCGCTCAGTCACTGGCTGGGGTCGTGATGGGAAGAGCATAGCCGTGGCTGGAAAGCTGAAGACGGTGCTGACAGCCGGAGGCTGGGGTGACCCCACTCCTTGCAGCCAGGCTGGAGGGGATTCGAGCTGCACTCGTCTCTGTCTGCCACGGTCACCTTCCAATGACTAATCAGGATATTCTCATATCAAGAGGCTGAAGTCCTACTTCGGGGACAGGGTCTCTGCTGGCTTCACTTCTCATCGGCTGGCTGCAGCCTCAAGGGGATGCGAGCTGGACAGCTGAGTCATCCCTGCACGTCTTCTGCCTCCTTGCATCCAGCCCGCTCTCCCAGAGTGAGCGGGACAGCAGCGACTCAGTGTCCTCCTCTGTCGTGCTTTCCTCCGAGGGGATTTGGCGCCCCACCTACATTCCGGGATCATCTTCTGGGCCCATCTTGCTACTTAATCTAAGAATTTCGTACAGCCGAGGCTGAGAAAATTACTCTAAAGGGTTAGGATAGAGCTCATCTTGGACAAGACGAATGCCTGGCATGCCCATTGGCTCTTCAGATCTTCACTGTAGTCAGGAAACCAAGCTGGCGCTGAATCATGCTCTTCAGCTTTCCAAAATACAGACTGGTCTTCTTGATTTAGGTTTCTTTTCTTAGGGTGCAACAAAGACAAATGTCTTTTTAATATAAAGAAGGACAAAGGATACAGCAAGATGGCGTGCATCTGGATGCTTGGATGCTGTCAGTTGGCCACAAGTAGACTCAAGTTGTTCTGAGGATGGGTCTATATCATCATCACCACTTCTGGATAAAAGTTTTCAGATTTACAAAATGGATGGACTTTAAAGATACTCAAAAATAAACTCAGTAAGGTTTGGATAGGAAACACCATGCCCAATATCTGAGCTACTAAGAATATTCCCGAATGGATGTAATCTTATACAACAACTAGAAGGCTGAAACTACCCACACAGATGCTTTCTGCACTCAAATATGGCAAGGGCCATTTTTTATGCATTAAAGTCTATGAGGTCAATAAAGATAAAGCCCCAAACAACCATCTGTGTCTAAATGCTAAGCCTGTTCCTCAGAAAGCCCCAGATGAAGCCTACCTCTACGGAGGCAAATACAATAAGGTATTGCTACTGCAGCCCATATTCCAAGCTACACTACTGCGAATGCCACATAAGCTGACATCTTGTTTGTAGTTTCGCTGGAGAGTAAAATTTAAAAAGTGCAGGAAAGCCACACAGTGTGAATAAATATTACTTTTCTGAAAAGCACAGGGCCGTAGTTAATGCTCAGTGCTCAGCTGCATCTATATGGTAATCCATTATAGCACACTCGAAATCGAAATTAGGTATTACTACTGCTCAGCACATCGGGGAATCTGTCATTCTTTTAACTGATTATCCATAGTCCTTTTTTCTCCAGAACCTACTGCATGACCAGGAATAATGTGAAATGGAAGCTGTAGTTTATACAAGATGCTATCGTGTACTTTAAAACTGTTGATGTTCATTTAATTTGTGTGGGCGACTTTTTTTTTTCAAATTATTCCCAGATGATTGCAACATATCCCAGTAGATTCACATTTGATCTCGATTCCACTTAGAAGGGTAGGTCAGTGAAGAAGAAGGAAAATATGACATACTCACTGACGCAAGGTAACGTCCGTAAACGATGACCAACTAAACCTGTCATGCCCGCAAGTACAGAACGTGGGAGCAACTCTCCCTGAAACCAGCCACGTGGCACAAGGGTGCGAGGTACAGAAAACACTGACCAGGGAGAAAACAGAAAGTTCAGTTTGGAAGAACGGAAGTCTTATTCGCTTGGCCTTTTGAGTAATAAATGTTTGGAAAACTTATGATGAGACAGGGCAGGTGGGTTTACAGGAAACATCCTGTGAATGCCTGGGCCACGCGTGAGGTGGTCTCAGAAGGACCCCTGTGAGCAGGAGTCTGCCGGCCTGGACACTCCCGGGGTGACCTCTGGACACAGCAACGTGTCCTTCAGCTGTCCTGGGCCTGGCCACTACTCTCTCACTAAAAATGACCCAACTATCTAATGTGGACAAAACCTTTTCATTGAATTTTGAGTGTCAACATTTGGGACTTCAAAACGTAAGAGAAATAGAGCTAAAATAACGAAACTGCATAATCTTAAAAATAAGGTGACTATATTTTTAGGTAAAAAAGTAATGCTTTTTTTCTTATCCCATGTCCCCTTCTAGCTAATCACTCGCCATGCTGTTACTGAGCTGGGAAAGCACAGCTCCATCTTCTTACATCCTCTTCAGTCTTTAGGACCGAACTCAAATTTCAGCTCTTGAGAAGGGCCCACTGCAACCTCCCCTCCAACACATCCCTCCCCAGTGAGATAGGCACTGGGCCCGCTCCACCAGCAGCTGCTGGATTCCTTGAGAGAAGAGACCCCCTATGAGCCATCTGGTACCCCTAACACCCAGAACAGTGGCTGGCAATAATGTTTCTTAATGAGCACTGCATGCACAAATAGATCAATGAATGAAAAATGAAAAAAAAAAAACAAAGGAGGACAAAGGGGATTCTAATTTTGTGCATGTGTACAAGCAGACACAAGAAAATGCCCACGTTTAAGGAAGGTGCTCATACTCTGACATCGTAGAAACACAGAACCTGGAGAGCAGGCATTTGATAAAGATAAATGAGAATAGAACTGTGCTTACAACCTTACAGTAAATCTTAATACTTGATTAGATCATCATTCAAAAGGCAAGACTTTTCTCAGCTAATGAGAAAAAAAAAGTATTTCAAAAGACTTAAAACACAAGGCAAAGACATCTAAAGGAAATACGGAATGTAAAAGAAAAAAAGGGAGGGGGGCATCTAATTTCACCCTCCTGTATTCTAGAAATCGACCAATATAAAAATGTTAGAAAACCTCATTAAATAATGAAAACCCAGAAAGGGTCAAGGATCCCATCTACAAGCAAAACACTCAGAGGAATTACTGCTTAAAGCATAAAGGAAACTGCAAAGAGGTGTGGTGGATGGGGGCCCCCTTCCGTGAAAGCAGAACATACCTAGAATACACAGCAAAGGAGGATACCACCCTCAAGAGGAACGGGTTCCTCCTGAAATAGATTTGTTGCAAGAGGAGGATACTTTTTTAGAAATTCTGATTCACATTCTTAAGAAACCCTAGAGGACACTGAATCTTTTTTAAGATCTAGGTAAATAAAAGCAGCAGATGCACAAGTAAGTGACATTGGAAATCAGAAAATATCACGTGCAGATGAAAACCCAGAAAACACGGATCTAGAGTCTGTCACGGTTTCCCACCGTAACCTCGCGCTGAGACGACGCGCATCCCAAGGCCTCCCTAGAACTAAATAAGCTGAACATAGATAAATGTGTAGACGTAGCACGTTCCAAGCTGCAGATTGAACATATAATTAAAAATCCTACACAAATCTAAAAAGAATAAATGGATTATCCACAAAGGAACAAAACTCAGGCTGACCTCAGTCTTTCTCTCTGCAACATTAAGCTTCAGAAGACAGCATGGTCAGCTGCTCACTGCAGGCCAGGCCGAGAAGAAGGGGCACCAGAACACAGACACACATAGAGGACAGGAGTCCCACAGCAAACCAGATGCCTACATGTGAATCCAGCATATGATACAGAGAACTGGAGTAAACTACAGCTCTTTTGAAAAGCAAATAAAATTCAAAGTACTGAGAAAAAAAGATGATTCGAAAAGTGTAGAGCCAGCTGTATGTGTCTGAAGTTTAAAAAAAAAAGATATTCTAGAGCTGGGAGTTTATCAGCCACACACCTCACTTCCTCAACATATTAAGTGATTCATGTTCCAGCAAATAAAGAGATTAGTTAAACAATCCAAAAACAAGGATGCAGGTGCATAAACACTATGAACAATGAGCTATATTTATATAATTGGAATTAATGTGGGTATGAAAAATAGAGTAAATCCTCAAAATCATTAACATAAGAGAAATAAATTCTAAAAAACATTAAAATAATCTGGATATAAAATGCTTAAAATAGGTGAAAAGTAAGAAGTACAAAAGATATGTGGTGTTAAAGTAAAAGTACCACCAAACACTGCTTTATTCTTGATATGGAAAACAAAAAGAAAAAGGTTCAAATAGCATTTTGTTAATTTAAAGACAATTATTGGAATGATAGAAAATTGAAAGTATATCTCCCAAATTGCAAAGCATTGAAAGTCAATAACCTCTCCCCCAAAAAAACAAAAGTAGAAAAAACTTTTAATGTTAATTATCACATAAAAATAATAAATATAAATAAGTTAAATTCCTCTACCAAAGACCAAGTCAATCAGAACTGGCTTTCAAACACAGAAAGATTAACAATAAAATACAGAAAATGACATAGTAGCAAGTAATTCTACCCATAATATGTTGTGGTCTTGCCCTGAATAACCCACTCACTGGAACACACCCAAGAGGAGTCCTCTTTTCACACGAGGATCTGACACAGGAAACCTCAGTCACAATCAAATCTGCTGAGCTCTTCTTCAATTCCAGCTTCTATTTTCTGGCTAAAAACGGTATTTTTCAGATCTTTTCAATTTTGATACCAACACAACCAGTTGTCTGTCTTTTCTGTGCCATTTTTCACAAAATGGAAAAAAAAATTCACTTTCAGAGCGTTTCCAGGTAAGTGGAAAGTAGAGAAATAACAACCCCCCAGTGAGATGCCAGCACGTGGTCCCCACCCTCCCAGAACCTTCGAGGATTTAAACGCCTGCTTCCCCACAGTTAGAAAGCGTCGCAAACCTGCAGTTGGCTCACGACTAACCCCTCTGCCAAGTTCACCCAGCGAATGCCAGGGTCTGCGGGAGCAGCTGGTGCCCAGCAGGTTTACAGCCTATCCTGTGTCGGGAGCACATCACACACCGGGTGTCACTCTGTGACAGCCACCACGCCATAGCCAAGCAAAACAAGCCACAGAAAACTGACAACACAGCAAGTCTGTGTACAACTATCTCCTAAAACTGACAGACGAAGAAACCAACTCGTCCAAACTGTGTTCCCATATGAATTCCAATCAATTTAAAGGGAGAGAAAAAGCTCTTTACGTATCTCCTGCTGTTCTAACAGTAAATACAATGTGCTCGAGTTTCACTGTGAGGTTTCCATACGTGTAGTCCTGATGCAGTTTCTACCCTCTGCCCTTGCAGGGTTCCTGGAAGCATCTGCTGGTGCTGCCTTTGGGCGACCCACTCCTGAAGGTGTCAGCTACCCAGGAGAGCGGGGCCAGGGCACCCGGGCTGCGGCAGAGAAAAGGGGGAATGTAATTTCACACAGCTGCAAACAGCTCCAGACATCTCCAGTTTCCCTTCCTCCAAGGTAAACTGAGTAATTCAGTATATCCTGTTGGGTCAATCCCAAGTTTCTCACCTGGAAGTCACAAGGCATAAGGAAAACTGTAGTCTTGGTATTAAATTTAGAGTTAAAATGTCCATTGAAAATGGCTCCTTTCAACTCAGACACTCAACCCAAATTATTAACACGCTGTAATAACATAATCAAATTGTAACTACAAACAATGCATTCACAGAATTCTAGAAAGGACTCGATGTTTATGCTTTGCTTCCATCTTCCAGTCTGCAGAGATCATAAACATTTCATGATCAAAAGCAGACACCAGAATAACCATGTGCTACAGCAACAGAAGACCCGGGCCCTGTGTTCTGTTATGTCCCCAGCATCCGGTACAGGACCTGGCACTGAGAAGCGATTACTGAGCTAACTCACCACCACAAACAACACCTGAGACCAGGGAGAAAGGGCACGACGGGCCACCCAGCCTCCACTGCAACCCTGGCCGAGGAAGTCTCAGGGGGTGTCGGGGAGCAGGTCACACTCTGCCGTGACACGAATGCCACCACCTGGAGTTGCCCCCAACCAAGGGCCCAATGTTGATAAAAACAGCAAGCATGAATAACGCTATGAAGAAAGCCAGAACAATTCTATGTCTCTATGATCACTTTAAATATACGTAACACACTAAAATAAACCCCGATGTCATAAAGATGACCAAGTATCCTGGTCATGCTCGCCAGTCGGAACTCAGGGCGGCTTTGGGGATGGAGAGGAGTATCTGTCGGCCCAGTTCTCCGGGAACTGTGAGCTGACCCTGACTTTTCTCAGCTGCAATCAGTCATTTAGAATTACGGCAATGACCCAGGAGCCGCATTCAAAGTTGGAATCATTCCTTTAAACAAACAAGCAAAAAAGTCCACTGAAGCACCCAACTCTTTGAAATTCTCAATAAGTACTTAAATTCCAAGAATTTAAGAAGAATCTGTTTTTCGTGTTCATTTTATTTGTTCTTGTCCCTCCTCCACTCACCAGCAGTAAAGTGGTCCTTACGGGAAAAAGACATAAAAAGCACTAACAGTGTGAGAGGCCCGCGAAGTCCTTCCCCTCGGCGGTTTTCTGCACGCTGGACATTCTGGAATAACCAATGACAAATAAAGCAGGGGCGAGCAGGGCTGTGGAAACTAGTTAATTGTAAAAATACAATTCTGCTGCCTTGCTCTGTGTTATTTGCTCAGAAGAGAAAAAGGCCGTGACTTAATATCCTGCAGGTCATCTGCCCTGAATGCATAGACCTGGCCGTGATTCAGTCCAAGCGTTTCCTCTGAACCTCCACAGGAGCTTCTAATTTGTTTTCATTTTCAAAGAGTTAGAAAAGATAAACAGTTCCACCAAAAGAAGAAGGATGGTGGGGGAGGCAGAGAGGATGGTGGGGGAGGCAGAATTGCTTATAATCCTATTATATCCATAATTCTAGCTTCTCTTCAGGCAATTCTTCTTCACTGTTAATATCTGAAGCAGAATGAGGTAATTAAGTGTGAAAAGATAAATAAATGCGTGTGTGTGGTAAATACAGTTAATCCTCAAATCGCTGGCTGGCACAGGGAAAGCAACTGCACAGAGCGAAGACCAGCGCATCATGTCACCTCCTCTCGCACACCCCCAGGCACCTCACCAGTCCAGCTGAATTATCATCATCTGGAAAGCTATTAAAAGTCCTTTCGCCTATTTTGAGGAAAAGAATCTGAGGCTAAACCCACTTCTACATAAGCTCCCTTGGAACACGGAAGAACCAGAGAGCCTGGGTTGAATTCCATTAAAGTCAGACAGAGATTCCACTAGAGCCCTGGATTCCCAGCCGGTCAGTAACAATTCCCCAATGTCAGCACGCCCAGCAAGGCTGCCACCCACGAGTCCCCTCCAAGCCAGCATCACTCCCACAGACGCTAGGTAGGAGGCTTGTCAGACAAACTGTCATCTTTGCTAGTAACGGAAAAACAAAACCTAAGGACCCCAGGGTCACCCCTCCTCCTCTGCTGGCCCCTGAAGAAGCCCCATGTCACCTGCGCTCTCTGGGCAGCTCACTGCTGGCTCTGATGTCCAGTCCTCCCCAGCCAGAACCTCCCACCACAGGAAGGGCAAGGAGGACCAGCGGGCACCGCCCTGGGTGGACACCCACAGTGTTTTCTTTATCTCAATGGGTGGCTGGAGGGAAGGGGCGAGGTGAAGTACAAACCCATTTGACTGGCCCTGGTTCGTACTATTATTTTCATCTTAAAATAAGCATGAAAAGAGCAGGATGAAATCTGGTGTGGCTTTTCAACCCTGTGTCTGCAGAACGCCACTCTGGGGCCCTGCTTCCCCACCCAAGGAGGCAGGTGCGCGTGCCCCTCGGCCCAAGGCATGTTCCGGTAAAACCCTAAACCTGCAGTGAAGTCCCCTCCCCACGAGGACAGGGACAGGCCACACGCTGAGGACTTAACCAGGTGTCTGACAAAGAGGAAACAAGTCTTCCAGACGAGGTCGCCAGGCTCCGCGGGAAGACGCCACGGCCTCTCTGTCTAATCGGCAGCCACTAGCACACGTGTGGCTATTTAAGTTTAAAATTTAAGTCAAATCAAACTACTTACAATTAAAATTTATGTTGCCCAGTCACACCAGCCACATTCCCAGCACGAAGTAGCCCATGTAGCGAGTGGTCACCTAACTGCATGTAGAATATTCCCATTATCCCAGAAAGTTCTAGTGAACAGAGCTGCTCGAGAGAAGAAAGCAACTGAGGTGTTTAGATACTCAAAGGCTGATCAAAGTGATTTGATATTAAAACTAAATAAAAGCATGAAACTAAATTTCATGCTGAAAAAGACTCCTCCGTGAACTTCTTATTTTGAAGATGTCTTGTTTGGAGACTTCCATCAAAGCTACCTTTGTGGGACCCTAGGCTGCTGGCAGAGCTGAAGAGCCCCCAGACCTCATCTGGTCCCACCCCCACCGCAGGGACGCGGACCCCAAGGCAAAGGAAGGTTCATTGCCTCAGTCAGGGCCGCACGGCTCACTGTGCCAAAGCCAGATCCAAACCTCGCCGGCCCTTCTGCTACCTTTCTCCCATCCCCTTTGTCCAGGGAGTTATAGGTGAGAAAAGAAAATATTTTTCATATAGAAGTACCACATAAACCCCATGGGAGATAAGTCGAGAATTTAAGAGGCTTTAATCCAACAATAAATATTAACAAGTGCCAATCGGTGTGGGGCACACAAAGGATTACAAGGGGCCCTAGGAACTTCCTAGTCTCTGTAAGACACCTGAAGGGAAAACCGGGAACACCAGGCTGTAATGCAACGGTAACAAGTGGGAGCGCATTATACAAGTGGACAGAAGAGAACGGGCACCTCTAGCCGGAGCTGCCAGGAGAAATGAGGGGTCTGAACACAGCCGGAAAGACTGGGCCGGAAGAGCAGGAGAGCAGAGGGCAGGCCCTGAAAAGAGAGCTGCAGAAACCAAGAGGCAGGAGTGAAACTGTGTGCAGAGAGGCCGGGGGGCAACAAGCCAGGTGCGGGCGGCAGTGCTCTCACAGAGTGACCCCAGCAGCCGAACAGGGAGCCCCAGGGACTCCGAGTGTGAGACCAGCTCCTGCCACACTTCACAGGACAACAAGAGCCCGTTCAGCCTCCAGGAAGGAAAAAAACAGGGTTTATTTAATCTGGTGGGGTAAGTTAGATAAATTCAAAAATAAGGGATCTAGAAATCAAATGTCCTGTGTATCTGTGATTTCTAACTCTGTGATATTTGAAAAACAGATGAATAAGTAGCATTCTGAGGCCAGGATATGTGTAAGTTTTAATATGAAACCTCTTCTGCCGATGCACATTTTAATTGGGGACTGGGAGGCTGGGGAAATGCCTTGCTATCAAACTCTATCCAAACTACCCCACTTCTCTACCAAAGGGGGGATGACATACAGCACGGCAGATGGCCTGAAACAACATCTAAGAACCGTATCTTCTTGTTTCCTGTGATGCTCTGGCACCTGGGGCCCTGCTGCACTGGCAGGGCTGCCCTCCCAGGTTAGTGAGATCCTGGGAGCACCTGCCCGCACACCTTCGACATGCAAACCAGCCAACTCCATACCACAGCCACCTCCTTTAATGGGACCTCACACTCCGGGACACTATGCCCTGCCCGAATCGCCTGGCGACCAGGTACTGAACGGCTGGGGACCACCACCACAGCCCAGAGCCCGCAGAAACTATTCACACTAGCCAATCCTGAACCTGCTCAGCCTGCTCGCGACCTTGCCTGGCCCATTCCTTCCTGCAGAAACCACCTCGGTTCCTCTCTCTGCCTGCTCTTTTCACCTTGGAGCTTCTCTTTATGGCCCCACCTGACGCGCCATGCCTCCTGCTTGTAAGGCACTGGACGCGCTGTAATAACGTCTTCCTCCATGCCAATCATTTTCAGGCCTGTGTGTCTTACCACACCTGATTAAAACAAATCCCAGGAACCATTAACACCTCTCAACTGCTGAATGCAGAAGGTGCTCAGAGTCAAGTGAATTATTTGATCTGGAAACCCATTCACCAGGTGCCTTACATTTTTACACCAACCCTCCTTTTCCCCTATGTAGGCAGCCACCTCAAGGGCCACCATCTAAGTGTCACTTCTGAAAAGGGCCTTTCAGAATTTTCTGACTCATAAGGTGGTTACTGGAGCACTGACATATCCATTCTCACCAGTGGACTCTTCAGTTTACCATGAAACGTAAGACGTGCTCCATGAGGGCAGGGCGTTCCGTCCATCCCACTGCCCATTGCCATACCTCCAGCACCTAGAAGTGTGCCTGACACACAGTAGGTACCCATTAACGTGTCTAATGAATGAATGACCTGTACAAGAATAGGCATGTGTTGGTATAGGTGGCCCATGGAATACAGCTTGAATATCGAGACTTCTAAGTGGTGAGCAGCCTGGCGCTGAGTTAAGGAATGGGTTCTAGAGTGAGACCAGAGGTTAAATCTCTATCTACCATTGGACAGATGTGCAATCTTGGGCAAGTCACCTGACACAACCAAGCCCCCAACCTTCCATTGATAAAAACTGGAAAGACTGAACCTATTTCCGAGGGAAAGGATTAAACAGGATGGCCTGGGTAAAACATTTACATTCTGGTCAAGTCAGCAACGTTGATTCATTTGATGGGGTCCCACACCATCATCCCGCAGGCCCATCTGAAACACATGGCAATGACAGATGAAATATCTTTTTAAAAGAAGAGTAAAATTAAGGAGTCATAACCTCAATTAGACATGACACACATCTCCATGAACCGGCAACAAGAGAAACTCCAAGTGGTACAGAGATTTGAAGCCACAGGCAATGGTAGCTGAAGGTCAGCTTCTGAGGGGTACAGTGCTGCCACCCAACATAAAGATGGGAAGGTCCACTCGCTGCTTGAAGGAGACTCGGACTGGGCTGGCAGCCTTGACTGTCGCTACTTGCTCCATCCGAGCAGTGTGATGTCTTCGGTGGCTCACTACATTGAAAAAATGACTGTTTCCTTTCTCAAAGGTTCCCTTCCAAACAGCCCTGACTCACAAAGCAGGCAGCAGCTCTCCTAAGACTCCTCTTTCCTGCCTTCTTAACTCCCTTACCTCCGTGCTTTCTTTCAATCCATTTCTTATTTATAGACAGTCTTTACATGGTATCCCTTCTGTGATTTAACATGTCTTAATAATACCACTTCTTCTAAAGGAAGCCTTTCCCAATTATTTACACCTTGATAAGTAGTTACCTTCAAATCCTCATAAACCATCTCTTTACGTGGCGCTAACTTGTAGAAGGTAGCGATGAAGTTACTAAATTCTCAGAACGAACCATACAAATTACAACCTACCTTCTGAAGCTAGAGACAGAGAGAGAACATAAACAAAAACAAAAGCAATGCAAGTTCATTTTTCATTCATATTTACTGTGCCAAATGAAGGTTTTACGAAGCTTTGAGTAATATATATTTGTTCTCTTATATAGGCAACACATCCCCTGTAGATGGTAATGTATGGGGAGTAACACCCTCCTTAATCTAGACTTTCTGGACACAAGGAGGTGGTGTTGAAACCCCCTCTGTGTGGGTACAGGACTACAGGCTCTGATGGGCTTTCCTGTTGCAGGAAGTGACAGCAAAGGTAACTGTTATTGGGCTTCGGAGGACACAGGGAAACCAGCAAGGGACTTAAAAAGCAGTGAGAGAGGAAGCAGGAGGGGAGGGAACACCAAGGACACAGGAGGATCTATGGACATCTGTGCGCTCCAGACGCCCGTGCCCATCCCAAGGTGGGTGTGAGGAACTGAACCTGGGATGCCAGTAATGAACCAGGACCGTCAAGTGGAGCCAAAGTGATCCCAAACAAGAGCACTCCCAGACCCCCTGCAAAAGCAAAGACAAACCCTCCAGAAAAAAATGGGATTCTCCAGAAAAAAATGGGATTCAAACCAGACCCCCAGCAAAAGCAAAGACAAACCCTCTGGGAAAACAGGATTCAAGCAGATTAAATCTGCATCCGATGAAATCTGATCTCAAAATCATACCACAAAACATACAAGAAAAGAAGCCATTGTGAGAGATGGCAGAAATAACCAACAGCTTTCGACAACCAAAGACAGACTTCAGATAGAAGAATGATCAGATACAGAGCATGAACTCTTCCACGTTAAATGTTTCAGAAAATAAAAGATGTCTAAAAATGAACAAGGATCAAGAGACCATCAAAAGCAACCAGCCACATATGAATATCAAACCAAAAGAAGTTAAAACACAGAAATTAAAAGCTCAATAGCACAGTGAAGCAGCAGATTAGACCCAAATGGAGAAAGTGCCCTGGGGAGAGACAGCCGAGGCAACCTGGCAGAGCGCAAGGCCAGGAGACAGGGTGGGGAGGACGGAGGTGATCCTGAGGGATGTGGAGGACAGACCAATAAGTTTGCATGGGAATCCTAGAAAGTACGGCCAGAAAGAAGAGGAAAGAGTCAATAATTGAGAAGAAAGTAGCAGAGAATTTGACAGACATTATAAAAGATTTGAATCCAGAAATACAGGAAGCACACAGATACCAAGCAAGAAATTTTCAACTAGACATTTCGTGGTGAGACTGCAGAACCAAAGAGTAAATAAGACAAGGATGTTAAGATAAGCCAGAGAGAAAAGGCATTTAAAGGAACAGCAATTAGACTGAGAACAGAGCTTAAAACTGCGACGGCAACTGAAAGATAGTAAAATCATACCCGTAAAGTGTAACATAAATGCTTTTATTACTACTACTACTTCTAATAATAAGAAATAGCAACAGTTTGGAGACAGTGAAGATTAATCGAAAGCAGATAAAATTGAAGGGATTATGTATGACTCTTAAAAGAAGGACTGTGCCAATAAGTTTTAAAACTGGTGATAAGACCAAATTCCTTGAATTCTTAGAAAAATATATAATTTACCAAACCAGAATCAAGAAGAAATATAAAACCTGAATCATCATAGAGTAATCCAAAAACTATTAAAGAAATGGAAGTAGTTAAAAGTCCTCCCACTAAAAAAAACAAAACCAAAAAAGCACCAGTTTCAGACGGTTTTTACAGGAAAGACTAAAAAAATTTCCAGGAGCAGATGAGTCCAATTTTATACAAACTATTTTATATAATAGAAAAAGAACAGACACTTGACAACAGGTCCTGTAACCTTTGTAACAGGCTCATTCAAAACAGTATGAGGAAAGGAAATCCAGACCAACCTCAGTTGTGAACATAGATCCAAAAATGCAAACATAACACTAGCCTTCCCAAAACTCAGAACTGGAATTCACCACATTAATATTCATGAAGAATCGTCTTAATCAATGCAGAAAAAAACTTTTGAAAACTTCAAAACCCATCTATGATTTTTTATAAATCTTGCCAACCTAGGAATAGAAACAAACTTCCTTATTATGATAAAGAGTGTCTACCAAAAATTTACAGAAAACATTATTCTTAATGATGAAACATTAACAAAACTCTCTTTAAATCAGAAACAGGAAGACCACCTTTATCATTCCCATCTACCAGCACGCTGCAGGGCCGCGCCAGTGGAGGAAGACGAGGAGACCAGAGTCACCTTTATTCCCAGACGATCTACCTACGTACCAAGAAAACCAAAACCATCTACAGACAAAATGTTGGAATTAAATCACATACATCCACCTGACCCGGCAGTGGGAATGGAATGAACAAACCAGCACTAGATTCAAACACACAGATAAAGGTTAGAAATAACGTGGACTGTGCACCAGATGAGACCATGTTTATGACACTCAAAACCAAACAAAACCCCATGGTGCATTGTTTAGGGGTACAAATGCTTGTGGAAAATCACCTTTGAAAAGAAAGGGAATGGCACAAAGGGCAGGGCATGGCTGCCTTTGGAGCAGAGAAGGGATGGGGTCAGGGGAGAGGCAACTGCCACTTCTGGATCTTAAACTGGGGGGAGGGCAAGGGGGGGCAAGCATGCAAGCTTTACCCTCACGCTTCAGAACTTGCATATGGGGACTTCCCTGGTGGTCCAATGGGTAAGACTCCACACTCCCAATGCAGGGGGCCCGGGTTCGATCCCTGGTCAGGGAACTAGATCTCACACACATGCCGCAACTAAGATCCCACACGCGGCAACGAAGATCCTGCGTGCAGCAACTAAGACCGGGTGCAGCCAAATAAATATTTTAAAAAATAAATAAGTTTATATGACCTTTTCGAAGAGCAATTTGGCAATATCAGTATTTAAAATGTGCGTACAATTTCCCATCTAGGTACCCATACGGGAAAAATTCTCCCACAAGGAAAACAAATCAGAAGAACATTCTTAGCAGCACTGTTTGTAAAAGAGGAAGGAAGGGTATACATGTCCATCATTTTTACTTATCTTCAAGTAAAATTAGAGATCTAAAATACCATATTTTTGACAAGAATGTTAAAAGCTCAATGAATTAATAAAAACTTACTTCAAAAAGAAAGAGGATGGAGTCCAGCTCCTCCCTTTGTGACTTATTATTCCCTGGAATATATAAAAGAAAATCAGTTATCATGACAATGTGCAAATTTTAGGATATTAAAAATTATGCTAAAAGGTATCTTAAAACATTCAAGCCTCAACATGCAGACACTCAGTCAAAGATCCCAGGAGGTGCTGTGCAGCCCGTGTTAGGGATGCAGGTGGGTGACGGAGCCAGACTGCCCAGGGCCACGTTCAGCAGAGCTGCTCCTCGTTAGCTGGTGGCACACAGCTTCCAGGCTTTCTAAGTTTTAATCAACAGTGGAGCGTCTTTCCCCCCAACAAGAGGGGTCCACTTCTCCAGCCCTTGAATCCGAGAGGCCCCGTGACCTGCTCTGCTCCCTGATGACAGCAAATGTGAAGTGAGCTTGAAAAGCCTTCTGCACCTGTGAGCGTGGAGCCCTAAGGCCACCCTGTGAAGGAGCCCAAGAGAGCCTGCCAGCTGGGGAAGAGGGGCCACATGGAGGAGGACTAAGGCACCCTGGGCAGTGGCTTGCTAACCAGGACACGTGTGAATGAGGCCACCCGCCACCAGCTGGTCAGAGGCGTGAGCCAGCCCAAACCAGAGGAACTGTCCAACAGACCCAGAAAATCACAAGCTAAGTGACTGGTAGTTGTTTTAAGGTGCTCAGTGTTGGGATGGTCTGTTGTGCAACTTGTTACGCAGCACAAACTGACTGATGGTCTTGAACCACCGCATGTTCCTAAAGGATAGATGGAACAAAGGGGGGAGGGGCGTGGCCTTTTAAAAACAGGATTTTAGGTTGTAGGGGGTTTTTTAGATATGGATTTTTATTTTTTTGTTTGTTATTGATTGTACATAATATCACATTTTTCTCCTCCACACACCTGTGAAAAATAGTGAAGTAGAACAGAGCTAGGAAGCAAGATAAAAATCACATCATTTCATATTTGAAATATCTACCACATTTGGCAAGAAAAAGAAAATTTAAGTTCAAGATTTATACCAATTTATAAATCACAGGGGAAAAAACTGAGAAATCCATTTAAAAAGAACACATGTTGGCATCCTGGGCACATGCCCACATGTGACTTGACCTGCTAGAGGCTGGAGCGGCGCCCCTTGCAGGGCCTGAGCCTCAGCTGCGGGGCCTCTCCCAGACCCCCACTCCGTGCTCGGCCTCTGCCTCAGGTCTCACAGGAACAGCCAGGGGTCCACACGCTCCTCTCCACGGCCTCTTCTTTCCATGTGACCCTGTCTCAGCCCACCCCCACACCGGGCACCATCTGCTGCCTCCCGTTCCTCAGCCTGCGACCAGGGAAACGCGTCCCCTAAAACCTTCCCAGGACCGCGCAGCTCCTCTGGCTTCATCCTCACACCTTCCCAGAGACCACCTCACGTGCAGCTCACTGTCTCGCTGCCCGCTTGCGCCATCCCTGTCTGTCTGCCTTCCGATCCGCTGGCCGCTCAGGATGCTCCTTTCAATGACGACACCCTTCCCCATCCTGCTGCTCCTCAACTCTGTGCATTGGCGGGCCCTGCTGACCTGTCATCCCTTGAACTCCTCTGTTCTCAGGCTTCTGTGACAAAACACTTTCCTGGCACCCTCCCGGCTACTCCTTTATTTTCCTCTGTCTGCCCAATAAAAGAAGGAATTCCCCCATATCCCTGACTGCCACTCTCTCGCTCTGCATACACTCTCTCCCTTGGCAACAGGATGACTGCACCTCCCTTCTCCCAAGCTCCAATCCCTATAATTTAACCGCCCACCTACGCCCAGGTGTGCCCTGGGCACCGCACACGCAGACTGCCCAAAGCTGGGCTCACCCTCTCGCCCCTCACACCTGGCTCCCCTGCAGGGCTCCCTCTGCTGCAAGGGCAGCACAGGAACCAGACTCAACGTCCTGAAAGCATCTCTGGCTTCCCCCTCTGGGATCCCTTTCCCCATGTCCACGTCTCACGATCGGTCGGTGCACCCACGGACCCCTGACACTTTCTCTGCCCTGAACTGCCACGTCCCTGGAGCAGGCGTCCCCAGACCTCACACGGATGACAACATCAGCCTCCTAACGGGTCTTCCTCCCTCCGGTTCACTCACCACATTATAAGACACTGTCTTAGTAGCCGACGTTCTCGAGAGCCCTGACCACCCAAAGAACGAAGTTCAAATGCCTTAACCTGGAATTGCAGGCTCCTCACGAGGCAAGCATAAACCTCTTTCATACATCTGACGTCGAGAGAAAAAGAAATGCTTTCCCCAGACATGCCCCAAAGATGGCCTGCCGTCGCTCATTCTCTACCCTCCGTCCCCAAGGCCACCTCGTCCCCAAACCTCCCTCGTGCACTCTACGGGAAATCAGCAACCACAGATGGTGTCTATATCTGATAACACATCTACTTTCTGACCTGTTCCATGGTGAACCACGCCTACGGCTTATTCCCCGACCCATCCACAACTACCACCACCGATGACGCATGTTCAGCATCTGATACGTCTCCAGATTCCTCTCAGGAATCTAGCCCAGTGCCTTGCTCATTGTGAGCTTCAAATCCTGGATGGGTGAATAAATGAAGGATTAAACAGGAGAGGGAGACAGAGCTGCCAGGGCCAGGGTCCACAAGGCCAGGGTCCACAAGGGCGAAAGGCACCCTTCGGGATGCTGAAGGATGGATGGTCTAGGCCCCAGGTAGAAGATGCTCTTGCCTGTCGGTGGGCAACACAGACGACATTTCAATGTCCATCTGTCAACCTATCATCTGTGTTGTTTATTTAATGGGAGAAATATGAAATAGAACAGTGCTTCTCAAGCTTGAGAGCACATGAGTATCAGCGGAGGGCTTGTTAAAACACAAACTGCTGACTTTCCACCCGCAGAGTTTCTGATTCAGGAGGCTTAACGAGTGCCCAGGTGATACCCGTGCTGCTAGTCTAAAAACCACAAGGCGCTCTGAGAGCCACTGGTACAGGGAAGGTGCTCTGAACATGGCATCAAGAAGCCTGGTTGCAATTCCGGCTATACAATTAAATAAATAATCTGTGTGACCTCAGGCCAGTGATATAACCTCTCTGGACATGGTTTTCTCAACTCTAGAATGATGACTGTGAAAAACCCAATCTCCTGAGCCCCTTCCAACCTTAAAACTCTGTGGTCCTGACTCAGTCACTCAGAAGTCAGTCATCCAGAATGATGGCACTTCTGTCCAATGCAGTACTGTAACTGTTTAAAACTGTGGTGGATATAAAGGTGCTAACATGCAAGGATTTCCGAAACACATTACATAAAAGTGAAAGATGATGATGATAATGACAGCTAGCAGTTACTGACCACGGACCACGTGCCACGCTTTGTCCTGGAATCCCAGGACACGTGTCAACCCACTTAATGCTGACAGAAGGAAACTGAGTCACAGATGAAGTAACCTGTCCAAGGAGAAACAGCTAGAAGGGTAGGGCAGGGATCCAAACCTGTCTGGCTCCCCGGGCTACTCTATCCTGCCACATAAATACAGAGCAGAATGTGCAGCGTGACTTTATTGGCTTGGTTTTCAAAGAATATTTCATGTAAGTATTGGGGTGGCCAAAAGTTTCATTCGGTTTTTTCCGTAAGATGGTCTAATAGCACTTAATTGTCTTAAACTTCATTCGAAACAATTTTGTTAGATTGTATTGTGACAGCTGTCACATCAGCATGCATTTAAAAAAAAGACATCAAAATTGGTGAATTTCTGCGTAGCCATTTTATTATTGAAGATGGAAGAAAAAAGCAACATTTTTGGCATATTATGCTTTATTATTTCAAGAAAGGTAAAAACCCAACTGAAACGCAAAAAAAGATTTGTGCAGTGTATGGAGAAGGTGCCGTGACTGATCGAATGTGTGAAAAGTGGTTTGCGAAGTTTCGTGCTGGAGATTTCTCACTGGACGATGCTTCACGGTCGGGTAGACCAGCTGAAGTTGTTAGCAAACAAATCGAGACATTAACTGAGAACAATCAATGTTATACCACACGGGAGATAGTCGACATACTCAAAATATCCAAATCAAGTGTTGAAAATCATCTGTACCAGCTTGGTTATGTCAATCGCTTTGATGTTTGGGTTCCACATAAGTTATGTGAAAAAAACCTTCTGGACCATATTTCTGCATGCAATTCTCTACTTAAACGTAAGCAAAACAGCAAATTGTGATGGGAGATGAAAAGTGGACACTGTACAATAATGTGGAATGGAAGAGATCGTGGGACTAGCGAAATGAACCGCCACCAACCACACCAAAGGCCAGTCTTCATCCAAAGAAGGTGATATTGTGTATACGGTGGGATCGGAAGGGAGTCCTCTATTACGAGCTCCTTCTGGAAAACCAAACAATTAATTCCAACAAGTACTGCTCCCAATTAGACCAAATGAAAGCAGCACTCGACGAAAAGCATCCAAGATTAGTCGATATGATCTTCCATCAGGATAACGCAAGACCGCATGTTTCTTTGATGACCAGGCAAAAACTGTTACAGCTTGGCTGGGGAAGTTCTGATTCATCTGCTGTATTCACCAGACATTGCACTTTCGGATTTCCATTTATTCGGTCTTTACAAAATTCTCTTAATGGAAAAAACTTCAATTCCCTGGAAGACTGTAAAAGGCACCTGGAAAAGTTCTTCGCTCAAAAATATAAAAAGTTTTGGGAAGATGGAATTATGAAGTTGCCTGAAAAATGGCAGAAGGTAGTGGAACAAAAGGGTGAATACCTTGTTCAATAAAGTTCTTGGTGAAAATGAAAAACGTGTCTTTTACTTTTACTTAAAAACCAAAGGCACTTTTTGGCCAACCCAATATGTATGGGCATAACCATAAACATATATAAACACAGTATATTAATAACATATACAGGACACTTTGATAGTGGTTGCCTCTGCACAGCCAGACTGGGTGTCTGGGCAAACAGACGCATCAGTTTTCATTCCAAACCCTTTAGTGGAATCTGAATTTTTTTAATGGTGTGCATACATTACTTTTCTTTCTTTCTTTTTGAGTAAATTATGCCTCTGGAACTCATGCCTTCTGTGGGTTTCTTCTCCTATTTTCCCTTTGGCTGTTTGTTGTTCAGTTAATGCCTGTACGAGAGAAAGTTCAAGGGAAAGACACCAACCACTGCGAACCTGCAGCTCCACTAAGCGTTTGGCAGGAAAGGAAGCTTAAAAGCACGTAACTTATGGCGCATGACACACACAACCTCTCAGAACTTCCTGAATGTTTATTTAAAAAAACAAAAAACTTTGTATATCAAAAACATTTTGTAGAAATTCTTACCTTTTAATTTCAAACTATTTTCCAGTGTTATAAAATTTTCATAGAAGATGAAATATATCTGAGAATAGTTGGTCTCAAAAAACTGCTTAAGATCACTTGCATCCACGTTATCTGAAAAGAAAAAGTTCCCATTTACGACAAACTTCCACAATTATCAGAGTTCACAATCTTTTCAGAAATGAAGGAATGTAAAAACAAGCCCTATCCCCTTATAAGACAAAACAAAGCAAAGTGTATTCCAGTCCACTTCTTTCTCCACCTAAGGAGAGCTCTGAGGTGGCCTGGGGCACCTCCCCTCCCCAGTCCCAGACCTCAAGGTCAGAGCCTGGGGGCACAGCACCTACGGAGCAGCTAGAAGGCCAGGGGTAAGTGAGGGCCCAGGGAGGGGCAAGATGACTTCCTGTTAGGGGTGGGGAAGTCAAAGTTCATGGAAGAGGTGGCTGCTGACCCAGACCATAAAGAGGGACGAGTCCGTACGTCTGAGAAACAACTCTGCCAGGAGCCCCGCACGCACGACCCAGAATCTCCTCCCTCCCTCCTGGCTCCTGTGCCACCGCCCAGAGGACAGCAGGCCCTGCCCCGACACCTGCCCACATCCACCTGGGCCACTCGTCACCGCGTCCCTCCAGCTTCTACGTGACCCGTCCCACCCCTGCGTGGACACGGTGGACCCGCCATGCGCTCCTAGCCTCGTCCCAGCAGTGCGTCTCCCAGCTGCACCAGTGTTGCTAAACCAGGGCTGCGGGTGGATCGGCAGGTGGTGCAGGGAACTCAGCCCAAGAACAGCTTCCCCGCACTCCCCCCATCAGCCCTGGCCCCCGCAGGGGCCGAGCGCCAACACAGCCAGTGTCCCTCGCAGCTCCGGTCAGACACCCACTGTCAACACACCTCTGTACAGGTTCCTTAGCAGACAAGGTTGTCTGTGCGTTTACAGCAGTGTCCTGACCAAGGTGTTAGCTCTTTGGAAGAATACACTTTAGGAAACCTCAGGAAAATTAAAAAGAGCTTCCTTAAAGTTCTACAAGATTACTCAAGAAAAAAAAGTGTGTCGCTATTCAATCTATAACAGAGTCGTATCAGCTTTGGAGGGTCCTAATGTGAATATGCATGAACACACCCACTGCTATGCTTACATTCCATAAAGTTAACACTCTTGCTGGTGAATCTAAAGAGTTGTTTCCCTCTGATAACTACACAGTGCCTTTCGTGCAAAAATCTGCCCTGGTTCTTTGAAACAATGCACATAAGGTGTTGGTAAAGTCATAGGAACTGCCAATTTCACTTTCTATTTCTTGCCACAAAATAACACTGAGCACAGAGAGTGGAAGTTCCTAGTAACTAACCAGTTTACCTTCGCCCAAGCAGGTAACAATGACATCAGGATCCTTAACCCACGTGAATATTACCATTCTCATGAGCTACACAACCCTGCCAAGGAATCCTCAAGTGCCTTCTGCGGGATGTCAGTTCCAAGACAGGGATTTGTTCATGTTCATGCCAACACCAACTGCTCCCGGGACTGCTGAAACCTCCCCAGTCCCCCAGGCCAGGTCAGGGCCTCGGCTCTGGGGCCCACGGCCCTATTCCTCCCCGTCATAGATGGTGTCACACTGTACTCCACTCCTGGTGCAGCTCCTGACTTAGTTCTGATGGAAGGGTCTGTCTCCTCTGTTAGAGACAGTCCCCACCCTCACAGACCTCCTGTGTGTCTCAGCATCATCAGGCACCCTGCAGGGAATACAGCATTTAGCTCAATATTTTCCTGAACGAACTAAATAAAAGAAACAGCCTGTAATATACAATCACAGGACAGTGACCACAACTTGTAACCCCTCAGATCTCACGCCGATGGGAAAAAGTGGCCTGACCCTTCTTCAGATCCTTGGGGTTATCAGGAGAGAAATGCCAACCCTCTGCTAAGGACGCCCAATCCCGCTCTGCAGCCCCAGCTCTCGCGGCCCCTGCTCCAAGTGAGGGTCTAAAGGCCTCTCATTCTTACCCTCACTTTCTGCTCTTCCCGCAGGAACCACCCACTGCGCTGCTCAAGCCGAAACCTAGTCCCCATCCCGGCTCTTCCCGGCTCCTTCCCAGCCCGTCTCCGGGGTGTGGGTTCCTCCACAGACCCACCGGGCACTGTATCCCCATCCCTGCCTGCCACTCATCCCTGCCCAGGGTCCCCGCATCCCCACTTCCCCTCCATGGTCCCCTCTCCACACTGCCGTCAACAGGAAAATGGAATAAACCAAATCAGACCATTCTTTTACTCAAAACCTTCCAACGGCCTCCAGTGATGCTTACAATAAAATCCAAACCCTTTACCATGGCCTGGTGGCCCTGCGGGCTTTCCTCCACTCAAGGCCAAGTCCGTCCCACACCACTCTCTCTACGCCCTGCACTCTGGCCGCCGTGGCTTCTTTCCATCTCCCAAGCTTCCCACACGTGTTCCCCACCCTGCTCTTCATCCAGCTCATTCCTTCTCATCCTTCAGAGCTGGGACCCCACACGACCTCCGCAGAGAAATCTAAGGAGCCCCCGTGTCCCCAGGCATGTCCTCCATCACCCACCTCCTCCTTCACGGAGTCTGGCGGGTGGGCGGCCGACCGCTCGCCTGTGAATGGGCCGCAGCGAGCAAAGCATCCCCATGCTGACGACATGGGTGCACAGGTATGGCGAGACAGCACAGAAAGGTTATGGGCCACCAACAGTCTACCTTCCCTGCCCTCCCCGGTCCCTCAGAAACACTCGAGTGTCAGCGACCTGAGCAGAGAGGGTCCTCGTCAAGCCTGAGGGGCTTCATGCAGACAGAGATACCCTCATGTGGCCAGAGTCCAGGCCGCAGCCACCTTCCTCCTCAGCCATTCACTGTCTTCCTTGCGGGTTAGGAGTGGATGGAGCTTAAAGTCCTCACGACAAGACAAGCAGACGCCTCAAGGTCACCCAGCACACAGTGAACGAAGGGTGTAACATCTGTAACTACTAGTTTATTTACCCACGTGAGGACTCCTCACTGGTCTGGGAGTTCCCTTCACATGATCCCTGCCCACAGCACTTAAGATTAGTGGCGACTGTCTCATTTATTCATTTACTTCTCCACCGACCGGCACTCCACTAGAATGGAAGCCACATATGGGCAGGAATCACATCTGTTTTGTTCCCTGCTGTATTTCCAGCCCCAGGAACAGAGTTTGGTACCCGAAAGGTACTTGACACACATCTGTCAAATGAACAAACAAAAAATAAATATCAAATATTTTCTATCCCTACTTCAAAATCTAGAATGTTTCCATGATCTGTCTTATTTCTGAAAAACAAGACTCATCAGATGAATATCTACAAAGCACAGATCTTGGAGAAGGCGGGCCCTGGGAGTTAGCCTCCTGCAGAAGGGAACACAAGGGAGTATCATGCGTCTACTTTGTAACAAGGTAACTGCGAGAAGCAAAGATATACAGGAAGAAGACTGCTCAGGAAAAAAACAAAAAAAAGCCTATGACCACAAACTTCCTTTCGAAAGACACTCTTCATCTGTTCATTCATACAAGACTGAGCCCTGACCCCTGCCAAACAGCCCTGCGCCAAATGCTGGGAAATTCAAAGAGAATAAGGTGCAGGGCCCTCCAGGGTACAGGAACACAAGCAAGTAACAGAGACGGCAGCGTGCCTGAAGTTCAGGCAGGGCATCAAAGCAGGGAGTGACAAGGCCACCTGGGGAGGTTGGGAACATTAAAAACACTGTAAATTTATGCTTTGAAAGACACATTTTCATGACTGTATTTTATTTGACCCTCACCACAATCCTGTGAGGGGGATGGGGCAGGTGTGGTCAAGACAAAGAAACCTCAGGTTCAGAATCGTCTGTAACCTGCCCAAGGTACCAGGCCAGTCAGAGACTCCCGTCTGGGTCTCCAGCTCAAACCTGAGCTACACAAAGGCCTCAGAAACAGAGGGAAGAAGTCAAAACCAGAAATTGGGTCAGGAATATAGAGAAATACGTCATCCCCTCGGGGATGGGATGTGCAGGAGAGCCCGAGGGAGAAGAGCAGGGGGATGAGAGGACAGGTAAGACACGAGGGGAGACGCGGCCCGGCTCCCCAAGAATGACCTCACAGCAACCTCCCCATGGCCTCGTGGGGCCAGTAAGGAAGTGGGAAGGAGGGGAAGCCCCCAGGTACAGAGCCCAGGCTTACACCTCCTTTGAGGTGATGACCCTGGGTGTGTTTGGCACCGACGCTAGCACGCTGCCTGGCTGGCATCACAAAACCCAGGCAAGTGCAGGCACACTGACCACAGAGAAGCAACCAGCAGCCAGCTTTACAGAGCTAGGGGTCATTCTGGGATTTGTAAAGCAATCTCCTTTACCACCAACCGACAGCCAATCAACTGTTTGTATTATTTTCCAGTTATATCTGAAAAATAATCTATATTCCACACCAGAAGCTACCCTCCCCTGGCCTTTTGTCCAGCTAAGCCTCCTGCTGACAATTATTTCCCCACATCTAGCTGGAAGACAACAGCAAAGCTTGAAGGCAGAACATTTGGAGCAGACTGCCTGGGTTCAAGTCCAGAAGCTACAAGACCTGGGCGAGTTATTTAGAACACTTTGTGCCTCAATTTCCACCTGAGAAATGTGGCCAACGATGGTTCCTGTGCCCATAAAATGAACATATGCAAAGTGCTTCTAAGTGTGTAGTCAGCATTATGTAAATAAACGTTAGTTGTTTTCCAACTACCTAGCTCTTGGCAAAGGCCGTCTCACGAGGTGGGAATAACCCAGCTTCACCTGTGAAGCCATAAAACTCAATGACACGTGAAACTCACCCACTTAATGAGACCTTTCGAAAAGGCACAGCACTTAATCCCAATTCAGCAGCAGATGCTCCAAAACTAGTGGGACTGTCCCTCCACTTCCTCCCACATACAATCCTTTCCAATAGCAATCTTACTCCTTTTTAGTTGGGAGGATCATGACCCAGCCTCATAAAAGCCTGCTTCAGCAGACCCTGAAAGCACCAAAGGAGGAGGGAACGTCCTTCTCAGACCTGGGGGCCCTGGTGGACACTGTCAAGAGGAAGAAGGGGTTCAGACCAGCTCCTCCGGAGTAGAGAGTGACCCCCAATCCTCCTGTCCTCCGTCCCCCACCCTCCCCAGGGCCAAGAGCCGTCCCAGCGCTGCCTACACGTCTGCGTGTGGATGAAGACGGTGTCATTTGCTATTTTACTCAAATTCCCTAGATACTGGCACTGAAGCACGATGCTCAAGATCACGTGCCAGTGAAAGAGAAAAGGGGTGAGTGAAAAATTCAAGGCCAATGTGGCGACTTAATAAAACGTAATTTAGAAACAGTGAGAACAAGGAAAATAAATGAGTCAGACACAAGACAGAAAACACTGACAAGGATAAATGTCACTCGTATGGCGCCTTTACTTAAGGGCTAATGAGATTTTGGTGATTGCACCTTTTCACAACTGCCTAGGTCCCCGCCCTCTTTCCCTCTTGCTTTACGTACTTTGTAATAATGCCACAAACTATTCCCGCCCTCCATCCACTCCTTTAGAAAATGCCCACCCACACTGATCTGGGGCTGATCTCCCGACTTGCTGTGGACAACCAGTCATTAGAAGCCTGACCCAGCAGTGGCTGGAGAGCATCAAGTAGTCTCTGGTCCAAAGAGACTGGGATTGACATATACACACTACTATATACAAAATAGATAATTAATAAGGACTTACTGTATAGCACAGAGAACTCTACTCAATACTCTGTAATAACCTGTATGGGAAAAGAATCTTAAAAGAGTGGATATATGTATATGTATAACTGATTCACTTTCCTGTACACCTGAAACTAACAAAACATTGTAAATCAACTATACTCCAATAAAAATTAAAAAAACAAAAACAAAAAAGGAAATGAGGAAACTCATGGAGCAGAGCAGGACCCAATCCCAGGCAACCTGCAGCCAGGGCAGTACCACGCAGCAATGCAGATAGGTGAGGGAATAAAACAGATGCCTGTTGCCGTAAGGTCTCTGTAAGCCTGAGGTTTGGGACGGGTTGTCTTGCACCGTTGTTGTGAAAATGTTGGTGGGGAAGAACAAGCAACTCATCACCAAGAAGTTTCACCGGCCATGAGAGCCGGCAAGCCCGTGAAGAGGTGCCCCAAGTACGACACATTGTCACCTCCGTCAAAGAAGGAAAAGCAGACAATATGGGTCCGAATAACAAGAGCTGCCAGCTGATACACAGTGTCCGCAACAGAAAGTTTCTGCAACACTAACTAGAGTGCAGGCAGGGACTCCTTTTCCTGACACCAGCCGGTAGGTTTTAGAACCTCCTGTGTGTGCAATACCGTTCCAAGGGCAGGTAACCGACCTGGAACTCACCTGGTGAGGAGGTAAAGTCCTCATAATGAAGCCCTTTCAAGACTCAGCAGGTATTCGGGTCATAAGACAGCAGGTATGCTGACTGTGCTTCAGTGGTAACTCGATACTTTTATCATCATTATTATTATTAAAAAGAAATTCACATCTGAAAATGCATCTATGTGCAGACCTAAAAACGTCCTTGTGCTGATTACATGCAAATACAAAATCCTCATGTGGACGGGGACGCTAACCTGCATGGCAGATGGAGGTTCCGGCTCCAGTGGCCGCACAGTCTACACCCACCCCCCCACCCCCGCCCCAGGATGCTCTCCAGAAGATTTCAGGGCCTGGCTCACTGTCTTTGCCCTCATAGCCAGCACTGATTTCCACATTTACACAGGTGATGCCCAACTTCCTTATCTCCACTGAGGTTGTCCTCCACGCCCCCTCCGCAACCTCTGTCCCCAGGCCCGCCCGGGCATCCCTATAACCTCCCTGCCTCCCAAGTCTGAACCCACTCTCCCTACCTCCCCTGCTCCCTCCTTCAATCCAATGACCCCACCACCCTGTCATGATCTATGATCCCTCTGAAGTCTTCACTTCTTTTTTTCTTCCTAATTTGGTTTCCACGGTCCATCTTTTTAATCAGCCCTTTCATTGTCCCTCAATCACCTCCCTTCCCCCTGCATCATATTCACTCCATAAAACCCCAGTCAGTTTCACCCTTAATTCAACCGAAAGTATTTATTTGAGCACAGGTCATGTGCCAGATATCAAAGATTTTTTTTAAGTTGTCGGTTTAAGTACTGAATAGATGTGAAAGAATATGTTTTGTACATGTGCAACTGATGCTGTATAACAAAACAAGCACTTCAAACCCACCCACCGACTCAGCCAAGCATCCCCCCCCACCCCCACTTTATGGGGCTCCACACTATTCATCCAGTTCTCAGCCCTCTCTGGGGCCAACAGCTGGTGTGCACGTACCTCTGTGCCCAAGCGCCACGGAAGGAAGAGGAGCCTAGAACGCTGACATAATACTTTTGGAAGCACGTGGGGGCCTAAACCACATATTCCTGTTTGTAGGAAATGAAATGAACTCACATTTTAGCTCTGCTGATAACTGTGTTTCTTACATACATTATTACAGCCATGTTGGACTGTTCTATGTCCGGAGAATTTAAACTGAAAGCGAGAGTGGCCTGGAGCAAATGCTCCCGGTTTCCCTCCTGCCCCCTCGTCCAGCCACTCCCATGGCAGACCCTTCCTCTTCCTAACGGAGCCCCTGTTTGTTCAGGGACCATCCACCCCGCAAATCCGTGTGCCCTTCGTGGGGGTGGGACCTGATGCTGCTGAGCCAATTACTGTGGCAATAGCCCCCTGTCAGCTATGAGCTTAGACTCAAGCCTGTGACCCAATGCTGGTCAACAAGCAAGGGGAAGAATCCTGGTGGAGATGCCTGGAAAAGGGTCATTGTTCTTAAAGGGACACAAAGCAGAAGTGCTTCTTTCTTCCTGCCTCTGGACGTTGTTCCGTCCGGGTGCGATGCCTGCAGTGCATTTTGCCACTCAGGGGACAAACCTGCCACGCAGAGGACACTAAGGAGGGCAAAGCAGGGAGGGGAGAGCATGCGGATGGGCACGTCACTGAGCTGCCATGCCAGCTGGCTCGGGGGGCCACCTGCTTTGGGACCGCTTTCTATAGGAGAAAAAATTCTTCATCATTTATGTTTATATTTGGGTTTTCTGTTACCTATATCCAAAAACATCATTGTAGATACTGAAGTAAAATCTGACAGTAGAACAGGAAACAAATCCTAGTATAATTGAAAGGTTGTAGAAGTTATATTCATCCCACTTCGTTTCCTAAGATGTATTATTTTCATTTCTTTATACCTATATGGTAGCTAGGTGCAGAAAGTAAAATTCTTAGAAGTCAGAAAGATGTTAACACTTTGTTATCCTGGATTGATAGTCCCCATGTAAAAGTGATTCCGATAAAGATATACTCCACGTACCTAGAGCTCTAGTTTTTAAAAGCAGAGCTATTTTTATTTTAAACATTTTTGACACAACTGTCTCAAATGCAGGACTCTAAAACATTATTTTTAACGGATATCAAGTGCCAACACAATAAAACAAAATATATACACCAATGAAATATAATGTTCAAATCTAATGTGTTTTATATACATGTATTTTTTATGAAGTATAGTTGATGTACAGTATTATGTTACAGGTGTACAATATAGTAATTCAGTTTTTAAAGGTTATACTTTATATTTATTATAAAATATTGGCTACATTCCCTGTGTTGTACAATATATCTTTGTAGCTTAATTTATACATAACAGTTTATATATTTTCATATATCTATTTCTTTTGTAGGAATCAAGTTTCATCCAATTTTTTAAGGCGATGCATAACTACTTCTACTTTTCTTGATCTGAATTGGCCTATATTACAGTCAAAACCACTCACTAGGGAAAGAGCTGGAGACAGAAATAGATAAAACAGGAGCTAAATGGTAACCTCTCCCGCTCCATTTTTAACAAGGCAGCAGAAAAGTGGTGCTGAGGGCAGAGAGAGCCGTCTTACTTACGTCAAATAATTATTATTAATAAGCATAATAACGGCTTACAAAAGGGCTTTGTATATATTAACTCAATTAAACCTCCGACAGCCCTAGGAAGCAGGTACTGTCCCACGACCAGGTGAGGGTCAGAGAGGTTAGGTCCCCACCAGGACTTGAACCCAGGCAGTCCGGCTCCCGCACCGCTTACCTAAGTACGTCTAACGTTAGCTGAAAGTGATGGAGGAGGGGCAGGGAAGTACACCTCGAAACACAAGGTTTTTAAGTCCATAAGAGAGAGCTGGTAGAAATCCCAGGACTAAATAGTTACTAAACCCCAGAGAGCACCCAGAAGTTGGTTTATTTAGGACACCAGAGCCAGCTTGCAAGGGGAATGGCCTTCCTCCATGAGAGGTTAAAAGGGTGGCCTTTCTGTGAAGCTAATTCTGCAGAGACTGAGACAGCCCTCCCCAAGGAGCTCTCTTTACTTCCAGAAAATCATCCCACTGTCCCCTGCCCCATCAGCAGCTGCAACACCGTCAGGCCCGCCCCATCCTTCATATAAGAAACCAAAGGCCCCTCTGGCCGCCAGGCAGTCACCCTGCTCCCCCCAAGCCAGGGTCTGCTGACAGCATGGAAAGGCCTGGAACTGCCAACCTGAAGAATGGGCAGTGGACGATTTGTTCTGTGAGTCCAGTGGGACCCGATAGGGCCATTTAAGTATCATGTAAGCCTTCGCTTACTCATGTGAAAAATGTCCAAGGCGTGTTAGGTCAAAAATACAGTGTCAGCCCATGTATAACAACTATTCATGTAAGAATGTGTTTACGTGTGTACCTACAAGACACAGAGAGAGAGGTTGCACGTAAGCAACAACAAGCACAGAAAGCATGTTTACCAAAATTTTAACAATGGTTATCAGAGGATTGCAGAATGTGAAGAGCTTTTTCATACTTAAATTATTTTTTGCTTATTCATATTATTCAAATGTTTATAATGAGTATGTAAAATTTTATAACCAGAAAAAAACTATTTTTCAGAAAAAAACTATTTTTCAGAAAAAAACTATTATTTATTTCAGAAAAAAAAAGCTGCCAGAGTATTTAGAAAGAATTTGTTTTCAAAGCCTATGTACCATAAAAAAGAACAGCAGACATGACATCGGCCATAGTTTCCTCCAAACGTGTCTTACTTTTGAACCTTGAAGAACATTGAAGACCTAAACAATACGTAAAGTAGTATCTTTGCCAAGACTAAAATGCCCTAAAAACAGGAAATAATTTAAATTTCCTCTGCCCAACATTGTCGTTAGACCTCTTCTGTAATAACACATACGTTGTACATAATGCCTTGTAATGATTTAGGTGTAGAGGACTTTTGTTGTCTTTAGAGAAAGCTATGTTTCTCTAATTGTCATTTACTGAAAAGGGTAGAAAAATGATACGGTCGGGCAGGAAGAAATGGTCTCTGTCCAGCCATTCAACAGCTTGCACTGAGTAGGAACAAGCAAAGGTGTGACACCTCTGAATGCAAAAAGGTGATGAAATTTCCAATCACCGGCAGGTTCACTTACAAGACCTGGTGGCCTTAGCACACGTTAAGTCCTGTTTAAACCTGGACTGATCACCGACCGGGGAGCAAACTCCCCTTCGGCGCACGCTCAGCAGCAACACCGGGTCCTAGAAACCACACGTCTTTCCAATTAACACTGAGCCAAAGTCCAAGACTCCCTCAGGCCTCTGCATTAAGAAACACAACCTAGAGGAAGTCCCGTGGTGGTCTAGTGGTTAGGATTCGGGCTTTCACTACCTCAAGGCCCAGGTTCAATCCCTTAATCAGAGGACTGAGATCCTACAAGCTATGGGGCGTAGCCAAAGCAAAAAAAATTTTTTTTTTGAAATGGTTCAAGTTCTTGAAAAAATAAACACAACGTAGAGCACACACAGGGTTCTAATTCAGCAGGTACCTGAAACTCAGCCCGTCTGCTGCCTTTCTCACCATTCATAGAGATAAATTAACATTGCACTGACCCATCAACGTTTTCCTGTGCTCATTCATTTTCAGCCACTGGCTGATCTCCATTTCTTGGCAGCATCAGGGCACTTTCTAAGATACCTACTCTTTGGCTCTTACTAGAATTTGGGGTGACGTAGTAAGCACATCTCCACACTGTCACAAGCTCAGTCTGCTGTGTGGCCCCATCTCACGTCTGGCACACTCAAGCATTCCTGCCCCACTGGCCACGGTGGTCCTGGCCTGTCTCCTTATCACGACCCACTGCTGCAACAAGGAAGGACCAGTCACATGTGCCGGCTAGGGCTCCCCGGCCACAGCTGGCTTCTCCTCTCCAGCACTGCTTCTTTCTCTCCCCTTTTCTCTTTTCTGTCTGCAGTCACTGTTCCGTTTGGGGGCAAAGGCCATCTCACTAGGTGTCATTTCTTCATTTGTGACTTAAGTATA
This sequence comes from Eschrichtius robustus, assembly GCF_028021215.1. Taxonomy (NCBI): domain Eukaryota; kingdom Metazoa; phylum Chordata; class Mammalia; order Artiodactyla; family Eschrichtiidae; genus Eschrichtius; species Eschrichtius robustus. Next base: position 48,132,564 of record NC_090839.1, on the reverse strand, counting down.
CATACATTTTGAACATCTATTTATTATAATTTTTCCTATTAATATGTAGGAGCTCTTTATGTTTGGGGGATATAACTATTTCCTCTCCTCTAAGTTTCAAGTTATTTTTCCAGTTCATTATTTACTTTTTACTTCAGTTAAAGATGATATGTTTGTATATGTATTTATTTTAGGAGCAGGAAGAAAGGAATGGAACCATTCTCTCAAAAATAAGTATCTGCAATATGACACACACACACGCACACACATATACACACATGCACACACACATACACACACACATACACAGAAAGACTATGTAATACTTTACTCCCACTCTGGGAGCTCAGCATAAGCTCTACTCCACCAAGCCTCTCTGGCCCAAATACATCCTCATGTTATCAGATACAGAATCCAAGGAATAAAGAGGTTTACACTGTCGGCACCGGAAATATGACCAGACAGAATGAAAATATGCTAACCCCTTTAGAAAGCTGTAAAGAAGCAACGTGTCCTCAGCTCCCCTCTCTTCCATGCAGTCCTGAAAATACTATCAAGATTTCACTGGAAGAATATTCACCACTAGTTATAACAGGTCCTTTTCGGGGGATGGTAATTCCGTTTTGGTTTTTGTAAATTTAAAATTTGACAACAGTGTCTCTCCCATTTTGTTTCCATGAAAAAATATCTGGGGTACTTGCCTAAGCCTCAGCCAAGCCTGTCCTTACCCACAGCCCTCTGGCCCCGCTGGCCCTCAGCCTCCACCCCAGTCAAGGTTTCCCCAACCTCTTCTCCCTTTTGTCCACAGAAATCATCCTTTCTTACAGCTCTTCCCCTTGGATCCAGGGGGTGGGTGTGATAGTGCACGCACACATGGGAGGAGAGAGGGCTCTGTCAGGAGAACTTAGTTCGTGGTCTTGAATCTCTTTTTTTTTTTCTGGTTGTGCCACACGGCATATAGCATCTTAGTTCCCCAACCAGGGATCGAACCCACGTCCCCTACACTGGAAGCGCAGGGTCTTAGCCACTGGACTGCCAGGGAAGTCCCTTGAATCATTACTTTAATGATGGGAACTTCCGGCTGGGGCAGGAAGGCTTCTAGAAATTTTTCTAAACATCCATACCGGTGGCCGCTACTCTCCCCCAGACTGAGATCCATCTATGTGGAAATCACATTCTTGGTTTTTCAGCATGCAAGCTCAGGCGTGCCCAGTGCTGTGTACAATGCCTGGCACATGGTTGGGGTTGGATAAAAAATAACTGTTAAATGAATAAGGGGACTCTGGAGCCAGCTGTCTGGGTTCAAATCCTGACTCTGTCACTTACTGGCTGTGCAACCGTGGGCAACGTTCTCAACTTCTCTGGGTCTTATTGGTAAAATGGGGATAATGACATTCCCTGTCCCACTTGGGAGAGGATTAAATGCATTAACACATGTGAAGTGTTTCTGGCGGTACTTGGCACATGGAAAGCGCTGATTAAATGCTACTTATTATTATTACAAATAAGGAAGTATGTCACCAAAAGGAATCAAGATGTACAAAAAGCTGCTGGTGTTCTCAACGTTATTTAGTATCAATATCACTTAGTGAGAGAGATCAGGCAGAACACAGATAAGTAGAATACAAAACCAAAGGCTATAAATGCCAAATGGAAGGCACAAAATGCTATGGGAATTCCGAGGAAAGATCGTTTCAGCGAAAAGGGACGAAGACACTTTGTGTGAAGATGTAATATACCTCTGCCGGCTCCTGGAAGAATTTTACATGACAGGTTGGCTGACACCTCTGGGAAAAGGGACGGCGTATTAGTTTGGGTTCTCTGAAAAGCAGACACCAAGACAGGAGTGGACACGCAGGAGGTTTATTGAGGGAGCTGTCTGTGAAGGATGAAGGGGAGGACCTGAGAAGGGAGGTCTGACCCCTGCACAGAAGAGGGGAGGGGAGGAGAGTTGAGGAGGAAGAGGCAGCAGAGGTCTGAAAAGCTGTTGGCCAGGCCAACAGGAGCCCTCAGGACAAAGTCTCCCTTCAGAGGCATCTGGGTTTCAAAGGAACGGCCACATCAGTACCCTCACGTGCTCGGTAACTGGCTGGGAGGAGCTCAGCTTTGGCTAAGCAGTGGTGGTGAATCCAAGGGCAGCATCGGGAGCAACGGCCAGTGACGCTCCCCGGAGCGCAGCTGATCTGAGTGCTCACTCTCACAGCTCCCACAGCTGGGCACAAGCAGCGTCCCTAGCACCTCCTGTGTCCTTGAAAGCCAGGTTGAGCCTCAATAAATAAGTGCCATCACTGAAAATCAAACACAAGACAGTATCAACGGGTTCCTTATCTTTTTCAAAAGGGATTTTTTTAAACTAAACCACAATTGCAAAAGCAAAAGCAAAATACATATTTACTGTTAAAGATTACAACTACTTTTAAAATAGTGTTCAGTATCTTTCAGATGTGGTTTCAGTTTCTAAAACAACGTAAAGGACATAAAATCATTATGAAACATCTCTTTTCTAAATATCAAACTTAAAATTCTGGAATGAGGATTCAGAACTAATGCAGAAGCAAAGCTCTGCTAAGAACCTAGAGGGTAAATCCTTTATAAACTGGTTGCTTAAGAAGGCAATTTGATCAAATGAGACTATGAGAAAACATTTTGCGAAAGTGTGAAGTGCTACACGAATGTGAGCTATCAATACAGTCAAGTTACATCTTAGGTGGGGTTAAGTCACAAGAAAGGTAAAAATGGAGAAAATCACAATTACCCTTAAACATGAGAGGCACACCCAGCAGGGAAGATGTTCCCACAGTGAGAGACATGAAGGAAAGAAGACCTCTGAGGACACAGCAAAGTCCCTTGTCCCTCCTCACACCACCAGGCGGGCACGTGGTCACTGAGTGGAAGGGCAGGCAGCAACCACACCACTTAAACTGTGCCCATTTTATTTATATATATATACATCATATATATTTATACTTTTATAGATATATAAATATATATACACACACACACACACACATTTCCCCCTTCTGGCCAAGCATTAAATACATAAGTTAAATTGCATTTATGAGATCACCACCCCCCCCAAATGAACAACAGCAAAAAGGTCTCACAGATTACAATATTTCTTTTATGAGGATACATGGCAGAGAAGAGGGAGCAAGACATACTCAGTTCCTATCACTACATCAGCGAGAAAACTAGTCAGCAGTTGACTTTCCCTCGTACCTTGACAGAAAAAAGTAGAAGCCATCATATGAGAGTTCCCTTCATGACCCTGTCATCCCACACCCCGTTCTTGCTTCTTCTGAGTGGCCTTAGAGGAAGAGGTGCCCCCTGTCAAGCCTTATCTCCTGCCCCACACTCTGGATCCCACAGCAGACCACAACTTTCACTATATATCTCCTTTCTCTCTACTATTTCTTCAAGTTTGCTCTTTTATTATTTCCTTCTCCTACATGTAAATAAACTCAAATTCTCCCAGGTCTTAAAAAATATAAAAATCATACACAAACACACACACACCACACACAGACCCATCCATCCTCGATCTGTAATTTCCCAGTCTCTTCCTGGCATATTAATGTGTACTCTTCCCATTGCAAGGCCCAGAAATATTATATGACTCAAGCCGGCTAGAGCAAAAACAGGGTGTTCCAGACTCCTGCAACTGAGAAGCTCGGGGTGGGGATGGCGCAGACAGGGCTGGACCCCTCAGCTCACACAGGGTCCATGGACGCGCCTCACTCTCCATCTCTCCGCTCTGCTTCCCTCTGACCGTGAATTCAATCTGAGGTGTGTGCTCCCCACATGGAGGGAAAGATGAACACTGGCAGCCCAGGCTACATCTTCTTGGTTTGTAATGCAAAAGGATGGGAGCTCTCACCCTCCAGGAATCCATGTTTCAAACCTCAGGGAGACTGGGACTCCTGGACTATCACCGAGGGAAGGCACTGGATTTGGTGGCTCATCTGCTTAAAACTCTTCCCTGGATTCCAAATGTCCACCCACAGCACAGGGTAAAGGACAGTGTGCACTTAGCCACGTGGTGGCCACACCATCACCTCTGCACAAGCTCCTTTCTCTGCAGTCCCCTTGCCCCCAACCCGTGTTGGTGGGCAACCGTGTTCATTACTCCAGACCCACCTCAGCCCCGCCTCCCCCCCCAGGAAGTACTGGCAGACTCTCCAAGGGGCCCTTCTGCTCTGCCTCCTCTACACCTGCAGCCACCTGTACCGTCCCACCCCCACCCACACTCCCCCACCCCTACCCCATCCCCACCCCCCGGTACTAACACCCTCGTGGTAAATGCAGCTGTTTACCTGTCTGTCTCCCCTAACAAACCGTAAATCCTGGGCTTGTGCCTTATTGATCTCTGAAGGCACAGCCCTACCAAGCAGACACACACACACACGCACATACAGACTCGAAAAAATGTACGTGAAACTGAATTTTTTAAAAATCCAAGAACAAGATAGTTGCTTACTACATTTATATATTAATTATTCTTGATTTTACAGAAGAGTAACATATTCCTTCTTTTAAAAATAATTTTAAAATTTAAATTGAATCAATTTGCTATTTTGAAAGTCAACTTTTTGAAAACAATAAACTATTCTCCAGTTTCATCTGTGGCACTTAGTTTAGAGACCAAAGATCAGTGCTCTAAACAGCTAGTAAAAGTATTTATGTCCATCTGCAAATAAAGCACTTACAAACAAAATAAAAACACAAATTATAAAAGTTTACATCAAAATATTCCAGACCTACCAATTATCTCTCTTCCCAGAATAAAAGGTCAAAGGCACCCTTTTCTAGTTATCTCAAACAAAACATCTGAGCTCAGTCAGACTTTTCTCCTAGGTCCACCTTTCTCACTTCAGAAGGCTAGACAATTTCAAGCACTAGGAGCAGGGATGCGTATTTGTGTGACATGTATGTGTCCAAAGTTCATTTTACATTCCAGAAGTTACAGATATAAAATGTTAGTAACCGATGAAAAATGAGCAAAAGGAGCATTAGGGCAAAATCACTTTGCTTACGACAAGGTCAACTGAGAGAAACCATCCCAAGACTGTCTGAAGGGCCTGGAGTTACACCCCCAGCTTTGCTCTGGTTGCAGAATGTCCACGTGGCACTAACGTCCATGCAAATATTTTACCACCAGCGAGGCCTGCCAATGGCACGGAGAGGCCAGTGAACACGAAAACACAGAAGGAGTCTTTTTATCTTCTGCCATGTTCAAGTCAAATATGGCCTCAAGTCTCCCTAGAAGAATACGGTAAAACAAACTAGGAAGAGAGCAGCAAAACTCAAAGCAACATTTCTGGGAGAAGCGCAAAAACTGTTGGGCTTTTGTTTACATGTTAACATTCATTCTGGTGGGTAAATATATTTTCTGGTATGTAAATATGCTTGCGTCAGGTAACTAGCAAAAGCTCAACACGGGCTGTATAATCCTATGACCCCCAGCTCTGCCCCTTAGAGATAGGGAGCTGGCAGACAAGGAGCCCACCTCTGGGAGCCTCAGTCTCCCCATCTCGAGGTCGGCGGTGGGAACACTACCTTCATCACAGGCTGTAGGACGATCCAGTGAGATCATGATGCTAATAACCACACCATAGCTTCCTAACCCCTCATTAAGCTCCAGACCCCACATCCAGCACCTCCCAGACAGTTCCATTTGTATCTTGTCTTCTTCTCAAACTCAACACACATCAACACCAAACTCATCTTGCTCTGTCGTTAGCCAGAGTCTCCTCCCAACTCTTCTGGCTCTATCCATGACACCTCCACTCCCCCAAATACCTAACACCAATTATCAAATTCTGACAACGTGTTTATTGCTAATCAGATTGCAAAGGAAGTGGCCGCCTCAACCCTTGCTGCCTGCAGGGCAATGGGAGCGACACTGAGGACAGCACTGTGGGACAGCACTGTGGGTCTGTGGGTCGAGGCATAAACGCAGCAATCTGACCTCCATGGAATCTAATCCAAGAAAATAATGCAAAATGCAGGAGAAGCCACCTCCCAAGATGTTCAGAGTAGTTATTATTTACACCAGAGAAAGAAAGAAAAAGAGAGAAAAAGCGAGAGAGGAAAAAAAGAGGGAGAGATGAAGGAAGGAAACTACTTAACTACCCAAGAAATGATAAGCTAAATTATGGTACATCGCCTCGACAAACATCTGTAGTTAATAAAAAGAAAAGGAACAAAACATTGGGAAATGTTAAAAGTAAGCTTAAAAGGCAACGTTTAAAATTGTAAGTGAACTTGTCCCTACTTAAAGCAACAGATGCACAAAAGGAAACATATCAAAATGTTCAATTTTGCTCTATGGGCATGTAGAGCCTCTGTGAGCGACTGTTCTCTCCTCTCTGGCCCCAGATATTTGGTCTGAACCCTGGTGTCACTAGATTTGACTGGCCTGTGGCCCCTGACCCCAAATCTCTTCTCCTTCAGATTAATGACTCCTCGCCCAGCTTCTGCAAACCTCATGTTCATTCCTCCCTGAGAATCGCTTGTCCTGCCACAGGGTCCTTCGTGGCCCCGCCCCTCCTCTCCAGGCCCCAGCACCTGTCTGCTCCTTCATCACCAGTCTTCTCAGTGTCTCCCTGCCTTCCCACTGGCCCCGTCCATTTATCCTGGCCCTGCCGGCAGAGAGGCAGTGCTTGAATATTACCATTTGACCTGCTAAGAATTCTCCAGTGGGCCCTCTCACCTGCAGGATAAGATCTGAGCTTCTAACTCCGGCAAACAAGGCCCTTTCTGATCTGGCCCCAACCTGCCTCAGCTCCTACCGGTCAGGCCACCTCTCCTCCCCTCCCCCATGACCCCGAAGTCCAACTCGCTGTCCTGCCCTTACCCCTGGCCTACACACCACTTTGGTCACTGCTCTGACACTGCGGACGCCCTCAGGGCCAGGGTTCCAGCACCCAATCCTCAGTGCCCAAGGTTCCTCAACCTCCCACATCATCGCTGTGTATTTCTACCACCAGCTCCTCCCCACCTCGGCCCGAAATGCTCTCCCCCTCGACTCTCCCCAAGTCTAACCCTGCTCTGTCCAGCATGCCGCGCTGGCCACCTGTGGCTCCTGAGCTCTTGGGAGACGTGCTGCACACGTACAGTACACATGGGATTTCAAAGACTTGCTATCGGAAGATAAAATAGTGGAAATAACTACTGCAGAGCAGAATAAAGAAAAAAGAATGAAAAGAACTGAGGACAGTCTCAGAGACCTCTGGGACAACATTAAACGCACCAACATTCGAATTATAGGGGTCCCAGAAGAAGAAGAGAAAAAGAAAGGAACTGAGAAAATATTTGAAGAGATTATAGTCAAAGACTTGTTATCAAAAAATGATGGAAAAAACTGAACATTTTACTTTCATTACCTGTTGATATGACACATATTAGATGTATGGGGTTAAAAATATATATAGATATTATTAAAATTAATTTCACCTGTTTCTTTTTACTTTTTTAGATGTGGCTACCAGAGCATTTTTAATCACACCTGTGGCTGATATCTATTTCTACTGGACAGAACGAGTCTAACCATTCTTCAGGGTCTCCTTCAAGATGCCCCTATCTTTGTTCTTAATGATCTTTTCTGCCCCTTGAAATCCTATAATGGAGTCCACCACATATAGGCCACTATCTAATTACATAACACACTACATGCTTACTAGTATTTTACGTCTATTCTTCCTGCCACATCAATGCCATTTCTAAACCCTATTTTGGGACTCACAGTAGGCACTCAACTTTTAATTAGACATGGAATCTTTGCTGCAGCAAGACGGCAATGCACAGAGTGTTTTTTTAGTTTAGTTTTGTTTTGTTTACTTATTTACTTTCCCAAGGATGATTTCAACAATGTAAGGAGACCTGGGAGTCAGGGGACCTAAGAGCTCTTTGTTCTTCCTCTAAATTACATAATACATACACAACGTTGAGTGCATGGCTTGGCCCCCAGTAAGCCCTGCCTGTGTCTCAGTTTCCCCTCCCCCTTTAAAATAAAGTTAATACCAGGCCAATCTACAATATATAGCCAGGGCAAAGTAGCTAAGCAAGTTCTAACAGGAGTCATTACCATGATACGAAGAAATACTCTACTTTTCACAGCTAACTGTATCTTTCTCAGCCAGCTGTCTTAAACACAGACTAATTTTTATGAGGAGGGAGCAAATCCATCACAATTATTAAAATAAGAAAGGAGAAGGGACAACCTATCAAAACGCTTGTCCTATCCTACTAACGACAGGAGAACAGTAATGACAGAGGAAACTGTTACATGCCTATTCCAAGCTGAAGTAGCTTATACATCACACTCACAATAACCTTTATGAGGCAGACATCACCATACCCATTTACAGAGTAAAAAAACTGAGGTTCAAAGACAGGCCGAGTAATTGGCCCAAAGTCATGCAGCCGCAGGCTACAAATCCAGGTCAAGTGCTATCAGCTTCGTATGTAAAAAATAACATCGTTATTATCACTGGAAAATATGTGAAAAGCAAGAGTATTATCTAAATATACAAATAAAAATACAATAATAATTTCTATTCATTTCCTTCAAATAGTTTCTTTTTTTTTTGCAAATATACTTATTTTTTTTTTCTTCCAGTTTTGTGGAGACATAACTGACATGTAGCACTGTATAAGTTTAAGGTGCACAGCATAGTGATTTGACTTACATACATCACGAAATGATTATCACAGAAAGTTTAGCGAACACCCATCATCTCATATAGATACAAAACAAATGACCTAGGAAAAAAAATGTTTTTCCTTGGGATGAGAATTCTTAGGATTTACTCTTTTAACAACTTTCACATGCAACATACAGCAGCGTTAATTACAGTCACCATGCTGTACATTACATTCCTAGTACTTATTTATTTTATAACTGGAAATGTGTACCTTTTGACTAACTTCATCCAATTATCCCCCCACACCCTGCCTCTGGTAACCACAAATCTGGTCTCTTTTTTTCTTTTTAATTTTTATTGAAGTATGGTTGATTTACAATGTTGTGTTAGTTTCTGCTGTACAGCAAAATGAATCAGTTATACATATAAATATACCTATATCCCCTCTTTTTTAGATTCTTTTCCCATATAAGTAATTCCAGAGTATTAAGTAGAGTTCCCTGTGCTATAAAGTAGGTCCTCATTAGTTATTTATTTTATATATAGTAGTGTGTATATGTCAACCCCAATTCAAATAGTTTCTTGATCTTGGCTAAATCCTATTTTTCAGATGAAAAGGATTTTTTTCCTAGTAGACTTTTCCTTAAAGTAGCAAACCAGTAGGGTATGCACTGTGGTGGGACTAGTACACTGCTGTACTATTTTTCTTTAAAGCCTTTCAACCACAGTTGTAAGCGAAAGTTTACATGAAACATTATGAACTAGAACTCCTCAGACACATTTACAAAAATCTAGTGCCTACAGATAAGATTACAGTAATAAATGAAGTAAACTGGGCCAGTCCACCAGCAGATGCATCAACAAAAACCAACATACATAAGGAAATATCACAGAGCCTCTCCACGCTGCAAAACTGAGGTCAGATGGCTCAATGAAAGGACAAAAGAAAGTTCCTCAAAATAAGACACACACCTTCAACTGAAACCACAGAGCCTTGAAAACTAACTACTTTCTCAGAACAGTAACAATGTACTGTGTGTCTCTAAGAAAACCAACATCTAGGTTTAATTGCGTCTGCCTTTGCAAAATGTAGCCAACTTAATCCTGTAGACTTGGACAGAACAAAAGTTAAGTTCAAGCTCTCTACCACAGAAAAAGTCCCCAAGTATCAACTGCTTTAAAATACCACTCTACTCTCCTTTATCAAAAATGTCCCTGCAGGAGGTGTTAATCAGTCACTACTAAGAACCCCACACAATGCGTCCTGTGTGCGCCTGGTATTTTAGTACAGGAAGTAGAAAGTTCAGTTTACCAAGAACACCAAATTTCACTTTCAAAAGTCTTGAAAACTAATCCCTCTAACAGTACTTAATTTACATTTCATTCCAAGCTGACCTAGACGGGCGGAATCTCAAGGAATTCGAGAATGTAAAAAACTTCACTTGGCAAAACTAGGTGTGTGGATTTGTTGTTTTCCTTAGAGGTACTTCACGGAGTATAAATAGAAATCATTTGCAAATTTTAATCTCATGAACAAGATCTTTATTTAAAATTCTCACCTATATGATGAATTCTGTTATACCATATTTCCTCAAGTGACAGACACATTAAGACTTTGTGCCCTAAATCAGGTGATTTTGCTCATTTTAAGAATAAAAAAAGACATCTAGAAGAAACATAAAGTATCTTTTTCTCAGCCCGCAAATAACACAAAGACAAGTCTGTCTATAGACAGCAAAGGTGTTTCCACCTTAAATACAAGACTAAGGAGGTAAGAAGAGAAAACAAAACACAGCATAGCAAACCAGCTACAGATCACAGGTGGCAGGTGACAGGAAGCCTTGGGAACACTTCACACCCACAGGGGTGAGTTTCATCCCAGGTCAAGTGCAGGCCGACCTGGGCTCTGCAGAACCTCCACCCAGCGGGCTCATAAAAACGGAAGAAGGCACATAACCATCAGTGTCATCCTGACAATAAAGGAGAAGCAGCCTCCTTGAACCCAGGAAAGTCACCCTTCCCTCCAAGCAGACACGAGGAGCCCCCGTCACACCAAGAACACAAAGAAAATGAAGCAGCCAGACCCATGGGAAGAGAGACGGCACTTAAGTTTATCCCGGGGCCACTTGGGGGCTCAGTCTGTTCGGGGATCGGACTCAAAAGTAAAAATAAAATTAAAGTGGGGGGGAGGAGGAGATGACAGTTCAATTAAGTCCGTGCTGGGACCACTTGGGGTCTCAGTCTACTTAGGGTCTCGGACTTAAAAATAAAAATTAAAAACTGGGAGGAAAGATGACAGTTCGATGTGTGCGTGAGAGGACCCCCGGGCGCCCAGGGTTTGCTGGGGAGGGGACCGTCCCGGCCGCGCCCGGCCCCGAGGCCACCTGGCGAGAATCCGGGGTAAGTTTACACTCGAGGGCGACGGGCAAGCCCGCGGGCCAGGCTGCCCGCTTCCCGGGAACAACGCCAGGGCCCGGGCAGAGGGTCTGCGTCCCCCGCCCCGGCATCCCGCCCCGACCCCCGCCCGCGCCGCGCCTCACCCAGCAGCGCCCGCAGGTGCTTCAGGCGGGTCAGCACGTCCTTCTTGGGGTCCAGCACCTTCTGCGTGGACTTCTTCACATCCCCGTGGCTCCTTCGGGAGAACATCCCGCCGCGGGGAGCCCGGGCCCCGCCGGCGGGGCAGGAGGCGCCTGCGCCGCGCGAGTCACCGCATAGGGTCAGGCCGGCGCGTGTCTCCCGGGCCGCCCGCCGCCGCCCGCCGCCGCCCGCCGCCGCCCGCCGCCGCTTCGGCTGTGGCTCCAGGAAGGAGGGGCGGGCCTAGCCGGCGAGGGGCCGGGCAGGAAGGCGATGTCGACGCTAAACCCATCGCCCCGCCCCGCGGGTGGTGCCGTCCGGCCCCTGGGCGCAGCGCACGCGCGCGTCGTCGGGACCCGCCTCGCGGGGGCGCGCCCGGGTTCCGAGGAGGCGCCGCGAATCACAAAGAAGCTGGCCCCGCGCACACGCTGTACTCCAAGTCCCGGGATGCACCGCGACAGAGCCCTCCAATCAGGCTGGCGCGCTTTCGGCGCGATGAGAGTCAGTGGGCCGGCTCTGTGCACGTGCCCCCTCTCCACCCCGCCGTGGGCCGCAAGTGCTCCTGGGAAAGGTAGTTCTCCAGGAGGCGAGACCCTGAGACCACATTTCCAGGGTCCCAGTCACTGGGCAGCATCCGCCCGACCCCTACCCAAGGAGGCCCAAGGCTTCTGTATCTATAGTCTCCGGCCTGTGCGCCCACCCAGTTCCCTCTAGTGCAACATGAACCACAGAAACTCACAACAGGGAGTGAGGGAGCGAGTGGAAATCCCGTTGATCATACCAAAATCGGAGCTCCAATTACACACTAAAATGAATGGCTCCGGCAGTAGGGAAGGGCATGCCTAGGCTCTGGGAGAGGAGGCCAGCCCCACTCCCCTTGGTTCCTGGGACCCGTCTTGACTTGGGATACGAGAGCTGGCAGGTTCCTCTACGTCTTGCCTCTTGCTTTGTGGGAAGTGCACGTTCTCTGTGTTGTGCAAGGCCACCTAGCAATACAGTAGCAGAACCAGAAATAGAACCTGAGGGACCTTACTCTCAGGCTGGGATGCTTTTTAAGGCCAGGTGCCTGTAACCTGAGGCAAGACTTTGAGATGGAAGATGGTCTGGAGATCTGCAGGGTTATTTACTGGCATCTGGATCCTTTGATGCTTCAAATTTTGGCAACATTTTAGCAAGCACTTAAGCTGGCTGTTTAAAATCACGTGATCTCCATCAAATTGGGACAGCACAACTGTCTTTTCCTCCTTCGGCTAAACTGTAACTTTGGGAAAGAGCCAGCGATTTACACAGCCTTCTAGCCTCATCGCTGGGCACTGTATTTGACCTCGAAGCAGTCAATAAAAGTTCGTTAAATAAAATGGGATAAAAAGCTAAAATAATCCTACATATTTAATCCAGGCATGCAAAAAATATCTCTTGGTTGTTAGATTCTCTATTTTTCAAGTTATCAAATAGCATTGATAAAACTGGGATATATTCATACAAAGGAATATTACTCGGCAGTAAAAAGGAGTAGACAACCAATAAACCCAATGGCATGGATGAATCTCAGACCCAGAGATGGAAGCCCCACACTCACGATGATGACAGAACTGCCCTACCAGCCTGGGTCCCCGGATGACCTGTCCATCAGGACCACAAACCCTCCAAGACTGTCACAAGAGTGAAATAACCTTCTCTCTTAAGTCAAAGCATTCTGGGTGTCTTTGTTGCAGAAATTTAGCCTGTACTTGGCTACACATAGTAAGTCACAATATTCACCTCACCATTCTTTTAGGGTCAGATAACTTTCATTGCATTGATGGAAAAAAATAGGATGCACTTGTCTTAGGGAATTCAATTGATCTATCACAAGTCAACCTATCATCGAAGTCAAACATTTGTTGAGCACCTGCTATGTGCAAGGCATGAGTCTAAACCTTGGGGATAAAAAGCTGTATAAGATGCAGCCTCCTTACCTCCAAAGCTTCCAATTTAGTTGAGAGGCAGAGCAACTAGATAAATGAAGAGATAAACAACAGTGTTCAGTGAACACATGACATGGTCAAAACTTGGTAGTAACAGAAATAGGCATTCATGCATACAGGTTCATCTCATCCATCGTATCTAGCCTTTACTCACTGATGAAAGTGTAGAACTCCAGGTCTTCTCTAAAAAAATCAAGAAACGTAAGTTATTATTTTGAGGTTTTCCACCCACCCATCATGTATATATATTCCATGTGAAATAAAAATAAATAAAAACACTTCTTATTCTCTGTTGCTGCACAAAATCATGGCTGCTAGACTGTGAACTTCTTGAGAACATCACCTGCTTTGCAATCAATTTTTATCCCTGGAGGTTCAGAGTGCCAAGTATTTTGTAGACACTTGAGTACTGTTGAACAAGTATCCTGCTGTCATCAATAAATACAGATAATGAAATCAAGAGTTAAAAACTTACAATGTAAATTAAGACTACCCTGAAATGCCATTTGGATTCACAAAAAAAAAAAAGCAAAAACAAAAACAAAAACATGATTTGACAACACGCTCTGGTAGCAACGCTGTAGAGAAACACAGCTAATAGGAGTGTAAAATATTACAACTCCTATGGGGGAGAATTTGGCCAAATTACAGAAACTTGCTCTTTGACACAAATCTTACTTCTAAGAATCTACTCTGAAGATATACCTCCACAAATATATAAAACCACATGTGGAAGGTTATTCCTTTAGCATTATTTATAATAACCAGTATAGTAGGGTGAACAGATATGTCCATGTCCTAATCCCCAGAATGTGTGGTTGTGACTTTTTTTGGAAAAAGCATCTTTGCAGATGTAGTCAAGTCAAAGATCTCAAGGCGAAATCAGCTTGGATTATCTGGCTGGGCCCTAAATCTAATGAGTGTCCTTATAAGACACAGAAGAGAAGGCACACAAACAAAGAAGAAGGTGAAAACAGAGGCAGAGATTGGAGTCATATGACCACAGCCAAGTGACCCCTGCAGTCACCAGAAGCTGGAAGAAGCCAGGAAGGAGTCTCCCTAGGGGTTTTCCAGAGGGAGCCTAACCCTGACCTTGATTTCAGACTTCTGGACTCCAGAACTGGGTGAAAATAAATTTCTGCACATACGTGCACACCGGAGAGTAGCTGACTAAACCCAGCCCATCCACATAAGGCAGTGCTATGCAGAGCTGTGCCACCATAAGAAGTAATGAGAAAATGTCCTACGTTCTCATTTTACTTCATTCATTCATTCATTCATTCATTCATTAATATCTCAGTCAGCATAATTAGAGAATGTTGTTCAGTACAATGGTTTTGATTTAATTAACATACCGTGCACCCATATTTTAAAATTCGACCCTTCTTGGGCTTCCCTGGTGGTGCACTGGTTAAGAATCCACCTGCCAATGTAGGGGACATGGGTTCGAGCCATGGTCTGGGACGATTCCACATGCCATGGAGTAGCTAAGCCCGTGTGCCGCAACTACTGAGCCTGCGCTCTAGAGCCCGCGAGCCACAACTACTGAGCCCACGTGCCACAACTACTGAAGCCTGCGCGCCTAGACCCCGTGCTCTGCAACAAGAGAAGCCATCGCAGTAAGAAGCCCACGCACCGCAACGAAGAGTAGCCCCCGCTCACCGCAACTAGAGAAAGCCCACGTGCAGCAACAAACACCCAACTCAGCCATAAATAAATAAATAAATAAATAAATAAAATTTATTAAAAAAAAAATTCTACCCTTCTTTTCTCAGAAATCTTTCTAAAATATACCTCAGTTTTCCCCAACTTACTTTTTATTGCGTTATAATTGACACACAATGTTCTATTAGTTTCAGGTGTACAACATAGTGATTCAATATTTTTATGCATTACGAAATGATCACCACAATAAGTCTAGTCACCATCTGTCATCAGACACAGTTATTCCAATATTATTGACTATATTCTCTATGCTGTACATTAATCCACATCTCCTTAAACAGACTGTTCATTGTTTATGAAACCATCATTTATCTCCCCCCACCACTCTGGGCCCCTGCATCTCCTCCTTAATTGGCGTTGCTACTAGCAACAAAGGAGAAATACCTCATAGGCTTCCCCCATCTAATTTTGACCATATCTTGCCTCAAAACTCAGTCATTGCTATCAGAGACAATTTGTTCGTCTTCTTAACTTCCACAGTTGGAATCATTCCAGATAATTAGATCTGCCAGCTCTGTGGTTTCCAGGTAACCTACACATTAATGTATTTTATTTCCAAATATTTCATGCAACAGAATTTTTCAGATTGGAAGAATTTTTTTTTAGGTTGACTAAAATACCTCATGCCTGCGTGTTAATCCTGATAGTCATGAATATTATGTTAATTTTAATATTTGGAAAAAATCAACTTTCAGCCTCAAATATTCCTGTCAGATAAATGCGTTGTGCCTGTCCTCCGGAGTAAGATGTTCTAGTGGGTCAGACATACTGTGGCTCTTCATTTGAATGTTATTGCTGCAAACAGCAACCCCAGGTTGTCTGTTTTATTGATCATGGGACTCTCTGCGTTCTTATTTCCTTACAAAAAGCTACAACCTAATAAATTCAGGGGTTTTTTCTTGTATCAGCTTTCACCCTGAAATATTGACTTAAGATCATTCAATATGTATCTTGTGTTCCTGAGACTCTACTCCTACCTAAAATTCCCAGAAAAGAAGGGATGACGACACTTCATAAGAATGAAATGCAAAACCCAATGCTTAAGAAACAAGAAACCTAAGGTCTCTGTTTTCCAGATGATGTATTACTGTTACCCTAAAAATATATATTATTTTCTCCTCCAAAAATATTTCCCATTAGTTTCTTTTCTTTCCAAATATCTGTCAAGCAAGGAGATTTAATACTTAACTTTAAACTTGACTATAAATCATTTTATATGAGAATTTCAATTCAGAAAAGACTCAAAAGAAGTTTCTGAAAATGTTCTACTCATTTTGATATGTCTGATGGCTTCCTGATAACAAAGTAATGCCCGAAGGGAAAGAAACATAATCGTTTTTCTAAATGTACTCAAGCAGATGTTTTCACAGCTGTGCATTTCAACCACGATGTCATCTGCTTAGGATATATTTTCATTTTTTTTATCATCAAAACAGTAATAACATTTCAGTATTAAATCATGGATATACATCAACATTAGAAAAAATAAGCACAGAAGTAAGCACATGAGAGCATCTATAAGTAATAAAAACACATCTTTGCATGATAATGATAAAAAAAATCAAGAATCATCGAAACTATCTAAACAGTAAATAAAACTTGAATAAAAGATTCGAAGGCTGGAGAGACAGAGTTACATAAGGTAAGAAGTCTGCAAAAATTTGTTCATTACCTCACATCTGCCCCCAATATACAAAGTGCCACCATTCGGTTTAATATTAGATCAGATACACACCTTAATTTTGAACTGGGTGTTAGATTTTCTAAAAATGAATGCAGATTATGAAATGTCAACACAAATTATTCATTCAAAATGGAGAACATCATCATACAGTTTGTTTTACTTGCAAATTTTTGTAATTTTCTGGGAAAAAAATGAATCTCAAAATAATTATTGGAGAGCATAATCATCCTTGGGAAAAACAATACAAGAATACAAATTCTTTTCCTAATATACATATAAACCTATGTCTTAAACTGAGACTATTTTTACCTGGTATTTCAGACAGGATTCTTAGTTGCAAGCAACAGAAATTGACTGGCTGTTTAAGCAAAAGAAAATTCATTCCAAGAATGTTGGCTGTCAAAATCAAAGGGAGGTTGGAAAACCAGGCTTAGAAAATAACTAGGAAAACAGATACTGATGCAGCTCTGGGAGTTACAAAGATAATGAGGACGCAGCCTCAACTCCCTGAGAAGTCACAGTCTAATGGAAGAGACAGACACCTAACTAGATAGTAGTAATTCACAGCAGTAATACATGAAAGGCTTTATGGGAGATGGCAGGAAGGACTGGGGAGTGGCCATGAGAGGAGGGCTCAGAGAAGGCTTCCTGGAGGAGGTGACACCTGAACTGGGAAAGAAGCTGAACACACCCCAGGCAAGGCTAGGAGGTAATATGCAAAGGGCTGTGTGAAGAACACCAGAAGCAGTTTGGTTCTGTATGGTTGTTATTTGTGCTGCGATAGTATTCAGCATACTCTTGGGATTGCAGAAATGTGTGTGTTCTCGTAGCCTTGTAAAAACAGCAGGGCCAAATGAAAGTAAAGGGTGGCGATGCCAAAGTGAGAAGAGACAAGTGAACTTCTTCCGGATCTGTGGAAGGCAGGATGAGATGACAGCAAAGGCAAATGCTCTGACTCCCAGTCCTCCCCGCTTACTAGCTGTGCGATCTTAAGTGGGTGACTTAATTCTCCAAGCCTCAGTTTTCCTCATCTAGAAAATGGAGACAAACTTGCATTGGGCTATTTATTCTAAGGAGTAGATCAGCATAAAAAGAACGAGGACAATGCCTCGTACCAAAACGTTCAATAAAGATTATTTTGTTTCTCCCTTCTCTCCCACTCCCAGAATATACAAACGACGAAATTCCTGCTTACTAAGATGGTCCATTTGTGTGCACATTTTATTTCTAAATGTGTTTAATAGGAGGGCTTTACACAGCTATGGTTTTCCATGGCTTTCCATAGTTTACACTGGACACCATCAGAATAGGTCGAAGCAGTGTCCCAGAATCTTTCACACCCCGCTTTTGTTATGTGCACCCCTTGGCAAGGAGGGGTATTTTCACTGACATCCCCATCACACCAGGCAAAATAGCTGCATCTTTTTGGACCTTAAGTGATGCTAGATTAAGAATGCTGGCCAAAGGCTCATGGACCTAAATAATGTGATCCAGCAGTTTGCCCTGGCTATATTTTACTTTCTCTGGTTACGTTAAGACCAAACACAAGAATGGTTTATGGGTCTTTGCAAAGCTAAAGTGATAATTCAGGTTATTATAAATGAGATTAACAACTCATTTATAATCATAAAAACAACAAAGTAACACCACAGAGACTAAAAATTTTGGCTTGAATAATGTACCCAAAAGGTGCCAAATGACATTTTTCTCCATCAGAGCTGAGGCGAACTGTCCCAGCCAAGCCTAACTCAAATTTCAGGATTCTGAAAAAATAAACAAAATGCATTCAGCCACTGAGTTTGGAGATTGTTTGTTACAGAGTGGTAAACAGAGAGGTTATCTGCTTGCAGCCCCAAGGATCTGGAACTAACAAGTCTCAAAGACTCGTTTCCTCAGCTGGACAAAGCCAGACACTACCTCTGATGGCTTATCTCCAGCATCCTCCTGGTGCTCAAATTCTTTGAGCCTATGACTCTCTCCATGGCTCATCCCTATGACCTCAGACTAGCCTGGTATCCACATGATAATTTAGATTTTTGTTCCCAGAAAGTGACTGGCTTGACAGGCATTGCTTTACCCATCAAAGAGCAGGAATGTCAGTGGCAAGAAGGGAGGCAAAAGGTCATCCAGAGGTAGAGGCAGACAGAAGAAGCAGCTTCAAGAATTTGGGTGCTGGCATCAAGGAAAGAAACCCAAAGTTTGTCTCCATAGAGGATATTAGGGTATTTACAGAGTAAATAGTAGAATACTCATAGGAAAAGCATGGGGCACACCTGAAACAGGCAGGGCAACAGAAATTGACCTGAGAAATTGACTTTTGATTCATCCAGTATTATAGAAATCACTTTAAAAATGTGCTGGATTTGTAACTAGTTACTTGCAGCAGGTGAGCAGACAAGAACATAGATGAAATTTCCAGAAGAGTTGGGAAGAGGGCGTATCAATTAGCTATGCCACTAAAATGTTGTATGGCGACCAACCACAAAATTCAGTGGCATACACCAGTGTTTGTTCAGCTCAAGAGTCTATAGGGTTCATCTGATCTGGGTTGGACTTGGCTCTTCTTGGCTGGGACTCCTTCCATGTCTGGGAGTTCGCTACCTATTGGTTGATCCAGGGTGGCCTTGGTTGGGATGACTAGGGTATCCTGGCTCTGGTCCAGATTTTTCTCATCCTCCTCCTGAGACCAGTGGACCAGCCTGGGCATGTCCTTCTCATGATAATGACAAAGGGCAGGTGTGAGCAAGCCTAATTGCACAGCAGTTATGAGCCTCTAATTGTGATGTATTTGCTATTATCCTATTGGCCAAAGCAACTCCTGTGGCTGAGCTGAGAGTCAGAGGAGGAGTGTCTTGGGAACGAATGGATAGAGAGAGGGATTAAGAATTATGGCCATTAATCAATCTGCCGAAGAAGGTATTTTGTAAATATCAACCTTGAAAATGGACAAAGGGAAATTTTCGAAGGATCTATCAGGAACTTCTGTCTGTTAGGGGGCATTCCTAACCCTGGGGACTTGAAACAAAGGAATCTTTCCCCTTCACTAAGGAGGGCCTGCTATCCTGCCTACCCCGAAGTCCTTTATCCACATTGAAGGAGCTCATATTTCAGCCTGGCCATTCGCGTGACTGTCCTTTTATGACCATCCTTCAAAATCCCCCACCAGATAGACCACTGGACTTCGGAGTCTGAGAAGGAGGCTGCCCTGATGTAAAGGAGCAGGACCTTATTGGGCCTTCCCGGGACAGACCCCTCCCCCCATCTTCTGCTTTAGCTCCTCTCTGAAGTACCCAGGTAATAGTATCTGATGCACATTTCTGAGCTGCTTTACAGGTGCTAAAACCACCACCAAATGGAAGACGTTAACTACTTGATAACCAAGAGTACATAGTCCCCAAGCCTACTGGAGCCTAAGGATTGATAATGTTAACCCCTGTGACCTCACCATCAACCAATCAGAGAATTGTATACAAGCTGATCACAGACCCTGGGACACCCCTCCCTCACCTGGCCTCTAAAAATGCTGTGCTGACACCCATCAGGGAGTTCGTGTGTTTAGAGCACTAGCTATCCCAGACTCCTTGTAAGGTGCCTTACAGTAAACACTGCACTTTCCTTCACCACAATCCAGTGTCGGTAGATTGGCTTTACTGCGAGTGGGTGAGTGGACCCAAGTTTGGTTCAGTAACACCAGGAGACAGGGAATAAATGCATTGGTTGCAAGGCTAGTGGGCTTTCCCAGTCTCTGCTAAGAGACCCAGGTGTAATCTCAGGAAGGAATTGCTAAAATGAGAAGGATGCAACAGATTTAATTACATTATACTTTTCAGATGACAAAGGAAAGGTGACTTGGATGATTGATTAATCAGGAGACAGATTAGGTTGTAAGACATTGCCAGTGTTGACTGAGGACTCCCAGGAGAGGAAGAGTGCAGCTGTCAGTCATACTCTAGTGGAAACTGCTGGAAGGCGGGAAGTGTTGTTTGAGAACTGCCCATCCCCATGGCTCTGACTCTGCCTGACTTGATAAAGTCTTTTACAAATTGGCTTGCTTGGCCGGGGCTAGTCACCCAGAGCTTGAAAAACACAAGCAGACATTGTAACAGTGAGCTTCTGGACCTGCATCACCAAACCCCAGACACAGATTCACAGTGATCCTACCGATATGTCCAGACCTCGTGAGGCCCTTGGGAACACTAGCTTTCCTCCCAGGTTAACAATTCTCAAGCTGCAGGACCTATGTTAGGTGAGTCTCTACTGAGAAGTCCCACCTTCTAGAAGCCCTGACCCCTGGACGTATGTTCAGTGTCCTGACACAAAGGAATTTTTTTTAAAGTGTGGCATTCAATGCAATGTTTATATGGTTTATATGCCTCTTGCTTTGGACAGTGAAATCCTAGCAAACAGCAACTTGTATTTAACTGGATCTGATATACCACAGGATAAGTTAAACTTGATTAGAAAATACTGGCAGACGTAAAACTTCCCCTGATGATATTCACTCAAGAAGCTGAACAGAGATTCTTTTTTTCAGATTTTTTTCCAGTTTTACTGAGATATAATTGACATACAGCATATAAGTTTAAGGTGTTCAGCATAATGATTTGACTTAAATGGTGAAGTAACTACCACAGTAAGTTTACTTAACATTCATTGTCTCATACAGAAACGAAAAAGAATGAAAACAAAATTTTCCCTTTGTGATGAGAACTCTTAGAATCTACTCTCATAACTTTCTAACATATCCTACAGCAGTGTCATAACTATATAACTATAGCTTTCATGTTGTACATTACATCCCTAATATTTATTTATCTTATAACTGGGAGTTTGTACCTTTTGACCACCTTGATCCAATTCTTCCTCCCTCCATGTCCCACCTCTGGTAACCACAAATCTGATCTCTTTTTCCATGAGTTTGGTTTTTTGGGGGTTCTTTGTTTCTTTCTTTCTTTAGGTTCTACGTATAAGAGAGATCATACAATATTTGTCTTTTTCTGTCTGACTTACATTTCACTTATCACAATGCCCTCAAGGTCAAGGTACAGGAATGAGTAGAGATTCTTGGTGTTCCACCCAAACCCTTTGCACTCACCTCTGCCTAAAGGCCACGTACGACCAAAAACTGTGACTCTCTGTCTGAAGGCTTTTTTTTCATTGTGGAAGCATGCTTGGTCCGTGCACAGCACTAACACAGAGAGTTGGTGCTCTCAGAAGCAGCCCTCAGCAATACCAGACAGGGAGGTGCTGGATAAGGAGCCCAGCTCCCTCGCCTTGGGAGTGGAATAACAGGAATGTCGTGCTTACCTGCTTGGTCATGACCCCCATACGGGCTACCCTCCCCTCTCTGTCTCCCTTCTTCACTTCCCCCAGTGTTTCCTGGGATCCCCTCCCAAATCAACTACTTGCTCTCAAATCCGTTTCAACCCAAGAGAGCACTCAGTCTCACAAGAGAACACAGCCCGGTTAATAAGCCGTGGTTGTTAACAGAACAATACCTAGGATACCAGTTTTTCTTTGCCAGTGTTGTGTTCGGTGAAGGAGAAACCAATGTTATAAGTTAAAAGAAAGTGAATTAAGTTGATGAGATTCAAACAAGACAAATCTCAGGGCTTCTAGATGGACGACAGATATCAGATAGACAGATAGACAGACAGAGAAAGGACAGCTCCAGCCATCTACATGACCTATTAGTCTAGACCTTAGCCTGGGGCAGTCAGGCAAACTGCAAACTTGAGGAAAGAGGCTCCAGTCCTGCCCACCTAACTCTGAGAAACTGCATGAAGCCTGATAGAAAGACAGCATCGTTCTCTATGGCTCCTCCTGCAGCTTGCTCTGCTGGCTCAATATTATGTTTCTGAGACTTTTTTTCAGTTTGGATATATATGCTCTTATTTTAATTGCTTCATGATAGTCCGAGGGCATGAATACTGCACAATGTGTTGGCTCATTCTCCTGGAGATGGATATTCAAACTGTTCTACAATTTCATGATTGCAGCCCATGCTTTGACAAACGTTCTTGACTGTGCCCCAGTATGTGTGCACATGTGTGTGTGCGTGTGTGTGTGTGCATGTGTGGGTGTGTCCATGCAGGGTTGCTAGGTTATGTACCCGGGTAGAAAACACCAAATCTGCAACAGTGGTCACCTCTGGCGGTGGGCTTAGCAAGAGTGGGTCCTTGGAAGGAGTGTGTTTGTTCAAGGGATGTTGGTCTCATCATTCCTATCTGAAGTACATTGCTCATAATTTAAAAATACACAAATCTACTCTGGTTTTGAATTGACCCAGAGACAACTCTTTCCTGGCTTTACCTTGTTGCCTTTACTTGTTAAAACTTCCTCTCAAGCACTGATGTCTCCAAGAAGCATGTACTAAAGAAACAGAATCACTTTTGTGCAAAGTTAGTAAAGCAATCATTAAAAAAAGGAATTCTTAAATCTGTGACTGACAGAAAATTTTTCTTTAACTTTAACTTCTTCCCCCAACTTTAAACAAATCTATTTTCAGAATATTGACTTAGGTAAACAGTCCTCACCTCTCGGGGAATTCCAGGATAGCTTTATCCAGCGGCAGCTCTGTGAGAAAAGCCATCTAGGTCATTTCAGGCTTTCATCCTTTGTTATTTCAAGTCAATAAAAAAAGTTGGCCAGGAAGGTGACTCAGGATTTGGTTTGCTCTGGCTTACTTGATTAAGATAATAGGTTGATTTGGCTTATTCATTCCTTTTCACCTCTTTATTCTTACTAGAAATGAGATTAAATGGCCATTATTCCTTTCCCACCTCCAATCAGTTGATCTTGATAAAAAAATATTTTCCTCAAATTGATGTGATTGCACACAAGAATTCTGAATTAGATAACCCAGGTTTTCCCTCACTTCCTCACCAAAAATTCCATCCATGAAGATATAGTTCAAAAATAGAGGGGCTTCCCTGGTGGCGCAGTGGTTGAGAATCTGCCTGCCAATGCAGGGGACACGGGTCCGAGCCCTGGTCTGGGAAGATCCCACATGCCGTGGAGCACCTAGGCCCGTGAGCCACAACTACTGAGCCTGCGCGTCTGGAGCCTGTGCTCCGCAACAAGAGAGGCCGCGACAGTGAGAGGCCCGCGCACCGCGATGAAGAGTGGCCCCCCCTTGCGGCAACTAGAGAAAGCCCTCACGGAGAAACGAAGACCCAACACAGCCAAAAAATAAATTAAATAAATAAATTAATTAAAAAATTTAAAAAAATAGAAAGTGAGCACAATGACCATGTGAGTTTCCACTAGGAGGAATTGGGGCTATGATTCAGCTGTTTTGCGGGCACTGATTAACTAATCAAGTCAGCAAGGACTCTGCTGCTATTTAGAGGTGATACCTTGGATAATGGAATCCTTCTCATTTTGAGTGTTCCCTTTAGGGCACTTCTATGCTAGCAGCTATCAGGCCATCAATACCTTACCTTAACTAGTCCATAGAAATAATACTTTAAAATACTAATAGCTAAAATTCATAAAGCATCTAATATGTGTGAGATACTGTAACTGTTTGGTTTTTTTTTTACACTCTCTCATTTAATCCACATAGTATTTTTATGAGGTAGAGATTACTATTATCCCCTTTGTACCGATGCAGGGGCTGAGGTAGAGAGAGGCCAAGTAACTCACCTAAACTTGCACAGCTAGTAAATGCTAGAGCCAGGATTCGAAACAGGCAGCCTGGCTCTTCACTTCCTGTTCTTGATTCCTTCGCCATACTGAGGCTCACAGGAGCTAGATCACTTGCAAATAATCACACAGCTATCTAAGGGTAGAGCCAAGGTTTAATCCAGATCACCTTCTAGTGAAGCCCAAGATATTAATTACTACTTTTCTACAAAAAAAAAAAAAAAAAAAGGGAGTCAAGGTCCTTCTTTAGTTTATTGTCAGTTTATACAAGAATCTCATTTCTCCCAATTACCAAGCCACCTCTGAAGTGCTAGCCAACAGTTTCAAATGATAAATATTATAGGGCATGGATGTTATACATGTGAAAGCCCTGCCCCAGGAGCAGAGATAAGGCCCATCTAAAGATCAAAAGTCAGAAGAAGGAGGTAAAATATGGCCTTTTGCTCCCAAGAAATAGAAAAGACAAAATTACCAGCTGTTCTTGGGTGGCTTGGAGTTAGGAATGATCCAGACTCCTTTAGAGCAAAAACACCCAAGAGAAACTCCATGAGGAGCCCTGGAGAAGATGCTGTAAGTAAGATGCTATAAGAAGCTAAAGTTTCAAAGGATACTTCTTCTCTAGCAAAATCACCAGCTCTCTGAACATGACCCAGTGTGATTCAGAGCAGAGGAGGAGTCCTGGGTGAAGTCCCCGTGTGGGGCGACAAAGAGGAAATTGGCCGGGGGGAGGCACCTAGGACACGAGATTTAGGGGGCCCTCCCTCTTGGGGCCACACAGTGCTGACCTGCACAGAACCGAGGTCGCATAGTTTTTCCAAGTCTGACCCTTAAGTCCAGGCAAAGGGCAGTTTTGCTGGGTGCTCAGCCAGAGGTGAGCAGGAGTAAACAGAACCGAGCTGGAGAGAAGCTGAGCGCCTGGTGGTGGTGCCAGTACGAGGCCAACCAGCATCTCCTGCTCACCCCAAACGGGCCTGTGAGGAGGATGCCCAAGCAGGGAGGAGGAGAAGGGGCGGGGCCCACCAAATGGGCCGCACATCCCAGACGTTGTCTTTCTGCTTCTTTCTGTCGACCAGCTTCTAAGCAGGCATCACCACACGAGCGCCTGCAGAGTCCTGCCCATCTGGCCTGCTCTAACTGCCCAGACCTCTTCCCCACCCCCAACCCCTCCACGGCCCCGCTCGGTCCCGCTGGTTCTCTTTCCCTTGGATGTTCCCGCCTCATGGTTTTACACTTGCTGTCACCTTGGATGGAAACGGATCCTGGCTCTGCGCAGGGTGACCGGTGGACCCGCCCTCACCCCAACATCACCACCCCCGCGGGCCTTTCCCATCCCGGACCCCAGATGAAAGCAGGACCCAGCCCTCCTGCACGCCATCAGCAGCAACTGGCTTCGTTTTCCCCAGGACACTTTCGCAAGCCAAAATGATCTTGTTCAAGTGTGTGCAGGCAGCTGTACATAATGAAAGCTCCCTCTATAACGTGAGCTCCGTGACGGCCAGGATTCTGCTGTATTAGTGCCATCAAGAGTGTCTGGGCCTTCCCCGGCGGTCCAGTGGTTAAGACGCCGCGCTCCCACTGCAGGGGGCGCGGGTTCAATCCCTGGTCAGGGAGCTAGGATCCCGCATGCCGTGTGGCACGGCCAAAAAAATAAAAAATAAAAAAAAATAAAAAAAAAAAGAGTGTCTGACACGCGAGAGGGAGGAGATATGGGGATATACGTATATGTATAGCTGATTCACTTTATTATAAAGCAGAAACTAACAAACCATTGTAAAGCAATTATACTCCAATAAAGATGTTAAAAAAAAAAGATAGTGTCCAACAAAGACAAATATCATATGATATCGCTTATATGTGGAATCTAAAATAATGATGCAAACGAATTTATTTTCAAAACAGAAACAGACTCACAGACACAGAAAACAAACTTACGGTTATCAAAAGGGAAAAGGGGTCAGGGACGGATAGATTGGGAGTTTGGGATTAACAAATACACACTACTATATATAAAATAGATAAACAACAAGGACCTACTGGATAGCACAAGGAACTATATTCAATATCCTGTAGTAAGTCATAATGGAAAAGAATATGTACACCAGAAATTAACACAACATTGTAAATCAACTATATTTCAATTAAAAAAAAAAGAATGCCTGGCGCACAATGGGCACTTAATAAGTGTGTGTTGAACAGATGAATTCTGTCTGTCTGTTTTGGGCAGAGAAGGCCGTTGTCTTCACAATTCCTTTATTTCTCCTGTCCACCCTCTCTGATGAGCACCTAGTTGAGAAAACTCATGGCGGGTGAGTTTTCACATCTGTGATATTCTGGGGTTCACACTGGGCTCCTGAGTTTTGTGTGACATGAATTTGAAAAAACATCTGATCTCTGAAACAATGCAAACGTCCAACGGGAAAAACAATAGACAAACTACCCATCGAAACTACAGAACATGACTCAGCAATAAAGAGGAAAGAATAAGTGATTCAGGCAATGGTATTAGTGAATCTCAAAAGCATTATTTTGAGTGAAAGAAGCAGACACAAAAGAACACATCTTGTATGATTCCTCTTATATAAAGTTCTAGAACAGGCAAAGCTACTCTCTTGTTACAGAAATCAGAACATGGTTTCTTCATATAGGGTGTGGAGATTGACTAGAAAGAGAATGAGAGAACTTTCAGGTGAGATGGGGAAAGTATTTTGTTTGGGACAGTTATTACACAGTTGTATACATTTGTCAAGAATCATCAAACTGAATATTTCAGAACTGTTTTATTTTGTTGTATGTTAAAAAAAAAAAGTTATTTAAAAAAACCCTCTCCCGACAATCCCAAGGTGAAACAGTGAGATAAAGCCATGTGGTTAATTGTAAGGAGGAATTAAAACTGCCAGAACGTGGAGTAAAACAGCGAAATGATATGAGAAGACTTTTTCTGATATAAGTCTGAGGAAGCCCAACACAAGCTGGGAGAAGAAAGAAAAGGGCATTTGTTATTTCATGTAAGTGAGAAGTCAGGCGTGGAGTTGGCTTCAGGGTTCAAGGTTCACGTGTGACTGACCTCCCGGCTCTCAGCTGTCTGTCCTCCCCCTCGGCTGGCTCCTTTGCAGGCACCCCGCCATAGCAGAGTAGCCACTGCAGGTCGGGGGCTCATGCAAAAGCCCTGGATAGGCCCTCGTTGGGCCCCTTGCCCATCACCATGGCTGGACGATGGAGAAAAACCAAGCCACCTGTGAGAGGATGAGAGATGAGAGCTCCCCAAAGAAAATGAGGGGCTATCACGCGAAATACAGCAAATGCTTGTGGAGGGGAGTCCAACACCCACGAGGCCCGCCGCAGCGTTAGGACAAAATGATGGAGGAGAGTCCAGCTCCTCATGGACTACTTAAATGCCACCCCTCGCTCAGCAATTTGCCAAGAAGATAAATGTACTGATATCAGCTAGCGACCTCCAGTTTGGTGGGCTGGGGACTTGTTTGTGTAAGGAATGTTTTTCCTTTTATTTTCTTGTTGAAACTAAATCTAAAACCTGCCAGAGATGGGTAGCAAACAAGAGATCATTGTGCCTGGTGTTTCCTTTTTCACACAAATATCATCACTTTATTCCAGGAAGGGCAAACACCTCTGTATTAGACAATTGCCTGGTAACAAGTGGTTTCCTCCAGTCCCTAACCTGCTGGCAGAATTATAACTGAGTGTGACCTATGGAGAGGAGGCTGAAGAAGCAGCATTTGAATGCCTGCCCGAGAGTTTTCACGCGCTCAGAAAATCCCAAGACCAAAGCCTTGGATTGTCTCTGCCTCCCCAAGAGGCAAACAAGCCTTTCCACCTCCCCATCATAGTCTTTTAGAAAACTTTAAGCCTTCTGAAATGCTTTTTGGTCATTCATTTTCCAACATCTGAATCTACAATTCCAAGGAAGCAAAGAGCATTTGCAGATTTTTTTCTTTTCCAGTTTTGGGCAAAGTGTAACTTACTTGTTATTTATGTATGTATGTATGTATGTATGTACATATTTGAAGTATAGTTGATTTACAATATTATAGTAGTTTCAGGTGTACAACATAGTGATTCAGTATTTTTACAGATTATACTCCATTAAAAGTGATTACAAGGTAATAGTTATAATCCCCTGTGTTGTACAATATATCCTTGTTGCTTATCTATTTTACACACAGTAGTCTGTATCTCTTAAACCCTTCTGCTGTCTTCCCTGCCCCCCCTCTTCCCTCTCACAATGGTAACCACTAGTTTGTTTTCTGTATCTGTGAGTCTGTTTTTGTTTTGTTATATTCATTCATTTGTTTTATTTTGTAGATTCCACATATAAGTGATATCATATAGTATTTTTCTTTCTCTGACATTTCACTAAGCATAATATTCTCTAGGTCCATTCATGCTGCTTCAAATGGCAGAATTTCATTCTTTTTATGACAGAGTAGTATTCCACTGTATACATGTACCACATCTTTATCCATTCATTTGTTGATGGACACTTGGGTTGCTTCCTTATCTTGACAATTATAAATAGTGCTGCTATGAACAATGTGGTGCATGTACCTTTTCGAATCAGTGTTTCCATTTTTTCTAGATTTATACCCAGAAGTGGGATTGCTGGGTCATATGGTAGTTCTATTTCTAGTTTTTTAAGGAACCTCCATACTGTTCTCCATAGTGGTCGTACCAATTTACATTCTCACCAACAGTGTATGAGGGATCCCTTTTCTCCATATCCTCACCAACATTTATTATTTGTAGACTTTTTTTTTTAATAGATCTTTATTGGAGTATAATTGCTTCACTATACTGTGTTAATTTCTATTGCACAACAAAGTGAGTCAGCCATATGCATACACATGTCCCCATATCCCCTCCCTCTTGAGCCACCCTCCCATCCTCCCCATCCCACCCCTCTAGGTCATTACAAAGCACTGAGCTGATCTCCCTGTGCAATGCTGCTGCTTCCCACCAGCCAACTACTTTACATTCGGTAGTGTATATAAGTCGATGCTACTCTCACTTCGCCCCAGCTTCGCCCTCCCACCCCATGTCCTCAAGTCCATTTTCTATGTCTACCTCTTTATTCCTGCCCTGCAACTATGTTCATCAGTACCATTTTTTTTTTTAAGATTCCATATATATGTATTAGCATAAGGTATTTGTTTTTCTCTTTCTGACTTACTTCACTCTGTATGACAGACTCTAGGTCCATCCACCTCACTACAAATAACTCAATCTCATTACTTTTTGTGGCTGAGTAATATTCCGTTGTATATATGTACCACATCTTCTTTATCCATTCATCTGTCGATGGACATTTAGGTTGGTTCCATGTCCTGGCTATTGTAAATAGTGCTTCAGTGAACATTGTGGTACATGTATCTCTTTGAATTATGGTTTTCTCAGGGTATATGCCCAGGAGTGGGATTGCTGGGTCATATGGTTGTTCTATTTTTAGTTTTTTAAGGAACCTCCATACTGTTTTCCATAGTGGTTGTATCAATTTACATTCCCACCAACAGTGCAGGAGGGTTCCCTTTTCACCACACCCTTTCCAGCATTTATTGTTTCTAGAATTTTTTGATAATGGCCATTCTGACTAGCGTGAAGTGATACCTCATTGTAGCTTTGATTTGTATTTCTCTAATAATTAGTGATGTTGAGGGTCTTTTCATGTGCCTGTTGGCCATCTGTATGTCTTCTTCAGAGAAATGTCTTTTCAGGACTTCTGCCCATTTTTTTCATTGGGTTGTTTGTTATTTTGACACTGAGTTGTATAAGCTGTTGATATATTTTGGATATTAACCCCTTGTTGGTCATAGCATTTGCAAATATTTTCTCCCATTGTCTTTTCATTTTGTCAATGTTTTCCTTTGCTGTGCAAATGCTTTTAAGTTTAAGTGGGTCAAATTTGCTTATTTTTGCTTTTACTTCTTTTGCCTTAGGAGGCAGATTTTTTAAAAATATTGCTATGTTTTATGGCAGAGTTTCTGCGTATGGCAGAGTGTTCTGCATTCTGTTTTATGGCAGAGTGTTCTGCGTACTATGTTTTATGGCAGAGTGTTCTGCGTACTATGTTTTATGGCAGAGTGTTCTGCGTATGTTCTCTTCTAGGAGTTTTGAGGTTTCAGATTTTACATTTAGGTCTTTAATCCTTTTTGAGTTTATTTTTATATATAGTGTGAGGAAATGTTCTAATCTCATTCTTTTATATGTAGTTGTCCAGTTTTCCCGGCACCACTTATCGAAGAGACTGTTTTTTCTCTTTGTATATTCTTGCCTCCTTTGTTGTAGATTAATTGACCATAGGTGTTTGGGTTTATTTCTGGGTCACACATCCATTGATCTATGTGTCTGTTTTTAATGCCAGTACCATGCCATTTTGATGACTGTAGCTTTGTAGTAGAGTCTGAAGTCAGGGAGTGTCATACCTCCAGCTTGGACAAAGTGTAACTTTAGCTATCAGCTTAAAAAAGAAAAATTCTAGTGCTCTTTACTTAAAATACTTAACTAAATAGTTTTAAATGTAAAATAATTTCCTTATAAAACAGAAGTAGGCCAGTTATATCAAAATAAATCCTGGAGATGGTAAGGAATTAACTATAAAAATTGAAATCATTTTTTAAAAACTAGAAATACATGTCAACAAACTTTCTAAAAGCACAGTAAGTTTACAGTCTGATGAAAAACTAGAAAAATATTTGCAATAAATGTGATAGACCAAATGTTTCTATTTTTATTGCATATAAACTTCATACTACTTGAAGCTCTAATTCTAATAGAAAAGTTAGAAGTTCCAAAATTCCAAAATTCTAATAGAAAAATAAGCAAAGAATATAAACAAAAAATTCACAGAAGAGAATATTAACTTCACTACCAAGCAAAGAACTACAAATTAAACAAAACTGGGAGGCCATTTTTCTCCTATCAAGTTAGTAAAGTTGTTTTTAAATGAACAGTTAAATAAGCACATTAATAAACTGGTGGTCATAAGTTGGGACAGCCCTTTTAATAAGAAATTTGGTCTTAAATAAGTCTGTACTCTTGGCCTTATAATTCTCCATGTAGGAACCAACCTTAGGAAATAATAGGAAAGTCAAAATATGTACATAGATATCTATCGCAGCAACATTTGTGTACAGATATCAAAGCACTGTTTAATAATACCAAAAATTATAATTAACTTAAGTGTACAGTGGGAAAATAAATAGGTTATAGTGTATTCATTCAATGGAATGCAACCACTAAAATTATTTTACAAATGAATCATGGCAAGGTAAAATGTTAATGTTATAATGCCAGATTAAAACAGAGAGAGTAGAATTTTGTAAGTGCAATATAATACAGATTTTCTAATTCTGTGTAAGTACATGCAAGCATCTACAATTCTATATAATGCCAACAAAAGAAAACACAAGACCCCAAAATGTTAACCTAGATTTTATGCAGACACTGATTTTTATTTTCAGAGCTGTGCCTTTCCAGATTCATTACATGAGGATATACTCCTTTTGACAATCAGAAAAAGACATCACTTAAAACAGATGGGGATTGAATGGCATTCTCTTCAAGAAACAAATTAATTGTACGAGTTAAGCATGGCAACTTTCTGCCTGGATCATTCAGCTTCTTTGTTAAAATAGTTTCCTTTTCAAGCCTATACAGGTCCATAAAGAAAATGAAACATTTCCAACAACCTAATAGAGAAACTAAGTGGACACTAAGACATTTATACTAGTTGCTACTGACAGGAGGTGTCCTGACTACCTTCCAACAGGGTAATTAGAACCTCCTCGTCCTCAGGGATCGCCCCAGTTGTTCAGGCTGGTCTGGTTGTGCTTTGATCCCGGGGAAGTGAAGGAGTTCACCATCATGAATGCTGTCCGGGGTCGATCCTTAGGTCTCCCTCAACTGGGTTTGGTGACATGATCACCTATTTAGCATCTGAGCTGTGTGGACCTGGATGGCTTAGCCAGGTTGGACCAGAATCATAGGGAGAATCCAATCTCCTGTTTCTCAAAGTCAGGGAGTGGTGGAGGTAAACAAGGTCAAGTGCTCTGGGCCATCCTCAAAGGGCATGAAGCATGAGCCTGACAGAAGACATGGAATTAGCAGGGCCATTCCATCGGAGACAGACAGAGCCTGCAGCATTGGTGTCTGTGCAGTTAGGGAAAGATCCCTCTCCCCAGTGTCTTAGCTGGGGGTCTCCCCAAAGGCAGACTCTGAGACGAGGATTTGGATGCATGTGGTTGATTTGGAAGGTGATTCGGGAAGCTCAGTGAAGGAATGGGAGCGTGATCAGGGAAGGTAGGGCATGTGGTATAGGCGATGGGAGCTCCATCCCACTGGAGATCCTCTGGGGACATGTGTGGAACACAACTCACTGTTGTCCTATACGAAGGGCAGGGAAGCTGAGATATTTACCCACCAATTCCCATCACTCAGTGGCATGAACTCCAGCTGGGCACTTTCATACCGCCCTGTGCTGGTTAACCACCGTCCTGGCCAGAAAAAGCCCTGGACACCAAGATGCAGGGAGCAATGAGGAGAACTGTCTGCAGGGTGACCTGGAGGAGATATGCAGCATCCCTACATCAGGCCAGACCTCAGCCACCTCACGGTGCTTCCACTGGGGCACGACCCCTGACTTTCCTCCCTCCAGAGCTGTAACATGTACTCTGAACTCCTTGAGATGGCCCTGCTTTGCTTCCAAATGGCGATGGGTCCTCCCAGCCTTCCTCTTTGACTTCTGGAGTCTTCCTCCCAAACAGCTTCATTCCCAGGCATGGTTTCCCTATCTGGGCCTCAGCTCTGTCCCCGAGAGCTAGCTGAGCATGCTCTTTGGCTTTATCCATCCATCCATCTACCCACTCATCCATCTGTTTTGATTGGGAAGGACAGGAGAGGTATGGGAAGGAAAAAATAGTGCAGGGCCATATGTCTGAGAGAGACAGAGGAGCAGAGAGGTAGTCTTCAAGATATTACCATGCAAATGGTTTTGAATCTGCTTGCATATAGCAAATTGGAATGGAGAGACTGATCATATAGAGAATGGACCAAAAGAAATGCATAAGAAGTGCAATAGAAGTGTTTTTAATTTAGGTAAATCCACTTCTTAATTCTAACCATGTTTTAAATGTATAGGGAAACTATTTAGTGGAAGAGTCAGTTTACTTTTAATTAATTTTTAACTTTTCATTTCAAATAATTACAAAAAAGTTACAAAATCAGTAAGTATGGGATTTCTCTTATACCTTTCACTCAGCTTCCACTCATGTTAAGGTCTCACATAACCATTGTTCAATGGTCAAAATCAGCAAATTAACATGCACACAATGCTGTTCACTAACCTACAGACCTTACTCAAATTTTGCCAATTGTCCCACTAATGTCCTTTGCTCGCCAATCAGAGACCCTATATTGCACTCAGGTGTCGTTTCTCCTTAGTCTCCTGCAATCTTTAGTCCTCAACCCTTATCTTTCGTGACTTTGACACTTCTGAGGAGATCTAGGCCATTTTGGGGGAGACTGTCCATCAATCTGAGATTGCCTGATGTTTCTCCATGATTAAATTCAGGTCTTGCATTTGGGGGGGAAATACATACAGAAGTGATGTTGTATCCTTCTCTGCGCATCAGATCAGGAAGTACCAAATGCCAACATGTTTCATGATGGTGCTGTCAACTTTGCTCATTTCTTTAAGGTGGTGTCTCCAGGTTTCCCCAAAGTTACTACTTTTGCCCTTTGAAATTAATCATTATCTTGTGGGAAGATACTTTGAGACTATGCAAATAATTTGTTTTCATACTTTCATTACCACCTGCTTTTCCATTGATGTTTCTTATCTGGAATCATTATAACTGTGGTGTTTGCTAAATGGTGATTTTCTCATTCCATCATTCCTTCTTCATTTAGTAATTGGAAGTCTGCTGTAATGAAAAGCTTTCTCTTCTCCCCTCTTTATTTATTTATTCAATTATTTATTTATATCAGTATGGAGTCCTGGATGTTGATTGTATTCTGTGGGCTATGGTCCATTGTTAACATTATTTATTTTATCACTCAAAACGTTCCAGGCCTAAGAACCAGGTTTGTAATGTATATTTGCCACAAAAAGCTGTGCGACATCGTCCCAGGTTTCCTGTGGTTTACTAAAAGAAACAAGTCCCTGAAAGTTTGAAGTAATGAGCCACTAGGATGGTTGAGACAATGTAAGCTATCAGGCAGAACAGCTATGTTCTTTCAAACTCTCAAGCAAGATTTGGCAGGAATAAGTTATATAGGAACTCTTTGTTTGTTTGCGTTTTTACCTCTATGCTTCCCTTGCCTTTGACAGTGGCATTCTGACCCAGTCGAAGTATTTCTTGAGCAGGAATGAAAGATATCGAGCTCCTGCTCTACACGCAAGGCTTGGGGTATTCAGAGATGACTGTGGCGTGGGACCACCCCACCCCGGTGTGGGAGGGCGGGCAGTGCTCAGTTGCACAGTCACCGAAGGCACATGGGCTATCAGGGGGAATTTTATGTGAGGTGTCCTCCTGGGAAGATAACAGATGGAACCTAAATCAAGTCTGTAGTTTGACAGTTTCAGACTAATCTACAGTGTGGAAATTACTGTTGAAATTACTTTCTTGAACAGAAAGTTGGCCTGAAAAGAGACTTGGGGCTCCAAGCTGCTAGTCACAGGGAAAATAATAGCTTTGGACAATATCCAGGGCTCACATCACCTGGATCTGAGGGGAGGAAGGCGCAGGACCACAGAGATGGCAAGGCAGGTCCTTACACTGTGAGCTCCGGAATCAGACACCTGGTTATTTACCTGTGCCACCTACTAACCCAGGCACATCACTGAAACCCTCTGAGCCCCAGTTGCCCTGTCTTTTCCATGGGCATTTTACATGGGGGCAAAAACAAGAATAACTATGTTATGTGGGGTTTTCTCCATGTGTTTCCCCCAGATCCACTCCCCACCCTGCTCTGCCCTGCTCTGTGCCCAGGAGACTGGCCTCTCTGGGGGCAGTGTCCCTGACCTGCCAGCCAGGTGTCACCAACAGGAGCATTTGTAGGAGGTTGGAAGGTGCAGGAGAGAGGGGTCAGGGATACCCATGCCTTCCTCCCTCCCCCACCCTCCTCCCCACCCACATTCCTTTCTGCCTGTGGCCGAATTCTTGGCAAATGGCCATGCTCTGTGACTCTAGCTCTTACCAGACTAGTCCCCCCGACCCTTGCTCCTTCAAGCCTCAAGTGCTAAGACCCCCCAATACTGCTATTCCCGGGGTGCTCTACCATCTCCTGTTGACCCCCCAGCCCAGCTGCACCTCTGTAAATGTCCCTTTGCCGAACGCCTTAGCTGAGCCTCTGAGTGCCACCTGTGACGTGCCCCGTGCTGGCTGGCATAAGTAGTTCAGAGCCGCTGGAGGCAGTTTAGTGACTAGACTTGGATTGTCATGTTGGCTTCTTGGTTCAATCACTTAGCAGTTGTAGGATTAAAATTTGAGGCAAATTCCTTCTCTGAGCCCAAGTTTCCTCAAATGTAATGTTACCCGCCCCCCCCCCCCCACCTCCACCGCCGGATGTGAGCTGCAGACGGGCCTCTGTCCCTTACATTTGGAGCTGTCCTCATGAAAAGTCACTCTTCTGCCAGGAAAGGAAATGGTCTGGAGCCCTATTCACAGATAATATCCAGGACATAGGAACCAGAGCTCACTGTGTGTTTACTCAAGCCAGGGGGTTCAAACCACTTCCTCGAATGGTCACAGGGAAGGGCCGAAGCTTTGTCAGCTGAGCGTTTGTGATCCGGCTGCCTGGGAATTAATAATTAAACACAAAGTGCCCCGTGCATGCCTCGGAGCAGCCTCCTATTTTCTCTATAACGACATGTCCCCCCATCCCCCAAGACAATCACATCTGTGTTGTGATTTAGCCAGAAGTTCTAAGCCTTCGATGCTGCCCTTTCCCTCGTGGGCACTTTGTCAGTAGCAGTTCTGGGTCAGTCTCACTGGGAAGCCTGTGGTCCCCCAGCCCTGGCCAGGAAGGGCTGGAGCGGGTCCTGCACCACTGAGGGAGGCCAGCTCCCATCTCAGCAGACGGCAGAAGGAGCCACTTCAGCGGAATACAAAACAGAGGGCCACCAAGTGCCCTTTGCATGTTGATGCCCTCCTGGAAGGAGAGAACTGGAGAACTTGGCCTAATTGCATAACATCCTCTTCATGGAGGGCCAGAACTCCTGGGTGGAGAAGGGCTTTAATGCAAACAAAGAATGCCCCTGAAAGAGACCAATTCACATCCGAGCATGTTCAGAAGAGATGGTGAAGTGTGTTTCCTGTTTCTGCCCCTCGATGGGGCACAGGACATTTCTCCAAGATATTTGAACCCTGAGGGGACTGGCTCCCAGTGTGGATGTCCCCAGCTCAGACCCACCGGCTGCTCCAGGGGAATCGCCCACTTGAACGCACCACATGGCTCATATGTGCAGAGAAGAGGGGACTCCTCCTTCGGTCTGACCTTGATCCTGAGCCTCCCATACCCCTGAGCGACAGAAAACAGCTAACTTTTAATTCTGCCCATCCGATCGTTTCACTGTCGTATGAAGTGATGCTCGGTCTTTCCAATTTCTGTCTCTTCTGCTTCTTTCCCAGAATCTTTTGCAAAATGGCTTTTTGGATGTTCGGGAGGAAGATTTAGGGTCCTTGGGGATGGCGTCCCCTCACTCCTTCCTGCGGTGATGGCCCTTTGTGCCCCTGGTTGTTGAACACCTGGCTGGCCTCTGGGGGGCAAAGTCTGCAGCTGGAGGACTTGGGGGTCTGTCCCATGCCCACGAGAAGCGTCAGCCATTGTCCTCTGGCTGGTTTACATCGCCTTCGCTCTCCCTGACGCAGACCCTCAAACCACGCCGAGATCCCCAGCTGCTAAGCATCCACCCGGCTTCTATGGACCCCTTACCTGCCCCCCGGAGTGCACCCAGAGCTCTCAGTGCATCAGCCCCTGAGGGCCTGGGAAAGCTACATTTCAGGGCCTGCTACCCACAGCAACTCAGCTGAGACCCTGACACAAGCATATGAGTGCAAATAGTTCATTGGGGAGGTGACACTGGGAGTCACTGTAGGGAGTGAGGAAGTAAACAGGGAAAAGACAAACCAGGGAAGCTTGCATTATTAAGCAAATTGCCACTGTGGGCAACTGGGGCTTAATCCCCCTGGGGAAGCTGAGAAACAATGCAGAATAGGCTTCAGAGTTAATAACTCCTAAAGCGAATTGTGAAGATGACACAGAAAGTGCATGCAGAACAGTGCAGAACCCGGCACCTAATAAAGGCTCAGTAGACATGAGCACAGCCTGCTTCCCACCAGCCCTCTGACCCCAAGCGCTGCTGGCCAGCTCTTTCCAGAGCTTCTTTGGCTCTTGGTTTTGTCCTTGTCTTTGATCTCTTCTTTCTGTTCCTCACACTCTTTTATTTTCACTCCCTGAACTGAAGCAGGTATTTCCCAAGGTCCAGCCCAAGCTTTCCACTCTCTTCCTGCTGAATGACTTCATCCACATCCAAAGTTAATAGGAAAAAAATACTCAAGCCCCTTCAAACACTGATCCATAGAGAACCCACCTGGGTCTCCATTCCATCCTACCCCCCGTCAGGGGACAGCAGCAATCCCTGTTAAAAAAAAAAAAATTGTCATTTCAAATGTTTTAGAAAGTGTAGTAAAAGCAGCTGGGTGAATTTTTATGTTTGATAATATTAAGTGTTGTAAGGTATCGCGGGAGGTGAGTCTTCTCACACCATTTTGATGGGAGTCCAATTTTGTATGGCCATATCAGAGGGCGTCTTGACAGTAATTACTGAAACTGAAAGTGCACAGACTTTTTACCACCTGACAATACTACTTTTGCATATCCATCCTAGAGAAACTCATTCAAATGTGCACAATGATATTCATTGCTGTTTGTTATATTAGCAAAATATTGCTAAATGTCCCTAGATAAATGAAAAATGATGTATTTATACGATAGAATAACTGTGTAGCCATTAAAAAAGAATGAACTAAAGCTCTGCATATCAACCTGGATAGATCTAAAATAAATAGTCGAAAGAAAAAGCAACTAGCAACCACTGATAAGTTTTCCCTCCTGATAGTTTTGCCTTTTCCAAAATGCTGTATGAATGAAATCGTACTGTATGTAGTCTTTTGAGACTGGCTTTTTTCACTTAGCGTGATGCATTTGAGATTCATCCATGTTGTTGGATATCAGTAGTTCCTTTTTATTGTTCAAATATGTTGCCTTTTTATTGGGCTGTTATGTATGTAACACTGCTTAAGAAATAAAATAAACTTTTGGAAAGATAGAAATCAGACTTACAACAGTGACGAGGTCTGGGAGGGTGGAGGGAGCCAGGACTGGAGATGGGGCGGGGCAAAGATGTAGCTTTATCGGTAGTGCTATCGCTGAAAAGAAAACAGTGGATTTCTGTCTTAATGTGTGTACTTGAAAATCACGTTTACAAAGGCAGTAGATGAAGTTGATAATTGCATTGGTCATGGAGAGAATATCCCTATTCTTAGATAATATACACTGGAGTCTTTAGGAGTAAAAGCTATGACGTATTCAACTTACCTTCAGAAGATTTAAGAGAGAGAGAAGAGAGAAGATATTGGAAAATCCTGATATCAGCTGAAGAGGAAAGGAAGGATGTTCCTAACTGATTAAAAGAATGAAGTTGATAATTGCATTGGTCATGGAGAGAATATCCCTATTCTTAGATAATATACACTGGAGTCTTTAGGAGTAAAAGCTATGACGTATTCAACTTACCTTCAGAAGATTTAAGAGAGAGAGAGCAGAGAGAAGATATTGGAAAATCCTGATATCAGCTGAAGAGGAAAGGAAGGATGTTCCTAACTGATTAAAAGATTGAAGTTGATGGAGTTTCTTTAGAGGCAGGCTGCTAACTGAGAGAACAGGACTGAAAAAGACAGATCCCCAGATTCCAGCAAGCAGGCAAAGAGACAAGCTAGGAGCAGCACCTACGTTCCAAGTCAAAAGGAGAGGAGAGAAGAGGTGGGGAAGGGCTCGCTCCTCCCAGGCATCTTGGGAGGCAGCAGGCTCCCTGTGAGATGGGGAAGGAGGAGGAGGATGCAGGAGCACCTCAGGGCTCAGGTCCAGGGCTATCAATGTGTGTTTGCATAAGGGGTTGTGAGGCTTTCAGCCTGGCCCTCCACCTGTGACTTATGGCTGGGATCCATGGCTTCAAATGCATTTGAGGCTGAGTGATGTGAATCGCACTTGGGAGATACCTCAGTAATGTACGCATATTCCCTCAGACCTGGTGAGCAGAACAGTTCATGCCAGATGATGGAGGTCAGGTATGCAATAGGGGAGCCCAATGGAGAACTCAGAAGAATAAATGCAAGAGCTGGAATCTCGGGGCTCCCCATCCCATCCCTGTACCATCTGCCTTCCTACCCTAACATTTTAGCCTTGACTCATGATGGTGAAGAGCAGACCCAAGGTGGTCCAGGAATATAGGTGAGTACCACTACTACACTGGTACGGGATCTCAACTCTGAGCAAGGGACTTAATCTTTAATGTTGCCTCACCTAACTTCTCACCCCACCTCTCAGCCTTTCTAGATATTCCTACCAGAGTACCAACTGCTACCTTCCACTCACCCTGTATGATATTCACCTTCCCTTCCAACTAACCTTCCTTCACCATGTCCCTCTTTCTGCCAATGGCTCCAAAATTCTTGAAATCCAGAAAAGTCACTTTTATTTTATCCTTTCTCCTTTTCTTCTCAATTGAAACTTTCATTAAAGACCATCTCTTCTGCCTTTGACATTTCCCGACTCATCCTTTCTTCATTTCCACATCCACCAGCCCAGATGTGGAGCCATTCCTGTCTAACTGACCTTTCCTTCACTCTGGTCTCTCCCTGTCCATTGCTTTCTGCACGCTGCTGTCAATCATTCCAACCCCTCCCCCACCCCACAGCAGCCTCCTATTGTTCATCTCATTTGTCCACTTCCTGGTCATCTTTAGTTTAATTTCTCATATCCAAGAAGTCACTGCCCTATACATTTTTTTCCTTGAAATTGTCTCATATCCACCTTTTTCATCATTTCCATTACAGCCCCCTTAATCCTAGCACTCAGCACCCATGAACCCAGTAACCACTGGCCTCCTTGATTTCAGTTTCTTCACTCTCCCCGACATTCCACCACTGCACTAATCTCGCTTCAGCATCATTTCACCAGGCCAAACCTCTGCTCAAGAATGCACAGTAGCTTACTGCTCCTTATCACAGCAGATCTAAACTTCTTGCCTGACTGTCATCATCCAGCCCTAATACCCCAGTTTCCCCCACCCCCCGCCTTTTTCCTCTTCCAAGCCAAGTTTCCTCCACCTTCTCTGTTCTGTAAACACGCTATGCTTGGTCCTAAGCGTACAGCTTTGCTCAGACTTCTCATCCTCTGTTCAATCAAAACCTGTCTAAAGTGTTAAGATCTATG
Organism: Eschrichtius robustus; assembly: GCF_028021215.1. Lineage (NCBI taxonomy): Eukaryota > Metazoa > Chordata > Mammalia > Artiodactyla > Eschrichtiidae > Eschrichtius > Eschrichtius robustus. Next base: position 48,091,837 of record NC_090839.1, on the reverse strand, counting down.
GGATCTTTCATGGCTATCCATCCACTCCCATCCCATGTTCTAGCAATATTAGAACCAGAGTGTTGGGAGCAACAGATGAGATTCGACAAGGGCAAGCTGGGACTAAGAGTCTATGAAACCCCTGTGGAGACAATTAGGCATCAGGGCCCTAAGCAGAGGCCTGAGAGAGAACCCATCACACTAAGGGTAGTTCTGAGGGGCTGGGGTGCAGGAGGTGGCATCAAGCCTGGGATGTGAGTCTATGACAGAAGACTGTCAATCCCCAGAAAGGTGCAGGCATCTGAGTTTGGAATGCACTCAGAAGTCGTAGGTTCAGTTCACTCAAGGGAAAAAGGTGGGAGGAAGAGGAAGACAAGAGGCTGGTGGCAGAACCGGTAGCAGTGGATGGATCTGGCAGGCGGACCAACGCAAAGTTCTCGCCTTCGAGCGCATGTCTTGTGTGTTTGCTTGAGTTCTGTGGTACACAGTCTCCAATGAAATTCTTTCCCTCACCTTTATGCACACGTCACTCTGCCATTGACAGGTGGCATTCATTTCTCCTCTCCTTGCATCTGGGCTGGGCTTGTGACTGCTTTGGTCAATAGACTATATGGCACGTGATGTTCTGGGACTTCTGTCCTGAACCTTAAGAAGGCTGGCAGCTTCCACTCCTTCTTGGAACACAGTCACCATGCTCTGATGGAGCCCAAGGCTCCTTGGAGGAGAGGAGAACCGGGACACTCAGTGTCTGGCCCCAGCTCAGCTCCCAGCCAACAGCCAGCGTCAACTACCAGCCATATGAGCTCTCCATGGCAGATGTCCAGTTCAGAAAAGCCTCCAGATTGTCGACTAGAGGCCCAGCCAACAACACATGGAGCAGAAAAGCACCCAGTGGAGCCCAAGTCAACCCACAGAGTTGGAAAGATAATAAAATGCTGGTTGTTTCCAAGGTTCTAAGTTTGGGAGTGCTTTTTCTCCAGTATATAACCAAAACAGACTCAATAAATGTCTTGGCTTTTTAAAATTATTATTATTGGAGTATAATTGCTTTCCAACGCTCTGCTAGCTTCTGCTGTACAATGAAGTGAATCAGCCATACGCATACCTATATCCCCTCCCTCTTGGACCTCCCTCCCACCTGCCCCCCCATCCCACCCATCTAGGTCATCACAGAGCACTGAGCTGAGCTTCCTGTGCTTTACAGCAGGTTCCCAAATAGCTATCTATTTTACGCCTGGTAGTGTATATATGTCAATCCTAATCTCCCAATTTGTCCCACCCTCCCCTTCCCCCCACTGGGTCCACATGTCCGTTCTCTACCTCTACGTCTCTATTCCCACTCTGCAAATAGGCTTCTAATGAGTACTTTCCTTAACCATCATTCAAGACACCTAATACGCTGAGAATCCAGAAGGCAAGGTGCCTGGCATGCCCTAGTGGGCACCAATTCCTCAACAACTTGGGTTCATATTGATAATTCTCTTTTCTTCTAGGTGTAGCACAGATAATCTCATCTATCCGTTGGTTATATTCCATTTTAACATTTTATTTTAAATTACGTGTAATATTTCTCTAATTATTTTATGGACAAATCTCATGTACTCCAAAAACAAGCCCGTGTTTAAATCTTTTTTTTCCTTCCCCCATTGCTTATTGCAAAGTAAACACGCAACATATTGTTGAATTGAAAGTTCATTTACGAATATTCCTTCCTGCGTATAGGATTGTCTTTTCAATCTAGCTCCAGAGACCAAGAGACAATAGCTGCCTTAATTCGGTCTTATGTGTAATAGGTTAATCATTTAAAGCTTCCTTGGAGAGTAAAACAGAAAACCACAAATACTTACTCAAAATAATAAAAATTTGTCAAGATAAATTTGAAAGAAAACAGGGGTGAAAATGGATAACAGCCAACGACATATGAGTCCAAAGCTGGTTCCGAGAGGAATCAGAAACACGCTATACTGCCAGCATGTTCATTTTAAAAAGCTTCAAACATTGACTGTATTTTTCAGCATTGTGTTTGTATCCTTGGCTCACGCACTTCGTGGTGGGGTTCAAGTTTGAAATGGGACCATATGCAACACAAATGAGGTCATCAAGATTCCACAGGCCTGTCTGAGGCCATTCAAATCCCTTGGAACGCAGCCTCTCCTGGAATCAATATATAATTAGAGGCTTATTGTAGTGTCAGTATGGGAGTGTTCTGATTTTTTGGTTTATGGGGATGTGATATGGTGACCGGGCAGGTTAAGGATTGAAGCATAAAGAGCAATGATCAACTTAATCTAAATACATGGCAGCTGCTTATGAGAGAAGCGATAAACAGGTTCTGCTACAATAAAAATCGGCATACTTTTGAACTTATGTATTATGATTAGGAATCGCTGAACCTGTTTGATCAAATACTTACCAAATCTTTAAGCCAGAACCTAATGCTTTGCTGGGAATCTTCTGTCCTCACCATAAGGATTAATATATTGCTTCTGATGGCCCTAAACTGTTAGAAAATCAAAACCAAAGTCTATCTCAGCACTTAAGGAAATCTCAGATTAAAGAAAAATGAGGATTTATGTAATATCAAGGGCACCTCAAACAGGTCCTTGTGCAGCCTGGAAAAGTGACTGGGTACACAGAGATCCACAGTCCAGGGGTTCTGCAGCCAGAGAATTCCACTGATGGAATTAGGGTCACGTACAGTGTAAGAGAGATTGGACCAGGTAGGAGGTGACTTGTGAAGGTCATGCATACGCTTTGGGTCAAGATGGCTACAACAAGCTTCTGGAAACCAGAGTTCTGACCTTGGGTAGGTAGATAAGCCACCTTGTCTGCTCAACCTGTTTCCACATTTATCAACATAGAAAATGATAATATCTGTCTTGCTGACCTCCCAGGATGTTATAAAGCTCAACTGAGATAATATATGATAAAGCATACTGGAAACAAAGTATTAAACACTGTAAAAATGTAGGATTTCAGGTATGATATAAATGTGGGGAGGCAATAAACAAGAAGAGAAATGTTGAACCATCTTGTAAATCAGATGCTGAGATGAATAAATGAACGTGTGATTGATATCACAGTAAATCATGTGAGTCATGGAAATTTACATATAATGTCAAGGGAAACTTGATATGTAAACTGTAGCTTCTGACAGTTGGAAAGGCTTTATGGGAGAATCGGAATTTGGGGGCCTCAAAGGAAGGAAAGAAGGAAGGAAGGAAGGAAGGATGAATGGGTGAAAGAAAGGGAGAGAGGGCACGTCAAATAATTTCAAGCACTACATACCAAGGTCAGGACGAGATGGTGGGAGGAATCAAAGGACATGCCGAGGAGAAGAAAGCAACAAAATGTGCCAGTTGTGAGCAACTAGATGCTTTTCATGCTTTATCTCAGTTAAGCCTCACAAACCACCCTACTACGACAAAACTGAGGCTCAGAGAGCCTTATCTGGCTCAAGGCTACTCATTCATAGATGGAATTTAGATAAAAACTCAGGTCTTTCTGAAGCTAAAACTTATGCTCTTTTTCCTGCGCCTTGGGTCAGTATTTATAAAGTAACAGGAGCTTTTTTTTTTTTTTTTTTTCCTTATTTGTTAGGTCTGGTGGGTTTTTACCTTGCTCCTTCATCTGCTGTGTGTTTTTCTGTCTTCTCATTTTGCTTATCTTACTGTGTTTGGGGTCTCCTTTTCTCAGGCTGCAGGTTTGTAGTTCCCGCCCGTTGTTTTTGGTGTCTGTCCCCAGTGGCTAAAAAAAAAAAAAGGTCATGAAGAACCTAGGGGTAAGATGGGAATAAAGACACAGACCTACTAGAGAATGGACTTGAGGATATGGGGAGGGGGAAGGGTAAGCTGTGACAAAGTGAGAGAGTGGCATGGACATATATACACTACCAAACGTAAAATAGATAGCTAGTGGGAAGCAGCCGCATAGCACAGGGAGATCAGCTCGGTGCTTTGTGACCACCTAGAGGGGTGGGATAGGGAGGGAGGGAGGGAAGGAGGGAGACGCAAGAGGGAAGAGATATGGGAACATATGTATATGTATAACTGATTCGCTTTGTTATAAAGCAGAAACTAACACACCATTGTAAAGCAATTATACTCCAATAAAGATGTTAAAAAAAAAAAAAAAGTAACGGGAGGTCCCAAAAGTCCCAGTGGGGGTGAGGTTAGGGGTGGGCTTGTGGGGTGAAGTGGGAGAAACGTGGTCCAAACAAGGGGCAGAGAAAATCCTTCCTTCCCTACAACTTTTGTTTTGAATGACCTAATTTTCTTCAAATTATTTTAATATGCTCATCTCCTAAATCATAGAACTTAGCCATGTTTTGTTTTCTTTTGTTTTTTTTTCCCTCTCTCCCTACAAGCAAAAAGAAAGAGAAGATAATTACCTTGAGGCTAACCTGCCCTTTTTAAACACACACCAACAACCTCTTAGCTATCGCCTTTTCCCAGCCAAGCCACCTCCTCTGGAAATAAACACATTACCAACGTCAGAGCTGCCGCCGGACCAGAATTACAGGACAGTCAACTATAGGAGCCGTTATTGCAAATGCAATGGTGGGCAGGATACACGTGAGGACCTTGTCAAATTCCTCTTACAAAACTTCCTCTTGCAAACATCCTCTCATAACTGTGGCGTGATAACCACCCGCCAAAGCATCTCATCAGGGACGAAACACAGAGCCCCCTGGTTCTCATTATAAGTGATTGGCTGTAATAGAAACTTGAAACAATCGGGATCATGATGTAATTCCAACACAGGCTTCCTTTGATGAAATCTTCCATGGGCTGCAGGAAATACCTTGGTGGGGAAGGATGCATCAGTCACACAAGATAGACTGAAATGACCAGTTGTAGTTTCTACACCCATATGCCAACCCTTCTGCTGTATCCCCGGTTCTAAAGAGAACTCAATTAAGAACTGATTTCCACAAAAAATAAGCACAGATCTTTCAAAAAGCACATAATATAATTTCACCCAGGACTTAAAACCAAGCTTTCAGGACCCCAGGGATCTCTCCTGGAGATTTTTCCAGATCTTGTGTTTTCCAGATCTGGTGTTTGGAGCCTTTGGTGACCATCAACACTGATTGCTCTTTTTTTCTCTCCTTTCTTTCTGACCAGAAGCTGGGTTGTGAAAAGTGTTCTCACTATTACAGGAGCTGGGCAGCCTGGGTTTGAACCCCAGCTTGGCCACTCCCTGGCTACTTCACTTGCAAGGTAATTTCATCTCTCTAAGGCAGAAGTTCCTCATTCTCAGAATGGGGGTAATTAAAGTGTATGAGCTCAAGCAATGCTTGAACTCTACTGCGACCGACAATCCATGGATCCTACTGCGTCTTTGCTGCCCTTGAACCCCACACATCTCTCCTTTCCTCTTTACGCAGCTTAATTCCACAGCCAGTCAATATAATCACTCCCTTGCAAAGACCCTCGGCTTCCTTGCCCCTCTCTCTTATTGGTTTCCTCTTGGCAACACCATACCCCTGGTTAAGTCTGATGCCCTACCTTTGTGCTTGCACCCAGGCCACTGAATGTTGCTGGCCAAGAATATGACCACACTACCTGGTCTCCCTTTCAATTCATGATGAGGGGCCTCCAGTGAGCCCCCAATACTCCTCGGTGAGCCCATGCACTGCCTCAGCCCCCTACTCTCCCGCTAAGAAAATGGAAGTGAGCAGACAGGTACCTACTCATCTTTCCCCCCACCGTGTTTACCCACTTGCCCGCATCTGTGCCCTTCCCTCTGTAACTATGAATGAACTGCCCATCTCCAGCTAAAGCCAACTTCTCCAGCTGTGTCACAGAGTCATAGACCCCAGACCTTCTTATCTCTTGTGGAATGGGCTCCAGCAGTGCTCTCCTTTCGCTTTTACATCATCCATTTCCCCCTTTTTACTGGATGATTCCTGTCGACATATGTACCATTATGTCTGCCATATGAAGAAAACCTCTCTCCTGATCCCACTTTCTCTCCAGCCACTGCCCCACTTCTCAAATCTACTTTGTAGCAAAACTCCTTGAACGAGTTGCCATTACTGGCTCTTTACAATTCCATGCCACTTCTTTCTTAAACCCACTCCATTCCAGCTCTACCCTCACCCCCTTTCAGTGTTCCCAGAGCCTTTTACATGATCAACCCAGCGGTGAGGTCTCAGCCATCATCTTATTTTGCCCCCAGCAGGCTTTGACAGGAGGGAGAACTTGCTTCTCCTTGAAACTCTGTCTTCACTTGGTGTTTCCCTTGCTAGGACAGCGTAACAAATTATCTCAAAATTTAGCAACTTAAAACAATGTATACAATTATTTTGCTCAGAAATATGTAAACTGGATAGGGCTTGGTGGGCAAAATTCATTTCTATTTCACTCTCTATCAGCTGGGGAGGCTCCAAGGCCAAGGGCTGGAATCAACTGAGGTTCATTCACTCACATGCTTGATGCCTGGGCTGCGCGCCTAGAGCCCATGCTCCGCAACAAGAGAAGCCACCACAATGAGAAGCCCACGCACCGCAGTGAAGAGTAGCCCCTGCTCGCCACAACTAGAGAAAGCCACACGCAGCAACGAAGACCCAAAGCAGCCAAAAATAATAATAAATAAATTAATTAATTAAAAAAAAAAAAGAACTTGATGTCCATAGTGGGGCTCTCACAGCCATTCTTGAATTCCTATGTCCAAAGCCTTTGGGTAAAGACCCAGTTCCATAAAGATCAAGAACCAGGGGCCACTTATTGGGTCAATCATTTCCACGCTTTGACATCACCGTTACCCTATTTTCATTTCAGTGTTGGGAAATAGGGGACAAGAACTGCCCCCTGAATTATCCAGAGCTTACTCTTCAGAAAAATAGTTTGTAACAGGGATTAATAACCCAAGTAACTAGTTCTGTTTTAATCCTTGAGTTGTGAGAAAAAAGTACTATATTGAGAAGAAGGGTTCTGTTTTTGTATTCTATTTTTAGGCATGCTACATCTGCTGTGATCTCAGGGACTTAACAATTACTTGATTGGTTGATTATTTTAAAACATATGGACAAAAATAGACACTGAATTATTTACACTAACACATCCAATTATTCCCCTCTATTGTTCCAGGGAGATTTTAAAGGTAACTAGAAAAGGAAGAATTCTCTTTGTTGTTAGAAATTACAAACAAGATTGCTGAATAAGGTCTCCTGGGCTTAACAAAGTGCAAATTGGTAGCCAATCATCTATAGTAAGGAATATTGTGAATTCAGGATCAGTCCTCATGAGTGAATGTTTGACTGTGGTTCTCCAAAAGAGTTGAAGTGTTTTTCACTATTACATTTACAATCATGCACATGGAGTGAAAAATGTGCAACAGATTCCGTTTATTCCTTTACTGCATATATTTTAAATTCATGAGTTGTGAATATTTGCCTTATATTTCAACTAGGTATGCTGCTTTGTAACGACAATGCTTCGTAATAACACTGAACTTGTAAGACCTTGATTGGAAGGATTTATGTTTTTCCCCCAACCTATTAGAGGTAAATTAGGTAGGTAGGTGATGGGTCCAACATTTTTGCACTCAAGGTCATTTTGAAGTTATATACAATTGACTATGCAATTGCATACAGTTTGGTGTTGTATGCAACATCGAGGTGACATCCCAAAGGTGCTGAATGTGTAAAAGGGAGTGTGTGTATGGGGGGTGGGGGGGAGGTTAGAACGGAATTCTTGCAATAGTAAAAAGAAAGCAGAGAAAAAGCAGTCATGGTGAGCAGTCTTCAGCTCCTGAGCCCCTTCTAATCTCAGTAATGATGCAGCATTTGTGAAACCCAAGTTGCAGATTGTATACGAGGGTTCAGGGTCATGTTCAAGTTCCCCAGAAGCAAACCCTAAGATGAAGATTTATGTGAGAGTGATCGATTAAGGAAGTACCCCCGGGGAGACACTAAGGAAATGGGGAAACAGTGCGGGGAGCTGAAGGAGGAAGGAAGGGCACCAAGCAAGGATACAAGGTCTGGCAAAGTCCTGCAGAAGGTGACTTCTGCTTGATCCCACGAGGAACTCTGGGGGGTAAGTTAATCTGAAAATTTGTTCCAACCTGCGACAAGGGAGCTGGGCTTTCAAAGTCCCACACCCAACAGTCACTGGAGGGGAGTAACTTCCCAGTTCTCCAGGCTGTCTGCACATTTGGGCAACGTGGTAGCTAGAGAACATGCCACAGGTTGTTGGAAGGAAAAATACACCGAAGTTTGAGGGTTCCTTGAGGACTGGTGAGGGTGGCATATAAACACAGTGAGGAGCATACAAAGAAATCTGGGCAGGGTGCCAACAGTGTCTGCTGTAGGTCATCCCAGCCTCAGGCAGCCCAACTTTGTGGCTTAGGAAGACGGGGACTTGTCCAATCCCTGTGGTGGAAATCATCCAGAGATGACCACGAGCAAGAATTTTTATGATCTCTATGGACAGAATAAGCAGTTTAGTTCTAGACTCCATGTTATGATTTTTATCAGTCACTTCCTTGTTTTCTTGTATGTCTGAGCTTTATCTAGTGCCAGGTCTCTAGGGCAGAAGTTAAAAAAAAATAAACTGGGAACAGTCATTGTGCATGCAATTGAAAGTAAACATAAAACTGTCCAGCAAGCTCTGGGTACAGGATTTATTAACAAGTGTTCTTGGCTCGCTGATAATTTAGGGACTTGACACTTCTTTTCCTTCAAATGGATTGCTGCAAAAGAGATGACAATAATTAGAGCTCCAAGATTAATTTAATAATTTGTCAACATTTTTTCCATCCAACAACCAGCAGAACACAACAAGAAATAGATTCATTTTTAGCAACACAGCTGATGTTTTGCAGAAAACTGTGTAAAACTCTGAAAACATATTAAAGGAAAAATGTTAATCACCCTGTTCGTCACAAGATATTATCTGAGCAAATACATACAAGCCTATATTACAGGAAAATTATTTGTAATTAGATATGGACGTTATGGACAATAAGGTAATTTAAATACATCATATCATGGAACCTTCTATGTGACCCAAAGCATTGATATCAGATAACCTGGGCAGTGAGATTGCTCTCAGTATGGCTGAGAAATAAATCAGGTTTAGTAAAGATGATGCCTCTTCATTCTGAGAGATTCATATACAACAAATTGATTTATTAATTACCTAAATCAATTGTTTTCTAAATATAGCTCAAACTATTTGTGGATTGTCTTTCTTCGTTTTCACAGTTCCTTAAAATAGTACCAGAGTAAGTCTAGATTATAGATGGATGATTTGCAAAATACTCATCTTAAGCTACCACTGTGTTCCAGGTGGTTTTTTTTTTTTTGCTCAATTCTTTAAAAGTTATTGTAATTAATTTATTTTTAGTTATAACCCATACAGCAAAGGGCAAAAATAGCAAGGATACAGCTTGATAAATTTTACATATGTCAACACTAGTGAAATCACCAAAATATAGACTATTTTGAGCACTCAGAGGGCTGTCTCATGTCCTCCCCTACAACCCTCGGAAGTGATCACGACTCTGACTTTTGTCAGCCGGGACCAGTTTGGTCTGTTTGTGAACCTCACACACGTGAAATCCTACGGTCTATTGCCTTTTGCGTTCCATTTCTTTTGCCCAACATTATGTCTGTGAAAACCATCTTGTTGTGTTTCTTACTTTTTAAACTATACAATTTCCTCTTAAAGAACTCAAAAACCTGGGCTTCCCTGGTGGCGCAGTGGTTGAGAGTCTGCCTGCCAATGCACGGGACGCGGGTTCACGTCCTGGTCTGAGAAGATCCCACATGCCGCGGAGCGACTGGGCCCGTGAGCCACAACTACTGAGCCTGCGTGTCTGGAGCCTGTGCCCAGCAACAAGAGAGGCCACGATAGTGAGAGGCCTGTGCACAGCGATGAAGAGTGGCCCCCGCTCGCCGAAACTGGAGAGAGCCCTCGCACAGAAACGAAGACCCAACACAGCCAAAAATAAATAAATAAATAAAATGCTGGCTTAACTCCTAAAAAAAAAAAAAAGAACTCAAAAACCTCGATGATTAAGGTTCATCTTTTGTAGGAGACAAAATTGGAGGGTTGAAACTAAGCTAAAACTCCATGCCTTCATTGACTCACTCAAAAAATCCCACCATCTCACATCGTTAGAGGAAACATAATGTTTTGCAATACCATGTAAAGTTTGAATAATTCGACTCATAATTTCAGTAGAGCTCTTTATTCATCAATTATTAAATTCAGTGGCGTGTCCACTTCCAAGCTAGAAGACAGATGAAAATCTACATGGCTGATAAAATTTTCATCACATAAGTTCACTGACTTCTTGAGGCCATAAATGCCGATTTGACTTCAGTCTCATTTAATAAACAACGTCCACGGGTTGATGTCTTAACAGCTATTTCGTACATCAACAATGCAAATGCAGCTGATAAAAGAATAGGTATCCTGGAATTCTCTGGTGGTACAGTGGTTGGGACTCTGTGCTCTCACTGCCGGGGCCTCGGTTCCATCCCTGGTCGGTGAGCTAAGATCCTGCAAGTGCGGCCAGAAAAAGGATAGGCATCCACCTTAGATGGTCACAGAAGTATTCGTCGTTGTGAAGCAGAGAAAGACCTTAGGTTTTCCTGAGGTTCTTCATAAATGAAAGTGACCTCATGACCTGGGGTGAAGACCTGCCAGCGCCAGATAAGGGGAACAAGAGCAGTGAGCAAGGTCACCCAAGGTCGGCCAGCAATAGCAGAGGAGCTGGCCCTCCGGCTTTCCCTTTGGCCCTCTATCTATTGGGCAACACTTCCTGGCATTGAATTTCTCTGGATGGCATAACTCTTAAAAAAAATACTCCAATACACAGAAGAAACCAAGCTTATAACAGAAGTTCAAAGAACAATCTCCACAAATACAGTGTCAAGATAAATTATTAGTCAATTAATACACTCTAATCATACAGACTAGGTGATAAGGAGGTAATAAGGGGTAGAACCCCAATTCAAGTTAGTTTCAGCAAACCATGCTCGAGGCTTTCTTTAGGGGATATATCCAGAAGTGAAATTGCATAGGAGCATAGGGGGTGTGTTTTTTTAGATTTTAATAGCTACTGGTACATTTTGCAGGCGTGCTTTTGATAACTTCTCTTCCCCCTTCCTTGTGTTTGGTTAGCATATGGGGCTGGACCTCTACTTTACCCTATATTGGTGGCTTTAGTTCCACCCTGTGCTTTATGCCACATCATCTTCCCCAATGGGCCTGCCCTGCATCTAGACTGTTCTCTGCTGGATAAGTATGGAGCGTCTGAAACCCAGACTAGCTGCATCATTTCTTTCTCACTGGGCACTACTTTAATGAAGCAGGAACCTATGTATAGGTGGCAATATAAGATTTACCCAGGAGCAGATTTTAGTTGAGATCTTATTCCACCTAGACAGCTTAGGCCACGGTTTGTAAACCCAAAAGCCAATGGGTGCCGTATAGGATGGGTGGGGACCTTGGGGACCTGGCTAGCCCATCCTGATGAAGATGGTAGTGACTCAACAATTTTCGAAAAACACAGTCAGGGGACAGAAAGGAACCTCACAGACCGTTTAGGAAAACCTCTTTTACAGATGAGGTTAGTGAGACTCAGAAAGATTATTTATCTTCTCAATGACACAGCAGTGAGTGACAAGAGTCCAGAGCTCCTAGTACTCTTCCCATCACTCTGCAGCACCTGCGTGTGCTGGTTAATCTCTTTGCTTCACTTCCATCCCCCGCGGGGCCATTCCACTCTCCCGTTCTCCTGCTCTGAGCCCTGGGTCACCTCTTCGGGGCTCCTTTGTTCTTTGGACTTTGGTTGGATTTGGCCAGTGGCCAGCACGACCCGAGGCGTGTAGGGCAGGGGAAGAGAGGGGTTAGGGTATCTCCTCCCCGTTTCCTCTCTGCTCTGGGCAATGTTTCCTGGCAGTGCTTGTATCCCTTCACAACCACGGCTTCTGCCAGGAGGTCCTCCTCCCTGGAGCGGTTCTCACCTGGCTCCTAGGACTGTTCCCTTTGCCTCTTTAGGTCTGGGGTGTTAATGGCTCCCACTGTTGTGTGTCCCTGGGTGCTTCTTGCTCTCTGGTGAATCCCACCTGTATCACTGTGGAAAGCTCTACATGAATCCATCTAAGTTAGATGGTTATCCGCCAGGAAAGTGATGTCCACCTGTGTTTGTATACCTGGATGGAAAGCTAAGTGAGGGTGAAAAGTTAGTTTTGCATTTTTATTTTTTCATTAAAAATGTTTCTTCTACTTCATTTTGTATGGCACAAGCAAACACTCCTTGGAAATATTAAAAGTCTATCTCCCAAGATATATCCAAATGGTCAATGAATATACGGGCCTTGCCCAATTTAATTAGTCATTAGGGAAATGTAAATTACAGCCACCCTCAGAATGGCTAAAACGAAGAACGCAGATAATGCCAAGTGTGGGTGAGGATGTGGAGCGACTTGACCACGCATGACCTGCGGATGGAAGTGTGAACTGACACACCACTACCCTGGACAACAGCTTGGCCATGTCAAATAAAGCTGCCATGTCCATACTCTATGATCCAGCAATGTCACTTTAGTACACTCGTTAGAAATGCACCAAAAGACATATGCCAGGATGCTCATTCACAGCAGAGCTCTTTGTCACAGCTAAAACAAGACAACCAAATTCCCAGCAATAGTAGAATGGATTCTGGTCTATTCACATCATGGAAATGCAAATCTCTGCGGCAATAAAAATGAATGAACTACAACGACATGCAACCGTGTAAATATCACAAATATGATGTGGAGTGAAAGTACAAAATAGAAAAAAGTACAAAAATATAAAAAATTCATCTGTGCTGTTAGAAGTCAGGGTATGGCTACCCTTGCTGGAGAGTTGTGTCTGGGGATGGGGAAGGTGCTGATTCTTGATCTGGGTCCTGGTTACAAGAGTGTGTTCAGTTTGAACTGTATACTCTTGACATGCATACTCTTTTTTTATATACCTCATACTCTTTTTTTTTTTAATATACTTCAATAAGTGTTTTTATACTTCAAGAAAACCCTCTTTCCTCTTCAAATCTGTAGGCCGGCAACCACCTGAATCAACCTAACATACAAGTTCGAATTGGAAATGGTGCTCAGGTCCTGCAGAAATGTCACCTTAAGTAGTTTTAAGCAAAATGCAATGTCAAAAGCTGATATTTTAAAACTCGCTGTTGTGTTTTGATGGGATTTCGGACATGCCACCCCAAAATACGGCACCTTGGCATATTGAATATTTTAAGCTGAAGGAATTTGAGAAAATGACAAAACCAAGACGGTCACTCGGACCTCCTCCCCCCTAACCCTTCCCTGGAACAGGCTATAAAACCTTCCTGTGAGAGGTGCCCCACGCCCCCCGGAAGAAAGCAACATCCTTTTCTCCAAAAATAAAGGGACACTGAAAAGACTCCTAGCAAACAGGCCTTGCTAAGTTCCTGCAGTTATTACAATTCCTCATACTCTGTAACCTATCATGTTCCTCCACGGCTGTCCACGCTTCATCAAACCCAGCACTAAAGTACATAGATCTGTTTCTTTGGGGCTTCATTTCCTTATAAAGTTTCCCATGTCATGTAAAACTTACATTAAATAAACTTGTCTGTTTTTCTCCAGCTCATCTTCATCAATCTAGCTTTCAGACCCAGCCAGGGACCCTAGGAGGGTTGATATGTATAGGGTTAGCCAAAAAGTTCATTCAGGTTTTTCCATAACATCCTATGGAAAAACCGGAATGACCTTTTGGCCAACCCAGTACATACTCTTTGACCCAGCAGCTTCCCCTATGCCGGCAAATTACTCAAAAACAGAGGCACCAGATTGTTTCTCTCACAAACATGTGGATATTTCAAATCCTGTTGTAAACATTGCTGCAAGTAAATGGCTATACTGGAACCAGCATATTATTGGGAACAAATCCAGTTATAACATGTGTGCACTCTTTGTAAATTCTGGATGTCCACCGCCAGAATAAATGGAGTTATTTGGACATTGTATGGGCCTATACAATTCCCGCTGTGCTAATTGTATACAAAGCGGGCCCAGATAGCTATTTTTAGAAGAAGTGTTAAGAGTTTTGGTCTAAATATCTGGACTCTTTCTTCAGCAGATTTGGGTCATTGCTTGGACGGGAGGAAACCTGAGAGAAGTCGTGTTGGGGCTCAGAGTCAGACTGAGGTTACAATAGTGCGAGGGTCAGTTTCCCGATGGCAGGAAGCCAGGGTACAGGGGGAGCCACTGAGACACCTAATCTTGTCAAAGACAACTCTTAGAAATGTTCACTCCGAATCACAGTCATCTATGTGCCAGCCACGTCCAACTGCAGAACCAGGGAAGAAAGAGAGGAAGGACAAGCCAGCTTGGCTCAGAGCAGAGCAGGAACTATGCAGCGTCTGTAGGAGGGCCAGGAGATGATGGCAACCACAGGCATGTGCCAACTTATGCTGGGGTCTACTTTTTACAGCTAAGGTTGGAAGCAGAGCCGCACAACAGCTACATCAAACATTGAGGTCACAGCCGAGGAACTGGGGTGCAGCAGTTTATTAGCAGAGCACTGCCAACTACCACGTTAATTAGAACATTAATGCATGATGGAGCCTTACTACATTTCCCCTCAAATCTTGGTGTAGCTTTCCCACATTCCCATTTGCAAGAGGACAAAGGCAAAGTAAGAAAAACAAGGCAGGAGAGGAGGACAAGAGGAAATATAGTGGAGAGTGTCACTAATTGCATTTTTACCTACTAAAAAGTAAAAACAAATGTTTACCTGTTAAATACTCTGAATAATTTAAGCATTATGAGAAATACAGCAGTAGGAGCACAAGTGATAAATGATTAATCCAGAAGGCAGGGAGGGAGGAAAGGAAGCGGGGGCAGGGAAGAAAAAGAAATTGCCATAAAAATACATGATTGTTACATGGGAGCATCTTACTAGGGGTTAATCTAGAAAATAAAGACTTCATAAATCGAATCCTTTTTAAATGCACTTGAAACAGTGTGACAACTAGTTTCGCAGATCAAAAATCTTCGGGTAGTATAAATACTCAATGACTATCACTGTAGTACTACAAGCGGGCATTTTGGACAGAAAATTTTAAAAACTTCCCATAGAAGGAAAAATTAAGATCCTGAGTGATTCTATAAATTGCTTCACACACAAAAAAAATATGCATTGATGGAAGTAAATGGCAGCCTTCCTATAGGCATAAACATGTGGACTTAATATCTTAAACCTTTTATTCTGAACCTTTTAGTCTGAACAGACTTCTTTATAAATCATATTTTTACCCCCTTTTCTAGTTGAAGCTCAAGAGTTGAATTTTCCTCCTTTGACATTTGTTAGCAGGGATTGTTCATTCATAAAGTTGCAGCAAAGTGTCTGAGGTTGTTGGAAGGGTATTAAAGTCACATGGCAAGAAAGGTGACCTGCAAAATTCCTGTTGGACTAAATTTGTGAAAAGAAAGAAGGAAGGAGGAAAGACAGTATCAGGTATCTTTGTTCCTTTAATTTGCTGATGACGAATGATTACTGCCAGGAAATTGTTATATTGTCCCCGGGAACCTTGAAAGGGACAGAGTGACTCAAAGGTTGGCCTCCCGCGTGGGACACAGGAGCCGTCGGAATAAAACTTGAGTCTCAGCTTCCAGACACAGGAGAGGAGAAAGCAGACCCACTTAGCCATCTAGAGTCTGACGTTCAAACGCTTTAAAACTGTCAGTTCATGGAAACCAGACTTTCTTTGGTAGCAGAGGAGAAACCAGGAAGCAAGGAGTTCAAAACAACTGAGAAAAGAAAATCCACTCACAGGGATCATAGCCATATGACGTGGCCCTGTGGCACTTACTTCATACTCATGCTCTTCCTATTCTCTTTTTTTTTTCTTGTCAATTTTCTTAAAATGTATACTGGTAATTGTGGCATGAATTCAACTGTGTATTTTGTTTTACCTTTCCCCCAAACATTTCGTATATTGTTGCATAGTCATCAGAACCATTATTTTAAACAGCCACAAAAAACTTCAACGAGTGGGTACCAGAATGCTCCATTCTGGGCATATTTTTCTATCTGCCTTGGTCTCCACCAGAGAACTTGACTGTAGTTGGCCAGAGAGAGCCAAACTCATGGAAATAAAGTCCAAAGAACAGTTCTCCTTGGAACCAGCTGGATTTTGCACCCCTCCCCACTCCCCGAGGACTGGAGAATGCTGGGTAGGGTGGGTGGAAATGAATCACAGAGGATGCATAGCTTTACATCCTACCCTGAAGGGCTTTGGTGACAGTGAAACAGCAGGTGCGGTGGATGCCCAGCCCAGGGCAGGTCATCAAATGCTAATTTCCCCTTTCGTGTTAATTAATGAGAACAATTTATATGCAAGTACTTTATATCAACCTACTTTATTTTATAGGCTTTCATTTTTAGAGCAGTTATAAGTTCACAGCAAAATTGAGCAGACAGTACCAAGATTCCCCTTATATCCCCCCAAAAGCATAGCCTCCCCCATTATCAACATCCCCCACCAAAGTGGGACATTTGTTACAATTGATGAGCTTACACTGACACATTATGGCTGAGAGTTTATAGTTTACTCTTGACAGTTGTACATTGTATGGGTTTGGACAAATGTATACTGACCTGTATCCACCATGACGGGATCATACAAGAATAGTTTCTATGCCCTAAGAATCCTCTGTGCTCTGCCTGTTCATCCTTTCCTTCCCCTCAAACCCTGGCAACCATGGGTCTTTTCACTGTCTCCATAGTTTTGCCTTGTCCAGAATGTAGCATAGTTGGAACCATAGAGTATGTAGACTTTTCAGTTTGGCTTCTTTCGCCTAGTAATATGTATTTATATCTTTCCATGGCTTGATAGCTCATTTCTTTTTTACCATTGAATAATATTCCATTATCTGGATGTACCACTGTTTATTTACCCATTCATCTACTGAAGGATAGCTTGGTTGCTTCCAAGTTTTAGCAATGGTGAATAAAGCTTCTGTAAACATCCGTGTGCAGGTTTTTGTGTGGACATAAATTTTCAACTCTTGAGCAAATTGTGATTGCTGGATCATATGGTAAGAGTATGTTTAGCTTTGTAAGAAACCACCAAACTGTCTTCCAAAGCGGCTGAACATGTTGCATTCCCTCCAGCAATGAATGAGAGTTCCTGTTGCTCCACGTCCTCCTCAGCATTTGGTATTGTCAGTGTTCTGGATTTTGGCCATTCCAAGAGGTGTGCAGTCATATCTTTAGTTGTTTCAATTTGCATTTCCCTGATAACAGGAGATGTGGAGCACCTTTTCATATGCTCTTTGCCATTTGTATCTTTTCTTTGGTGAGGTGTCTGTTAAGGCCTTTGGCTCATTTTTATACGAGGTCAGCCTGCCTTTTTTTTTTTAATTAATTAATTGATTTATTTTTGGCTGCGTTTGGTCTTTGTTGCTGCGCGCGGGCTTTCTCTAGTTGCGGCGAGTGGGAGCTACTCTTCGTTGTGGTGCGTGGGCTTCTCATTGTTGTGGCTTCTCTTGTTGCAGAGCACAGGTTCTAGGTGCATGGGCTTCAGTAGTTGTGGCACGTGGGCTCAGTAGTTGTGGCTCGCAGGCTCCAGAGCACAGGCTCAGTAGTTGTGGCACACGGGCTTATTTGCTCCGCGGCATGTGGGATCTTCCCGGACCAGGGATCGAACCCGTGTCCCCTGCATTGGCAGGCGATTCTTAACCACTGCGTCACCAGGGAAGTCCCTCAGCCTGCCTCTTAAAGTTAGTGTCTCACTCTCTTTGGCCATATATGTGGACTAGAATCACCAAATGTAAAGAAGTTTTTGTGGGAAATTTTCCTGGCATAAAGGAGCCAAATTGCTCCTCTGCCAGCTCTCAAAAGTTCCTTCCATGATTACCACCCCTAAAGTGACCACAGTCAGATACTGACACCAAGGATGGAGATTAAGTTATTCCCATCTTTGCCCCGCCCTCCCCACTCCCCGCCCCCCACCAGCCTGTTCTCACCTCAGCTGCCCAAGGGACTGTGTTGAAAACGAATTCATACTGCACCGCTCCTCTGCCCAAGCCCCTCAGTGGCCTGTCCTGGCCACCCCCGCCTGTAGCTGCAGCTCTAACACACCAGGCACACTCCCAGCTCAGGGCTTCACACCTGAGGTTTCCTCTGCCTGGAAGGCCCTTCCCCACTTGTGCCAGTGGCTCCCTCCCTCCCTCCTTCCAGACTCAGCTTAGGTATTGCCCACCTACTCTGCTTAAAGCTGCAGCTCCCAGGTTTTCTCCACCTCACTCTTTGCCTTGCTTTGTCCTTTTCTGTTGCATCTATCACCACCTGACATCTTCTGTATTTTGCTTATTTATTCATTGTCGGTTTTGCACAACAAGACAAGAAATTCCCCCAGGGGATGGGTCTTTGTGAATGTGGTTCACTGCTGTTCTCCCAGCATCGAGAACAGAGCCCAGCTCTTATGGGATTCTCAACAAGTATTTGTTAAATGAATGAGTATTTTAAACAAGTGATTTAGTCATCATTTTGAGACTTCCATTGGGTCAGATGTTACTTAGAGACACATTAAACTTGCCCTTGAAATCCACACCATCAAACCATCTTGTAAGTGAGACCACCATACAAGATGCTCTGATTATTTCAGTAAAGGAACTTCGTTGGCTATGACTCAAAAGGGTTTTTCCAAAGCTCCCATTCTTTGCTCTTTTCTTATTTGCTTAAGACAACCTGCCGTGAGTCACCTCAAGCAATGAGAATTTTTTCTGAAAGGCTTTCACATAAAGCACACATCTCTGTTTTTCCTTTTCTCAAGAATTGAAACTGAGACCAGTTTACCAGAAGTCAGAAGGCAACTCCACGGCTGTGTCCCCAGAGGTGTTCCTCCCCTGCTCTGCTCTCCCAAGAGGAGTATAGCTTCCCGGGGGCGGATTCACCAGGTCCCCTCGGTCTGGGACGTTATAACAAAGTGTTGGAATCAAATTCAAGTCAAGCAGAGATAGTATCACTGTTTTCCTTTGAAATGTCAATGACAGAGGTTTATAAGAGGAGAAGCTTCAAGAAACTGGGCAGAAACCTGTGGCCCACACTGGCCGCCCTGCCCTCCACCCTCTCTGCCTCCCTGCTGCGCCCAGGGGCCTCATTTCCAGTTGGCGGTCCCTGCATTGCCACCGAGCACTTCCTGCGACAGGGTAGAAGCACCAGGGAATTGAGACCCCTCGGGAGCAACCCTCAAACAACGGCTGCCATAGATTGGTGTATACAGGTGCCAACTCCTCCCCTTCGGGGGTAACTCGAGGGGCATCTTCCACACTGGGGCTAAGCTCCACTGCCCACCGTGGAAGCTGGCTTGATCACGGCTTTGATGGCAGCCTCCGCCCTGGGTCCCTTCCGTGCTGGCCAGCCTTCACACCTCACAGAAGCTCTTTGCACTCCAATGCTTGTCCCCCTTTACAACCCCTTTCCTTCTCTCTCTCTCTCTCTCCTTTTTCCTTCTTCTCTCCTGCTTTTTTAACACCCCACACTCTTCTCCCCCACCACCCCTTCACCTGTCTCTTTCTTCCGTGCTGTGAGATGACAGCTTACTGAGCTGATTGCAATCCCCGTGTTGCTGCTGGTGGTTATTTTTATGGAAGGGCACCTCTGGCCATGGGGAAGGCCTTGGAAGGATCAGGACATTATTAACAGAGTCAGACAAGGTAAAATGTGATCTCCTTGCCTGCGGGAGCCTGAGCTCACCGAGAACCAGACCAGAGCAGCCTCCAGAAACGGCACAACTGACTTGCAGTCACGTGGAACAGTCTTGGAAAGGCAGAGCACGGGGCAGCTCAGTTAGAAAGTCCATGAAACCAGAGCCAGACCCCTCCCACTTAGGGAGTGACCATCCTCTGCACATTGTCAAGGAACCTGACGATCCTTGCCCTGGGGGTTTCAGTTTGCAGGTGGTGCCCAAGAAGCTAGGATTGCCCAACCAGAAAGTTTGATCCTAAAAAGGGATATTATGAGGCAACTGCTCCGTGAACTCTGTATTATTGAGCAAGACATAAGTCGTTTCAGCCTAGAGCAAACTATGACCTATCCCTGCGACCTGTGGCTTCCATTCACTGCCCTGTGGTGGCTCTGCTTTTACAGCCACTCTTTGGTAATTTGTGTTTTCTGAGACTCAGATTCGGGAAGGATGGAAATCAATGGAAAGAAATTATTGGAAGGTGATAGTATTTGTCAAAAGTGTGGATTTGATCTTTCATATGTTGATTTCATAAACTGTATGTTTCTAAAGACATGGATGGTCACCAGAGCAACGCCCAATACCTCCCATGTCCCCTCAGTGTCCCCCATCTCTGGGCATGCCACCCAGAAGCTCCCAGCTGTGAACCCTCAGGACCTTCTGGGACTCTGGAGACCCTCCATCCTCAGGAGTGGCCCTCCACCCACAGTTGGTGGGAATTGCTTAATAAAGACAAATATCATATGATGTCATTTATATGTGGAATCTTAAAAAATGATGCAAATGAACTTAACTTACAAAACAGAAACAGACTCACAGACTTTGAAAACAAACTTATGGTTACCCAAGGAAAGGTGGGGAGGGGGAGGGAGAAATTAGGAGTTCAGGACTAACATATACACACTACTATATACAAAATAGATAACCAATAAGGATCTACTGGATAGCACAGGGAACTCTACTCAATACTCTGTAATAGCCTAATGGGAAAAGAATCTAAAAAAAACCAGAAGAGTGGATATAGTTATATGCATAACTGATTCACTTTGCTGTACACCTGAAACTAACACAACGTTGTAAATCAACTGTAAGTGAATACAAAATAAAATTTTTTTAAAAAACCCCAACAAACTTGCCCCCTGGTGAAGGTCACTCTGAGGTGGGCTCCACGAGGTGCCCCAAAGTTGCCCCACAGGAACGCCCCTGTGAGGCCTTCGGTAACTTGTCAACTACGCGGCCTTTACTGGCTGTTTCCTCTCCTTGACTCTTGTCCCCTCTCCCCACCACCATTTCCTAAAGTCACCTCAAAAATAAACATTTGCACCCTGGTCATTGTCTTAGGGTCTCTTCTGGGGGAACAGAGACTACGATTGACACAGAACCCAGAGGTCTCTTTAACACTGAAATTATGCGAACAACTGAAATTCTAATGATGGAATGAATTAAAGAATGTTTTCACTGATACTCTGGTTTGAGCTCAGATATATTCTCTTCAGGGGCAGCACCAGGCAAAGAGGTGAGGCCAGAGGAAAGTTTGTTTACCAGGTGGCCTCACCCTCCGATGATGTGCCAGGTGTCCAGGGTCCTCACCTTGCTCTGGGCGACCCTCAGGTTGTGCTGAACGCCATCCATGGACCCTCCTCCCTTCCCAGACCCCTCACTCCAGTTCCTAAGTCCTACTCTGGGTCTTCTCAACGCTCCCTCTGACCCCATCAGCATCTGTCATCCTGTATCCATGAGTCCTGTGGACAGGACGTAATATGTGAGTCTCAGGATTCACCCCCTCGTGTCCCCCTTGAGACACGGGAGGTCTGGCCAGAGCTGCCATTCCCTGGTCTCCTAACAACAACTGCCGTTGTTTCAGTGCCCCCAGGTGAGAGGGTCCTCATCTGAGCCTCAGGGCCCCCATCAGGGCGGGAGCCCCAGCAGGTCTGGCACCCGGGGACAGCCTGACCTGGCTCCTCCCAACACAAGTGGACTCCGAGGAAGTACCAGACCATATACAGTAGATGAAATATCTAAGTACCAAGAGCTAGCATCTGTTTCCCTCTCCTTGATTCTGGGCTGGCCATGTGACCTGCTTAGACCATAGCATGTGGCGGAAGTGATGTGTCAGGAGCCTTGCCTGCTTCTGCTCTCACCACCTCTCATGGCCTCACCTGAGAACATTGTGCTGGGACGAAGCTGAGGATAAAAGACACCAGAGGGGGAACCTGAGTCAGACCAGCTGCCCCAGTAGAGCCCTGCCCTGGGCAACCTGCTGGCTGAATCTGGCCTCGAGAGTAAGCCCAGGTGAAGCCAGCAGAAGACCTGCGCATCAACCTACAACTGTAAAACTTATCAAGTTGTTATTGTTTGAAGCTACTAAGCTTGGGGGTAGTTTGCTATGAAGCAATAGATCATTGAAACACCATTGGACATGGGATTTCTCTTTCTCAATGGCTACTGGAGGGTCAATGTAGGACCACCCCAAAGTGCAGAGGCATTAACACCTCGTGAGGGAAGCAGATGAGTGGAAAACAGGAAGGATTCACAATAGATGCTTCTCCCTTCCTTTCCTTGACAGGCTGTTCCGAGGTTATGTGTTCTTCATGGCCTCTCTGGGAGAGCAGAGGCAAGGCTGAGCAATCAGCTGCACTTTCTAGAGCAGCGAAGGTCAGCTCAGCAGCGTGCTGCACCCTGGCTCCCTTTCTCCCCTCACTCCTGCTGCCCTGTGACCGCACCTCCAATAGAGCCTGGCATTGCATCTTCATCTTGGGCCCACTGCCTACAGAATCAAGGTTAGGATATCCTGCTGTCTGTCCCCTGGATGTGAGTCCTTATGCCTTTGACCGAGGCGATTTCCACCAAAGACAGTGCCATTACCCCTAAAGGGTCATCTCAACCACAGTGCAAACCTCTGGAGACACTTATGGACAGATATGGTCTCTTATCACTTACATCACTACAGAAGGCCGTTGACTCTGCTCATGAGACTAACCTCACCATGTTGTTGTCTGGATGTGTAACTGAGTTGAAAAATAGCAGAAGGGAATTTGAATGAGGAACAATGAAATAGTCCAGATTTGTTTAAAACACACATATACACACACACACACACACACACACACACATTTACTATCCTTATGAAAGAAATTACATAGTTTGTATTAGTTTCCTAGTGCTACCCTAACAAAGCACCACAAACTGGGTGGTTTAAAACAGCAGAAATTTGGGAGTTCCCTGGTGACCTAGTGGTTAGGATCCTGAGCTTTCACTGCCATGGCCTGGGTTCAATCCCTGGTCAGGGAACTGAGATCCCACAAGCCACACAGCAAGGCCAAAAACCAACCAACCAACCAACCAACCAACCAAACAAACAAACAAACATAAAACCCCAGAAATCTGTTGTCTCATAGTTCTGGAGCCTAGAAGTCCAAAATCAAGGTGTGGCCAGCTCCACACTTCCCCTGAAACCTACAGGGAAGACCTCTTCCTTGTCTCTCCCTAGTGTCTGCTGGTTTGCTGGCCACCTTGGTTTCCTCTGTCTTTAGGTACATCACTCCTCTGCCTCTACATGGGGTTCTCCTTGTGTCTCTTCACACTCTCTTCCCTCCGTGTGTGTCTGTCCATGTTTCCAAATTTCTCCTTTTTGTAGGGATACCAGTCAGATGAAGTAGGGTCCCTCCTAATGACCTCATTGTAACTTGGTTACCTCTGTAAAGACCCTATTTGCAAATAAGGGTGTGTTTTGAGGTACAGGGCTCCAACCTATCTTTTGGGGGAGACACAATTCAACTCATAACACAGTTTGAGAAACATTTGGAAATAGGAACATATCTGACAAGACTTTAATAAAAACTGGATTGGAATAATTGCTTTTCATTTCCTTTTTTAAAAATGTCCAGTTAAGCTATAAAACACAATCTTTCAACAAAGTTCAATTTAACTTAAAAATGATTTTCATGAATGAGATATATGACTTATTCAAAGACTTCTGCCTGTTAATGGAGGCTGTATTTGTTAATTGACGGCGTGTAAGCATGGCATGATAGAGGATACTGGAAATGATGCTGAAGAAAATGTGTAAATTTGTATTTTCTGAAGTGAGAGTTGACATGAACGGTCGGCCGAGATCGTACTTTTGATATCTAAGAAGTTTGATTAACCACAGACGAAGAGCAATAACTCACAGAATTTTACTTAGCAGAAAAGAAAAAAATTCAGTTGACCTGAATTCAAACTGAGTCACAGTGACTGTAGTTTATTTAGTTCTTAAGCTACAAAAAACCTTCCAACAGAATAATATCTTTGTGCCAAAGCTAAAATACTGTAAGTAAACAGAGCTGGAAGGTGGAAGAATGGGAATTTTCTAGAATTTATATAGAAAATGAAAGTGTCATCGGGATGGTCAATCAACACAACATGACTTTGCATGCACACATGATGCAATGTGGAAGTAGAGATGAACTTTTTTAAACTGACATAATTCACATACCATAAAATGCACCCTTTTCAAAATGTATGATTCAGTGCTTTTTAGTATATTCACAAAGTTGTGCAACTATCACCAGTACCTTATTCCAGAGCATTCCCACCACCCCATAAAGAAACCCTGTATGCATCAGTACTCACTCCTCCATTGTACGCCTACCCCCAAACCCTG
Organism: Eschrichtius robustus; assembly: GCF_028021215.1. Lineage (NCBI taxonomy): Eukaryota > Metazoa > Chordata > Mammalia > Artiodactyla > Eschrichtiidae > Eschrichtius > Eschrichtius robustus. The sequence continues at coordinate 48,067,476 of NC_090839.1, read as the reverse complement.
GAAAATACTAATCTACTTACGTTTTGGTGGATTTGCCTAGTCTGGTCATTTCGTATGAATGGAATCATACAATATGTGACCTTTTGTGTCTGGCTTCTTTCACTTAGCATGTTTTTAAGGTTCATTCAAGTTGTAGCACACATGTCAGTACTGGGCTGAATAATATTCCATTGTATATATGTGCCACATTTTCTTTATCCATTCATCCATTGATCGACATTTGGGTTGTTTCAACTTCTCGGCTATTATGAATAATGCTGCTATGAACATTTATGCACAAGTCTTTGTGTGGACCTATGCTTTCAGTTCTCTTGGGGTTATTCCTAGGAGTAGAATTTCTGGGGCTTGTGGTAATTCTATGTTTAGCTTTTTAAAGGAATGGCCAAACTGCTTTCCAAAGTGGCTGCACCATTTTACATTCTCATCAGCAATGTATGAAGGTTCCAATTTTTCACACCCTCATGAATACTTATTATTGTTGGTCTTTTGACAATAGCCCTCCTAGTGGATATGAAGTAGTATCTCATTGCGGTTTTGATTTGCATGTCTCTATTATTAAAGGTGTTGAGCATCTTTTCATGTATTTATTGGCCATTGTATATTTTCTTTGGAGAAATATCTGTTCAAACTCCTGGCTCATTTCTAAAATCAGTTATTTGTTTTTTATTGTTGATTTGTAGAAACTTTTTGTATATTCTGTATGCAAGTCCCTTATCAGATATATGTTTTGCAAATATTTTCTCCCATTTTGTGGGTTGTATTTTCACTTTCTTGAGAGTTCCTTTGAAATACAAAAGCTTTTGGTTTTGATGAAGTCCGATTTATTTATTTATTTATCTTGGTTGTGGTTTTGGTGTCAGGTCTAAGAAACCATTCTTTAATCCAAAGTTAGGAAGATTTACACTTATAAATCCCACTGGAAAATTCTGGAATTCGGGAATTTCTGGATTCCCACTGGAATGGTGATCATGAAAAAAATGATTAAAAAAAAAATCAGTGTTGACAAGGACCAACAGGAATTGTTCCACACACACTGGTGGTGGAAGTGAACATTACTACAGCCATTTTAGAAATTTATTTGGTAGAATCTACTAAAACTGATCATCCAAGACAACCATTCAACTTCTAGGTATATACTCAGCAGAATTCTGAACATGTATTCATCTAAAGAAATGTACTAAAATATTCAAAACAGCACTACTCATATTAGCCCCAAATCTGGAATTATCCAAATGCCCAGCAAAAGTAGATGGATAAATAAATTGTGGTGTAATCGTAGAGAGTAGCATTATACAGCAATGGGAGTAAACCTCTACGACGGTAAGTAAAAATACAGATAAACTTTGCAAACATGATTTTAAGCAAAAGAGCCAGACACAAAATGAATTCATCTTGTAAGATTCCATTTATATGAATGTCAAGAAGAGGTAAAATTATTTAATGTTGTCAGAAGTCTGGGTAGTGGTCATCTTTGGGTTGGGGGGAGGGGCAGACGGGGAGGTGGCACAAGGGGGCTTCCGGGTTGCTGCTGATGTTCTTTCTCTTGACCCGATGCTCACCCAGGCATTTGCCATTTGTGACAATTCCTGGAGCTCAATGCAGTGTTTGTAAGAAGGAGCATCTGGTGAAAACCTCTGTCTCTGCTTTTTAAACACTTTCCTTCAATTTTGACTGTATCCTTGAACTCTATTGATTTTGGTTTAGCAGCCATATATTGGTTCCATCTACCCTTGCCAGCCTGAGCATTTAAAATGAGACCATGGCGAGTGAAGCCAGGCCTTGGGCGTGGTCTGGGCACATCCCTTCCCGATGCTAACAGGATTCACTCCAGGTTATGCTGAAATCAACACCGCCTCATAAATGCTCATGCTGATGGGGCGGGCATCAAAGCCTGCACGTCAAAGTGGAAACTGAGCTAGGTTTGTTGTAGAAATTTGAGAACACCTGGTTCCTGAACAAGGTGGGGTTGAACAAAAGTAGGACTCAGACCAGAGGGTCTCTTCTTGCGACTCTCCCTGAATCAGAGGTTTCAGGAACACTGTGCAAACTGTACTCCCTCCCTGTCCCTGAGACTTCCTCATTCAGTCACTCACTTCTCAACGCAGGCGGCCCTTGCCGACCAACTTCACGGTTTGCCAGGCCAGGAAGGTGGAGAAATCACACTCTTGGGTCACAGAAGGAGGTTTCCACAGAGCTCTCTCTAAAGCTTGGCCTAAGCCTTCAGGCTTCATTGTCACACCCCAAGGTGCCAAATATCTAGAAACTAACCTCATGCAATGGCTTTTAAAAACAACAACGTTTTTTTGAAGTTATTTTTTAGGTTTGATTTAATACAATCAACAGCATCCATGTTGTAAAGGATAGGATTTCATGAGCTTTTGAAAGGTAAGTTCATGACATCATGGCTACAGTCAAAACACAAAGCATTTTCTTCATCCTCAAACCTCATTGCCTTCCACCCCTCCCCCTCCCCCCCACCTCATTGTCACTGCAGACTAGTTTGAATTTTCTAGAATAAAGTGGCTTTTGCATAAATGAACGTGGCCATGGGCCGACTATAAGCATGCTTCATACACACATGTACGGGCACAAGCACACGTGCACATACACATGCATGTACACACATGCACAGACACACGCACACACGTGCACACACACGCCTTTCTAAGGGGAGTCTCTTCCCACAGCCTCACGCCAAGGCAGACAGCCTTAGGTCTCTTCCAAGCATACCCTGTGACCTCCTGGCCGCAGAGATGGAAAAGGGCAGCAAACCTTGACCCAGCAACCTGAGAGCAGGGCTGGTCTGTGTGCTTTGCCCAACACGAGGAAGCATGAGGACACAGAATCGCTCCGTAAACAGAAGCTTTGGGTCAGCACAAGCCATGGTCTAGGATACTCAGGGGTAAGTTTGTGAGTGTTGGTAGCAGCTCAGGGGCCAAAGCAGCTGACCCCCATACATGAGTCTGCGAGGGCTGCCATAACAATGTACCATAGGCTGGAGGCTTCAACAACAGAAACGCATTTTCTCACAGTTCTGGAGACTGGAAGACCAAGATCAAGGTGTCAGGGGGGCTGATTTCTTCTGGGGCTCTCTCCTTGGCTTTCAGGTGGCTGTCGTCTCCTTGTGTTCCCATGTGGTGGTCCCTCTGTGTGTGTCGGTGTCCTAATCTCCTCTTCTGTTAAGAACATCAGTCATATTGGATCAAGGCCCACCCTACTGACCTCACTTTAACTTAGTTCCCTTTTTTTTATTTTTTATTTTTTATGTATTTATTTTTTTTTTAAAGTTTTTTTTTTTCCCCCCGCAGTTGCATTTTTAATTAATTAATTAATTTATTTATTTATTTTTGGCTGTGTTGGGTCTTCGTTTCTGCGCGAGGGCCCTCTCCAGCTGCAGCGAGCGGGGGCCGCTCTTCATCGCGGTGCGCGGACCTCTCACTGTCGCGGCCTCTCTTGTTGCGGAGCACAGGCTCCAGACGCGCAGGCTCAGCAGCCGTGGCTCACGGGCCCAGTTGCTCCGCGGCATGTGGGATCCTCCCAGACCAGGGCTCGAACCCGTGTCCCCTGCACTGGCAGGCAGACTCTCAACCACTGCGCCACCAGGGAAGCCCAGTTCCCTTTTTAAAAGCCCTATCTCTAAATAAGGTCGTGTTCTGAGGTCCTAGGGATTAGGACTTCAACGTGTGAATCTGGGGAGGGACACAATTCAGTCCATAACACACCATGAGCGTGAGGGATCGGTGAACTCCTCCTGCGGGCTGGTGCTCAAGCACCTTATGGATGGAGCTGCTTCCAAGGAGGTGGATGCAGGCAGAAGGGGTTCAGAAATGAACTCCTGGCCTAGATGGGGGAGGAGGGAAGGAGTTTGACTCTTCCTTCACAAGCACCTTTCTTTTTAAAATTCTGGCATTTAAGGTAACAATAACATCAGGCAATTCCAATGATTGCAAGGAGATATTTATTATGTCCCTTTAAATCTGTGGTTATAAACTTCTCTTAGGCATACAAGCCAGAAGAACCCAATTCTGTGTTTAATAACAGGTCCTCCACAGGCCAGGCAGAAATAGCAGGATGCAGGCTCTCCTCCTGTGGGGTCATGGGTTTCGGTGCAGCTGATACGGGAATTTGCTTGGCTCTACACTTTTCTAAGTAGAATCTTTTGCCAAGTTTTTCAGCAAAGTAGCCGTGTCACCCAAAGGAATGAGATAAAGGCAAGTTCTTAAAGGAAAAGGTTTCATCAGCCTTAGAATTAGCAATGAAATAGGAAAATGTCCCTATCTACCTTCCTGGGAGGTAAAAGGTCACATGTCAGGAAGTATTTTTATTTGTGCATCGTAAATCAAAGTGAACCCAAAATAAAGATTTGGGAAAGTGCTATTGCCAAAGGGTGACATTTTTAAGAGGCAAGAAGGAAGGTCAAGGATTAACTTTCCCCCCATGAGCTTATGCAACAACTGCAAACTCGTGGCCCGAGGGCCAGAGCCCGCCCACAGGCAGGTTTTGTTAGCTTGTACTACACCATATTAAAAATATATGCATTGGAATAGGTTACCAAAATTTAAAAATTGGGAGATTTCATGCAAGTGTCTGCATTTCTGGCTCTCCTTCAGAAACTGGAAGTCTTAGCAATGTTGGGTCTCAAATGACTATAACGCATTTGAGCTGAGCAGTGGACACACCATGGAGACTGATGGAGATTCTGTCCTTGACCAAATCCTGGCCAGGCTCCTCTGAGCCTCTTCTCGACTAGGCCTGAAACTTGGCCTGAAAAGACGTGAACAAACACTAACAGTTCCTAACAGCTCAAGGCCACAGCCCTAGAGTGACCCGAGACCCCCTGAAAGTGCCTGCCTGAGAAAGCTCAAGGCTGCCAGAAGAAGTTCCTTTTTGTTCCAGCCGACACCTGAGGATAGGGCCCCATCTCCCAGCCTCTGTGGGAGGGCAGGAGCCTAACTTCCACGAGTGCCAGTGAGCAAACCCAGATGGTTGTCACATGGACCAACACTCCCTTTCCTGCTTTTGTAATTTTTCACTTCCCTGGCTCTACTGGGACCCTGCCCATCCCCTCTCCCAATTCCCTCATTCTCCCTTTAAAAGCCCTAGTACAAAGACCTCTGTACAAATCAAAGTTGAATTCAGTTCACACTGGACTCTTCCCTATCACAATAGTTATTACTGATTAGAATCTGTCTTTACCACTTTAACCGGGGTCCAGCTTTGTTTATCTCTGACAAGGTGTAATACGCTGTCCACAGTTTATCCCAGCCCCCACCCCACTTCACCCCCTTCCTTGTGTCTAAGCTGAATATAAGTTGTCAATTATCAACTCACTTGCTCTGTTATTTCACATACAGGGAAGAGGGAAATGAAATAATTCTTATGCTCCCGTCTCTCCCAAAGAGGCAAAATGATAGATACAGAAAGCCATGTGTTTCAAGAAAAATGGGAGAATGCATGATTCTTTTAGAAGCAAAGGCCATGCCTGCTTAATATGAAATACATTGGTCTGGCCACTTTTCTCCTAGACATTACCTGCCTGCTTCCTGAAGACCCCTGCATTTGTATCCCAGAATCAGAAGTCCAGGTACTACACGAATCACGTCAAGCCTCTGTTGAAGGCTTTCGTGGCTAAGCCAGCTAGACAAGAGCAATGAGTTTATAGGTTTAAAAGCTACCTGAGATACCTCCCCCTACCCTTCAGCTTCCACATGAGATAATCCTCGGCTTCTAGACTGGGCTCCATGTGAGACCATCTGCAGCTTTCATAGGCTGATTTCTCATCCCTCGCAAAGCTGAACTCACATGCTTGTCAGGAAGAAGCATTTTAGAGAAACCAGGACGTAGGCAAGGGGGTTGTCTTGCAGGAAAGGATGGTTCATCGTTCTCTGTGTCACTGCATCCCTGGGGTCGGCAGTTCAGGACTGATGTCCTGGGGCATCGTATCAAAAGCCAAGTCTTAGCTTATGAAGCCAAGTCCAGCCGCCCCAGCCATTCCAGCCAAGTCCATGCCCATCCTGGTCAGCCAATGCCAGCTGTCTCCCAGACACGTGAGTGGGTCTCGCTAAAACCAGAACTGCCCAGCCTCGCCACGCCTGAATCACTGACCCACAGACACGTGAGCTAAATAAAGCTTCTTGTTCTAAGGCACGAAGTTTTGTGAGTTATTTATGCAGCATTATCGTGTCAGAAGATAACTGATACAGCCCCCTCCTTCCACCCACACACATACATATAGTTCCACAGATACACATTCTCCAAATTGAGAGTCACTGATTTCAATCTATAAAAGAAAGACTAAAAATGATAGTGATAAGCCGTAATGCTATCAGGGCAATTAAATAATGGTGGTGTGGGTTACAGTTTTTGTGAAAAAGAAATGCTCTTATCAGGCCACTTCTTGATACAAATGGGAAGTTCTAAAGCTACAGTGACTAAATTCTGAAGTTAGAAAGAGGTAAGGCTGAATGTGAGCAAAATACTCCTAAATGATTCTTTTGGGGTGACTCTTCATTCTGTAGACATAAAGAATTTATTTGATAATCATGTATTAGGAATTTTTTCCCCTCAAAATTCTAGGAGTAACTAGAAGAATGTTGATAAATAAAGTGTTTGCCTTATATGGAAAATCTCTTTGCCTTATAAGGATCGTGGCAAATATCTTATCTCTCTTCTTAACCACAGCAACAACAAGAGCGGGGATTAGTTACTGAGTGCTTTCCTGATGCCAGACCCTGTGCAGGGCACCTCACGTGCATGGTTTCATGTAATACTCAGCACAGGCTTCTGAGGGAGGAACTCATGTTATCCCATTTTACAAATGAAGAAATAGTCTCAGAAAGGCCAAGTAATGTGTCTTAAGTTTGCGTAGGTAGAAAATAGCAGACTTCAACCTGATGCGTATGACTCCAAAGTCAATGCTCTTTATTTTGTTATATTACATCATATTATACTATAATACATATTACATTATATTTTATTAAATATTACATTATATTATATTATATATTACATATATTATATATTACATTATATTATATTACACATTACATTATATTATATTATATTACATTATATTATATTATATTTTATATTGCACATTACATTATATTATATATTATATATTACATTATATTACATATTACATTATGTTATATTTTCTATTACATGTTACATTATATTTCATCACATTATATTATGTTACATTACATATTATATTATATTTTATTACTAGATGTAATTCCCTGAGAGAAGGGACCATGTCTTTACTCCCTCTGGTGTCTATTCCATGTCTACCTCCCGTGCACCTGGGCGGAATGCACTATGGTATATTACATGCTCAATAAATAATTATTAAATTGAAAATGAAAAAGCCGTAATTCCACCCCACCCTTGGAAACCCAATCTTTCTCGTTACAGCCGCTTTTCTGGTGCCTCTGCCCACCTCTGACGGTCCTGCATCTGCAGTGCACGCACGCATTCCCCCGCCATCCCCACGGCCTCCCCAAAGTCTCTCAGTGGGATCTTGCCCAAGGTCTCACCTGGTTTAGCCTCCCTCCCTTCTCTGGACCACTGTCCCACCCCAGCTTCATCCTGGGGTGGGAATGCTTCCTCAGAAATCCCTTTCCCACAAATCCCTGATTCTGGGGAGACACAGCTCAGTTCCCCCTTTAGGGAAGGAGGTGCTGGGTGCCCGGAGTGTGGGTGGTTGATGGCCAAAGACTGAGCAAGGTGGAGGGACAGGGCCTGGCCCCTTCCTTCCAGCCTGGGGCTCCTCGAAGGGGCAGCCCTGGTCCCAGAGCTCCCGGCTGGGCTGGCACAGTGATGCTCTTTCCCAAACTTGCAGAGCCAGTTGCAAACATCTCAGGCTGCAAAGATAGCACCTCTGACTTCTGTTGTTCATTGGATGCTTGCTAGCTTTACTTTTCTTTTTTTAAATTATACATTCCACTTTAGCTACCTTGGAGTGAGAAGGTCCCTGTGAAAAATCTTTCTGGCATGTCCCCGTTTCCATTTTTTTTCCCCACAGTTTGCCAGGCTGATTTTTTTACATACCCCACTTCCATAAGGAAAAGTACACGAGTCACAGCCTCATGGATGATTGTCATGCACGTCAGGCCTGTGAGCATGTGAGCCCTGGGAATCATTTTCTTTTGTGTCCAGATTCAGGGGTGGGGAATGGAGAATCTGAAAATTTCTGAATCCCATTCATTTGTTGACAGAGAGAGAAATGGGGGCAGGTAAGAGTGAAGGATGTGTTTCTCAAAGCTAATGGTAAGTTGCAGTTTTGGGCCAACTATCCTACCCTTGACCTGGGTTTGGAAAGCCCATGTTTTACCACTCAGAGCAGAGTTTCTCAACTTGGGCGCTGTTGTCAGGGGCCAGGTAATTCTTGGTGGTGGGCAGCTGTCCTGTGCGTTGTAGGACGTTTAGCAGCCTCCCTGGCCTTACCACCTACATGTCAATATCACCACCCCTCACCCCTTAGTTGTGACCCAAATGTCCCCAGACATTGCCAAAACCTTATGCCCTAGTTGAGAACCATGGACACAGATGTTGCTGTGGTATGAATGTGTTTCCCCCAAATTCATATGTTGAAGCCTAACCCTCAGTGAGGGGGTGGGCCTTGGAGGTGACTAGGTCATGAGGGTGGGGTCCTCATGAATAGGATTCGTGCCCTTGCCCCCTTCAACCATGTGAGGACACAGCAAGAAGTCAGAGACCCTGAAGACGGCCGTCATCTGGCCCTGCTGGCACCTGATCTCACATGTTCAGCCTCCAGAACTGTGAGAAATAAGTTTCTATTGTTTAGAAGCCACCCAGTCTCTGCTATTTTGTTACGGCAACTCAACAGACTGAGAGAAGTAAAGCATCCCAAGAAAGATGCACCAAAGTAACCATGGCGAATTCTTCCCTTTCATCCATCAGTATCTTCTTCCTGGTACTTTTGTTTTAAACCCCTTCTCCCCGAAGGCAAAGAAGCCCAGTCTGTGTTGTCTTCTTTATTCCAAGGGAACAAACATCTCTCTTCTCCTCTGAGAGCCCCTGACCAACTCAGGAGGTGCTTGGAGGGGAAGCAGGACCTACCTTCTTGGGAAGGCAATTCATGCTCCACAGGCCAGACTGGTGGCAAAGCGATGTGGGGATGCTGCTGAACACCTCTGAGAAACTGCGAGAGGAAAGGAGCTGCAACTTCGGTGCCGTTGGACCCTGGGTGCCCAAGTTGTGAGTGAACATCTTAAGGACAGCTTAATTGAGAGGAGGTCACAAGACAGCCTGGTGACTAGAACGAGGCTTGAGTTGCAGCTCCGCCCCTGGCCAGCTGTGTGACTTTCGGCAAGTTAATGTGCCTTTCTGAACCTCAGTTTCCTCATCCATGAGTGGCAAGGTTGTTGTGAGTTTTAAAGGAGATTTGCATGTAAAATAGTGAGGGTGGTGCTGGCACTCGGGAATCTGTTCATTCCTGGTTGATATTGTCACTGTGTTGGTTTACATTCTTAACAGGAAAGCCTCATCTAAAAAAATTCTGCCTGTGCCAATGAAATAAGCTGTACGATTCAATACAACTTAAATGTTGGAACTTCAATTTCTCTCCATAAAACCTGGTGGATGGCTGTACTTACCACGCACTGGTTTTTGACTGTCTTTTGTGAACCACCCAGCACTGTCCTGGCTACCATGTGGGCTGGGGAGGTTGAGGATGCCAGGTAGACCAGTAAGGAAGGACCCATTTAGCTACATGGCTGGTGAAACACTCAAAGGGGCTGGTACTTTTGTAAATCACGATTCCACAATAAAACCTTTGTTTCTCTTGAAACTTTTCCTTGAGGGTGAATAAGCTTTTCTCCTAGGAAGACTGGAACTCCTCAGGTCAAATCAGCCAGCACTGCATTTTGTTCCTCAGACCCTAAGAACGGAATCACCATGGCTCACTTGTCCTCTCCTTTTACAAGCCAGGTGGCCAGATTTCAGTCGACTTCCCCATCCTTTCCATCAGCAGCCACAAGCCCTGAGGACCCAACTCTGTTCCTCTCCCTCACTACTCCATAATAAATGTCAGGGAAATGGGATGCCTTCTCCCAGAGACATTGTAAACTTCCTCACCTCTGGGGTTTCCTGTAATGAACGCTGTCGCTTTTCCCTCCAATTTCCCATGATCAGTCTGGCTCCAGGAGGAAATCAATGTGTATAAAAGAGCATGTTCTCCTGAGAAGGAAGGGTGGGCTGGGTCTCCTGAGAAGGGCTGGGTCTCCTGAGAAGGAAGGGCTGGGTCTCCTGAAGTCCTGGCTGGCGTGCAGCACGCTTTCTGTCCATCACCTTCAGTTCCTTGGCAAGTATTTACTTCCTGAAATTGTGTTCTGGTTAAAAGTATGGGTTCTGGAGACAATCCATTCGTGTGAAGATGCTGGCTCTGCCCCTAACCAGCTGGGAGGCCTCAGGCAAAGTGTTCCTCTCTGGGCCTCAGTTTCCTCCTCTGTTGATGGGGGGGATGATAATAATAATGATATAATGACAATAGTAGCCCCCAAATTTGTTGAAAAGAGTAAATGAGTTGCTGGAAAGAACATGGAAAGCACCCAGAGCAATGCCTGGAATAGATGCAGCATTTAATAAATGTGATTTGAGATTCTTATTAAATCCCTTGTGTCTTCCCTAAGGAGGGAGAGAGATGGCTCTGCCTGGGCAGAGCAGGAAGAAGCAACTCTTGGTGAGATAAACATTAAGCGGCCATGGATGTGGTTGGACCAGGAGTGGCCAGGAGCAGGCTTTCTCCGAGAAGCACTCGACACCGTGGGTCAGACCCTTCTCTATCGTGGGGCTGTTCCTCGCACTGTGGGATGTTTGGCCTCATCCCTGGCCTCTGCCCATCAGATGCCGGTAGCATCTCGTCTCTCTAGCTGTGACAACGTAAAACGTCCCCAAACGTTGCCAAATGTCTGCTGGGGAACAAAATCCCCATCAGTTGAGAAACCCTGGTCCAGAGGGAACAAGCTGATGCAGGGCGAAGAAAACCCCAGGGCAGCGGCGTTAACTTGACTTTTCCTGGAGAGTGATTTAGCTAGGCAGAGACAACTTTTCCCCTTCTCTTTTTCCCGTAGTCCACGTTGAACACGTTTACTTGGATATGTGCGTGGTGTGTGCGTTATGGAAAAAGGGATCTAAAAAGAGAAGGAACAAACACTACCTCCACAAAGGGGCAACATCATAAACAGACATGTTTTCGTGGCATGTGATTGAGGTTTCGGAATATTGGTAAAAATAGCTGTCGTCTGCAGGAGTTGTTTGAGCTGGTGACCCTGGGGTGACTTTTGAGCAAGGCCCTGGTGAGATTACATCCCCCGTGGCCTTCTCTTTGCCCCCAGGCCCCACCCCAAATACGTTCTTTGTGTCCCACCCTGGGCTGTGTTCTTTATTTTCTTCCAGAAGCATTCCCACCGGGGCCACTGGGGAATCAACCCTTCAGGGAATTCTTTTTTTTTTTTTTTTAATTAATTTTATTATTTTCTAATTTTTGGCTGTGTTGGGTCTTCGTTTCTGTGCGAGGGCTTTCTCTAGTTGCAGCAAGTGGGGGCCACTCTTCATTGCGGTGCGCGGGCCTCTCACTATCACGGCCTCTCTTGTTGCGGAGCACAGGCTCCAGACACGCAGGCTCAGTAATTGTGGCTCATGGGCCCAGCTGCTCTGCGGCAAGTGGGGTCTTCGCAGACCAGGGCTCGAACCCGTGTCCCTTGCATTGGCAGGCAGATTCTCAACCACTGCGCCACCAGGGAAGCCCTCAGGGAATTCTTGATCGCTAGAGTTGCCCAGAAGGCCTGGGAAACAACCACCTCCCCCCCATTTTTTTGTATCAAGGTGACCAATTAACTTTCTCTTTTTAGAATATTCAACAGTGGTTTTGGGAGAAGATCTTATCGGCTCTGATCACCTGGGATCTCATGAAAGTACAGATGCTGATTCAGTAAAACTGGGAAGGGCCTTGAGAGTCAGCGTTTCTGGCAGGCTCCCTGGTGACGCTGATGCCGTGGGTCTATGGACCACGCGGAGAGTCAAGATGCTAGCGGACAATTCTGCAAAAGGGAGTCTTTTTCAGCCCCTAAAACTGAAGATTTCCAGCCACAGTTTGGAAGCAATAAAGAGTCACTTTTACCGCTGGAATAATAAGCAGACAGGAGGAGGGGGTTTTGTCCACACAGACAGGCATCTCCTCCAGGGTATACGGACGCAGATGAAACGAATTTTGTTAGGCCAGTGGCTTTTCTTTCTCGTGCCCTCCTGCATTTCTGTTCTGTGTGCGGAGCCCAAGCTCCTTTCAGGAGAGATGGCAGAAGCAGAAAGTGGGAGGCGGGAGCCTGGCAGAGGGGACCGGGAGGCCTCCCCGGCATCCAGCATCGGGTGGAGCCCGAGCGGTCCTGGCACGTGGGCGCGGGCGGGTGGGCGGCCACTCTGTGTGTGGTGCTCGGGGCCCTTGGAAATCTCCCCTGAATGGCCGGGAGGAGCTGGGGAGACGAGTGGCATGAGACACTGCTGTCAACAGCACCGGTTTCCCAAAGGCTTTTGCAAGTGCTCACAAAAGTAGAAAGGATAACCTGAGCCCTGGGGGTCCTTTCTGAACGGGGAGATTACGGCGGGGCCTGGCTGCAGCCTAAGGGTGCAGAACAACAGGGCCATTGTGGGCCAGGGCATTCATATTGAAGATAAAATATGAGCTGGGTGGTCCGGATAATGAAGGCATTTATGACTCTGGCTCAGCATATACATGTCGCACTGATCCACAGATTACCCTGACGGAGTCTGGGCCCATGCAGGGTCCAGAGGGGTGAGGCCGGCTGGGTGCAGATCTGGGATAAAGGCACCAGTGATCAAAGCGACTCAGGGGGACTAAAGAGCTGTTTATCTGTGACCTGGGGACACAATGGAATGAGGAATACCATTTCATTGAAGACCGGGACTGGTTTCCAAGAGCGCTCTTAAAAACTCTGAACTTCAGAGAAAAACACTCTCGGTCCAACACTCGGAGAGAAAACACAACGCCAGAGAAACAACGGGCGGCTGCGAAGGGCTTGAGAAGCCGGGTGACCGGGTGACCTGAGCGCAGGTCCACAGCTGGGATCTGGGAGGGCAAATCACTGGCTTGGCTGTGACTCGAATAATGACCTTGGATAAGTCACACAGATTTCATGTGCCTCGTCTGCTGGGGACAGAGGTTGGCTCTGAGCTCCGAAGTCACCAGGCCCCCTGCAGAATGTGGCTCAAAGACCTTACCCATTCCACTTTGCTTATGAATTTTTCCAGAACAGGAGCACCAAATGTGCCAGGTGCCATATGCCTTTATCTGCCTTCACATTTCTCCTATATATATTTTTTTAACACATACAATTTGATGAATTCTGACACATGCGTATGCCCACGAAAACAACACAATTATGGCAATAAACATAGACATCATTCTCAAAAGTTCCTTTATGTCCTTATAATCCTTCCCTCCCTCAACCCTACCAGCACCAGGTAACACTGATCTGCCTTCTGTCACTTTAGATTAATTTTGTAACCCTTAGAATTTTAAATACATGGAAACAGAATATACACTATATACAATATGGCCTCTTTCACTCACCACTATGATTGTCAGATTCATCCCTGTTGTGTGTATCAGTAGTTTGTTCCTTTTTATTGCTGAGTAGTATTCCACTATATGTATGCACTACAATCTGTTTATCCAGTCACCTGTTGAGGAATATTTGGGCTTTGTCCAGCTTGTGGTTTTTCCACTTAAAGCTGCTATGATCATTCATGTTCACGTCTTTACCAGGACAAGTGCTTTCCTCTCTCCAGGAATGAAATATCTAGTTCATATGGGAAGTATTATAACTTTTTAAAGAAACTGCCAAATTATTTTCCAAAGAGGCTGAACCATTTTATCTTTCTATCAGCAGAGTGAGAGGGTTCTAATTGTTTCACACCCTTGCCAACACTTGGTATGGTCAGTCTTTTAAATTTTAGCTGTTCTAGTGGATTAGTAGTGGTATCTCAGTGAGATTTTAACTTGCATTTCCCTAATGATTAGCGACGTGGAACATCTTTGCATGAATTTATTTGCCATTTTAAAATCTTCTTTGGTGGAAGTACCTGTTCAAATCTTTTGCCTGTTTTTTAAAAAATTGAGTTGTCTTAATATGGAGTTGCAAGAATTGTTTATATATTCTTGGACTTCCCTGGTGGCGCAGTGGTTAAGAATCCGCCTGCCAGTGCAGGGGACATGGGTTCGAGCCCTGGGCCGGGAAGCTCCCACATGCCACGGAGCGACTAAGCCTGTGCGCCACAACTACTGAGCCTGCGCTCTAGAGCCCGCGCTCTAGAGCCTGCGTGCCTAGAGCCCGTGCTCCGCAACAAGAGAAGCCACCGCAATGAGAAGCCTGTGCACCGCAACAAAGAGTAGCCCCGCTAGCCGCAACTAGACAAAGCCCGCGTGCAGCAGCGAAGACCCAACGCAGCCAAAAATAAATAAATAATTTTATTTAAAAAAAAAAAAAAAAAAAAGAATTGTTTATACATTCTAAATACAAGTCCTCTTTGGATATAGGTGTTGCAAATATTTTCTCCCATTTTTACACCCCATGGAGGCATTTTGAGAACAGAGAAGTTACAGCTGAGGAGGGCAGATGGTACTCCTAGGCTGGTGTGTTTCATTCTGGAGCCCCTGGTGTTTCAGGAGCTGCTTCTCTTACCAGACCTGCCTTTGGTTCTTTCCCACTACAGTGAGATGGAAACACCTCAGTTGAATCTCACCCCTAGGGTCTTAGGGCCTTTATGTGTCACACCACTCAGTGCGAAGCGTCACCTGGCTACTACACACACCTTCTCACCCTCTGCCTGAAAGTGGGTAACAGTTATCTAAACAGCCTCAGCCCCCAGAACAAATATTTGGGGTGGATGACAGAGAAGGTACCTACAGTTGAGCCTCTGCCAGTACAACCAACAACACATTAAAGGGAGGAAGTGTTTGGAGCTCTTTTATGCCACTAGTTAAAAATTTCAGGCCAGCTGTGATCTCTCACCTCACCCTCTACCTCATTTGAGGCAGTGGCGCTCTCCTACAATTTTCTTCCTTACTTGGTAACAGCAGGAGCAATTTTTTCCTTGTATATCAAATCATCACATTGTACCCTTTAAATATATACAATTGTATTTGTCAATTACATCTCAATATCATGTAGCAGTTACTACTGTTGCATAACAAGTGACCCCAAACCTTCCAGGTCTAAAAACCACCATTTGTTCTTGCTCAGGAGTAGACAGTTCTGCTGATATGAACCAGGCTTGGCTGGGCTCGTCTGGGTTCACTCTCATACCCACATCATACAGAAGGAATATCAGTCTCTGCCTGCATTGTTTCTACAGAATTCAGCCCCTGTGTTACCACTGGCCCTGCTGCTCTGTCTCCATGGTTCTCGGTCAACTCCTCACAGCACTAACACTGCCTCTGGCATGATTCTCTGGTAAGAGTCTGGACTCCCTTCCACATGCTGTTGGGCTCAGAGGGGTTTGTGGGCCTCTGGGACTGTCCTGACTTGGTCTCCCAGGAGGCAGACCCTGAGGAAAACATTTCTGTGTAAGCAGCTCATCCCAGGGATTTGAGAAGTGGGGAAGGATGGGGAGGCAGCCAATACAGGGTGTGATCATGATGAGGCTACCACTGTGGGAAACGGCACAGTCCCCACATTGTCCCACCCGAGGGACAAAGATTGGAACCTTTGCTGGGACGAGGATCCTCCCGGTGAGTCCTGGGTGAGCCCCCTTCCTCCTTTGTTGGGTCTTTGCTCCGAGGTTTCTACCTCCAGGCTTCACTGCAGAGGGACCCTGGGCCCAGGCTGGGTTTAGTCTAGTCACCCAGGTTCCCATTTACCTATTTCAAATCCACAGCAAGTAGGGGATGTTCGCCCTGTCCGGGGGCCTGGTGGGCAAGCACAGACTACAAATGGACTCAGATAGTACCAGAAGCAAATCTGATCTGTTTTCTCCATAGGGAGAGAAGCTGTCTCTCCCTATGACCCAAAGCCACTTTTGAGGGGCCGAGGAGGCTGGAATCTTGCATTCAAGGGCTCGGCCGGCCATGCCAGTCATGGCGGTGGCTGCACCTGTTACAGCTTTGCTGGGGATCAGCAGGGTGGGATGCCCAGCACAAACCACCTCTCCTTCATCCGTGCGTGCATCACCAAACAGAGATCTGCTTTTCATGGTGCAGTGGATATTTTTAGTGATTTATCATGAAATGTTTTGTTACACGGAATGACGGATTACCGCAGAACATTAGAGTAATCCCTTGCAGGCGCTTGATTAGAAAGTCCACAAAGGAGTTCAAGCAGTTGGATGCAAGCTAGCTTAACAGTAGGAAGAGTTTAAAATGGCCCAATTTCTCAGAAGATATTGTGTCAAAGCTTCCACAACGTGGCTTCTGGGCTTGCTCTGCTCCGAAGATGAAGTGTGAGTTGTGACAAGTCCCCGTTTCAGATCCTTAGATTCTTTCCCAGACCCTGTGGCTAAATGATTCTGGACCTGCACGTTTTCCTGCCTTTCATAGTTTCACCATCTTGCAAGGTTGAGTCAGACCACTGTTTTGCTTGCTTTGGTCCCCCCTCCTGCCTACAACCAGCAATGCTTATGATCCATGGTATAGATTTATTTATTAAAAAAATTTTTTTTTATTTTATATTGGACTATAGTTGATTAACAATGTTGGGTTAGTTTCAGGTGTACAGCAAAGTCATTCAGTTATACATATACATGTATCTATTCTTTTTCAAATTCTTTTCCCAATTAGGTTATTACAGAATATTGAGTAGAGTTCCCTGTGCTATACAGTAGGTCCTTGTTGGTTATCTATTTTAAATATAGTAGTGTGTATATGTCAGTCCCAAACTCCCAATTTATTGACTATCCACTTACCATTGAATCAAAAAGAATAAAATACTATGGATAAACCTACCTAAGGAGGCAAAAGACCTGTACTCCAAAAACTATAAGACGCTGATGAAAGAAATCAAAGGTGACACAGATGG
This sequence comes from Eschrichtius robustus, assembly GCF_028021215.1. Lineage (NCBI taxonomy): Eukaryota > Metazoa > Chordata > Mammalia > Artiodactyla > Eschrichtiidae > Eschrichtius > Eschrichtius robustus. The sequence goes on along the minus strand of NC_090839.1, from coordinate 48,050,422 downwards.
AAAGATAGACCAGGTTCTTGGATTGGAAGAATCAATATTGTCAAAATGACTATACCACTCAAGGCAGTCTACAGATTCAATGCAATCCCTATCAAATTACCAATGGCATTTTCCACAAAACTAGAACAAAAAAATTTTTAATTTGTATGGAGACACAAAAGACCCCGAATAGCCATGGTATAGATCTATACCAGTCTGAGAAGTTTCTTGTTTTCCAGGCTAAATAACCTCTGCAGTATCAACCTTCATGTGTGGATTAATTGACTGACACATCCATTTACTGAGGAAGCGTTGCTGAGTGTATCAATGGGACCAGTATTAGGAGGCTCAGCAACCACAAAGCCCGATGTTTACTTGCACTGTCTGACGTCAAACGCTCCAGTCCAAAGGCAGGAAAAGACTGATATCCCAGCTCAAAGCCCGTCAGACAGGAGGGATTCTCTCTTACTCATAGGAGTGTCAGCCTTTTTGTTCTCTTCAGGCCTTCAACTGATTGGGTGTGGCCCACCCACACTGGGGAGGGTCATCTGCTTCCCTCAGCTCTCTGTCTACCAATTTAAACATTAATCTCATCCAGAAACACCCTCCCAGACACACCCAGAATAATGTTTGACCAACTATCCGGGCACCCTATGACCCAAACAGGTTGACACATAAAATGAACCATCACAGTATTCCTCACTCCTTTTAGCAGCTCCATTGCATGGATGTGCCTCAGTTTATTAAATCAGTCTCCTGCTGATGAACGTTGGATTATTTCCAATCTTTTGCCATCACGAGTAGCTCTATGATGAATAATTTGTGCGCACATATTGCATTTGTTTGCCACTGCATTGGTGGGACGGCTCCCTAGAGGTGGGATTTCTGGGTCAGAAGGTAAATGTATATGTAATTGCCCCTCCCGAGGAGCTGTCCCATTTTGTCTTCTACCAGCGATGTCTCGAAGCATTTGTTCCATGGGGAAACAGGTGGCCAGATTGGTCAAGGAAAGCACTGCTGCCCTCGACTATGGAGATAGGTTCAGGACCAAGCTGGCCAATGGGAGTGAGCGGTGGGAATTTTTGTGAAGACATTAGGACAGAGAAGCCGTCTCTCCCTGGAAACTGCTCAGCTAGTTGTAAACCTCAAGCCTCTAGGGACTGCCACGTAAAGAAAGCCTGGTCAGGAATAACATCAGCAAAGAAGGAGCAGCACCCAGAGACACAGAGAGTTCTAAGATAGAATCCTGATGGACTGGTAGGGCCCCTGGATACACCTGGACCTGAATCAGGGGTTATTCCTGCACTGTTCAGTTATGATAGCAAAAATTCAATTTTTAAAAGTTGAAGATGAATTCATTTTTCCTGCAACCAAAAAAGTCCCACTAAATGCAGGATGGTGCATAAGACATAACTGCTGCCTTCAAGGATCTTTACAGTTTAAGTGGAAGATAAGATTAGTGCATGAGAACAATGAGAGAACGATATAAGCTAAAGTAGTATCGAGGGCTGTATTTTATGTTATAGACTATGGGTCCTGTGAGTCCTTCAGAAGTCAGAGAAGGGGCAGGCAGTGGGCCTTGAGGTGATAGGACTTGGATGGCTTGGATGTGGAAGAGCTCCACCATCTCTTACCTGCAATTTGAAATCTGAAATGTGCTGAGAACCAAAAGTTTCTGTAGGGTTGGGACAAACTCGTGTTCAACACAAAGCTGCAGAAATTTTAAACTGTTTGATCAGGGGTTGTGGTCGAAGACCCTACCAGGGGTAAGATGTCATATATGGTATATATAGGGTTTTATCCTTCCGACATGCTGAAACACATCTGGCCCTAAGGAATTTGCCTGGGAGATCGTGCACCTGTGCTTCCTGTCTCAGGAAAGGGAGGGGCTGTGTTTCTTTAGGCCTGGACATCAGGAGTAGGATGGGTGTCCAGTGACCCCATGGGTACCACTTGAAAGGTACCCATCATGTGGGGAGCTGGGTAAAGATGGGCCATCTTAAGTGTTTCAGATGCTCAAACTTTCCCAAGTCCTTTATAAACCCTCTCGTAGTCACCTCTGCAGGATGGCTGTGTAAAACTGGTCAGACTGTGACCTGCGCAAATTTGCTTGGTCATAAGAGTAGGTGGGGTGTCATCCAAGGTGGGCCACTCTGCCCGGCTGAGTGTGCACCTGGGGCCGGCTGCCTTCTCCTCGGGAGGGTCACGAAAGTGTCATGTGCTGATCCTTAGCCTGGGTGCCCCCTAAAGGCAGAGCCCGAGGCAAGGGTTTGAGCCAAGGGGCTAATTGGGGGGTGGCCCAGGAGGCCCTGTGAGGCAGGGGGGTGCCAGGCAGGGGAGTCGACAAAGTCCATGTCAATGAGTGAGTTGGTGTGTGGGTGACCAGGGCTCCCTCTTGCTGGGCCCCTGGGTGAGGGGTGGGGCCTGCCTCAGCCTGGCCCCGCCCCACAGAGGCTGGGGAGGAAGCCAAGGCATGTGTCCACCACCTGGTGGAGTGTTGCCCTAGGGGCATCAGCTGCCCTGCATCCCCAGGTAGAGAAGAGGGAGGGACGGGCAGGTGCTGGAGGTGCGAAGCTGTCGGTGCGCCTGGAAACTGCCCACCAGCTGTAAGTGAGCGTGAGGATGTGGGGCGTGGTGCCGTCTTCAGGGCCCCCCCTAAGACCTCCACCCAACACTGGCTCATCTCCATCAACCACCTCTCTCTCTTCTTTTTCCGCCATTGAGCTCCCTGAGGGGAGGCACTGTTTCCCCTCCTGGCTGGATCCCCAGTGCCTCGATTGATGGCTGGGTCAGATCAGCATGCAGTTGGTATAATATTTACCAAATGAGCAAATGCCGCTGTCCTCGTTTGGGCTTCTCCCTGCATGTTTTACGCCCATCATTCTCCAAAGACAAGATGACAGTGTCCTGCCACAGCTGACCATGGTGGCGGGGAGGTTGGCCAGGGGTCCCTACGTTACGCACTCCTGCCTCCCTCTCTGGATGCTGAGGCAGGAGGCCCCGGGAAGCTGGGCTGAGCCATCGTTCTGCTTTGCGCCCTCCTGGCAGGAAGCAACCCTATAGTTTAGGTGTCAGAGTCAGCAAGGGCCTCGCTCACGCTCCAGACAACAGTTCTCTCTCGCTCTTGCCATCATAAAGGTCTCAATGTCTGGTTGGATCTCTCTGGGTTTCCAAAGATGAGCAGACTCACTGCTGTCCAGATGTCTGGCTGGTGCCTGGTCCTCAGGCAGGTTCATTCACCAGCTTTGCAGTGATATAGAGAGAAGCCTCTTCTGTCGGCTTGGGATAAACTAAATTCTCTAAGCAGCAGTTGATCCAAAATTTCATACAGGCAGGGCTTAGGGGCAGCCATCTGGTTGGAAGGGGATTAGGGTACCTGTATGAGAGCTACCGTAGTATAGCAAGCACCTCGACACCACCTGTATGTTAGTTTGGGATGCCTTCATGGAGGGATTGGTAGATATTAGAAACTAAAAGGAAGATTACCCTACAGGTAGACTATGACAGGAATGTGATGGGGGAGGAGCAGAGCAAAGCCAGAGGAGACCTTGACCTTCAGCCACCAAAAATTCACCTGAGCTCTGCTAGTTTTGCCCTTATTCATGAATATGTTTTTGTAGGCAAATCAGGTGATATCTCTGTTAGCAAGACTAACTCTCACCCTTGAACTCAGATGAAGATCTGCTGTTTTTACTGTTATAATTTTTTATAAATCCTCTGGACCAGGCCCTGCAATGCAGACCCTGTCTCCATCTTTGTAGCTGTGAAACCATGTTTATCACGTTGTTAACCGATCTGCCCAGATTTTGGAATTCATAATTCTCAGTAGTTCACTGAATGAAAACAGACATTTTGCTAGAAACCCATTGTCAAAAAGAAACATTTAATGTTGGTGATTAGCCAAAAAAAGAGGCCAAAGTGCCCAACTCAAACCAAAATTCTTCCCCACAAGATAAATGCAATTTGGTGATGTAACGAATGGATTTTTTTCTACTTCTTTTTTTTTTTAAAGACTTTTTTTTTCTGATGTGGACCATTTTTAAAGTCTTTATTGAATTTGTTACACTATTGCTTCTCTTTTTTATGTTTTGGTTTTTTGGCAACGAGGCATGTGGGATCTTAGTTCGCCAACCAGGGATTGAACCCGCACCCCCTGCATTGGAAGGCAAAGTCTTAACCACTGGACCGCCAGGGACGTCCCTTTTCTACTTCTACATCTGCTTTTTGGAAACAGAATCATGTTCTTTCACAAGAGACCTAAGTTTTAAAACACAGAAGTGAAAATATACCTTTATGGGGTTTAAAACATATAGGTCGCCCCTTACGTGAGGGATGAGTCGGGGCAAACATGCGGTGCCCTGTGGATTGATTTGCTTTATGCCGTCTCCAAGCAGCCGGCATGGAGACGCTTGCTTTTATGTAGCTCAGTCCCTGAATGTCCTCGAAGAGTTTGGGGCCTGAAAACCGACCATTTCATACCATTTGTTACACTAGTGCCAGTCTTTTGACTTTTAGTGCTGATGGCAATGAACTACATCCTGCCATTTGTGGGTCCCTTCATCAAAGAAAATGCAGTTCAAACACAAGCCCTGCAGTTTTGAATATGCACAGTGTGGAAAGCCAAGGCAGGGAGCCAAGGCCCTGTACAGAACAATTCCAACTTCAAATACTCCATCCTACTGTCCCCATAAACCTCTGAAGCATCTCAGAAATCCCAATATTCCAAATCCAGGTAGTAAACTATTGTAAGAGGTCCATAAGCATTGTAATGATTAAATTCTAAGTCTCATCAGATCGACAACGGATTCTACTACAACTTATTATAAATCCTGTGTACACTAGCCCATATTCTTTATTTAGGACTGCCGTGTTTGTTTTGTGTACCTGGGCTTAGTTTTTTTTTTTTTAATTTTTATTTATTTATTTATTTATTTATGGCTGTGTTGGGTCTTTGTTTCTGTGCGAGGGCTTTCTCTAGTTGCGGCAAGCAGGGGCCACTCTTCATCGCGGTGCGCGGGCCTCTCACTATCGCGGCCTCTCTTGTTGCGGAGCACAGGCTCCAGACGCGCAGGCTCAGTAATTGTGGCTCACGGGCCCAGCTGCTCTGCGGCATGTGGGATCTTCCCAGACCAGGGCCCGAGCCCGTGTCCCCTGCACTGGCAGGCAGATTCTCAACCACTGCGCCACGAGGGAAGCCCTGGGCTTAGTTTTTTGAGTCATAAAGATCCTGACCACCTCCCTGATGTAAATGCCTATTCGATTGTGACTACAAAGTCCATGAGTAGGTGTTAACGTGATGACAAATTCCCCAAGGGCAAAAATTCCAAGGGCAGCTGAACATGGTTCAAATTGAACAGGGTTTGAAATACTATTCAATTATAAAACGTGGCATTAGTGTCAGAATGAGCGCAAAAGACAGAAGAGAAAGTGTTTTCAGGTGGCTTTCCAGGAGTAAAGAAGAAACGGGATGTTCAGTGTGATATGAGATAAAGTTACTAATCGCGTGACAGCTGACACTACCTCTCAGGACCACCAGGCCTGTTCCTTCAAGTGCTGTAGGGGCGGCATCTCTCAATGCAGTGCCGTCCCGCTGCCGGGGTTTCCCAGGGGATCGAGAGAGGACCACGTGTGTTTGTCTTCTTCCCTTTAGGGAAAGGTCACACAGCACAAGCCTCTGCTCATCTCTCTGTTTCTCCCACAGTTCTGCCTAGTTCATCTTCTCGACCTAATCACCTCACTCCTCAGAATCCTCCAACATCTCCCCAGGACTAAGAAAATAGTCTGCTGAGATTCCTGACAGCCACTCACCTGCTATGCCTACCCGATATCCATTTTCCACTTCGGTATTAGAACGCTGATTTGTTTCCAGGAAGCAATGGCCATTAAAAGATGGCATTGCCCTTTGCAGCAACATGGATGGACCTAGAGATGATCATACTGAGTGAAGTAAGTCAGACAAAGACAAATATTATATGATATCGCTTATATGTGGAATCTAAAAAAAAATGATACAGATGAATTTATATACAAAACAGAAATAGACCCACAAACATAGAAAGCAAACTTATGGTTACCAAAGAGGAAGGGGGGAGGGATAAATTAGGAGTTTGGAATTAACATATACACACTACTATATGTAAAATAGATAAACAACAAGGACCCACTGCATAGCACAGAGAACTATATTCAATATTTTGTAACAACCTATAAGGGAAAAGAATCTGAAAAAGAATAGATACACATGTATGTATAACTGAATCACTTTGCTGTACACCTGAAACTAACAAAACGTAAATCAACTATACTCCAATAAAACAATTTTTTTTAAAAGATGGCATTGCCAGCCTCCCTTGCAGCCAGGGTGACCTCTGTGCTGTACATGGAGGTGACTAGAACTTCCGTAAGAAAGCTCGTTGTGGGGAGCCGACTCAGTTGGAAGGCTGTGACCTTTTCCCCTTGGCTCTTCTCCCACTCCCCAGGATTGGAGCTAGAACACGGGCAAGGTTGCTGAAGTTCCTGCTGCCAGTGCGTGGCCTTGAGGCTGGAGAAGCAGGAAGATAGAGTCTGGGTCCTGGAAGCTGCCACACCAGCCCTGGAGAGCCGACCTCCTACCCTCTTATCCATGAGAGAATCACCACCCAAGGTACTGAAGCCGGAGACTCTGAGTCTCTGTCACAGCTGCTGACTCAACTACTCAGGGCTGAGTTTGGCCTTGAAGCCTCTCCAAACGTGCCTCCCATCTTCTCTCAGCTTTTGCATCACTTCTTTCTCAGTTCTAAGTTGAGATACTACTAAATAGACACTTATTCCAGATTCCCACCCAGGTTTTCCACTACGCCAATCCCAGCAATCCGCATCTTCTTTTTTTAAATGTTATTATAGTATAGCTGATTTACAATGCCGTGTTAGTCTCTGCTATACAGCAAAGTAATTCAGTTATACATATACATATATCCATTCTTTTTCAGATTCTTTTCCCATATGGGTTATTACAGAATACTGAGTAGAGTTCCCAGTGCTACACAGTAGGTCCTTGTTAGTTATCTATTTTATATATAGTAGTGTGTGTATGCTAAGCCCAACCTCCTAATTTATCCCTCCCCCCATCTGCAACTTCTGCTTCCTCCCAAAGACGGTTTGCCCTCGAGGAGTGCTGGCTCCTCCCACCCAGCCTGTTATCATAGTTAAGGATGTGGGTTCAGGTGTCCAGCTGTCTGGTTCTACCTCTTACTACCTGGGAGAAATTGGGCAATGAAAGGACCGAACTCACTGCAAGGAAGGAAATCCTATGACACAGATTTGGAGGGTAGACAGTGGTCTGAGATGAGTAACCCGCACCAGGCTCTTAATAACTTCATTTCCAGAAAAGGTTGACTTTGTTTGAAAGTTTTAGGAGACATACTCCATTTCTCCTCTTGGGGTTTCCTTTCCACAAAGTTAGAGACCAGTGGTTTATCAAGATTTGGGAATGATGGGAGAGAAAAAGAGAGCATTTTAATCTTTAGAAAAGTTTGTTTCAGCCCAACAGAATACATGGTGATGAATGCACTGAAAACCATCCAGGAACTGATAAGAGAACATAAACTCACATGCAGTCATAGATGCTAGCCTATAATTTTCCTGTTAAAATGAATAGCTCGCTCCCTCTGGCCTGGACTGAAACAATAACACCTACCTTTGTGTACGTTGCCAGCGTCTAGCTAATCGATTGCACTTTAGAATGCCTCGGTTCATGCTCTCAATTTGCCCTAACACAAGAGCAGATAAACAAGGGGGCGGTAATATATTTTCATTTGCTGGCTTTTCAAACGCTCTTTAGTGATCTTCAAAGTACCAGCCCCAGGCGGGTGGGCGGGGAGATGGGCAGGCTCTGAGCCGAGCTGGGAGGCATGGTCCGACCTCAGCTGCCACTGGATGCCCGCCCAGTCACTCCGAGGCTCTGAGCCCAGGTGATGGAGCCCTTGGATGAGGTGGACATGTCAGCTTCCTTCCAGACTTATGAACTTTATTTTACAGATGAGATAACTTGATGGTATGACCTCAGCTCCCAGGAAGAGGACGATCTTCCCCAAACATTACCATGATTGGAATGACTTCTCCAGAAATCACTCGATCACAAGAGTGAGGCTCTCCCAGCTCCCCTTAGTCTGTCTGGGCTCCTGTCTACTGAGAAAACCCTTCTCCGCCACAGAGCGTCTAACCTGGAAAAGGCACTGAACAGCTGAGTAGACAGAGGGCTCTGGTGGTTGTTAACATGTGATGCAAAGACCTTCATACTTGGATGCACTCCCATGGGTCCATCTCCAGGTCTCTTCCCCAGACCTCCCTGTGCCCAGCCTGCCTCCTCCAGCCCCTGACCACCTGCCAGGACTCTCCCATTCTGTGTGAGCTGAGGGAGAGGTGCTGGTGCAACAGCGATGGGTGATGTGGGCGAGGGGGCACCACACTCTACAGTTTGCTGTGCCCTCCTCCTACTCATGCCCCATGATGTATGTTCCCCTCCCATCTTAAATCACCCTACCCTGCAATTTAGTGGGTTCCACAGGCTCCAGCTCATGGTTAGGAGCTCAGGCTACATGTCTCCTGACTTTTACCAGGGCCAATTATTACCCCAAGATCTCTACTTCAGTGGTGTGCAGGTCTCTGCTGCAGGTGAGATGGCCTTGCTTCAGAACCTTAGGGTCTACACTGTGATCATCCTATTGGATCTTCGCATGAACTTTGCATGGCCTCTTTCTCACCACCAACACCTGTAGAATAATGAGGTTTGTATGGTCCAGGCTGCAGAGCTGCTGGCATTGTAGATCAGACCTTCCTCTTCTGGGTCACATGCAAACCTGGTATCTTTTCATGTCACTCTATAAATGGATCAGAGAAAGTTACAAGTTGTGGAATATGCTGCCTCCAGAACCCAAAGAGGCCCGCAGGGTATTGTGATTTTATCTTAGTGGTAGGGGGTTTAAGAGGTAATAGTTTATCTTTTATTTAAGAGGGTGGTCCAGACATGCCCCAGATCATTGGCCATGAACAGTTTGACTGATGTGCCAGGAGCCTGACTCTTCAAACAGTTTATCAACCACCCTCTGGAGTGTACCTGTCTTATCACACCTCCGTCTTTCTTGCTCGCGTGGTCTGATTAATACCCTCAATATAATAGGCAGAGGTGATATTCTGCAGAATGTCCAGATTTCCCATGTTCTTCAAAGACAGCCATGACAGAGAGCAGGAGAATTAACACAATGCCCTAGGGCAAGGCTGTAAGTGTGTATGATTGCCCATCCCATGTGAATACAAAGAGTTTCTGACCCTTCTTAGAGCAGGAATGACGAAGAACATTCCCCATATCAAAGGTGAATACCTTGCACCTTAGGCTGGGTTAATCTGCTCTAGGAAAAATACTACACCTGGCACAGAACTCTAATCGCGGTATTCTTTGGTTAGTTTTATGTTAGTCGACGGTCATCCACCAGGGCTGTTCCACTTTTGTAAGCGACAGACTAAGGAATTAAATGAGGATGTCATTAGGACCACCAACACTACATCCTTTTAATCTCTAAGGATGGCTTGAGTCTCTGCCATTAGCACTGAATGTCACTTTTATTGAAGCATAGTTGATGTACAACATTATACGTTATGGGTGTACAATATAGTGATTCACAAATTTTTTTTTTGCGGGGCATGGTGGTGGGAGAAGGAAGGATTTATTACTTGCAGCAAGTAAGGAGAACACTGGGGATCTTTTCCCAAAGCAGTGTCTCCCCAAACTGCAAAATTGGGAAGTTTTAAACTAAGGGTACATGCATACTCATGAGGGGGCTTGAGCAGGGAAGAATTCAGCATAGAATTGGGGCAAAGGTCTACAGAGTCCAAGCTTTAGTTGACTGAAGTAGGGAGGGTCAGCACCATCATTCCATCCTCCACCTGGGAGGGGGCCTTAGTTCCTGGTCTCAGGACTTACTGAAGCTCAGGTTCTTTATGTCTCATTGCAGAAAGAATTCAGTGAGAGACAAAGTGATAGGTAAAAAGTGGATTTTTAAAAAATTTTTATTTTACATTGGAGTAAAGTTGATTAACAATGTTGTGTTAGTTTAGGTATAGAGCAAAGTGATTTAGTTATACATATACATGTATCTATTCTTTTTCAAATTATTTTCACATTTAGGTTATTACAGAGTATTGAGCAGAGTTCCCTGTGCTGTACAATAGGTCCTTGTTGGTTATCTATCTTAAATATAGCAGTGTGTTGAATGTGACTTTTTAAAAATGTATTTTATCAGCCTGGGAGGGGGTAGTTTCCAGGGCATCACTGGCCCTCACAGCATAGCTCTTACCCCACAGTTCAAGGAAGGAGTGTGAAAATTCCAGCAACTATCAAATGTGTGCTCCAGTGATACTTTCAGGGACTTGAAAGTGACCACCACCTGGGTCAGTGGGCCTGGTGGACCCACTGGGAGCTGGACTGACCCAGGACTCCCTCTGCTGCATGGCCCCCATGTGCGCCCTCTCTGACGAGGGGCTGGGATGATGTTTGGCGCCCAGGCATCAGTGCCAACTCAGTCCACGTGTTTAATAGCCCTTGAAGAGCTTGGGTGTTCCCTTGACCCCAGTGTACAGTTAGCTGAGTAAGTAGCTGCAGACCCCTTTAGGGAAGGTCTGGGGGAAAGGACCACCATACACTTTGCCACAGGGGGCAGGGTCCTCCTTCCCAGAGGCCCAGCCTCTCCTTTCCTCAGTGGGCTCCAGGACTCAGAACTGCAAGTCCTGAAACTGGGCAAGGGATTGTGACCCTTCTTGGGGGAAGCTGCTTTCGGACTCTTGATCATCCATCCTGGATTTCTCTCTGGTTGTATAAAAAAGCGAGACTGATGTGCAGTGAAGGGGTTAACTCAGCAGGTTTGGGGTGTTCAAACCATGCACAGTCCAAAGAAACTGGCCCTCAACTGGCTCCTAGGAGATAACCTCTAAGCCCTTGGAATATCCTGCCTGATAAGAATGACTTTATACCTGGGGCCTTGGGTCACAGATAGTTAATGTAACATTGTGACTTATGGGGAGAGCCTTGGGCCACGCTGGAGGAGCTGGGGACTAAGCAACGAAGGTCAGCCACACGGGAACTCTGTGTCTATGCGACCAACCCCAAACCTAGACATCAAGGCTCAGCTAAGCTTCTCTGGCTGTCAAAACTCCATGTGTGTGGTCACACACCATTGCTGGGAGACTGAAGCGCTGTCCGTATGACTCCCCTGGGAGAGGACAACCAGAAGCTCATACCTGGTCTCTCCTGCACTCTTTTCACTTGCCTTCGCCTTTGATTTTAAGCTGTACCTTTTTCCTGTAATAAACTATAACCATGAGAACAATAGCCCTTCCACTTTCTGTGAGTCCTAGTGAATCACTGAACCTAAGGGTGGTCTTCTGCACCACTGACACAACTGACCACCTATTTGGCTGCCAGAGCACCATGTTTTACTGGTCATCCCCTTAGCTCTCTAGAGGTCAAGGGACCCTGGTTGCCCCTCCAATCTTGCCACTCATTATAATACTTGCGCCCACCTCGCTGCTGACAAGGGCTGCCACCTGACCTCTGCTAGTTCCAGATCCTCTCATCCTCTTTGTTATCAGGGAGCCCAGTTCTGTAATGCCATTTCTTACCACCAGCCCTGCCCTACAGGGAACAGCCACCACTAAGCGTCTTGAAGATTTGGGGTCCTTCTCAGCAGCACATTCCTCTGGTAAATGGCGTGTCCTCTGGGCTGGTCCATAGCCCCTGGTCACCTAGTGGGTTTCTGACTTTACACAGTACATACACTCGAGCACGCTTTGATCCTGAGCATTTGACCCCGAGCATTTGACCCCGTTCCAGCATTTCTACTGCCTTCAATGTGGCCACCACTTTTTATAGGCTTCCAAGTCACCCTACCAGTGTGTTAGCACCTCCTTTTGGGATGCTTGCTAAATTCCCCATCATGAGCAAGTGTTCCCATATTAATGGAGTCTCCACTATCCAACTTCTCGTTCTACCCTCTTTGGTCCAGTGCCCTCAGGGCGCAGTCGTGACCAGCCTTCTGGCTCCTGCTGGTACATGATGGCTGGCTCCTGGATCTCCATCACCAAATAGTCCCCCTCCTCATCTAGCAGACCCAGCCCTTCCCCTCACTGGGGTATGTTGTGACTTGACCCTAGTTCTTGTTCCAGGCAGGAAGGTGGGGGCAGATCCTGGGAGGAGGGGGGCATGTGTCGTCCGGCAAGGCAGAGCCTCAGCTGATCCTCCTAGGAACTCTGGAGCCAGGATGTCCCTTTAGCATCGTCCTCAGCTGAGGCAAGGGCACTCAGCCTTGTACCTCCATATTGTCCAGACATTGGATGCACGTGGCCACAAGGTCAGTTCCAGAGAGGGTCTCAGCTGTGAATACCGACTCTCCCTGCCGCTGGGGACACGAACACTTTGTTCCCGAAGGGGACCTGTGCGGTGCACCCCAGCACTCCCTCCAACCCCCAAGAATAGATAGAAGACTCTACAGGCCCCCAGAGAGAAAAAGACAAGTTAGAAAAAATAAAATTAGAAAACAGGGTCTAATTTCTTAAAAATTCCCACCTTTTGTAAACGTTGCTAAAATCATTCATCATTTAGATACACTTAGGTTAAGAAATCAATTCAAAGAATAATACTACTTAAGATAATAGTAATAATGATCTCCAGATATATCAAAACAGCTCAGTTTGTTAAGGGAAGATCCGAGTGACCCTTCTAGTGGTAGAGTTTTGGGTTGTCCTGCACAACTACCTTTCGCCTTGACCCCCTATTTTCCCTCAAAGGAGAAAAAAGACTGAGCTGGTAAAGGAAGTCCCCCTCTGAAGTTTGCAGACAAATGTGTGACCCCAAGGGTCACCATAAAGTGATCTGAGCACCAAGCATCCCAAAGTCTCACCCACGAGACAATGACCATCGTTTATAAACAACTTTCTTTTTTTTTTTTTGATTAGGAAGATGTTCCAAGCTCTGTTTCCTACCCTGTCAGCAGATGTGCAGGAGCAGGGCAGGACGGGGGCTGCATTCTAAAGTGGAAATCAGGAGGGGCTGAGTTGGTGGGGAGAATCCTTAGGGAAGCCAGACTGAACGGTGAATGGCTGTGTTTTTTTAATTCAATTTTTATTTTATATTAGACTATAGCTGATTTACAATGTTGTGTTAGTTTCAGGTGTACAGCAAAGTGATTCAATTATATGTGTGTGTGTGTGTGTATATATATATATATATATATCTTCATTCTTTCTTCAGATTCTTTTCTCATACAGCTTATTACAGAATATTGGGTAGAGTTCCCTGTGCTATACAGTAGGTCCTTGTGGATTATCTATTTTATACATTGTAGTGTGTACATGTTAATCCCAAACTCCTGTGGTCAGTGTTCCTCAGGCTGGGCCAGCTCCTTTCTAGTGCCCTCTGCTGGAGAACAAATAGAACTGTTTATTAAAGATGTGTCATAAGTAGTTTTCAAGTTTTTGGTCTTTTCTGGTGGTGAATCTACAGCAATCTCTCCAAAGTCCAGCACGTTCCCCCCAAGGTGCAGGCTGTGAGCTGTCAGGAGACATTCTGTAGGCGGGAGCTCTGCCTCCAGTCTGGTGTCAGGAGGGGCACGAGATAAGAATCACCCAGCCTGACACTGGGAGAAAAGGGAGGGCAGGTGCTGGGCTCCGCCTGCCTGGAGGGTAATGAGCTGTCAGCGAGTGATAAATTAGTCACCAATTACAGCTCCTGCCACCGCTTGGGGGCTCTGCCTCTCCAGCCCCATCTTGCTTGGTGGGAGCGGGGGGGTAGAGACATTGATTCTGGCAGTCAAAGGGGTAAGGATGTTACATCAAATGCAGAATTTATTTTTATATCTGCCTTCTCAAGTGACAGAGAAGTGTTATTCTCCAGGGCCCTCACTCAGTATTACGCATATGGAAACTTTTACCCAGAACAAAATATTTCCACATTAAAACATAACCCTCCTACTGTGTTTACTTGCCAGCCTCGCTCATGAGACTGTAATTTTCTTGAGGAAGGGAGACCCATGCCTCCTTGGAGCTCAGATTTAATGATGTGATGGATGAATGGATAGACAGATAGACAAACCAATGACACAATCTTTTTTCTTCTCATTGTATCTTTTGAAAACATTTTAAGACTTCTTTATGTACAGAAATGTGAAAAAATAATCGTTGTTAGGCTTGATGAATTTTCTCAGATTAAACTTACCTTCGTAAACAGCACCCAGATCCACAGGTAGAACATTTCCAGATCCCTTCCTTGTACCCTCACCAGTCACCCAGCCACTACTCACCCCTAAAGGTGACCACTGACAGCATCTTGCCTCCTTTTGTACTTAAAGTAGACTCGTTCCGTGTGTTCTCTCTCTCTCTCTCTTTGTTTGTTTTAGAATTATTATGTATTTACGTTTCTTCCTCCTTCTTATGTCAGTGGGTCCTCCTTTGGTGGGAGGGTCCCCTGTGTCTGGCCTCACTCACTCTGTATCACATGTGTGCAATCCACCCGCATGGTGGCATGCAGTTGTGGACCATCCATTATCATCGCAATACGGTCTCCCATGGGAACAATGCACCACAATTCAGATTGGGTTCTCCCAGAATGTACCCTAATCAAGGATCCGAGTAAGTAGTGTATTTGGGAGATGAAGGAAACCCTAGTGGGTGAATGAGCCCAGGAAAGGAAGGCAGCCAGTAATGGGTGTGTTGTCGAGCAAGTTACTACCATGGGCCACTGGTGCTCAACCCCACTAGTACCTCTGGGAGACAGTGGAGAGATTCCCTGGAAGGATGAGGGGCTGGGGTATTTATACCCCAACTCCCTTTAGTCATTGGCTGAGGGCTGCTGGTCATTCCCAGGCTCTCCCGGCTTGTGGAGGGACAGGCAAAGGAGCTCTGGTGCCAGAGAAACCTTTGAGACACAGAAAAGCAGGTGAAGGCTGCTGGAACTCAGGCAGGCAAAGAGGGGAGGGCGAGGGGACTTGGGCAGGGCGCCGCCAGACTCTGCTGTAGACACGGTGGAGCTTGGTTCTATGCTGAAGCTTCAGGACTCAGCAGAGAACATCCTGGACCAGGCGCGGTGAGGACACTGGTCATCCTTGTCCTTCCAGCTGCCCTTCATTCTTTTCCACTTCTCCTTAGGGGACTCTGCTTTCCCATTATAGGCAGCCTTAGAGGGCCTGGCAAACCCAGCCAAGTGTGGGTTCATGACCTACGTGAGGCCAGTGAAATCCTGTCCTGTGAGGCAGCAGGGGACGGGGACTGTCTCGTGCTGGTGGTGGGGCCTTGACTGACCATCCACTGGTTCTCACTGCCTAGATTCCTGGGCACTGGCTGAGGCTTTCCTTAGAGTTTATGGACCGCCCCGTGCTCTCCTAACAAATTCCTCTCACTGATTGTATAAGTCCAGGCCCTCCAAGAAACGGGTGTCAAGATGAATTAGAGTTTTAGGAGATTTACTGGAGAAAATGGGGAGGGAGCCAGAGGAGGCTCAGACTTGGAGGCAGGGCTGACCCCTGTGGAGGAGAGCGGGACGGCGGGAAGGTTGGGGAGGAAAGTCTCTGCACTGCAGTTCTCAAAAAAGCGCCAGCACATCTGATGGGGAGTCCTTAAGCCCAAACTGCCTGGGTCTCAAGGAACAGACCTGCCTTGATGCCCTGCTGTACTAAGTCCCTGGCTGAGAGCGGCCTCAGGGCAGGAAGTCAGTCCAGCACCTGGAGCCTTTGGTCAGTCGCGCCCCCTGCTCCCTGCAGCAGGGCCCCTGAGAGGCAAAGAGGGGAGGGTGAGGGGACGTTGTCACAGCTGCCACATCACCTGAGTCACCAAGACAGCAACCAAACCACACCCCCAATCCAGCACCCCGTCCTCTAAGCCCTCTGGCTCTCCCCCTTGTGATGTGTGTATAAATTCAAATGAGAGCTGCCTTTTTCCTTGAGTTCTTTGGAGAATTGAAAGGATAACACCTACTTAGCACAGTCTGCCTGTCACATTGAACTCATGAAGCCCATTAGATTCCTCTCATTATGTGAACCTCTGGCCGCAGGTTCAGTTCCTTGGGAGAGTTAAGCCCGTTAGTTGCTCGCAGTTTGGAAAGACCAGTGTTGTCACATAGGCTCGTTCCCAGCGTCCAGCTGTGGGACTTCAGGCAAACCCAGGAAACCTGGGCCGCGGTTTCCTCCTCTGTGACCCCTCCGTCCCCAGGGCTGTGGTGAGCTAGTTCCTGGACTCAGCCAACCCCGAACTCCTCATCCTTCTCTTTCCTTCTGTCTCTGCATCCTGGCTCCTCCTTAGTTGGCAGAATTGCTTTCCTCCAAACCCCGAGATTTGTTGAACTGCGGGAACTTGAGAGGGGGCCGAGGGAAGGGGAGGTACGTGGCGCATGGTCCTCTTCAGGAGCGTCTCCTGCTAGAAAAAGCAGTTTACACGTCCTCTCGTTATGAACAAGCGTCGACAGCTGATGTTAGGTAAACAGCTCTCACGCTGGATCAGGTCCTACAGAAGAGAGTCTGAACTTGAGAGGGCCGCTGGAGGGCTGTCGCCCAGTGGGGCAGAGCGGAGGAGCCCCAGGAAATGCCCCATGGTGGGGCAGTCGGCCCGTCCTAGGTGACTGGGAGGTGGGGGGGGGGTATGGAAATGGAGTCAGGGGGCCCTGAAGGTGAACTGCTGAGCCGCAGTCTCCCTGGAGCTGGGATGGCCTTTATCTCAGCTGGGGATGCAGACTCCATGCTAAGTGTCCCCTCAGCACGCCCTGGTCCATCACTCACTGTGTCCCTTCTCTCCAGAGCCTGAACCACCAGGAACCCACATTCTGCTCTGCACCCGTCATTCTTTGAAGTTAATGGACTTCTACTTAATCAGTATGCCTGTATCTCTATGAAAAACCCAAATGCCGTCCCACCCACCCCAGAACAACTGGCAGGGCCATTTGCTTGTCAAAAGTTGTCACAAGGGAGTCCTTTCAAAAACCTCTAAGGAAAGTACTGGATTTGCAAGAATTTCCACTTACAGAAAAAAATCTCAGGACTGTTAGGTTGTACCCAGTGAGGTCTACCTACTCCATCTATGGGAAAAGCAGAGCGATATTTCATTGCTGACCTGTTTTTCACCAAGGTGGGATGGTTTTACCTGGAGCCACCTGTCTTCTTCTGTCTGGTCCCTCTGGTGGCTGGTGACAGGCTTTTACGAGAAAGCTCACCTGGGCTGGGAACCAGATACTCGAGAATCGGGGAGCAGGTCGCAGCAGGCACTGCTGGGCCAGTGGTCCACATCCTGTGGGTCAGGGCACCCGAGCCCCGGGGGGACTTTCCTTAGAGCCTCAGCGGGCATCTCTGTGCTCACCCAGCAGGATGGAAACGCCAGGGAATTAACTGGCCCCCTCCCACCACCTGCCCCGCTGGTGGCATCGTTCTGGGGACAGTCGCTATGCTGCATCCCAAGCAGCCCCGCAGCACTGCACTCTGGGGTCCAAAGTGATGTGACTTAATAACTGTACCTTTTATTTGCCAAATTCCCGCCCCGTCTCCCTTCCTCACCTTCCCTGTGCCGTGTTCTCTGCACACACACCCCTTTTGCCCTTTTGCATCATCACCAGGAGCCCCAGGACACATATTTGGGTCCTGCCTGCTCAGAGCTTACGACCAGGCACTGGCTCTCAACAGGGGAGGCTGTGCCCCAGGGGCCACCTGGCAGTGTCTGGAGATGTCTTTGGTTGTCGTGACTGGGGAAAGGGGGTGCTGCTGGCATCTAATGGGTAGAGCCAGGGATGCAGCTGACACAAAGGACAGCTCTCCCAACAAACAGTTATCTGATCCCAAAGGTCAACTAAACTGTGGTGATGGCCGCATGCCTGAGAGAC
The DNA here is from genome assembly GCF_028021215.1 of Eschrichtius robustus. NCBI lineage: Eukaryota > Metazoa > Chordata > Mammalia > Artiodactyla > Eschrichtiidae > Eschrichtius > Eschrichtius robustus. The sequence continues at coordinate 48,032,559 of NC_090839.1, read as the reverse complement.
CAGCATGTGCGGGAGCTGGGCCCAGTGCCGTTATCAGTCGGGCTCACGTAGGGAAGCAGAGCCCCGCGAGCCAAAGAGACCAAGAGGTAGATAAGGGGGTAACAGCTTCACAGATGGGGAGCCGGGCACGCAGGGGCACGAAGGCGGCATGGGAGGACCCATGCAGGCCCCGCCCGGTTCACGTGGAGCCTCGGGCTGCGGCGCCCTCAAGGGGAGCTCCTGCGGAGGGTCTCAGGTGGGATCTCGGGGAGAAGGCGGGGCCGTGGGGAGGCTGCTGGGGGCTTCGTGAGCGGGGGGGCTTGGGAGGCCGTGGTGGTCTCTGGGGAGCGCGTGGGGAGCCGGGTCCTGGCAGGGCTCCCCTGGGGAGTAGCTGGTCAGCAGGTGAGGGCCAACGGAGGAGGGAGGCTCCCACGGTGATCACCTGGACGGCCACCCCCTCCCCTCCCTGGGGGCGCTGACCTGACTCTGCAGGGAAGGGCTTTGGGGGCGCAGCCCAGACCACCTTGGCCAGGCGGATAGGAGCCTTCCAGCTTCACATCCACCATGATAAGGGAACATCTAAGGACCAGGAGAGAAGACAGGGGCCATGGGGCTGTGGGACAAGGCGGAGGGAGGATGGGCCAGTGCGTGGGGCAACCCTGGCCTGAGAGCAGGGAGGGCAGGGGCCCCGGGAAAGGGCCCGGAGAGAAGGGTGCCTGGAAGGGCGATGGGGAGGAGGAGCTGCCTGTGAGGGGTCTGGGCAGGGGAGGGCGCGACTGGATCTGGCTGTTGGAAAGAGGTGCAGACAACAGGGTGGAGGGCCCACCTGCAGGGTGAGGGGGTGAGTTAGGAGACCCAGCACCCAAGGGAGAAGACCATGCTGGAGCTTAGACAGGGCAGGGGTGAGGGGTAAGAGGGGCAGAAAGAGAGAAATAGATGGAGTCCTGAAGTAGTAAAGTCCTGTAAAGTAAAGTAAAGTACTTCAGAGTCCTGAAGTAGTAAAACCAACAGAATTTGGTGATGACTTGGGTCTGGAGATGGACAGAGGGCAGGGCGATTTCTGCCCCGGGAAACTCCTAATTCTGAGTTGTGGCAGATGAAGACCATCAGAAGAAACCAGGCTCGGGGAAGATGACCATGAACCCCACTGTGGTCATTTTGAATTGGGGGTGCCGTCGGGGTGGGGGGAGATGCCAAATGCACAGCTGGTTACGCGTTTGCGGAGCTGGAGGAAGGGGCTGGACAGAGACGCTGCCTCTGTGCCCGTGAGGCTGGTAACTCGAGAGCCCCCAAGGGTGGTCTTGGGACAGTGGCGGCAACGTCTGGAAGCTCATTAGAAAAGCAGAATCTCTGGTCCCATCCAAGACCTACTGAGTCAGAAACGCTGTCAGGGAGGCTGGGGGTCTGTGCTTTAACACGCCCTCCAGGGGATTCCGACGCACAGGAAGGTTCAAGCTTTGCTGCACACTAGAATCGCTCTGGGAGCTTGGAAAATCCTCAACGTCCATCCCATACCGTTACTTCAGAATCTCTGGGGCCAGGATCCGGGTAGGGTGATTTGTCCCAGTTTGCCCAAGATGTCTAAGACTTTCCTGGTTTTATACTGAAAGTCTTGCATCCCCGGAGACCTGTCAGACCTGGGCACTCTGGATCCAGCCCTCAGAAGCTTTTACCATCCCCCCCTGATTCCACTTGTGCAGCTAAATCTGAGAACCAGTGGCCCTGCCCAAAGGAGCTGTGACTTTGGTTCCCCTGCTGGATCCCACACCTGGCCACTGCTGAAGTCCTGCTTATTTCAGAAACTGACAGGGGTCTGCTGATCATCTTAGTTTAAGTGGGGAAGGATCCAGGAGTTCATCCTGGCTGAACGGAAGAATCACCTGGGAAACTTTTAAAACTGTTGGGTTCCCCAGACCCCTTCTTCAGAGATTTGGGTTTACCTGGCCTGGGATAGAGCCCAGGGATTGGTAGATAACAAAAGCCCCCAGGCAAGTGTAACTTCGGACAGGGTTGGAACTTCAGGCCTAGGGAGAAAGTATCACATGAGAAGAAAACGGTCCACCAGATTAAGGCCAGGTGGAGGGGGACGAGCCTTCCAAATAAGGATGGAGAGGTGGCCGGAAGAGCAAGAGGAAACCAGGGGCCCTGGGGGGGGGCCTCTGTGGCTGAGGGGCGTGGCTGTCACTGGAAGGGGAGGTGGAGGAGGAGTCGTGGTGTTTCCACTTTTTTTCCCTCTTTTCTTCTCTCCTTTCTTTTCCCATGCTCATGCATTTCTTTTATCTTTGGGAAAGAAAAAAGAAAAATCAGAATGGTCCTCTTGATAAGCTCCTGGCATTTAAAAAGTGGCAAAGCTCCTTAGACTTGAGAGCAAAGGACGTGGTAATAATTCCAGCCGATTGGCCTGCACGGCCGCTGCAAAGTCACACACTCCTGGGGGTCTGAGCTGGGAGGAGACTGTCCTGTACATGCCATCCTGCTGCCCAGTGGGGCTGGGAGTTTGAGACAGCGGGACGAGGCCACTGCTGAAGTCGTGCTATTTCAGAACCTCGTGGTGGCCTGTTGATCATCTTAGTAGGAGCGGGGGAGGGTCCAGGTTCATTGGGCCAGGTTGGAGAGGCTCTCTATTTATTGCAGACATTTATTGCAAACATTTCCTGTGGTTTTTCTTTTTTGAGAAGAGAAAATTCAGGCTTCTCCCTTTGTCTCAGAATGTATTGTAAAGGGAATAGGAGTTTCACCTAAATGCATCAGCTGTATGACTGTTCCTTGGGAACTTCCTGTGTGTTTTTCTTCTTCCCCTTTTCTCTCTTCTTCCAGCCCCTCACCCTTCCTTCTTTTCCTTTCCTTTTATTTATGTACCGGTGAGAGGTGATGAGAAGAGAATAAAATTCAGGCTAAAGGGGGAGGACAAGAATGATTAACCTTTGAAGGACTCTGCAAACTTGTTATGTGTGTGGCAGCTAAATGAATATCCCAGTTCTGAAACCCCCCTGAAATGGCTTTCCAAATGCATGTTGACGGTTTCCTGACTACCTGCATCACTGAAGTCCCCCAAGTAGTCCACGCTGGTGATAAATCGCCACTCCTCATGAACCTGCTGTCTGTCTTCTAGAGACATTTTCTTGTTAAATATTTATTTGCATATATAAAAACCCCGTAACAGCCCACTAATTGCCATGGCGCTCTGACAGGATGCCGAGGAGATGCTTCATCAACGGCGTTTGTGGATTCATCAGATTTACCTGTTTAACTCACACTATAATTACCGGGCCTTCTAACCACCGACACGTGTAGGTACTAATTATCCAAATGAGACAGGGAAGCTATTATTCGCTTCTTGACTGTCATTTTGCTTCACGTTGTAGTCAACATGAGTAACTTGCGTTTGATGAGTTGGTTTATCAAGTGCTTCCCTTAACTGTGTTGGAAATAGAGTGAAGTAACATGTCAAGTACATGAATTTTAGAATAAAATATCAACCCCTGGATCTACCCAGGAACAGCAAATGCTTAATGTAGTGAGATGGTCAGACCAGCAGGTGGCAGTGTGGACCAGAAAATAAATGTGTCTTTCCAGCGCTCAGGCTTTTTGGGGTAAAAAACCTTCAGTCCTCTAGCAGAAGGCCTCTGATAAGGGGCTCAAGAGAGTCACGTTATATGCGAGGCTCTCCCGTCTGGAAAGACCAACCAGCCCAGAAGCTCCGGGGAGATACTCTGCTCAGAAGGCCTGGTGTTACCAGGGTGGTCTCCCCGAGTTCCTTAACTTCACTGGACTTAGGTAGCTCGTTCTGGGTTCTGCTTCTCCCTTTCTGACAACCTTGCTGTACTTTGTCTAAACCCAAAGATTCTTGGCAACTTTACTGCAACCCAATGGGGGAAAAAAATCTTCAATTTAAGGGCAGTTTACATTATTTTTTTAAAAGCATTTGTTTCTAAATCTTGTTCCCAGGATGGTTAAAATGAAAAAAAAGGTCATATTGTTCTTTAAAATATTCATCTTTGGCTCCCTGTTCTTGGCAAAACAGCTGACTTAGATGTAAGTAAAAAACGCTTGAGACCTTTGGGGGAAATGTCATAAGGAATCCTCTTTAAACAACCTTCCAGTCATAATGAAGCAAACAGAAAGTAATGGAAATAAAAGTGAAAATATAAGTAGGACATATCTGCGTGACCAGCAGTGTAATTCACTTCAATTCACTCTAGTAATTTCCCTGGAATAATATATGAGAAGAGGATTTACAAATGCTTTCTTCCTTCCCTCCTTCCTTTCATGAGCAAATTTTCTTTCTCCCCTTAACCCACTGAAAAAACAAAATAGTATTGATATTTAACCCAGGATACTATAAATGTTACAGTTTTTAGATTCAGTTGTTAAACTTCTCATTTAATTCAGAATCTTGAGTACCAGGATGGGGTTGGCTCTTTCAAGGAGTGTTTTCATCTCTGTCCTAGGGTTCTCCAGAGAAACAGCACCAACAGGATGTGGAGAGACAGAAAGATTGATTGATTTTCAGAAATTGGCTCCCATGGTTATGGAGCCTTGCAAAGTCCAAAAGCTGCTGGGTGGACCAAGGAAGAGTTGAAGTTTTTGTCCAAAGGTGCTCTGTTGCAGGAATTCCCTCTTTTCTGAGGAGGTGAGTCTTTTCTTTTAAGACCCCTGATTGGATGGGGCTCACCCACATTATGGGGTGCAATCTGCTTGACTCAAAGTCCACTGATTTAAATGTCAATCTCATCCAGAAAACACCTTCTCGGAAACATCCAGAATAATGTCTGACCAGACACCTGGACACTGTGGCCCTGCCAAGTTGACCCATAAAATGAACCATCAGAACCTCTATTTTTTTCCTCCTGAAAGCGTTTCCTGAATGCACAGACAGAGCTTGGGATGAGTAGACACTTTCCATATTCGCTCACATCAGGCAAGAGACTTTGCCCAGAACAACATGGCAGAGAGCACAGGACACTGGGCTGGGAGGTCGACCACGGGTGTGGCTTTGGGGAGTAGAAGGCCCCCCAGCTCATGGTCCTCTCCTCTGGTAAAATGTCCCAAGCCAGAAGTCTGCCTGCAGAGGACTGTGACCCACTGAATGCCACAGGAAGGCTAGTTGGGCCAGAAGCTTCCAACCCAGCCCCTGGAGGGCTTGGGGAAGTGTGGGCGAGGGAGGTGGAGTTCTTCATTCCAGGGTGGGAGCAGGGTCCGGGGTCTGGACTGGAACTTGGGATCTGCCCTGGGATGAGGATCTGGTCAAGTGCTTCCCCAAATGGCTGCAACTCTTCCCCCTGCTGTATCCATGTCCTTTTCAATGTGACTTTGCTGCTCCCCCTTCAAAATGTGGGGTCTGTTTTCCCACCCCTGAAGTCTGACTGGCCTTGTGACTTGCTTTGGTCAATAGAATGTGGCAGAGCCTAGGTCTCAGGAGGTCTTGCCTGCCTCTCTTCTCCCTCCTGGAGCCCAACCTCCACAGGAAAGCCTGGAGCAGCCACTGAAGGGTAAGGGACGTGTGGTCCAGGTACCCCCCGTGGCTGTGCTCACCACCAAGTTAGGGATGACTTGTTAGGTGGCAGAAGCAGGATGTGACTGACCTACAGTTCTGGCGAGAGAGTTCTTCACCTAGAGCCATGCTGATGGGAATAGCGCCAGTGGATGGACGTGCGGTCCACTCCATACCGTCAACCATTATGAAACAAATTGGCACAATTACATTCATAGGCAAATAAAAAATTAATATAGCTTCCTTACCCTTAATAGCATCTTTCACTTGCTGGGAGCTCTCAGGATCAAAGATTTTGCAATGCAAGGCTGCAGTTCAGTTTCTGTGGTCAAGTGATCTTTAAATCATTGCATCCTTTTGGGAAATGCACATTGCTTGGAAATTTCTAGTAGACGACTCCTTGTTAACATCAATTGTCAGATGCCCTGTCTCGAGTTTCTTCAATAAATCTACTTCTCAACCCACCCCCCAGTCCGAAGTGTCCAGCCCTGCCTTCAGTCCCAGACCAAACCCTCTGGGAAGTAGATATGATGAGCTGCCTTAATCATCTGAGTTCTGTGTAAAGTCCCCCCTCCCCCATCAGACCCTGGTCCCCAAGGCCCCGTCGATACCAGTAACTCAGGAACAAGGATCCCTGAGCGATAGGGTCAGGGCACCCGTTGCCCCAACACGGGTCTCCTTTCTCGCCATCAGTCCAGCCAGTGGACTAGACCTAAATCCCAGCTTCACACCCAAGTCCCTCCAGGGTGGGAGTCCAGACCTTCCTGGAGTCCTGACACTGAGCTCCACCTTCCAGGGGGCACCTTGCTCCCTCCTCCCTGGTTCTTCAGTGGTTAGTGTTCGGGATATTAAATAGTTCACCCACGGAGAGTCCGTGATGAACAAGGTGGAGACGAGCTCACTCAAATCACCCTATAAGGCTCTCACAGCCCAGCGCGCTTTACTTCCTCTTGGTAAATAAAAATGGGTGATGGGTGGGCAGTGTCACGATAACAGAGCACTTTTCATGTGAAATTATCTGAGTTTTACTATAGTCCTAAGAGGTTCATAGGATGGTGGTCAATATTTCCATCCCACAGGTGGGCAAACTGAGGCTTGAGATCACACAACCTGTAGGCCATAGATCTGTGAACTGAGCTCGGCTCTTCCTATTCCAAACCCATCTTCCTTGGAGAGAGAGAAGAATGCGAACCCCTGGCAGAGGGGGCGTGGTCCCAAACTCTCATTTTTTCCCCTTCAAGCCCACCTGCAGGGGTGGGGTTCCACAGCCAGAGCACGGTCACCTCCGAGTAGAACCATCTTACAAGAACATATCACTAAGGATGAGACTATATTATGACAGATGAAAGCAATGCCTAATGCTCCGAAGATATAAGAAAAGACAAAAGAGAGCCCCTCTGTCTGAGGGGCTTACGCTGTGGCTCGGAGGGAAGGTGTGTACAGTGGAAACAGTTGAGTGATGAACTAAGGAGTGCACAGCCCCGTGCCCCCTGGGAGGCTAGTGTCATACTTCCGGGTGGGGAGGGAAGGGTGGGCTCACCCGGGATCTTTGCAGGTGGGGCAGGGGTGTCAGCGGACTCTGAGGATGTGGGTTACAGCTTGCATTTCACATCCATTTGTACCTTAAAGGAATGACTCAAACAAACCAAACCTCATTTCTGTTTTATCATGGACAGAAGCATGCCCCTTTCCTCTGCTATTTTCTGTGCTTTCTGGGCTGCGGGCAGCGGCGGGTCGAGAGGGGCGAGAATGGCTGTCGGGGAAGAGCAGTCATGACTGTAACCGTATCTGCTGCCTGGTCAATGTCCACCAGGGCCAGGGAGTTCAGAGGTGTTTTTTTGTTTAAACCACCTTTAGTGCAGTAGTCTATCTACTCATTCTAGAAATAGTGAAGCGTTTCACAGGAGAATGTACATTTGTAATTTTTTACATGTAAAATTCCTTGACAGCTTGAGCTGCCTGCCCCGGTGGGGCTGAGATTCTTGATTCATGGCTGTGTATTCAGTGGCCTCCCAGCCCGGAGCAGGAGGAAGGAGCTGGAGAGGAGAAGCCCCCAGTGTCATTAGGGAGAAGCTCCTCCTCTCTCTTTCCCACTGCAGTTTCTCCCTCTCCTCCAGGTCTCAAACTGTTGACATCACCCAGCTTCCTTCCTTCTCTCCAAAGAAGTCACTTCTTTCTGATGCAAGTGACCCAAACATGCGCATCTTTTTTGGGGACCCGAACTTGTCCTTTTCGTGGTGAAGATAAAGTGTGGATTCAAAGGATTCTGGAGAAACTTCAAACAATCAGCTTCAGGAAACAGCTCAAATTCACAGACACAGACCCACAAACCAAGTGTCTTCTAGTAGAAGCTATTGATAGTTTTGTTTTTCTACTTTGTAAATATACAATTTTGTAAATATCTATTTTGTAAATATGTACTTTTCCTCCAATAAAAGTTTATTTTTAGTGGCTAGTGTCTGTTTCCTGATGTGACATAATTTTGGTATTGAGGGTTGTTTCCTTGAACACTATTAGATTGATTTAAAACATGTTCTCCATTTGCTTAGTTAAGAAGTTTGAATTCTTTTTATTTCCTTGGGAACACCCTGTGTGCCTTTTGTCACATCCACGTTGTCAAGGTGAGGCCTATGAGCTCTGATGCAGGTGGATATTGGGAAAAGAATACAAATTTGCAAAAGGAGATTGAGGGACACCTTTTCGAACCCATTTCTTGGTAGGTGGTGTCATTTGGTTCAAATAATACGGCAGTGTTATTATCCATAGCTGAGTAGGTTGTTAGAATGGATTGTCTTATTGTTCTTTATCTAAGAATTTTATCTCCTGACTTAGATGGATGCTAGAATGGGGCTTGGGGTGGCTGGGAGATGGAGCCTCGTGATCCATATGTTGAAGGGTAGTGATGGACCCAGATCCCCAAAGACAGGAAGCCCATCTGGCTGAGCAAATACAATGCTAGGCAACCAGGGGTCACCCAGGCAACGAGTGGGGTGGGGGGACGTCCACCTAGGGGAGACCGTGGGTCCAGAGGGTGGGACTGTTGTGCACACAGAGACAGGCCATGCAGGCAGGCTCTATTCAGACACTGGGGCAGGGAGCTGGCGGGGGGTCGGCACTGGGGACCTCTGCCCGCTGCAGAGACCAGGCACCAGTCCACGGGCAGAGCAAGAGTGAGGCGGTGTCCCCAGAACGTGACAGTTACCAAGAAGGAGGCAGACACAGGGGAAAGAGGTGCGGGTGCAAGGGCGTGAACTTGGACGTGAATTTGGGCTCCAGGTGGCACAGGATTCTTGAGGGCAAACAGAAGCCAGAGTAGCTTAAGTGTTGCGGAACTATGGAGTTGTTTCAGAGTTTCCTCAGGCTTCTTAAGTTTCCATCCTAGGAAGGCCTAGTGTGTGGTCCTAAATATGAAAACGGCAGACCCTGGATGTGGGGAATCAGACGTGGGGAACCAGTCAGGGCATTTTTGTGTTGGGGCCCCTGGTTGGACATTATTGGATTTAAAAGTACAGAGTGATTGTTACTCCACAGTTTGTGTGTGAACGTGTAAGGAATGTGTGTTCGCAGGGCTGCAAGTGTGTGTGAGTGTGTAAACGTGAAGGAGTGGCTTGGGTGTCCCTCTTTGGAGCAATAACTCCACGTGTGACATCCAGCGGTAGCCTGTGCTTATCAGACAGGGATTGGAGGCCACTTTCATTTTCTCAGAAGATACCAACCATCTTTAATTTCCACCTGCCAGATGGCAAACTGATAGGTGAGCTCTGACAAAATAACTTTCTTCATCCTGAACAGAATGCTCCAGAGAAGGAAACAAGAAGAGGTTTTGTATTTGTTTTCATCCTTCTGGGGCTTCTGAGTTTTCAAGACCCTGTGAGAGTGAGGGTCTCCATCCTTCAGAAAAAGGGGCTGTGCAGGGGAAGCAAATAGGACCACGGCCGTCAGGGGGGTCAGGCTCAAAAATCGAACCTGAGCTATGAGTGACTGCAGATTCAGGAGTGTGGTTTCTGCATCCTGGCAAGAGGTGAACCCACGGAGGTACCAGAAGTGTACCTCCACTTCCGTTCTGATGTCTCCTGCCTGGACCACCCCGCAGTGGGGAAAGAGCCTTCAGCGGCTGGGTGACTTTAACACAGATCGCCAGGCTGGACGGGATGGCAGCGGGTCTTCTCGGATGAATGGAGCCCTCGGTGTCTCTGATGCACAACTGCCCTCCTTTTGTCTGTCTGTCTTTAGCGCTCTGTTCCATAAACATCTGGAGGGCCGAGTAACATCTGAGCCATAGTCAATAGCTTGAAGGAAGAACACATCTTATATTTCCCCACAAAGAGGCAAAATGGTGCTCGGGCTGCACCCACGGAGGAACTGGAGCGTCTCTGTGCAGAGTGGATCTGGAGCAGAGTTATCTGTGGTTTATGGATTGCTTTCCTCCCCATCTTCCATCATCTGTGAAGCAATGAAATAATACGTGTGAAGACTCAAGATTCCTCCCGGATCCATCTGAGTATATTTATTTTACATCAGCAGTCATAAAGAAATCAGTTAAAACATCTAATGGGGATGAAATTGCTTCCATATAATTTTTCAAACCCGACTTTTTTCCCAGTGTATGAAGTAGCCTGCCAACTACCAAGCTGCTTATTTCCCTATTTGGAATTCATTTCTGTTGTGATAATATGTTTGTGTACTTTCTGGGGTTAGGATATCTGGCAAAAAGAACAAAAACAAAAATAAACAAGTCCCAACTTTGTTATCTGGTCAGTGTTCTGCCCTCATGACAAAATAAGGGATTCGATTCTTTGAAATATCCTTTGGTTGTCTACTGCCTCACTACTCCAAATGTGGTCCACAGACCAGCAATCGCAACATCCTCCAACCTTGTTGGAAGTGCAGATTTGGGGGCATTTCCCCCTACATGTACTGAGTCAGAATCTGCATTCAAACGAGAGTTCCCGGGGATTCCAGTCTGAGAAACACTAGCCTACAGGCTTTGTCTGGGTGGGTGGGTTTCTTTGTCACAGATTGACTTTGCTTAGCGTTCACAGCTGCACAGATCTGTAAGTCTCAACGTCCTTCATATTCTTTCTGCCTCTCTATATGTATATATATTTTTTTCTTTACACTTTTTTAACTTAATTCAACCATTTTGCTCAGCTCCATATCTTGTACGAGTGCCTCCCAAGTAAGATGCTATGGGGGAGGGGTGGGAATATATAAAAACGTGGCCCCTAACCTTGAAGGTGACTCCCCTCTAAGGCAGGTACACAAAGACCATCAGAAGACACCGCGGAGGAGTTGGGGGAGGAAGCCAAAGAGAGCAATTCATGCTGAGACACCAGGGGAGCTGCTTGGAGGACTGGTTCCTTTAGCTGAATTGAAAGAACCTCCCGGCCAGGAGGTGTACGGAGGCGCTCAAGCATAGTGCCCGCAGTTACACCATGGTGTCCACCATCGGGGGAGACGGGTCTGCAGAGGGCAAGGGGCACAAGTGGGAAGTAACAAGACTCATTCTGAGAGTGGGGATTAGAAAGATAGGTTGTGGCCAGTCTGCAGAGTCCTGCAACCCCATCTGCAAAGGGATTGGAGTTGAGTGAGTTGACAATGGGCAGGTGCTGAAAGTTTTTGAGCTGGGGCCCTGACCCAGCCCCGAGGAGCTGTGCTAAATTAATGTGCTGGTTTTGTGCAGACACATTGCAAGAGGGGAAGGGCTGAATTCAAAGATCCATTGGAGTGTGTTTTTAACGGATTTGGTTTAAATTGCACCTCCTCCATCACATTCCCAGGAGGTAGCAGTGGGAATGGGGCAAAGGAAGTGGATGTGAGTGAACCTGGAGGAATTATTCAGAGGACTGACGGGATGAATGAGGCAAGAAACAAATCAAATACAATTTTCCGACCTTCTTGCCATTGACCGAAATCAGAGAGGTGAGGGTGGAGCCTGTGTTTGGAAGAGGAAGGTCATGAGTGTTTGGACATGTTGAATGTGATGTTCTAAGGGAATATTTATAATGTTTATAGATCATTTCACATATGTGTAAAATACATAAGTACATATAAATTTATGGATATAAAATATGTAATGTTTATAAATTATTATTGTTATTACTGTTGTCTTACAGGAGTGCTTGTTAATAGAAACAATAGCACTATAACACTTTAGAGTGTACAGAACCCTCCTCCCTAAGATTGGAAGGACCTTCAGATTGTTCATCTTTTGTTTCTCCTTCTGTTTTTCTCTTAGTTTGGTTAGACTGGTGCGAGAGACTAGAGCTTCGCGGTCATCTAGAGTTTTCTACGGGTGCAGATAAATGGACCTTTGGTGCCCAGAGCACACTTACTGACTCAAGCTATTTTGGAAAATCGCTGGAGTTGGAAGCAGGGTAAGAGAGGTGCTACTCTCTCTAAGAGGCTCTAAGCAGTGCAGGAGAGGATACTGAGGCCGTCAGCTTTGCCGAGGAAAAGAAGGAAAGGCTCCAGCGGGCCCCGTTCCCAGGGGTTCACCCAGGGATGTTCTAGGAGCAGAGACCTGGTATTGTCTAGTGTCTACACTGGTGGTGTTTGGAGTTGGAGGAATCCAGATCACCCTCTTTCTGTTGCCTCTGATTATGTCACAGAGACTCAATAACTCTAGGGAATCTGAATGAGCTTAATGTGATTTAACCATGTACACTTGACTTTTACAAGGTTACTAGGGGCACAAGTGAGTTATTGCTGCCATGACATATGTGAGGTGAATCCAGAGATCTCCCCACCCCCCAACGTTGACGTGACAATTAAGTGACAAAAGAGCTCTAAGAAAACACATTTAAAAGACCCCGTAGTAGGTCAGAAACAGGTTTATAAAGAGCGTTGAGATACATTTAGATCGTGTTTTGAAGTTGTGAGCATTTTTATGCCTCTGGTATGTGATTACAGGCAGTGCAGTCAGATGAGACAACATCTCAGAGACCAAAGCGGGCTTCTGTGGTGGAATCCCGTGGATCAGTGTTGGCTAAAACCCTTGAAGTTCATCGAGTCGTTGTTGTTCTTTCTTTGAACTGCTCTACTCATCTCCTTACGTCCCAGTACCAGGAAGATATCTGTTGCTTGGTGACTTGAGATGCCTACTTCTGAAATCTTGGCCAGTGATAACGAGAAGAGAACACATATTTCTTGGAGTTCAGGGGGCCCTTGCCAGGGAAGTTTCTGGAACCCCAGTCCTCCCAACGTTTGTCAACACATGGCCAGAAGGCATCTCAGCTCTGCTCCCCACCAAGTTCTCCCAGTTAAAGCGTGGTGCCCGCCATCTTCCTTCCTGTCTGCTCTGACCCTGCTGGGCGATGTCTGGGGTTGATTATTGTGTTGCCAGTGAAGCCACAAGAGTGGGAAGGCTGGCTGCTGTCACCAATATTCCTGCCAAGGGAGCTCTTTCCTAGAGGGGCTGGTGCCACTTGTTCCTGGCACTGCTGAAGCTCTCCATGCCAATGCCTGAGTTAGTTATTCATTTGTTTATTCAGTGAATAGCTATAATCACTGATAACCGACTCTATACCAGGCTCTGTTCTGGGCACTGGGATACAGTGATTGGTTCGAACTCTGGCTCTCACCTCGCCCTTATGGAGCTTAAACTCTGATGTTAGATGTTCTCCTGAAATAAGCAATGCGAACAAAAGAAGATTTTTGGAATTGGGGTTGATTGGAAAGATAGATAAGGGGCCCCACAAGCTGCACGGAAGATTTTAGTCTTTATTCTAAAAGCAGTGGAAATCTTTGGAAAGTTTTAATCCAAAGGGTGAGGTGACCAGTTTGGGGTTTTAGATGAACACTCTGGCATGACGTGTAAATGACATTCTGACTCAGAGCGGAATTGCAGGTTACAAGAAAGACAAATGGAAATGGAGAGAGCGGTAGGGAGGCTGTTGCGGGGTGCAGGAGACACAGTGGGGGCAGGGACGGGGCTGTGGCCGTGATGGGGAGGCAGGAGGCCACCCCTGCCAGGGCAGCAAGCACTTCAGTGGAGCTCATGTTGACCAAGCACCAGAAGCCACATTTGTTCGGCCCCAATCCAAGGAGATTCTATTTTCCTGTTGTCGCCTTTTTGTTGTCTGAGATCTCAGCCCCAAAGGAGCTCTGACCTCCACTACAAACGTCTCATTCCAGGCTGTGCCTTCCAGGTCAACCCACCAGCCTCCAGATGTGCACAGGAAGGCTGGAATCCAGACATGAACACAGTCTGGGCTTCAGCCAGCTCCCCCCACATGGGATGCTCATACTTAAGGAACTGGCTGTTACCAGAGAGTGACTGTGAGGGAAAATAAGCCATGTTTTGGAGGCACAAGAAAATTGCAGAATCACCATTTGGTAACATTTCCATTATGTATAACTAGACAGTTAAGCAGACACATTGCAGGACACTACAAGTGGGGTGGTGGCCCACAGTTTCTGCCTGGAAGTGGTCATGTGGCTGGAAGTGGGAGCAGTGGAGCAGGCTGGGGGGGGCCTGAAGGTACATTTGTGTAACACTTTGTATAGAAGTTTGAGGAAATGCCAGTTGCCCATATTATTTTTTAAAATGGAGAAGCTGATGGAAATGCCGGAGCTGGACTAAAACACGTGCGCGTGCACACACACACACACACACACACACACCCCTCCCCTGTGCCCAAGGGTCCTGCTTGGGACCCTATGATGATAAATGCTAAAATAGCACTCTGAAACGTATGGACACCAAGGGGGAAAGTGGGGGAGGGGAGGTGGGATGAATTGGGAGACTGGGATTGACATATATACACTAACGTGTATAAAACAGATAACTAATAAAAAATGACAAATAAAAATAAATAAATTATTTAAATAAAATAACACTCTGGACAGTTGCTTTAAAAGCATGGGAACCTAATTTCCGGGGACGGTCCATTGAAAGTCAGAAAGTTTCTAGAAATATTTATTCTTATCCACTCGGGAGAGAGTCTAAGCCCCTCCATGTTTAGATAACAGAAGATATTTCAGTCGTCTTCATTTTCATCTACTTTTCTACCCAAGCACCTGTTTCCAAAGACCTGGTTCCTCAACGGCGGTTGCCATAAACTAGGCCAGCAGGGGGCACACAAGCGCAATCACCGCGCAGGTAAACCTCCCGCTTGCAATTCCACTTTTGGCCACAATTCTCTCCCGCCTCTGCAAGATACAAATTCAGGGGAGAATGACAGTGGTGTTAGGTTGTACATGGACTTAGAAAAATGTGCAGAATCCTAAAAAGCAATACAAGTTCTTTTTACTCTTGGAACTGAACGCAATAATATAGCACCTCTTAATTGTTAAAAAAAAAAATCAGAAATCAACTAAAGTTTCCAGAGCCATTATTTTACAAGTTGACCAGAGCAATAACTTTAAAAAGGAAGAAAGAAAAAAAAGAAAGAAAAAATTTGCTATGGCTCCCAGCTGACTCAAAGAGCACACATTTGGGAGAGATGATAAAATAATTGTAAATACCAGATTCCTTACTAAACGCTTGAAAAGGCAATGAAAGAGGTGAAGGCAGAAATGACACTTAAGCAATAAACACTTTCAAGTAAACGTATCTGTTTTGGTACACACTCCATTCCCCGTTGGCATCTGAGCGTGGCTCTTAATTCAAGAGCTTTAACCTACTCCAGGGAAAACAAATAAAAAAGAATCCAGCACAGTGCTTGAAGATCTTCACGTTTATAGACTGGTGTGAACTCTCTCTCCCCTACAAACTGTAATTTGGGTGGCTTTCCTTCAAAACTATTAGGGCATCTTCATGGAGCCAGGGTAATTCTCAGTAATACTAATGGTGCTCTCGATGTTACTGTAAATAAGATAAATGAAAGCAAACTTGTCTGAGCAGATGCAGCTAATGACAGAGGCATAGAGGCGTCATATGGCAGGAACAGAAATGTTCAACAGTAGAAAACAAGAGCCCAGGGCATCTCGATGAGCGGTTAGTGGGTGGTCACGCAGGGAAAGGATGCAGCCATCTGACCGTCTTGCCCACGTTGCCACGTCTGGCGCAGCCAACTCTTCAAAAGGTCAGAGTCACAACCGGTGAAAGGGAAACCCTCTTGGGTTTCAGGCCTCCACTTCCAGAAAAGCCCAAGAAATTTCTAGTGGAGGCGTAAATAGAAAGCTCTTGAATTCTAGGGCACTGAAATGTATCTGGAGATTGAGGCCCTGATACCCACCCAAATTCAGGGGAAATGACACGTTTATCTATTTCAGCCTCAATTCTTAGAGACCAAAGAAAATCTGAAACAGATAGGTGTGGCTTACAGCGTGGCCCCATCGAATTAGCTTGGGTGTCCCCTCCCCCTCCGTCGATATGGTTGATGTCATGCATTTTCTCCCTGTCCACACTTGTGGGAGAAAGCTCTGGAAAACTCAGCTCAGCACTCGTCCGGAGAGTTCTTGAAGAGGAGGGGAAAGATGGACCCATACTTTGGGCAGATATTTTAGTTTGGGGCGTAGAAATATAATGGGAAGGAAAGGAAAGAAGCAATAGGAAAACGTTTGGACTCTAGTCCTCAAAATGTTAAGATTATACCTTCAAATCCTATCATAGAAATGAACCTGAGTGAGGGCACCATTCCGTGTGGGCAGCTGTTTGTCTGCACCCCAGAATCCTGACTGTATCGACAGGACGTGGTCCAGGGAGTCCTGGCCACCACACCTAGTCCCCTCTTGCAAGACTGATTAGCTTGGAGTCTCTATGAAGGTGACAAATGGACTCGTAGATCACTGGACTCATGCCCAGAAAGTCAGAGCTATGTGCATTTTACCGCACAGAAACTAAACTGGAAATATAACAAACTAAAAGATTTTGATATATACAGCTTGTTCCTCCTCATGAAGGAATTGGCAGAATTGTAGAGTCTTGGAGGAATTCTTCTCCTGATGTCCTCCGAGGGCCTGTGTTGTTCTCGTCTTGGTCTCTTCTGCATAGCTGGCTTCTTGCTCTACTTGAAACCCTAGGAATGGCGGCCAGTGTGGCAGCTGGTTTTCTGGCACCTTCCATCCCGGGTAAGCATTTGTCTGTGCTCCTTGGTTGTCTCTGCAGCAATTGCTGCTGCACTTCTATGGAAAGACGGGTATTTCAAAATCCTTAGGGGTGAAAGAACTTCCTGATAAAAGTTTAGGTTGAAAATGGTTTCCTCCCCTGAAATCACAACATTTTCAACGTAACACCATAGAAATTCTCTTCCGCTCAACCCCCGACTGGACCTGCTGGAGGATGGAGTGGGGAGGACATTGCCATTGAGGGTTTCATGCTCAGTATTGGACAGGCCAGGGTTTTCCCAGAGCTGCCCAGGTACTAGTGTCTGTTACCCTAGCGCTGGAGAGCTCATCAAATCTAAAGGGGGGGCCACCTCTGTGTATTCTGACTCCTCGGGTCCAGAAGGGGCCCTGGAAAGTTCCCGGAAGGAGCTCATGGGGGGGTTCTGACCATCAGGCAATTCGGGAAGCCACAGGTGATTGCTGTGCCCACATCCCCTAGAAGGACTCTGGGCTGCAGCTGTAGACGGAGTGTCTGCAGCTCTGGAAATCCTGCCACCTGGCAGTAGAGGCCCAAGTGACAAATTATATCATGGAGTATTTATCTAGCTTGACTCTAGTTCTATAAGGTAGAAGGTGTGGAAACAAAGTGTAACTTCTGAAAAAAAAAAAAAACTTTCATTGTAAAGCCCAAGATTCTCTCTGGGATGTTTGCCTACTTTTCTGCTTCAGACTGGTTTTTAGCAAGGGGGCTGTTTGTGAAGGATGGCCGTGTGAGAAAATGAAAATAAAAAATGGACCCGCACGTGGAAGCAGAGAGAGGGAAGGAGAGAAGCCATGGGTGTCAAGATACGGCTGGTAGAAACCATCTCAGGCTTCACCCTGACAAATTCCTAACTCTAACTGTACTTTGCATCAAGTATTTTGGCCCAGACACTAACAGCTGGTCTCAGGAGGCTATTGAAATGTAAATTAATTTAAATGAAAGGAACCTACAAATGTGGTTGCTCAGTCCCACTCGCCACATTTCAAGTACTCCCCGAGCCACGTCATCAGTGGCTACTGCATTGAACAAGCAGGTAAAGGACATTTCCATCCTGACAGAAAGTTCTGTTGGACAGCACTGGCTGGCGTGGATGTAACTGCTGGGAGGAGGAACGGGGCGCCTTGGCAGTGTGACATCTCTGAAGTGATGGTTGTTCCCGACCTTGGTGGAGCTTAGTGTCAGGGGAGAACCGCCCTCTGGTTCCAGCTGAAGCCAACAGCCCTCGATTATGGGACAAAAAGAAATGTGCAGCATCGGAACACCTCTGCTGGCCCGCGCTCTTCTGAGATCGTTCAGTTGTTAATTTCCCAACTCTCAGAAACTCTAGCCAATACTTTGTATATAGTCAGAGAAACGGGTGGAATCCTGGAATGTTTCTTTGTGTTCCCCTTTTCCTCCAGAACCGTAGTTGGAGGGATGTCTCTGACTCGGGTGTTGAGTGTCTGCTGAGTCGTCTGGAAGGACCCTTGAAAGAGGCCTGCTGTTCAGCCAAGGAGGAGGCTGGAATGTTCCCTTCTCCCCACCGTCTTCTCATGACTGGTGGGGAGCAGATGTCTGAGATCGGCCTTAAGAATCAGGGTGTTTCTATGGGAAGTGAGGTGGAGGGTTGGGAATGGAAAAAAGGAAAAAAGAAATGCAGATGAGGGTGCTGTAAGATGTACTGTTTGATCCTATATCCAAAAAGGGCTGGGAACCGAGCTGAGTTTTGCATTATTTCCTGAAGGTGGAGATGTTGGAGCTTGGATGGGCTCTGTGGCTGTGAGCAGGGGAGGCCCAGCCTTTCCCTAAATTCAATCTCCCAAGTAAAGATAGAAAGGCCCTGTGTTGTTGGCCGGATCGTGAGATAGAGGTGGGTAACACTTTCTTTAAAAAAGTACTCATTCAAATTCTTAGAACGGATAAACCGCATTCCAAAATGATGGAGACATTGCTCTGAGGGGAGAGCTGTAAAGAAGCTATTTGGCAAAAATCTGTTTTATAAACGATTTACACCTCTTGATACATTGCATTAGAAAATCATGAGTGATTTATAGCCAAAACTTCCTTTGGCCTCTTTAAATGATCTAGCTCTTCCAACTTGCCTCATGGACTCTGGTTCAGCTCGGCAATTAATCGATACCCCTTTATTGAGTGCCTGGTAGATGCCAAATGGAACCAGCGTTTCTCAGCTCAGGTTGTCATGGGTATAAAATCTCCGAAAGCCTGAACTCTGATTCTTCCTCGCACTTAGAAAAGCTCGTCTCTGCTTCTCTCCTTTCCCCGAGGTGTCCTCTGTTTCCTAGTTCAAGAGCATGGTGTCTGGCATTTGAGTATTTGTTAAAGGAGTGAAAGAACTAGAAGATCACACTGACGGCAAGTCCCAGATTATAGTCAGTAAAATGCATGTCGAGTGTGGTTGTCCAGACGTTATGGAGGAATGGCCTTCTTCATAATAACACCTTATATTTGGTAGTGCTCTCCACTCCGGCAAACTCTTTCACACCAGTGTAATTTCATTTGATTTGCTGTTAGACCTTAGATAACGTGATTAGCCTTTAGATGCCTTCATTTTTCATCCATGGCCCCAAAAAACCCATATGCAATGGATATACCATTATCTTTTCATCAAGATGCTGTATGGGTTATTATTGAGTAATTCCCCAGAATATTGTAAGAAGTCCATCTGAATATAAAAGGAGTGCCATTACTTTGGAAGTTTTTAAAGCCTATTTGTTATGGTCTACATGGGAAAAGCTGCCCCAATAAATTAGTATAACTCTACTACGAACATCAAGTTACCGCTGATGGGGACTTGGCAGAATGTGAGAAATTTGGGCTTTACAATCCTGCTGAGATGATCCTGAAGGCAAGCCATATAGCAGATCTACCTATTTTGTAGCCAGCGGATTTCCTATACCTCCAGACCTCTGCCTAAGTGTTTCCCCAAGTAGGTTGCATGGCCTGCTTTTGTGCACTTGCATTTTATTCCCTAGGTTGCATATACATTTCTTCAGGGCAGAGGTTACGGGATGCCCAACCAATTACCAGCTGTGGGAGCTTGGAAAGTCACTCACCTCTCTGACTTGAAGTGTCCTTGTGTCTCAAATGGAAATTACTATGCTTACCTCACGGAGAAAAAGTAAGAATCAAATCAATGTCTGTGCAACGTGAACAGTACAGTGCCTGGCATGTAAAAGTACTCAGTAAAGGTAACTATGAATTTCCTTTCTCATTCATTCCTCCGTGCCTATAGAAACACCAGGAACTTGGAAGGTAACAAGCAATGCTTAGGGATTTGAGTACAATAGTCCTTCCATGGCGTTAACAACCTTGATCTTTCCTTCATTGATCTTTGTGCCCATTTCTATAAAGTAAGGTGGTTGAAACTCAGTGTATAATGAAAATGTGTAGTTCTCTTTAGTGGGTTGGGAAGATTCTTGGTAAATTAAATATTAAACTTTGCTCTCTTCGTTGTTAACATCACAAAGCCAAAATAAAGACGACAACGGGGGTGGGACATTGATTTAAAACTCGTCAATTTCATCAATTTACATATCTAAGCCTGATTTAATCCAGAGGAAAAAACAATAGCAATGTCCTGAATGCTTCATCTCAGCAAAGAGACACGATTTTAAAAACGAAACTCTTACACTCAATAATCTAGAAGAGAGACCTGTCTTTGGTAGCATTGTCTGGCAAGCACCTTGCCTCTTGGTGAGAATGCCAGGATTCCAAAGCTAGATTTTTCACCGGATACCAGCGTTTCTGCGAGAAAAACTGCGTAGGAGATCACGTGTGGGGAGAGGGAGAGTAACGAGCCCCAGAACCTCTAGGCGTCTCTGGAAGAAGTGCTTTCGCGCTGTCATAGTCAACGTTCCGACAATGCTTGTTCCTTTGCATCTCTTCCGGAAGTCTTCCTGTGGCAGCGCTCACACCCCTCATGGCAAACATTTTGAAGAGTAAAATGATTCACCCTCATTTCAGTGTTGCTAAGGGGGAGGGGAGGTGTCCAGCTATTTATCGCTGGGGTTTTTCCTCCCACGCCCTGGCCCCCGTGTATCCTCACCATTTCCTCGGGGAGCCACTGACCGAGGGTGGGCAGAGAGAGGATGGAGCCCTCATCTTCTGGGTCTGTTAGGCAAGTTCTGATGCCAGAAATTCCAGCTCCTGGACTGAAGATTTCCACACAAATATTGCCAAGGACGGGCAAAGCTGATGGACCACTCTATTTGGGGGAGTTTGCAGTTTCATTAAAGAAGAGCTGTGGAGGGACTTCCCTGGTGGCGCAGTGGTTAAGAATCTGCCTGCAAATGCAGGGGACACGGGTTTGAGCCCTGGTCCAGGAAGATTCCACATGTTGTAGAACAACTAAGCTCGTGCACCACAACTACTGAGCCTGAGCTCTAGAAGGAATTGATTTTACCAGACTGAAAATAAAAAAGAAACAGCAATTTACACGGCGCTGTTTGTTATTTGAATCAATAGCCCTGTTCCCATGAAGAGCCAACTTTTTATCTGGTATTCAGAACGCAGTTTACCTCCTTGCAATTTTGTTATTAGACCATCAATGTAGTATTTTGTTTTTTGACAGTTTCTTGCTCCGATTCCTCTTCCACCCCCATATTTGCAATTCTTTCTCAGTGCCAGAAACTTGGCATTTATTCCTTTTGGGGGAGTTGACATATGCTATAAAAATATGTTTCTCCAATTAACCTTTTCATAAGAAATCTCAAGAGTAGAGCACAGCATTTTCTGATAAGGAAATTGACATCTATACCGTTGCTAGAAGGAGCCGCACAACAAAAAAGGGAGGTGGAAGGAATAATTGTGTTTGGAGAGAGTGATAACGACATTTGCTTTATTGACCTTGGTGTTTAAGGCTCTAAGTGTCTGCATACATCTCACTACTTCATTTTGTGCTCCCAACGCGGCTCTGGGGTATGTGCTACTCTCTACAGTTTACTTCTATGGAAACTGAGGCTCAGGGAGATTAAATACTCGGGGTCATATTTATTAAACATCTGACTGGAATTTGAACCCAGATCGGTCTGACCCTGAAGACACGTCCACATGGTACATTGCCTCTCAAGATAGTCCAATTTGGGTTTAATTGGATATTTACTAGATATTGGATATTATTGGATGGTTTAATTAATGGCATTAATTAAAATTTTTTGAGTCAAAGAAATTTTGAGAAGAAAAATATCCATTTCTTTCTTTTTCAGTAACTCAGCAGCCAAGAAGTCTTTTCTGTTGGAGCTTCTGATCAAGAGTGGGGAAATTGTGGAACCTCCAGGCTCAACAGTTATTCCAGAAGGAATTGTAGATGTGAACAATGTTTCACTCCACTGTCACGGTGAAATGGTTAAACGTTCGAGATTTCCAGTAGGTAAGCCGGCTGTGACTTGAAGAAGTGTCTCAAGGTCTGTGATTGGACACCGAGGGCCTGTGATGACAAGGGCAGTGTTTCCAAGACGACCTCTGTGAGCCTTAGAGGGCAGGGCTTGGGTTTGTGCTGGAACAGGAAGGGGGCGGTGCCTTTCTTAAAAAAGCTAGACCCTGAAACGCATTAAGTGACGTGACTTATAAGAATGATGTTGGTTCGCAATCAGGGGTCTGTGGACCCCCGTGGGGTCCATAGTTGGAATTCAGAGCATCTATGAACTTGAATGAGAAAAAAATTCTATCATTTTTTGCAAATCTCTGACTAAAATTTGGCATTTCCAAATATAGACAACAAACCACACTAGTATCAATAGTAACCATGACTTTGTCATCAATAGAAATCAGATATTTTCACATCATGTTACACTTGTTGCAGAGATAACAAACTACCATTTATGCTCATGACTACCTTAAAATTATAGGGATTACAACTCACCCCTAGATCCTGTGATTGAATGCCCTAATCATTAAGCTCACGTATGATCATAAAACACATTTGGTTTTTAAAATATTTTGATACTGTATTTTAAGGTATTGAATCCCTTCCTAATTCTCTGAATTTTATTTTATGCATTTAAAACATGATTCTAGATGGTTTTCAATAAAATGAAGTAGAGATCTCAGCTTTAGAAACAAGTAACAAAAATACACGTTTAAAATAACTCCCTTGACACAATTTGTTTGGTGATCTTTGGACTTCATTCATTTTAACTCAGTATTTCTTCAAGTTCCACCCATGTACCTGTTTTAACTAAAATCTGTAACAAATTTCAGAATCTGTATCCATTAAATTTTTTTCATTAATCACTATTTTGTATTGTGATGATTAAATAAACAACATTTTGACATTTGCATCTATCTTACAGAAAAACATTTTTTTGTCACAGTGAGTTCTCCACATCTCCAGGTATTCTGGAAAGGGGGCTGGGGTGCAGGGCAGATGTGAAAAGCCAGAGTCGTGCTGAGGCAGAGTTACCCTGCGCGCGTCTTCGCGTGATGTTGTGATCCCAGCCCTCCTGGAGAGCTGGCAGCCTTCTTTAGGGTCCTTCAAACTGTAATAGCAAGTGATCCCCAAAATAACCCCAAAATAGCCTCCCCACCAGCCTGACACATTGCCTGAAATCTCCACTATCAATCTGACTTGGGATCCAGGTATCGTGGTTTTAGAGCCTCAGCTTCAAAAAAGCAAATGCAGGAAAGATGTACTGTTTCTCGTATTTTCATAGATTATAAAATGTTTCTTCAATCCTCCCGTCTTTCTGTATCAATCCTTCCCCCCTTCCCCCACTGGGTAAGACAGATTCCTGCAGAAGAGGTCAATTGGCCTTGCTGTGAAGAGCAAGAAAAAGAAAACATCACAGCTTCTCTGTGCTCGTTCACATGGAGATGTCGTGATGTGTGTGTGGTTTTTTTTTCTCCTTTTGCTGAAACCCTGATTATGTGGGTCAGTCCAGGCCCCGGCCTATGAACTCCTGGTGGTGGTGGTCATTCTCCTTGTGGATTTCCTCTTATTGGGTAAGTGTTGGTGTCACTCCGATCAGAAAGGAAGATCAGAATGGTTTGTTGGTTTATTCTACCAGCATTTCCCAGCCCAGCAGAGATCCCTGGGCTAATGTGCAATTTCCAGGAAGCCTGGATTATAATGGAAATATCTTTCCCAAGAGGGGCAGATGCATTGACCCCTTACTGACAGGGTGACGGTACATCCTGGATGCCTGGCAGAGTCACAGCCCACTCGATGTCCCTGTGTCATATGTTCAGTGGTTGGTAATGACTGTCACGCAGGCCAGTTTAGGGATGGAACAGAAGAAGTGGATAGTGACAGAAACTTAGTGCATGTGGAGCAAAGGGCCAGGAAAGAGTTGACTATAATTAGAGATATCACTGATTAGAAGACAGTTGATAAAAACGCCCGGTGCCCTTGGGTGGGTGCCGTACAGGTGAGAGTGAAGGACAAAAAAAGAGGAGGGGCCAAGACCAACTGGACTCCCTCCCAGGTTCCCTGACGGCCAGGACCATCTTGATGATCGAAATGTGCAAACTCTGATTGTAAGACCCCCCTTCCGTACTGGAGCCAGATTTTGCAAACCTTCATCTGTGGGTGGATTTGGAAGTGACTTTACAGACATCGTTCCCACAGGAGAAGGTAGAACTCTTTAATCCAGAATTTTTGTTTCTGTCTGCTCTCCCTTTCTGCCCTGTGCTCTATTTCTTCCCATCCTGCAATCCACATGTGTGCAGCTCAGGGCTGCGTTGGTGGTGCTATCTCATTAAAAAGAAACCCCCAGACCATGCATCACCAAGGAGAATGAAAAACCGAAGCCATCAGTGGTTCGGTAATCCACACTTATTGTTATTTTGTATTTTGAGCATCACCTTTTCCACTTACAAACAGTTATATTATTAAAAAGATATTTTCCGAAGATAGTAACCTTGGCAGTAGTTGTCAAGGCTAATAGTTTGACATTTCAGATCACCCACAACTAATCAACTGAACATGGCAACACATTTGAAAAACCCATTATAGGCAGAAGGCCCTGAAGTAATATGTCAACTCTCGCACTAACAGCTGTTATGTAAACGGGCTGATTTTTCTCTGCTGAATGGTCACATGGTTGAAGGAAGAGTGGCTTTGAAGGACGAGTGCATATAGCTGGGAAAGGAGATTGTGTTACTGAATGCCGTATATTTATGGGGAAAAAGTCCCTATCACTGATGATAAAAACACTCAGTCATCTCTCACAAATGCTTTTAGGGATGTTTTTCTCTTCTAAACATAACACTCCCCAAAGGGCCTGGAGGGCTGTTTCACCATTATTGCCTTCCTATTGGGGAAATGATCTTTAGGACTCAGCCTCCGAGGGCTGTTTCCAAGATTTCCCTGAAAGATAAGGGGAAAAAAAAAAGCCAGCAGCCTCGGGTTTCAAAAACTCCCAAGTCGAGATGGGCAAATAAAGAAGGGAACTAATTTTGTTTCTGTAATTCCTATAGATTTTCAAGTTGTTTTAAGTATTTGAAGAACCTCGTTCTGAGGACAGTTCTTTTTATTTCCAAGCCTTAGGCTAGATTTATTACTGAGTGATCTTAAAGCTCTTTGTGTTTTGTGAAAAACAAAATAAGTCCAAGAGTACTTATAAATTGCTCCAAAACGACACAGAAAGGTTGAAAATAAAGGGCTGGAAAAGATATTCTGGGTAAGTACTAAGCCAAAGAGAGCTGGTAGCTGTATTCATAGCAGACAAAAGTAGAATTTAGGGTAAAAAGTAGTAATACAGGAAAAGAGACATGACAGGTTTTGTAAAGGAAATATCCTTACGTATGATAAAGCATTCATAAACCTAACCATTTCACCTTGATGTATATAAAGCAGAGGCTGACCAAGGAGCAAGGGTAAATAAATTTACAAACATAATGGGGGATTGTAACCCAAGTCTCAGAAGCAGAGAAATTCAAGCAAACTGAAAATTGTTCAGGATAACACAAACGAATAGTGTCAATCCAGTTGATCTACGAGATGTATTTAGATGTCTTGACCCTATGGAGAAGACGTTTTCTTTTTTAAAACATTCACAGAATATTTAAGTGAAGAAATTCTTAGCAAACCTCAAAGAGTTGATAGGTTAGAAGCCTGTTCTCTGACTAAAATGAAACTTAGTTAGAAATTAATACTAAAAAGACAGCCAAAACACCTTTCACTTTTTGGAAACTGAAAACACCCACCTGAAAAATTCATGGGTTAAAGAAAAAACAATAGTGAAAATTTTCCCAAAAATATCTAGACCCAAATGACCAAAACACTACAGATCAACATATGTGTGGCAGAGCTAAGTTATACTGAGAAGAAAAATTTTCATCTTCAATGCAGTTATTAGAAAATGAGGGGGACTTCCCTGGTGGTCCAGTGGCTAAGACTCTGCACTCCCAATGCAGGGGGCCCGGGTTCGATCCCTGGTCAGGGTACTAGATCCCACACGCTGCAACTAAAGATCCCGCATGACGTAACTAAGACCCGGTGCAGCCAAATAAATAAATATTTTTTTAAAAAAAAGAAAAAGAAAATGAGGAAGTAAATCCACCATGTGAGGACACAGTGAGAAGGCACCAACTAAGAACTAGGAAAAAGGCTCCCACCAGAACACAACCAAGCTCTTGGATTTCCCAGCTTCCAGAACTGTGAGAAATAAAATTGTGTTGTTTATAACCTAAGAAGGAAAGAAGGAAGGAAAGAGGGAGGGAGGAAGACGTAAGTCGTAAGAGAAAGAATGGCATGAAGGTAAAGAATCACAGTAGAAACAGCAATTAATAAAACAGAAGAAAACGGAAAATGACTCATTTTTCTATGGAAATTTTGGTTACCGACCGATGGTTTATGATAAACACTTTATTTAAAAACACACGTTCAAACCACTAACAGTGTGTCTTTTCAAAATGGACAGCATTTCAGTTTGTTCAATCAGAAAGAAGTTGTGTTGAGCCCACGTTGTAGGCAGACCGCCTCTCATCTGTCATGATGTCAAGATCTCAGATGAAGGTGGAGGGCGGGGAGGCTGGCGGCTCTGGCACCGGCCTGGTTTGCTCATGTGGGTCCAGCTAGGCGAGCACTATTGGCCGCATTTGGTGGCCTGGGATGTGGCAGCTGTCGCCACAGTCAGAGTCGGAAAGTTCCTTGTTTATTATTGAACATTCTTCATGTCAGCGAGGCTCTTAGCCCAATCAAGATGATCTCTCACAGTCTTCTTGTCCTTAGAGACTTTAACATCACAGACTTCACTTGAGAGCTTTCGTGGTGCTGTTGAATCAAAGTTGGTAGTCCCTTGCCATGCCGTTTGACCGCTGTTTTGATTATTCTGGCCAGCACCCACCCTCAATCTGAGAGCCTGAATTTTGTGCCCAATTAAACACAGAATTAAAAGCTCAGAAAGGCCCATCCACTATCAAAATTGGGCCTTTTCACACCCTATGCTCGCTTAGAAAACCTTTCCTAGCTGACTAATAAACCTCAGCACGGCTGTCATTCCAGCAGTGTGCTGGGGCTCTGTTTGCAGCGAAAGGTTTACAAGTCTGAACAGAATCCAAATTAGCTCAATTCCTAAGGACTAATTGAAAACCAGGTAAGTCAGGATTGATTTTCTGAATTAGCAGCCTTTCTTACAGCTTTGGAAATCTCCATAACTTTAAGTCAGGTCAAAAGTGGCTCTTGGGTCAGGGGAAGACAGTAAGACAGGACACAAAGTAGAATCCTCTCTGATGCCACGATTTTTTTCTTTGTTGCCATTTTCCTATTTAAATATGTTCTATTTATATAACATATAGAATGTAGAGTGAAATGTATTGAACTTTCACATTTGGCCACAATAAAAATGTGTTCCTTAATACATCAGGCTGAAAAAGTAATAAAACTCAAAGAGTTAGAAAAAGATCATCAAAACTAGCTATTATTTTTGCAAACACAGTGAAGCAGATCTGACTACATTACAAGCAAATTGGGGTAGGAAAAGACCATTTCATCTGTATCAGAAGAATAAGAAATGTATGTATTTGGGTATGGAGACACTGAAAAAATTTAGAGACTCTTGTATTTATGCCAGAAGTTCTGGTTCACTTGTGGCTCAGCACCGGCCTCTCTATTCCCTCCTCTCAAACTCAATCACCTGTATGAAGTATCTCATATCATGTGTTTTGGTGGAGGGTTGAGGGTGGGTGGTAAGAAGCAGCCAAGTAGGGAAAACTCCTGTTCTCTGCCCTCCAGGCACAAGAAACTGAAGGCATCCCAGGGAATCAAGCCGCCATGTTCCTTGGTGGGTTAAGACCCATCTGCTTCCGAAACCCAAACAAGGAGATCCAAGCTCATTGCAATCTTAGAAAACAGAGTTTCTGGTTGTCCCTTGGTTGAATAAATGTAATCAAGGAGACTGAGAATTTGAGGCCATTCCACATCATCTTCTCTTAGCCGTTCTTGATGGTAGTTTATATTAGGATCCACCACAGAACAATACTAGAAGGGACACCCTGTTTCATGTCTACCAAGATATACGCACCTGCCAATTCAAAAGGTGGTGCTGAGAATCACCACGAACAATACATTTATTGCTTAATCTCCCGGTCTCATGATTCTTTTGGACAAGACCCTAGGCTTGTAAAGCTTGGGAATCAGGAACTCTGGGGGCTGGCCATGCTTCTACCACTAATTAAATGTCTGATCTCTCTGAACCGCAATTTTCTCACCTGTGAAGTAAGGAGGTTAAGTCAATGCCTTCCCAAAGTTCTTTTTCTCTCTAACAAGTTACATGTTGTTGCCTCTAAAATTCACTCTGTTATAGGTTGAAACTTCTCCTCATTTTGAAGGCTAATTTTTTAAAGGAAACACTACATGATAGCAAATAAAAACCCTGAACTCTGAACTCAGTCAGACACAAATTTGAATTCCTACTCTGCTGTGTGACCTCAAGCAAATTACTGTCCCACTCTGAGCTTCAGTTTTTTCATCTTCCGCAAAGATATAATAATATCTACCTTGCAGTTTATTCAAGAACAAAAATGGGGCAATGTATGTAAAGATCAGTGCCTCGTATGTGGTAAACACTCAGGAAATCATAGGTATTATTATTATTATTATTTTCGTGGCTAAGACTTGCCATTGCCTTTTGCCCTAACTGTACAAACTTTATGTAAAAACACTGGTGAAGCTGACTCCAAGCTCACTAAGCCAGTTTTTTCTTCTTCCTGGGCACAGCTATCCTTCATTTCCCAGCATCCCTTGCAATTACATGCACACATTCTGCCAACAGGATGTGAGTGGAAACCTCCCACTATAAACAGCCATGCTTTTTCTTTTTCTAACTTGGTGCAACTTTGGAAGCCACGTGTGGAAGATGGCAGAGCCAAGGGATTGAAGGATCCTGGGCCTTAGGATTACTGCTTGAAGGAGAGATGCCTGATGGTCAGAGACTCTGCTTGGACTTTCTGCATGAGGGGAAAAACTTCTGTAGTCTTTGAGCCATTTTTCATCTTTTAATTTCTTTATTATAGCAGCTAGCTTTGTCTAATTTGTCTAGAGAGAAAAGCCATGATAAAAATATATATTTTTGTAAACGTATGAAAAGAATGGCTCCTTTTTATTTACCTGAATTTGAAGGAATCTTTGCTCTTTCAAATTCAATTTCAATAACATTTATTGATGGCTTCTGATGTTTGGAGGTGGGAGGAAGTACACGGAGGATGAAGAATAGGACCCATCATATATGGGAAATCCAGGTAGGCAGCGGGAGACCATTTGGCCGAAACTCACATTTTACAAAGCTTTAGATTTAGCCTCTTGAGGTTAACTCCAAATGAGGCTATGCACACAATCACAGAATTAACCCAACAAGATTAAAAGAAGACGGTTACCATACAACACCCAACATGCTTTGAAACCTTGTATTGATATTCCCTAATTTATTTTCCTTTTTTAACCATATCAGGAAGGTCCTGAAATGGAATAGTACTGATTGTCTCATAGTCGCTGCTCCCAAGAAGTGTCCAGACATGAACACACACAGTTCCATTAAGTGCTACAGTAAATGTATATCACAGATACAGAAGGAGCACAGATGGGTGAAGAGAGAGATGTTCTCCATTGGGGAGGTTAGTGGAGTAGACCTCCTGGAAGGGAGGGTCCTGAACCAGCTGTCAAGGATGACAAGGAACGTCTAAGGTGGGAGGGGAGTCGGGGAGTGGCATTCCTGACAAAGAACGACACTGTGGCATGGAACAGTGTTCGGAGAGCCTTCGAGGGTTTTGAACAGAGTAACTTAACTAGATTTGCAATTGATAGTCATCATTTGAACAACAGTCTTAAGGATAAACTGGGGAGCAAATATATCATTGGCTAAGAGGACAGTTAGGGAGCAACTGTGATAATCTAGAACAAAATGTGACATGCTGATCCAAGATAGTGGCTCTGGGGTGTAAATGACAGGGCAGAATCAAGAGATCTGGGAGGCTGAAATCACTGTTCCCGAGTGGCTTTGGAGCTGAAGGAGAAGGTTCTTGGATCACCCTGAGGTTCTGGCATTAATGCTGGCCGGTAACACTCACCATGTTGGGTGAGACCAACACTCATTTCCTGACCAACAAAGGTAAAACTCAGACCTTCTCAGATCATCTCCTGCTTGGTCCCATTCCAGTCCAGTTTTTGTCCAAACCAGGACACTTGGTCTCTTGTTTGAGACCTCTTCGGGCCCCATTTTCCACTGAACTAACAGAAACCCCTTGGTTTATAGGAAATGGTTATTTAGACTAAATCAAAGACCAGTTGTTTTGGGGTCTGTGTGTGTGTGTGTGTGTGTGTGTGTGTGTGTGTGTTCATAGCAGGCTTAATTGTAATAACATTTATACCACATAATATAGTGCACAGAGGTTGTAATTTTCCTATCATCTAAATTGCAGGCTGAAATTGTGTTAAGGAAGGACTGTAGAGAGTGAATTACTGCTTTCAAAATGACTACTTTTAACCGACAATGTGACCGGCAGATGAATGCCGAGGATGGGAGGACATTCTGTGTTTGACATTAGTCAGTCGTACCTCTGGACTTTTTAAGTGTGCCTAGCTCAGACCATTTGCATTTTAAATGTACAACTGGCACCTGGTCTACCCAGGAAATCATTTTTTTTACTTAATATTGTATCACCTTTGGAAAACACTTAGTTATTTTGAAGATGTCATTCGGACAGTTCAACCTGTCAATTTCTTTTAGACTTTCCTGCTGGCTGGGCCTGGGGTTGGTTGTAACAACCCAGAGCTGGGGTACAAATTGGGACATAATTGACTTCTTGCACGTCGTGAAATGAGCAACTAAAAAGTCAGCATCTTAAACCCATGAGATATTTTTTTGCTTATTAAACACGGCGACGTGGGGCTTCCCTGGTGGTGCAGTGGTTAAGAATCCACCTGCCAATGCAGGGGACACGGGTTCGAGCCCTGGTCTGGGAAGATCCCACATGCAGCAGAGCAACTAAGCCCGTGTGCCACAACTACTGAGCCTGTGCTCTAGATCCCGCAAGCCACAACTACCGAAGCCCACGTGCCGCAGCTACTGAGCCCACACGCCTCGAGTCTGTGCTCCGCAACAAGAGAAGCCACCGCAATGAGAAGCCTGAGCACCGCAATGAAGAGTAGCCCCCATTCGCCGCAACTAGAGAAAGCCTGCGCACAGCAACGAAGACCCAACGCAGCCAAAAATAAATAAATACATTTATTAAAAAAAAAAAACAAAAAAAACCACGGTGACAATGAGAAACTGGTCTCCCTGGGAACAGTCTCGGGCGTTGCGAAGATGGGAGCTGGACTTAAATCCTGCTCCTCTGTCGACTTTACTGGCCACTGAATGACCTCAGCAAGAACGACAACCTGTCTGAGCCTCAGTTTCCCCATCTGCAACATGGCTATAATAATAAATCGAACCTCGGGAGGTTGTGGGAAGACCCAGGGGGCGGTGTCAAAATATGAAACCAGGGCAAGTCCCCAGGGCAGGGGGATGCTCTTGGCACTGTTATTGTTCTGGAGGACAGTTCAGTGTGGAAGCCTCCACTGTCAAAGCTTCCAGAGACTTCCACGCCGAAACGGATCAGAGAGAGAGAGGGAGAGAGAAGAGGCACCAAGAAGGACAGGGGACCCACTGCCTCCTACCGTCTCTTCATCAGCGGCGTCTCATTGTCCGCAGCCTTCCAGCCCAGAGTCTGGGGGCCTGGGGGCTCTTTCTGACTCTTTCAATTGTGTGGGTAAAACTGGCGACCAGCTGGGGCCAACAAATCAGACACACGGGCTCTGACAGGCCGGACGTTACAGAGTCTGCAGGGAACTTTGTCACTTCTGAGCCACTGCCCCCAGGCCTCTCTTCCCCACAAACAACTGGACACTTGAACTTGGCTTTTAGCCACCTCCAGGTCCTGGACTCAAGCTCAGTGGTGGGGGCAGAGCCCAGGTCCCTTGAGAATCAGACACACCCTTGCTGGGCGTGCTGGGCATTGGGTTTGTCTGCAATGAGGAACGTGCAGAGGAAAGATGTAAAGGTGTGTCCTCCTGCCCCTTCCTGTCTTCCTTTTTCTTATCCCTCCTCGCTCCCAAGGGCTCTTCTCAAGATGGGACTTTTAATCAGTGATGCTCTGACAACTGAATAGTTTGGGGATCTCGCACTGTATACAAGAATAATATCCAAAAGAATTAGAGGGGCTTCCCTGGTGGCGCAGTGGTTGAGAATCTGCCTGCCAATGCAGGGGACGTGGGTTCGAGCCCTGGTCTGGGAAGATCCCACATGCCACGGAGCAACTAAGCCCGTGAGCTACAACTACTGAGCCTGCGCGTCTGGAGCCTGTCCTCCGCAACAAGAGAGGCCGCGATAGTGAGAGGCCCGCGCACCGCGATGAAGAGTGGCCCCCGCTCGCCGCAACTAGAGAAAGCCCTCGCACAGAAACGAAGACCCAACACAGCCGAGAATAAATAAATAAAAATAAATAAATAAGTTTAAAAAAAATAAAAAATAAAATAAAAGAACTAGAGATCTGAATGTAAACAAATGAAGCTATACAAGCATTTGCAGAAAATGTGGTGAATTCCTATGTAACCTGCAATTTTGAAAAGGCTAACTGTGCCTCATGATCCAAAGGTGACAAAGGAAAAGACTGACAAGGGTGACTATGTAAAAGAAATTTTGAAGTTTGCCTGACAGAATGCACCAGAAGCAAAGTCAAAAGATAAACTGGGAGAAAATATTTTCAACATATATCAAGACAAACGGCTAATGTCACTCATATAGGGAGGCTTCTTCACACATAAAGGAAAAAAGAGCAAAAATTGAATAGAAAAATGGACAAAAGATATGAACAGACAACTCACAAGAAGAGGATATAAAAAAGACCCTTAAATATGAGAAGAGATGCTCAATCTTATTCATACAAAGAGAAATGCAAGTTAAAATGACGCTGACCCCATTTCTCATCTGTGAAATCGGAGAACATTAAATAGCTCCACGGCACGCTCTGTTAATGAGGCTGTGGTGCAAATAGACCCTCTGAGACACGCCAGTGAGAATCCGAGTTGCTGCCGCTCTGGAGGAGGGGAACCTGGCAACGGCGAACAAAACTACACAGGCACCTGCCTTTGACCCAGCAACACCAATTCAAGGAATTTACGCTAAAGACGCAGCTTGAACAATGCAAAAGCACACATACGTGAGATTATTCACTGCAGCATTGTTTATCGTTGCAAAGTGCTGAAACCTTCCTGGGGGCCCAATCACAGGAGAGTATTTGAATAAAGGATATACATCTCTGCAGAGGAGCAGCTACAGAAAACATTGAGGAAGATGCCTGTGACCTGCCATGGAGCAATTTCCAGGATATGCTGTTGAGTGAAGAAAGCCAAGTGCAAAGGAGTATCTGCAGCCTCCCTCCTTTGGTGTAAGAAAGAGTGGAAAATAAGAAAATGTGCATTTATGGGCAACTTTTTTTTTTTTTTTAGGAAGAAATACAGGGAGGGTAAACCAGAAAGTAACAAGATTAGTCACTATAGGGAACGTGTTAGAACAGGGTGGAGAGAAACTGGGGTGAAAATGGAGAGGTGAGGATGGGGGTGGGGGGAACCACTTTTCTTAGAACACCTTTTGGTGTAGATTTGACTTTTGAACCATGTGAATTTTCTTTTTTTTTTTAAATTTATTTTATTGAAATACAGTTGATTTATAGTGTGTTCATTCCTACTGTACAGCAAAGTGATTCCATTATACATCTATGTGCATTCTTTTTCAAATTCTTTTCCATTATGGTTTATCACAGACTACTGAATATAGTTCCTTGTGCTACACAGTAGGACCTTGTTGTTTATCCATCCTATATATATTAGCTTACATCTGCTAATCCCATACTCCCAACCCTTCCCTCTCCCACCGCCCGCCCCCCATCCCCTTTGGCAACCACAGGTCTTGAACCATGTTAATTTTCACATACTCAGAAAAAATTAAATGAACACAATATGGAAAAACTGTACAATGAAACTGTAGGGGAGGAAGACATTTCCTTCTTCCCTTCTTGGTTCTTTGGCTGGCCAAATAATTAAGTTGACACAAAACAGATTAACAGTAGAAAAAAAAAAATTTAATTTCACATGTACAGGCGCTCACAGAAATATGACTCAAAGAAGTGACCAAAGCAGGCAGCTTTTATACCTTTTAGACAAAGAAACAATAAATTTGTGAGGAATTGACCAGACAGAGATGTTTGGGCTGGGGCAGTAAATTAGCAAAAAAGTAACAAGGTTAGTTTATGTAGCCTCTAGTGCCTGCGAACCCCGTCTCTGGTGACAAGGGTGTCTCTGCACCTCCTGGTGCAGGAGGGCACCTTTCACCTGGGAGAAATATTTCTCGCTTTCATGGGGACAGAGGAAGGTCAGTGTGCCCTTTCTCCACCGGCTGCTTCTTAAGTAACTTTAATTCAAAATAATCAACATGCCAATGTGGCATATTTGGGGGCGGCCTGCCCTGGACCCCATCAAAATATAAACAGAAATGAGTAAACTTTACTGTATTTTATGAATAGAGTAACCACAGTGAAGGAGGAAAGTGTTGGTCCAAACATCTTGTGGCCTGAAGTGTTTTCTTCCCAAGAAGCCTCCGCAGCTCGGGAGATGGTGCTTCTGTGCAAAAAGAGCTCTGAAGGAGAGAAGGGGAAACTTGGTAGAATGGATTTTTGAAATGATCCTTCAAAGCTCTTATAGCACATGTTTTCATGGGTTCTCCACGTAGTAGCAATTTGAAGTGGATTTAGTTTTATGGATAATAGCCATGAGGGTAAAGATCACAGCCGACATTTGGTTACTAAAGGTGAGTGATAACAAGATTTATATGTATATGTATATTTTTTTAAATGTACAGACTCCATGGGGGCAAATCCAGTGGACCAGTCTGCTTGGTGCTATCATAAAATATAATCTTAAAAGAGAAGCAAGATACAAATGAATTTGTTTACAAAATAGAAATAGACTCACAGACATAGAAAACAAACTTATGGTTATACCAAAGGGGAAGGCGGGGGAGGGAGGGATAAACTGGGAATTTGAGATTAACAGATACATACTGCTATATATAAAGTAGATAAGCAACAAGGACCTACTGTATAGCACAGGGAACTATATTCAATATCTTGTAATAACCCATAATGGAAAAGAATCTGAAAAAGAATATATATATATATATTCTGAATCACTTTGCTGTACACCTGAAACATTATAAATCAACTATACTTTAATTAAGTAAATAAATAAGTAAATAATTTTCTTAAATTAAAAAAAAATAAGAGAAGCAAGAAATATCCAAATGGGCCCCAACAAGAATATCATGTGGCTTTCCCTTATCTTCCAAGCAGAATTCCTCCAGTAGACATTCATTGAGTGCCTACTGTGTACCAGGCATTTTGTTCCAGGAGAGCAAGGGACAAGGTCCACATACACGCAGACAATCAACCAGAAGACAGTCAGATGAGACAAATCCAAAGAGGAAAAATGCCTCTAAGACAACAGAGTGGGTTTAGGAACTACTTGTACTAAGATAGTCAGAAGCCCTTTTCAAATAGAAGGCATTTGAGCTGAGATCTGAGGGAGAGAAAGAGGCACAGGGAAAAGAGAGCCAGGCAAAGGAAGCAGCATGTGCAAGGGCCCTGGGGCGGGATCAGCCCTGGGGTGTTTAGGAGCCCAAAGGAAGGCTGTGTGGCTACAGCAAAATGAACAAGGAAGAGCCTAACACTAAGCAAAAGTATGTCATCAACAAACAGTAAAGCCTCTCAGAAAAAGCCACATTCGTCAAAGACAGACCAAAATCATATTCCGGCTCCCTGAACCTGAAATTGGTGTTTCATGAAAATTCCTGCTCCTGAGATAAAATTTGAAAAGGATCTAATGAAAAACCTTTACTCCTTTCCTTATCTGTCCAGGTTTAGCCGTGCCCTCGGAGTTGTCAGGCGAGGAGGGGAAGCAAAACTAATGTTTTAAAAACATCAGGTCTCTGGGAAGAGGGACACTGCTTTGCTAAGTCATGGGGGGGAAAGCTGCTCTTGGGTGATGAAAACCTCGATTTTTACTTACGAAATAATGAAATAAAGCACGTGTGACTTTCTGCTGGGAGAGGCTTCCTGCGATCCCACACGGCAGAGTGGAGAGGCCCAGGGTATAGGGAGATTTCACGGTCTGAGCTGCCGGGAAGGCCCCGTCGTAACCTGAGAGAGTGAGGCTCATTTGCTCAAGTTCAGGGAAAGAAGGGTTTCAGTTTTAGGTTCTGTCCAGTTTGGTCTTCCATGTGAAAACCGTGCAGTGTGGGCGGCGTGGGGGGGGCGAGGTGCGAGGGTAAATGGGTGAGCGGTGCTGGGGATCTTCTGGGGCCTGAAGGGACAGCAGTTCCATCCGCCACCATCCGATGTCTCAGGTGGGAAGGCCTGGCCCTCTGCCGTTCTCCTCCCAGAGGCTGGACCAGAACAGTCAGATTCCAGAGGCGTTTTTGGCATGAACTTCCCCCTCTCGTCCTTATGATCAGAGCCAGTGTTGGCAGCGAGACGCTCAGAGGATGTGGGCTTAAATTCATGGGAGGGCGAGGAGAGTGGGTTGGATAGGTGGTGGTCAGGTTGGCTGACGTGCTGCCCTGCCGGTTCCCAAGCGCTTCAGGCTGGGTGGGGGGTGGGGGTCTCACTTGGGTGCCTGAGGCTCGGGGACTGGGGACCTGAGCAGGTTTAGAGGCCTCTGAGCACAGGTTCAGCTTCTGGGGCGTGAAGGCAGCGGAGCAGGGCCTGAGGGACAATACTGGTGTCCAACACGGGTCTGTGATTCCGCAGAGGGTCACGAGGTCGGGCTTGTATTTAGTGATCCACGATGATCTCGTTAGGCATGTGAAAGGGCCGCGGCCAAGACAGTCAGCCCTGCCAGTGGGCTGTCCACCCAGCGCGGCCTCCCCTGTGTGGCCTTACACGGGACGTGAACTTGATTAACGGACTCCAGTGCCCATAATATGCAAAACAGCATTAAACAAGGGACGCTGAGGACAATGGGGATGGGACCCTGGCTGGGGGGGAGGTGGTTGCCGAGGGAGCCGGGACAATCCCACGGGCTGGGCCCTAACACAGCTGGCCGGGCACAATGTCACAGCTGGCTGCTGGCGCCTCCCGCCCAGCCAGGTGGTCAGGCTGAGCTGGTCTTTTGACTTCCTAAGTTGTTAAAAAGGGAAGAGAGAGAGAGATTTTTTAAAAAAAACAAAAAAACAAAAAACCCTCCTGTTTCTTCAGTCAGAGAGAAAGTACGAAGATGCCATTGAGCTACAGAAAGAAAGAGATTAAGTAGCAAAGACAGTGACAAGCTCATCATAGCAAACCCTTTCAGTGGTGGTAATCCTTGATGTACCAGGACCACTAGGAAGGCTTTGGTCTCCTTGAATTTAGATTAACTTGGTGTCAGGAGGGAAACCAGAACGGAAGATGGTCTGGCTGGGCCTCTGTTGGCACGGCAAGTTGACTGGGCTCACGAGGCCCCAGGAAAACGGCGGCTTTAAGGAATATTTACGAAAAACAGCTGTGGCCGGGCAGCCTCTGTATTCAGAGATCATAGTGGTTGGAGGCTGAACAGGGAAATTATTCCATATGAGAGATGCGAGGCCGTCTGCCCCGTCTTTCTTCTTACCGTATTGCACACCTCGGGGTCACCTTGGCCCCGTAGACGCTGTTTAACATTCAAACGTCATAAAAGTTTGGTATTTTTAATATCCATCAAATGCGGAAACTCTGATTTTTATCAGTGCGTATTCAAACTTCCGTGTATGGGGCCATTCTCCACCGTTCTCAGAGCAGCAGGAGGTTGGTTTTACGGGACCATCATAATGGGGAGACTTGTTTGATTCAGAGAAACTTAATGACTGTTCAAGACCCTAGGAAAGGACGAAGTAAACTGAGAATTGCCTGGGTGGGATGTGTTCCCAGCTGCTTGTAAGCTCTGTGTCTGAACCTGGATCTCCTGGTCCAGCTTTTACTTAGATGTTGCTGATTTCTGCCCCCTTGACTGATTCAGGTAAAAAACCTTAACGCCCCTTGCAAGCAGCTCCTGGCATTGTTAATCTTACTTCACCCCTAACTAGTCAATAATGCTGCTTCCAAGCCAGACAGCCCACTGTGTTTCCTCTCGCAAATGTCTTTATCACTTTAAAAACAGAGCCCCACAGAATTCCTCTCGGGAGTTTGCAAAATGGGTCTGGGGTTCATAGAGCGTGTTTGCAGTGAAACCGTGGAGAGGGGGAGGGACCAGCTCTGGGTGGGGAGGAACCCCACACCATAGGGTGCTCTGGTGAGGAGGTGCAGGGGTGGGTGAGTTCTTGTCACCCAAATTGTTGCTTAGGTAACATGTCTGTAAAAGAATGGCACCCACACCGGGACGGAGACCAGAGCAGTGCCGGTGATGGGGGCGCTGGAGGAGGTGCGGGGACTTGACAGGGG
This sequence comes from Eschrichtius robustus, assembly GCF_028021215.1. Classification (NCBI taxonomy): domain Eukaryota; kingdom Metazoa; phylum Chordata; class Mammalia; order Artiodactyla; family Eschrichtiidae; genus Eschrichtius; species Eschrichtius robustus. The sequence continues at coordinate 47,994,130 of NC_090839.1, read as the reverse complement.
GCTCGGTGGGTGTCATTGGCCATCACACGGTGACATTTCTCCAATGTCGTACTTTTGGGGCCACGTGTCAGCCAGTCAGGATGACTGACAGCCTTATTCCGCGATTCACTTCGCAGCTGGGGATTTGTCATGACAGCTGGTTGATGGGCCCCCTCCAGGACTGACAGCTGCAGACAGCCCGGGGGCCTGTGCGGTGCTCTGAGTGTCTCCGTGTCACTTCAGAAATGCTTAGCTCTAGGCCTCACCTTGGGCCCCTGGCAATCTCTGCCTGATTCAAACAGAAAAGCAGGATGTGCAGCCCCCCAACTTTTGCTTGGAGTTTTTTTTCCCAAAGCTTGGGCTGCCATAACAGACTGGGGGCTTAAACAACAAAAATTAATCTTCTCACCGTTCTGGAGGCTGGACGTCCATGATCAAGGTGCCAGCAGGGTTGGTTTCCGGTGAGGCCTCTCTCCTTGGCTTGTAGACGCTGCCTTTTTACTGGGTTCCCACGTGACCTTTCCTCTGTGGGTACCTGGGGAGAGAGAACTCTGGTGCCCCTTCCTCTTCTTTTAAGGACACCATCCAACTGTCATGCCCACCCTTATGACCTCATTTAACCGTAATTACCTCCTTAAAGTCTTCATTTCCAAATACAGTCACATTGGGGGTTAGGGCTTCAATATAAACATTTGGGCAGGGGAGGGGGTGAGGGGAGACAATTCCATCCATAACAGACCCTTGTCCACAAAGGTTTGAACCAGGCACATCCTGGCAATCCTAGAAGAATTGAGGGTACTTTCATCTTCTTCAACCAAAATAATTGCCTCATTGATTTCTTGTTTGACAAATCGGAATTGAATTTGTAATAAGGCTTTCAAATGTGCGTGGGGATTTTCCTGCATGAATTGCTAAAAACGATAGGTTTTTAAAAAACATTGGGAACTCTGTAGGATACAGTAATAATGGGCATGGATTTGTCAAAATCCACAGGATGTACAACCCAAAGAGTGAGCTCTAATGTAAATCTGGACTTTAGTTAATAATATCAGATCATCAATTGTAACAAATACATCACACAAATTATAATAATAGGGAAAATGGTGGAAGGGAGGGGGCTACTGGAAATCTGTACTTTCGAAAGTATAGTTTTTTTTTTCTATAAGCTTGCTAAATTTCTGTAAAGATTCTGTAAACCTGTCTGTAAAAGTCTCTTTAAAAATAAATCTATTAATTTAAAAGCAAAGAGGGACTTCCCTGGTGGTGGTGGTCGTCCAGTGGTTAAGACTCTGTGTTTCCACTGCAGCGGGCACAGGTTCAATCCCTGGTTGGGGAACTAAGATCCTGCATGCAGCGTGGCCAAAAATAAATAAATACATAAAGCGAATTCAGTTAAAATAAATAAAAGCAAAGAAACAAAAAGCATGGGGTTGAATTGCAGCCAAGGTGGAGCGTTTGTTTTTCATTTGTAGACACAGGTGCAGCGCACGCCACTGCCATCTGCCTTTAATCCCCCCCCACCCCCTGCCCCGTGTTCTCCACAGCTCACCCGCCCACCCTGTGACTTCTCCACTTTGCTGGGGCATTTTCTGGTCCACAGTTGGTGGGCAGGCAGAAGTACTAGGAAGCTAGCACCCCTTCTCGGGGATCAGCCCTCAAATAATGGCTGAGAGGTGTTGACACAGGAATGCCAGCTCCACGTCCCCGGGGCAGGGGCTCCGCGTGCTCTGCCCTGTCTCCTAGGCCCCCCGGGATATGAAGATCCATTGCTCACCATGGGAACCTGCTTGTTAAGGCTCCCTTTGTCGAATCCTTTCCTTTCCTTGGTTCACATCCCCAGGGTCTCCCAATGTTTCCTTCATTCACTGCCAATGGCGATCTCCCACTCCTATCAGCATCTGGGAGAAAAGCAGACGCAGGCGAGCATTTCTGTTCCTTGGATCCCATCTCCCATTATATATGAAGGAGACCAAAATCAGATTCACATGTGCTTCTTGACTAGGTATCCTCAGACACATGGCACCCATCCTCTAATAATGTTAGATCCTTCTATCAGATGCTAATTTACTGAGATGAGAATGCCCACAGTCCTTTTAGGGCAGAGTTGTTAAAAATCCTTGTTTCTTAAGAGTGATTAGATTTACAATGTAGGGAGACTACACTCCCACTTTATAGGCTATTTTTGAGCTACAGAAAGACTCTCAAGGGTGACATCACCTGCCTGACCATGTGCTTGCTCACCTCGTCGTCGGCAAAACCACTGTAAGGCCAGAGGTGAAACTGAATAAATAGCAGCAGAGCATTGTCAGTATATAGTTTCCTAGGTGTACCCTAGTTGGATCAAGGAACTTAAAATTTTTAAAATAGATACTGAAAAAATAACTGGATGAAACGATAGGTGTCTACGAAGATGGTCTCTTTTAAATGAGTCACCTGATCATCTAAGGTATCTCCCAGCCAGCTTTGGTGAGCTGAGGCATATGGACATATATTTTACTACTTTGGTTTGTATTGAAGGCTCCAGCTGTGAAGACTCGGAAGGACTTTTCAGAGGGGAACCTTCAACTGTCAAGAGGCTTCCTTCCTTGTCACCGGGGGCTGGTGTTTCCAGGCTCGGGCAGGAGTCCCTCCACTGGGAGAGGCCGAGGCCAGGCCAGCCTCCTGCAATATCTTCTCTGGGGCAGATTGATGTTGCTTTTTGGGCTCCGGGGAGGACAGCTTTCCTCCAGAGAAGCACCAGCCAGCTATTCTTATTCTCACTGACTGCTTCAAGGGAACAGGTAATTCATGAATGTGATACAACATACAACTATTCAGTAGATACAACTATTCAAACAAGAATAATACAAAGAACCACGCCTGGTGTGAGTTCCTCCTGCACTCATGTCTGCTTGTCCTATTGGTTAAAAATCACCAGCAGTGTGGGAGGTCCCTGAGATTCCTGCTTCCTGTGAAATGCCCCCTGGAGTATGGCTGACAGTGAAGACGTTGGGGTGTCACTCCCGTGATTAGGTAAGTCTCCTCACCTAAGACTCGCCACCACGGGCTGGAGGAAGGTGCCCCTGCTGGCTTTGAAGAAGTGCTGCCGTGCGTGGGAGGGCCACGCTGCTAAGCCTGAGTGTGGTCCACGGGGGCCAAGGGCGATTCTGGGCTGAGAGTCAGCAAGGAACCAGGCTCAGCCAACAACCAGTGAGCCCCCAGCCTCAGGTGAGATCCACAGCCCCTGCCAATCACTGATTTCAGTCTTGTGGGACCCTGAGCAGAGGAGCCAGCTAGCCAGTATCCGGACTCCTGACCCCAGAAACTGTGAAATAATAAATTTGTGTTGTTTTAAGCCACTACATTTGTGGTCATTTATTACACAGTGATGGAAAGCTAATGCAACACTACTGTATATAAAATAAACAAGGACCTACTGTATAGCACAGGGAATGACATTCAATATCTTGTAATAACCTATAATGGAAAATAATCTGAAAAAGAAAAAAAATATATATATATATATATTTGCATAACTGAATCACTTTGCTGTATACCTGAAACTAACACAACATTGTAAATCAACTATATTAAAAAAAAAAAACAAAACGAATGCAAGTCGTGTACTATATATACTGTTTTGTAGCTTTTTTCCACTTAAATATCCATCTTGGAGATAACTCTAAATCAGTATGTCCCCTTTAGCCCTGCTTATGAACACTATTCGATGTTTGATCCGTTGAGTTCTTTTCTAAAGAAGGTTATGTTTCATGGATCAAAGTTCAGTACCAGCAATACCTGCTAATGGACTTGGGCTGTCAACTAAATGATGCAAAAGTAATTTGGCCAAAATCATTTCCCAATCTTTCTATTTTTATTAGCTGGTTTATTGGTTTGAAGATCAAATCAATGAAGACCTTTAAAGATTAAGATAACATTCAATAGCACATACTTAATAAACAAATCTGTCCTGTTATGATTTTAATATGCAGATACATTTTCTCCTCTTATGAAAGCCACACCAGAGACATTCAGGACTTCTGGCAGACAGGTGAGTTTTTCACTGACTCAGTTTCCCTCTCTCTGACAAGTAGCTGGACCACACCTCCCAGCCTGCTGGGTCCACCGCATGCTCTCTCCCTCCCCACACCTGCCAGTGGGAACACAGGGCTCAGGAAGGAACTCCAGGTTCCAAGAGATGGTGGGACCTCCAGCTGGAGGAGACTGGCCTCAGAATAACCACGTGGAACCGTTACCTGAGCGAGCAAGTAATTCCACTGTGTTAAGCTGCTGAAATGTGAGGATGGTTTGTTGCAGCAGAAAGCCTCCTCTAACTGAGACAGGGCTGCAGATTTACTTTCAAAAAGGATTCTCTACTTTGTAAGAGAAATCACACCAGGATGGCCTTTCACAGGTGTGATATGATGCCATTTATTACAAACTGAGTTGAGGGTCACGTTGGTGGTGCCAGCATGACGGGGTCATGCTCAAAGTGGGTCCTCAGCAAAATTCATGTACTGAGGTCCAAGGTTAAAATATGCAAGGTGATCTTTGTAGCTAGTTCTGATGAATCTCACAACCTCCCAATAATTAGTTGCAAATAAATGCTGTTTGTATTCGTTTTCCTGTATATGTTGAGTCCACCTTGTTCTCTTAGATGATTTACAATTCTCCTGTTTTTCATCTTATCATTTGACTCTCCCCATACACAGTCTTTGAATTCAACACAAAGCAATAAAATGAATCCCATGCTAATTCTATCTGCTATTTCTTTTTTCATGGCAATAAACACACTTCAAGAAAGTCCATCTTTGAGTGGCTTCCACTGAATTCAGAGGAGTTGACATTTTGACCAATGAAGTACTTTTAACATCAGGTATTTACTGGGTGGGTAGTTTCTACTCAGCAGGATTCTTGAGGTTTATACCCACTTTTCTGCTGGACCGTGAGCTCTGGGAGGTCAGAGACCATGGTCTTCCCTGCTGCAGCCCTAGCTCGTGGCTCACAGCCCCAAGTAATTGATGGTCTATAAATTGCCATTGAACATAAGAATACTTCAACCAGAGGACCCTCCACATTTTACATACAGTAGTATATATATATAAATGACACATATATGCTAGTTTAGCTCACATGCAGAGTATGTCTTTAAGCAACATCTATCGGAGATAATAAAGATTTAGTTGAGCATCCCGGTTTGATAGAGTGGCAAGTCTGGTTCAACAATTCCTCTTTGTTCTAAGGTCATGGAATGAGGATTGGATGGACGGAGCCTGGCTTTAGAGCCTGGAAGAATCAATTAGCTCCCCATGGGGACAAGAGGAAAACTCAAAGCTTTGGGGAAAGTGGTAGGCTACCACTTAGGAGCAGGAAACACTTGCCTTGAAAATAAGGGGAATACAAATGTCGCCTGAGACCAGTGTTTCTTAAAAGTTGCTTTTGGCAGCTATGAGAACCCACTTGACTAGACAATCCCGGGAAAGGAAAGAATGCCTTCCAGGAACAAGCTTAAGGAATCCAGGAATGCTGCTGCTTGCCTCCAATTAAGAAAAGAAGCAGTTACTGAGCTCTGACCGCCACAGCAACAGTCAGCTCTACCCACCACCAGAGCCTCCCATCGAGCCTCTTAGATAGCCTCAACCACCAGAGGGCAGACAGCAGAAGCAAGAAAAACTACAATCCTGCAGCCTGTGGACCAAAAACCACAGTTACAGAAAGATAGAGAAGATGAAAAGGCAGAGGGCTATGTACCAGATGAAGGAACAAGAAAAAACCCCAGAAAAACAACTAAATGAAGTGGAGATAGGCAACCTTCCAGAAAAAGAATTCAGAATAATGATAGTGAAGATGACCCAGGACCTCGGAATAAGAATGGAGGCAAAGATTGAGAAGATGCAAGAAATGATTAACAAAGACCTAGAATAATTAAAGAACAAACAAACAGAGATGACCAATACAATAACTGAAATGAAAACTACACTAGAAGGAATCAATAGCAGAATAACTGAGGCAGAAGAACGGATAAGTGACCTGGAAGACAGAATGGTGGAATTCACTGCTGCGGAACAGACTAAAGAAAAAAGAATGAAAAGAAATGAAGACAGCCTAAGAGACCTCTGGGACAACATTAAACGCAACAACATTCGCATTATAGGGGTCCCAGAAGGAGAAGAGAGAGAGAAAGGACCAGAGAAAATATTTGAAGAGATTATAGTCGAAAACTTCCCTAACATGGGAAAGGAAATAGCCACCCAAGTCCAGGAAGCGCAGAGAGTCCCATACAGAATAAACCCAAGGAGAAACACGCCGAGACACATAGTAATCAAAGTGGCAAAAATTAAAGGCAAAGAAAAATTATTGAAAGCAGCAAGGGAAAAACGACAAATAACATACAAGGGAACTCCCATAAGGTTAACAGCTGATTTCTCAGCCGAAACTCTGCAAGCCAGAAGGGAGTGGCATGATATACTTAAAGTGATGAAAGGGAAGAACCTACAACCAAGATTACTCTACCCGGCAAGGATCTCATTTAGATTTGATGGAGAAATCAAAAGCTTTACAGACAAGCAAAAGCTAAGAGAATTCAGCACCACCAAACCAGCTCTACAACAAATGCTAAAGGAACTTCTCTAAGTGGGAAACACAAGAGAAGAAAAAGACCTACAAAAACAAACCCAAAACAATTAAGAAAATGGTCATAGGAACATACATATCGATAATTACCTTAAACGTGAATGGATTAAATGCCCCAACCAAAAGACATAGACTGGCTGAATGGATACAAAAACAAGACCCATATATATGCTGTCTACAAGAGACCCACTTTAGACCTAGGGACACATACAGACTGAAAGTGAGGGGATGGAAAAAGATATTCCATGCAAATGGAAATCAAAAGAAAGCTGGAGTAGCTATACTCATATCAGATAAAATAGACTTTAAAATAAAGAATGTTACAAGAGACAAGGAAGGACACTACATGATGATGCAGGGATCAATCCAAGAAGAAGATATAACAATTATAAATATATATGCACCCAACATAGGAGCACCTCAATACATAAGGCAACTGCTAACAGCTATAAAAGAGGAAATCGACAGTAACACAATAATAGTGGGGGACTTTAACACCTCACTTACACCAATGGACAGATCATCCAAAATGAAAATAAATAAGGAAACAGAAGCTTTAAATGACACAATAGACCAGATAGATTTAATTGATATATATAGGACAATCCATCCAAAAACAGCAGATTACACATTCTTCTCAAGTGCGCACGGAACATTCTCCAGGATAGATCACATCTTGGGTCACAAATCAAGCCTCAGTAAATTTAAGAAAATTGAAATCATATCAAGCATCTTTTCTGACCACAACGCTATGAGATTAGAAATGAATTACAGGGAAAAAAACGTAAAAAAGACAAACACATGGAGGCTAAACAATACGTTACTAAATAACCAAGAGATCACTGAAGAAATCAAAGAGGAAATTAAAAAATACCTAGAGACAATTGACAATGAAAACACGACAACCCAAAACCTATGGGATGCAGCAAAAGCGGTTCTAAGAGGGAAGTTTATAGCTATACAAGCCTACCTAAAGAAACAAGAAAAATCTCAAGTAAACAATCTAACCTTACACCTAAAGAAACTAGAGAAAGAAGAACAAACAAAACCCAAAGTTAGCAGAAGGAAAGAAATCATAAAGATCAGAGCAGAAATAAATGAAATAGAAACAAAGAAAACAATAGCAAAGATCAATACAACTAAAAGTTGGTTCTTTGAGAAGATAAACAAAATTGATAAGCCATTAGCCAGACTCATCAAGAAAAAGAGGGAGAGGACTCAAATCAATAAAATCAGAAATGAAAAAGGAGAAGTTACAACAGACACCGCAGAAATACAAAGCATCCTAAGAGACTACTACAAGCAACTTTATGCCAATAAAATGGACAACCTGGAAGAAATGGACAAATTCTTAGAAAGGTATAACCTTCCAAGACTGAACCAGGAAGAAACAGAAAATATGAACAGACCAATCACAAGTAATGAAATTGAAACTGTGATTAAAAATCTTCCAACAAACAAAAGTCCAGGACCAGATGGCTTCAAAGGTGAATTCTATCAAACATTTAGAGAAGAGCTAACACCCATCCTTCTCAAACTCTTCCAAAAAATTGCAGAGGAAGGAACACTCCCAAACTCATTCTATGAGGCCACCATCACCCTGATACCAAAACCAGACAAAGACACTACAAAAAAAGAAAATTACAGACCAATATCACTGATGAATATAGATGCAAAAATCCTCAACAAAATACTAGCAAACAGAATCCAACAACACATTAAAAGGATCATACACCACGATCAAGTGGGATTTATCCCAGGGATGCAAGGATTCTTCAATATACGCAAATCAATCAATGTGATACACCATATTAACAAATTGAAGAAGAAAAACCATATGATCATCTCAATAGATGCAGAAAAAGCTTTTGACAAAATTCAACACCCATTTCTGATAAAAACTCTCCAGAAAGTGGGCATAGAGGGAACCTACCTCAACATAATAAAGGCCATATATGACAAACCCACAGCAAACATCATTCTCAATGGTGAAAAACTGAAAGCATTTCCTCTAAGATCAGGAACGAGACAAGGATGTCCACTCTCACCACTATTATTCAGCATAGTTCTGGAAGTCCTAGCCACGGCAATCAGAGAAGAAAAAGAAATAAAAGGAATACAAATTGGAAAAGAAGAAGTAAAACTGTCACTGTTTGCGGATGACATGATACTATACATAGAGAATCCTAAAACTGCCACCAGAAAACTGCTAGAGCTAATTAATGAATATGGTAAAGTTGCAGGATACAAAATTAATGCACAGAAATCTCTTGCATTCCTATACACTAATGATGAAAAATCTGAAAGAGAAATTATGGAAACACTCCCATTTACCATTGCAACAAAAAGAATAAAATACCTAGGAATAAACCTACCTAGGGAGACAAAAGACCTGTATGCAGAAAACTATAAGACACTGATGAAAGAAATTAAAGATGATACCAACAGATGGAGAGATATACCATGTTCTTGGATTGGAAGAATCAACATTGTGAAAATGAGTATACTACCCAAAGCAATCTACAGATTCAATGCAATCCCTATCAAATTACCAATGGCATTTTTTACGGAGCTAGAACAAATCATCTTAAAATTTGTATGGAGACACAAAAGACCCCGAATAGCCAAAGCAGTCTTGAGGGAAAAAAACGGAGCTGGAGGAATCAGACTCCCTGACTTCAGACTATACTACAAAGCGACAGTAATCAAGACAATATGGTACTGGCACAAAAACAGAAACATAGATCAATGGAACAAGATAGAAAGCCCAGAGATTAACCCACGCACCTATGGTCAACTAATCTATGACAAAGGAGGCAAAGATATACAATGGAGAAAAGACAGTCTCTTCAATAAGTGGTGCTGGGAAAACTGGACAGCTACATGTAAAAGAATGAAATTAGAATACTCCCTAACACCATACACAAAAATAAACTCAAAATGGATTAGAGACCTAAATATAAGACTGGACACTATAAAACTCTTAGAGGAAAACATAGGAAGAACACTCTTTGACATAAATCACAGCAAGATCTTTTTTGATCCACCTCCTAGAGTAATGGAAATAAAAACAAAGATAAACAAGTGGGACCTAATGAAACTTCAAAGCTTTTGCACAGCAAAGGAAACCATAAACAAGATGAAAAGACAACCCTCAGAATGGGAGAAAATATTTGCAAATGAATCAACGGACAAAGGATTAATCTCCAAAATATATAAACAGCTCATTCAGCTCAATATTAAAGAAACAAACACCCCAATCCAAAAATGGGCAGAAGACCTAAATAGACAGTTCTCCAAAGAAGACATACAGACGGCCACGAAGCACATGAAAAGATGCTCAACATCACTAATTATTAGAGAAATGCAAATCAAAACTACAATGAGGTATCACCTCACTCCTGTTAGAATGGGCATCATCAGAAAATCTACAAACAACAAATGCTGGAGAGGGTGTGGAGAAAAGGGAAACCTGTTGCACTGTTGGTGGGAATGTAAATTGATACAGCCACTATGGAGAACAATATGGAGGTTCCTTAAAAAACTAAAAATAGAATTACCATATGACCCAGCAATCCCACTACTGGGCATATACCCAGAGAAAACCGTAATTCAAAAAGACACATGCACCCGAATGTTCATTGCAGCACTATTTACAATAGCCAGGTCATGGAAGCAACCTAAATGCCCATCAGCAGACGAATGGATAAAGAAGCTGTGGTACATATATACAATGGAATATTACTCAGCCATAAAAAGGAACGAAATTGAGTCATTTGTTGAGACGTGGATGGATCTAGAGACTGTCATACAGAGTGAAGTAAGTCAGAAAGAGAAAAACAAATATCGTATATTAATGCATGTATGTGGAACCTAGAAAAATGGTACAGATGAGCCAGTTTGCAGGGCAGAAGTTGAGACACAGATGTAGAGAATGGACATATGGACACCAAGGGGGGAAAACTGCGGTGGGGTGGGGATGGTGGTGTGCTGAATTGGGCGATTGGGATTGACATGTATACACTGATGTGTATAAAATTGATGCCTAATAAGAACCTGCAGTATAAAAAAACAAACAAAACAACTAATACTAAACTTTCATTGGGTTAATTGTATGGAAATATGTTAATATAAATGTTTCAGACATTACATGAAATTTCTAAAAATCTTATATGTTCTGGTATAATGTTATAAGTAATAATCCTAGTTATTACTTTAAAATGTATATCTCAGAAATAATTAATTTTCTTGTCAACTGCATTATTATGAACTTTCATCAAATCTTTAACCGTGGTCATTTTTAAGTCTTTTGTCATTTACAGACAGTTCTGGGTGTACTCTGATGATTTTGCAAATATGTTCCTATAAAAGGGTTCCATCTTCAAGAAATTCATGGAAAAGACTCTGACAAGTACAGGTTTCTGGTAACTGACTGTACTGCTGAACTGAATGAATAAGCATTTTCAGAACTCTAATGAAAAACTGATGAACTCATAAAAGTGCTAACAAAAGATCAAGATGAAAAAAAAATTAATTACATGAGACTGAGTGAATTGATGAGGATGAGTATAATTTTTGTGACTTTCTGTCTGAATTTAAAAAAAAAAAAATCCCACAAGGACTCAGAGGCAAAGAATATACAAATCAATTTTCACTGCAAAGTAAAGGAGCTGTTACAGTGGAGGATTACTGGACTGAATGTCAATATTATGACATAGTATGAGTGTGTTTCATGTTTGGTAATTGCAATCATCATTGCTTTTGTTGTGGTCATCCATGTACAATGCTTGGTGTCAGTCTATTTATCTCTTGTAAAAATAAAATACAGTGTGTGTGTGTGAAAAAAAAAAAAAAAAAGAAGCAACAAACTCAATTGGCTTGGCAGGGAAAGAAGAGGAAAGGAGATCTGTCACCCTCTCGTTGGGAAGTGGCTGGAGCAGCACAGATTGTGGCCGGCGTGGCCCTTGCCTCCACTTTAATTCCATTTGATTTCCTGGCTCTGGCTGCTGAGAGCTTGGGCCCTCTGCTTGGGGGGCCCAGCCACTTAGGAAACCCGACTGAGATGGGTTAATTATGTCTTGAGGGTACATTTTTGCAGACTTCAAGAGGAAGAGAGAATGGGGGAGTCGATATAGTAGATAATCACAGACAATAGTGGGATGAAGAGCACAAAAATGCATTCAAGGAGGCACCTGTTTTGGGTTGAGGTCTGCCTCTGCTGAACCATGCGGCACTTTATTTTTTTCTTGTAAATATTTATTCATTTATTTTTATTTTTGGCTGCGTTGAGTCTTAGTTGCGGCATGTGGGATCTCTGTTGAGGCATATGGGATCTTTCGTTGTATCACGGGTTCTTCGTTGCAGCACGTGGGCTTCTCTCTAGTTGTGGTGTGTGGGTTTTTTCTCTTCTCTAGTTGTGGTGCGCAGGCTCCAGGGCACGTGGGCTCTGTAGTTGTGGCATGCAGTCTCTCTTGTTGAGGCGCGCAAGCTCAGTAGTTGTGGTGCGCAGGCTTAGTTGCCCTGCGGCATGTGGGAATCTTAGTTCCCTGACCAGGTATCGAACCCTCATCGCCTGCATTGGAAGGCGGATTCTTTACCACTAGTCCACCAGGGAAGTCCCTATGTGGCACTTTCTTATGTGCAAAATTAAGGAACTGGATGAACTAAAAATTTCCTTCCCACCTATAATTTTTTTATCTTAGCCAATCTGGGAAAATATATAGTCCATTCAAAGAAATCTTAAACATTCCAAAAAGCAGAGTCAATGTTTCTTTTTTATGGTGCTATAAGTTGCAAAAAGTAAGGTATGGGTCTATTCTTCTCATGAAAAGACTCTGCACATTTCCACAATCAGAAACTCACTCTAGGGACCAAGTTGCACTCCCCCACTTCATTTTGCAAATTTGGCAACAGCTTTGGTTCTAAATCCACACCAGTTTCTCTTGAAAGAGAAGCCTGTCCTTGAAAAGCTAACGCATTTCAAGACATTGTGGGATGACAGGGACTCCTACTGGGAACAGGTGTGACCACCAGAGGCAAAAGTACCTGAGAACATCAGTTACTAAGAAATGGCATCATTGAAGCTGAGGAATAGACAGTGCATGGGGGGGAGAGGTGAACGAGGCAGAAGGAAATAGACAATCCATGCAGGACTGTGCAATTTGTTTTATCGCTACTTTGGGGCAACTGCCATTGGCTGAATATCCAACTATTTCCTTCCATTTTCCCCTTATATAGATAGATCATGACTTTTGATATTTTCAAGATAGAAAAGAATGATGGAAAAAAGGTCAAGTGATTACAAAAAAGAAAGAAACAAACAGACAAAGCGAAATATTGGGTTGGCCAAAAAGTTCATTGGGGTTTTTCCATAAGATGTTACAGGAGAACCTGAAAGAACTTTTTGGCCAGCCCAATAAATAAAAGTCAAGTTAGAGCTAATGGTCCACCTCTTAGACGGATTATTAGCGTGTGTGCAAGTGCCCGCCTCCACTCTGGAAGAGGGTAAGTATTCATTAGATGTTTGTTGACGCTTAGTTCAATATAACTATTTATTAAGTATCAATGCTCCTTAACATTTTCTTAGCATAAAAGAGCACTTTCTTTTTGGTAAGAAAATTATTTTAATGAATGATTACAGTACTTCTCCCTCTTAAATCCCATGAGTTAAAAAATGTTGAACATCTGATAGCACAAGTCTGAATTGTAATGGCCTTCACATCACGAATTAACTGCAATAGAAAATAAACTCATCACTAGATCTCAATTTACTTACAAAAGATCCCAGCTGTCACCCAAAGCCAAAATGGGTAGAGACGTTTTGCTTCACAGGAGTGGATCCTTGGTTATTGAAAAAAGCATTTACAGGCATTATTAGCAGGAAGAATCAGTCTAGTGAATAATACAATTATGGGCTATGGTTCAGATATTCAAGTATAAGTGTCCAGAAGGTGATTTTGCAGCTAATCTCCGAGGGTAGTTTTGAAAATAATGACATTTAACCTATCATAGCAATTGTTCTCATAAAAGGCATGAACCACTGTAATGAATAATAAAACCAGCATAAAAATTACATCCTGGTGCTAGAAATTGTGAAACTGAACACAGTTGGGCTTACCAAATTAAGTCGCCTTTACGGGAAGAAAAATCAATGCATTTAAAAGTGCTTAAGAAATGTATTTAAGGAGGAAAAATACTAGAGAAACACTATTTCTTCAGTTCATTTCCAGACAATGTACTTACCAAATTCACTAAGAATAATGTTGATGATTATTCAAAGCATAACATGAAGGACAACGGTTAATCTGATTAGAGTAACGACATTTATAATGTATTTATTTGGGGTAGCGATCGCTGAATTGCAGTGTTATTAGCAAGCTTACCCTGTTTACTGGAATGCTGATACATATTTTAAAATCTGTCTTTGAATAATGCAGGCTGAGCAGTGAACAATAGAAGGGGTCGTTTGCTTTCCTATCCTCCTTTATGTGTTATCTGATCTGCCGGCTTTGATTTGGAAGAGGTCTCTGGGCTTTGTTGTAGTGGACGCTCTGCTCTCTCCCACCCCTCCCGGCTTTGGCCTCCCTGGGTCCCAATGTCTGATACATTTACGACACCTCAGCTGAGAATTCATTGTCCCTGGGCTTTTGAAGCATCCTTATGAACTCTCCTTTTTTTTTTTGCCTAACTAGGAACCGTTTCTCATGCTTGATTAGTTGATCCACCAACCTTAAAATTATTGCATCTAATTTGTGAGTAGGATAGATTACCGAAAACATTCAACTCATAGGGCTACTAGCTACATTCGAGACAAGCTAAGACCCAGACCCACCTAACCTGAGGATTTTTCCAAGATTGTGCTCTCTGACAAAGAGAGGGGGAAAGAAATATTTGTATCAAATCCCCATCTCAGCTCCATTCCTTTCTGAAATTGTAAACTCAGCTGTATTACTTCCTTTCAGTCTGCATCTCTAGAGCTCTCATTGGAACTTGAAAGTTTTAATCTAACAAATGCAAGAATTTTTAAAAGAAGGGTGGGCATCCAAAAGGAAAAAAGAGAAGTATAATCCAAACCATTGAGTATTGGCAGCCTCACCCATATGAAATCCTTTTGTTTATATTCCCAGAGCTGGGTGAACTTGAGGATTTGGGCAGACCTGTAGCTAAATCATCCGTTTGATGCCATTGAATTGATAGAGTGAGAGTTGTGTCAATCAGTCGGGATGTGTTGAGCACCAGTGCCATGCCAGGCTGTGGAAATCAGGGCAACTCGGACAGCACAGATGAGTTCCACCCATGCCCCATACAGACTAGCTTGTCACTGACTCTTTCTACTGGGGTTTTTATCCTGGGGGATTCAGAAGTCAGTAGCCTTGTTGTCAGGAGCTGCAGCTCCAGGTCCTGACCGTGCCGGATATGCAGGCTACAATGCAGTGCTCCTTGTAGCTGAAAAAAATGACCCAGGAGCTGGGAACCTAATGACCTCCAATTTTTTTTTTTTTTTAAACATCTTTATTGAAGTATAATTGCCTTACAATGGTGTGTTAGCTTCTGCTTTATAACAAAGTGAATCAGTTATACATATACAATATGTTCCCATTTCTCTTCCCTCTTGCATCTCCCTCCCTCCCACCCTCCCCATCCCACCCCTCTAGGTGGTCACAAAGCACCGAGCTGATCTCCCTGTGCTATGTGGCTGCTTCCCACTAGTTATCTATTTTACATTTGGTAGTGTATATATGTCCATGACACTCTCTTACCCTGTCACATCTCACCCCACCCCCTCCCCATATCCTCAAGTCCATTCTCTAGAAGGTCTGTGTCTTTATTTCCGTCTTGCCACTAGGTTCTTCATGGCCTTTTTTTTTTTTTCCTTAGATTCCGTATATATGTGTTAGCATACTGTATTTGTTTTTCTCTTTCTGACTTACTTCACTCTGTATGACAGACTCTAACTCCATCCACCTTATTACAAATACCTCCATTTCATTTCTTTTTATGGCTGAGTAATATTCCATTGTATATATGTGCCACATCTTCTTTATCCATTCATCTGTCGATGGACATTTAGGTTGCTTCCATGTCCTGGCTATTGTAAATAGAGCTGCAATGAACATTTTGGTACATGACTCTTTTTGACCTATGGTTTTCTCAGGGTATATGCCCAGTAGTGGGATTGCTGGGTCGTATGGTAGTTCTATTTGTAGTTTTTTAAGGAACCTCCATACTGTTCTCCATAGTGGCTGTATCAATTTACATTCCCACCAACAGTGCAAGAGTGTTCCCTTTCCTCCACACCCTCTCCAGCATTTATTGTTTCTAGATTTTTTGATGATGGCCATTCTGACCGGTGTGAGATGATATCTCATTGTAGTTTTGATTTGCATTTCTCTAATGATTAATGATGTTGAGCATTCTTTCATGTGTCTGTAGGCCATCTGTATATCTTCTGTGGAGAAATGTCTATTTAGGTCTTCTGCCCATTTTGGGTTTGGGTTGTTCGTTTTTTTGTTATTGAGCTGCATGAGCTGCTTGTAAATCTTGGAGATTAATCCTTTGTCAGTTGCTTCATTTGCAAATATTGTCTCCCATTCTAATGGTTGTCTTTTGGTCTTGTTTATGGTTTCCTTTGCTGTGCAAAAGCTTTTAAGTTTCATTAGGTCCCATTTGTTTATTTGTGTTCTTATTTCCATTTCTCTGGGAGCTGGGTCAAAAAGAATCTTGCTGTGATGTATGTCATAGAGTGTTCTGCCTATGTTTTCCTCTAAGAGTTTGATAGTGTCTGCCCTTACACTTGGGTCTTTAATCCATTTTGAGTTTATTTTTGTGCATGGTGTCAGGGAGTGTTCTAATTTCATACTTTTACATGTACCTGTCCAATTTTCCCAGCACCACTTATTGAAGAGGCTGTCTTTTCTCCACTGTATATGCTTGCCTCCTTTATCAAAGATAAGGTGACCATATGTGTGTGGGTTTATCTCTGGGCTTTCTATCCTGTTCCATTGATCTACATTTCTGTTTTTGTGCCAGTACCAAACTGTCTTGATTACTGAAGCTTTGTAATATAGTCTGAAGTCAGGGAGCCTGATTCCCCCAGCTCCATTTTTCGTTCTCAAGATTGCTTTGGCTATTCGGGGTCTTTTGTGTTTCCATACAAATTGTGAAATTTTTTGTTCTAGTTCTGTGAAAAATGCCAGTGGTAGTTTGATAGGGATTGCATTGAATCTGTAGATTGCTTTGGGTAGTAGAGTCATTTTCACAATGTTGATTCTTCCAATCCAGGAACATGGTATATCTCTCCATCTATTTGTATCATCTTTAATTTCTTTCATCAGTGTCTTATAGTTTTCTGCATACAGGTCTTTTGTCTCCTTAGGTAGGTTTATTCCTAGATATTTTATTCTTTTTGTTGCAATGGTAAAGGGGAGTGTTTTCTTAATTTCACTTTCAGATTTTTCGTCATTAGTGTATAGAAATGCAAGAGATTTCTGTGCATTAATTTTGTATCCTGCTACTTTACCAAATTCATTGATTAGCTCTAGGAGTTTTCTGGTAGCATCTTTAGGATTCTCTATGTATAGTATCATGTCATCTGCAAATAGTGACAGCTTTACTTCTTCTTTTCTGATTTGGATTCCTTTTATTTCTTTGTCTTCTCTGATTGCTGTGGCCAACACTTCCAAAACTATGTTGAATAATAGTGGTGAGAGTGGGCAACCTTGTCTTGTTCCTGATCTTAGTGGAAATGGTTTCAGTTTTTCACCATTGAGGACAATGTTGGCTGTGGGTTTGTCATATATGGCCTTTATTATGTTGAGGAAAGTTCCCTCTATGCCTACTTTCTGCAGGGCTTTTATCATAAATGGGTGTTGAATTTTGTAATGACCTCCAATTTAATAAGGAGAGTTTGATGAGCTTTCCTGTGTTAAGCCATGCAGTCAAGGTGTCACCTAGCTAGTGACAGCTGAGTTAGACTAAAGGTAATATTAACAATTTCTAAACTTAATCCAAAATTATTAGAATAACTTGATTAATGACAATTATATTACTTGGTGAGCAATTTTAGTATAAGATATAGAGTATATTATATAATTATATATGATATATATAAGGTACACATATATATCTTATTTAGAAATTTTAAAAGATTTATGTGTGTGTATATATATATATATACACACACACTTTTGTTACTTGCCATTTCTTAAAATTCTTAAATCTTTTGAATGTCATCTTCTGTCTATATATGGATTTTTCAGGAAAGTATAACCAGGGCATCTGTTAAGTGGTCCTAACATTGGCTGGGCCGAGCTCAAGGTACAAATGAAAACCAGTATCATTGTCTAAATATTTAAAACTTATCCATCAAGTTTTTGATAAAACATGTTTATCCTCCTACCTTGAAAATATTCTTTGTGAAATGACCTGGAAGGCCAGGTTTGCATGTAGGATCCTTGACCCTCTGAGTTCCCCCAGGCACATGGTGATGCAGGGGGAGCTGGTCCCCAGTCTCAGCACCGGGCCATCTCCTCTTTCTGCCTCCAGCCTCCCTTCACTGAGAAATGCCCAGATGTGGACATGGAGAGCCCCCCCCACACACACACCCTGCAAACAGCTGCTCCTTGGCTAGCTCTGGGTCCTGGGTTGTGCATCGCAGCCCAGTGTCCCCTCAGCAGGACAGGCCTGGTATGGGCCTGCGCAGACCCTGGAAGCAGACTCGGGGCTGTGTGGACAGCAAATTCTGGAACCCTGTTATCCGGAGCATGGTCTTGGGGGAAGGCTCCAGGCACGTCCCCAAGACACCATGCTTCCCAGGGCTGCTCCCAAAGACAGAGCACTGCGGGGTGCTAATTCACGCTCCTTCCAGTGAGATGTGTTTCACGGTAATGTTGGCTCAAGGCCTCCCCATGGACATGGCTGACATTTCCTGAGCCGCGTGCTTCAGTCTGACCCTCTCCTGGCCGGCTCTCCTCCCTCCCCTGTCTCATTCACCCCTCAGACCTGTAACGGGGTCCAAACCTGCTCTCCGCGTCCTGGGCTGGCTCCCCTTCATCCTTCTCAGGTGTTCTCCCCAGATGTCCTGCCCATCTCATGTCATCTTGGTATCCACTTCTTGGAAGACCTGAGCTAACACAGACCAGAGATACTGTGAATCTACATTTCTGGATTTTCCAGGATAGGGTAAATTTTAAGTCTTTTATCATGTGATCCCTTCTTTATTTATCCCTAGGGAATCTTATCCGGCCCTGTGGATTTTTTTTTAACTTTTAATTTTGAAATAATTATAGAGTTACAGGCAGTTGCAAAAACAGTAGCGAGTGCCATGGACCCCTTACCCTGTTTCTTGCAATGGTGACATCTTATATAGCTTTAGTATAATATCGCCCACAAATCCCAAAACCAAGTATATGCTGATGCTCCTCCCATTTTGTTTCCAGCTCAAACGGACCTCTCTCCCCGGAGCTCTAGATGCATCTATTCCTACCTACTCAACATGTCCAATGAGAAACTTCTGGCTTCCCTAATTTGAGAATTTCCAGGTCTTTTTCATCTTAGTAAATGGCACTGCCAGCCACCAAGTTGCTGAAACCAACAAGGATCTTGTGATCAATGTGCTTGTTTGTCCATTGTTGACCTATTCCCTGCAGGCATGTGATTTCTATGAGGGCAGGGACTTTGTCTCCTTCGCTGTGAAATTCCCAGCACCTGGTACAATACCCAAGCTGGAGTGGGTGCTCAATAATATTCCTGAAATGAACAATATTATTCACTTAAAAAATACATATGTGTTAAGTTAATAGATAATTTTGGTAGAGAGACTAGGGTGATGCTATGGTCGCAGATGACACCAAGCATCAGAATTTGGCTTTCTGAGTCACAGTTTACATGCTCACGTGACGGGTGTCTAGGAAGTGAAAAAGTGCATCTTACAAGTTGATTGATAAGTATTTGATAGTGCCCCGGTTGAGAAAACTGCTTCAACCTGAGAATCTAGTGAAAGGCACAAATTAAATCCTGAAACCCACCAACCTCCCTCCCTTCCTTTTTCTTCCTTTTCTTCCTTCCCTCTCTTCGTTGCCCAGAGCACATTTTTTCAAGTAGTCCTTGGAGAAGAGGACATTGGACTTGTTCTTATCCTTGCACGTGTGATGGACAGTCCCTTTCTTTGACTTCCCTTGTGAAGGAAGATGTGAATGAATCACATCTTATTCCCTCAACCTTTGGTAGAACCTCTCTGGCACGTGGCATGGCAGAGCAGTGAGGTCAATGTCATGCTTTCCTCTTTTGCTCCCCGTCTGGATGGTTGAAGAAGATCACAAAGCAGTTAACACCATGGGTTCTGGAAATAGGTCTGATTCCAGTTGTGACTTCTGACCTCGGGCAAGTTACTTCACTTCTCCGAGCCTCAGTGATCTCATATGAAAATCTACTTCACATGGTCTCTGTGAGTATTAAACAACGAACGTGCCTACCCGCAGCACAGCCTCACTGACTACAGCGCCTTCCCTTCCCTGTCGTGCAAAATGCTTGCCAGGAGGAAGCCAGATGTTTGTAACTTTGTTGATTTCTGCCTGGCATACAACGTAACCACTCAGGTTTTTGTCTTATTTGGTTCCTGCCCTTATTTCTTGGGGTATAGAATTCTCTATTCAAGCAGTGAGCCTGCATCAGGTCCAGGTCATTCAAGGGGCCACTTATAGGCCTCCCAGGAACTGGAGTCCCAGCTATCGCTGCCTTTGTCAGGACAGCAGCTCAGCAAGCCGGAGGCTTGCTCTCTACGTGTGCTGTTTTCTGTTTCCATTTCTTGTTTGCAGAGACGATGATCCCTTTCTGAGCCCAGCCAGTGGCTTGTTTCCTCATACCTCGTGCATCACTGCCTTGTATATGCAGGAAGGGGCATTACTGAAGCTGGGACTCAGTGCCCAACTGGAACAGAAGACTCACCTGCATCATCAACCTCACTTCACCTCCGTCAGTGCCTGTTCTTCACCCAGCCACCCGTTCCAGGGCTGCTTGGGTCTCCTCCTGCCTCGGGGACCAGCACAGGCTTTATTCTCCACCTCAAATGCTCTTACCCACCCCACCCCCAACCTACAGCATTGCCTTATCTGGTTGATTCTCACCACCTTCATATCTGACAATCACTCACTCCCGGGGTGGACACAGTCGGCACTCAGAACAGATTCCCTCCAGCCCTTCCATGGTGTCCGTGTGTCTTTCCCCAGCCTGGGTGAGCTCTTCTTCCCACGGCTCACGCCTGGGACTCTTCAGAGGATAACCATCGAGCTACTGGAGCACTTTGTCCCCCAAGAGCCAGTGTGCCTGGGAATTGACATCCCCATGGACCTGTGTGAAAGCCCAGCCCCTCTCCTTGGGCAGCACAAACTCCAGCCACAGCTAACACTCCGGAGTCCCTGGCGGGATCGGGCACAGCCATCCTCTGGGAGACTTTACCTGACAGCCCCGTGGGTGGCTCCCTTTCCCTCCCTGTCCTACTTTTCTCATCCTTGCTGATTTCTCCAGGGACCACCACCCTAATAAATCACTCTCTTCACAATCAGTAGTTAGATATTCATGAGAAATAAATACTAGTTTATTTCAGTCCTCATTTCCGAACTGTAAGTCCCATGAGGCAGTAATCAGCATTTGAACAGCAGCGAGTGTGGGTCCTGGCATCTACTTAATACATATTCAATAAATTAATGAACAAACTCAAGAGAGAGTGAGTGAAATCACGAAGGTATGTATGCAGTTGAGCTACAGCAGAGTGTTAGGGTCCGACCCCCCTCCAAAGATTTCAACCCTTACGTCCAGCCCATAGAAGCTTGTTGAAAACACATAAATACCCTTCAACATCAAGGGGACATCACAAATACTCAAGCCTTCCTCTCTCTTGGTTTATGATAAGTCTGGCTGAACCCTTCAATGCATCTAATTCCCCATTACTTACTTGTTCTTTATGACCTCCACATACATTGTGTGAGTTTGTGTGTGTATATTTATATAAATTCTTATCATTCAGGTTCATAAAATATCCTTTATGAGAGAAACTATCCATGGCTGACCCAGATGCACAAGAGGAAATGTTTCATTTCTGAAGAAAAGCCTTCTGTGCCTCCTGACACCTCCCTCTTCCGTGTGCTTTACCCGTGGGACCTAATGGTTCTAAAAACCGAAGCAGCTGCTTGGCTCAGAATTTATTGACCTACTGTGTGCGTAACAAGTTTGACAGAGCAATGATCAGCTGGGATTATTTTTGTTGCTATCAGATCTTGAATCCTGCCCTTGGGGAAAGCTTCAAGGATGATTTTCTGACACTCAAGATTGTGTGTGTACCTGTCTGTCTGTCTGTCAACGAAAAGAGAGGAACGTGGGGAGAAACTCAAGTAAGTGCAGTTCATAGTCTTTGCTAATCACAGACAAAACATATTTTCTTCTCTAGCAAAGCCCAGCTGGTTGCTTCAACACTGTGTGAAAAAAAAAAAAAGTTGTGGTTTATATTAAATCTCGATTGCAAGGTCAAAAAAGCCTGAACCTACAAAAGACTAGGCTTGAGAGACAAAGCTGTTGAAGACTGAGCAAGGGGGATGGAGTTAGTCGTAAAACTACACTTAGCACATACTTCTTCATACCCTTTTAAAATAAGTATTAAGTGGTTTTAATGAGATCATCATTCCTCTGAACAGATTCATGTGACAATGCTCTTGCCATATCCCTTCTGATGTTTATAAACAACAAACCGTAAAGAGTGCTCGCCAACGTTTGGTGGGGGGTATGGACTCTTTAGAAATCTAATGAAAGCTGTGAACCCTCTCCCCAGAAAAAAAATCACATCCACAATTTTGCGTACACTTTCCAGGGGTTCACTGACCATCTGAAATTATGCATGAGTCCCGCATTAAGAAGCCCTTCCCTACAGGAAATAAAACATGGAGCCATGATTTAAAGGGAATTGTGGTGTTTTAACTCTTTGAAGGTCCTTAGAAATAACTTAGTCCTTACTCTCACTTTCTAGATGTGGGCAGAGGTCAGGAGACAGTAATACTTGCCTAAAGCCACGCAACAAATTTGTGACAGAGTTAGGGATTTGGATGTTATTGACGTCTACTTCCTCAGAAGCTGACCCTGAACAATGATTGGTGGGAAGGTGACGTAAGAAGGAGGTGATCCCAGGGGTATCAGAAGGGAGTGGAGGGGGCAGGAAAGAGAAGAGGAGGGGGTCAAGCGGGGTGCCCTCTCAGGCAAACACCTATGGGGGGATCCCACAGGGACCTGGAGTTAAGTCCCACCCGAAGAGCGGGTTGGCGGCTTCCATAACTGCACACCCTTCACCGTTAGTTGAGAGGGATGGGGAAGTGAACTCCCAGAAACCAGTCGCCCAAAGGTAGTCCTCCAAAAAAAAACAAAAAAAGGACTGCAGATATCGGTCAAAGGGGACTTTCCAGGCTGCCAGGTAGAAGGCAGCTAATGTGACAGACCCAACCCTTCCTGACCCCTTGCTGCTGCCCCAAAAAAGAGATGCATGTAGACTTTTCGGTGAATGACTCAGTGCTCACTATTCCAAGATGAAAGATTAATGGATGTGTGATAGTTATGTTCAGTTCTGGTCTGAAGGCGTGATGAGTGTTCGCAGACCTCCAGCTCCAAGCCTTGTGCACAGCAGAACCAACGACAAGAAGAAAGGCCACGTGGCATCCTCATCCTGGAGTCGTCACAAGGCACAGTGTTCTGGGGATTCCATCCTGTCCCAATTTGTAAAGCCACCATAAACCGTCCCGAGTAGCACACCCCGCCCCAACCTTACACACACCTCCTACGAGCACCAGGCAGCTTGGCTTGGTTTCTGCAGAGCATTTCATTTTACAGGGTTGACATTCCCCCTTTCCTCCTGAGTAACGCAGAACTGCCTTGCAGGAGAGACACGTGCTCCCTAGTGTTGAAAAGCCTCCCCCGAGCCAACAGAAATGGGCTTCGCTTTAATTATACAGCAAAATCCCAAAGACTGAAGCCACACTCTGGCATCCCTGCTCGGAGTTTACAAACTGCCGGGAAGAAAGAGCAAGAGCCCAACAGACATAGAGGCAGCGGAAATGAAAGAGCGGTCAAGAGACTGGAGGTACTAATGGATTATGGCCCGACCATCCATAAAAACACAACCCTCATCCACAGTCTGCAGCAACCAGGCCAGGGACAACCCACAGCCTCTGCAGCAATCAGCCCCCAAAGCCAGGACTTTATCAGTCACTGACAGACAGCTTCCCTGATTTATGCCCCTGAATCCAACGTGGGACCAAGCAGAGAAGCCAAACATGCTACCGAAGAAGCCACACAGGATGCTCACGGCTAGTCAGCCCACCTCTTTCTTCCCCAGCCCAGCAGCCCTGGTCCAGGCACACCTGAACTGAAGCTGCCTCTTTTCTCCACTGTAAAGCTTTCCCAACCCCCTACCTGCCTTCAAGTCTCTGACAAACGCAAATAATGGTGGCCAACTCCCTTGCTATTGAAAGCTCTGAATAATAGGCTTTACTTGTTCTCATTCAGCTAGTTTTTGTTTTTTTCCACATAGTTCATAGAGAAATACAAACCACCAATACATATGGGAGGGGGAAAGCTTAACTAACTAATTCTAAAAGAAATGCAACTTAAGAAAACAATGAAATATATTTTTTGGCTTGATTTGGAGGGCAGTTTGAAAATATTTAAGCCAAAGGTAAAAATGTGCATGCCCTTGAACCTGGTCATTCCTATTCTAGCAATTCAGTTTTGCAGAGATTGTCATAAATGCACAATTATGTACAAAGATGTCCACTGTTTAAATATTTGTACAGGCTAACTCTCTGAAAGGGGAATGGATAATACATGAGACATCCATACAATGGAATTCTGTGAGACCATCCAAAGAATAGAATGTTGGTGACAGGAAGAGTGCAGGGATAGATGAGAGAGTGGAAAAGGCAAAACAAGATGCTCGAGTGTCATTTTTAAATACACGTGTGTGCCCAGGTACAGCTCTCTGGCTGTTTCACACAATGAAATCGTGGTTCAGCCCAGAAGTGGGGCTGGAGAATGGGAGAGGGGCTGTCACCTGATACATTTCTCATTGTTCACGGTTGTATGATGATCATGTATTACCTTGGTAATGAAAACGTTAAAATAAAAAGAATCAGCTGGGGAACTCGGTGGTTCGCAGGAAATGTGGTCCTGAGAATGTGTTATTCACTCCATCACCTATTTTCTCACTTCTCCCCTTATTGTTGCTGAGCTATGCAGGATGAGGCGTGGGCACTGATAATAGCTTTGATTCCGGGAACAATAGCCAAGATAATGAGGAGCCCACTTCATTGACAATGCTTCCACGCTGCGTCAGAGGCAAGACAAACATCGCGCAGGTGCTGAAACAACCACGGCTCATTTATCTGCCATTGTCCAGAAAGGAGCCCATCCACACTGGTGAATTTTCCAAAATAATAGGAGCTCACCATCTGTTTCAAGGGCCCACTTTAAAAAAAAAAAAAAAGATTTAACCATTTTTGAGGGAACTCTTTCCTAAATGGATTTCACAAACTCCTCCTCAAAGAAAATACAGTGATCATAATACAAGCAATTCCTGATGACTTGGAGTGCAGCTCTGGCTATAGTTCTGGACTATAGTTCTGAGTACAGTTCTGGAGTTGTGACTTATTTCAGCCTCCCATCTGGGGAAGTTTGCCTCGACTTTGCATCTTCACCAATCTTGGTGATTTTGAATTCCTTTCTAATTTGCAAATTTCTGCCACGTCTCTCACTTTGGCCATCCTTTATAGATAATATACCTATTGGCTCTTGCCCTGTGTCCTGAATACTGTTCATCCCTCATTTCATTTGACGCTCCATCTCAAAGTGGAGCCCGAATACAGAGCTGGGTGAACATGGTTCCCTGGGAGGTGGTCCCCAGAAGCAGAGTGAGGGTGTGTGGAAGGAGGGAGGGAAAGGAGAACAGCAGGAGACATGGGCAATGGGAACTCGGTATCTCATCAGGACCCTTGGAGACACAGTGGGGAACACACCTTATTACTGTCCTACTGAGAGTATTTATTCACCAACTAGTATCCTTCTTGTGTCCCCTGTTTGAGGATTCTTGCAACTGGGAGGGTGGAGATCAGACCTTTAGCACTATAGGTCTGCATCTTAGCTGGGCCAGACAATGCCCTCAGACAGAAAGACAAAGGAACGGGCTAAGGTGAAAGGATCAGAGCACCAAAAGAGTCGGCCACACCCTCACACCACCCCCACGGAGCCAGCAGTGGGATCCCATTTCACAGATGAAGGAACTGAGTCTGTGAGAGTTTAAACTACCTGCCCAGGGTCACCCAGGCAGCCAATGACAGCATTAGGACCCTAATCCAGGTTGAAGTGGCCCCAAGGTCTCCCTCAGCTGTCACAAATGGCTGCTGTGCTTCCACAGGCCGCTGGGGACCCTTCCAGATTGTTGTTATCTGAGAAATCAGCTGATTAAGAAATACAAACTAGTGTGTATAAAACAAGCTACAAGGATCTATTGTACAGCACAAGGAATAGAACCAATATCCTATAATAACTATAGTGGAGTATAACCTTTAAAAATTGTGAATCACTGTATCGTACACCTGTAACCCCCTCCCCCCTTCCCTCTCCCCACTGGTAACCACTAGTTTGTTCTCTGTATTTGTGAGTTTGTTCCTTTTTTGTTATATTCACTAGTTTGTTGTGTTTTTTAGATTCCACATATAAATGATATCATATAGTATTTGTCTTTCTCTGACTTATTTCACTTAGCATAATGCCCTCCAAGTCCATCCATGTTGCTGCAAATGGCAAAATTTCATTCTATTTATGGCTGAGTAATATTCCATTGTATATATATATATATATATATACTATATATATATATTATATATATTATATATATATATATATATATACTATATATATATATAGTATATATATATATATATACTATATATATATACATACCACATCTTCTTTATTCATTCATCTGTCAATGGGCACTGAGGTTGCTTCCATATCTTGGCAATTGTAATAATGTTGCTATGAATATTGGGGTGCGTGTACCTTTTCAAATTAGTGTTTTCATTTTTTTCAGGTATATGCCCAGGAGTGGAATTGCTGGGTCATACAGTAGTTCTATTTTTAGTTTTCTGAGAAACCTCCATACTGTTTTCCACAGTGGTTGCACCAATTTATATTCCCACCAACAGTGTATCAGGGTTCCCTTTTCTCCACTTCCTTGAAGGGTGTTTACTTTTTTGTATTGATTCTTTTTACTTAAAAGTACCATTTCTGGCAATACATTATTAAAGCTGTTTTTCTTTTTTTTTGGTGGAAAACTCTTCAAAGATTATAATACTAAGCAGGTGTATTTTTCTTCTTACTTCTAGAGGTGCTTATCTTCCTTTCTAACTTGAAATATTTTGGTTTGAGTGGGAAACAGATGTAGATCCAAGGATGTCATTATCCTAATAAAACCTCAGTGTCTGAATATATCCACACCACCGTTAAACAATTACTAAAATACCTTGTGAAGAGAGGGTCAAGGGATTTTACATTATGTCTATTTATTCTTTGAAGTGGCTCCCACCCTGAGATGTTCCCTTCCCTTGAGTCTGGGCCAGCTTGTGACTGATTCAATCTAAAGAATACAGTGGAAGTGGCGATGTGTGACTTCCAGGCTCAGAAAAGGCCAAGCAGTGTCCCTTGTTTCTCTTGGGAGTTCACTTTGGGAGCCCTGCATGGCCAAGCTGTGAGGAAGCCCTGACTCTGTGGGGTAGCCCCTGTAGGTGCTTTGATCGACAATCCCAGCTGACATTCCAACCCCGCATCAAATCCCAAACCTGTGAGCAACGAGGCCTCTAGATGATTCCCACCCCCCCAGCTGTGAGGTCACCCTTGGCCATTATGTCTTTGCAGGTAGAACTCCAGACATCGTGGAGCAGAGACAGGGCATACGCACTATGCCTTGATTGTGGACATAATAAAATTATTTCATGACACTAAGTTTGGGCGTGGTTTGTTATACAGAAACAGCAACCAGGACAGAGGGCCGGTAGGAGGACTGGTAAACAGATATTCCTAGAAGTGCTGAGAGGGGTAGGGCTGAGCCTGGGGTTGAGGGAGGTGAGGGAAGCTATACCAGCAAGCTAATTAATTCATGGGTAGCTGAAGAACACCCAGACACAGACTGTGAATCTATTATTCCGTGACCACCCTATTCCTTCCCTAGGCCACTTTCTGTGCTGGACAACACTCCAGGTACTTTAAGTAAAAATACATTTAATAAAGGGACTTAGGTGCCTACAAAATCTCAGGAGGAGCTGGAGGCACGGGAGTCAGGGGCTGCTGCTGCACCAAACCACTGCAGCAGCAGGTCAGGAAACTATGTTGGCTCTGCCCTCATAAGTGCCACCAGCACGGCCCCCTCAGACTCATCACTGCAAACACAGAGGCCAATCAGAGGCTGCCCGTCAGCCACCACCTGTGCAGAAAGGTGGCCTCTACTTCCCTTCCATCCTCCAAATTCTGCATGAACACATTTGACTAGTAATACCTGAGTCTAGGATCCTAGCTGCAAGGGAGCCGGGAAAGGCAAGGGAGTCTAGTTTTTATACTTCTAGTTTCTATAATACGGTGGAAAGTGGGACATAGAATTAGACTAAAGTAGAATTAGACTAAAGTCAAAAACTTGGAGAAAGGGAGTTCCTCCTCCTCTTGGAGGTGGGAGGAGGACCAGATTAATTCAGGTTTTCCGTTTTCATATCTACAAATTGAAACCCTTTGTTCCAAATCTCCTTTAGAAAATAAGCAAATTTTCATTTTAGAGGAGATGGAGGAAACACAAGGCATGAAGATCAGTCAATCTGTGTTGTGAGAGCACAGGCAGAACCAAGACTGGGTGAGATAGCTGGGCTGAAATGGAGACTGGGGACCCCAGCTGAGAGGAGGACTCAGCACTGGAGGGGGCAGGCCAGCACTGGCCTCCATCATCACCATCACACCTGTGAAGTCAGCCACTCCTGAACAGGCCACATGTCTTCTCGCTGTACCAGGAAATTCCAAGCTCTGGAGAATTATAGTGCACCTTCAGGACTGGATGGAACCAGAGGGGACCAGTACTTGTTACTCCTCACATCTTGGCTGTCATGCCTTCTCTCTGAGCCTCAATTCCCTTATCAATAAATAGGGGATAATAGCTTATAGACTCATTATATTAGAGAAAACCCCTGTGAAACTACATATCAGATCACCCTCTATCTTCTCTAATAGGGTGCCTTCCTGACATGAGTCAATAACTGGTTGAAATTTCAAAATCTGGGTTGTACATAAGACATATGACAAAAGAGTTTCTCTTCTTGTTATGTATTTCTCTACTTCTTGGACACTAGTTGTAGCACTGCAGTGCCTTTTCTCTTTTCAGTCCTACCCATGGTTCTTTCTCCAGAAACACCAGCATGTGCTTGCAGAATCTCTCCTTTGAAGACAGCAGGAAGGAGCTGAACACATAAATGCGTCAGTAACTTTCCATTTGCTCCTCCACGAGTGTGTCTGAGGGACCAGATCATTTCCTCCAAAGTGTCTCTAACTCCCCAGCAGATGGTGCTTGTTCTAACCCCATTATCCACCTGGATGGGCACCCATGATACTCTTCCCTCTTCAACTACTTAATCAGCCGTTGTGTCCAAGGGGGCACCCCCCACTGGACTTACAACTCACCATGGCAGTAAGAGTTGTTCTCCTCAACACCTTCCAAACTTCAAGCCCTTACAAAAACATGAGGACTCTTCAGTGGCTGTTGACTTGAACGTGATAATAATTGGCTCATGGTGAGACCACATCAGTGTCTCTTATGTTGCCCTAAAAGGAGAGACATATTTTCTCTTTGTACAGCAGGGTTCTTGCATGAGGTTGGCACGCCTGCAGTTTATGCCTTGCGGAAACCCCCTGGCAGGCTCGGATGAGATGCAGTCCTCCCCTGGCAAGATCTTCGTGGCTTCATGAGGCACTCAGAGCTCAATCTTGGTCCCCTGAGTTCTCTCCAAACTTCGGGTTTTCTCCCCAACTTAGTCCCATACTAGAATATGGGCAACATTTTCAGACAGAGTTGTATCTGGGCAAAGGGG
This sequence comes from Eschrichtius robustus, assembly GCF_028021215.1. NCBI lineage: Eukaryota > Metazoa > Chordata > Mammalia > Artiodactyla > Eschrichtiidae > Eschrichtius > Eschrichtius robustus. The sequence continues at coordinate 47,964,386 of NC_090839.1, read as the reverse complement.
TAATCACAGCCTCCTTTTCTCCACCATGGCTCTCTGACCAAGCATCAGGTCTTCAGTGACTTTGAGTGAAGCCATTTACCCAACTGTCTTTGTTTGGGTTCTTCCAAAAGCCAACCCTGGAACAAGAACTTAGGAACAAGTAACTTACCTGGGAGGCGATTCCAAGAAATACTGTGAGGAAGCAAAGAAGGGAGGGAAGGGAAAGCAGCAATTCAGGGTTTTCATGAGGAGGCTGTGAGCAATGGGGGTTCAGTCCTGCTGGGATCTCTGGGAGACTGTCTCCAACACACACTTCAGAGTTGTCCTTTGCAACAGAGGAAGCCACGGCACTTTTTCATCAACCTCCGTCTATCATTGGTGGGTGCTGCTCCTGGGAGCATTCACTCCCCGGCACTTCCAGCCTGGCCATCTGGTAGCCAAGAATGTCCTATGACCAGACGGCATCCTCAGAAAGAGAGAAACTCAGGTGTTTGAAGTAGAAAGCCATCCACCTGTACAGGAAGAGTTTACTCAAGATATGGGTGACTTCTGTGGTGGGCCAGCGGGATGTGACATCACATGCTATACAAACCCACAGCCGACACTGAGATAACCATTCACTTTGCCTCTCAGATGACCCTTCTGATAACTGAATGGTTTGATTGTGAAAGATTGGATGCGTCAATGGGTAGCCTTAGACCCTGGAAACAGCAACAGATGTTACTCTCAGAACAGAACATCTAGAAAAGCTAGGACGTAATGCAAAGCCAAAAGGAATCGGCCACCCACTGGAGAGCTGGGAGGCCACATGAATCAAAGACCAAGGTAAAAGAGTAAGACACAAAGCAGATGGGAGTGAAGGTGTAACCAACACCCAAAGGTCAGGACAACACTGGGGAAGAAATGCAGGTGGAGGAGAAGAAAATTGCCTGAATTTTTAGTTTTTATTAAACTCTGTCTCCTTCTGCTGAAAAGCGTAAACATTCTTAAAAAATAAGGAGGGCTTTGTATGCTTGTTTCAGGAGCAGCCCTACAGTGAAGGGGGAAGTGCTCCTCTTGGTCCTCGGCAGCTCTGCAGGGAGGCAGAATAAAAGAAGGGAAAAGCCACATTTCTGAGACCTGGGGGAAGACGGAAAGATGGGTAGGGAGAGCCGGCCTAGCCCTGAGGGCAGTGCCTTTGAGAGTCGCATTGCTGGAAACAAGTTTCCAGAATAGGCAGGAGAGAACGGGGTCACTGGCACAGAGGGAGAAATTTACCGTGAAGTCTGTTCTAGAAATATCGATACAAGGCTGCTTGTCTCCCTTTCTCTTGCATTTTCTCCCAACACAGCCCCTGCTTAGGACAAGGAGCCAGGTGGCCATGTCTACGCCACCTGGTCTTCCAGCCCAGATCCAGATGGCTGGGGCAGGGTGCATCATTCTGTTGGCTGTTGGATCCAATCAGATTTTCTCCCGCAGGAATTTGAACTAAGAGACTCAGAGAGTCCAGTTAGGGAATGACTGGCCTGAGAATTATAAAATCATGACAGTAATGTGGGCATATACAACAGGAAAGCGGGCAGATGTATACTGGGAAGTAGAGACAAGAAAGACATCAGTGAAAATGCTGGAGTGAGGACCTCTGAAAATTCAGCCCTCCATTAAAGCAGTGGAAAATGGCCAAAAATGGTCAGAATCAACTTTTTCAGAACTCTGAAAATTAACCAAATGCTTCTAGCATCCTTGGGAGCATTTAGAATGTAGCTGAATCTTGGTAAGAACAGAAAGCTTGTGGCATTTTTAGTACTTTTGTCCAATTCCCTGCTCTCAATGGCAGCCTTGAAAAACAAAAGAGGGAGCAGAATGGGCCTCAGTTCCAAATAACTGTCATCATTTGTTTTAGTGTTTCACTGGAAGACCCCACTCAAAAGACTTGTCTTTGTTTGACCTCCCTTGAACTCACCCAGTGATGAAACACCTCTGAGAGGGAAGCAGAGGAGGGTAGCATTTGCCATATGTTTTAACCTCACAGCTGACTGCTGGATGACAGTGGAGACAAACAATAGATTAATCAAAAAACTTAGAGGGGGCTTCCCTGGTGGCGCAGTGGTTGAGAATCTGCCTGCCAATGCAGGGGACACGGGTTCGAGCCCTGGTCTGGGAAGATCCCACATGCCACGGAGCAACTGGGCCCGTGAGCCACAATTACTGAGCCTGCGCGTCTGGAGCCTGTGCCCAGCAACAAGAGAGGCCGCGATGGTGAGAGGGCCGCGCACCGCGATGAAGAGTGGTCCCCACTTGCCGCAACTAGAGAAAGCCCTCGCACAGAAACGAAGACTCAACACAGTCATAAATAAATAAATAAATAAATAAATAAATAAATAAATAAATAAATAAATAAATAAAAAAGAACGTGAATTTCTTAAAAAAAAAAAAAAACTTAGAGAAAAAATGAGGACCCACCTAAGTGAACATTTTGTTCAACACTCTGGGACCAGCTGAATCTTTGCGTTCCATCCACGGTGTCCTCAGCCAAGACACAAGCTCCTCAGATGCCCATTTCTCAGTCCCATGATGCTCCAGGCTTCCCAAGCCCACAGCCACTGCCCACTGACAACTTCTCTGGACCCCTTAAATGTCCCTTTGATTTTAAGGAAACTCTCCTATAACCTCAGTCTCCCCCAGAGAAACTCTGACTCCGGCCCCAAGGCAGCCCCACCTCCTGCCTGAACAGATAACTGCTTTTCCTCCAAAGATACCGCCTGCCACCAAGCTTTCTCCCAGCATCCCCAGACTGGGACCTGGGAGGTGGCTGGGGCTTTACCCAGCTCCCTGCTGCCATTTCCAAGTGGCTTTGCTTTTACTCTTATGTAAAACTCTTTAGCCGATGACATTATTGTTTCCCTAAGGGACTTAAGAGAACCACTTGAAAAACTACAACAAACAATACAAAACTTCAGCAAAGGAGTGCGATACAAAATTGATAATACATAGAAACCAACAACTTTCATAAATACAAATACCAACCAGATCAAAGACATGACAGCAGGCCCTGCTTGTGAAAACGTCAGTACAGGTGAAGCACTTACACAGGAATTGTGTGTGGCCTATATGAAGAAAACTCTAAAATATCACTGTAAAAAACTTAAAGAAAGACACACCATGTCATTGGGCAGGAAATGTCAATATTATAAAGATGTCATTTCTGTTCAAATTAATTTAGAAATTTAACACAAAGCAAGTCAAAATATTCAGGTTTTAAAAACTGGATTATCCCGCTAATTCTTAAGTTTACATGGAAAGACAGCTTTAAAATTGGAAGAATCTTAAAAAGTACTGTATTAGTGGGGGATTAGAGCCAAAGATGATATCTTATGAAGCCTCAATGATTAAAGTTGTGTGGTACTGGCACACAGACCAATAGAACAGAATATAAAATCTAGTAATAGACCCCAAAACGTAAAAGAAAGAGACGTATGGTAAGGGAGGCATTTCAAATCAGTGGAGAATAGACAGACTATTCTATAGCTGGGCTATCCAAGTAGCCATCTGAAAATAAATAAAGCTTGATCCATCCCTCACCTTGCATACAACAGAATTCATTTCAAACGGGTCAAAGATGTAAATGTTTTGAAAAATCTTTTAACTTCAAATACTAAAAAAAACACAAGAGGATTTTTAAAATAAACTTGGAAGAGTTGAGACATTTCTAATGGTGACTCAACATCCAGATGCTATAAAGGAAAAGACTGAAATGACCATAATGAAAAACATCTGCGTGACAAAATAAGTCAAAAGGGAAAAAAATATTTGCGGCTCATATTGGGGCTTAAACTTTGAAAAGTGGTCGAGAAAATGTGAATAACGCACATGAAACTTTTTCTGTGTCTGTAGCCATGACATTGGGTAAAAAAATTGAGGAGGTATTCTTCCATCGTTCAAAAACTATTATCTGACTCAGAAAGAAGTCGCTCGTGTCCCTGACGAATGAGCAAAGTCCCAACATAAGTTGTTTCACTTTCATCTCGAATTACCCTCAAATATCAACACTTTTCATCCACAGCAACCCACTGATGGTGGTACCAATGGCAGTGGGGTCAGGCATTGACCGTAAGTCACAGAGTGAGCTGAAGTTTTTAACAAGCACATGTGAGACCCGCCTGCCTCCGCCGGGAGCCCCCGGGAGAGTGGTGCCACTAAAGACACAGGCCTAACGAGCTGCTTTAATTGGCTGCTAATGTCAGTGTGACCTCATTTGTACCTACAGCCTCTGAGACCTAGGGACATCCGGGTTACAATTAATGATGGATTGAGGGTGATATTTTGCATCACAAATACCAGACTAGCTTGGCAATGCCTACCAGTAGGAGGGTGAGGCTATGTTTTCAGAGTGGATGAGACCAGCTGAGGGACCCACAGTCCCATGGTGCTGACAAGGTGTTATGGGAAGAGCAGTGCGGTGCAACACGAACCTGAAGGCATGGGTCCTGCCTCAGAAGTTACTAGCCTTGTGATCGGGACAGTTGTTGAACTTTGGATTTGTCTTCAGCAAAACAGGCTCATGCAGTAGATGAGATCCCGGCGCCGGCCCAGCCCACCCATCCTCAGTGCTGTTGGAAGTGGGGGACCAGCCCTCAGCTATGGCTCTGCCTCACCTGGGAAGTTACAGCCCCCTTTCGCCCACCCCACGCAGCCCCCGCTAATGACAGACTGCCATAGAAAAGGCTGGATTCCTGGCCCCAAGGGGGGCAACTGTGCAGCCTAGCTCGTGTTTGAATACCCCGTCGCTACCACATGGATTAGGCTACCGCTGGGACCATGTCCTTGGGGCCTCCTCCCTCTGCCCTATCCTGCTTCACCCCCTCCCTCCACAATTCACGTGCACCAGCATCCCTGGGCTCCGCTTCTGGAGGACCCAGTTTAAAAGAGAGTTTTCCTTCCTGGTCTGTCAGTTTTACAGGGTTGCCATTGTTTGAGACCAGGTTGAACTGAGTCCTGCTGTGAGCCATGGCGACCTTTGCAGGGGAGCCGGGGGCCACGGGGCTGGGCGGGGCGGGGCCAGGCAGGGTATTGAAAGGGCAGTGGGGCTCAGTCATCCCAAGTAAAGAGGGGTTGTTGCCAAGGAAAGAAGTCAAGAGTGGACACAAGCCAGCTCTAGTCAGAGGTGAGGCTGTGACATGCCCAAGTTACAAGAGCCCAAGAGGGTGGCACAAAACCCTCCAAGTGCAGTAGCTCAGCTGAGGCATGAACCAGGCTGTTGGCTGGTGGTCAGGCTGGGCCAGACCATCAAAAAGAGCAGCTGCATAGCACAGGGAGATCAGCTTTGCCACCACCTAGAGGGGTGGGATAAGGAGGGTGGGAGGGAGACGCAAGAGGGAGGGGATATGGGGATATACGTATGCATATAGCTGATTCACTTTGCTATACAGCAGAAACTAACACACCACTGTAAAGCAATTATACTCCAATAAAGGTGTTAAAAAAAAAAGAACAATTGGAATAGAATCAAATAAGTCAGCAGGAAAACAACCTGAAAACTGAAGTTCTGTGGCACCGTTTCTGTTCAAGTAAGTGGGTCTCACAGGTGAGCTGTGGTCTAGACCACACACCACCATTCTGAAAGCAAGACAAGGGAACCTCCTCTGAGGTCCTCCAGATCTGAGCCTGTAGGACTACGTGTGGGTAAAATTATGTCAAGAAATATCAGTACTTGGGGGAAACTGAGATGCCTTTTGGCGGCATTTAAGATAAACCAAGAAATATCAAACTTGTAGGATGCAGCTGAAGGCTTTAATTCATAAATTAGAAGAGAAGAAAGGCTGAAACTCCATGATTTAAGCTACCACGTCTAGAAGCCAGAAGAACCACAAAGTACAGGAAAAGAAATAAAAGAGCAGAAATCAATGAAACAGGAAATAAATGTACAGTAGAGAAAATCCATAAAGCCAAAAGTGGGCTATTTGAAGACTGATTAAACTCATTAACCTTGAGCAAAACTGATCAAGAAAAAGAGAAGTAAAGATGAATTGCCACCATCAGGAAGTTAGACAACGGAATTCCCTGGCAGTCCAGTGCTTAAGGTCACTGGTTGGGGAACTAAGATCCTGCATGCTGCGCAGTGTGGCCAAAAAAAAAAAGGAAGTTAGACTGTGTTAAATGCTCTTGGAAGGGGAGCTGCCTTAGAGAGACATTTTAGGCAGGTCAGTGGTCAGGAGCCCAGAGGCGACTTGTCATCCAACCAGCCTCCTGGTGACTGGTGACTATTCACGGCAAATTCTCCACCTTAGAGTTCCGACATCACACTAGAATCAGTTTTATATATAAACACATGCCTTCCAAGGTTGAGATTAAAGAGGCAAAATAAAGATTAGGTCTGAAACCGACACTGGGCTACCTTAGGTTGGGGTCCCCAGAAGCAGACCCCGAGGCAAGGCTTTTAGTGGGTTGGGAGGCAGCCCCAAGTAGTGCCGGCGGAGGAGTCGGGGGGAGGGTGGGGGTGGCAGAGGTCTTTGCGTCATCTCCGAGGACGGCCACCACCACGCGCCCCTGCCTGGGCAGCACGCCGCTCCTCTCACTGGTGGAGCCTGTGCCCCCCTTCTGGACCTGGGCGGGCTCTGCAACTGCCCAGCCACCGGCTATGGCAGGAATGCCGCCCAGCCAAGGGTGTAGAGGCCTGGCCGTGTCTGCTTCCTCTCCACCTGGGGAGTCTTGCCGCCCAGCTCTAAGGCCCTTCGGGCTGGACCACTGACAACGCAACATCACAGGGGCGAGAGGCCACTTGGAGCAGCGGCGCCGCGGAGCCGGGCGGGAGTGAAACCCGCTGGATCTTCCAGCTCAGCAGAGCGCAGCCCCGTGAGGACCCCAGCCAAGCCGCCTGCGGCTGCAGAACCACCAGTTGAGTCCACACTTTCCCGAGCCCAGAATCGGGAGAAAGAGTGCCTAAGTGCTGCTGGAAGCCCCGGCGTTTGGAGGTGGTGCACTGTACAGAGATCGCTGGCTAAAGGATTCAGCGCCAGGTGCACGGATGAGCAGGTCCTGTTTGGGCACCTGGGATCAGGCCGTCGGGGCCTCTGGGAGGTGGGAGCACTTGCCCGGGAGTGGTCTGACTTGAGAGGTGTTTATTCACTAACAGCCAACGTCCTGGGTGAAGGGCTGCTCCTCGGGGTGTGAACTCCATCCCCGCGTGAGAGCACTGCTGCTCCCACAGCCAGAGAGGCCGGTGCTTGTCGGAGGAAGCTGTCACATGCACAGGAAAGGTGACGCCCGGGGCTCTGAGCAGGGCAGCATGAGCCACAGGCTACGTGTTCCAGCCCCGGCGTGCAGCTCCTAATGCTTTTCTCTGATCAAACCCACAACCGTATCAAATTTCTTGTTTTTTTCCCTTTCTTCCTGGCATAGTGTAGCATTTTTGGGGGAGTACTGCTTCCCCTTTCATCATTCTAACTCCTCTTACCTTCTAAGTTCAGCTTGAACATTACTTCCTACTGGAAACTCTCAGTATCAGTTAAATCCCTTTCAGTTACACATTAAAACACACACACACACACACACACACACACACACACACACAAGACTACAATAATGGGCTTGAATGGAAGAGAAATTATGACTCATAAAGTGCAAAGTCCTGTAGTGTCAGGCTTCAGGCTCAGCTTGATCAAGGCTCAGTTGATGTCACCAGAACATAATTTCTCTTGGCCTCTGGGTTCAGCCCTGCTCACCTCCATGTACTGACTTCATTCTCAGGCTCCAAATAATGGCAGTTGGCTGCTGCTGCTCTAACCCACCCTCTTCTCAGTTTCAAGGGAGAACAAAGAGATTTTTTTTCCAGCAGCTCTTAAACAATTCCTGCAATTTGCTAGCATCAAACCAGCTTAGGTTACATGCTCATCTCTGAACCAACCAGTGTAGCCAGAGGAAGGAATATTCCATTGCCTTTGGCCTGGGTCATATGCTCTGGCCCTGAAGCCTGGGGCTTGGGCTTCATCTGAACCAATGGGTGATGGATTGGTCCACAGGTAAAACTCAGGGCTGCTGCCTAAACAGAGCAAGGGGATGCTGAGAGACTCAGGCAGAAACATCCTCTACTCCTTTCCTAGCCATCTCACCTACACCCACTCAGCTTGAACTAAATGCCCTTCCACTGTGACCTTAGCATTCACCACATTGTGTGGTTATAGTTGATTACATGATTCTCTCCTCCAATACCTTGTAAAAACCTTGGGGACAGAGACCATGATTGATGTCTTTTTGTATCCTCACACATCCCCCCCACCAGCATTACAAATTAATTAAGTACTCCATCAATGCTTGTGGAATGAATGAATAATCAGACTTAAAATACCACATAGCTACTTACTGTAGGATAAGCACAAACATACAAAAACAAAGGCTAGTCCCTAGCTAATGTGTTGAGTTTTCGTTTGTTTTGCAAATTTTATTAAAATATAACACGTGTGGGACTTCCTTGGTGGCTCAGTGGTTAAGAATCTGCCTGCCAATGCCGGGGACACGGGTTCAATCCCTGGTCCGGGAAGATCCCACATGCCGCAGAGCAACTAAGCCCGTGTGCTACAACTACTGAGCCTGCGTGCCACAACTACTGAAGCCCACGTACCTAGAGCCTGTGCTCTGCAACAAAAGAAGCCACCGCAATGAGAAGCCCGAGCACCGCAATGAAGAGTAGCCCCTGCTAGCCGCAACTAAAGGAAGCCGGCGCGCAGCTACAGAGACCCAAAGCAGCCAAAAAGTAATTAATTAATTAATTAATTAATTAATTAAATATATATATATATATATAACACGTGTAAAAGTGCATCCATCATAATCAATCAATGAATTTTCACAAACTGAGCACACTTACATAACCAGAAGCCAGATCGAGACAACATTACCAGACCCCCAAAAGCTCCATTTACTTGCCACCCCAAGGATAGCTGCTCTTCTGACTTCTAGCATCATGCATTGGTTTTGCTTGTTTCTGAGCTTTGTGGATTGTTCCTTCTCGTTGCTACACCATACGCTATTCCTTTATGGGAATATGCTATAATTTATTTACCCATTCTACTGGTGGTGGGTATTCAGGTAGTTTCCACTTTAGTGCTATTACAAATAGTGCTGCAACCAACATTCTAATAAGTGTCTTGTGGGTGAACATGTGGGCACGTTTCTGTGTGTACTTGGCAGTAGGATTGCTGTCATAAGGTAGGCATGCATTCGGCTTTAAGAAATGCTTTCATTTTTCCAAAATGGGGGTGCCAATTTCCAATGCAGCCAGGAGTGTAAGTTTGATTGAGTTTTGCAGTTTTCGTCTGTACACTGCATGAACACATTTTGGCTACCTTCCCAGAGTTATGTACACAATAGATGCTTGATGAATACTGAGTGGAGGAAGGAAGGAAAGAAGGAAGGAAGAAAGGAAGGAAGGGAGGGAGGGCGGGAGGACCACACTGAAGATCCCAGAAGAGCCACAGAATTTTCTGAAGGCAAACTTTCCCCTTCCTTGACTACAATGTGAATTAAACGATAGACTTTGTGGAGGATTTCATTCATAATCCCTTCAAAATGAGTTAGTCCCGCTATGTATTAAATGGATTATGCGTGAATCCCAAAACAAATCCAACTGCAATTAATGTTTTAATAAACCAGTTGCTAGTGTATGCAATACCCACGACTCGTCGGGAGGGATTGTATTATACTTATAAACATTAATTAGGTGTTTGTTATTGTCAAACTAAATTTAAAATATATCCACAGCATCACTGGCCACTTGGGTAAAAAAGTCTCAGTGGTGACTGTAATTAGAAAATAGATGTAAGGGAATAGCATTAATTAGTTAGCTAATGGTGAGCTTTCCACTAATTGAAATGAGGAGCCCTTATCTTGCGGGATGATAAAATATCTTAGGTGTGCGAGAGAGTGAGCTCCTTTGGGTATTAATAATAAGCCAAAATATTTATTTAACCCTTTCCTTAGGGTATTTTCCTACAAAGTCACAACAAAGTTGGTATTCATTGCCAAATAAAATACAAAGTTATAAAAAAAATTTTTTTAACATTTAATTTTATTTTATTATTATTTTTATTTAACATCTTTATTGGAGTATAATTGCTTTACAGTGTTGTGTTAGTTTCTGCTGTATAACAAAGTGAATCAGCTCTATGTATGCATATATCCCCACGTCCCCTGCCTCTTGCGTCTCCCTCCCACCCTCCCTATCCCATCCCTCTAGGTGGTCACAAAGCACTGAGCTGATCTCCCTGCGCTATGAGGCTGCTTCCCACTAGCTATCTATTTTACATTTGGTAGTGTATATATGTCCATGCCACTCTCTCACTTCGTCCCAGCTTACCCTTCCCCCTCCCCATGTCCTCAAGTCCATTCTCTACATCTGCGTCTTTATTCCTGTCTTGCCCCTAGGTTCATCAGAACCAAAAATTAAAAAAAAAATTTTAAATAAAGGAACAGGAGATGTTTGGCAGAATGAAAGGAAATCTGCTCTTGCCAAAACAGGGAACAGGTTCCTGATGTCCAGATTTAATCTTGGTCCTTGCCTTTCTAAAACACCTCTGAGACAGGCGACTCCTATTGTCCTGGTTCTTCTGCTTCTTTGGATACGCATTCTTGATTATGCTCGTTGTCTCTCTCCCAACTCTCAAGCGTTGGTGCTCCCCAGACGTCTAGCCCTTTCACCTTCTCATCTCGCACGTTCTGGCCCATGACAGTCTCCTCCGAGCAGCGGCTTTAACCTCCACCTGCGTGGAGAGTCTTGGGTCTGCGTTCCAGGTCCTGAACCATCAGGCTCCGGCCTCAAACATCCCATCGTCTGCTCACGCTTCCTACTGGACCGTCCCACGGGGACTTTGTAGCAGACATTATTTGCTGCTCTGCCCAGATGCCCTTGGATCCTTTGTATTATTTCTGGGTTCTCCTTCTCCAGTTTCTGTGTGGTTCTGACTCTGCCTGCCCGCACCTGGCTGCTAGAACTTTGCCTCCACACCCGGAGAGCTGTAAGCGGGACCAGGCTGAGGCTGGGACCTGGCCTGGAGTCTCGCCCCTGCTTACCTACTCCCTTCACTGTCCTGCCTCTTCCTCCCCTCGCCCCTGGGAGCCCATCCTTAATGAGTCACGTGCACAGGAATCCTCTTCTCAAGGTCCATTTCCAGCAAACCTGTCCTAAGACAGACACCCAGCAAAATGCACCCTCTCCCCGCAACAAAAACCATAGTTCCTCCTTTTATATTTCAATTCGCAATTGGTATCATTTCACTGTCTAGGTCAGAAAAGAAGAGATGTTGTATCCTTCCCCATTTATGTGCTACTTTCAGCCAAACAGAAATGCTCCCCAAATCCTGATGAGGCAACTCCTCCGTGTGTCTCGTCACCACTCCTCCCCCTCCATTTGTCTCAGGGACACCTAACTGTCCTCTAAGACTTCATACTTTCCAGCCCTGATAGGCAGCAGCGCAGTCACGACCACATGCAGATCCCTGCATCTCAGGGGGCCATGTGACCCGTTCTCAACTGTGGAAACAGAAGTGATGAGTCTCTTCCAGGCCAAGGTTTCCAAGAAGCAGGTGGGCCACTTCCATCCTCCCTTGCTCCCTCTGCCTCGGTGCAGAGGACCCTGAGGGTCCTCAGGACTGTGGAGCTCCAGGAGGGAAAGGACCTGGAAAGCCCTCCAGCTGACCAGAACACACCTCGTTGAACTGTGACATGAGTAAGAAATAAGCTTTCCTGGTACAAAGCCCACTGAAATTTGGGGGGTTATTTTTTATGGCTGTCAGTGTGCCCTTGATTATTACACAAATCCTGTGGGGCTCATCTCTGCTATTATTGCATTAGCTCCTGACCTGGTCTCCATCCTCCAAACCCCTCACAAATCTGCTCTTTACCTGTTCACCTGAATACAGCAACCTAATGGAAATGATAATCCCACCCTGCACATCCTTTGCTCTCTAAAGCTCTTAAGCCGACCCATGCCCTGTCAAGTACAGAATAAAGGTCAAGTTCTCTGGCATCATAAGAGAGCCCCATGACTGTTATTTCCTCTCCCACCAGTTTTGGTCTTGTAATTTCCTCTCCAGAAGTGCCTGCCTACTTATATCTCCATGAAAGCATCTTCTCTTTTACTCACGCCTGCCCAGTCCTTCCTTGCATTTGTCTCATTGGTCCCTACTGGTCCTTTAAGACTTAGCTTGGACAAGAAACCACCTCTGGACGCCCCCCAGGCTGCATTAGAACCTTCCTCGGGGGCTTCTGTCCATGAGGCATGGAACCACCCACTTCCTGATCCCTCTCCCCGCCCACCCTGCATCCTGAAAGCGGAGATCTCTGCTTTACATTCCAGAACCTATTCTGTCCCTCCTGCCAATCCAAAGGTTGTTGAACCGACTTTTCAAACTTATTCCTAAGTTCTGAGATCGTTTCCGAGTTCAACAAATATGCAAGGCATGTAGAGCAGAAAAAAGCCCCACATTTTGTCATTTACTTGGACGTGACTGGGGTGCATTGAGGAACGCTTTGGCAGTTATAGGGTGGAGATAATTGTAGAGTCATGATAGAGTGGATGATTTCTCTGAAGGAAGCAAGAGGGGTGGAGACGACAGCCAGAGGGAGATGAGAAAGCGAGAGCACGGGGGTGGAACTGTGGACCTCAGTTTAGAAATCCTGTTTTAGACCCAGAAGCAGATGTTATGGCTCAGTTGGTCCAGGCATTAATTGCATGTTGAGAGCTTGAAGGCCTGCATGGATTCGCCCCTGGCCTGAGTGCATTCACCTGTCAGTGGTCAGTCCAGACTAGAACCCTGATCACCGACACCCAGGCCTCCTTCAGCCTTTTTTCCTGCTGCCTTCAAGAGCTAAGCCTAGTCCAGATGAAGCCAGAAACCTCCATCCACTAGGAACAACTTTTTTCTGGCAGAACCCTAGGGACCGAACAGGAAACGTGAGCTGGGGAGGAAAGTAAGTCTGAAACAGAACCATTCTTTTTCAGCCCTGCTGTGAAATTTAAAAATTGTATTCGTTCTGGGTTTGGCCGATTTCATGAGAAATCCCTCTATCTGTGGGTCTTATAGAAATAAGCATTTAAAGAAAAATACGTCCGTTGGAAAGACTCGATAACTAGAGCTGTTGATTTCGCCTGGTTTGCTAGTGCAGGACGAGGGATGTGATGCTTCGTGAAATGCAGCAGACAAGGAAATTTCTGTAGAGGCCCCTAAATCACTTAATGGCGTAAGGGATTCCCAGATGGCCTTATCAGCACCAACTAATAAATTTCACTTCGGGCTTGGATTTCTGACATTTGCTCAAATCCTCAGAGAACCGTAGTTACTGTATATCCTCGTACAGTATTTGAATTCTGAATCGCTATACATGGTTGGCCGCCCACTGGGACAGGAAATAAAACTCCATAATAGAATGTCATTTTTTAAAAGTCTGAGCTTTATGAGTTGTGGTGATATTGTATGACAAACTCATGTTTCTTTTTTGTCTCAAATGTTTTATTCTCCAGTAAAACTCATTTGCATTGTTGTCCCATATGGGGATTTGTACGTCCCGGTACATGATAAAGATGCAGAAGGGAATTAGGTCACTAGGCATGCTCTTTTTTCTTTTAGTAACTCCGTGCAACCTCTTCCTTCTTAATCCCATGCAGACAAAAGCAATAGAAGCTAAACCGTCCAGAGCCGTGATAGGAAAGGCGGACAAGCAAATCCACCAACATGCATCCACTCACTCACTATGGATGTATTTAATTAATCCCATGTGGACTGGTCTTATTCAAATAAAACTATATTTTAGCAAACGGCTGCCTTGTTTTTTGGTCTGTGTTATGACCCCCTATGGAAGCAGCTGGGCTGGTTTAATCAGTCAGTTATTACAGGTCTGGCTTGCTTTCTGCTAATGGCGTCATGCCGGAAAGAATCTGTATTCTAGGCAGGGTGGAAACCTCCCCAGTGGGTAAGGAATTAGGAGAACATTAGAAGGGTCCCAAGCAGCGGCAGCAGGCTGTGGAGGGGAGGATGCTGGACCCCAGATGCGCCCCCAGGAAGGCGGCAAGCTGGGAGCTTGGATGACTTCCACAGGCTGGCGCCCACGTGCAAGCACTCGTGGTGCCCGGCCGAGTTCTGAGACACGTGCTACTGTGGTCCTTTCCAATCCCCTTACTTCACATCACTTTCTACCCAGGACCATCCCACACTGGTGGATGAGAGGTCAAGTTGGCAGCATCAGGATAACTGAAAACTCATTAGAAAACTCTCAACGGGTGCCTGGGATGTGTCCAGCCTTCTCTGGCACTGACTCACCCAGTCCTCACGAAAACCCTATGAGCAGCTGTTATCATTCCCTATGACAAACGTGGACACTGAGGCATAGGATGGGTAAGTGAAATGTCCAGTATCACTCAGACAGCAGACAACACATCCAGGAGTCAAACCAAGCCAGTTGGGCTCAGAAATTACATCCTTGACCACTACAAGCCCAGTCTCCCAGGGGCCTTGATTTCACACCAGCCAAGATTTGAACATTTAGGACCTTCCTTTCAGAAGCGTATCGTGCCCCAGACTGTTCGTAATAGCGGCACTATTCCGTAATAACCCCAAACTGGAACTCACCTACACGTCCATCAACTGGAAAGTGGACAGATGGAGGCATATTCAACAGCAGGAGACTCAGCACAACTTATGTCCAGGGGTGAACCACAGATCAGGTGTGGAGAGGGGGATGGCCAACAGAAAAGAACATGCACTGTATGTGTCCACCGAAAGGTCAAGAACAGGAAAGCTGTCTCTGGTGTCAGAAACCAAGATAGTGGCTCCCCTGGGCAGGGGCTGATGAATGGGAGGGCGCACAGGAGGGTGGTCATGTTTTACTCCTTGACCTGGAAGCTGGTCACATGGCAGCCTTCATTTTGTACAAATTTATCAGATCGATACAGTGCTGTGGGCTCTTTAGGTAGGTTTTCCTTGGCTAAGAAAAAAGGTTTTTTGAAAACATAACTAAAGAAAGTGTCATGTTAAACCCTCAGAACTGACAGTCAAACACCATTTGTAAGAGAAATCCAGTTCCTCACCAGCTACTGACTTAGGGCCCTCGTGGAAGGACATTTAGAGCATAAGGTGACAAAAGGAACTTGGAAGGAAAGTCCCTTTGACTTCACTGCATGCTCTGCTGAGTCGCCAACTAGCTGTGCGGTCTTGGGTGGGTAGGTCACCTGGCTGAACGAAATCTGTGCAGGCGGTTTAGAAGCTCTGCTAAGGTCAGCTCCCTGAAGAGGAGCTTTGACCATGACGACACCAAGGAACACAGGGACAAGAAACGCCCTTTGGACGGAACATCCTGTTAGGAAGATTTGCCACCACCAGCTTGGCATGAGACACTCCTCGCTGTTCCCCAGCTTTTGTTTTATTTATATTTTTTACTTTTTCATTCCCGGGGATTTATCTCATTTTCCTGACTGGGTTTCTAGAACATCTTCCCTCCAGCTTCCCTAGATTTCCATACCTAGAAACCAGAGACATTTCATTCTTTGTGGAATGCATTCTGCTTTTCCTTGATGCAAAGTATCATAGTTTCGATATTTTATTTGTATTTCCATTTCACAGAGCATTCTGCCTTCTGAGTGTGAGACACAGCTAGAGCAGGGAGCATTAGCCAGTAAGGTCCTCTCCAACCCCTCTGTGGGTCAAATATTTTGGCAAACCTTAGCTGATACTCAGCAGGGTCTAAAGCAGGTAATTGCTGAGATGTGATGAGGGAATAGAAGGCATGCCTGTTGATTTTGAGGAATGGAAAATTTGTTTGATGTGAGTTTTCAGAATTTGTCTATTTTACCATCAAAATCCTCAGCAAAAGAATAAGTATAAAACTCCCTTTTGCTCTTAAGGTAGATGACATTGCTCTGCAAACCTCAAGGATAATATCAGATAATATCAAACTCTTAAGAAAGTCAATCTGAGATTCCTCTCTGGTTCAGCTTTCTAAATATTCTTAAATGATGAAGCTGGATGTTTTTCTGCTGCTTCTGTTTTGGAAGTGACTTTTTAAGTAGGGACAAAGGTTTATAACATCTACTGGGAGAAAAAATCTACCAGATTATTCTGAGACTTGGTACTGAATCAGAGCGTAATGTAACAATTGAATTTTGAATACAGGTGTATTTCCTAACTTGCATTTGTAATTCTTCTGTGAAAGATGGGAAGTTAGAAGATATTGACTTGTATTCTTTATTTTTTAAATCATTTCCAGCATGTTTTACAGTCATATAAAGATCTGTGTGTGTGTGCGTGCGCGCATGTGTGTGTGTTCAAAAGTAGGATAAAAAATTCCACTTGCTTTTTGGGGAAACTTAATTGATTTTAAAAATATGGAGAAAAGTGTACAAATTAGAAATGGCTCAGTGAATTTTCACAAAGTGAATACACCAGTGGGTCCCCCAAGTTTACCTGACAGATCCTTGCAGCAATCCAGCCCATGCAGTGACAGTGGCAGACGCTTTGGTGCCCCACGTCTCATCCCCTGAGCCTACCCCCGTGTCAGCTGCAGCCGAGGTGGACCATCCCCTTGTGAGCTCAGAGTCACGCTGACAGCATCTCGCCTTCAAGAACGTGATCCATGACTGTCTGGTTTTGCCCTGGAGCCTAAAATGGCAGGAGAGCTCAGTCCAAATCCACAAGAGCAGCCTGGAAATGCATTTCCAGGAGAGGGAGGCTTCCAACCAACGCAGACAGGAGTTGGTGGTAGAGCGCCAGCCACTCTTCCTTTCTGGACAGTTCTGGGAGGAACACTGTGTCCTTTTCAGAGCTCCTGATGGAATCCAGGCCCAGCCGACTCCGGCATGGTCTTGCTGTGCTGGCATCCCCTCCTTCCCTGCTCACTCTCCCTGCTCCCTGGGCACACCTCCCAGATAAACCACCTGCATCCAAGTCCTTGTCTCAGGCTCAACTTTTGCAGAACCCCACTGTAAGACAGCTGCCAACAAGGACGTTTTACAGCAGTTCTCTTGGAAGAGTCTATCTTACTCAAGATCCACCAGCCATTGGGTGCCTTCTGAGAAGTTCCCACGTGGCTGACATATAGGTTAGCCGGGCTCAATGGCATGAAAAATGTGGCCTTGGTAGTCCAATCTTCTGTATGTGCCAGATCAATGCAAAATTGGGGGAGGGGGTTTCTTTTAAGTGAGGTAAGTTTACATACAGTGCAATGCTTAATTTTAAATGAATATTGACAAATATATGCACCCATATAACCAGCAACCCAGTCAAGATATAGAGCATTTTCCATACCCCAAAGAGTTCCTTTATATCACTTTCAGTCAAAGGCAACCACTGAGCTGGTTTCATTACTTTGGATTAGTTCTGTCTGTTCTTGAACTTGATATAAACGTATTCACATAGTATGTATCTTTAGTGTCTAGTTTTGCTTTGTTTTGTTTTTTTTGCTCAACATAATAGGTTTTGAGATGTATCCATTTCGTTGGCTCTATCAAGAGTTTGTTTCTTTCATGGTTGAGTGGTATCTCATTGGATGAATCTACCACAATTTGAGTACGCATTCGCCTGCTGATGGATATTTGGGTTGCTTCTATTTGGGGGCTATTATGACTAAGCTGCTATGAACATTCATGCACAAGTCTTTGTGTGGATATACATTTTCATTTCTCTTGGGTAAATACCTAGGAGTGGATGGCCGATAGCTTAACTTTTAAAAACTCTTTTCCAAACAAGTAAAGCCTGAAAAGAGGCGAATTGAAAGAAAACAAGAGGAACTTTTAAGGGACAAGCAAAGGAAAAAAGGGAACAGGAAATTATTTTGTCTTTAGGTGACTACATCATGCAGACAAATATCTTAATAATAAACCGTCTAAAGAAGAGACTTTGAGTCCATTTCAAAGATGGAGAATGAGGGTAGCCATGTTTCTGCATAAAGATCTCGAGAGAATTCTGGAAATAAACAGAATGCCTTAAACTACAACATTAAGCATACTTCATTTAGCTGGAGATCACAGAAAGTGGTAGAGTGCTGAAATGGTTCAAAAAGTAAAGTGTATGAAGAATGTTGGCCTCTGGAGTACTTTAAATGGGTGATGACCATCAATATTCAAGTTGTGGGAGGACAGTGAAGAGGGGGAGATTGGGTTTCTCAATAGGGAGATGGTAAGAAAGAGGAGAATATATAAAATAATCCAGCAATTTTTTTCATACTCTCTCACATAGAAACTAATTGTGACAGTTTTTATTAACATATTCTGATGTATTAAAGATGTTCTAGAACTACAAATACACATTATATACAAAAAAAAAAAAACCAAACAAACCCTGTTTTCCAAAGTGGTTGTCCCATTTTACATCTGTGCAAGAGGTAGATAGCCCACTTTCTTGCCAATATCTGGTTTTATCAGCCTTTGTAATTTTGACCACTCTCATCAGGGTGGCCTAATTGCTTTTTAAGGAGAAGATGACTGTTTAGATTATTGCTTGGCTTGACCAATATCAACTTCCCTCTCATGGTGCACTGCGTACACGTCCCCGCCCATCAGCCAGGTGAAATGATTGGACCAATGGACGGTTAATGGACGTGACAGAAGCAAAAGCATGTAACGTCCTTGTGCCCTGAGCCTTGCCTTCCTGCACTTCTGCCAGCACCCTGAGAAGAACGTGTCTTGGCTGATCCACTGTTGCAATAAGGAGGGGAGATGTGGAGAAGAGCGATACCCAACCTGCTCTTGGAGCTGAACACAGTGTGAAGCAGCCGCCTTGGACACGTGGAGAATCAACGAGTGCTGTTTTAGGCCACTGGGCGGTGGGAAGCCTTGTTACATGGCATTACCATGGCAGTGATGGATTGCCACCATAGAGACAGGCGTCCTTGTCAAGCTCGTCAAACTACCTAGAAGCATAGCTGTCCTGCTTGCAGGTAAACTTACTGCTGAAGTCTGAATTGAACCAAGCTAGTGAATGGCTGCATTCTAACTATTCCAGGCAACCTTGAACTCCCGCCACTCAATATTTAACAAAAGCTTGATTAAAATATTTACAGAGGACTGCCTGAAAGTTATGCCATCCATTGCCCGAGTTCTCTAAGATGTCTGTGCGTTAATCCCAGGTGGCAGAGCTGTGTCCTAACACTGGATTGTTTTCATTCTCCCAGGGCTGTTGCTACAAGATCATGCTTTGGTGTTACCCCATCAAGGTATCTTGGAGACAATTACATGTTAAACTTTCATGGTAGGTGTGCTTGTATCTGCTGTAAGGACATTGTTGAGGATGCTGTATGAAATGCCAGGAGTGGGAAATCATTTCTAGTTTCAATACCTGGGACATCTGGAATCTCCTGAAGAACTCTGAGTTTGTATTACATCACGAATCATGCGGCTGGGCCAGTTGTTCTCCTTGCACTGGCCACCAGAAAATTCAGGTCAAATTTGTGGCCCACTGTACTTAACCTTTGAACATGTATTTTAAAGATTATCTTCGCTCTTGGCTACTCTCTAATATTCTTACTCAGGTAATTTAAAATTGTGTTTAGTCCTCTGTATGAGGTTTGGTGGGGATTTGGTCACAGAATGTGGTGGTGTCCATCCCTGGTTCTACCAGCCACCCAACTGCCTGTTTTCATGATGGGTCCTCCCACTTCATTACTCTCATCAACTTCACTTCCAAGTTCCATCACTTTGTCTTCTTTATTTTTCTTATTTTTTTAATTTAACTTTTTATTCTATATTGTAGTATAGTTGATTTACAATGTTGTGTTAGTTTCAGGTGTACAGCAAAGTGATTCAGTCATACATATACGTATTGATATATCCATTCTTTTTCAAATTCTTTTCCCATATAGGTTATTACAGAATATTGAGTGGAGTTCCCTGTGCTATACAGTAGGTCGTTGTTGGTATCTATTTTACATATAGTAGTGTGTATCTGTTAATTCCAAGCTCCCAGTTTATCCCTCCCCCCATGTTTCCCCTTTGGTGACCATAAGTTTGTTTTCGAAGTCTGTGAGTCTTTCTGTTTTGTAAATAACTTCATTGTATCATTTTTTTTTTAGATTCTACATATAAGTGATATGATATGATATTTGCCTTTCTCTGACTTACTTCACTTACTATGATAATCTCTAGGTCCATCCATGTTGCTGCAAATGGTATTATTTCATTCTTTTTTATGGTTGAGTAATATTCCATTGTATATATGTATCACACCTTCTATATCCATTCCTCTGTCGATAGACACTTAGGTTGCTTCCATGTCTTGGCTATTGTAAACACTTTGTCCTCTTTAGTTCAGACAATGTGCTGAGCACACACGATGTGCCAACTCTGTCCCAGGCACTGAGAAAAAAATATGAACATGGTTGGCTCTTGCCCTCAAGGGACTAGCAATCAACTGAGGAGATTGGACAGGGATTAGGTAAGTACATCTCTGTTCTCAACTATGAATTTGGAATAGCAGGAGTATCTGCATGATGGACTGTTGAGGGATCAAGTTAGAATGACATAAATAGAGTGTCTGGTCCTCAGCAAACACTCGGTGAGCTTTATTATAATTGATTTTGTTGTAGATCTTATTTCTTGACTATTCCAACATCGTCTTAGCTACTATTTTTGTCTCCAATTTCCTATCACACCAAACTGCCCCTGAATGCTTTTAGTAATCTTTAAAAATAACTTATTATAAATATAGAGAGATATACATACACATATTTTGAAAAAAGTTATAATGCGCAAACACTCAGAAGTAAATAAAAATTAATCCCTCTGCTTAAAAATATCTATTTAATATCTTAGTGAGTTTATTCCCAGACTTGTCCTTTTCCTGCAAACGTGTATGAGATGGTTCAGTAGAGGAATTTAGAGTCTGGGATCTGACGCCAAACTTTCCTGATTGGATTCCACTTCTACCACTTACTTTTAAGAAGCTACTTCATCCTTCTCTGCCACTGGCTCCTCAACTTTAACATGGGGTCACAAGATATTCAGGTGGGTCTCAGCTCAAGACAATCGATGCTCATTCTAAGTGAGTTACAAGACCATGATGTAGGTTTTACAAAAGAGGTGGTTGACGCTGGCTATGTGACTCTTGATTGTTCACCCACAGAAGTAGAATAAAAGGGTTGGAGGCTACTGAAGAAGGAAGGAGAGGCATTTTGAAGAGTAGTTGCTGCTTTGAGTCCTGCACTCCCACAGTTGAGAAAGAGCTGGGTGTCCCCCCGTTCATCTCAAGCCAAGGGAGTAGCCTTCGTAGAGAAGTCGGAGGGCAAATGAGTCTCCTGCAGAATTTCCATGGCACCATTGATTCTCAACTTCCTGAGATCATTATTTGAATGTGTGCCTTATCTCCTTATCTAGACAATAAGCAGCTTGAGGGCAGAGAATGTCCTTTTTTCATTGTGTCGTACACTTACTTGCCAATATTTGATCACACACACTAGATACCAGATATTGTGCAGGGTGATGGGACTATTAAATAACCAAGACACAAGCTTCGCCACGTGTTTCCCCTTCCTGTAATAAGATTATATCCACTGACACTAGGCTTGATCCATTGACTTGCTTGGTGTATCAGTTTGCTCCTGCAGCATAACAAGTAACTCCAAATCTTAGTGGCTTAAGACAGCAATCACGTATCAGCTCATGGTTCTGTGGGTTGGTGCTCTGAGCTGAGCTCAGCCGTGTGGTTCTCTGGCTACTCCCACCTGGGCTCACTCTTATGACTGTAGTCAGCTGGGGCTCAGCTGTGCTGGGTGGTAGGGGATGGCCTCACTCCCATGACATAGGTTGGCAAGCCATTACAAAGGCGCCTTGGTTATCTTCCACATGCCTCTCCAGGAGGCTAACTCATGTCAAGGTGGTCAAAGGGTTCCAAGAGCAACAAAAAAAGACAAGCCCTAATATGCAAGCACTTTTCAAACCTCTGCTCATCTCTGTAAAAGAATGGCAAGGATTTGCCAGACACCGGTGGAAACAGAAAATTCACGGTCATGATGTTCCAATTCAAGCTGAAGTCATAAGAGAGCAGAAAGTGCGAATAGGCAGAAACCAGTGTGACTGAGAAAAATATAGAGAAAATAAACAAGCAGAAGCAACCAACCAGAGAAAAACAGAGGAGAGATAATAAAAAGGAGAGGGGATTCCAAGAGAGTTCAAGAAGTCCTGGCAGCTTTCAGTATCATGCCAAGTTCAACTTTACATTATAATAAATTAGGTTCACTCAAGTGAACCTCTGTTCCCTGTAACCAAAGAGACTTGCTACAACAAGAATTAGTGCCAGAAGGGGGTTTGTTGGAGCCAGACCTTCATAAGAAATGCAGGGTGTTTGGAACAGGCAACCAGGGTTGTGAGAAAGTGTTCATAACCTGGGGCAGAAGGGGAAGATGCCATTTCAAACAGCAATGCAATGGTACATCAGGCTACTGTTTGTGGTTTCTTATAACTCAGACCACCTTGCAGGTGAGGCTTTGGGGGTTTGGGGATACGCTATGCAGGGCTACAGGTGTCAGAGGAGTGCCCAAAAGAGCAGTGAGGTATTGCCAGTCGCTGAAGATTGAGTTCTGCATCTGGGTTGTGCAGCTGTTCGGGAACACACTGTGACCCTACTGAACGATGCCCTTCCCGCCTGGAGGTGACACAACGGGTCCATTGAAGAGTAGGCCTGAAAATGTCGTATACACCACTGAATTGCAGCATGGGCCAAATTCCCAGTATTAACATTTTCCACGACCCAGGCTAAGTATCTGATTGGTAGAGACTGAGACTTTGCCAGTAAGTATGGGGCTATCTGGAAGACACCCAAAGACTTGGAGATCCTTTGCACCTTACACTTTTCCTGAAGACTTCCCACTTTAGAGACCCCGCCACTCACCCATCCATCCTCACACAAGCTTCTCTCTCTCCATTGAGAATGGGTGGTGGCAACACTGGTGCTTCTCCCAGGTCCCCTCAGATCACTTTTTACCATTTTGGGGGGAAGGCGGGGTTCCTGGCTTTGATGTGCTTTTCCTAACAAGAGCTTGCACCCTCGTCTCTTTCTCAGACAACTGTCCTCTGGCTACTGGACCCTGCTTTGGGGAGTGTCTAGAAATGGACCTAAGATTTTGCACCCAATTCCAGAGTGTGTGTGTGTGTGTGTGTGTGTGTGTGTGTGTGTGTGTGTGTGTGCGTGTGTTGGGGGGATGGGCAGTTTCCACCACCAAGCAGTTCTCTGACACCAGCTGGGTGTCCTACCAACAAACTCAGTTCTGATGCTGTCTACCTGGAGATGGGGTCAGATCTCAGGGGTTAGGGGCTCGGTGCTACATGACTGCCCACGCCCACCACTTCAGATGCCAGTCACAAGTCCAGGTGGTCACCTGTGCGTCCACCAACTGGCGGTAGATTGGAGGTGCCAACAACGCCTCCGCGGGTTCTATTAATTTGCTAGAGCGGTTCACAGAACTCAGAGAAACATTTTACTTACTAGATGACCTGTTTATTAGAAAAGGATACAACTCAGAAACAGCCAGAGGGAGGAGATGCACAAGGCAAGGTGTGGGGAAAGGGCGCGGAGCTTCCGTGCTCTCTCCCAGGACACCCCTCTCTCCAAATCGCCACATGATCATCAACCCAGGACTTTGGGGGTTTTTTGGAGGCTTCATTACAAAGGTCTAATGGATTCAATCATTGGCCATTGTCCGTTGAACTTAATCTCCAGCTGCTCTCCCCTCCCTGGAGGTCAGGGGTAGGGATGAAAGTTCCAGCCCTCTAATCACATGGCAACCAGCCCCATCCTTAGGTGGGGTCCAAAAATCACTTCATTAACATAGCAGAAGACACCTGTATCCCTCTCATCATTTAGGAAATTCCCAGGGTTTTAGGAGCTCTGTGCCAGAAACAAGGCCAAGATCAATTATACATATTTTTCATGATAACTCACAGGATCACAGTGCCCTTTGCATGACTTTGCCTGAGCAGCATCCTGGGGATTTTGTCCTGTCCCTATCCTGCATCCCCCCACCCCCCAGGATCCCTCAGGAACACGTCTGTAATCAATCACCTGCACACGTCTCGATTTCCGAGTCGCCCTCTAGGGAACCAGACATAAGGCAGAATAAGTGGGTGTGGAAGCAAGCAGGGTGGGCAACAGGTGCTAAGTAAGGTACATCTCTGTAGGATGTAGGGGTCACAGGTACTTATCCAACAGGGGAGCATGGAGTCGGGGGGCCCAGTGTGGACCGTGGGAGAGCAGAGCTTGACAAAGCATGGTCGCTGGTTTGCTCTTGCGGGGAGAAGCACACAGCCCCAGAACTGCCTTAGTTCCTGACATGCCCCACTTTCAGATCCAGGACAAGCACATCTAGAACGAACATCCTCCCTTCACTCCTTCAGATTTTAGTTTTCAGTTCATATAACAAAGGATCCGAACAAAAACACTTGCACCTATGTGGAAGGTGGATCAGAAAGTGGTCCAACGCCCTATCCTGTCCACAGAAAAGGGCCTGATTGACATTTTTGAAATCACTGTGGCATTTTTTGGTTATAAAATCCCATAATTCCACGAGTAGACGATTTACAGGGAGGTGAGCAGACAAGACTGGGAATCCAGAGGCACCACCTTTGCAGGAAGATTCACAGACGTGTCTCACTGGCCTGGCTCGGAAGGCAGAGCCTCTGTGCGGGATCACAAAGCATTTGCCAGGTGCCCCAAAATTTTAAGAAGGAAAAAAGAAAAATGGGGGATGGGGGAATTTCTGTATATACTTAAAATGTTTTAACACTTGCCTCTTATTAAATTAAAAAGGTATTTAAAAAGTGTTTTCATTGGTCTTTGATAAAAAGATCCCTGTTTGGAATATCAGAAAATCACTCATAATTGTCTTCACACCCATTCAGATAAGGACCTCTTCTCAGGATCTCCCAAGTCTGGTCCTTTTGGAACAAGGACAGGCAGGTGGGCATGCAGAGTTAGGGGTGCCACCAGCACATAGAGAGTCGAGATTATCATTTTTTTAAACAAAATTCTCTTTCATTTGGAGTAGAACGAATTCTTGAATCCCATTGCGATTAAGCTGAGTGGCACAGGCTTAGCTTAAAGCAGTGAGTTCTACTGGAAGGACCCTTCTCGGTGAAATCACTTTATAAATTGAGGGGGTGAGACACCCCCTCTATCAAGCAGCGAGCATGTGTTATGTGTCTCACTGAATCGAGCATCGAGCATGTGTTATGTGTCTCACTGAATTGCGTGCCAGACATGCTTTTAATGTCTATTGAAGGAGGAATTTACCTGTAAGTGGTTTTCAAGGCCATTGGAAGAAAAGCAGTTGAACTGCTGAGGGTGTGCAAATCTAGCGGACAAAGAGATACAGGCAGAGCAGCACGCGTGGGGATCTGGATGAGTCCAGCTGTGTGCAGGAGTCAGGCCAGGGGTCCCAGGCAGCCACGGACACCAACCCACCTACAGTTCTCATGCCTATGGCCCTAAGGTGAGTAGGCATCCCTCTGTGAGGAATTACTCAGGAAATCTACGTGAAATAAACACACACGTCTTCAGGATGGGGCCTGTCCTGGCTCTGCCCTAAGTCGCAGACCTTGGCTCCAAACCTCCTTCCCTCCCTCACTGGGCAGTTAGGGTCTACGGTGGCACCTTTTCTTGACCCAGTACCCATTCCTCTTTCTGCGGTAACTACCCCCTTGATCTACCTTGGGGAACTGTGGCGATGAGCAGTGTTATAGCTACAAGGTCTATACAGAGGCTGTGAATGAGGAATTATGAGTCCAGGAGATGAAGCTTCTGTGTTTAAGCCCTGGCGATACCACTTCCCAGCTGAGTGGCCTTGGGTAAGCCGCTTACCCTCTCTGAGCTGGCGTTTCCTCATCTATAAAATAAAGATAATAACACACTGCCTCCTGCGGAGTGTCAAGTGACTGAGTCTGTGTGCCTGGCACACACTCAGGGCTGAACTGGGGTTAGAACTGAGCAGTATCACCCTCCCCGTCCTTGTAGTCCTGGTAGGAACGTAAGTCCGTGTGTCCTGACCATTCCAGGGGGTGGGCGTGTGACCCACACTTGGCCAGTCAGACCCTTTCTCCTGGGAATTTGATTCTTGAACCAAGCGAAAGGACAGAGAAATTCATGGAGCCACCGTCCCCCAGGATGCGTGAGGATGCTACCCACGGTGATTACCTCCCCGCTCCCTGGATGTCTGGGTCCCCGTCCTTCCCAAGACCGGGCTCTCTGGTTCCCCCTTTGGGAGCCAGGAGCGGTCCCATGGCCTTCCAGCACCTCCCTGTTTGCTGAGTTACTCAGATCTGTCTCCATTTTTTATAAACAAAGCAGCCCGGCCAACCCCGCAACACTGGGAACACTGCAGTCTTTGTCTTTGATTCAAAGTCCTTGATTGATTTGCTCGGGCACATTATTCAGAAAGAGAAAAGGTCAAAGGGCCATAAATCCCTACCATAACTTTAGAGACTTCAACCTGCAGAGATGTGGTAGAGAGCAGAGATCCACCACCCAGCTCCCCTTCAAGGAAAGACTTGCTGCCCAACTGCATAAAAAACGACCCCAAATCTCAGTGTCATGAAACAATCGTTCAATTTACTCATGGATTCTGTGGGTGACACATTCAGAGAGGGCAGAGCAGGGCCAGCTTGCCTCTACCCCAAAGGTCTACAGCCTCTGCTGGAAGACCCCAAGGCTGGGGGATGCAAGATTTAACAGCTTGGTCACCCACACACGGCATTCGATGCTGGCTGTCAGCTGAGATCCCAGCCGGGGATGTGGCCCAAACGCCTATTCATGGCCCCTCCCATGGCCTGGGTTTCCTCACAGCATGGTAGCCGGGTTGCAAAGGCCAGTGTTGGGAATCAGACAGAGCCAGTGGAAGCTCGATGGTCTTCTATGTCCTGGCCTCAGAAGTCACACGGTGTCACTTCCCCACAATCTACCTGCTGTCTCTTTGTGCCCGGTTTGGAGGGGAGGGGAAATGGACCCCATCTCTTGGTGGGAGAGTGGCAAAGTTCAGGAAGAGTGCATGGGACCAAAAATATCGCTTTGGCCCATTTAGGGAAGTACAATTTGCCACATGCATGTTCCTTTAGAGAGAAAATACCAAGAGTGAGAATTGGCTCAGTGGGGGAACTGTGGCTTAGCCACTGAGGATGAAAATGTCCGGATGTAAAAGGAAGAAAGGGGGAAAACATACCAATAGTATGAAATATCATACGTTTGTATCTTGTAAATAAAAACTTTCAAATAAGCTTGGAAACACTTCAGTGCTTTGCCTCATGTAGACCACTGGTTCCTAATTTGAGCCCATGATCCACACTATTATAGCTGCAGGAGTGTGATAAAAGTCACTCAGAGAAAGATGCTCTTCCCACACCACCACCCTCCAATCCAACCACAAGTCTATACAGAGAAGAGCGAGTTTGGGGTGCAAGGAGATGGCTGGACCAGGCTAATGGTGAAAGCCATGCTCCCACCCCAGAGATAATGCTCAGGCGAAGCCGGCTATTCCCTGATGGGCTGGAAATTGATGCCACCTTTGCATCCGGGATCTTTCTTTCAATTTCCTGGCTCTGCCTTCTCGATGCTGGTCTCATTTGTGGCAGATACACCCTCGTGGGCCAGTACTGAATACATGGTCATTCCTGCCAGGTGCCAGTGGGGTCTCTTCCACATGAAATCAATTCCTGGGCTTTATCCTGATTGGACCAATGTAGTCCACCCACTCATCCCTGAGCCAATCAATGGCTGAGGGGAGGGAAAGTGCTGACCAGCTAATGACAGGACCACCCACCCCACCCTAAGGATGACTGTGCCGTCTTAATGAAGCTTAAAGATGGATACGGGAACAAAAGTAGGGGTGCAACTTGCAAGCAAAGGGGAATGAATGCACCAGAGAGAGTAGCCCTCACCTGCCGTAGTTTCTGACACTTCCTTCCAGCCGGTGCTCAGTCCACGGTGCTCAGCTTGAGACCTTTGTCTTCTTTTCTTCTCTATCCCCCAATTTCCATGAGCTTTTTATTCATTGGCCTCCTAAATATCCTTCCAATCCATCCACCTCCCACCATTCCCCTTGCTAATTCTTTCCCTTGCCCAGGCCACCCCCTTGGCTTCAGTCGTGGTTAGAAGACAGAAACTTCACATAATATTTTAGTAGAAATGGAATGAAATAGTTATAAATTCTGCAACTGAAACAATAAAAAGTAAACTCTAAGGAGTCTCTGAAGTAGCAACCACAGGAAACAACTACCATTCTGGGGCTGAGGGATACAAGAGAAGAGGTTGAAATACCGAACCTTAGAAGCACGGAGAAGGGGCTCCACGGGGCTGCAGTGCTGCTTGGGGTGGTGTCTCCCAGCAGAAGCAATGAGAGTGGCTCTGCAAATGTCACATCATCTGCAAATGTCACATCATCTGCAAATTGCTTGAGTGGAAGGTGAGCGACCACTGCTGGGATGACGTGAGGCTGGGAGATGCTGTCAAGAACAGGATGTTTTCAGACAATAAGTTCCTACTGTAGAGCACAGGGAACTCTATTCAGTATCCTGGGATAAACCATAATGGAAAAGAATATAAAAAAGAACATATATATATATATATATATATATGTATAACTGATTCACTTTGCTGTACAGCAGAAATTAACACAACATTGTAAATCAACTATACTTCAATTTAAAAAAAAAAAAAGAACAAGAAGTAATCAGGAACAGAAGACAGTCAGGAAGTGTGGCGAAGGTGCTGTTCATGTGAGGAGACGGAAGGAGCAAGTCCCTTCTCGCTTAGCCTGGCAGGCTCCTCTGAGCCCCCCACGTTGTCAGAGCCCAGGAGAAGCAGAAATGAGATGTGCGATTCCCAGCCCTCGCATCACAGAGCAGAGTGGAAAGGAGCAGCTTGGCACTGAAAGACAAGATCTCATGCACTGGTTTCCTAAGCAGTCCCTTTGCACTCTTCATTTTCCAATGTATCCTCCATCCTCGCTGCCCCAAGTGACACCCACATGCAGGACCGATGAAGGACTGAGAGTAATCCCATTGGGGAAGAGTGTGCGGTGGGGAGAGGATTTGCAGCCGTTCTGGAAATGGAAGAAGGAATGTTCTAGTGGCCAGGACCCCGCTCGCACTGTGAGTGGAGATTTAGATTTTTGCACAACAATCCTTGATGTGAAATTTGCCTTGACAATTTGAACATTATTGGCTTTGCAGGGTTTCTTTTGCTCTGAATTTGTGAAATATTTAATAGTTGCACAAGAGCTATAATCCAAGAAGGTTAATTAATATGTATCCATACAGACTTAAGTAGTTTTATTTTAATAAAAATAAGTCACTTCTGAGGGTCCTCAAGATATGTTTCCCTTTAAAATGGGTTTGGGCATTGCTCCAACTGATGAAAAGGAAGATGTGATCTGACTTCTGGCCAGGGAGTCCAGTAGCGCTGACCCCGCAGTCCCCTAGCCCGCAAGACGGGGCTGGGGGAAGGGGCAGAAATACCATCACACGTTTTGGATGTGTCGAGAGCTCAAGCAGGTTGGAAGACATAACAGAGATGTGGGTGCAAGCAGGTGATAGGGTTGATGGACGATTCAAGGACAGGCAGAGAAGCATCTGCTGATACTATTAAATATGAGTTGGGCCTTAAATGATTGCAAAGATCTTAAGAGAGAGAGAACTGGGGTGAGGGCCTGCCATGTCAAGGGCTTGGTGAGCCAAGGCAGGGGGATGGCCGGCCGGAGATGCTGGAGTGAGGAGGGTAGAGGGTGCAGAAGACCATAAGCCACCAGGTCACTGTGAGGGCTACAATCCCAGGTAAGGGAGGTGGTACTTTATTCTGATATAGAGTTGGAGCGACCCTCTGCCCTTTAATGAGATGGGCAGGGGGCACAAAATCCAAATTTGTTATCATTGTTCTTGTTTTTCCATTAAGGAAGGTGAGATTCAGAGACATCGCCCAAGATCACAGGGCAGTTGAAACCGGCGTGGAGGAGCCATACCTGCTTCCGGCCCCCTTGGGCACGAGGGGACCGCTCTTCTGTTCCTGTCGGGCAGGTGGCTGGGGAAGAGGATGGCTAGCACCACGCGCTGCCTGGAATCCCGAGGCAAAGGCTCATCTGCGCATCTCTCTGGCCGGCACGGAGAGATGCATCCACGTCACCCAGACCCCACTCTGGCGGAGTTGGGGTGGAGGAGTTCAGAGGCCCCAGTCCATCTGGGAGATGTACAACCGCGCAGCTCTCCCTGGTCTGCCATTAGCGCTTTATCTGGAAAGGCCAAACAGCTCCTGCCCTGGAAATTGTATCTCATTTCTTTAAAAAATGTGTGTGGATGGAGAAGGGGCAGACAGATGCCTGGGAGGAGACCAGGAAAAGGGGGCAGCGAGGAACGGTAAACAGATAAAATAAATGGGCTTGGTGCATGCCTTTGGACCATTTTGCTGTAGTCTATTGATTTGGATTTTCTCCCCCTACCCTGGGAGTAATCAATTTTTCGGTGGATGGGCAGAATACAATAATTGCAAGCAAACTCTTCAAATGGGTTGTCATTAATTTGCCTTTTGCCGGTCCATGTTTCTCTCGGAATAAGATGCGTTTAGCTTTCTCCAAACACTATTGGAGGAACGCTCTGGGGATTTTCTGGGGCTGATTGGCACGGGGCAGGGAATGCGGGCTTGGGAAGGGGGCGTGCAGAGCTGGTGCGGACTAATGAAGCCGCTGTGGTGGCTCATCTTTACAGAGTCACTTATTACCACTAATTGGGAGGGACAGTTCAAATACGCACAGAGGATCAGTGATCCCACGAGCGTGACGTGGTTTCAAAGAGGCCTTCGGGACTCCCTGAACCCCTGCAGCCGGCTGGCTGGATGCCGGGGCCTCGAGGCGTCCACAGAGCAGAGGCTTTGTCAAGGTGTCCTGTAGAAGCCAGCAGACTTAAGAAAGCGAGGTTTGCCAGTCATCACAGGGAGCCACAGACAGACACGCAGCTGCCCGGGACACTTAGAAAGTCAACAGCTGACGGAAGGGGAGAACTCTGAGCTTGGCTGTCAATGGACCTCAAGATGTGATCGGAATTAATTTGCAGAACATAGTTAGATGTTGTTGTCTTTAAAGGGCCCAGTTGGTTTTAAAGAACATTTATTTGTGTGAGCGCTCCAGTATTAATAACCTGGCACATGCTAGGGTTCCCCCACCTTATCTTTTGAGGATGTCCTTTGTAAGAAGACATTAGTTTCTTTTATTTTTTAATTGGAGTATAGTTGCTTTACAATGTTGTGTTAGTTTCTGCTGTACAGCAAAGTGAATCAGCCACACGTATACATATATCCCGTCTTCTTTGGATTGCCTTCCCATTTAGGTCACCACAGAGCACTGAGTAGAGTTCCCTGTGCAATACAGTAGGTTCTCATTAGTTATCTATTTTATACATAGTATCAATAGTGTATATATGTCAATCCCCATCTCCCACTCCATCCCACCTCCCCTTCCCCCCTTGGTATCCATACGTTTGTTCTCTATGTCTGTGTCTCTAGTTAAGAAGACATTAATTTCTTCTCTAGTCCACTAAATTGATATGAGTGAATGCACCAAGCGCATCCCAATATATGTTGGCCAATATTTCCAAATATTTGGTTGCATTTGTGCCAAACAATTAGTCATTAGTCAGTGTTTTCAAAGGACACCTGGATTTGCCAGATGTCAAGGAAAGGGTCACACCCGCCCCCATCCGTTCATTCTGCAAAGGTATGAAGTGCCTACAATGGGCCCAAAACCACTTCAGGCACCAGGGACACAGCTGTGAAGGAAAGGAAGACCCAGCTGTCCCGGGTTTCCATTCCCATGGAAACTGGGGACACGGAGAATAAGGAAGCAATAAACAAATTCATTTCAGACCAGGAACTGGTCTGAGGACCACAGAGAGGGCTATGCTCCAGCCAGTATTTCACTTGGCTTTTCATCCTCCTGCCCTGACTCTTGAGGAAGAGAAGATCCAGCAGTGCTCCCCACAGGCGCACTGCGGAGCTCTGACTTTGGAGGGGACCCAGATAAGGCCAAGTTCAGATGCCTGGTTTAGACACATGAAATACAAGCCCTTCAGAATCTAATTATCACCCCATCCTGAGGAAGTGTGTAGTAAGAGAGTCTGGTGCTGTCTATAGAGATAATTGATCATAAGCCAAGGATTGGGTACCTTGTCTTGGGGCTGGCTTCATCCTCACTGTGTCTTGTTTCCTGGTTGTTCTCATGATTTCTACTTTAAAAATACACATCCATCATCATCATCATTGTCGTCATCACACACACACACATCTCCAAATGAAAACTTGTAGATGGTAGCACCTTGGAAGGAAAAAAAAGTCATTTGTTTTCTCCCGAATGCTGAAAATTACATGATCTATTTATGACACAGGCAGATGGTGTGTATCTGGACTTCCACTTTGAAAGTATTTTCAAAAAGGTGACAAAACTTCCTCCAGGAGTTGAGCAGACCTAAAAAAGGGATATCGGTTTATGAAATTCATATAAAGCCATTCCTGCCAACCTTTGCATTTGTTTTGAAATTTAAATTGGAATAATGAGCTGTTAAATCAGGCTAGTGGGTAAGCAGTCAAATGTTTTCCTGGAGAATGTAAGTCTTCGTACTTCACAAGAAATTAAGTTTGGGTTTCTCAGCATGGAAAATAGGAAATTATTTGCTGGGTAATGCATTCCATTTTAGATTTCCTGTGACATATTAAGAATGAAGCGGTTGTTCATTGATACCTTCCAAGAGACCCCAACATGGGGAAAACAATGCCCCCTTCACTTCTGTGTGAATGCGTTCAGTTCTTTTCTGCCCATCTGTAAGTCATTTATTTTGCTCTGAGACATCTGCAGAAGCTGCTGACATATGACGGAGGCAGGGGCGCTGGCAACCTGGCCAGACCGTGGCCATCCTCGCTCCCGGTGAGGCCTGGCTTTGTTGGAGGCAAGAGCAGAACTCGTTTTCCCACTGGGTGATGCGGACACGTTGACCAATTAAAGAGCCAGTCAAATATGCTTAAAATGCCTTCACGGAGAAAAAGGAATGTATGTTGCTAAAATGAACGCTTCATTTTGAGACCTAAAAGGAAAACGTCTGGCTCAGCTCTCTGTGGGATTTCTTTCTAATGGGCCTGAACACAAAATGTCTTTTTGTAGGTGGGTATGTATATATGTGTGGGTGAGGAGATACGCAACATCAACAAATTTATCATTTTAAAATGACTCCATGTGATGGCTGCTCGGCCCCTGTGTATTCTCATTGGTCAGAAGAAGTGCTTGGGAATCCACCTCCAGCACACCTTTGGGTTTGTTTGGTTTTTTAAAATTTTTATTGGAGTATAGTTGATTTACAATGTTGTGTTAGTTTCAGGTGTACAGCAAAGTGAATCAGTTATATATATACATATACCCACTTTTTTTTTTTCAGATTCTTTTCCCGTATTCCAGCACACCTTGGGGGAGAACGTATTAGGAGCACGGAGCTGGGCACTCTGGGGGAGGCAAGGAGCACCCGTAAACGATGCCAGAGGGAGGTTCTTCCTCTGCTTTCACAAAGAAAGAGAGCATCTGAAATTAGGTCACGCCCCTAGGCCACAGGCTAAACTGTTGCACTGTGCCATGCTGAGCATGGGCACCGGTGCTCCAAATACGGAATGAAGGATGTAGGAAAGCCCCTCTGACCCCCCACCATCATCCCACACCCTGCAATGCCATCCTTAGAACTTAGGGGGTGGTAAGCAATGCCCTTTCTTAGCAAGCTTATTGAGCATCCAAATACTCTTGGAGTTGCTAAGAGTTCAGTGGGCATCTCTAGTCATCATAGCAGCTTAATTGGAAGGAAGGAAGACAAAGCATGAGAATGTCATTTAGGGCTGGATGTTGGGAAGAGAACTCCGAAGCCTGGCTTGGCCTCCTATATAGTTGTAACAGGGACCTGCCCTGCTGAGGACCCAGGGAAGGGGTTTGAATGGCTGAGGAGGAGGAACAAGAGTATGGCACGGGACTCATTCCCAATAGAGCTGGATCCTTTCAGGCTTTTACAGAGCACACTCAAGGGAGAGGGTGGGGGATGGAGAAACGGCCTGTTGAAATATGCAGTAGGGATGCAATGATGATAGTGGGGTGGAGGACGATTATGATGGGGATCAAGGAGAGGCACCCAGGAGAAGGTAGCACCCTGGGGAGACAAAGGGCGAGACGCTGAGCCTGGTCCCCCCAGCAAGGAGCGCGTCTTGGCCTAAAGCTCATGCGATGAGATCATAGTCTGTAGTATCAGTAACTGAAATCTTTTACTTGAAACCCAGGGGCTTTTTCCAGCTTCTAGGGGGGCCTCATGTCTTTCTAAATCAGAAACCAGATCTACTAATATGGCCTCCTGGGTAACAGGAAGGAAGGGAGAGATGGGAGCTGACGGGTGTGGTCTGTGGCAGAAGATTCAGAGGCATAACTCGCAGAGTTTTCCCGCTCTGGGAGAGAAGATGAAAGTTGCCCTGATCCGATCACACAAGGAAGGGAAGGACAAGCCACGGTGAGGCCCAGAAACCAAGAGAGAAGTCCAGAACAGACCGCTGTCCGCAGCCAAGCTGGGGAGTTATAAGGAATCCATTCATCCGTTCATTCCACAGATATTTACTGAGTACCTAGGATACTCCAGCTACTGTTCTAGGCACTTAGGATGTCTCTATGAACCAAACAGAAAGCAATCTCTACCCCCATAAAGCTTCCATCCCAGCAGGGAAGGCAGACAGTAAACAGTAAACCGAAAAAAATCAAGCGCATAGTCCCACAGAGGGCAAAACATGCCAAGAATGAAAGACACGTAGGGAGAGCGGAGAGACCAAAGTGGGTTGGGGAGTCATAATTTGGCACGGTGACAGTGGCCACACTAAGCCAGGTTGCACTCAAGACATGAAAGAGTCAGGGGATGGGCCAGCTGTGGCCCTCTCAGCTCCTCACGGCTGTCCAGTGACAGCCCTGTTTCCACTAGACAGCCGTCCACGGCCTACCTTGGAATGAAACTTGCCTGTGTCCCCCCGATTCTCTTCGGTCCTCCAGTACCCATTCTGTGACAACCACCACCTTCGGACAATCCAGCACACGGCCAGAGGGAGGCTGAGGAAGCCCTGATGGTGATCAAAACAGAACGAGACAGAAGCACGTGACAAGCTGACAAGGACAGCAGTGGGACCCTCAAGCAAAGCAGATTCCTTCCACTTCAGAATGTCACCCAAATCAATCCCCAAATGAGTCTTTCGATACTGGGCTGTTTTGTTTCTGTTGCTTATGGATTGGATTGTATTTTACAGCTGACTGTCTCCAGGGCTCAGTCTACCTCTTGTGATACCTTTTAAATTTTATTTTTCTTTTTTCAGGCTTATTTCATTTTGACCATTGGGTCATTACACTTCGTATTAACTATACTTCTTATTAAGATTTTTTCTTGGTAAAATGTGTGTCAGTCACTCTATTTATGAAGTCACAACAAGTTCATTAGAAATAAAGCAGGGTATAAATAAACCCCAAAACGGATAGGATCTATGAAATCCATAACTCCCCAATTTTCGGGGATCGCCTTGATTTAAAAATGGTGCTCCCAACAACATTATTACAACCTAGAAATTCAAACTTTATCTCCCAGCCTGTCACTCAAGCAGCCTGGAAATTGGTTGCTAACCAGTTGTCACCAGATGTCCTAATTTGAGGCTTAAAATATGTGGCCATGGAGAGATATGTTTGTTCACTGTATAGTTTGTCCTCTTTATGCGTCTTCAAGAATATTTCAGCCTCCTACTTCCCTTACTTGGAAACAATCCCAAAGGCTAATATCTCCAGGCGGTGAGATTTGGTCCCCAGAATCATGAATTCCCACAAGCCCTTGTCCTTTGCTGATAGAATCTTCCCTTTCAGTATAAGTAGAAAGCATTCCTTAGTAATTTTTACTACATTCATTCCAAATTTATGCATAGGTATATATTTAGTCCACATCTCTCCAAAAGGCCAGTTCAGTGGTCAAGACTGTGGGTTGAGATGTTCAAGACCTCAGAGTTCTATTTCTACATGGGTTCCCACCCTTATTTTTGCCCTCCCCCATTTTTATAGCCATTGCCCTGTGGGGTACCAAGGATAAGGTGAAGAAAACAGAGAAACAGAGAAACAGAGACTCGTCGGGCCAGTGGTGTGAGAATGCCTTCCAGCATGAGGCAGTGTGAGCCTGGCTCAAAGGGAACACATTTTGTCCAGGGTTATATAAACCAAAAGCCCTCTCCCATTGCCAGGGCCACTGTCCCCACTCAGGTTCCCCCATCATCGTCACAACCAGCCGCATTGATGAGCAGCAGGAACACAGGTAGAACTGGAGGACACGGTCCCTCCCGTGTGGTCCCCCTTCTCCTGTGCTCTCAGCATCACTCTGGACAGCACCACCCCCCGACCTTGGTGGGTCCCAATGAATACACACTCTTCTCCCTATCTTGGTACCAAAAAGTCTACTTTGTCTTTCCTCATACCCGATATCAGGAGGACTGATTGCACCCTAACATGGACCCGTCTGTGAGGGGAAAGGAAGACAAGATGTCCTAAGGTGAAAGGAAGTGAAAATGTCAACCAGAGTAAATCGGACCTCAGATCCTCAACACTCATGCAGAAAGTGACTAAGAGCTCCCACGGTTCTGGTCCAAGTCCTGGGGCTGTTCTTCTAGATGCTTCCTTGCATCTCACCCCTCCCTCCCTACAATCTCCACTTCCTCTGGGGTCAGTCTGGGGAAGCGTTATCTACATTATTTGACTACTGTCAGGATTAATGAGAGAATATGGGTTCTCACTCAGTGCTCACCAGATAGTCAAATCTAATACGTGGTTGTGGTGGTGATGATAATTAATGAGTGGAAACCCATTTTCATTATTTTTAATGTTATTGCTTAATTCAACTCAATGAAGCACTTGATTGATTGATTGATTGATTGATTGATTGATTTTTGGCTGCATTGGGTCTTTGTTGCTGCGCACAGGCTTTCTCTACTTGCTGTGAGCCGGGGCTACTCTTTGTTGCGGGGCGCAGGCTTCTCATTGGTGGCTTCTCTTGTTGCGGAGCACGGGCTCTAAGCGCATGGGCTTCAGTAGTTGTGGCTCACAGGCTCTAGAGCACAGGCTCAGTAGCTGTGGCGCACGGGCTTAGTTGCTGCATGGCATGTGGGATCTTCCCGGACCAGGGATGAAACCCGTGGCCCCTGCACTGGCAGGCGATTCTTAACCACTGTGCCACCAGGGAAGTCCCGAAGCATTTATTAATTTCCTCCCCAAAACTCCTGTGGGTGCACATGCGGAGGCTGCCCTATTGGGAAAACTCTGGAGGAGGCACGAGCCCCACAATGGTCACCCTCTCACGGGGAGGAGGGTTAACCCCCTGGAACCCTTGTTCCCATCTGAAAATGGGATGGGCAATATCTTCCCTAATCGACCTCATAAGCCCTACATGAAGAAATGAAAAAAGGAATTGAATGGTCTTTTCTAATCTAAATGAAAAAAAGCGAGGTCATGAAGCAGGCATCTACCTTCACTGATGGAATATATGAAACTATATAGGACAACACGGGAAGAGCTTTCTGGTAAACCATGATTTCCTCGCTCGGTCTAAGCACATGACCACAAGGGGAACGTATCAGACATCCCTTATCCCTGGAAATAGCCTTTTCTAGACCTTCAGATTCAATTTCAACAAATATTTATTAAGTGCCTGCTATGTGCCAAGCACTGTTAGACCAGCACATTCCAATAGAATTGTGGACAATGAGAGTGCTGTGTATCTGCAGGGTCCGATATGGGACCCGCTGGCCCACGCAATTATTGAGTGCATAAAATGTGGCTAGTGTGACTGAGGAACTGAACTTTTAATTTTGTTTAATATTAGCGAATTTTAAATTACATTTAAATGGCCAAGGGAGAAATGGATGAAGTTAGTCAAAAGGTACAAACTTTCAGTTGGAAGATAAGTACTAGGGATGTAATGTACAACACAATAAATATAATTCACACTGGTGTACATTATAAACGAAAATTGCTAAAAAATAAATCTTAAGAGTTATCACAGGGAAATTTTTTTTTAATTTTTTTAATGCTGTATCTGTACGAGGTGATAGATGTTCACTAAACTTAGTGTGGTCATCGTTTCATGGTGTATGGACGTCAGATCATTACATTGTACACCTTAAACTTATACAGTGTTGGATGTCAATTATATCTTAATAAAACTGGAAGAAAAAAAATTTTAATGGCAGCATGTGACCAGCAGCTACTATATTGTACAGGGCAAGCCTAGACACTGGAGATTCAGCAATGAACGGGACAGCGAAAAGTTCTTGCTTTCTTGACGCTTACACTCCAGTGAGTGGAGTGAGAACACACCAAAAGATAGACAAGCAAAACACATAGTAAGTCAGATAGTGAAAAGTGCTGTAGAAAAAAATCAAAGCCAAAATGGAGTTAGGAAAGGTCAAAATTCTAAAAAGAGTAACGCACGTAACCGTTTTTCATGCCCAAGGCATGTTTTGTAAACCTCTCAGATTTTATTTTAGGTCCCGCCTAAAGCAAACCGTAGAGTCCAGAGCACAGCTTTGTTTTGTTTTTAATACATCCATGAATTAAGTGTCTGATTAGGATGGTGGCTTTCACCCTTCTCAACTCTGTACTCAAAATACACTACTTCTCACTGGGTACAATAATCAGAAATAATGTATAGTTTAATGGAGCTTCTCCATTAAAAGGTTTTGGAAATAATATATAAAATTAATGGTTTACAAGAATAGTTTTAGACACTTGAAAACATAGCTAACCTAAAGACCTTGGGTGCACCATGAATACATTCATTCCCCGGCTAAAAATGAATCCTAAAATTGGTTTTGATTTTTATTTAAAATTCAAATGTCTGATGTCCTTAAATTGAATAAATGATATTTAAAAATATCTGTATCAGCCTCCAACATCTGCAGATTGCGATTTGCATTTTGAAATTGGCTGCTTGAAATAACCGTGGACGAGCACTGCCTTCTCTCTTCCTCTCTCAGTTGGTTAATGAAATGGGAGAGGTCAACCCTTTGTCCTTAAATTAGTTCCCATAAAAATCTTTTTGTACTTTGCATCTTGTTATGATGTCTCAGGGCTGAAGAAAATGTTGCCATTAATTATGTCTTTGTTGAATATGGATCTCTATTCAGAGTTAGTTGAACAGTTTCAAACAAAATTAGCATGGAGTGACATTCGGGCCAGCTTCGGGCTGGTTATCAAGAATATTTCTCTCTCTCTCTCTTTTTTTCCTTTAAAAAATTTTTTTTTAAATCACTAAGAGAATGCTCTTCAGCAAGTGTGTATTATCTAATATATTCAGCTTTCGGTTGCTACTTTTTTCCAGATGAAGATGAGCTTCATTGAGGTTGTCCTTTTAAGTTTGTAGAGCCCCTTCAACACCTCACACAAAAGCATCTAGAGGCTTTTCATTTGTCTTGAGTATGTTTCAGATGTACAAATATTATTTACTTTAAACTCCAAATCAAAAGGTGCACCGTAACGGTTTTAAATAAAACATTTGTCAGGCCTGAAATATATATAAATTCAAAGCAAGGCTTTTTTTCCCATTATCAACTCATTTATGGGAAGGGACACAGTTAGCAAAATTTAGGATACATACTGGGGGAACCGTTTAGCAACACACTTCAAGCAGGCACTTAATAAAGGAATTTACTTTCAGCCCTCCAAAGATAAATATTACAAATCCACTCGACAGCTAAGCGGCAAAACGATGAAGTTAGTTTCCTATTTCAGACTCTCCTAAGTTTGCATGAACAAGACGGGGGAAAGCTTGATTCTGAAGAAGTGAAGTTGATCAGAGAAATGTACCCAGTGTGTTTGTCTGTGGGGACATTTTGAAGAAATGAAGAAAAACGTTCAGCTCTGGGCTCAGCACCATAAAACCCAGTTTGTAGTATGAGGGTCACGAAGTTCTGGGTGACTGGGACTCCAGCCCTGGGATGGAAACCCTATTTTGTGAGCATTTAAATCAATACATCCTAGGGAACATGGAAGACATTGTGAAAAAACAGAAGATCTCTTTTTATTTTGAA
The DNA here is from genome assembly GCF_028021215.1 of Eschrichtius robustus. Lineage (NCBI taxonomy): Eukaryota > Metazoa > Chordata > Mammalia > Artiodactyla > Eschrichtiidae > Eschrichtius > Eschrichtius robustus. The sequence goes on along the minus strand of NC_090839.1, from coordinate 47,924,319 downwards.
TAAAAGAAAAAAAATAAAGCCCAAATATTACACTAACAAAGCAGATTAATTTAAGAATAAAATTCTCAAACAACCCAGGGAAAGAGTCCCGATTGTAAGAAAGACAAAGGGTGTGAGTCTTTTTCTTCCCCTCAAGGAGGGGGTTTGTTTCATAGCTTTAAAATATTTTGTAGTGATTTCTGTTCTCTTTCATTTTTTTCCCTTCGGTTCCATTCCTGAGGACGGGACCAGAGTGTCCCTTGTTATTACGTATCCCCAGGGAAGAGGCGCTTACCTTGTGTGGTTTTTAAGTGTAATATACATTTTTCATTTTAAATGGGAGCTCCCAGCGACATTGTATAGAAGGGATTCCAGGCCCCCTTGATTATCACCACATCTCCTTGAGCTGAGCCTCCAGAAAAAAATGTGAAGGAGGTGGCCCTCTGGAATGAATAAATTGTGTTGCAGCCTGTAATTATTTATTAAAATAGATTAAAGAAATAGGCTAAAAAGGAATCCGCCACCCATGTTAGAGATAGCATAATAAGAGTACACAGAAAGGGAAAATTAACACCAAGGAGGAAAGAATGTCAGATATATGTGTGCAAGAATACAGCTGCCCCTGCATTGTTGGCTCCCAGGAAGACACACTCCGGGGCTTTCATTCCTCAGGGTGGGCTGTGCCGATGAAAATGGGGGTTACTAATACGGATGTGTGTCTCTAATTAACATTAGAATTGAGTGGTAAACACAACCAGGGGAGAATGAGAGAGAGAGAGAGAGAGAGAGAGAGAGGGAGAGATGGGCTACCAGAGAAGCTAGTGTATGGGGGGGAGGGCGAGGAGGCGGGTTCCAGAGAAGAAATCTGTCAGCCCTTGTTCAGATGTGTTTAATTTTGTCACTTGAGTCACAATTGGAAACCCGTTTTCTAGGACAATTGCTTCTGTGTTTAGTGGGCACTGTACTTACAGGCTCCTTTCATAGAGGGAGAATTTTATAAACTGAGTACACCATCATCAAACCATCTTGGGGGTCAACTTTCCACTTGTGCCTTTAGCTCTTACGAAAGTACTTTTATAGTGTCTTCTAATATATAGGATTTATCTGCGGTTCTGAGAAGAGCTTTTACACTTAATCCTTCACTGGAGCCCTAATTTGTTTTTCGCCCTTAAAACAGTACTTGCGATTAATTTTCATCAGATTCGGTAGATTTTTAGTATAGCCCCTCAAGAAATGTAGGGTTGTGTTCCTGCCGGGTTTTGTTTTGTTGCTGTTGTTGTTGTTTGTGATGACTGGGGATGGGATGGGGAGAGTGGCTGGGGAGGGGGGAGAAATTTTTAGTATAGATGCCAACATCATTAATGTATTTCTTCTTTTTTAAAGTCTAAAAAAATATAACTGGAAATGATATTTATGAGCAGTTGCCTGCAAATATTTTGGATCATATTTGACTAAAGAAAATAAGAACTACCACCAATTTTTTAAAAAGGAGACTTAAAAAATACGTTTTAACATGCCACAATCTGTTTTTGCTTTTTTATTCTGGCTTTTCCCATGATATTTGTGTGTAAGATTATGCCAGGATGTTTATGTGTGAAAACCAGAATACACTTGCATGTGTTTTAGGGAAGAAAGCCTTTTTCTAGGAAAGTGGACATTTTTCCTTTTTTTACATTTTTAGAGTTGATTTATCAAAATAACAAAAGACTCATTGGGAAAGCTGTGTCATCTGTAAAAACAGCGTTTTACTTCCTTTCATACTTATAAGGCAAAATATTACAGAGACAAAAAAAATGCACTGGAATCCTTTTAACCATATGAATACTTGTGAATTTTATTGAAGTTCACATGTAACCACTTTATTTAACCAATTTAATAAAGTGTGTGCTTTTTCTTATTATTTAATGCTCAGCCCAAAAAATTGTGTCCAAGGAAAATTTACATTTCCTGCATAGTATCTGCCTTTCCTTGTATTTGTTAGTAAAAAAAAAAAACATGAATATAGCCAGAGAAATGCTTTGGATTTATTCTCCTAAAGTCACACGTGTTATATGTAGAGAACATTGGAACTACATTTACATGTGTAAAAAAGCAGAGACCCCGAGGTCTCGGTTCAGAAAATGAAGACAAAGTATAAAAATGTCCAGCTGGAAATGTCATTCCTTGGGATCTCCTCATCCCAAAGTTATTACCATGTGAACATCGTTCATTAGCTTTACTAATATTGTGCTTCTGTTTAGCTGCCCATTACTATCTTAACAAAAGTAAATCATTCCTACTCTGCCTAGATCGCATCCCTTCCCCCCAACCTTCCGAAAAACAACATTTGTTACCCATAAACAGGGGGACACTCACTCAGTGATAAGTATAATAGCTGAAATTGAATTTCCCTCCGAATGATTTAGTGAATACTAGAACACATTTTTACTTTGTTGTTTACACTCAAGAAGGCATAAAATCTCTGCCATCTATTTATCATGTAGGTATTTTAATGTAAACATGTGTCTATTTAGATGAAGTGTTTTCATTATTAAGCTAATTCTGACGTGTCTCAGATAGACCAGGAGAAGAGAACACAACTCTTGCTGATGGGGAACCGAAATCTGCCTGGGCTCAGCCTGCTGTCAGATACGTCTTCATTAGTTTTTTGTCACTCACCGATGGCAAATGCTGCATAAATGAAATGACGATCAGGCCCGCCTTGATAACTTGTCTTATCTCATTAGTTCTCACATCAAAGTTAATCAGCAATGTGAATTGTAATTGCTAGAGGAGACAATGCATAGATCACTGGTCGGGTTCTTTTTCCCCCCCTGTATGGCATCTTGAAACATCAGCAGGCTGGTTGGAGCAGATAGGCTCGGGAGGAAAATGATGTGGAAGGCATAATAAGTAAGCTGCTCAGAATTAATGAGCTAACCCAATAAGAAAAGAATGGCCAATCAATGTGAGTTGGGCAAATATAATTTAGAAATAATTGCTTGATTGGTTGCCTATAGTAGACTGATTTGACCACACACAAGGATTAAGAATTAAGATGTCAAGGCAAAAAAATAATTTGGCAACTGAGGGCATGTAATTTTTTGTTTCCTTCCCTTTATGATGGAAAGAGATGAGCGTTTGATGTGCTGTGTGCCAGAATGAAAACATTAGACGCACTCCTTCTCTTTCTGTTCCCCTCACAATGCAGGCCCACTCAGAACACAATCGTGATGCTCCTGGACAGGACACGCAAAAGGTGCAGATTAAGAGAGAGTGTGTGGTCCCACGTATGGCAGTTATGCCTGAAGGATGAGTGGGTTGGTCCTAGGTGCTTGCATGGGTGCTGAACTGCAGCATCATTTGGAGGCCTGGCCAAGGGATAAATGTGGATGCTTGCAAAATGCATCCCTCGTCTGTCCCAGGCTCGAAGAGTTCAGCTCACGTCCTCCATGTTCCCCGTGCAATTTTCTCTACGGCTATTCACCAATTAGTAAAGGGCCCTTGCTACATTCTTCTGTCTAAACTATTGGGAGGGTTCAGCCAGAAGGTAAATTTGCTTTGATCTACATTACACCTAATTGAGTCACCAGCAATGTCTCTATCCCAACATCAAGAAATGTGAAAATGTTAGATTATTTCACTGGGGATTAAACCTAATTTTCGCGTGCTCTGCATTAACCTATTAGGCTGCCTAATCTGCATTGCTAATAGGGCCGAGGCAGCTGTCACAGCTAAAGAAAAACATGATCACGCAATCCTTGAATGAATGATTCCGGCCTGATTAGTCTTAGTGAAGTTAGCTGAGCCCTGGTGATAAGGAAGGAAAATTCCCAGGTTGCCAATAGCTTTGAAAATTATCAGACTGTAGGCAAAAATATACCTCATGATTCACAGGCTTCGGTCCAAATGCCGAGTTGAGTGACATTATTTAAGACTGACTAAGGCTAACTCGAATTGTCACTCGCATAAATGTTTGTGTTTATTTTAAGGGACTAATGTAACGGATGCAGATTTAAATGCTAATAGAAGCCAGCCAGACACATAAAACCCCAGGCGTTGTTACTCTGTTGGTCTTTTATTAACACAGATTAAGTTGTAATATTTTCTAGATAAATTGGCAAAATCAGAAAGATGCATTGCCCCCGAATGCTGGATCAGAAGGACGCTTGCAAGACTTCTAGTTTTCTTGTAGATGCACAGACCATGTTCACTCCTCTCCTTCTTGTTCGCTTTTTTTTTTTTAAGAAAATTAGAAAAAATATACTTTTTACAAGAATGAAAACTGGTTTGTGCTCATTGGCCAGAACCACTCTCTCTGCCTGCCCACTTAGTTGCAAGGGGTAGGCACGTATATTTCCTCATCCTGCACTTTGTTTGCTTAAAGACAGGATTTGCTGCAATTTCAAGCCTTTGCTTGCCTCTCTCCATTTGATTTCAAAGGCAAGACAGCCACCATGATGGGTAGGCTTGGGAAATGGCAAATGTTCCAGGGAGTCTGGTGGCTGCAAATAGAGCTAGGAGTTGCTTTAATCCGATTAGCAGTTCTGCACAATGGGCCTGCCCAACCCATTGTGGACAGAAGCTTTTACTTTATTTGTTTCTATTAGTCAAGAATCGGTTATCAGAAAAGTGGAATTTTGCCCCATCAGATTGCCCAGACAATCAACAGAAAATAAATGAGGAAATAGTCTAATGTGTCAATATTTATCCTTTGGCCCTAATAGTCCGCAGAGAGGACCTGTTGAGTGCGGGGAGTTGGCAGCCCTGTTCGCCCGTGAGCTCTTGACCGCTTCTCGCAAGGGCAGGCGCCGTAGCCGCTGTCGGCAGAGGAATTGGCATCTCAGAGGCCAGAGCACTGGCTGGAGAGTCAAGGACTTTTAAAGGTCTAAGGTCACTGGACAGGAGAGCCAAGGAGAACCCTCAGTGGCCGGGGAGGAAGCCCAGCGAATCACAAGGCATTTGTGACCGGTTTTCAAATGTGGGAAAATGTAGAACAAAAGGATGGAGAGATAGGTCGTCCTTTCCGCCAGGGTCTTCCTCCTCCAGTTTCCCAGGAAGCTTCACTGGTTACAGTCCTGGTTGGTGGGGTGGGGAGGGTGTGGGTCTTCTCTTGCTTTTGTTGCCTATCATTGGTTACAAAGGTTCAACATCTGAAACACTCTCAGATGGCCTTGAACGATCGTGATCATCAAAGTCATCACAACTAACAGGATGTGAGCATCGCTACACACCAGATATTGTTCTAAGCATCAGACGTTTGATTTCCCCCAGATCCCCTGAGATAGCTGCTCTCACGAGACCCCGAAAAGAACTCGCCCAAGGTCACTCAGCCTGTGGCTGCAGAGCCACGCCTGGAATCCGGGCGTCTGCCTCTAGCTCCTCATCACGGCTGGGCCCCAGAGTCCAGGCCCGGGCCAGACAGCCAGGGCAATGCCTCCTGAAACGTTGCCCCTACGCACCTCCTTGCCTAAGTGCCCACCGGAGTCCTTCTTTCCGGTGGATGACTGCTGTCCCCCCTCCCCAAAAGCCCACGTCCACGACAAGGCAGAAGTGTTGTGTACGTCCCCTGCACACGGCCCCACTGACCTAGTGTTTTCAATAGCACAATCCACTCCATCTTCATGGCAGCTTTTCACAGAAGGAGGGACAGAAATTTCCATCATCCAAGCCTCCTTTTGGCCCTCCGACCACTGCAACACTTGAGCCTCGAGCCCCCAGGGGTCACCCCCAGGAGTCACATCCCTGCAACTTATCTGGATGGCGGACAATGCCCATGAATGGACCCCTTGCCCTCACTCTGCTGAAAGGCAACCTCCTCTGGGTCCCCGAAATGAGCTGTGGCTCCCGATTCATTCCCAGAAGGAGCAGATGGAGCCAATCACGGAGCCCAGCACAGACATGGAGCCGTCCTGGTCCAGAACTCTAGCCCGTGGCGCCGAGTTATGTGGCCCCTTCCTCTCCCAGGCAATGCCAGGAGTCTTTGTATCGCTTTGTGTCACAGGATCACTGTACCTGTGTGGGAGTGTTAACAAACCTACAGTTATGAATTCCTGATACTATCTTTTAGTAAATTAGATCTGCCTTCCTTATGAATAGCAGAGTTAAGAAAGCTGCAACAGATTCTTTTCTTTTAAACAATATTTCTTTGAATTCTATATTATTCACTAGCAGATAATTGTCTCTTTCCAGCAATTCTACTGGGCTCATTGATTCTCTAATCATGTGATGTGTCATCGCAATGCCAAACATATTTTCGGGATCTCCAGTAAGAGCGTCTCAGAGACACAGGTGAGGGTCATTAACAGTAGCATCTATCTCAATACCTGTGAACGCCTGTGAGATGCCCAGTTATATTTGCCAGGTGGATCAGTTTCCTATTGCTGCTGTAACTAATTACCACAAACTTAGTGGCTTAAAATGATACAAGTTTATTCTTTTGCAGTTCTGGAGGTCAGAATCCAAAATGTATCTTAAAGGGCTAAAATCAAGGGGTCAACTGAGCTGGTTCCTTCTGGATGCTCCAGGAGAGAATCCATTCCATGCCTCCTGCAGTTTTTAGTGACCACAGGCTGTATCACTCCCACTCTGCTTCTGTCCTCATGTCCCCATCTCTCCCTCTTTTAACGATCCTTGTGAATACACAGGGCCCACCCAGGCGATCCACGATAATCTCCCCATCTCAAGATCCCTAACTTGATCCTATCTGAAAAGTCCCTTTTGCTGTATAAAGTAACATACACAGGTTCCGGGGATTAGGACTCAGGCATCCATAGCGGGGCTGTGATTCAGCTACCACAACATGCAGAACATTCTGGCAAAGTACTTGTCAATCTCCCATTTGTTCACTCGTTTGTCCATCGACAATCTTGATTCGTGGGCACCGTGCTAGGGGTACCAGGGCTGCAGCGGGGTCAGGACAGTAGAGCCTGAGATCTAGGGAGTGAGCTCACCATCCACAGAATGATCACACCGAATGTCAGTTCACCGGTGTTGGGGTGTGACTGGGAAAGGAACAGTTCAGGGAGCAGACAATGGGGCAGCTAGAGCTAATCCAGCCAGGGTGGCACCTGGTGTCCTGAAAGTCTTCCCCTGAGAAAACGACGTTTAAGCCAGGAGCTGAAGGAGGTGTAGGAATTCACTAGGGGGAGAGGCTGGGGAAAGGTGAGAAAACCACAAAGACTAAATGATCATCCGAGCCTCAAATAATGGTCAATGTGGAGGAGAAGTGTTTGATTGCAGTGACAATGAGTTTTATTCTGCTGGAGTCAAAGTCCGGGCCCCCGTTCTGAGTGTGCATCAATGTTTGTGTTATTTCCTAAAAAGGACAAGGGACTTTCTACAATATAGCTGATCTGCATCCTTCAAAAGTATTAATATCACAAAAAATAAATCTGCTTTTTGTCTCTATAGAGTTGCTGATTTTGGATATTTGATATAAATGGAATCACACAATATGTAGCCTTTTGTGACTGGCCTCTGTCCTTAGCACGATGTTTTCAAGGCTTGTAGCATATATCAGTTCTTCATTTCTTTTTATTGCCAAATACTATCCTTTTTCATAGATATATCACATTTTGTTTAGCCATTCTTCATTTGATGGGCATTTGGATTATTTCCACTTTTTGGCTATTATGATTAATCTTGCTATAAACATCCATATACAAGTTTTTGCATGGACAAAGCTTTCATTCCTCCTGGGTGTATACCTAGGAGTGGAATTGCTGGATCGTATGCTAACTCTTTGTTTAACCTTTTGAGGTGCTGTCAATCTGTTTTCCAAAAATGGCTGCACCATTTCCCATTCCCACCAACAGCATACGAGGTTTCCAATTTCTCCACATCCTTACCAATGCTTGTTACTTTCTGTCTTTTTTTATCCTAGCCATCCTAGTAGATGTGAAGTGGTAGCTCACTGTAGCTTTGATTCTTTGCACTAATCTTAAAACTTTCCTAGAAGTGTAAAATTACATCAAGATAAAAAATTAAAAGAAAAATGTTCTGTACCATAATTACTTGTCAATGAAGGACTCTGGGGGAGGCCCTAGCTTTCACTTAAACTGAGCTAATAAATGAAGAAATAGATCCTGAGGATAAGAGCAAACCTAGTGACCTGAGTTTTAGAAATCTGGATGCTTCCTGGGCTCAGTATTTCCATTCATTCTCTCAAAAAAACATTTATCCAGCCTCAGTTATAAGAAGTTAATAACAAGACTAATACAGGGAAATGTGTACTGCTGTCCTTCCCGTGTAAAAGTGAACTGCTTTTGAAGCTCCTTCCTGATGGGGATTGAAAATAACACATACGCAAATCAATTCATACCAAGTACCAAAGGCTATATTTATCTGTTCCCGTAGATACCACGTTCAGCACTGCAGCTGTGATTAGAGCTATCATTTGGTTAAGTTCACGGTATTCATTGTCATTTGCCATAATCCATCTGGTTTTTGCAGAAGCTCATATAGGTAAATTAGAGGAGGATTTGGTGGGGACAACCACCCCTGTATTCTTAAGTCTCTGAGAGTTGATGCAATTCCTCCTGGGGTGTGTTCTGATTCACTATCTTGGCCAGGACAGGGGAGGAATCATTTCAGGGTCTTCCACATGGTCCACCATTTCATAATATCTCCATCTGTGTAATGGGGAATCAATTAGGATTCTGCCAGCTGGTAAGGATCTCCATCCTGATTATGCACGTGAGTACTGGGAAAATAACCTTAAGATAGGTGGGAGGACCCACTGGAAACATTGTGTTAAGGCTGTGGGCCAGAATTCATATTGTCACCTGATCTGCATAAATCCCACTCCAGTAGGGGTGGGATCCCTTGGTGTGCGTGTCGGCTCAGATCTCTATCAATCAGCTCTCTAAAGTTCTGGATATTTCCTTTTCTCTAGTGCATGTTATTATGGCAAATGGCCAATGTGGTCTAATTGACTGAAAACCAAATAGGACACAGGAAAAGTTTGTAGAAGAATGTGGAGGAAACTCAAAAATTACAGACCCATAGAAAGAACATGGACTTTGGATCCACACATATCTGGGTGGGCCAAGGCTCAGCATCTTCTGTGCAGTGGGATTGTTAATGCCTACATTGCAAAAACATTCCAAATAAATACACAGAGCAGAAGGGCATGACACAGAGCAGGCTGCCGTTAAATAAGTAGCCATTTCTATTAATGTTACCAATGGGATGTCCCACTGGCCATGGTTCATAGTTCATAAGGCCCATGAATGTCCATGTGGCACAGTCTTAGCAACTCGGATTTTGAGAGCTTTATGAGAATGGAACGGTTTCACCTGAAACTCTGGGGTAGAAGAATAATGAGCACGGGCATATAATAAAGACCATGTGTCTTTGGGGCAGCTCGATTTTACCAAGGAGCAGGAATTTAGCCTGAGAAAATATGATAATGAAAACAAGGAGATAGATTTATACACTGCCTTAGTTTGGCTCCTGCAAAAGCAGAGGCTGAGTTAGGGACTTGGGTGCTGGTAGTTTATCTGGGAGGTGATTCCAAGGAGGGAATGGGGAGAACCTTATAGGAGAGAAAAATCCAGTAAATTGTGTGTTGAGATTGTTATTGCTGCAGGCAGCCAAGGCTCAGTTCGGCTGGGAAATCATGCAGATTGTACTTCTGTATTGTCTTTTCTAAAGACTAGAAGTTGAGAAATTTATCTTTTAACTCCTATCAGCCACTGCTGGAGGGTAACCCTTGGTTCTAGCCTACTTGGGGGCACCCATGGCTGAGCGAGCTCCCATGGTTCCAAGAACCCTAACAAGGCATGCAGAGCTGTTTGATCGGCCCTTGACACAGACACTGAAACGTACTTAGGAGAAACCTACCTCAGCTAAAATGAGAGGAGGCTTAGGGCATGTATTTCAGGGTAGAAAAAGGACTCATGCACCCTACAGCTTCAGATTGCTCTATTATTCCTTGGCTAAGCCACTGAGGTGTTTTGTTTTGTTTTTCATTAACTTCAGTTTACCCACCTACAGTGGTCTCATGGAAGACCATAATGATTTTCATGTGTTATATGGCATTTACTTCTGAGGATGCTGACCTCAGAAGTAGAAGTACAGAAAAGAAATTCCTCGAGCATCTTTTAACATTATGGCCTTTCCTGATGCACAGTCACTACACATGGCAGGAAGCATGGGGTAACAGGTCCAACACAAATATCAAAAGCAAAATTTAGTTCTTGGATTTGGAAGAGTGTCTAAAGGACTTGGATTCTACAAGCATAGCATTTTTGGCAGCTTGGGCAGCTATAATCCTTTGTCCATAAATTTCTCTTTATTTTAAGAGGAGCTGTGCCCACTTTCCTGTAGCTGATAAGAAGGTGCCTTGTATTATATGAATATACTCCAAAGCTTATGTGAAAATTCACTTGGCTGTGCCTCAGAACTCTTTCCAATTTCCCATTTGGGGCCCATGTACAATGGAAACAGCTTTCTTTCAACAGATGCTGGAGAGAATTACAATCACTCTTTGGCTTGGGCTCACACCTCAAGAGGTGAAGGAGGTGTCTGGGGATTGGCTGTCAGCTTCCTGGTGACCCTACACAATGCCATGAGCCCACACCACTTCCTTGGAAGCCTGGGTCTGTGGGATGACCATGGAAGACTGACGGACAGAAAAGAGGTTGAAGCCTCCATGTCAGCCCAGGTTCCCCATGATCACCTTCTCCCTCAAAAAAAGACAAAAGAGGTGGAAATTTTTCTATTGTAAAGTCCCTTTGAAGAAGCCATTAATATTCTGAGCCGTGGTTTGGTACAGACTTTTGTAATTTAAAGGATGTTCTTGGGCTTCCCTGGTGGCGCAGTGGTTGAGAGTCTGTCTGCCAATTCAGGGGACACAGGTTCGAGCTCTGGTCTGGGAGGATCCCACATGCCGCGGAGCAACTAGGCCCGTGAGCCACAACTACTGAGCCTGCGCGTCTGGAGCTTGTGCTCCGCAACAAGAGAGGCCGCGACAGTGAGAGGCCCGCGCACCGCGATGAAGAGTGGCCCCCGCTCGCCGCAACTGGAGAGAGCCCTCGTGCAGAAACTTAGACCCAACACAGCCAAAAATAAATATTAATTAATTAATTAATTAATTAATTAAAGGATGCTCTTTTTCTCAGGATGGAATCCACAGCCAATGTCACATGATGAAATACATCCTTCCTCCTCAGCTCTTCTTCCTCCTCTTTAAAACTTGGAGCCTATTTGTTAGGACTGTTTTGATTGCAAGGGACAGAAACTCAACTGGAACTGGCATAAATACAGAGCGACCCCTGTTCTGCAGGAACAAGGGCCACCATCTAGAGCTGTGAGAGGAATACTCCTGGCTTCAGGAGCAATAGCTCAGTCCCAGGAGACTCTCTGCATCTCCTGGATACGTCCCTCTCCACATCCGCAGCATTCTTCTCTCTATAGATACGGATTTACTTCTTCTGTCTCTCTGGCCCAGGAGGTAAAACTGTACAGCTCTGGATAATTTCCAACTAGTATGTCATAAAACCCAGCCACCAAGAGGAAGACATACACTTCAGCTCCAAAATTCCCAGAGAAAGACTCTAATTGGCTCACTTTGCACCAATCAACTATAGTCAAGATTCCATTCACAAGTAACAGGGCAGATCCCTCTATAACCGCGGTGACTGTAGGGAGAGACCTCAGAAAAAAAATGAGAGATTGCCAAACCATAATTCTCTCTTACCAAAGGGGTTGGACCCAGTGATTCCTAAGGGTCTTTCCAGCATTAATAGTCCGCTTTGCATTCTCTGCTTGACTTAAGCAGACTCTCAGTTCAAGGGAGCCCATGATTGTGTGTTTCTCAAACAAAGGTGGAAATCTGCTCTAGCCAAGGGCTGAACCTGCTGTCATGGAGATGAAAGCATCCCCAGTTACCAATCCTGCCAGGTCCCTTCTGTCCCTGGGCCTTCCGTTCCGTGAGCCCTTACACATCTCGGCTTGGGCACATTGTGATACCCAACTGAATATCCTGCCAGCTGAAGTCACCTTTGTTCTGAGTCAGAAACCAGTGCCCCCAAGAAGGGAATCATGGGGATCAAGAGTATTTAAAACTCCAAGTCACCACTGCAGAATTATCCTCTTTACCTTCTTATTATTATAAAATCAACAATTTTTAGCAAATATTGGATCCATTTATTTATTCATTCTAAAAGTCTATATTACATCCCTACTATGGGCAAGGCACCATATAGATCGAAGTGGTACAAAACTGAATACTATGTCATTTCTGCATTCATGGAACTCAGTTGTCTGTTTACATCTTGTCTCAGTCAGTTCAGGCTGCTGTGACAAAAATATTCTAGACTCGGGAGCTTAAACAATGAATGTTTATTTATTTCTCACAGTTCTGGAGGCTAGAAGTTTGAGAAGAGGATGCCAGCAAAGTCAGGTTCTGGTGAGAGCCCTCTTCCTGGATTCTTCTCATGGTGGAGAGAGAGGGAGATAGAGAGAGAGCAAGCTCTCCCATGTCTCTTCTTAAAAGAGTACTAATTCCATCATGCAGGATCCACCTTCACGACCTTGTTACTTCCCAAGGGCCCCTTCTCCAAATACTATCACATTGGGGATTAGGGTTTTAACATACACATTTTGGGGAGACACATTCAATCCATAGCACATCTGTTAGAGAAACAGATGTAGGCAAGTATTTGTAATAGTATATTAAAGATGCAAAAACAGAGTGATGAGCAATAATTTTAAAAATGAAGAGAATTATTAACTATACTGAAAAAAGGAGGGAGGAGCCTCAGAGGAGAATTCATGAGGGAGGTGATACTTGAAACAGCTCTATAGGAATAAGGAGTTTCCCAGGGTAACACAGAAGAAGAGGTACATCAAAACAGATCATATTACTGGGGTTTCCCAAAAATCAGAGGCATCTCACCAAGGACATCATCAAACCAGTTGCCTGATGAGGAATCCTGCTGCAAGGAATCATGCGTTTCTCATGTCAGATTTTAATTATCCTTGCAACTTTCCTTACTGTATTAGTTAGGGTAAGTCAAACTACTATAACACACACACTCCAAAAATGTATATTAGGACTGAAATGCAATAGGAAGCTATTTCTTATTCATGTGGCAGTTGGCTGACTCCTCCACTCCATGCCGTAGGAACCAAGGAACCAAGGCCTCCGGTTCCTTCCACCTGTGGCCCCATCATCTCCTAAGTCCTCAGCTGTTTTTACTAAGTTGACAGCCGGAGAGAGAGAGCACGGTGGGAGCAGCCCCCTCTCTTAACAGCCTTAGCAGGGAAGTTGCACACATCACCTCCACCCACATTCCATTGATGAAGCCAGTCACATGTTCACACTTGTTTGCAAGGAAAACTGGGAAACATAGTCCCTTCCTGGGCAGCCACTTCCCAACTACAACAAAATCTTATGGGCAGAAAGTACTGATTTTGGTCAACAGCTAGCTACCTCTACCACACTTACAAAGGATATAAACCACCTATAAAACATACATACCCTTCAAATTATTGACACATAAACAGACCACAATGAGAATGGAAATAGAGAGGAGAAAAAAAAAAGAACTCAAACTTTTAAGTTCCTGCTTAAAAACACTTAAGAAGGCAGTTTGAGGATACAGGGAGGGGGAAGGGTAAACTGGGACAAAGTGAGAGAGTGGCATGGACATATATACACTACCAAACATAAAATAGATAGCTAGTGGGAAGCAGCCGCATAGCACAGGGAGATCAGCTCAGTGCTTTGTGACCACCTAGAGGGGTGGGATAGGGAGGGTGGGAGGGAGGGAGATGCAAGAGGGAAGAGATATGGGGACATATGTATATGTATAACTGATTCACTTTGTTATAAAGCAGAAACTAACACACCATTGTAAAGCAATTATACTCCAATAAAGATGTTAAAAAAAAAAGAAAAAAAATTTAAAATTAAAAAAATTTTTAAATCCTAAAATTTTAAAACATTAAAAATTTAAGACGTTAAAACATTAAAAAAAAAGGCAGTTTCATTTACTTTCAAATATGCATTTTTTTACAAATTTTTAAATAAAATGTTAGCCATTTTAAAGAGATCTTGAGTGATAGGATATCTTTAAATATTCTCTAAAAGCATGAAAAGCAAGTCATTTTTCTAAAGTAATGTCTCAGCCGTGTGTCAGCAGCAGCACTAACGTCATATTCTGGTTTCCTATTTGCATCTTGTCAGAGGGGACGGGGAATTTCTGTTCCTGTTATTCTGCCTCCCTCTATTATCTCTGGGAGGGAAAATGGGCTGGATTTGTTTTTATTTTTCAGTATTCACACACTGAGGCTGATCAATATTTCATACCTGTATGCAACGCTGGTTTATGAAACTGTTATTTTAAAAAGCACCTACTGGCATATTCCAGGGAAGGACATGGAGTGTTCTAGTTCTTGAGGCCACACTGCAGACCATGTCTTGACGGCTGCCTTGGGTTGCCTTCTCCCAGAAGCAGATCCTGAGACGGGGAGCCAGGTGCAAGCAGATGATCCCTTGGCAGGGGCCCCCAGGAAACCCCAGCAGAGGAGGGGGCGAGGACACAGGGAAGGGGTGCAGCCCATGCAGGGTAGCCCATGGGCAGTCAAGGCAGTTACCGCTGAGGACCCCTGGAACTTTCGGGGGACAGGCCGTCAGACGCAGTCACCGTGGGTTGAGCACACGCTGTACTCAGCCCAGCAAGCCCCACCCCAGGCTGAGGGTCAGCACAGCCTTGCCCCCCTTTCCCTCTACCTGCTGCTCGTCCCTCATCTGGGATTGGTTTCCCCCAGAAGTAAACCCCGAGACAAGGAAAGCGCAGGGGGCTATGTGGGAGGTGATGCCAGGCAGTCTTGGGGGTGAGGCAGGCCAGGGCCTGGGGGGGACCCTCGGGTGTGTTCAGCCCCCCTGACTTGCTGTGGAAGGCAGACGTCAAGCCCGTCAGCCCTTTCGGGGCCGGCGCGATGTTGGACGGCGGTGGTGGGCTCCACAGCGTCCTCTTCTACCTTATTCCTAAGGAAGGTGACTCGGGAAAACGAACATCAGACTCTCCTGGACGCCACCTGCCCACAGTGGGCCCACCGGGCTCAGCCAAAGTCAGGCTCTCCCTGCCTGCAGAGTGCTGAGCAGGGATGGCTTTTGGCCAAGGTGGGGACTTGTGAGAACTTGTCCGCGTCTGCCTCTGAAGCCACAGTGGATTCCGGAAGCTCGGGAAAGCACAGCCAGGCTCAGGGCTCAGGTGTGTGACGAGGGTGCGGCCCCGCATTATGTTGAATGGAAGATGAGGTGCGTTCTCCTCCCAGAGATATTTAAGCAATATCCAGAATGTGTGGGGCCTCAAATCTTCCTCCCCACGTTTCTCCTTCCTCCTTCGCGAAACAAGATAGGAAAGTGTCTGGCCCGGTCCTCCCATTCGTCTCCTTCGGTGAACTTGGATCAGATTCTGTAACTCAGGATGGGGGCGAGTGGGTGCCTGCATTCTCCTGAGTCAGACACCGCTCCGCGCAGGGGGATTCTCAGAGCGTGCACTCAGCCCTGCCCGCTGGTACGGGTGGTTTCCTAAACCATCTTCTGTATGTTTAATCTCCAGGGCACGATGAAGGAACAGACAGAGACAGAGACAGAGATCGCTGGAGAGAGCAACTTAAGGCTTTTTTATTAAAGGGGGTAAGGGAGGAAAAACAGACTTGAAAATTTATCAACATCTAATCCTGCTAAGATTTTCTCCACCATATGCCAGCACAACAGTACACTGGAAATGTGTACTAATTACCCCTGATGTATCGTGTGTGTACACTTTATACGCAGCCCCTGACCTTTTTATTAATAACTTTGCGTTATAGTCATTGACCTGAAACAAATTGAATTCAGTGGCACTCACTCAAGAATTGAATTACATAGTCTTCTTAATTGGTCTCTTATTTATTTAAATGTGAAAAAGTAATGGCTTGCCACCTGTAATATTTTTCCAACAAAATAAAATTAGAATTCGAATATTTTCCCCCAACCTAGATGATGTTTTCAGTCATCTAGCTATGAATACATATTTAGCTATGAAACTCTAGTTCTGGTATTATCTCCAAAAAGAATCTCTTAATTTTCTCTTTCATTGCCAAAGCCCTGAAAAATGCTGATATAGAAACGTGTTAATTAGAGGAGATTTATGGAAATCAGCAGGGCTAGGAAGGCTTTTCTGGGAAGTGGCCCTTAGAATAGGCGGTACTGCATGTTGTCACCAATAGTTATACCGTCTCCCCCCCTCCCCGCCGGCCCCAGCTCTTCGGAGCCTCCTTATGTGATTTAATATAGCTCTGGATGGCAAAATCAGGAGCGTTAAGATGGGAGTTTGTTAAACATGGGAAGATATTTTCCACTGTATTTGTTAGTTTTTAAGTCCTTGAGCTGCATTGTCTGTTGACTGGAGTGGGGGGACAGATATCTAATTTCAAGGGTTTAGTGATGTGCTCATATCCACGGTTTCACGGGCAACAGATACCACTGGTAACCTTGTTCTCAACGCCGTTCACTCATTGCTTTACTTGGAGGATTCCTGCAAGCGATGGAAGAGATAGAAGCCACTGGAAATTTTTGGCTTTGCTTTCTAATTCCAGTGTGAAATTAATTGTCCCAACTGCAAAGAACTACTTTACTCCTTTACTTACTATATTTAACTTAAAAATGCAAATGCTATTAGTGGACTGATGGCTGATAAAGGTGCCTTTGTGCCCGGCTTTAACCTCTATTAGTGAGGATTATGAGGACGTAGGCACACTGGCAATTTCTAAGTGTCACTGTGACAGCACTTGCTGCACAAATGCCTGGCTGTCACCGTGAGTTTTATCACTCGGTTTTTCCCTCCGAATGTAGACTAATAAGCCCAGAAATTACAATTGCCTCCCTGCCGAATCTGTGATAGGCGGAAATAATGATATCAGTGCCCTGCTAATCTTCTTGCCTCCGCGCTTGGCACTGTCCTATTGAGTCACCTGTCACACTCCGCTTTGATGAGACGAATTCAATCTCCCTGCTATAATGACAATGGGGCCATTTTAATGTTTGGAAATGATTATGTGGAGGCTTCGCCGTGCTCTGTCTTGGCAAGCAAGCCAGGGCACAGAGCACACCAGGAGAGCAGGCTCTGGCTTTCGGGCAGGTAGTGGAGATGCTGAGTTATTGGGAGAGAGGCGTAGCCGTTGGCTTCCTCAAGAGCCTTCTGGGCTGGCCTTGCAGGAGGGAAGGACGGGGAGGGGAAGAGGTGGGTCCACTCTGGCAGAAGCATAGCCATTGGCTAGTCTCTCAGTTATCCGCACAAATTTGCCTCTAGAAGGAGTTTCCAGGACCCTCTGTGGTGTTCAAGGAAGCAGGGAGGGCTGGAGCTTAGAAATCATCACGGTCATACTACCAGCACCATTGGCTGGGCCGGAGCAGGGCAGCCAGAGATGGGTTGTTGAGTACTTCTCCAGGACATTAACCAAATCAAATTATTCTTACCCCAGGCCTTGTTCTTTGAGAGCAAAGATCCTTGCTCTTTGAGAGTAATTCTGCTGCAGAGCCAAAATATATAATTTGGAAAATACCAGGTGTTAATCAAATCTAGAGCAACCAGGATCCTTAACCACTGCTGGTGTCAATTTCTAAAACCACTTTGGAAAACCAGACATGTACACACCAGCAATTTTACCCCTAGGTAGATTCTCAACAGACGTGCACATATGTGTTTAACAAAAGACGTGAACTAGAACATTCATAACATCATCCTTTCTGAATGGCGCCCAGCTGAAAATCATCAAATACCCATCAACAGTAGAATGGATAAAGCAGTTGGGAATTGGTTTACAGTGGAATAGTATACAGCCATCAGAACGACTGAACCACAACTATGCAGATGAATCTCACAAACAGGATGCTGAATGAAAGAAGCCAAACTTCAAGGGTCAGTACAAAAAGGGTTCCATTTTTAAGCATTCGGAGGCAGGAAAAATTGCTCTACGGTATGAGAAGTTGAGATCGTGGTCGCCTGGGTGGCAGCAATAACTGGAAGAGGGCACCAGGGGGAGCTTTGGGGGGGCTGGTCATGTTCTGATCCTCAATCTGGGTGCTACTTAACACTAGTGTGTTTGCTTTCTGAAAATTCATTCATTTGTGTACGCCTCTGTATGTACAGTACGATTTTAATGTGTCATTTTAATTTAACATTTTTAAGGTAACGTAGGAGGCACCTGTGCATTCTCTCTGCCTCTATAGCATAAGGGGAACAAGGACAGAAACACTACTTTGTAGCTTGCCCCCAGCCTCCCTCACCAAACACCTGCTCTGCATGGATGGGATCTGGGAAGGGGGCTTACTGATGAGAAGCAAGAGTAGTCCTGTCTCAAAGGCTGGTTACTGAAAACTGGAGGGGGAAAGTGCTGAGCCATCTTGCCAAAGTGGTCCCCTGTGGATCCCTTGTCTTTGGTCAAGAGCACGGAGAAGGTACTGGAAGCCACAGGACATGTGTCTGCTACACTCTTCAGGAGGCGGGACAGGAGGCAGTCCATAGGGTGTAGAATCAATCAGGCGCCCAGGGCTGCTTCCTAGCTACATCCCCTACAAACTCTTCCTGCCCTGCTTCAAATCATAGCCTTTCTGACGCAGCCACCAACTACAAGTCATGTAAATGAAAAGTGCTTCCTTTTGGAACTACTGCTTATATGTGGCTTCCCTATTTGGACAATAAAGCTCAAGGAAAGCATTTTTATCTCTGGTAATCACATCCCAGAGGGGTAGCAGCGCATGGAACAGACATAACCCACAGTCTCTGATCCTTCTAGAAGGGCAGCTCCCAAGCTCCCTGTTAAAGTGAAAAAAAAAAAAAAGGTTTGCAAGAAGGAGCCATAATTCAGTAATTCAGTAAGCAAAATCACGTACTATTGGACAGGGCTTTGTAATGTAAATTGCTTGGCTTGTTTCCAGAGTGAAATGGAGGTGCCCCTGGCCAATTAAATAGTCTCCACATTCACTCTCTACCTTCATTTGTTTCTCCTGGCAGTCTGTTTTGTTCATCTCCTCTGTCCAGATGCAGGGTTCATTTAAGTTACTGGTCACTGGTTGATAGCTGCAATAAAAGTAAACTGCATACACATTTTAATCTTATTACACAAGACTCTTAGTAGGCTCTTGGTCTTTCTTAAACTTGGAACTAGAACAGTGGTTTTTTAATAATACCGATAACCATAATAATAGCAATGAATCCACCCAGTTTTAAATTATTTTCAAGAAAATAGGGTTTTCTCTACCAACTGCTAGCAGTGTGACACCTTGGGAAAGTTCTTTATCCTCTCTGAACTTCAGTTTCCTCACCTGTACAGTAAGGATAAGAAAAGCACCTGCCCCTCAGGGTTATGATGAGGATCAAATGAGATAATGCATGTAGATAATGCACGTAGATAATGCGTGTAGATAATGCATGTAGCATGGTGCCCACTGCATTGGACGGTCTGGATAAATGGCGGCCTCTGTAACGATGACAATTAAGATGCTATTTCCTTGAGCGAAGCTCATCAACAGGCTTCCATTGCCTGGAAGACAAAACCTACAGTTGACTATGGCACCCAAGCCCTTCATGGCCCGACTCTAACCTGCTGCTCAGCCCTGACGTCTCTAAAGATTGGATCCCTCCTCATTTCCCAAACCTGCTCTGTGCTTCTTTTATTTTTTCTTTAACTGAGATGTAATTGACATATAACATTATTAGTTTCAGGTGTACAACATAATTCAATATTTAAATATATTTTGCAATAAGGTCACCACAATAAGCCTAGTTAACATCCATCATCACATACTGTCACAATTTTTTTTTTCTTGTGATGAGGACTTTTAAGATTTACTGTAAGCAGACTTACAGACATTGAAAACAAACTTATGGTTACCAAAGGGGAAATGTAGGGAGAAGGAATAAATCAGGAGCTTGAGGTGAGCATACAGACACTACTATATATAAGATAGATAACCAACAAGGACCTACTCTATAGCACAGGGAACTCTAGTCAATATTCTGTGATAACCTATGTGAGAAAAGAATCTAAAAAAGAATGAATATATGTATATGTATAACTGAATCACTTTGCTATACACCTAAAACTAACACAACATTGCAAATCAACTATATTCCAATAAAATAAAAATAAATAAACTTTTAAAAATAAATTAATTTTTTAAAAAGATCTACTGTTGGCAAATTTCAAGTCTACAATACAGTATTGTTAACGATAGTCACCGTGCTGTATATTCCATCCCCAGGATTCCTCTGTCTTATTACTGGAAGTCTGTACCTGCTGCAGCTCTATTCTTTCTTTCCAACCCTTTCCCCACAAGCAACTGTGATAGAATTTCTTCCTTTCTCTTCATTTATTTTTTCCACTTTAGAACCTACTGTTTCTTCAAGGCACAGACAAGAAGCACTTTCCTTCATTAATCTTTTGCTCCCTTAGGGAGAATCTTAGGTACTTTGGTGGGGCCCGGAGGCAGACAACACAGCAGGACCTCGCGGGTTTTAGTTTTGGGGCAGAGCAGTTCCCGCTCTGCTGTTATCCATGCAATCCCTGTCACTCTCCAGCCTCCCTCCCAGCGTACCTTGTTCTGACAATGAAGTGGGAATGGAAGTGAGGGTGACACTTCCAGGAAGAGCTCAGCTCTCAAGTCCTTCCCTCCTCCCACCACAGCAACCTCAGGAGCCACATGATCCAGAAGAGGCAGCTACAGAAAAGGGGCAATTCCAGCAGCCCAGCCCCTGCCTGAGTGAGGACAGCCCGCCAGGACCCAGGATGGGATACCCAGACCTTTGTTGTGTGAACCGCTGAACTGCGGTAGGTAGTTTGCTGCTGTGTCTTCCTCCTCTGTGCTCTTAGATCCTCAGAATCTATATCTTAACAGTCATTGTATGGTACTGGGTGTGTGTGTGTGTGTGCACACACATATACACACATGAAATTTCTTCCTGGAAGGCTGTGCCCTCCTAGAATTCAGAGGTCAAGTCAGCTTCATCTTTGACTTTCCTATGGTGCTTACCAGGTGCTGGAACATAGAACATGTTCAGAAATATTTGTTGAATTCATCGTGCTTCCCTTTATTTCTGAATTAAGACAAAGTCCAAACGGGTCAAGGCACAGCTTTGAGGACATTTTTCCCTAAACATAGTAGTAAATGATCATTCTCCCACTTGGGGGGACATCTTCCTTTTCAATAAAAGAACCCCCCCTAAGAGAGTTCCAGGCCATTTGGATGTGAAACATCATCGCAGTTCCACGAGGTACCAGTCTCCTCCTTCTCGTCAGAGACTGTTCCCAGCCTCACTGGTTGAGCTGTAAGTCACCAAGGACAATGACTTGTGGCATGTTTGTGAATTTGAATAGGCAAATGGCAGCGTGTTTCTCTGAAAGCAGCCCTCCCTGGAATAGCTGTGTGTGTGTGTGTGTGTGTGTATGTGTGTGTGTGTGTGTGTATAATTCCCTTCATTAGTGAATCAACATGTATGCTGGTTAAATGTGTACAGATGGTGGATTTCTATCAGAGCCAAGCCCATAGCATCATGGCGCCCTGACGTTGGGGCCATGGAGCTACCACCTCCTTGTGCAGATGGTTCAAAGAAAGGAAGGGAAATTCCTGCAACACAGGAGACACTTGTGTACCTTTGCTTTATTTAAATCTGTTCTTTACCGCTCGCAACTACTAACCTCTTTATACTTAAAATAATCACCTGTAATGATAACCAGGTTTTCATTTAAATTTCAAAACAATCCAGTGAGAATGTTTCAGAGTCTTTAGACAGCCCTAGTCTAGTCTGATCATTTTGTCTCACTTGACAAAGGAAAAAATGAAAAATAGAAAAGAAAATGCCCTAGTTTGACTGAATTGATGGTAAATTTATTTATTTTGTGGACAAACTGTGGATCCAGTCAAAATCTTGGTCTAAGAAACTCCTAAAGAAAACAAAGCATTAATTTGACAAAATTCAAAGAGATTTAGTTTGAACAAGACACTAAAGAAAGGTCTTGGGAAAGGTCTTAGGGAAAAAAAGAGATGAGACAAACATAAAAGGATGCTGGGCCTGGGAACTTAAATTTCCAGATATCACTGAAGCAATCAACACAGAAGAAACAAGTGTTTGTGAAGATTTCGTGCATTCTGACATTTACTATGAAAGGTGGGACAGGGGATTCGAGAGGGTGGGGAGAATAGTGCAGGGTCAATTCTGAGGGAGGAGAAAGGGGTTTACCAGGAGGTTTGCATAGAGGGGTTTCCACAGCAGGGCTGAATAAAAGCCTGTTTTTTCCAGGTTTCTCCACACCTTTGCATAGAAGAGCTGCGTTGGGAATAAATGATGTCAAGGTGTCAGGCAGCCGCTCCTGCATAGGCATGCATTCCAGAAGAACGTGCCTCATTGCTGGAGGAAGTTCCCCAGTCTGGGGTTGTAAATGGGTCCCAAAGGAAGTTCCCAAGAGTCCATGGAGAAAATATGGCTCCCAGGACAAACCACAAGATTAAGAGATACACACCACAAAGTCCACAGTGGTCACTGCAAGAGTGGGACTCGTGTCTTTGCAGACTAGAAATGGCTGTAAACCAACCATGGGCCAAGGCAACAGGTCAGGCTGGCGGCTGGTGAATGGGGTGTCTATGAGGTTGCTGCTCCTTAAACAGCTCACAAATGATTCAGGATCATGATAGAAACACTAGAAATTGCAGGTATCTGAAGAGGGAAGAGAGCTCAGTCCTACTCCGTTCTTGAGCTAATGAGGATGTCTTCTGAGCCTTACCTTGTGCCTCGCTTGGATGAGAAGCTGGAATCTCAGTATCAACATGTGCCACATAATCAAGGCTCCTCCATCGTCAACCAAATGCATGGCTATTTTCAGAGGAAGTTGTTTTGACTTCTTTACGTTTCCAGAGACTTGGGAACAGCCAAGAGCCTCCTAGAGAAAGGTTTGAAGTGAGCTTAATAGCTCCTTATGGCAGAGTGGGTTCAACACATGCCCTTCAAAAGCCAGTGCCCCCAGACATGTCCTTGGCATACGATGTCGGGCTCTCCAACCCTCTAAGTTCTCAGGGTCGTGGGAGCCCAAATAAAGCAGAGGAGAAAGGGTGGTTTAACAGAAAAATTAATGTACAGCACATTTTCTGTTATTTGGGCACCCTTTTTCCTTTTATTTATTTTATTGAAGTTTAATTGATTTACAATATTGTGTTAATTACTGCTGTACAGCAAAGTGATTCAGTTATACATATATATATATACATTCTTTTTTTATATATACTTTTCCATTATGGTTTATCATGGGATATTGTATATAGTTCTCTGTGCTATACAGTAGGACCTTGTTGTTTATCCATTCTCTATATAAAAGCTTATATCTGCTAACCCCAACCTCCCAGTCGATCCCTCCCCCAACCCCCTCTCCCTTGGCAACCACCAGTCTGTTCTCTATGTTCGTGGTTCTGTTTCTGTTTCATAGATAAGTTCATTTGTGTCATATTTTAGATTACACATATAAGTGATATCGTATGGTATTTGTCTTTCTTTGTCTGACTTACTCCGCTTAGTATGATAATCTCTAGTTGCAACCATGTTTCTGCAAATGGCATTATGTCATTCTTTTTTATGACTGAGTCATATTCCATTGTGTATATATACCACATCTTCTTTATCCATTCATCTGTTGATGGACATTTAGGTTGTTTCCATGTCTTGGCTATAGTAAATAGTGCTGCTATGAACATAGGGGTGCATGTATCTTTTTGAATTATAGTTTTGTCTGGATATATGTTGGGTAAACTTTTTAGTAGTTTATCATATGGCTATGTCTACTTTAAATGTTTCTTTATTGATTTTAAAATCTTGAGTAATCTTAAGAGGAAACTCTCTCTTATTCCTTTTCAGAGGGAGTTTGCAAGCACAGGCGTAGCTTCAAAATTGAGGATGTCATCAACTCTAGTAACCCCAGCTCTCAGGTGGGTCCCCAGAAGCAGACCCTGGGACGAGGATTCTGAAGCACATGTTTTCTTAAGCAGGTGCTCTCAGGGGAAACAGAGAAGGGCTCGGAGAAGCTGGAAAAGGAAGCAAGGACGCCAAGCCCAGGTGTGGTCGCAGGCAGAGGCCCGCAGAGGACAGCAGGGGCCGACCTCACAGGATTCTCAGGAGCTCAGGTTATCCCAGCCTGGGGCAGGTGTTCAGAGCACCCAAACCTGGGGAAGCCCACACGGAAAAGGTAAAAATGCATCGGAGCGGGTATAGTTATCGAAAAATGGGAGAAAGTGGGAGTGGGAAAAAAACAATTAGATGTTCTCTTCACAAATCAGAACAGAAACTCAGAACGGCACAGTTTATGAAGCGTGGTTGTGTAGATGGATGCAGAGGGCATTACGCTGAGTGAAATAAGTCAGAGAAAGACAAACACTGTATGATATCACTTATATGTGCAATCTAAAAAATACAACACTGTAGTGACTGTAACAAAAAAGAAGCAGACTCACAGATCTAGAGAACAAACTAGTGGTTACAAGTGGGGAGAGGGAAGGGGGGAGGGGCAATACAGGCATAGGTGATTAAGAGGTACAAACTATTAGGTATAAAATAAGCTACAAGGGGATCCCCTGGCGGTCCAGTGGTTAGGACTCAGTGCTTCCACTGCCACGGCCCACGTACGATTCCTGGTCGGGGAACTAAGATCCCGCAAGCAGCGAGGAGTGGCCAAAAATAAAATAAAATAAATAAAATAAGCTACAAGGATATATTGTACAACATGGGGAATATAGCAAATATTTTATAATAAGTATAAAAGGAGAATAACCTTTAAAACTTGTGAATCGCTATTTTGTACACATGTAATTTATATAATATTGTACTTCAACTATACTTCAATTTAAAAAAAAAGAAGCATGGTTGTCAGCTTCCAAAGTGGCCCCCAAAGAGCCTCCCCTCCTAGTTTTCAAGCCCTGGTGCAGCCCCTCCCACACTGGATCATGGCTGGTCCATGTGACCAATAGAATACAGAGAAGTGATGGTATGTCACTCCACTAGGCTATACAAGACACACTGGTTCTCTCTTGGGCCACCTGCTCTGTGGGAAGGCAGCTGCCACGCAGAGGAACTCAGGAGCCCTGTGGAGAAGCCACGAGATGAAGCCGTGGAAAAGACCGCCCCCTCAAGCCTTCACATGGCTGCAGCCCTTGCCAACATCTGGACTGCAATCTCCGAGAGACCCTGAGCCAGAATCACCCAGCTCAGCCATTCCTAAATCCCTGGTCTTCAGAAACTGCGTGAGATGATAAATGTTGGCTGTTTTAAACTGCTACGTCTGGGAGTAATTTGTTACATAGCAATAGACAACTAACACGTGAAGCATATATTCAAAGCATGTTCTGTGCCTTTATGGGTGGTACCAAATGCAAACACCTCCAGACACCAAACCAAGAGGAGAGTCCAGAACTGGGCCAGGGTAAAAACAGAGTGGTCCGCATGGATGGCAGTGACAACAAAGCCGCTCTGAGGGGACTAGGAGCATCTCCCACGCTGGTTACAAATTGCTGCTCCAAATTTAGAATCAGTGCCTCGAATGAGGACAAGAGCCAGTTCCCAGTAAAGGCGCCAGAAGGAAATGTATCACAGGAATATGTTAGAATGATGTTCGTCATGATTAAAATAAAATAAAACTTTTCCTTCCAGCAAGGAAACTTCACTTCTGTGGAAACTCATTTTCAGAGAAGACTTTTGGTTGTCTACTCAGTGGCCACCTCAACCCTCTTTTCCATGGTGGCCCTGGAAGAGCCACTCAGAGGCTACAGTGATGAGACTTGCACTTTCCCAGCCTCCCTGGCAGCTGGGTCTCAGCCAGTGGGACCCAAGGCATTCTGCAAAAGAGATTTTTGGAAAGATCTTCCATAAAAAGAAAGACACACAGGGCCAAAATGCCCCTTCCTGCCCACCTTTAGATCTTGTGTGAGAATTTGCTACTTGGACCTGCAGCCACAGTATTGCTGTCTTGAGGAGAAAGCCAAAATGTTCACAAAGAAACTCATTCAGATCCCTGACCTCACTGAGCAGCTGCAGGAACGGACCCCAGAACCAACTACCTCCACACTTCATGTCAGTGAGAAAACGAGGCTCAGGGTTTTAGCTGGGTATTCTGTTACGTGCCACAAATTCAATCTGCTGCTATGTAGCAAAGACATCCACAAATTGTGACTTAAAAGAAAAACAAGGATTTGGCTCACGAATCCGGTGGGTTTGTTGGGGGCTGAGGCTGGGGTCGTTCTGAAGGTATTTTTACTTCTATGACGTCTGGCCCCTGGGCTGAAAGACTCAACAGCTGGGGGTTAGAGGAGCTGGGGCTCCCCAGGCATCACCTCTCCTCTCTCTCTCTCTCTCTCTCTCTCTTTCTATCCCTCTCTCTCTCCCCCTTTCTCTCTCTCTCTCTCTCTTTCTCTCTATCTGGTGGCCTCAGGATAGTCAGGTCTCTTACATGGTAGCCCAAGGCCCGTAGAGAATGTTCCAAGAGAAACCAAGAGGAAAGTAAAGCCTTTTCTAACC
This sequence comes from Eschrichtius robustus, assembly GCF_028021215.1. Classification (NCBI taxonomy): domain Eukaryota; kingdom Metazoa; phylum Chordata; class Mammalia; order Artiodactyla; family Eschrichtiidae; genus Eschrichtius; species Eschrichtius robustus. The sequence continues at coordinate 47,897,809 of NC_090839.1, read as the reverse complement.
CAGCCTCGCAGCTCACACATTCTACTTGTTTTCATCACATTCTACTCATCACAGAGTCACAACGGCGGGTCCTTAATTCAAGGGGAGGAGACACTGACTCCACCTCCTGATGGGAGAAGCTTCAGATAACTTTCAGATGTGTTTTCAAACTGCCAAAACGACCCTAACTGGTACATCTGGGTTCCACTGATGACTCCAGAGAAATACAGTATCTCTGTTCATCCTTCTGTGGGACCACCTGGGAGGGAGCCTCCCAAGACTTCTCACACCATCCTTGTTGGGAAAACTGGTCCCTCAGAACCCTTATCAACCATTCTATCCTTAACAACCCTTATTAAGCTCCCCCAGAGCCAAGATGGGCCCTGACCCTGGGGTGACTCACTCCAGGTAGCGGGATACGTCTTCCTAGACAGTTACCTGGAGGAGGAACGAACAGTCCCTATAATGGTGATGAATTGAAAAGGCAGAATATTTTACTTGGCTCTGTTGAAGAGTAGGGTTTGTGTTTTTCTTAACCTTAATTGCTAAGAAGCTAAAATTTATATTTAAAATTTATATTGAATATGTCGACTGAAAAAAATGCACAACTTAAAAGTTGAGAGTTGCATTTTATTCGGCAAACATTCTGAGGACTTCAAGCCCGGGAGACAGGACTTTCAGATGCTCTGAGGGACCGCTCCAAAGAGGCAAGGGGGGATGGGAGGAAGCCAGGATACATAGGAGTTTTTGCAATAAAGACCAGGCAGTCAAAACATCAAAAGGTTACTCTTAATTAAAGAAAACCAGACATCTCAAGTGAAGGAATTTAGCACTTTTCTGTATAAGGGAAGATTCAAGAGTCTGGGCTCACCAAAATCATTCCTTTGATATGCACCTCAGCTATCTGGGGCCGGTATCCTGAGTTTCCTTCAGGGTGCACCGTCGGGGAGGCTGTAATGTGATGGTCTGATGGCTTTGTTTCCTGATGGCACACACTATTTTTCATTCACAAATACCGGTTGTGGTAACTCTATTGAATTTGGGTTCCGCCTCCAGAAAGCATACAATGAAATGAGGAACTGGGTGCAGTTGCCCTATTTGTGATCACCAGGAAGCCTTGTGAGGGAGCAGGGAAGGGAGACAGGGAAGAGAGAAAAGCCAGCAGGAAATGTGGCAATGAACAGTTTTCACAGAGGGCAGCTGAGGGCCCCCAAGGGACCGTGTAGAGCCATGACTAGCTGCCCTACTAAGGGTCAAGGAACTTGGGTCTTGGTCCACCATCTCCTGTCCCTCATGGGTTGGAGGTGACTCCTGGGGACGCTGACTCCCTAACCTGTGGGCTGCCCACCCTGGAGAGATACAGAAAGCCACAGGCCGGTCCAGGCACTGTGCAGAGGAACCCTCCACGGTAGGCAGGGGAACGCAGGCCCCCGGCAGCCCAACAACCAGCTCCTGTTATAAACATAGCAGACTTTTCACTGCATCAAATTCTCTTTTAGAAGTAGGCAGAGTACACGTTATTTTTCAAACACGAGATTCATGCATTAGGGTCGGTCACCTATTATTCTGGAGTGTAGGGACCACGCGAGCTTTGGACGCGCATCGCTGGGGAGCCACAGCGTGGCCTGGCTGATTACGATTCACGCTGATCAAAAGAGCACGGAGAGAAAAGTGCTCACCTACACAGACCCCTGGGGCGGCCGACTCGTTCGTTACCAGAAGCTGATTACCCAGATCACCGACTCCCCCATTCCCCAGCCACCTGCCTTGTTCCCTTTCAGGGCTCATTAGCGTCTGGTGGCAGAGGAGCCTTGGGTGAGATCAGAACCACAGGAGGCCTCCTTTTTTTCCCCTTGATTCAGGCCAAAATGAAGAACAAAGTTGAACCTAGGAACAGATGCTATCATTTTTTTTCTTTTTTTTTTTTTATTGTAGTAAAATATACATCACATAAACTTTCCCCTTCAACCATTTTTAAGAGTACAGCTCAGTAGCATTAAGTACATTCACGTGGTTGTGCAACCGTCACCACCATCTATCTCCAGAACTTTTTCAACACATGGTAGACTTCGGGATTGTCTGTGAATTGGGGTTTTCCATCATGTTCCTATCCCCCGTTTATTCAGATATTCAAGAGTTGGCTGGATTAAGTAAAACATCACTTCTGGGGAGGTAAAAAGAAGTCTATTTTTTTGGTATTTTTTATCTCAAATATTTTAAAAGATGGATATTTTTATATAATAAACTGTCCCAGAATATAATGGCTTAAAACAACCATCATTTATTTATTTAGTCATGATTCTAAAGAACGGTAGCTGGGACTGGGCTCAGCTGGGTGACTCTGCCTCTCTGGACTGGATGCACTTGACATTGGCTGGGCACACTCACGTGTCCGCTGTCCGCTGCTGGGTCTGCTGGGGTCTGCCTGGTGCGAGGTGGCTCAGCTGGGGGCGCTCATCTCGGCCCCACGTGGTCTCTCGACCTCCAGCTTATTCAACATGGCAGCTCGGCAGGACCTCAGGAGCAGAACCTGGCCCAGAGCTCAAGCGCTTTTCCTGTCTCTACTTACATCACATTTGCTACCGTCCCATTGGCCAAAGCAAGTTACACAACCAAGCCTAGAGTCAGTGTGATAAAAGCTACCAAAAGGCATGTAATAGGGAGGCAGGAACAAACTGGGACAATTACCGTAATTAATCCACCATTGTTACTATCCTTTCCAGGGCTAGAATTCTATCTGAGGATAGCTATGCTTCTGAGATCACCTTCATTTATGTTAAAAGTATCCCAGCCCTTCTGTGATGACCAAACATTCTCAAGAGATGAATTTATCAGCTGACATAATTGAGCCATAGGATCATCTTTATGATCCAACAAAATCACTGAATCGAAACCATATTTTCTCTCGGAGGTCTGTTTGGCCAGTGTGGGTAGTGTTGATGGTCATCGTGCATCATATCTTCTTCTTTCAAAAAAAATCAGAGGGTTGGAAGAGGTTCATACCACGGGAGAGGGATAACTAAAGGAGAGAGGCAGGTGTATGCAGAGTTGGCTTTCTCCTTCCATTTTAACCATCTGTTCCCATCGTCAGTAAAGTGGGACGCGTTTTGGTTAAATGATCCTTCTTGCTTAAAATATTCTCAAAAGAGTAAATATACTTCATTTCTCACATCAGAATTTTTTTATCACTATCGCCTTTATGCAATGAGCCAAATTATGTTGTGATGCACTATCCATTTTGCATATCACTAGATTTGATTTTCTAATATTTTGTTTAGTGTTTTTGCACCTATGTTCATGAGAGTGAGATTGGCCTGCAATTTTCATCTCTTGTAATGCTCTTTTAAGATTCATTGGGAAATGTTTCTCCTGTTATTTTTATTTTATTTTATTATATTTTTAACATCTTTATTGGAGTATAATTGCTTTACGATTGTGTGTTAGTTTCTGCTGTATAACGAAGTGAATCAGCTATATGTACACATATATCCCCATATCCCCTCCCTCTTGCATCTGCCTCACACCCTCCTTATCCCACCCCTCTAGGTGGTCACAAAGCACCGAGCTGATCTCCCTGTGCTATGTAGTTGCTTCCCACTAGCTATCTATTTTACATTTGGTAGTGTATATATGTCCATGCCACTCTCTCACTTCGTCCCAGCTTACCCTTCCCCCTCCCCCCTCCCTGTGTCCTCAAGTCCATTCTCTACATCTGCGTCTTTATTCCTGTCCTGCCCCTAGGTTCTTCAGAACCATTTTCTTTTATTTTAGATTCCATATATATGTGTTAGCATACGGTATTTGTTTTTCTCTTTCTGACTTACTTCACTCTGTATGACAGGCGCTAGGTCCATCCACCTCACTATAAGTAACTCAATTTCGTTTCTTTTTATGGCTGAGTAATATTCCATTGTATATATGTGCCACAGCTTCTTTATCCATTCATCCGATGATGGACACTTAGGTTGTTCCATGTCCTGGGTATTGTAAATAGTGCTATAATGAACATTGTGGTACATGACACTTTTTGAATTATGGTTTTCTCAGGGTATGTGCCCAGTAGTGGGATTGCCGGGTCATATGGTAGTTCTATTTTTAGTTTTTTAAGGCACCTCCATACTGTTCTCCATAGTGGCTGTATCAATTTACATTCCCACCAACAATGCAAGAGGGTTCCCTTTTCTCCACACCCTCTCCAGCATTTATTGTTTGTAGATTTTTTTGATGATGGCCATTCTGACCGGTGTGAGGTGATACCTCATTGTAGTTTTGATTTGCATTTCTCTAATGATTAATGATGTTGACCATCCTTTCATGTGTTTGTTGGCAATCTGTGTATCTTCTTTGGAGAAATGTCTATTTAGGTCTTCTGCCCATTTTTGGATTGGGTTGTTTGTTTTTTTGATATTGAGCTGCATGAGCTGCTTGTATATTTTGGAGATTAATCCTTTGTCAGGTGCTTCATTTGCAAATATTTTCTCCCATTCTGAGGGTTGTCCTTTCATCTTGTTTGTGGTTTCCTTTGCTGTGCAAAATCTTTTAAGTTTCATTAGGTCCCATTTGTTTATTTTTGTTTTTATTTCCATTTCTCTAGGAGGTGGGTCAAAAAGGATCTTGCTGTGATTTATGTCATAGAGTGTTCTGCCTATGTTTTCCTCTAAGAGTTTGATAGTGTCTGGCCTTACATTTAGGTCTTTAATCCATTTTGAGTTTATTTTTGTATACAGTGTTAGGGAGTGTTGTAATTTCATTCTTTTACATGTAGCTGTCCTGTTTTCCCAGCACCACTTAATGAAGAAGCTGTCTTTTCTCCATTGTATATGCTTGCCTCCTTTATCAAAGATAAGTTGACCATATGTGTGTGCGTTTATCTCTGGGCTTTCTATCCTGTTCCATTGATCTACATTTCTGTTTTTGTGCCAGTACCATACTGTCTTGATTACTGTAGCTTTGTAGTATAGTCTGAAGTCAGGGAGCCTGATTCCTCCATCACATCCAAATTTGATGAAATGAAAAATCTGACTCAAATTGTTTAATATTTGGATCCAGAATCTGTTATAAATTGAGAAACCTGCAACCAGAGTAAACACTCCAAGTATATTTCCTTTTTATTATTTTTATTTTACATAAGTAGTACCCACCTTTGGAAGTAAATTTCCTATCCTTCTACCTCAGACCTCTAGTCCCCAGTCACCTACCCAGGATACATCCTCTGTTACTAGGTTCCTATGCATTATACGTTTATACTAACAAACGTGTGTGTGTGCTTGTGTGTGTTACAAGTTGCCACTGTTGAAACATTTTTGACCTACAAAAAATTGGATTGTCATATCATTCACTCTAATACATCTTTTGTAACATAAATGAGAGCATAAAAAATACACTGGTCTGCATCTTGGTCTTATATTTACCTCTGTGTCCTGGGGATCATTCTACATCAGCACACAGGGCTTGATATCATTCTTTTCCATGACTGCATAGGTATGGCTGTAGTTTATTTAACTGTTCCCTCTCTGATGCACACTTAGGTTTGTTTCCAGTTTTTATTATTACAAATACTGCCTGAGTATCCACTCAGCGTGTGAATCTGGGCATCTGCAGAAAGACAGATGGGGATATGCCATGCCAACCCCCGACTTCCTGTCTCATGGTCCTCTGGCTCCCAGCAAACTGGTTCAAGCCATGATGAAACCCCTCAGTCATTGGCTCCTCTGTCACAAGACGTGTCTACTGATATTTATAAGCAATCCTGGAAACACCAACCAAAGTCCTTGTTCTTCCCACTCCTTGTAGCTCTTATATTGGTTGGACTCATAAAATTAGGATATGAATGCCGAGCAAACTCTTACCTCTGTGAGCAGGAGTCTTCCTTGTTCAGAAACCCTTCAGTGAGAAGAGATTCTAGTTTCCCAGACAGACCTGGTTTCAGTTCTTGACTCTGCCACTCAGTAGCTGTGTGCCCTTGGGCAATGTACTTGCCTTCTCTGAACTTCAGTTTCCTCAAATAAAATGGTATATCCAGGCCATAGGGTTCTGATGAGGATTAAACGAAATGATGTACCTGTCATATAGCAGGCGCTCAACAAATTGGCCATTTGCTCCTTATGCCAAGTTTCCACAGACAAAACATTTAGTGTTTTCCTAGCACATTTAGGACAGTGATTTTTTAAGGAAATATGAAAGCCCTTCTTGCTGGCTGGCATGAGGTAAGTAGTATTTGTTTTCTGATTTCAGAGATACGCTGGATTGTGATTGTTAGTCCCTGAATGCTAGCCCCATCCTTGGCACAGAGAACTTGGCCTAAAAGGTCTTATTCCAAAAGAATTAAAAGTCGGGAGAGCAGGAAGAGAGCCTATTCTTCCCAGGATCCTCACAACACCACCAGATGACCTGTCTCATCTCCTAGCCTCCAGTTCAGTCCAGACGGTCTATAGACGTGTAAATTATCCACCATCCAGACTGAGCCACCTTGAGGAGCTGAGGAGCATCCATAAGGAGCAGAGAAGGAAAAGTAGGTCAGGGATGGAAGGTCAACTGGCCCCATCACTATGCTTCTGTTTATTAATTTTAGAATAAATTTTTGGAGGTTCTTTGTGGACACACCACGCAGCTTGCAGGATCTTAGTTCCCAGACCAGGGATTGAACCTGGGCCACGGCAGTGAAAGTGTCGAGTCCTAACCATTGGACTGCCAGGGAATTCCCTAGAATAAGGTTTTTATTTAGACTTTTTAAGCACATGCTCATTTTCAAGTGATCTATAATAATACAAAGGAAAAAGCAAACTTTTCTGCCTAGAAATCACAATTTTCAACATTTGGTGAACACCATCCTGGACATCTCTCCAAACATTTATGCAACTCAAACGTTAAAAGTAGGAGAGGTAATGAGCCCGTGTGCCACAACTACTGAAGCCCACGCATCTACAGCCTGTGCTCCACAACAAAAGAAGACACCGCAATGAAAAGCCCGAGCACCGCAACGAAGAGGAGCTCCCACTCGCCGCAACTAGAGAAAGCACTCGTGCAGCAGTGAAGACCCAACGCAGCCAAAAATAAATAAATAAAATAAATAAATTTGTTAAAAAAATAAAGTCTACATTATCAGGAAGAGCAGTTAAGGTAATGATATACAAAGAAACGATGTATGCAAAAGTGGAAGACTGTGGTCTCAGATGTTCCTTTATTATAAAATTTTATAAATTGTCAAAAAAATAGGAGAGGTGGTCTATTGGGGGGGAGGTTATATGGAATATTCTATTTGTTTACATATGTATTTTCTGTTTTCCAACCCTCCCACCCCACAGCCTAAACTGGAAAAGTCCATGAGGGCAGGAACTTTGATTATCTTGTTCACCACGGAATCCTCAAAATACAGTGTCTGGCATATGGTAGACTCTCAAAATTTATGTTGAAATATTGAAACATTGAAATATTTCTACATGGATGTCTTTATGATTCTTTCACCTTGGAGGTCAGTGGCTTCCCCAGCATGTGTCTTAGGTTGATCATTGCACATCCTTTATTCTGGGACATTTTGTTCTATTAACACTTTTTGTTGTTGTTGTTGTTGTGTTGGGTCTTCGTTGCTGTGCGCGGGCTTTCTCTAGTTGCAGCAAGCGGGGGCTACTCCGTTGCGGTGCACGGGCTTCTCATTGTGGTGGCTTCTCTTGTTGTGGAACATGGGTTCTAGACGCTTGGGCTTCAGTAGTTGCAACACATGGGCTTAGTTGCTCCGCGGCATGTGGGATCTTCCTGGACCAGGGATCGAACCCCTATCCCGTGCATTGGCAGGCGGATTCTTAACCACTGTGCCACCAGGGAAGTCCCAACATTTTCTTATCTTAATAAAGTTTTCTTCTATTACATTCTTGAGTCTATTGTTCCATTTTCCTATTTTCTTCTTCAGAAACAGTAATTATGGATATGTAGGTCTCTTTTGTCTCCATGTCTATCATCTTATTTGTAATCATTATTTATAGTTGACTTTTCCATTTCATTTTGTGCAGTGATCTCAAGCCTACATACCATCTCTCTATTTTCTAGTGTTTTTTCCCTGTACTTTTAATTTCCTTGTCTTAAGGGCACATCTTTCCTCAAGTCTTATGTTCCTGGGCTGGCATCACTCATGGCAAGCTCATTAGGGCATCTGCCCTCTGGATTGTGATCAGGTTCTGGCTGTCCACTTCCCACCCCTCCCCTAGCTCTCTCTCTGGGGGGTTTCCTTGGGTAGAAGGCCAGGTCACAGGCAACAGAAACAGACTACCATCATACCAATATCTTTTTTAGCTACCCCTTCACCTCTGACATCACTGTGAGCAGTGGATGCCTTCTGGTAGAAATAAAGACATTCCCTACCTGGGCTGCCCATGAAACTGTACCTCAACTCTCTAAGAATCCTTGGGTGTGTTCTTCTTGGTGTTAACAGATACTTTTGAAGAAATACAGACCCTTATGAGAGTTTGAGGCCGCATGTGTCAGCTGTCGGCTTACTCCCTGATCTCAATCTAGATTTCTCAGCATTTGCCAGGAGTTTCATAGTTTGTGGTGTGATGTGGTTACAGGTTCCTACTTCATCGACGATGGATTGTGTCCCTTCTATCTTTTTTCCCTTTTGCTAATTTAGATGGAGTTCAAACGAGGGAGAGAGCAAAGATGCTACCATTTTTATGCCACTGCTAAGTTGATCAGAGAGGTCACAGTTGCACCAGGTGAAAGAGATTTTTGCAACTGGGAATCATGGGTCCAAAGCCAGTTGAATGCCTACGAGGTTCTCAGCTCTCAAGCTTGCCCTCCCAAGCATCTATCTCTATGGTGAAGACACTGCTTAAAGCACACACCACGTGCCTCACTAATGATGTTTTCCCTGGTCATGCTGCAACCTCCTCTCTGTTATAGTAAATGCTATGTGGCCCTCAGTGCCTGGGCCATGCACACATTAATATTTATGCTTCCTGAGAGTGATGGGGTGTCCCGGTGATTTGCAGGCATGAGCAGGTGCCCCTAATGGATGACTAAGTAGGAGTCTTTTCTTGGGGGACAGCAGCTTTCAGTCTTCCTGTAATAGAAAAGAAGAATTTGGGTTGGTGAAGGAAATAACCACAGCTTTCCTGTAGTAATCTCCAACTATCCAATTGGCTAACTTGGGCTACTCTTGTGGAAAAGGTTGGAGAAATGGTGGAGGGGTAGCTGATGCTCCCAGTGGAGAGAAGAGAGTTCCTTTTTCTTTCCCCAGCTGGAAGTTTCCCTATTGCTGTGAGGTCAGAGACAGAAGTTCTCCCAGTGACAAGTTGCACAAACCCCAGGTCTTCTGATGTGGCCTCCTTGCACACCCAGATTCCATTCTCTGCCCCTGGTGTGTTGTCTTCTACTCATAAACTTTTCTTCAGTGCATAAAACCTTAGTGAAAACATCATTAGTCATCATCCCTATTGGCTATAAAATGCTACATCTACTTCAATCTTTGATTTAATTATCACTGTATGACAGCAGAAATCAACAACCAATCCCCTGGGGTGGGATCAGAGTACTTCCAACCTCTGCCTGGCTAAATTTCCTGTGGCCCTTTAGTTCAAGCATCACATGGGGATGCACTTTTACAACAGGGCAGGGTAGGGTTACCACTATTCAATGAAAGGACGTTGCTAAGACTTTTGTGCTTTCTGTAGTTGGTATTAGCTTTAAGTATCTGACAATGTCCAGTTCAATGAATTCTGCTGATCACATACAGTGAGGTCCCCATGCACACAGAGTGTGTCATTTCTACAAACGTTACTCATGTGAATACAACAGGACAAATTCAGAGTCCAAGCTGGTGTGACTCAGTCTGCTGAAGCCCTTGTTCAAACAAGGATGTTGATTGGTTTGCCTGATGTCGTGATTTAAAATATGTCTGCAAATGTTTTCACTCTCATCTCACCAAAAGGTAGGGAGTCTGGTTCCCCTCCTGTGGAATATGATATGGGCTTTATGACTCACTTCTAATGGACAGGATGCAGCAGACGTGTCTCTGAGTGACTTGTGACCTAAGTCATAAAAGGAGTAGCTTCCACCTGGCTGGTTACACACTCAGAACTCAAACACCATGTCACGAGGAAGCCCAGGCAGGCAGGGAGGTCGCGTGGAGGTGTCACAGCCCCAGGCCCAGCTGAGGTCCAGCCAAAAACCAGCATCAACCATCAGATATATGAGTGAGGAGCCTTGGGGTGAATCCAGCCCCCAACCTTCAAGATGCCCAGTCAACACCACGTAGAGCATGGATGGGTGACCCCTACCCTATTAGTCTGCAAGGGTAGTCAGAACAAAGTACCACAGACCAGGTGGCTTAAACAACAGAGATTTATTTTCTCAAAGTTCCGGAGGCTGGAGGTCCACAATCAAGGCGTCCGCAGGGTTGGTTCTTTCTGAGGGCTGGAAGGAAGGATGTGTACCAGGCCTCTCTCCCTGACTTGAAAGGGTGTCTTCTCCCTGCTGGGCCTTCCCATCACCTCTCCTCTGTCCATGTCTGCAACCAAATTTCCTCTTCTTATAAGGACACCAGTCATATGGAATAAGGGTGCACCCTAATGACCTTGTTTTAACTTCATCACTAAAAAGACCCTCAGTCATATTCTGAGCTACTGGGGGTAAGATTCCAACATGAATTTATTTGGGGGAACACTGTACAGCCCATAACACCTGCAAAACCTGCTCAAAGTACAGATTCTTGAGCAAAACAAATGTCACTGTTTTGAGCCGCTAAGGCTTGCAATGGTTTGATCTGCAGCAGAAGATAACCAGCTCACCCAAGGTAAATGAGTGACTGGGTTCCTGGTGACTGTCTCAGAATGTATCCAGCAAAAGCCCTTCGACAGCGGGACAACACCATCTGGGGATGGTGCCCACAGGGTCAAGGCCAGACCGTAGGCAAAGAGCTGGAAGACGGTTGCGGAGACCTCATATTCAGTGCATCTCTGGTTTTTGTTTCACTTTTGCTCTTTGATTACAAGGAACGGGACCCAGTGAGGCTGTCTCCAATTAGAGAGATGCAGAGGGCAACTTCCTGTTAGAATAAGCACGGAGCAGCAGAGGGATACAGTCAAATGGAACTTTAAGGCTCGGCGTGGAAATGGTGCTGGGCCTCCGTGCACACACTTAGAGGGTGTCATTTTTGCAACCTGTAATCATGTGAATGCAACAGGACAAATTCAGAGTCCAAGCTGGTGTGACTCAGTCTGCTGAGGCCCTTGTTCAAGAAACGTTGTTGACTGGGACCTGTTCTGAGTGCAGTGAGGCCTGGGGCCCTCAGCCGAGGTGAATCAGCACTAACAACAGATTTCCCTGAACTCATAGATGGGTTCAACCCTGGCTGCACCTGGTACTAGCTGTGTCATCCTGGGCAAGTGACTTAATCTCTCCATGCTTCTGCTTCTAATCTGTTAAAGTAGATAATACTAGTACCTACTACATGAGGTTGTAATCTCAGGTCACTGTCTTAAACCGTCAAGTACAAGAGCTATCCACGGTGTCCGGAGCTGCAGAGAAAAGCAGGCTGCAGGTGGAGAGTCGTGGCCATCGGGAGATGGGCTACTTATAAACGGGATGCCTGGTCACCATTCTTAAATGTTTCATTCTTCCATTTTTAATCTCACTCATTATTGAATCATTAATAATGATTTATACCACATTGACTTTTTTTCAGAAATCTTGACTGACTCTTTGACAAGAGATTAATAAAGAGTGAGACTTCAGATGTCAAGTTTTTCTGAGCAAAAGTGTCCAAGGCCGTCTCTGTCTCTAGATGGGTGTTCTTTGCTGCATTCACCACACTCTCCAGAGACTGAAAAGCAATTGTTTAGCTGGGCAGACAGAGCAGAGCTGAATTAAATTGACCTGCATGATACAGAAAGCACTGAGCACATTTAAGGAAGGGGTCTTTGAAAGAAATCTATTTTTTTTTTTTTAGTTGAGTGCTGAAATTATTTTAAGGAAGTGATGATCAGCCTAATTCTTTAAATCACATGAATGATGTCAGCATCTAAAATTCAGACAGAGTGAGAGAACCACACGCTTGTTCTTAAATAAAAGGCTAAATTCATCTTTATTTCTTTCTGAGGGTTTTTTTTTTTCTTTTCACAAACATGAATTTGACTGCTTTCAAAAGTCAGTTCTTATGCCTACATCCTGAAAAGAGAGAAGACACTTCCATTTCTAGTAGAATACTAGCACCTCACTTAATCCAGAGACACACACATGTACATAAAAGCCCTTTTCTTTCCAATATAATTATTACTCTGTGGGAAAATCTGGTGCAAATCTCTCAGTCTGGTGGAGTTTTAAGCCTATCTTTAATTTCAAATAAATTTATCAGTGATGGGAGTGGACACAGTAGGGAAACCTAGTTTTCATGATAAGAAAAGCCAGGGCATGCTGAAATTCTTTCAAGGCAGGCTTCTGGCTGGAGTTATTAACTCCAATGCTAAGTTTGAGCCCTTTTGCCACGCAGGCAGTGACTGAACAAATGTGTGTTTACAAACCCTCTGCAGCCTTTAAGGTCTGCCCTTGAGCACACGTGTGACCGTCAGAGCACCGTGGTCACGGTCAAAGCAAAGCCAAGCCCTCCCGTGGAAAGGCTTCCTCTCTTGGGCTTCTCCCAAATTTGCTAGAAAGGCGGCAATTTTTTTCCTCTTCAAAGAGACCTTTATGTACTAACTCACTCCCACCTACTGTGCATGTAAATTATTCCTCAGTGATACGGCCTCTGTTTATGACTTTGATCCTTTCCTTCCCCTGGATGCCACAAGGAGCATGATAAGGCCCGTGAGTTATGGGGAGGAGGGGGGGGCTTTGATCTGCTTGCAAATGACATTTTGTGGTGGAACATCTCAGCCCCCTCCGTAGCCGCAGTGTGGATGGAAAGAGAGCAGAGTTTGGGGGTTCTTTCCATCTCCTGGCATCAAACCGTCTTTAAGACACAATGGAGCGGGGACAGAAACGGGCACACTTCTCCCCCAAACCAGGGACTGTTCACGCACAATGATTAACAGGTACCCAGAACTGCTCTCCCAGCAGGCAGGGCAGCGTGATGATGATTCAAATGTATAATTCTCCAGAACTCATTGCAGAGGAATGACACAGTCCAGGTCATGTGTCTGTACACAGAATTTCAGGATAAATCAAAGTCATTTGGGGGAGAAAACGATGGATGAATGAGGGACAGACCCCACCCCCCAAAATTGTTTTCGCCTTCTCACAAGGTAAAATGGAGTGAAATGTAGGGCAGAGAAAATGCTGGAAAGAAGAGGGAAAAGCTCTGCATTTCTCACAGCTCTGAGATGATTCCTCCCTGCAGTTTGTCATCGAACTCTTCGTGACGGCCTCCGTGCCTCCTGCCTCCGTGTCTGGCATTGAATCTTCAGAGTGGTCACAGTTTAGAGACCAAGGACGTGGGCCCCCTTTCATAATGGCGGTGTAAACCACTTTGCATTAAGTAAGAATAATAACCTTTTTAAAAAGAATGTGCCAAAATAATTACATTTCTTGTTGCTTTCCTTTCTTCCATATCACATGAGCAAACACATCAGCCTCACTTGAATGGATGAAAGGAGGACTCTTTTTTTTCAGAGAGGGCTGTTCTGACAGCAAAACATACCCAAGCAAGGAAGCCTTCCTCCCATCAGGGCTGCCTGGGATTCCAGACACGGCACGAGTTGATTCTACCCAATGTTTGGGATTTGCTTGTGCGTGCGTCTTCTTTCTTGGTTGATTGGGAAGCCATGCTGGCAGGAATATTTACCCCACAAATGTCCTGTTTGATGTCTGAGATGTGAATATCTCCAGCGTTCTCTCCACTCATTTCTTTTGCTTTTTATGCAACTGAAGGTAACGTCCATTGCAACGTTAATTCTTTAACTGGGAAGCTAAACTTTAAAAAGGGATTTAGTAGTAGCTCCAATATAGATTTCATCATTCTGCAAAGAAGTCTTTTCCAATGCATCTGAAATCCATTTTTAGAATTTCACAATAAAGCCTGTTGACGCTTTTCAATGGTCCGTTAAAAATTCAACAGCAACATATCCTCAGCGTGGTCTGTTTTGAGTCAGGTTACCTGGTTGGCTGGGTTTAAAATTGATATCATGAGCGGCTTGAAGTGCATTTCACCGAATGTTCATATCTAATGAGATATTTAGGGGACAGATCATTTTTTATATCTTGACTGGCCTGATGCACAAATCACTTCATTTCCATAAAGCAGAGGGAACCATTTTAATCTGGTAGAGTGGGAACAGATTATTGGAATCTTTTCACGTTTTTCTGATCGCATGTCAAAATTAAAGTCCCAGAAAGCCCAAAATCACTGAGCTACCACACGCACAAACAAACTCACATATACCTCAGCCTCTCCCTTGCTTCCCCATGTGGGAGAAAGATGAGATGTCCCCCGACTGTGAGCATAGTAAGTAAAATAATGAGTTTGTGATGCACTGGTGACTATTACCCCTCCTTTCTCCTTTTGCCCACCGTGGTCCCTGATTATGGAAAGGTTCCGTCTGGTGGGGGGGTACATGCCTCCCAGATGTGCGCCGTGCCCACATTCCAGCTCCACGTCATCCCTCTGCCATCCCGGGCAGCCTAATGCTACCTGATCAGGGCCGGTTTTCATTTGAAAGCTCTGACTGATGTGATTGGACAGTTAAGACCTTGGTTCCTAAAGAGCTAAGTGTTTGCTTGGGATGTTTGGATTATGCGCTGGGGTAGCAGGCCCTGGAATGAGAGAAATACAGTGGTCCACAGTCCCCAGCCTCCTCCCAACCTCCAAAAATGCTTCCAAGGGCCAGCTCGCACAGGGCCACGACGTCTGAGCTCTCCAGCTGTTTGCCTTATCAGAGCTGGAGGGGGCTGGAGGGGACCAGATGAGTGGGACTGAGGTCGTCCTGGCGAGGCTGCTGCAGGGGGGGTTGGGCCTCTGGACCCCAGCCCTGGACTCGCAGACCCCACGGGGCCGCTTTGGAAGCACAGCCGCCCTAGCGTGGGCGTGCACAGCGGGCAGAGCTTTGTGCTCGGGCCTCCCGGGAGGAGGCTGCAAACCTTCAGATCCCCGCACAGACCCGCCGGCTTCCCTTTGCCCGCAGAGTTCTCCTAATTAAGCCAGTCCATCTAATTACGGGGCGTTCCATCAAATATTTCTCCAGATGCTTACTTTGCAGCCTGTGGGCGCTGGTCAAAGCTGACGAGGCTTCTGATCAGGGATGATGGCCCCGCAGCGCGGGCGCGCGCTCCCGACAAGCCCGGACCCGCCTGGCTCGGAGGACCATGATCCGCCCTTGCTCATTCGCTGGGCGCCCGGTGAAGGCACAGAGCGTAATTACCAAAGTTAAGAAAACATCCATGTAATTAGCCAGGCAACTCTAAGCACAAGACATGGAAATTAGTCACCGCATCATAAATTAGTCTGTGCATACATTACATTCCGGGATAGCCCTGGGGGCCCGACGTTTGCAGTGTTTGGCCAACAACGCCCAGTGTCTGCGTAAAGCGTTCCTCCCCAGCGAGCTTGGCGCAGCAAAGGGAGCTTTGCTTGAATTACAAATTTTTTAATTCTTTTGTAGATGGCAACCAGAACAAAGTCAATTTTCGAGCGGAGGAAAGGGAGACAAGAAAACAGTGATTTTCCTGTTGATTTTATTTCCATTTGTGGGCATCTGTGCACCTGGGGCCATCAAGATGTCTCCAGACGGCGGCTCATCAATTGTCTTGTTTCACTCATTAGGAGCAGTAGTTATAAACTCTTTAAATAACCCTGATTTTGAACTATTCTCGCAGGCACTCCCCTTCCTGGCAAAAACCAGGAAATTGGACCCAGGCACACACAACAGGCATTTGCATCAAAATAATACGACGGGCAGCAGCAAGCCACAATCACATCACTCAGAAGGAAGGAATAGAATACAAATTAAAGGAAGAATGTAAATTTTTTGCCATTAAGCTTCAATGACCATTCGAAATGGTGCAAGGCACAAAGGTTCTTGATGAGCGTCATCTAGTTTGATTATTCATACTTGTGTTTCTGCTTGAATTAAAGCAGGAGTGCTAGAGCCTGTTACGGGGAGAATATTTGAATTGATAGTGAACTCTCACCTTGCCGTGCAGCCATTTACTTTTCAAATGAATACCAGATAAGTTAGTGCATTTTCTAATCGGCCTGTTTTCCAGTGAGTGCTGTCATTACATCCCTATTTTTTTCAGAAGTGCTTGCTAAGAAACATTAACTACTTACAAATAAGGAGCTGTCTGTCACGGGCTGCAGTCTACGCCAGCATTTCTGCTAGGACAGCTGAGGGCGATCTGGTCCACATTCCCCACCCACCCCCGCCCCTCCCCCGGCCTGTCATTGCTTCAGCTTTTTCCCCCGACTTCCAAGTGAGGCCTTCAGTATAGACAGGGCTCCCATGTCGGGCCATCTTTCCAGAACCGGGTGGAGTCCTGCTCCAGGCAGAGCCAAACTGGGATAAGTGTGTCACTGTGTGCAGGTGGCCTGGGTCCACCCCACCCCGTGATCCTAACTGCTGAGGATGGGCAGCCTGAATTGGTTCTGACCCAGGCTGGCTGAGGATACCGCCCGGGTGTCAATCCTTCCTGGACACAGGTTCCACCGATGGCAGGTGACTCAGTTCAACACCGAGAAACAAAATGGAAAAGGGTAGATTCTGAGGGTTTGGGGCGGGGGGGAAGGGGGTATCTCATTTTAAAACTGTATGCTCCAGTTTGGGACTAGGGCAACTAGGTAGAAACGGTTGCTCCCAGCATGAAGAAGGTACCAGAACATTGCTAGGCCCCAAGAGGAGACTTGAAAAATATTCGTGCTAAATCAGGGAGAAATGAAGGAAGATCGCTATTACTCGGGGTCTGCATTTGGCATCATAAAGAGCTTTTGGGAGGGAGGTCACTTTTCTATTGAATGTTGCCGGTCACACTTTTGTTGAAATGTGCAGATTATTTTTTGATCAAAAAAATTTAGGAGTAATCAGGGGAATTACAGGGGACACCCAAGAGAGTGAAGCAACGTTCCCAAATGCTGATGACCTTGCTTCCCAACGGTTTTGTTTTGCAGCCTGTGGTTCGTTCATTGACAGAACAAGAAGCACACAGATTTGCCACAAGCGATGAGCAAAGCTCATGAAAGGTGAGCACTTCACACATCCCCAGGCAAGGAAGAGAGAAAGGAAATGCCTCGCCAAGGAGCGCCCTGAGTGGAGAATGGGGGGACCAGATGCCAGGTGAGAAAAAGGTCCTTAATCCAGTTGGTATCCGAATATTAACATTATTTTTTTTAATATGACTAAATAAACAAATAAATTCCTCAAATCAGTTAATCCCATAACTGAATCAAAAGTCAAATGGAAAAGTGGAGAAAGGTTGTTGAATATGGGCCATGACCACCTATATTAAGGGAGGTTATAAAGCCCTTATGAAGTTATGGATTTATTCTCACCAGAGGCTCACATGCACACGTGCACACACACACACGTACACACAGAGGAGTATTGAAAAGGGATTTCCAGTGTCTTAGCTAATTGTTATCCTTTTTAGAAATGTATAAACACTGATGTGTCTAGGAAGGCTCTAATGTCCAAAGCCATTTTTAAATCTGCCCTTTTAACATACATATTCACCTGCATTTAGGTCTCAAAATCCTGACAATCTATTTATGGATTTATAATTTTAAAATAGCATGTATATTTCAAGGCTCCAAATAAATAATTTTACCTAAAGGGATGTAGGCTTTTCCCTTTTTTCTATTTCTTGAAAATTTGGTAAGTTTTCTGAGAAACTATGTGTAAGTACAAGCACCCACAAAATATGACCAAAATAGGTGGCACATTCTTCCCCTCCCTCCACCCACACTTGGCCTTTGATAGTGTCCTCCGAACCTGATTCTGAGATTGTCCATTGCTTTGATTGACTTGCTTTGGCCAATGAACATCAATAAATGTGACATACACAGAAACTTGAAAAACATTCAGCACCCACCCTCTTGCTGCACTTGGAGACCATGTGAAGAAGCCTGAGCTATCCTGTTGGAGGAAGAGACACACACGGAGAAGACCCAACATCTGCCAACCATCTGACCTGTGCATGAGGCCATCTTCCATCATCCAGTGGCCAGACAGCCACAGACCTATGCAAGAGTCCAACAGGGGTCAGCCGAGCCAGCCCAGCCCAGAAGAGCCACCCACCAACCTGCAAAATCACCAGGTAAACATGATACATGATATATGTGCAGAGTATGTGACCTACGCCCATTTTCAAGAACCATCCAAATTGTAGTAAGCACACTGTTATGGGTGCCACTGAGTCTTGATGGCATATTTATGACTCTCTTGGTGTTCCTGTCACCAATTACAGCAGATCATCTGACAAAGCTGGCCCCTAACCATATATGCGGCTGTATTAGAAATGACCCTTTTTAATATTTTGAAGAGGGAATGACAGTGTGTGGGGATAGCAGATGCTGTCGGTGCTCCGCCCGGGTCCCCTACAATTCCTTATCATTTTTATGCAACCGCCCCCCCATGTGCATTCACTCCCAACACCATCTCCTGCATCTGTTTGCTGGAAAACGGCACTTGAGCTGCTAGAGCCGGCTTTGCTTGAGACCACAGAGAACAGGAGGTGACTGAGGGGCTTACATCCCATCCCGTGAGCAGGGCAACTCTGCGGTGTGACCCTGACCCCTGAGCTCCTGGAGGACTGAGCTGAAGTTATCCTACATGAGGTTCAAAGACTGGATACCAAGTCTTTGCTCAGCCTTTCTGGCCCTACTTCCCCACTCCTGGACTGAATTTTCCTGGAATCACTTTTTAATGAATCTCTTATATTTTGCTTCAGAGATTGCTTCCAGAAAACCAATCTAACTTAGCTGCTTTCTCCTCCAGGCCAAAATTATCCCCCTCCAGTCCCTGAGAGAAGCTTCTGGCTGGCCTGGAAACTCCATGGGTGTTGAGGGTGTTCTCTGCTTGGACAAGATGTCCTGACACCCACACTCTCCTGCCCATGTCCAATCCTGGCACATTACTAACCAAAAGTATGGACTCCTCAGCCCAGGTCTGTTGGGAGAGAATTGACAACACTCTCTCTCTCTCTCTCTCTCATTTTCCCTGTATCCATCCTTCCTTCTGCAGGCAGATTCCCTTCTTTAGGAGAAACTGTTCCTCACCCAACCCAAGCATGGAGTGCTCATGGACTGACAGTCTTACCTACCTTTATCCCAGCCACAGTTGACTGGTCCATCCATAGGCAGTGACCCATCAGACCAGTTGGAAGCTTATCCTGGAATTTTTCAACCTGGAGCTGAAGAAAGACAGGTGGTTAGACCAGGAACCTCTCACCATCTGTGTTTCCTTACAGTCTGATATTCAAAGAGAAAAGACACCAATAGACAATGTGTCATGGGGTGTCCCTACATGAGACACCAATGTGTCCTTTTACCCCATGTCAGTTTGAGGTGTGTTTCTGTCACTTGCAACCAACATACAGCATATCTCGAGCTTCCCATCACCCACGGTCCTGGGTGAAATCCAGTGGCAGAACCCACCCAAGAGAGCCACACGCTGGCTGATCCTTCTTGGTCACATCTTGGGTGTGGTGTTTCCTCTCGGGGGTTCTCAAAGTCTGTTCTTTGTTTGCTGGTGGAGTGTGATGCAGAGAAGAACAAAACGAGGAAATTTACTGCACCGTGGAGGACGGCTTCGGCCTCGTCCCCAGCCAGAGCACTCACGATGTTAGACTTTGCTTCCCTCTTCTTTCCTCATGCTCCTCAGCCACTGGTGATCAGCCTTAACCTCCTTGAGTTTATCTAAAGGTAAAGGAGGAAGGGAGCTAGGTCATTCATGAGCCACAATAAAATCACAATGACTCTATTTGACATAGAGAGAAATTGGACAACTTGGGGGAGTTCTAGACTTTTCCTTGGATCATTCAAATGAACGTGGGCAGGTTTAATTAAGTTGACAGAGGTTAAGCTCTTGCCGTGTAACAGAGTGGGTTCCAAGCCTGACTTGCTTCAGAAACACCTGTGATGCTTCTATAACCTACGGACACCTGGGTCCCTTCCAGACCTCTCTGATCATTGTCTTTGAAAGAGGGTTAAAAACAAGAACTCTCCAAAGAACCCAATCAAAAATGGCCAAGGACCTGAATAGACATTTCTCCGAAAAAGATATATGAATGGCCAACAAGTACATGAAAAGATACTTAACATCACTAACCATTAGGGAAGAGCCAATCACCATGAGATACCACCTCGTATCATTTAAGATGGCCTCTATCAAAAAAAAAAAAAATCAAGGGAAGAAAAGAAAAGAACAAGTGTTGGGGAGGACGTGGAGAAACTGGAACCCTTGTGCAGTGTTGGGAATGTAAAATGCGCAAACGCAGTGGAAACCAGTATGGCAGTAACACACAAAAAATTAAAAATAGAGTTACTGTATGATCCAGCAATCCCACTTCTGCGTAAATAACCAAAAGAATTGAAAGCAGAGTCTCAAAGAGATATTTGTACACCCATGTTTATAGTAGGTTTATTCATAACAGCCAAAAGGTGGAAGCAACCCAAGTGTCCACTGGCAGATGAATGGATAAACAAAATGTGGTGCATACATACAATGGAATATTATTCAGCCTTTAAAAGGAAGGAAATTCTGACACATGCTACAATATGGATAAACTTGAGGTCATTATGCTAAATGAAATAAGCCAGTCACAAAGGGACAGATACTGTAAGATCCCACTTACATGTGGTCCCTAGAACAGTCAAATTCATAGAGACAGAAAGTACATGGCGGGTGCCAGGGGCTGGGGGTGGGGTGGGGAGTACCACAGGAAAATAACTGGTTTAGAGATTATATATCTACCCCTAATCTGCACCCATGAGTCCCCTCTTAGCCTCTCAGATCCAGTCCACCAATTTGGTCTGTGACAGAGTCTCTCAAACATGAGGAAGCATCAGAATTCCCTGGGGATCTTGTTAACACACAGATTTCTGGGCCCCACCACTAAAATTTCTGATTCAGTAAGTAGATTTGTATTTCTAGCAAGTTCCCAGGAGCTGCTAATGCTGGGAACACTCTTTGAGAATCATTGACCTATTGATCTTCAGTCTAAACTCTGCCTAGAATTAGACCTCTTCTTTTCTTTCTCCTGCCATCAGACTCCCACCTGTCCTACCTGACTCCCCTCTCCCTGCACCTCCTCAATCCGTCCCACCATCTCTGCCGGGTTACTGTTCTAAAGCACACCACTGCACTGCTCCACCTAAAAATAACCGTGACCAGGCATTTGAGATCCTCCGTGAGTGGCTTTAGCCTTCTCTGGTGCAATGAAATGAGTTCAGGCTTTGAAATCACAGAGGCCTGGACTCAAATGCTCCGATGCTTGTACTGAACCAGCCATGTGGTCTTGAGTAAGCTACCTCCTCTTTACATACTGAATGTGTTCACCAGTAAAGAGGTGATACTGATACCGATCTTGTAGGGTGGTTTTAGGACCAAAGGAGGTAAGATGTGTAAAGATGCTTGGCACGCGGTAGGTCTGCCCCACAGGCCCCCAGCGTTGCTGGTTCCCTCTCCCTTTCCATCCTTATTGTCAGCTATTCACCCACAGAGAAACTTATGCCCCCGTTTCCCCAACCCTGCCATCCCTGGAAGCTTCTGCTCACCTTTTCTTCCATGTACACATTGTCTGATGAACATTTTTTAAGTTACAGAAACCCACTCTTTTTGGATCGGGTGATCCCTGTTTGGTAACATAAGGACATACAGTACAAAAGCCCCAACCCTGAGCATTGGGACACGCCCTCAGTTACAGGAGCTGAACTCCCAGCCTGAGTGTTCACCCTGGGAAGTGTCTCCCTCCCATGAATGCCCTCCTATTTCCAGCCCCTGGTCTCCACCTGATGAAATCCCTCTTACCTTCCCAAGCCTCACTGAACTGCCACCTCCTCCTTGAAGCCTGCCGTGGTCCTTCACCACATGTGACCTGTCCCTTCTCCACCAGCAGTGCATTCAACACATGGGTCTCCAACAGTCCCTGCCACAGCCTGCCTAGCGATTTGTGGACATGTATCTACATATCCGACCTCTGCCACCTGCTGACTCTGTACCTTTGGGCAAGGCCCCTCTCTAGGCCTCATTTTCCCCATCTCAGAAATGGGATCAGTAACAGTGCCTGCCTCAGAGGCTTACTGTGAGAATCAACTGAATTAAAACAAATAAAGTGGTGCAAACCACACTCCACATACGAATGGTCGATAATCGTTCTGGATGATGACAATGATGGATTTTCTATTCTTACTTACAAGCCCCAACCATCAAGACCATGTTTTAATCTGGTATCACATGGTACCTTATGCCACATGGTGAGCCCTCAGAAAAGCAAACAAATGAATAATAAATAAGTTGTATTTCTTGCCATGGCCTTTCAATGATAGTTACATGTCTAAAGGCAGGAGTGTTCTCCTTCAGATAGAGGGAGACCCTCACCTGCACCCCACGCTAGTTCAGTGGGTAGCCAAGTTTTTCTCCCAATTAAATCTTCCTCCCAAGTCACCTTATCTTATTTCATGAAATGTTTGGCACATCAGCTTAGTTCTAAGGATGCTCCTTTAACGATTCTTTTAGTCGATGTGTTTGTTCACACTAGTATGTGAGACTCTTTGTGGCTTAGAATTTTTTAATAAGGACCCAAAGCTACCAATCTGACATTTCAGACACAGAAGAACCAACATCCAACATGTTTGCAGAAATGATGTTTTAAAAGTGCCACCGGCTAAGCCTTTCCCCCTATAATTGGGCAAACTTCAGCAGGGGGTGAAGATGTCTTTTCCCACTGTTCAGCCGCTTCCCTGGCTTTCAGTGTGGTGGTGTCTCTAACCACCTTTGAATACTTTTCCCTTTTCATCCTTTAAACACAGGCCCTGAAGTTACCCGCATAAACTTGAGCCGCCACCATGGCAGGCACGAAGCCAGGAGGCTGCTTACGACCACTCCCCCCCACAGTGTTTTTTCCACATCTTTCCACCCCACGGGCCGGGGGGAGGGTGGTGTAGAAAAAGTACCCGGGCAGATACTATTCTGTAATAGTTGGGAACTTTGTAACCATGTCGTACCTGCTGTGCGATTTATTCTAAGGTGCCTGGTGGAAAATTGTTAGTCACCAAAGCAGAAAATCGAGCTTGCCTTTTCAAAAGTGGGGAAACTCCCCCACTCCCGAGCCATCTGGGGTCCCCAGGAGTCTTGGGTGGCCCAGCGGGAGCCTTCGGGGACCACCAGGCAGTTCTGCAAAGCAGCCTCCTGGGCCACAAAGGGGACGCTGCCTTTCTCACGATGGAAGGGTGGTCATTATAATTAAGTGGAAATCCTGGGGTTTAAACAGAGATACACGCCCAAGTAGCTCACAGCTTGTTTTCTTGTGATTTCAGGGCAGACACAGAGAGCAATATGTGTTCACACTCAGATGTTTACACGCATTATGTGTGTAAAAAACATCTGGGAGTAGAAAACACCAACCGGTTTTTGGCCAGTTCACCTATGTCTGTTAAATCAAGGGAGGAAAGCGCCCCTTCTGGAAAGTAAAATGTAAAATGAACTTGAAAATGTAACGATGGATGGTGGCTACATGATTAAAATTACTAGATCTGAAAACCCTCACTCAATCATTTGTCCTCTTATTTGTCTTCCTGATTATCTTTTTAATTTGCACGGACAGATTTTTTTGGAGTCACTTGAGTATGCCAGCTGCCCAGGGCTGTGTTGTGAACATTGGGAAGGGTGTTTAATGATGTCAAGCTTAAATTTCACTTTCGAAACAAGAAAAAAATACAACTGGGAGTGGGGTATGCGTGTGACTTGGGCTCAAGAAAGGTTAATGAGAAAGCAGCAAAATCCCACATCACAGTCTGAAGTTCCATAAAGAACTCTGTCCTCTCTCTCCCCACCCCCACTACTTCCAGTTTAATCTTTGGAAGGGGGAGGGAAGGGGGAGATGTTAAAAATTAACTCATTACGCTCTCAAGAACTCCACGTGCAAATTAAATGTGTTTGTTTTCCAAAATCTGCTTGGTTTTCTGCCTTCCCCGAAGCCATCTCTCAATAACTAAATTTCCTCTGCCATTGGATCTGAGAATTAGAATTTGGGAGGGGAGGGAAGCCGTGGGGTTAGCCAGGCTCTATACGCTTCTCCACCCTGTGACCCAAATGTGGCATTAACAAGGACATATGGCCTGATCCTGCTGAGAAGGCCTTTGGGGTCAGCCCTGGAGGTCAGGCTGGCCCTTCTCCCTGGTGGTCCCCGTTGTGTAGCCTCAGAGCCCAAGGAGATTACCAAGCCCTGACTCTCAGGCGATGGTGCGTCTGACCTTGTGCGGCAGCCTGTGGAGCGTGGTGGGCCAATCGGGGAGAAGTCAAAACCCTGACAGGTTGGAAGGCCGGCCACCTCTGCGGGACACCAAAACCAGCCAGCCTGGGCTCTGGGTGACCAGCCGCCCTGCAGTGCCATGGCAGCCGGGCAGGCCTCAGGAAGCCTCCCAGGGTAGCTGCAGGCCCCGGGTTTCCTGTTGATTTTCTGGACTGAGAACCCCTAACCACACCCCCAAGAAGACAGGCTTCATTCCACTGCTGCCTGAGAGACAAATGGACCACGTAGGCCTGGAGGAGGGAGGGGGAAAAGGAGTCTTTCCCTGATTCTTTCTCTTGGTTGCTTCTTTTGGCAATCTGGATTTCTCCAAAGGGATGCTGGGGCCCTGGGCAAATCACACTCATCCCTCACCTCACTTCCTTCATAGGAGAAACTCCTCATATGTGTAAGAGGCGTCCTGGTTTATACGATGCATTCACATCCGTGAACTTACTCGTGCTGTCAGCAATGTGCCCATTTCTCTCTCTCACGGACGAGAGAATGGAAATTCAGAGTCCACGTGGTTTGTCAATCATCCCACAGCTTCTACGTGGTGGAACTGGGTCTGGTCCTCAGATGTGGTAGTCCAGACCCCCTCCTGCTCTTCCTAGCTCCATTCTGCTCTCAACTTAACAAATAAGGCAGCCTGCATCCTGCCAAGTGAAGGGACTTAGGCAGCCAGCCCCACCCTACGCTGGCCCCAGCTGGCAGGGCACAACCTCCCGTCACGACCTTATTGCCCCTCTGAGGTCCTGATCACATCCACAACACAGGGTGGTTTCTCCCCGAAGAACCCCCTCTGGAGTACCCTGAGGCTGCCTGCAACAACAAACATTGAGTGAAGGTGAAGGGTGACTCTTTCCAAGTCCAAGGGCATCAGAATAACAACTTCTGCTTCCCATCACGATGGAGTACCCAGTTCCAGACTCATCCTCCCCCTATAAACCACTGTGAAACTGGAAAAAACTGTTTTCAGACACTGGAAGGCAGCACAAGACTGTGGCTCTGGAGAAAAGGGAAACACACAAGGCAAGACCCACGATGGCGCTGGCTGTCTACCTGGGGGCACTTTCCAGACCACACTGTAGAGAACTGGAGACCAACAGACCACAGTGACCTCATGGAGGTGAGGGGTCAAAGATCAGACTTTGGGTCTGCTGGGGTGGCTGGAGCATAGAGGCAGGATACCAAAGAGGATTGGCTTGTGCAGAGAAAGAGGTCCAAAAATCTACATAAAGGTCTCCTTGAACTTTGGCCAAACACTAAGCTGCACATGTGCAGAGCAAGAATGTGCAAGGCCTGGGAGCATGCAGTCACTGGGGGGCTGTGAGCTAAGTGGAGATTCTGGAGTTTGCATAGTAGGATGGGGAGGCATTGGAGTCCTAAGGGCCAGAGTGGAAAACATAACTGAAGGTTCCAGGCAGTGGGTCAAGACCCCTGCAAAGCCACCCCCTTGGGAATAGAGCCAAACTAGCTCTGAAGTAAAGGCTACCCTAGACCCACCTAATAAAGCTTACAAACAAGCTTCCAACAAATCAAACTGAGTTGCAAGTCATTGCCTGCCTGCCTGCACACTTAGCACTCAACAGAACCCAGAACTCAACAGCATACAATCAAAAAATTAGGAAACATCACCCGTAACCAGAAGAAAAACCAATCAATAGAAACAGACCCAAAGATGACAGCATTGTTAGAATCAGCAGGCAAGGACTTTAAAGCAGCTATTTCAAATGCTGTAGGTCATAGGTCTAAAGAAAAACACACCATAATTAGAAACACATGGAGACCCTCAGTAAGGAAATGGAAGCTATTTTTTAAAAAGCCATTCCAGCTCTGTGACCCTCCATGTGTCCCAACACTTACCTCCTCCCACCTTTTCTGACCACACAATCCACCTCAGTTCCCTCTCTGATCCCCTCCTCTCTTTCCAAATTCCCAATGCCCACCTCCCATTCCCGCATCTGTTCATGCCCACCGCTGACGTTCTTCCAAAGGGCAAAATAAAGGACAGGTAAATCTCTTAAGTGTGCCAAAACTGGAGGCAAGAAGATTTAAGAAAGACCTTGGTCACCTCCTTCCTTGTGTTTCACTGTTTATGGCTGGCTTGGCAATGCAGTCAGTTCACAGACTCTGCCTGGGGCATCCTGACTCCACTGCCTGGATGCTTGCAGTCTCTGGGAATGAGGGAGGGTGTGTGACACCAGCTGCTATTACAGAGACCCACATCTCAGCATCTTAGCACAGTAAGAGTTGATTTCTTGCTCACACAAAATCCCAAGTGGATGTTTCTGGTCAGGAGGTACCGTCCACATCATCATTCAGGAATCCAGTTTCCTTCCAGCTTGTGGCTCCACCATCCTCTGGGGCCTCCGAGTCCTCTGCTGGGTCCTCAGTGCTCAGCTGCCAGATAGGGGGAAAGAGCACAGAGGATCATGTAGGAGATTTTCATGGCCTCTTCCACGCGCAATCTATTGGTCAGAACTCATTCACATGGTCACACTGCAGGGGCAACTGAGAAACATATTCTAGCTAGATGCTTAGGAGGAAGAAAAAGGGGGTTTTGGTGACTCCACACCAGTGTCTGCCTCACTGTGACACCTTGGGGGAGTTTCTTACCCCTGAGCTTCAGTTTGTTTGTCTGTAAACAGGCACAGGAATAATGCCTTCTTCATGGGGTCATTGTGAGAGTTAAAGGGGAAAGGCCACGGGAAGCAGTAGCCGCAGACCTAGAACACAGTGAGCATTTGAGAAGTGTTGCCTCTTACAATTACTACAACATCTGCATTTAATTCATCCTTGTGTGCCCCATAGGGTAGCTTCTAACCTTGTGGGCTGAGCCTGGGGGTGCTTTCACTTTTTCTCATTATGTTGTTTTTCAGTTAAGAAATAGTTTAGAAAAAGGAATTATGATGGTTACCAAAGGGGAAAGGTGGGGAGGGTAGAGATAAAATAGGAGTTTGGAATTAACATATACACACTACTATATATAAAATAGGTAATCAGGACTTCCCTGGTGGCGCAGTGGTTAAGAATCCGCCTGCCAATGCAGGGGACACGGGTTCGAGCCCTGGTCCGGGAAGATCCCACACGCCATGGAGCAACTAAGCCCGTGCACCACAACTACTGAGCCTGCGCTCTAGAGCCCGCGAGCCACAACTACTGAAGCCCGCACGCCTAGAGCCCATGCTCTGCAACAAGAGAAGCCACCACAGTGAGAAGCCCACGCACCACAACGAAGGGTAGCCCCCACTCTCTGCAACTAGAGAAAGCCCAGGCACAGCAACAAAGACCCAACGCAGCCAAAAAATAAACAAATAATAAATAAATAAATAAAATTAAATAGACAATCAACAAGGACCCACTGTATAGCACAGGGAACTCTACTCAATATTCTGTAGTAACCTATATGGAAAAAGAATCTGAAAAAGAAGGGATATATGTATATGTATAACTGAATCACTATGCTGCACACCTGAAACTAACACAACGTTGCAAATCAACTATACTTCAATTTAAAAAAATAAAGGGGAAAAAAATTTTAAAAATATGTTATGGACCAACTCCATAATTCTTTTTTTTAATTTAATTTTTGTTTTATATTGGAGTATAGTTGATTTACAATGTTGTGTTAGTTTCAGGTGTACAGCAAAGTGATTCAGTTATACATATATATATTTTTTCAGATTCTCTTTCCTTATAGGTTATTACAAGATATTGAATATAGTTCCCTGTGCTATACAGTAGGTCCTTCTTGGTTACGTAACATATTTTCATACAAAAGAGATGCCTTTACCTAAAAAGTGTGAGCACCTCTTCCCTACAGGACCTGAAATGCTCTTTGGCACATAGCGGATGGTAGAAGATGATTAATATCTTGAATAAATGGGCTACCTTCCCACCTCTTTTTTGTCTTCTGTTACCTCTGCTTCCTGGTCTTCTCTACTTGCTTACTCGTCTCTGCCACTCCCCAAGACTTCCACTTCCACCAGCAGTCGTCACGCACACATGCGAGCACACGCATATCTCACACACACAGACACGCTAGCAACAATTCAACCTCCCTGTCTTGGCTTGAGACGCCTGCGGTCACATGTGGCATCCACCCAGCGGCCCTGTCCTGGCAGGTCCCACAACTCCTCACAGGTACCAACCTCCTGGTCCTGCTTCGGCTGCGGGCTCTCAAAAAACCCCGGCTCCCTTTCTGTGTTTCTGTGAGGCTCTGGGAAAACGAGTTCATTAAACTAATTCATACTAGGTAGGGAATGACTTGCTACAGCCATCATCTTTTCACAGAGAGATACGTGTTGGCTAAAATGAATTTTTAATCAGTAGTATCTCAAGCCATGGAAGGAAGGAGTCTGTGTACACTGGCAATAATCTCGCTACAATTCACGACACTCAGCTTCCTTTGCTATTTGCAATTGGTCTGAATAGGAAGGGTTCACCACCAAAACCACACACACACACACACACACACACACACACACTTATTTCCCCAACAAACTCTTTCCCCTACTGAATGGATGAGGCAGCCACTCAGTAGCTTTTAGTCTCAACTGCCCTGTCTGATCCCCCTTCCTCCATGAGCAGAAACATCTTCCAGGACAAATAGTTGCACCAACTACATAATATGAAACTCAATATCCACGTAAATTGTTCCCATGACCTACCCTGGGCCTGATACCCACCTAGCCCGGGGATGATGATAATGCATTTCATTAACTGTGAAGATCGACTTGGATGTAAGTTGTATTTGATTCCGACACGAGGATTCCAGTTTTCTGCGGCTCTGCATTTTCCAAGGGCGAGGTCAGCTGCCATTGACACCACTAAAATTCTGAAGCCAATACAGAGAGGACCTGCCATCCTGGCTCTGTGGGGATGGGCAAGGATTAAGTGGCACCGTATATAAGAAAGTTCACAGCATCATTAACTAGAGATAAGACGTGCTTCCATCTTCCCGTACACTGCACTTACACAGCTTCCAAAACTAGCAGACCATCCCCACACCTCATGCTGACTGTTATGTCCCATCTTCTTCAGCCATTTCTCCAGCATCACTAACGGGAAAGTGATCTGATGGGCGTTTCCCTCTCCTTTTCGTCTCTGGCCCCACTCATCAATGCCGTGATGCTGGCCACTGCCCAGTACTATGTGTGACTCCCTGGGCTGTAATCCTCCTTCACCTGCGCGAGACAAGGATGCCCTTGTCCAGGCTGCAGAGGTGGGGACGGAGGCTCAGATGCACATGGCCCTAAGGGACCCATCTGGCTTGAAATCAACATTTGTTTCTCCAAAGGCTTTGGGCCAAAACACTCTGCAATGCTACCAGGTAGCAAAAGAGGAAGGAGGATAGGAAAAGTAGAGTTTGGTCTGTCTGCATAAGTCCCAACCCCTGCCTCACTGTCCTAGCTAGACGGACCCTCGTTAAAAGAATAGACAGACGTCAGCTTGCTTAGGTTGAAATCTCAGCGTCATTTCTCCTGTGAAACTTTCACTGCTCTCATCAACGTATCACCAAGGAGCAACAGCTGAGTCCTCATGAAATATGGAAGTCAGTTAGAAATTCCCTTAAGTTTGCTTCGAGCCTTTTCTTTATAATGATGTGCGATGGGGGAGAGAATGTTTTAGAATAGCTGAAAACCAAATGATAGAAGAAGCAACATATGCTGGAGATAACCAAGAAGGTAAAGCAGCTGCTCAGGTTTGCCCATGAAGGAAAGAAATCACATTGCTAACAAAATCGGTGCATGACCAAGCATACCTTAGAACAGGAGAGGGCTGTTTGGATCCTCCCATGAAGAAATAACAACTTCTTCTTACATTTGCATCTGCCCATTAAATTCCTCTGAAAAATGCAGACAGCTTCCTGCATTGGTATACCTGGCATCATCACAGAATAAAATAGGGAGACATTTGATTTAGGCAGAAAGTACAGGTCCCCTTGCACAATCCAAGGGGCAGTTTTGAAGTAGGAAGGAAAATAACCTGTTTCAGGCACTGTACCAGGAGCAGCCACATGGGAGATTAAATTAAATTCTCACACCAGCCCTGCAAGGCAAGTGTAATTATCCCATTTAGAGAGAATGCAACTGAGCCTTGGAAAAGTTAGATAAGGCATTGGGACCCACATCTATGTGATTCCAAGACCGTATTCCTACTACAGCACCCTGTGATCAAATAACCACTTGAGCCATCAGGTAGATACCAGGTACCATCAACAAATTTCTCAAGAAATCCGTTGTGAGGTTGGTGGTTGCCAGAAGCAGGGAATAGGAGGTAGGAGAACTGGGTGAAGGTGGTCAAAAGGCACAAACTTCTAATTATAAGGCAAATAAGTCCTGGGGATGTACTATAGAACACAATGACTGTAGTTAACAGTCCTATATTGTATATTTGAAAGTTGCTGAGAGCGTAGATCCTAAAAGTTCTCATCACAAGAAAAGTAAATATGTGTAACCATGAGAGGCAATGGATGTTAACCTACTGTGGTGATCATTTTGCAATATATACATATATCAAATCAGTATGTTGAACACCTTAAATTTACACAATGTTATATGTCAAATATACTGCCATATAACTGGGGTTTAAAAAAGAAATTAACTGTATCCATTGTTCCCTAATGGTTACAAGTGTGCTCATGGCTGTGAGTTACTATCATATGGATAGTTTAAAAAACAAAAAACAAACAAAAAAATCTATTAAAAATCTTTTTAAATATCCTGGGCTTTTGAAGTTCAAGATGGTGAATTGAGCACGTGGTTTTTGCCTCTACATCCATCTGAGATACTGTTAAAATCGTAATAATGGATTAAAAAGATAAAACCCAGTAAGAGCAAAACAAATGGAATAAAGGGGGCATTCGCAGCCAGGGAGACTTCAACATATTTCCAGAAGACAGGAAAAGGTGGGAGAGGGTTAGTGAAAGAAAGGAAGCAGGCAAAAACCCTGCAGGTGGGGCTGAGGTGGAGGGGGGCCCCCCCTGCCTGGCAGACAAGGCTGGGACGGGAGATGGCGGGCCTGGCAGGGCAGGGGTGAGAAGTGGGTGAGCAGGGGTGATGGAAGCTGTGGTTCTCAGCCCGGCCTACATGGTGGGGTGATTAGTGTCTGCCAAATGATGCTGCTTAAGTAGTAATTGTTGAGTGAACAGAAAAATGAATAAATTAATAAATGCATGAAAACCAAAGGAAAACACTGGAAGAACTAGCATGCAATGCCTATTCTGAGTTGCTGGTTGTATTAGTCAGGGTTTTCTCCAGAGAAACAAAACCAATAGAACGTGTATATTGCCGTCCCTCGGTATCTGCAGGGCATTGGTTCCAGGACCGCTGCCCACCCCACACCGCACCCCCGCGGGATATCAAACTCCAGAGATGTTCAAGTCTCATATAGAATAGTGAAATATTTGCATGTAAGCTACACACATCCTCCCATAAACTTTAAATCGTCTCTAGATTGCTAATAGTACCTAATACAATGTAAGTGCTATATAAATTGTAAATACAATGTAAATGCTGTGTATGCACAGCAAATTCAAGTTTTGCCTTTTGGAAATTTCTGGGATTTTTTTTCCGAATATTTTTAATTCGCAGTTAGTTGAGTCTGCGGATGCAAAACCTGCAGGTAGGGAAGGCCGACTCTATACACAGGCATAGCTCGTTTTATTGCGCTTTGCTTTATTGTGCTTTGCAGATATTGTGTCTTTTACAAATTGAAGGTTTGTAGCAACCCTGCATCAAGCAAATATATCAGTGCCATTTTTCCAACAGCATTCGCTTGTTTCATGTCTCTGTATCATATTTTGGTATTTCTTACAATATTTCAAACTTTTCCATTATTATTATGTTTGTTATGGTGATCTGTGATCAGAGATCTTTGATGTTACTATCAGGACTTGCTGAAGCTTTTTGTTAGCAATAAAGTGTTTTTTTAATAATTTTTATTGGAGTATAGTTGATTTATAACATTATGTTAGTTTCAGGTGTACAGCAAAGTGAATCAGTTATACATATACTTGTATCCACTCTTTTTTAGATTCTTTTCCTATATAGGCCATTACAGATTATTGAGTTGAGTTCCCTGTGCTATACAGTAGGTCTGATGAGGTCTTATTTTATATATAGTAGTGTATATATGTCAATCCCAATCTCCTAATTTATCCCTCCCCCACTTCCCCCCTGGTGACCATAAGTTTGCTTTCTACATCTGTGACTCTATTTCTATTTTGTGAATAAGTTCATTTGTACCAACAATAAAGTATTTTTTACTTAAGGTATGTACTTGTTTCTTTAGACATAATGCTATCGCACAATTAATAGACTGCAGTATAGAATAAACATAATTTAAATGCATTGGGAAACCAAAAAAACATGACTCACTTTATTATATTTGCTTTATTATGGTAGTCTGGAACTAAACCCACAATATCTCTGAGGTATGTCTGTATAAAGAGATTTATTATAAGGAACTGGCTCACACACGATTATGAAGGCTGGCAAGTCCCAAGGTCTGCAGGTGAGTCAGGAAGCTGGAGGCCCAGGAGAGCCAATGGTTTGGTTTCCGTCTGAGTCCAAAGGCCTTAGAACCAGGAGACCCAACGGTGTAGTTCCAGCCCAAAGGCCCACAGTCTCAAGACTCAGGAAAAGCCAATGTTTTCAGTTCCATTCCACAGGCAGGAAAAAGCTGATGTCCCAGTTCAAAGGCCATTGGGCAGGAAGAATTCTCTCTTACTCAGAGGAGGGTCAGCCTTTTTGTTCTATTCAAGCCTTCAGCAGACTGCATGAGGCCCACCCACTCTGGGGGAGGGCCATCTGCTTTATGCAGTCTACTGACTTCCATGTTAATCTCATCAAGAAACACCCTCACAGAAACTCTTAGAATAATTTTTGCCAAATATCTGGGACCCTGTGGCCCAGTCAAGCTGACACACAAAACTAACCGTCACACTGGTTTTGGGCTCATCAATGTGCTTTAAATGTACTCACTTCATGTGGCAAGTCCCCAGGGCAGAGATGGCTCACCCACCATCCATCGTTTCCCAGAACAGCTCTAGCAATGGATGAACACAAAACCTAAGCGTGAACTGTTCTAGAGCGTGGCATCTTTGCCCTGCGGCTGCCAGGCAGAGTCCACTGTCATCCGGAAACAAGGGGTGGGGGGGCTGAAGGCTGGGGAGGAGGGGGAATGCTGCACAACACCAGCCCTGAATTCCAGAAACGTCTCACACAGGGTTTGTTAGAGGCTGGCTTCTCCATCATGTGTTTTGATGGGTTTGAAATTGGCCTGATATGGGCCAACAATAAGGGAGAGTTGAGCTCACAGAGCAGAAAATCTATGCTCTCTAGACACCTGCTTACTGCAGGAGAATCCAGGGTATTGATCTTCAGTTCAAGGCTGAGATAAGAGGCGCTAATCTCTCCACCCGCCCAGGCCTTTCCAGGCTGACACCGATCTCTGCAGCCACCGCTTTGTGAGTCACTAAAGGGGCCTTTGTCGACTCAAGCTGGGTTACACTCCCAGGACGGAGTGGAAGTCTCTACCAAACATGTCCAAATTCCTCCTCCTCACCTCTGCAGTGATGCCTGAAATTCCTTTAACAGAGGCTCAGAAATACAAATAATCATGTGAAAGGGAATTCAGGAATTTATATCCATTGAGCTCGCCAAAGATGGGGATTTTTCACCCCAATCCCTCCTGGCTCTACATCTTCCTTCCCCCAAAGGGGGGACCCCACTAAAATTGGTCAGTTTCCAAGACATCAATTAGGACATGTTTATTCGTGGGGTCCCCTTCCAGCCAGAAGCCGGCCCAAGGCCTTGCCCACAAGGAGGAGGCCTGATCCTTGCTTCATCTTGCTGGTCTGTCTCTGTCTCTCTGTCCATCTCTCTCTCCATCTCCTTCTCTGCTTCCTCCTTCCACAGAGCCAGCATGGGAAAGGGCCAAGGTTTTTTTCACATTTGGGAGGAGGCATGGACGTCTTGCGTTCCATCCTTTTCTCCCTAAGGCATTCTGGTGTCCTTCTGTGGGTCCCCGGCCCTCCGGGGGGCTCACCATTGTGTGAAGCATTTCAAAGCCAGGGGTCTGCTCTGGGGGGTCAGTGCTGGGCGGGGCCATCTCCCCAGCTTAGCTCCCAGAGCCCTGGGCTCTGCACGTTGGCAGCTCAACATGACTGACAGCCATCCCGGTCTCTACATTTACTGGAATCCTTGAGGGGAAACAGCTGTAGCCCAGGGTCGGATTGAGAAATGCCTGCTCTGCGGGCCCCTAGGCCCATCCTAAAAACGCTCCGACCCCATCATTCTGCCTAACAGCATTAGGGTGTCACCAACCCATCACAGAGTCTCCCTGAACTTTGGGGGCCGAGAGGGGGCCAAAATGGAACAAACAACAAGGAAGAGATCAACCACCTGAAAGGGTGAGGTGGCATTGAAGGCCACATCCAGACAGAGACCGCTGGCAAAGCCTCGGGCCGCTGCACGTTTCATGTGCCACCCACCTCGTGTGATCACAGGCGACAGGAACGCTCCCTCCAGCCTTGCACACTCTGTCCTGTGATGAGATCACCAGAGAGTCCCCTTTCTCGGGGGGGG
This sequence comes from Eschrichtius robustus, assembly GCF_028021215.1. Taxonomy (NCBI): domain Eukaryota; kingdom Metazoa; phylum Chordata; class Mammalia; order Artiodactyla; family Eschrichtiidae; genus Eschrichtius; species Eschrichtius robustus. The sequence goes on along the minus strand of NC_090839.1, from coordinate 47,862,812 downwards.
GAGGCTAGAAATCGCTCGTTAAAGAATTCTCACCGATGGAAGCTTCCACGTTGAAACCTATGTTAAGAGACCCGGGATATTTGGTGGGCAGGAGAGGAAAGGGTTGAGGAAGGAGAAGTTTCTTAGGAAGAAAGACAGAGGAGGTTAGAAATGTTCGGCTGGGGAGGACACAGAGGGGCTCCCCAGATAATTCTGCTTTTCTTTTTTATACGGTTGCTTGTCTGGGTCACGGTAAAATCAATGTAGTCAATTTTCCACCCAAAGATGCAGTACCTTGTCACTTTCTGGAACAGCTGCCATGAACTGTGTTAGATGAGAACATAATTTGGAGGTAGAAGAGAGAAAAGTTGTAGCTGAAGAAGATTTTTAAGTTAAAATACCTTTTCAATGGGTAGTTTTTCCAAATTATACTCCCACCAAATCGTAAACACAATTAGAAACATTCCAGGAGATGAAGTTGCAATGAGGGAGAGAAAATCTAGAGAGGTTGTCAGATGAAGCTTTCTCCTTTCAAGATACAGTAAACAGCTTGTCACTATACAATTTAGCATCTGCAAATGCCAAGCTCCAGAATTCAGGCATTTTATGCCATAGAAATGTCTTGAATCAAAAGTCATGACCAATTTGGATTCTTTGTCTCATATCTACCTTAACCAGAGCCAAAGAAATAGATGGCAAACTTCTAAATTACATGCAGAAGTGCATTCTAGGAAGTAAGTTAGACCTAATAGTAACAATAACAGTGGTAGCGATAATAATAGTCATGATAGTTAACATTTATTAAGCCCTTTCTGTGTACCGGGCACTGTACTAATCCCTTGATGAACATTTTTCTCATCCGTTCCGTACAACAACCCACTGATGTAAGAACTAGTTTGATCTCCAGTCCCAGGTGAGGAAGCTGGGACCAGAGAGGGTAAGTAACTCGGGCAGGGTTACCCAGCAATAGGTGGCTGGGGCTGGACCAAGCACACGATGATCTCACTTCAGAGTATAGACTCTTGGCACACGGAGGAACCAGGTGGGTCCAGTGCATGGTGGGGAGTGAGAGACCAGGAATTGCACGGCCAACCCTAGTCAGTGCCACGTGGACCAGCCTTACCTGTGTTCAATGGAAGCATCTAATATCAGACTTCACTGCCCTGGCCAATGGAATTAAGCTGGGAGCCCCCCAAAGCAGACCCTGAGACAAGAATCTGGGGACAAGTAGGTTATGTGGGAGGTGATTCCAGGAAGGATGGTGGGGGGATGGGGAAGTGAGAGAGGGAAGCCAATCTGAGGTGAGTGTGTCACCACGGTGGGCAGCTGGGACCCGATCCCACTGGGGACATCTGGGTGACTATGTGGAACTTCCCCATAGTTGTCCCACCCAGGGGCCAAGGAGGCTGGGCTCTGTGTCCACCAACTCCTAACTGTCATTGGTTAAGGGCTCCTCCCGAAGCATCCATTTCTGGCACTTTGGCCTGTTCTTCGTCTGAGCTGTGCAGGTTCCCGGCCTGACCCAGGCATTGGCATGCACAGAGTGGTGAGGGCCAGGGGACAGGGATGTGGGTGGGCACCGACAGTGTTGGCCTCATGTATGTTTCTCCAGCCAAGGATATTCTTGGCTGAAACTTACAATCACTTCTTCTCACAGGGGCATGATTCTAAGAAAACTGTTCTGGCCCAGGGCTTGGAATTATGACTGCTGAGGATAGAACAGTCTTTTCCTAGACCCTTCCAGGTTTTCACTGTGAGAGAGGGAGGATATTAGACACCACCCCCCAAGCATGAGACATTATCTGGCACCAAAGAATATGCTGGAGAATTTCCGAAGCACTGACTTCTGCCTGCCTCTCCCATCCATGGTCCGAACATTCCGAGGGGCTGGGGCTTTGAGTAGAACAAACCAGGGAAACTGTTAAACACCCAAATGCCTTTTGCCTAAGGGAGAATGGATTTTAAAATTGGTAGTGAAAGAGTAAAAGTGATAAACAGTATAGGCAAGGACAGTTAAGCCTTGGAAATCAGATGTGAGGCACTGTGAATATTTTTGCTACATTGATTTGGTCCACTTTCAAGCATCTACAAGGAAAAGATGACTGACCTTGCTAATGTACCATATTCTACCTGACCACGTGTGTGAAGGGGGGTGTGAGTGTATGGTGTGTATTATCTGGAAAGATTCGAGAGTTTACAAGGAACAAAAGAACAGGCTTGAAATATGTCACAGACAGATTGAAAGCATGATATTACCAAACACATTGAAAGCCAAATTTATATTGGAGCCAAACCTGAGTTCTGCTTTTGTCCTTTTTAACTGAAATTAAAACTTTTCAACAAGGAAAGCTTTGATGGAATTTCCATATAAAGAACGTATATGGAACCATATATAATTTGGGATTTTCTTTTAAAATCTAAATTGGGCACTATATTGCAAAGATGTGTTCTACAAAATAGTATTTGAATGCCAAGTCACCCAAGAATATGGGAGAAAGATGATCTTCTAAAGGTTTGGGTTTTGGGGTTTTTTTTTTTAAAGTATTTTTAAAATTTATTTATTTTACTTATTTTATTTTTGGCTGTGTTGGGTCTTGGTTGCTGCACACGGGCTTTCTCTAGTTGCAGCGAGCGGGGGCTTCTCTTGTTGCAAAGCACAGGCTCTAGGTGTGCGAGCTTCAGTAGTTGCAGCATGCAGGCTCAGCAGTTGTGGCTCGTGGGCTCAGTAGTTGTGGTTCACGGGCTCTAGAGTGCAGGCTCAGTAGTTGTGGCGCACGGGCTTAGCTGCCCTGCGGCATATGGGATCTTCGCAGACCAGGGCTCGAACCCATGTTCCCTGCATTGGCAGGCGGATTCTTAACCACTGCGCCACCAGGGAAGCCCAGGTTTGGGTTTTTTATTTCCTCCTGGAGCACTTCGTCTAGACAAGGTTGATTTCTGCTTTTGCTGACTATGATTTAAAATAAGCGTTTTCTGAACTTTGTAACCTTATTTTAAAGGAAAGCATTTTAAGAGCAAGGGATAAAATTCAATTAACTGAGATGACAGAAAATAATCTACTAAGTGAATATATCAGGCAACTGGAAGCTTTCATACCTTTCAAAAAGGAAATAACCTATTTCTTGCCTTGTTATCTAATGACACAGGAGTTTATTTCTCTTGAAGCTGTTACAAATCTACCTAATGAGGCCTAAAAACTGTTGCCAAGCAATTAGAGTTTTTATTGTGTCACTGATTTCCTTCATTTCTGCAGTTGCTGATAATCATTAGCCAATACCGCCTCATCTAAGAATGCACATGCATGTACACAAACACACACACACACACACACACTCCAGCTGGCTCAGAAACATAACAGCTCCACTGACACCTCGGGGCAGTGGCTTCACGTGGGCAGCCTCAGACACGCACCAAACTTGGACAGTTCTGCATAGCTCATTAGTCAAGGCATTTGTGCTGACCCAGGCTCATTTGCTGTTCTCTTGGTACTATTTATTTCATAGGTGTTGAAAGATGGCAGCTTTTACTAACGCGCGCACACACACACACACACACACACACACACCACACACACACATACAGAGCAAGCTGTATTCTCCAAATGGCCACTTCACTATTACCTGTCCTACATGCTGTTCTAGAACCTTGCCATTCCCCAATCAGGAAGTGTGGTCTCATCCACTTGCCCTTGAACCTGAGCTGCCTTGTAACACGCCTGTACCCACAGAGTCCAGCAGAAGTGACTTCCAAGGAGAGGTCATAGAAAGGTATGCAGCTTCCACTGTGAGAGCTGGAGCTCATAGACTTCAGCAGCCCAATGGCCCAGAGGCTGCCATGCTGTGAGGAATCCCCAACAAGCCCATGCAGATAGACCACATGGGAAGAGAAGGCAATTCCACCCATCTCTAGCTGCTCCAGACGTCCATCTGCTCTGCCGGCTCCAGCCACTGACTGAGGGCAACTGAATGAAAGATGTGTCCAGCTTCCTGGATTCCTGACCGCAGAAACAGTAGTTGGAGATTAAGCCAGTAATTTCAGTATGTTACACAGCAGTACGTAACCAGAACACTGCATCCTAAGGGCATGAGTGCAGTTAGAATATTTCTGTGTATACACTCTTTTCCTTAACAGATAGAGCAGACACTATTTGTGCTCTGTCCACACCAGCTGTCGACTTCTCACTGAAAGCCACTGCCACTCTCTGCCTGGGGACTTTCCTGGCTGCAGCTCCCATGGCCGGTAAGTAGCAGACCAGAAGCACCAGGAAGTAATTACCTCCAGGGAAGCCCTTAATTAATGGAAAATGGAAGTTTCTGGAAAAATAGCCTAACTCTTTGCCCTTCAGATGGGAAAACGCCGATGCACGCTCTACCCCATCCTCCCAGGTGCTCACAGCGGCAGTGGACTTGATATTACTCTTCTGGCTGCCTTCACCCACCTGCTTCACTCCCCCGCACCCAACCCACTGATGCTTCATGGCGTCACACCAAACCCTTGTCCACAAAGCCTCATCTCAGAGTCTGCTTCTGTGGGAACTCAGCCGAAGATGACGGGGAATCAGGCTGAAGGGCAGTGGGGAGTGGTGTCAACTGAGACCCCAGCTCTTCAGCTGCTGCTTCAGATCCCATGAAGCACCTGAGGAGCCTGAGGCTGTGCCCAACCTGGGAGTAGATCAGAAAGGGAAAGAGATCATCCACGTTCATGCCCTCTATTAAGCACCCAACAGATGTGCACGTGAACATCCTCACAAATTTACAAATAAGGCACGTGTCCTGAATGGGTAACTTCATCAAATACAGCCCCTTCTTGCTCCGAATTTGGAAAAATATTTAAGTTGATAAGAATGTATTGCATATTAACTGTATACCCAGTGCTCTGATAGACAGTGCAACACAGGCAAGAGAAAAGGCACTCCCAAAGTCACAGCACTTGGAATGTGGCCGGAGAAGCGACCCGTACCCACGGCAAAAAAAAAAAGGCGCAGTGCACGCTGACTCAAGAGGCTTGTGGGGAAGGAAACTCCACGCCAGGTAGTGACATCAGGGTAGTGATGTCACCCGCCCTTCGATTCCTAAGGAGTCCCTCTAGGCTAGTGGAAGAGGAATCGGGCACAGCCAAAATCATGGGAACCCAAGTGGTTTGCTCGGTACCTGACTGAAGACCACACCTCCATAGTAATTGCCATTCATCAAGTGCCTCTTCCACATCAGACAGCCTTCAAGGGCTTTGTATCCGCAAGGTGGTGGCACTTCATGCACTGAAGCAACTGCATGATGCAAAGCCTGCATAATTCAACACTAATCCCCCCAAAAAGGAGGTGAATATTTCTGATTACCAGCCACGTGGCAACAGCCTAAACCAGTGTACAATCCCTCAAACCTGTCAGCTTTGAAATGACACCATTCTGGATTAATTTTTATTTCAGGGAGATGCGTTATTTCAAATTTGGGGCAAATACCCAAAACAACTAACATTTTACTTTATACTAAATTCAACTCATAAAAACGTGTCTCACTACTTGTCATCCTCTTCATTTTATGCTAATAATTAATTTATATTAATAGTAATATAGTAGTTCTATATTACTTATAAAGAGCTTCCTGTTTATTAAGTGCTTACCATAGATAAGTGTTTAGCATAGATGTTAACTCATTTAATCTACTGCAAAGTAGATGTTACTGTTTTCCCAGTTCATAGATGGAAAAAACTGAGGCACAAAGAGGACAAGAAGCTTGCGCACAGTCACACAACTAATAGATGGCAGTTGTATAACTGTGTACAGCCAAGCAGTCTGGCCCTAGAACCTACTACAGTCTCAACCACCAGGCTCTGCTTCCTCATTTAATCCCCATAAAGACCCTGTGATGGAGGCATTGCTTTCCCATTTTACTGATGAGAAAACCGAGGCTCAGGTGAGTTAGCCAGAATTCCAACCCACTTCTCTCCAGCCCTAAAACCTACACTGCTTGCCTAAAGCTGGGCTGCATCCTAGCTGTCTTCTGTCTCCCAGCCATATCAGCGCTGAGACAGACTTGGTCCAGCCCTCACCGAGGCTGCCAGACACTTTTAATTCAACCTAGACATGGACAAATGAAAATGTCCATCTTTACTTTGAAATTTGATGAGACGCAGGAAAGCTAGTGGTTGGGTGACATTACGCCAATAATAGCGAACATGTATTAAGTCCCTGCACAGACCAGGCACTGTGCTGGGTACCTTCCACCTGTCAGCTCCTTGAAGCCTCCTAACGCCCAATGAGGTGGCCACTGCCCTTCCTCCCGTTGGACAGCTGTCTCAAAGAGGCCGACAGATGGGATAGGGGTGGGGCTGCTCCTCGGTCGGAGAGCCGGGGACAGACCTGGGGACAGGCCCTCCCGGGACTCCCTCGGAGCTGCAGGTGCGCTCGGATGCGCGGCGTGAGAAGGAAACCCAGGCAGGGGAGGCAGGTCGCTCAGAGGAGAGCAGCAGCGACCCGGAGATGCCCAGAGGTGAAAAAGCAGGGTGAAAGCTTCCTTCACTCTTCCGCAGAAGAGCTGGGGTCCCGGGTCAGAGACGCCTGTGGGCTTCCTTTCCGGAGGACCCGCGGGGCAATGCAGGGCGCCTGGCGGAGCGGCCTCTAGAGGGCGGCAGTGAGCGAGGCCGGGAGCGAGGAGGCGCAGGCTGGCTGGAAGAAGGGGTGGGATGCGGGCTCAGCGGGAGGGGACTGGAGGTGAGACAAACCGCACTGTCCTGGCGACGTGAGAGGGTCCCCAGGGACCTCATGTGACTTCGGGAACTGGTTTTTATGCAGCTTGGAAACACTGGCTCATGAAGGGCCGTTAGTTACTATGATACGCCTAATGGTGCATCACGTCTTAAGTGCTGATTTGGCCGCGGCTTAACTGAGACCCACTCTAATACATCTTCATCAGAGTATTTGGAAATGGGATGGGCGGGGCAGCCTCACCGAGTATATAGCAAAGGTGTGGATTGAAAATTGATAATCCACATATATCATAAAGAGAAAGAAACTATAATTCCAGTAAAGTGATATTCTGTACGTGCGCATATGTTCGCTAAGGTAATATTTTGTACGTGTGTAATTCTATACATTATATGCACGCCGCTGATGCCCTGCCCAGCTCCCCTTAACCAGGCCATGTACCTGTCCCCCAGCTGCTGGGAGTGGTGGCCGCCAGCGGCTCTCATCTGCCTCCTTCTCTGGAGCACAGCCCTTGGCCAAAAGGGAAGCTACCTGGGGGTGGGGGGTGGCTACGGGCGAGGGGGTATGAGTCCACTCCACGGGCAGCCAGTGTCCAGTGACTGTTTCTTAAGGGTTCACATGTGCCTGTAGGGATGTTAACTCCGTGGTGCAATTCACCCTCCAGAGCACCCCATGGGGTCAGGCTGAGACTAGACCCCAGGCAAGGATCAGAGGAAGCTCTTTAACTGGTGAGATAGAAATGACATTTCCGGCTACCAATCAGAGTGGCACTTTCAAGGCTGATTAGTTCCTACTGGCCAAGACTTCAGAAATTATCCAGCTTATTTTCATTCGAGGGTGGAGTCCTATGTGAGACAGCAAAAACCCAGAAACCATCTAATGAGTTATGTAAAGCATGGTACACGATTATTCTAAAATAGAAAATAGAAATCAGGATATAGCTATATACCTACCGACACAGAAAGTGTAAATTCAGGTTATAGAATGGTGTTATGGCATGGAGCCTTTATTTGAAATATATATACATTCACACATACACACAGGTCATAGTGTATGTGGTTCCCCCCAGATCGGCCTGAGACAAGGGCTCACCAGTGGGCAGTTTATTGTGGAAAGTGATCACAGGCACAGGAGGGGAGGACTGGAGGAGAGCGACACAGGAAGAGCCAACCCAGGGACAGTTGTTGAGCCTATCACCCTGTGCTCAGTCCTGTTTGGGACCCTCTGAGAAGATGTGTAGACAGCCTCAGAATTGTCCTCTTGCGGAACAGGTGAGAGATGTTTTTATCCACCAGATCCGGGCCCCATGGGTCAGGGGTTGCCCCGTGGGGTCTTTGCTCCCTTCTGCTTCCAGTGAGCCCCTGAACCAGGATGGGCACAAGAGCTCCACCTGCAGGGCAGTGGGGTTACACCTGTACAGCTGGGGGCCGTGGCAACAGCTGGAGTTAAAAGCTGGGCGGTGGGCTTTGAGGAGGGCACGGGGGTGTGCAATCCATGTAGAGAAGTGTCAGAAAGAATATTTACCTAATTGTTCATGGCAGTCATCCCCAGGAGGCAAGATTCTTTATTCTTCTTCTTTATGCCTACTGTATTGTTTAGCTTTGTTTGTAACAACTACACAATTTTTTGCAAAACACACTAAAGCTATGTCAAAAGAAGAAATCATCTCATTTGACTCCTTTATTTCACAGATGAGCAAATGAGGCCCGGGGCAGCTCTCGTGGGCTGTGGCTCAGAGGCGCTTCTGCAGTGTGACAGCAGGTTCATGGGCCACCCAGCCCTGGGGGTGTAAAGGTTGTCACCTACTCACTGGGCTCAGAGCAGATGAAAGACACACCAGGTGACGGAGCCCCAATGAGGGGCAAAGAAGAGGAGCCTGGTATTCAGGTCCTTTGACTTATTTCTGCGTGTGCAAGAACAAGGATTTCCACGGTTTTGAAATGAAGAACTATCAGGCTGAACACGTGTTTTGTAGACATATCCAATCATTTCTCTTGAATCTATGCCTGGGAGTGAAATTGCTGGTATGCATATGTTTAGTTTCACTAGCAACTGCCCAATAGTTTATACGAGTTATTTCTTTTTAGTAACCTGTGAATATGAGTTTACACAAAGCAATTTAATGAAAATCAAATGAACAGCTGTACTGTATTGTAATGGTTTTTATGGTATGATGGTGGGAGACGACCTTAGTCCCAGAGTTTCCCTTGGAGGTGGTGACCTCTGCGAGGCAGGGTTCTCCCGGAACAGGGCCTCCAGTTGCCCTGGGACCTCACCCTGGGCAGCACAGAGCATCTCCCTCAGGAAGATGGGGACCAGATAAAAGACCACAGTTGGCAACCCAATTTGTGATCCTCCACTGGCCAGGGCTGCTAGACTTAAAGACTCTTTGGGCAAATTAGAAAAGCCACCCCTATGGGGAGATGACTGGTGTCCCCACTGGTTGCACCAGCTAGCAAAAGGCCCCCTTTCTCTGCTGCCCCAGCCCCTTGCCAAGGCTCAGGGCTGGTGGGCAGAGCCGGGCAGGCCTGGATCTCAGCCTCCACTGGCCCCTCTCCTGAGTGGGAGCCCTGGGCCCCACGGCACTCGGGAACCCTGCCGGACACCGTCCTGCTCTGACTGTGGTGTTTGTCATCGAGGGGCAAGAACCAACTTCAAATGGGACGGGACGTGGTAAACAACTCCCAGCACCCGGGCGGCTGCTACAGGCAAGGCTGCCTCTCCCGCCACTGCTTCCCTGGCCCGCCCGTGGCAGCCGCAGCCAGTGGTCCAGGCTGCCTGACTTAGTTTGCGATCCCCCCAAAGCAGAGCCTGAGATGAGGACTTGAATTCAGAAGGTTTGTTTGGGAGCTAATGTCAGCAGCGCTGTGAGGCAGTGCTGACAGTTAGGCACGAGGGAACCTGATATGCATTAGTGAGGGTGTCACCACGGTGTCACCCAGGGCTCCATTCTCCCAGGGCCCTCTGAGGGGCCAGGACACTGGAATGTTTTTCCGCTAACTCCCACCCCTCACTGGTTGAGGGTCACTCCTGGTGTGTTAGCTCCCTGGCACTCCATGGTCTGCCTGGCGGAAGGAAGCTCAGCGAGTGAGGGAACAGCCCACAGGCCACCTCTGGGGTCGGCTGAGGGAGGATGGGCAGGACCCCGACAGCATCTGCTGCGCTCCCGAAACTCAGAATTCAGCTCTACTCCTGCTCCTCATGGGCCTAGTGGCTAAACCATTCAGACTATAACAGAGCAGCAAGTGGGACCCTGACTCTAATTTATCTTCCCTCTTCCATCACCCCAGAGATGGAGGGAGGGATGGACAGAGTGGGAAAATGCTGATGCAAAAATACAGAAGACCTCAGCTTGGAGCAGGAAGCTGTGCTTGAATGAATTGCTTGTTCTCAAATGGAAAAGGACCTTTATTTGAACTGTTAATTCTCACAGGTTGCAACAGCCAAAGATCACCCGGCAAAGAATATGCTTTGCCCAGAGTGTTGCAGACGGGGGAAGTCTTCACGTGCCTCTTTCCTTTTAAACACCAGATCCTATGGCCAGGCCAAGATACTTGAAAGCAAACTGTGAGCCCGTCTGCCAGCTGGGAGCCTGCTGAGACAAAGGGAAGATGCTTGCTGGCCAGGAGACCCTTAATCCAGTCAGAGTGACTTTAACACATTCATTTTCATGCTGCTTGGACCCTTCTCCATCCTTGAAGATGCTAGTCCAAAAAGATCTTTTCTGCTTGCTATCAGCTTAGTCACAGTTTTAGACTGAGCTGTAGCTCATAGGTTGTATAAATCTAGGCCAGCTGAGGGGAAGATCTCCACAGGGTTCCGTCTAAGTTATAAATAAATAGGTGATGCAGCTGGAGGGGTCGTGAAATGGAGCCCTCTGTGACTCTGTGGGGCGGCTTCACACGGGATCTCTTCCAGAAAACAGAGAGAACGAGGGTACAAGAGGGCGTAGATGCCAGAAAGTAATCTTTGAGGTCAGAGGTCACATTGAAAGGAGCCCCTTAGAAACTTTTGCTATCCATAAAACTTCTTTTTTTAAAATTGAAATATAGTTGGTTTACAATAGTATGTTTCAGATGTACAGCATAGTGATTCAGTAATTTTGCAGATTATACTCCATTATAAATTATTCCAAGATAAAGTCTATTTTATCTGATATGAGAATTGCTACTCCAGCTTTCTTCTGATTTCTATTTGCATGGAATATCTTTTTCCATCCCCTCACTTTCAGTCTGTATGTGTCCCTAGGTCTGAAGTGGGTCTCTTGCAGACAGCATATGTACAGGTCTTGTTTTTGTATCCATTCAGCCAGTCTAGGTCTTTTGGTTGGAGCATTTAATCCATTTACATTTAAGGTAATTATCAATATGTAAGTTCCTATTCCCATTTTCTTAATTGTTTTGGGTTTGTTTTTATAGGTCTTTTCCTTCTCTTGTGTTTCCTGCCTAGAGAAGTTCCTTTAGCATTTGTTGTAAAGCTGGTTTGGTGGTGCTGAATTCTCTTAACTTTTGCTTATCTGTAAAGGTTTTAATTTCTCCATCGAATCTGAACGAGATCCTTACTGGGTAGAGTAATCTCAGTTGTAGGTTTTTCCCTTTCATCACTTTAAATATGTCCTGCCACTCCCTTCTGGCTTGCAGAGTTTCTGCTGATAGATCAGCTGTTAACCTTATGGGGATTCCCTTGTATGTTACTTGTTGCTTTCCCTTGCTGTTTTTAGTATTTTTTCTTTGTATTTAATTTTTGATAGTTTGATTAATGGGTGTCTCGGCGTGTTTCTCTTTGGGTTTATCCTATATGGTGCTCTCTGTGCTTCCTGGACTTGACTGACTATTTCCTTTGCCATGTTAGGGAAGTTTTTGACTATAATCTCCTCAAATATTTTCTCAGACCCTTTCTTCTTCTCTTTTTTTCTGGGACCCATATAATTCGAATATTGGTGCATTTAATGTTGACCCAGAGGTCTCTGAGACTGTCCTCAATTCTTTTCATTCTTTTTTCCTTATTCTGCTCTCTGGCAGTTATTTCCACCATTTTACCTTCCAGCTCACTTATCCGTTCTTCTGCCTCAGTTATTCTGTTACTGATTCCTTCTAGAGTATTTTTAATTTCAGTAATTGTGTTGTTCATCACTGTTTGTTTGCTCTTTAGTTCTTCTAGATCCTTGTTAAACGCTTCTTGTATTTTCTCCATTCTGTTTCTGAGATTTTGGATCATCTTTACTATCATTACTCTGAATTCTTCTTCAGGTAGGTTGCCTATTTCATCTTCATTTATTTGGTCTTGTAGGTTTTTACCTTGCTCCTTCGTCTGTAACATATTTTTTTGTCGTTTCTTTTTTTTTTTTTTTTTTTTTTTTGATGGGTGGTGCTGTATTCCTGTCTTACTGGTTGCTTGGCCCGAGACATCCAGCACTGGAGTTTGCAGGCAGTTGGATAGAGCCAGGTCTTGGTGCTGAGATGAGGACCTCCAGGAGGCCTCACTTCAATTTATATTTCCTTGGGGTCTGAGGGTCTCTGTTAGTCCAGCGGTTTGGACTCCTGGCTCCCACCACAGGAGTTCAGGCCTGACCTCTGGGCTGGGAACCAAGATCCTGCAAACTTCATGGCGTGGTTAAAAAAAAAAAGGAAGAAAGAAAGAAAAAAAGGAGCAGTACAATATCAAAGAATAAAAAACAAAATAAAATTAGAAAGATAAAAAATATATTAGGAATAATAAAACTAGACTTGAAACAACTGCAGCAAGGTAAAATAAAACCACAACAGAAAAAAGAAAAAAATAATGGGTGGGAAGTAGCAAACCAAAAGGAGAGAACAATAACAAAGTATAAAGAATAAAATAAAATTAGAAAAATAAAAGATTTATTAGGAAAAATAAAAATATAAAAGAATCAACAGCAATGAATCAACAAGGTAAAACAGAACCCCAATCTAAAAGAGGAAAAAGAAAAAGCCTTGGCTCTGGGGGCGGAGTTTAGGCAGGTGTGGAACTTAGATGGGGGCGGGGTTTCAGGTGGGGTGGGACCTAGGCGGGTGTGGGGATGACGTTTTTGTGTGGGGCGGGGCTACGTTCAAGCATGGGGCGGAGCCTCTGCTTAGGACATGCGTGGAAGGGGAGAGGTCAGAAGGCAGGCCTCTGGAGTGTGGAGTTCCAGAGTTTGGCTGTAGGGCCCTGAGTGAGGGTGTGTGGGTGGGGTTTAGGCCCAGCGCAGTTGGAGGGGGTCTCAGAGGGGGTCTCCGAGTGTAGAGGTAGGGCTCTGGGTGGGGGTGTAGGGGCAGGGATTGGGTTCTGCGTGGCAGGAGGGAGGCTCCGAGGGCAGAAGATTAGGCCCGGGAGCCCAGCAGGCTCCCCAGTGCCTAAGTGGACAAGGAAGGCACTGGCCACGTTCCCTTCCGTTCCTTTGTGCCCCTCCCCCACCATCTCCCCCAGGGTCTCCCCCATTGCTGCTGGACCCCTAACCGTGGGTGGGTCCCTCTGGGTGTAGGAACTCATCCCCTCCCCCAGCCACCCCTCAGGGGTCCCCTCCCAGAGGTCTGGCCTTTACTTTTGCTCCCCCTTCCCTCCCTCCCACCCCCTCAGGACCCGCGTGGCTGGAGGGGGCCTCGGTGGGCAGAGGATCAGGCCCGGGATCTCAGCAGGTTCCTGGGGGCCCAAGTGGGCAGGGGAAACCTGGCCGCGCTCCCTTTTGATCCTCTGCCCTCCCAATGGCTCCCCAATTTCCCCCTTTGAGTGTGGGATCCCTTCCCCTCCCCCAGCTGCCCCTCAGGGGCACCAGTCCCGTCCTGCCTCCACTTCTCCTCCCCCTTTACTCCCCCCCACGCCCCACATCCTACCCGGTCCCTGGGGGTTCCTCCTGTCCCCTTAGGTGTCTGTGGTCCCCCACCGGTGCCTGGTAGGTGCCCTAGTTGTGAGGAGATGGGAATTCTGCGTCCTCCTCGTTCGCCATCTTGACTCTGCCAGGAAGGGATATTTCTGATTGAGAGAATGTTTCTTGAATGCTTGAGACACTCTCAGACAGGAGGTCTGCACACAGCAGTTCTCACTGGGTACATCTTTCACACCATCTTTCTGTATTACCATCCTCAGGATATTGGTTCTCAGGCCTTAGAGTTCCAGGTCTCGAGATGGCTGCCACAGTTTCTGGCATTTCTTCCTTTCATAGCTATATCTTTTCTCTTGAAGTCTGAGACAGCTGAATGTTCTTTGTTGACATGAAGCAAACAGACTGTCAGATATTTCTCCAGGAAAGATAGGTTTATTCAGGATCAGAAGAGAATTGCAATTCGGGGTCTGCAACCATGGCGAGCCACGTGCAAGTCCCTGGAGGGCACGAGAAGGTAAAGGAAAACGTTTCTGTTTTGCATATACATTCACTTACATTATTTTTTAGATCCCACATATAAGTGATATCGTACAGTATGTCTTTCTCTGTCTGATGTTTTCACTAAGCATAATATTCTCTAGGTCCATCTGCATTGCTGCAAATGGCAGTATTTCATTCTTTTTATGGCTGAGTCATATTCCGTTGTATAAAACTTCCTGAGTTAGTGTCAAGCAATCAAGCCAACTCAATTTAGCAGAAAGTCAGGAGACTGAGATCAGCAGTGTCTCATCTGACGGGTAGAAAAACTCTAGGAATGAGCCGATGACACCAGGTTTTCATGTAAGGAAAGGAAAGCGAGCTGAGCCCCAGTGTAGAAAAGGTCGAGGATATTTTTGCAGATCGTCTCAGAAACACAGTTGAAAGTCCATTTAAAGTCCTAAATAAATACCCTTAGAAAAATACTCAGGTTTCTCAATAGTTAACCTTTTGCTCATCTCTGTGCATTGAATACATATCCTAAGGCTGAGATTTAATTTATCCAAGATGCACAGTTGGTGCTTCAGCTGGTGTTGTGATCACCTATTTGGAAACTGCTAAGTCATGAGGGGAAGACTTCCTCATGACAACATTAGTTAAATTAACCAAATATAAAGAAAGATACTGGCATTTTCAAGGTTATATCAAGTTTTTTGTAACTGAGAAAAAGTTTTAAAAGATGCTTATAAAAGAGACCCAGTAAAAGACAAAAGTTACCATATACTCTGGACAGTCTTCTGTTACTGTTCTTGTGATTCATTCATTCATTCATTCGTTGACTCAACAAAGTAAAATTGGCCATTCATTCATTCAACAAAGAGATGCATGACTCTCTGCCAGATGCTCTTGTAGACACTAATGATATAACAGTGCTGAAGATGTCTGGGTTCCTGCCCCCTTGAGCTTACCATCTTGGACACACGTGAAAAGTCTCATATTCTATATTGTTCATGGAAGCCCATTATTTTTTAAAGTATTACTTGAAAACCAAAAGAATTTTAATAGACAAAAATCACAAGGATCAAGAGCAAAGATGTTGTTAGGGCTGGATTCTAAAGGAGGAGTGAGCAAGCTTGTGTTTTTCCAGGTACTAAAGCCATAGCAGGTCTCCAGATGAACCAAGGAAATACCTACCCTCGCTCACCTATGCAACAAGTAAGTAACGATAACTCACTCATAAGGTTGCTGCAGGGTATATGCGTGAAGGGCTTAGCCTGGTGTTACGCCTGATGAATACTCAGTCCATGTGACCTGCTGTGATATTACCAAGTAGCTCACTGAGTACAGGGCTTGGTTCTAGAAAACCATCTATATGTATTGATTCATTTGTCTTGCTTCATAGACACACACACACAAACACACACACACACAAAACCTTAAGCCAGGGTCTCCAAAGTGTGGTATGTATGACAATCCATTGGGTGAAGAGAAGAAATATTAGGACTTCTATTTGTAAGTTTTTATATAAAAATGGCAAAGTGATTAAGCATTATTGAAATAGAAAGATTGACAGTCGTGCCCTTCCTTGGTCTGTGTGTCAGAGTCTCACATGACTGGTGTATGGGGTCACCCTGAGGGAACGTGGGAACCCCCTCGGTGCAAAGGACTGAGGGTTACACTCTCCCAGTGGCTTCCCAGCTACTATGATAAAAGGCACTTTTGTGAGCTCCACTAAGTGAATGTACAGATTATATAAATCTAGGTTTAACTGAACTAACTCTCTCAATTTGGGAAAGTGGCTTTAAAATATTCTAGCCAAGAAATCGCAGATTGAAGATTATTTTAATATCCAAGCACAGAGGAACAACAACAATAAAAACAAAGGCAGAGTTGACCCTTCCATTCCCATTACCCCTCCTGAGCCTTATTACAAGGTAAAAACTATAACGATCCAATTAGTATGACAAGAATTCAGTCAAAAAATACTGGAAATGAGGATATACAATCATTATCATTGACAATGAACCTAACCCTATGTGTATGTTGTGGTTTGAAAACATCAGCAGATGGTAGCATGAAGCCATGGTGATAATCAGGATGTGGATACAGCCAGCATCCAGGGTGTAAAAGCAGACATCTACGGTTTCTTTCATCAGTGTTTGAAGTTTTGAGGTACTCAACCCGGTAAGTTATCAGTTTCACTCAGCTTAAGAAAAATATTGAAGTTTTTCAGTAAAGAAAAACCAAAAGCTACCAACAATTGCAAAAGCTACCAACAAAGCAAGCCCTTTCCTTTACACCAAGTAGAGGTGGCTACAGTAACATGGAGAGAACATGAAAGTGAAACGCCTCCCTTTATGAGTGACACGACTGCAAATGCACAGCCAACAATGCCGAAGATTTAAAGATATATGCATTAGAACAAATTATGCTTTACAGAGCTTTGCCATTGAGCTGAATGAAAGTACGGATATTTCCTACTTGTCTCACTCTGTTGTTTGCTAGATTCAATTTGAATAACAAAATACACCAAGGGCCATTTTTTATGAGCCACTAAACCATTATATTCCTAATAATAAATGACTAACAAAAATTGATTCTGAAATTCATATGGAAATGAAAAGGGCCAAGAATAGCCAAGGCAATATTGAAGAAGAAAAAAGTTTTTGGATTTTTCCTTTGGGGATGTTCAGATTTCCAGGAATGGAGTCTTCCGGTCTTGTATCTGGATGGAAGAGATTTGAATTCTAGCTTTCTGGGAAGCTCCAAAAAAGGAGTGAGAATTTCAGCAGTAGCGTTTGTCTAGGCATTTGGTCAGTTAGTCCCTCTGTTTTCATTATTGTGTTATTGTTTTAATTCTACCTGGTGTCCTCCAGCCAATGACCCCATTATACACTTTCAAACAATGTCTTTATATTAAAAGGAATGAATTTTCGATTAAGTATAATTATTTCTGCAACTTTTGGTATAAAACTTTTATCAACTAAAATAAGTTCCCTTCTGTTCTTGATTTGCTAAATTGGTCATGAATAGGTATTGAACCATATCAAATACTTTTTCTGTGTTAATTAAGAAAATCCCATGACTTTCTCCTTCATTTAATTATTATGGAGAATGTACCATCCTTACTTTCCTGGGATAAATCCTACTTGAACCTGAAATATTTCTATATGCTGTTGGATTCAGTTAACTGATATTTTATATAGGGTTTCTGTATTTATGTTCATTAATGAAATGGACCTAAGATCTTCTTTCCTTGTATTGTTCTCATCAAGTCTTAGACCCAAGATGATGCCATAAAAGGATTCAAGCAGACATTTTTTCCACTATCTTCTGGAACACCTTATTTAAGACAAGAATTAGCTGCTCCTTCAAAACCTTTTTAAGAATTTATCTTAACCATCTAGGCATGTGAGGTTTGGGGGAAAATAGGTCTTTGACCGTAATTTCAATTTATTTAATATTTATTAGTTATTCAAGTTATCTATTATTTGTATACAAATTTGGGGATGTTATATCATTTTCTAGGAATTTAACCATTTCATGTAGGATTTTTAATCATTTGCATACATATATAATAATATTCTTTTACTTTAAGTTTCTGGTGTGTCTGTAGTTGTTTACCCTTTGTCATTATTTGCAGAGGTCAGAAGTCAGACTATCTTTTCCATCTTTTCAAAGAACCCATTTTTGGTTTCAGAACTCATTTATTTTTTCTCTCCTTCATGAATGTCCGCTCTTTATTCCTTTCTTCTTTTGTACTTACCTTGTTATGCTTTTTCCAGATTTTTTTTGTTGAATATTTATTATTAATATTTCTGGTTTCCTAATTAATATTTCAAGGTGAAAAAATTCCTTGTAAGTGCTGTATTTAGCTATGAACCATAAATTTTGAAAAGGAGGGTTTAATTATCATTCAGTTCTAAATATTCCTTTGTTCCTTATTTATTTCATTTTTAGCTCAGGGGTTAATTAGTAATAAATAATTTATAAATATATCAGGTTTTTAGCTATAATTTCTAAAAATGGTATTCATTTCTAATTGATCCCATTATGTCAGAGAAAATAGCCAAATAGAGAAAATATAATATTTGGTTATTTGGAATGTACTGAGGTTTACTTTTTGGCCTAGTACAACATTTTTTTTCAAAAATATTCCCTGGTGGGGACTTCCCTTGTGGCGCAGTGGTTAAGAATCCGCCTGCCAATGCAGGGGACATGGGTCTGATCCCTGGTCCAGGAAGATACCACATGCTGCGGAGCAACTAAGCCCGTGCACCACAACTACTGAGCCTGCGCTCTAGAGCCTGCGAGCCACAGCTACTGAGCCCGCATACCACAACTACTGAAGCCCACGTACCTAGAGGCCATGGTCCACAACAAGAGAAGCTACCACAATGAGAAGCCCACGCACCGCAACAAAGAGTAGCCCCCGCTCACCGCAACTAGAGAAAGCCTTTGCACAGCAAGGAAGACCCAACACAGCCATAAGTAAATAAATAAATAAATTTATTTAAATTAAAAAGTTCCTTGGTGATCAAGAAAAATCAATCTCTCTGTTTCTCAGTATAGAGCTCTATATATGTCTGAGCTCAAGCTATACTGTACTATTCTGGTTTTTATATCTTATTTTTAAGCTACTTGGTCTAATAGTTTCTGAAAGGGCTATATTAAAGCCTCAAAAACAACTAATGCTTTATCCAATTCTCCCTGCTGTTCTATCAGCTGTTGCTTGGTATAGAAGGGCTATATGTAGTTAGGACAGATACATATTTTTTGTCTTACTTTTACTCTGCAGTTAAATAACATTTTGTTATTAACGATATTTTGCCTTGAATTTTATTTTGTTGAATGTTAAGATTGCTACACCAGCTTTACTTTGATTTGTATTTTCCTGGTATAGCATTTTCCTCCCATTAGTTTCAAATTTTCTTTACCTTTCCATTTTAAGAGTGTCTCTTGCATATAGCATTGGATTTTAAAATTCAGTCTGGGGACTTTCCTGGTGGTGCAGTGGTTAAGACTCCACACTCCCAGTGCAGGGGACCGGTGTATGATCCCTGGTCAGGGAACTAGATCCCACATGCCTGCCACAACTAAGAGTTCACATGCCACAACAAAGAAGCCCACCAACCACAACTAAGGAACCCACCGGCCACAACTAAGGAGCCTGCCTGATGCAACTAAGACCCAGCACAACCAAATAAATAAAATAGATAAAAAATAAATATAAAATAAATAAAATAAAATACAGTCCGAGAGTCTGTTTTTAAGCCACATATATTTATTACAATTAGTAATATACTAGATGTTACTCTACCTTCTTATTTTACATTTTCTGTTCAGTGCATTTTTTTTCTTGTTTTTCCCTCCTATTCAGTAGATTGAATTTACTCCTACTAATTTAGAATGAAGTCTCTTCATTCTTCTTTATGGTTGCATATTATTCCACTGTATGAATGTGCTGTAATTTATTCAGTTCATCCATTATTGATAGACATTCAAATCTTTTCCAACTGTATTTCAATCATATTTTATTTCAAATAATGAAAAACCTTGTTCATGCTTCCCAATTCAGGTTGGTCTTGCAGGTTTACCTTCCTGGGTGATGTTGGCTCCTAGAACTGACAGACTCTTTCTTAGGTTCTGTCTTAGACTGGGTTCTCCAGAAATGGTCCCTGAGATGAGCATTCCTGTGAAATGGCTTACTGAGTCCTGAGCCCAGGAAAAACCTGTGGGAGAGTGGGGAAGAAGGACAGGAAAGGAGGCCAGGCCAGGTGCAGTATCTAGCAAATCAGCTGGGAAATGACTTTGGTTTGATCTAACAGGGGAGTTATGGGGACAGTACAGGTCCCTCCTTTGCATGTCCTGACCAGGGCAATATGCTGCTCCCATCTAACATTGTATGGGCCATTCAAAGAGACATAAATCCATAACGTCTCTTCCCAAGGAGCCATAAATCCCAGCACCCCTGCTGCCCATCAGAGTAGAAGAGCCCTAAGGGCAGTTTTCTAATCTCAAAATTAATGACAGCCTTTAAGGCACGGAGTGCCTAGGCTGACTCTTGCCTGCGCCCTTTAGAGGTCACGTGGCCTTAGGCAAGCCATCACAACCTTTTTAAGCCACATTTTCCTCACCTGTAAGTGGGGATGATAATAGTTCTTATAGCAGGAAGCTGAGCACAGTGCCTGGCACAGAGTAAGTGGCGATCCAAGTTTGTGTCAATTATGATTACTCAGCAGAACTTTTCTAAAACAATATCTGAAAGACTTTGAGCTGTTTAAACAACCATCAGAAAGCACCTTACAAAGCAAAGATGCCAGTATATTTATTATTTATATAAAATACGTAAACAGGAGTAAATCCTATAAATCATGAGTTGCTGTTTTCCTTGGCTCTTCAATAATCGTATTATTTTATGAAAAACTGGACCATATTAAATTGCTCGGACCTTTGAAGTTTGTAAACCTGTGTAAATTTCACATTGGAAACAACCGTTTATGTGTACTGTCGCTTAAAGCACAAATTATGGTTGGTATAAAAGGTTTTAATTCACATAAATTCAGTGGTAAAAACTTCATACCAAGAGGGCTTGCCACACCTACAGTGAGGCTACTGGAAGTTGTCACAGTTGGCTACATTCTCTTAGAGTGATGAAGTATTGGGATTGGGAGGAGGGTAAGAAGGGAAGGAATTTTTAGTTGGGTTTCTTCAAAAGCAGACCCTGGGCAAGGGCTTGAGTGCATGTAGTTTATTTGCGAGGTGATTAGTCAAGGCTCTCCAGAGGAACAGAATCAATAAGAGATTATACATAATGAGGAATTGGCTCACACAATTATGGAGACTGAGAATTCCCATGATCTGCTGTCTCCTTCCTGGAGACTTAGGAAGGCTCCCAGCGCAACAGTGAGGCAGGAAAAAAATGGGGCAAATTTCTTTTTCTGCATTTTGTTCTCTTCAGGCCCTCTCTGGATTGGATGATGCCTACCCACACTGGGAAAGGCAAACTACTTTACTGAGTCTACAAGTTCAAATGCTAATCTCTGGAAACACCCTCACAGATCACACAGAAGTAATGTTTAATCTGGGCACCACATGGCCAGCGCAGTTGACACATAAAATTAACCATCATGGGAGGTGACCCCAGGAAACACAGGGAGGGAGTCAGGAAGTGAGGCAGGGTAGGGAGAACAGTACTTACGAGCAGGTTATCACTATAGACTCCATGGTGCTGGAAACCCTCTGAGAAACGCTGTGGAACAAACACATCCTCAGAGTGGGGAGCTGGGGTATTGATCCACCAACTCCCAGCCCCCTTTTGTTGAGACTTACCCCAGAGTTGTTGAATCCTCGACACTTACAGGTTGTCTTACCTGTAAGACCTTGGTCAAGTGGGTTGACCAAGTTCACGGGGTGCTGAAGAAAGCCTTTGAGAAGAAAAACAAGGTGATAAAGATGCTTGGGGTGGGAAGTTGACAGTATACATGAGAGCTGTCCAGTGCAGCTGCAGGTGAACTCGTTGACCGAAGAACACGGGGTCGGACACCAAGAGCCCCTGCTACAAATGCCTTGAAAATCCATCTTGACTTCAGGACACAGTGAAATGTAATATCTCATGAACCCAATTTTAACTTATTACAGGAAGCAAAATATCACTCTAATGTTATTGCTTCTAAAGTTTTGTTCCGTAAAACGAACTTTCAAAAGTGTGCTCTGAGAGGGCCATTATAACTAGTCATCTTTCCTCTTATAAAGAACTATTTCTTAATCCTGTTCTCCTAGCCACATTACAAAAACTATTATAACTTCAGCAGATAATACACCCTGAGTCAATATCAGATGTGTCGTAAATTAATGTCAGCACCAGTACAACGTTTCGGTCACCATATCTGTTACAGAAAAATCTAAATGTGTTAATATCATCCAATCACTCTGCCCTCAAGTTTTCCAGGCCATTTAATTATTAAATTTCTCTTTGGAAAGGGATCCTTATGGTAAGCAATCCAGACCTTGGTGGATGGCAGGGTTTTCTCCGAGGTCACCAGAGCTTTTAACCGCTGCCTAAAGCGCATCCCGTGTTGATTAAGATACCCCAGATTAACTAGATTTAGCCGCGGCAATCACACTCCATTCGGCAGGGCTCATCTCTGGTGAATCGTGGACATTAATGACAGTTGCAAGAGCTCAAATATTATGTAATCACTAATTACGTTCTGCTCAATTAGTGGAGGCTTATCAGTGTGAATCACTAATGGCTGATCACCCTGTTCTCTCTGGGAAGGAAGAGATGGGTTGCCTCGTTTCCTGATTGTATTAGCATAGGCACAGACGCTGTTAATGAACGTGGGTGACGATGAAGAGGCTCCACGTCTGTGATGGACAAAGGCAAGAGGATGGCCACCAACACTTCATTTTGAACCTCAAAGCCGCGTGTCTGTGGTTTGTCGGTGTGACTCATTCACTTCCCACCTTCCAAATGGAAAACACACGCAACATCCTGGCCAAACAGCCACTAAAAAGCTTGTGCACAAAGCCAGCTAAAGACACACACACACCCTTGGACGTGTGTGTTTCTTAAATTGATTTTCAGAGATCCAAGCTCTAAGGATTTGTGGGACATTCAAGTACGAAGCCTGTGACAAAACGGGAAGAGCACATCTGAAATGGTGAAGCCCTTGCCAGATTTTTCTTAACCCTCTGTGTGTTGGGCCTTATTAGCTGCTTGGGCTCCCGTAACAAAATACCACAGACTGGGCAGCTTCAGAATCTCCTAACACGAGTGGATTTATTATTTAAATCTAGTGGGAAAAAGTTGTACTTCCTGGGGGGATTAGTAGATGTGAAGAATAGGCATTCATTTTGAAGTTACTGAAAATATGTGCAATGTTCTAAATAATAGCAAATATTAGTGGAGGTAATTTATTTTCTCACTTCTGGAGGCTGGAAGTCCAAGATCAAGGTGTTGGTAGGGTTGGTTTTTCTGAAGCCCATCTCCCTCGTTTGCAGACGGCCACCTTCTCGCTGTGTCCTCACGTGGCCTTGCCTCTGTGTGCGTGCTGGTATCATGTCTCTCCTTGTGCCCAAATTCCCTCCCCTCCCTTTATAAGGACACCAGTCATATTGGATTAGGGCCCACCTTAGTGACCTCATTGTAACGTGAGTACCTTGGAGTTAGGGCTTCAACGCATGAATTTGGGGGTGCACAATTCAGCCCATAAAGCCAGGATGTGCACAAACTATGTCTATTCTAACCTAATAAGTTCTTGCTGGAAGATTGGCAGCAGACTTGGACTGCATGAACATCCCAAGGGCCCCCTTGGGTGAGAGCTGTCCGGTCCATAACAGCAGGCCACGGCCATGTGTGACTGCTGAGTGCTTGAAATAGGGCTACTGCCACTGAGGAACTGAATACTTAATTTTGTTTCATTTTAATTAATTTAAGTCTTCAAACTAAAGGAGAGTAAATATGTTTCCCTGTGAAACACAACTTTATTGTTTGAGTAGAGATACATTTCACTTGAACTATTTTTTTTTTTTTTGGACAGGAAAGTAGAATTTATTGGTGGGTATGTGTAAAGAAGGGACAGCACCAAGGCTCTCATGAGTGCAGGGAACTGCACTGTCCACCATCTGTCCAGAGAACATGATTAGGGATGTATTTGACCCCAGAGCTATCCAGGATGACTCGCTTTTCTGCCACCATGTCTTCAAATTCATCTGCATTAAGCTTAGTAAATCCCCACTTCTTGGAGATGTGGATCTTCTGGCTGCCAGGGAACTTGATCTTGGCCCTGTGGAGGGCCTCAGTCACATGCTCCTTGTTCTGCAGCTTGCTGCAGATGGACATTATGACTTGGCCAATGTGGACCCTGGCCACTGTGCCCTGGGGCTTTCCAAAGGCACCGTGCATACCTGTCTGGAGCCTAGATTGGGGACAGCATGCCAGTCATGATGTCCACTGACAAGGGCTGTCTCCAAGGTCCCTTAGGGCAACCCACACAGGCAACAAGCTGCATACACTACCGAGGAGGCTGCTGTTTGCAGCCATTGCACACCGGGCCCCCATGGGGAAAAGAGTGCGGTTGGCTTAATTGTCTGCAAATCACTTGAACTTTGAAAAATGTTGTGTCTCAACTGTGATGGCCTATCAGTGTGAAAAATACACTGACATTCAAAATTTAGAATGAAAAATATGTACACTATCTCTTTAATAATTTTTATATTGATTATGTTTGAACATTTAAAATACATTAGGTTAAATGAAATACATTATTAAAATTAAGTTACCTGTTTCAGAAACAGAGTTATAGATACAGAGAAGGGGGGAGGACTCGGGGGGAGGAAAGAAATGGGTGAGGTAGATTAAGAGGTACAAACTTGCAGTTGCAAAATAAATGTCACCGTTATGACGTGTACAGTGTGGGGAATACAGTCAATAACTATGTAATGTCTTTACACTGACGTATTGTAACTAGATTTATCCTGGTGATCCTTTTGAAATGTATAGAAATATCAAATCACTGTCTTGTGTAATGGGAACTAACAGTGTTGTAAGTCAATTATACTTCAAAAACAAACAAACAGAATAAGAGATCGAATTTGTGGTTGGTGAAGGTGGGTGTAGGTATGGGGAATCAGAAGAAGGTGGTCAAAAGTACAAATTTTCAGTTATAAGATAAATAAGTACTAGAGATGTAATGTACAACATGACACATATAGTTAACACTGCTGTATGTTATATATGAAAGTTGTTCAGAGAATAAGTCCTGAGAGTTCTCATCTCAAGGAAAAGTATTTTTTTCTATTTCTTTAATTTTGTATGTATATGAGATGATGGATGTCTACTAAACTCACTGTGATAATCATTTCATGACGTATGTAAGTCTAATCATTATGCTGTGCACCTTAAACTATACAGCACTGTATATATTTTAAGGTATATGTCAATTATACCTCAATAAAGCTGGAAGAAAAAAATAAAAATTAAAAATTAAAAAAATTAATTTCACCTGTTTCTTTTTACTTTTTATAATGTGGGTACAAGAAAATTTTAAATTACGTGTCTGGTTGGCACTATATTTCTATCAGACAGCATCAGGTTAAATTTTTCATCCTCCAGTATCCCACAGCTCACCAAAGTCAAGTCACCAGGTAAACAAAAAGTTTAATTCCTTTTGCCAAAATGATTAAAGTTCCAGGTCCTTTGTGTCTTCTTTTACTAAGATTAAGATAAGCAAAATCAACCATTTCTTCTTGGATAATATATTATTAAATCTCCCATTACTAGCCATATTTGTAATATTTTCAACATTAAAATCTTGTTAACACATAGGTACCTACATTTAAGAGTCAGGAGTAATTTTCTTCATAATGAAAAGGTGCTTCCTTATGAGTTCATCCTGCTCTCCTCGTGGCTCTGGCTTTTTCCCAGGACACCCTGACTGCATTCATCCCCCGATTCTTCTCACCCTTTTTTTCTGTCCTCCTCCCTCAGTCACCAGGAAATTCTTAGATAAGACATTCTTTCCTTATTTCTATTTAACACACGCTGAAAACCCACTCTCATTTCTTCATCTGAAATATGGAAGAGACATACTGCATTTCACAGCATGAAAAGTGGAAGAATTACAAGTTAAAAATTCAAACAAATGTTTGATACTATGTCAACGTAAGTGGGTTGGTTGTCTCTAACCCATTTTAAGCAGCTTAATCCCCAAATGTCGTAAAGAACAACTAACAGGCAGCAGAAGGAACTTCTGGACACCCAACTCCATGGCTCAGTTTGGTCTTACCCAGCCAACAGCACGTCTCACCCCCAAGAAAGACTGTCTACAATTCCCCAAATAATCACAGAATTCATCCAATATCACATTCTCATCCTGAAATACAGGACAGGGGGCAGTAAAAGAGATGGTTTTTGCCTTATCCTTTTGTTCTCTCTGGCTCAATCAGCCTTTAGAAATAACGAAATCAATGCAAACATTTGTTGGAAGGATGCCCACTTTGAGGATCATTTGCTACCTAACTGCCTTGGTCGTTTATATGGATCCCAGGGAGGATTTCAGAGTCTCTCACCCTTGTTGCTCAGATAAAAGGAAGAGTCAGGTGTTGAGTTTGGTTGTGTGTGTGTTTGTGTGTGTGTGTGTTGTGTGTGTGTGTGGTTTAATACTTGATGAAGCTTCCATTTCACATACACAAGGATTCCCATGTGAGTTTTATTTTCCTGTCCTTTAATTGAAGTCATGCAGATTGAATCAAAGACAAAAATGCATTCAGATCCAAAAGGGAGAAAATATTTACAGCCAGAAAAGTGACATAAAAGTGTCTGGCCTCATGTACATTAAAAAAACATCTTTTTGTGTACGCAGTAGCAGCAATACATGGTAGAGTGGCTTAAATTAGAAAATACAAGGAAAAGAATAGTTGGTAAAGACAATCAGCAGACAAGTACAAACGATCTACCTACCAAAACTAAGGCGGGCAAGATAGAAAAGGATATACATCAATCAAATCCTCATGTGATGTAATAGAAGTTCAGTAGAAAATATGGGGAGATAAAAAATCAAGAACATTGGGAGGCCATGTTAATTAGAGTTATAGAGGCAATTACTGGAAGACAGAAAATTGTTTTAAAATTCTTTGACCCATTGGTTATTCAGGAGTATGTTGTTTAGTACCCCCATATTTGAGAATTTTACAGTTTTCCTCCTGTTATTGATTTCTAGGTTCATACCATTGTGATCAGAAAAGATACTTGGTATAATTTTAATCTTTTTAAATTTGCTGAGACTTCTTTTGTGACCTAACATACAATCTATCCTGGAGAATGTTCCATGTGCACATAAAAAGAATATGTAGTCTACTGTTGGTGGATGGAATGTTCTATGTATGTCTGTTAGATTCTTTTGGTCTAAAGTATCATTTAAGTTCAATGTTTCCTTATTGATTTTCTATCTGGATGATCTATTCATTGTTGAAAGTGCATCATTGAAGCTGCCTACTATTATTTTATTGTCTATTTCTCCCTTCAGATCTATTAGTATTTGCTTAACGTATTTAGATGCTCCAATGTTGGGTGCGTATATATTTACAATTATATATCCTCTCAATGAACTGACCCCTTTATCATTATATAATGTCCTTCTTTGTCTCTTTTTTACTTAAAGTCTATTTTGCTGATATAAATATAGCTACCTCTGCTCTCTTTTGGTTTCCATTTGCTTGGAATATCTTTTTCCATCCTTACACTTTGAAGGTATATGTGTCCTTCAAACTGAAGTGAGTCTCTTGTAGGCAGCATATAGTTGGGTCTTGTTTGTTTGTTATTCATTCAGCCACTCTTATGTCTTTTGTTTGGAGCATTTAATCCATTCGCACTTAAAGCAATTATTGATAGGTAAGGACTTACTATTTTCATCCCATTCATTCCTTTCTGGTTGTTTTGTTGTTGTTTTGTTCCTTTCTTCCTCTCTTACTCTCTTCCTTTGTGAACTGGTGATTTTTCATAGTGGTATACTTTGATTCCTTTTCTTAATCTTGTGCGTATCTATTATAGGTTTTGATTTTGTAGTTGTCCTGAGGCTTATTTGAAACATCTTATAGATATACCAGTCTATTTTAAGCTGATAACAACTTAAGTTTGATCACACAAAAAATCTACCTTTTTATTCCCCCCGCAACATACACATTTTATGTTTTGATGTCACACTTTACATCTTTTTATGTTGTGTATTTATTAACAAATTATTATAGTGATAGCTATTTTTAATTCTTTTGTCTTTCAACTTTTATACTAAAGTTAAATGGTTAACACTTCACCATATTGCAGTATTCTGAATCTGACTGCACACTTGCCTTTACCAGTGTGTTGTTTATTTTTATATGTTTTTATGTTACTGGTTAGGATCCTTTCATTTTCAACTCGAAAAACTTCTTTCAGCATTTCTTGTAAAGCAAGTCTAGCAGTGATGAACTCCCTCAGCTTTTGTTTGTCTGGGAAAATCTTTATCTTCTTAATTTTTGAAGTACAGATTTGCTGGGTAAATTGTTCTTGGTTAGCAGTTCCTTTCTCTCAGCATTTTGAATATAGCACCCCAAGAAATCTATTTTTAAAAATGAACTTTGATCCCTACCTCATACCAGTCACAAAATGGTAATGTAAAATAATGGTAATAGTAAATTTCCACTTTGGATATCAATCTGGCAATTTCTGGAAAAGTTAACATAGAATTACTATATGACCATCAATTCTACTCCTAGGTATATATCCAAGAGAAATGAAAATATATGTCCATACAAAATATCTGCACACAAATGTCCATAGCAGCATTATTCATAATTCAAAAAGTGAAAATAACCCAAATGTCCACCAACTGATGAATGGCTAAACAAAATGTGATATATCCATACACTAGAATACTATCTGGCCATAAAAAGGCTGTAACATGATGAATCCTGAAAACATTATGGTAAGTGAAAAAAGTCAGACACAGAAGGCCACATATTGTATTCCATGTCCAGAAAAGGCAAATCCACAGAGACAGAAAGTAGATTAGTTGTTACCAGAGACTGGGGAAGGGAAGAATGAAGAGTGACTGCTAATGGTGGAGGGTTTCTTTTGGGGGTGATGAAAATGTTCTGGAATTAAATAGCACTAATGGTTGCACAACTCTGTGAATATACATGATGACTATAGTTAACCCTGCTCTATGATATATAGGAAAGTTAAGAGAGAAGATCCTAAGAATTCTCATCACAAGAAAAATATTTTTCTTTCTCTTTTTATTGTATCTGTATAAGATGATGGATGCTAACTAAATTTATTGCAGTAATCATTTCACAATATATGTAAGTCAAACCATTATGCTGTACACCTTAAAGTTATACAGGATATATGTCAGTTATATCTCAATAAAAATGAAAAAAGAAATAATTACATAGCAAAAAATCTAGAAATAATGCAAATGTTCATAACCAATAGAACAGATCTATAAATTATGGTTTATTGACACCACAACTATTATGATGAACTACAAATACCTGTAATAATATGGATGAATCTTATAAACATAATGTTGCAAGAAAGAATCCAGACACAAAAAAGTACATATCATATGTTTCAATCTATGTAAAGTTCAAAAACAGGCAAAACTAATCTGTGTTGTTAGATAGACGTGCGTTACCTTTGGGAGGGTATTGACTGACGGGGCATGAAGGAGTTTCTGTGATGCTGGTAATGTTCTTTTTCCAGATCTGGTGTCAGTTACACATGTGAATCTACTTTGTGAAAATTTATCAAACTGTGCACTTATGATATGCGTGCTTTTCAATACTTAACGTTACATTTATGAGAACTCTGAAGGGGCTGAGATTTTAGCCTGCCTTGATCTCATGGATGCCAGCAGAAGACATGAGACTCCAGGGTCAGAGACAAAGGACTTTATTATTCACAGGAACCATGAGGTTCATGTTTATATCAGCTCCCTTTGACCCCCAAGTATCATGGGGTGACATGGAGGGGGGTCCAGGTGGGTGCTGTACACACACTGGGTTGGCATCAGACCCAAGGAACACTGAGCTTAGGAAATCTCAGTCTTTGAAAGGAGCTGCAAGCAAACACTGCTCAAATTTTGTCCCAGAGGCAACCATCATCCTTATTATACTGGGCAGCAAACAAACCTGCCCTGGCCTCAGAGGGAAACCCTCTCTCTGTCTTCCAAGGCTATTTGCTATACAAACATCCTTGAACAGATAGTCTGGAACAAAAGATGTCAGTGCCTCTGCTCATAAGACATGCAGTATCAATATGAGAGACCCACAGAGAATTGCCTCCCCACAATATGGCAATAAAAATGTACATTTATAAAATCATTAAATAAATCATTACAGAGGCCAAAGATAAAATTCCTTTGACAGTTCTTCTGCTCTGAGCGATCATTATTTGTTGCGTGCATTCCTTTCCAGACCATCAGCTGTACAATTACAAATATATAGAGAGAGACAGACAGACAGAGAGACAGAGAGAAACAGAGAGAGACACAGAGGACAGAAACAGAGAGAGACAGAGAGAGAGACAGAGAAAGTGATCTGGAGTACAGTATACAACATCATACCCTAACAAAGAGCTACAAACACAAGGTAGAGCCACCTCCTGCAAAGCTCCTTGGAAGGACATACTAATAGGGCCCTTTGCCTTGCCCTCCTCCTTTCTTCCTCCTTCAGATGCGATGGCTGCAGCTGTGCATGCAGCTGTGCAGTATGAGCATGAGACATCCTTGAGATGGAAACAATCTTCTAAAAACGGTGGAGTAGAAAGACAAAAGGAACCTGGAACACTGATAGCATCATGGGGCCCATTCACTTCCTCCCTAGACTACCTACTTCTGCAATTCCCATTTCATGTTCGAAAAACAACCCACTCTGTTTTTCTGTGATTACTGAAACCGTGATGGAGCCAGGATTTGAACCAAAGCCAAACCCATGTATTTGACCCTCAAACAATGCTGAATCACTCTTACCCACACAAAAGGGATACTATTACTATAGCAGTCACCAACAGTGGCCAGGAAAGACTGGAAAAACCCTGCTCTTGCTATTCTCCCTCGGAGCAGTTGGAGTTGCCCATCCCCCTTCCAAGTCACAACAATTTCAACTTCATAACACCAACCGAAGACATGGTGCTTGTGAGAGATAAAAGTAGAAATAGCCTAATGCTGCATAACTTTCTTTATTGAGGATACCTACACAGGAGAGCGCAGATTTATAGACAAGAACAAAGCAAATGTTTAAAACAGAAAACTCCGAATCTAGCTTCACCACTGGATTTGCTGTGTGACCTTAGAAAAATCACATCATTTCTCTCACTTCCCTTTTCTTACATGTTAATAAAATGGACTTTAGTGCCATGGGCTTGCAATGAGAGTCCAGTGAGGAAATACACATAAAAGCTTTTCAAAAAACCAACACTGCTCTGGACACAGAGGAATCACCGTATAAATATTGAATTCCCAGCGTACATGTACACCGAGCACGGAGAGCTTTGTGGTTATCGGCATTGCATTGCAGTGACCCCAATTTTCTCCCAGTCTTTTAGCCATTATGTCGTGGGAGACCCCACGAGACACAGAAATAACGACAGAATGGGGTGACATTGTCACAGTGAGGGGTGTGTGTGCCTGCGTGTGTGTGCGCATGCGTGTGTGTGTTAAAGATTTATCCCTTTTCTCTTTCATACATTTCGTGCAAAGGATTGCTGAATATTCATTGATCTATCCAGGATCCACAAGTACGCTATTAGAAATGCATTGCTTATCTATATTTTTGAAATGTTGAAGTAATTCATTGTTGATCCTTTGCGAGATAGGTTTGCTACCTTTAAACTGAAGTGACAATAACACCCCAGCTGTCTTCGGTTTCTCTCGAGTTGTGCTGATATCCTTGATGTCGCTAACAAACCAGAGACTGCCTGTGAGAATCCTGCACGTCACCATTAAATTGAAAAAGGCCCGAAATAGCGAACTCTCACTTCTGGTAGGAAAGAGAAACGAGAGAAGGGCAAAGTGATGGTTATTCATGAATCACTCGGGCCTGCCATGATAAATACCACTGGCCTTGTTCTCTTCTTCTCCAGGCTCATAATTCTCTCCCTGAAGGTGTTTCACCTGCCCAGGAAGAACTGGGCTGGGGGGGATGTCTAGTAAACCTGATTTTTAAAGCCTCTTAAACCGCAGAAGTCTGTGAATGGGTTACAAGCCCTTCTTTTTGCGTACATCAACACGGGGTCCAAATCATCTCAGCAGATTGGGGAGAGGACACCAACACAGTATGTCATGTTTGGTCCCAGGTTCTGTGACAACCTAGTAATGTAAAAGAAGGTGAAATAAACACACAATGACTGAACTTCTCTTAGAAGACTACAAGCGAATGGGTCCAGATTTGGCCTTCTGTTGCAACATTAAATATGCAGATCATTCTCCGAGCAGAGATCCTGCATATAAGGGAGGGAACGTTCGTGCCATTTCCGTATAAAAGGCTAGCATGGTATATTATTTGCAAAGAAATACAGCAGTGCAAAAATAAACATGAAAAGTGTGGCTTCCGGGTGTTTTACTGCAGACTTCTGAATGTCCTTTCATTGTTTGAACAGGGAGTTGCCATTTTTGCTGGCGCTGATAGGCAATGCTATGTGACAGGTTGGCAAACAATTTGACTGTTTTCCTCTCTCTCCTTACGAATGATATTTATAGACTAAGAATCGCATTTGGTTCCGCTTTCCGACACAGTTATCTTCTGGGGCGTGGATTAAATGTAGATCTGGGTGTTGAAAGACATTTACAAAAGTGCTGTTTGTGAACCAGGAGGCCAGTTCTATTATCGCCAGAACATTTAAATCTTAATGACTGGCATTGTTGTCTAAAAGACGGTGTTTTTCCTGCTGAGAAACTGCATTAGGTTCAAGAAACGGAGCTCATTTCCATTCTCTCAGCAGTCTCTCTAGAAATGACATGCAGTGCTTGAAACTGTTTATTTCCAAATTCCGGCTTCCCTCACATCACTCATCAGCTTCAATTACCAGTTTTCCGGAGCTGAGCCATCAGGCAGTCTGACACCGGGGTCCGGCCTAATTCCCACCTTCTCCAGAGTCAAGAGCATAATGTGCGGATGAAAAGGTGCAAAATAGCCTGGACTTCATTAGCATGCAGGGCCCGGCTGTTCATTTGCTGGCTGCGAATGGAAGTTCTGACACTCGGAGCCGGCTGCAAAATGAGAAAAGTCCTCTTCAGGGGAGCTGGGGTCCTCGGTGGTGAGGAAAGGTCATCAAAAAGACAGCCACTGCCCTTGCTCCCTGCTCTCCAGGACTGCTTATTGATTCCAGGGACACCTCATTACACGCCGGATCAACATATTATTGCCATGTTCTGCGACTGAATTGTTTACAAGTGTCTTTATCGCCGGCAAAGGCCGGCCCGGTGATGCGTGACTACACTCATTTGGCTGTGACCCGCCAATTATGTGTTATCCGATACGTTGCGGGGTATCTTGATCTTTGCCCGGGTCTTCTCCCGGCATCAACACAGTCCCATTTACTACTTCTTTCTAACCACTCTTTGGGAAAGTAGCCATTAGCCTGTCAGTGTATAAGAGTGTGTGTGTGTGTGTGTGTGTGTGTGTGTGTGTGTGTGTGCGCACGCGCGCTCTGCTATAGGAAATCTGAGTGTCATTTCTCCGATGCTTGCTATGCATGAGGTTCATAATTAGTTGGGAGAAAGAAATTCTCTCCCTCTCTCTCTCTCTCTAACACACACACACACCTTTTTCTTATGGCATCTAGGATAACCCACACAATTTGCAATCAGCATGCACAACAGAGAGCATAATGCAGCTTGTTACGGAGCTCCTCTGCTTGTACATATAGGCCCTATGAGAGACCTGTCATATTTTATCTGGGCATAGCCACTGCAAACCACCATTGTTATCTTTCATTACAGACACTTCTATGGCTCCATAAAAGAAAGAGTGGAATAGCAACTCGATTAAAAACTCCATAAGAAGATTGTGCAAACTCCCTCCGCCCCAAAAAGTGGAGACGAAGCCCTAGTTTGGAAGGGAGTGTATTCTATGATGCAAACTTGATTTCCCTTTCCCTCCGATGGTGACTACTGTCTTCCCTTTAATGATGCCGTGTATTGACAACTTTGGTTTATCGCTATGCATATTGCTTGGGGAAGTTTTAATGACTGCCAAACATTTGGGCTGTCTCAACCAAATACTAAAGTGAGCAAGGAGGGCATTTCATTTACATCTCCAGTTGCCATCAGGAATGGCTCCTTAATGAGTTTTCTAGTCCGGGGAATATAGCAAAACAAATGCCAAGAAACTTGCCTTCACGTTTCCTGGAAGAATAAATCCTTGGCAATGGGCACAGACTACAATGAGTGAAATGAAACTCAAGAATCCAACTGCCTTCAGAAAGGTGACATCTGTAAACCCATTCATTTCCAGCAGTTTCCCAGATTTGTCTGGTATTTGTCTTCAAATTAACTTCCTCCATTTTTTCCCTCTTTCAAATCTGTGGAAAGGATTTTGGTAACGTTATCAAGTTCTTTGTATTCTTTCTGAAACCTCTGGGTCCTGGCTTCCTGACAAAGAGTAACTGAAAAGGCTGAACAAAGCCCCCTGGTCAGGGTGCTTTAGCTCAAAGAGTCAATGGAGAGATGTTTGCTCCACCAAGTGTTTAAGGACACTGCAAATTCTGTAGCGTCATCAACCAACAAATAGCCTTTGGAAGAGAAGAAGATGATGGGAAGGATTACTCTGGATTTATTTTTGGAGACATGATTGCATGTGGAGGAGTTTGGTGAAGGGATAAAGGTAGAACAAGCAGGGCTGTTTACCAAGGTTCCCATCTGAAGAGCAAACCTCAATGTGGTTGGGATTCAGAGAATGCCGGAAAGGATGGCTCTCAATAACCAGGGGTTATCTACAAGGAAAGGGTTTCTTTGCTCACTTAGATGAGGTTGTAACAATGAAGCAGTGTGAGTGCCCAGTCAATGGGCAATTGGGGGTTGAATGTTCTTAGACAGATGGAACAGCTCCAGCCAGGGGCTTCTGCCAGTTTTTATAATCAGCTCATTTCTTATTTCCACCATAAAAAAGAATTCCTTCCTGTTACAGTTTTAACCCCTCATCATCTTTATGAATCCCTCAAATGGGCATCAAAAGATTCTCTTCAGTTAACAGGATGGCCAGTAATCCTAGATCCTCTGAATTTTTCCCCCATCTTTAGGAATCACACATGCCTACATAAATTTTCTGATGGTTAATAGAAAATGCAGACACAGGCTGCAAGCACAGTGGCGTGGTGAAATGATCAGATGGTAAGTGACAAAAAAGAACCTTGTTTTAAAGTCATTTATTAAATATAACTTTGTGGCAGGGAAAGTTCTAGAAACTTAGTGTACATTTACTTATTTCTCGCAACAATCCCGTGACTTGGGTATTGCTATTCCCACTTTCCAGATGAGGAACACTTTTCCCACATCAGAGTTTTCAAATGTCCCAAGGTCACCAGGCTAGTGACAGAGGCAGAATTGAAACTCAGGTGTGACCTGAGTCCATGCTGTATTCTGCCTCTCCCAGAGCCGGCATCCATCACAAAGTCCCCAGGCCCAGGAAAGTACATTTTCTGCATGCCAGCCAACATTAACACACAAAAAGTTGCCAGTCATGATAATGTGCAGAAACCATCACCATTTACACATCTGATATCCTTAGCCATGAGGCGGGCTGCAAGCCTTCTTTAATTGACAGAACAAAGAAAGTTTTGATCCACAAAGGCAATTCAGGGCATTTAATTAAAGAGTGGGGTGGGGCTTGCATATTCAGGGAGCTCTGGAAGTGCCCCCACCAGTTACTAGGAGCAACTGTGGAAGTCTCGTCAATTTTTAGCACTGATGCTCATCCCATTGGTCTGCTGATCTTCCCTTAGTGGTTCTACTAAAGGTCCAACTATAAAACAACAACAATATTTATTCCACTCCCTGCGGACACCATGGGTCAGTTTTCCCACAGGCTTCCTCTGCCTTTGGAAACCTAGTGACTAAGTGTCCAGTCACAACATAGAAGGTTGGATCCCAGAGACTGGAGGGATGTTCATCCACTGGCTGCAACCCACACAAACGTGCTCATAGGTTCTGGAATCTTCCTTTCACTCATGTTCCCATTTTTCTCTGCTGTGCGTGAGAACGCTGACCACTTTCAAATGCCCAGGACCATGCACTATTCAGAATGTCTCCGGGACACCTGGCCTGGCTGACATGAGGGAGGCCACTTGTCCACGGGGGCCCTCCTTCCTCAGTTCTCCTTCCTTCAGCATCAGTGGCCTCCAATCTTCCAGCACATCCATGCTGCCGCAGCTTCTTCTGTGAGAGAAAAAGAAACACTCTTCTTATCAAGTAATTTACACTAAAACATCAGAGATTCAAATTTCCACCCCTCTTCCCACCACTTCCCATCCATCTCCAAAGGGTTGGGTCATACTTGTATTTTAAAAGAGGGCAACGCTGGACACAGGAAATAGTGCATCGCGGAGCAGAGGAAGCCTTCCAGGCACTTTCCACGTGATCCAGCCCAGTTACACCTGGCCATTCCTGCCTGTAGGTGTGTGTGTGTCATCAAAGTCTCACGTAGGCTGGGAGAAGTTCAGAATTATTTGGTTTTCAGAATAAGCAGCTGACGACTACGTAAATCAACTAGAAATGAGCTCCACTGATCCAGATCTTAGCCCAAGGGCATATGTCACTGCCTCCACCCAGCCCTTACTTCTTAGTCCTCCCTTTGTCTTTGTACAGATGCACATTGAGAGCCCACTGTGTGCTCCAAACTGTACAAAGTGTTCTCTAACCTGCATTCTCTGTCCTCAAAGAGCCAACAGTAAACAGCAACAAAAAGTCCCACAAGACAGTAAACAACTAAGGACAAAATAAGTGTGTCTAGGGGCTTCCCTGGTGGCGCAGTAGTTGAGAATCTGCCTGCCAATGCAGGGGACACGGGTTCGAGCCCTGGTCTGGGAAGATCCCACATGCCGCGGAGCAACTAGGCCCATGAGCCACAACTACTGAGCCTGCGCGTTTGGAGCCTGTGCCCAGCAACAAGAGAGGCCGCGATAGTGAGAGGCCCGCGCACCGCGATGAAGAGTGGCCCACGCTCGCTGCAACTAGAGAAAGCCCTCGCACAGAAACGAAGACCCAAAGCAGCCATAAATAAATAAATAAATAAATAAATAAATAAATAAATAAATAAATAAATAAATAAAATTTTAAAAAAGATAAATAAATAAGTGTGTCTAACAAAGGGTGCCCTAGTTATTCAGACGGGGCTAGAAGATGCAGGCAGACTAACGTGATGGGAAAGGCTTCCTGAAGTCAGGAGTCTGATTTGGGGATCTGAATAAGTGGAAAGGGGTGAAGGGGCACGATAGACAGTATATCCAAATGCGGCCATGTCAGCTCCTCCCATTCCCTTACACACATGCAGCTCCTCCCGCCAAGAGGAGGAGCCTATCTCCCACCTTCTTGAATCTGTGCAGACCATGTGACCTGCTTTAACCAATAGAGTGAGACGGGAGTGACATCCGGAGACTTGCAGTGCACAGGTCTCACAAGGACTAGCAGCTTGCGCCTCCTCCCCTGGGAGCTCAGCCACCTGCTGTGCAGAAGTCCAGCACTGAACGATTCCAGACCACGTGAAGAGAGTCCTGGAAGACGACAGGCTGCCTGGATCATTCCACATGAATAAGCCCAGCTGACACTCCACGGAGAAGTGCCCAGCAAGTCCTGCCTGAATTCCTGACACAGAGTTGTGGAGAAGAATAAATTGCTGTTGTGTTAAGCCACTAAGTTTGGGGTGGTTGGTTAAGCAGCCATAAATAACGGATACAGTGGGGATAAAGAGGTGGACACAGTGCTGAGCTGCTTACCACATAAGAGGACGGCACGAATAGAATGAGAATGAATGCACAGAGTATTTGGGGGTGCCCTAAATTGAGTAAACCAATCTGGCTAGAGCAGCCATTTCAGATTAGCAATTAGAAGAATGTAGATCGATAAACTGGGCCCAGGTAACTTTAACGTGGGAGGGGGAACTTCAAGACCCTTCATCAATGCCGTCTGTAGTGGATGCTGTCAGTGCCCTGTCAGCAGACCCCGGCCCTTATGCTTCAGTGGGCACCAGCTCAACATCCAACCACCAGCACTGGCATTTCATTGCCTGAGTGCTTTTTTTGTTGTTTGGCCCGCCTACCTATGCAAATAGGACAGAAATGCTGGGGGAAAGAATGCCTGTGAGACTAATGACTGATGGGAGTTGGTGCATAAACATCCCAGCTCAGGTGGACTCACTCTAAGGCAGGTGTTCTACACTGGGTCCCAGAGTTTCCTTGGTAGAATTAAATCCCAGTCGCCCACAATAGTAACTTGGTTCATAATGCACTTTAATGGCTGCGTTCCCTTCCCTGTTATTCAACCCTGATTCCTACTGGTATTTCCTTCCTACTGGAGGTCCTGAGATCACCTCCCAATAAATTGCTTGCCTTTGGAGAAACCCAAATGAAGAGACTCTCATTTTAGAGTTAGGAAAAATAAAGCCAGGATGCAGATTCCTTTGGGTGAGTGCTTTAACAAAGTGAACTAAAATATGCAGTTTTTCAAACCAAATAGAAATAAATAGAAATTTATTTCTCTCCAAGTAACAGTTCAGGGTGAGAGGGCTCACTTTGCTCCAGGAAGTCATCTTGCAAACCCAGGCCATTGGGGGAGCTTGGTCATCCTCAATATGTGTCTTCCATTCACATCATTCCCAGCCAGCAGGAAGGAAGAGGAAGGGGCAAGTATGAGATGATGATTACGCCCATCACTTTCACTTGCCTTCCATTGGTGAGAACTTAGTCACATGGGCCAAATGCAGCTGCAAGGGAGGCTGGGAAATGTAGTCCAGATGGACAGCCATATGCCCAGCAAGAAGAGAATAAATTGGTGAGAAGTGGCAGACGGGAGTCTCTGACACAGGGGGGATTGGGTGATTGCCCAAGGGCCTGCAGCTAGTTAGTGGACAACTAGAACCATAAGCCTTTTGCCCACCATTTTTTTTCCTTCTCCCCCCAAACTGATTCCAGCCTGACTGTGGTCTCGAATGCTTAAGAGTCTGACATTCTGCAGGGTCCACCCCCCCACATCACAGAGTCAGCAAAGCAGAATAAGCCCTTGGAATCCCTCTCAATTTCAGTCCATACTAGGCTGCTAGATTGGACTTTCTGGCCAAATCAAATGGCACAGCGGCCCATAGTCTCTACTGCCGTGACCCTCCCTTTTAAGCAGAGGCAGCCAGCCTCACTGTTAGCCCATGTTGCCCCTTAATACAAATTTTTAAAATTAATTTTTATTGGAGTATAGTTGATTTACAATGCTGTGTTACTTTTAGGTGTACCGCAAAGTGAATCAGTTATACATGTACATATATCCACTTTAGATGCTTTTCCCGTATAGGTCATTACAGAGTATTGCGTAGAGTTCCCTGTGCTATTCAGTAGGCCCTTGTTAGTTATCTATTTTATACCTAGTAGTGTGTATAGGTCAATCCCAATCTCCCAATTTATCCCTCCCAAATTTTTAAAAATAATAATAATGGCCCTCCCTCTTGCTCAAGGAAATTTACTGCCATTCAGCACAACAGTGTCTTAAAAACCATACAAGTCTACAATGGCAATGATGTGAAGGGCACCCCTGGAGTTTGGTGAGGTTTTCAACCTGTCAGTTGTAATCATGAGTCCTGGGCTGGGTAGGGAGAGGAAAGAACCATGGAGCTGGCTGACATCTGTGACGATCAGGGACATTTTACAGTCATCTCTGAAGAACTTGGACTTGTTCTTGGTTTGCAATTATCCACACACAGGCTAAGTGCTGAAGCTCTTTCCTTTTGAGCACAATATCAGGGATGGAGATGCACACCTAGCATCAGCACCCAGCATAGCTCATTAAAATATTAAAATAGAGGAAAATGAGAGTAGACGGGGCTGTCTAAGTGACCACTGTTCACAACTTTTACAAATTCAGTTTTTGACTAGAATTGGGTCGTATATGTAAAACTTGTCTTTTTTTTTAAGGGCAATGGAAACAAATGCCTTGAAAGAAATTGTCTAATGGCTCCACACTGTTCTTATCTCTCAAATTTAAAAAAACAATCCCTTTATCCGTGATAAAGATAGCACTGAGTTTTTAAATCATTATCCTACCCCTTAGCCATTCTTTAATTTTTCCCAAGATAGAAGGTATATTTTCTTTACAGTTAGGTTGGAAATAACCAGGGTATGTGCTGTTTAAGTTATTGACCATCACTTGTTACTGTATGTGCAATATTTTCAGTGCAAGTGTACATGAGTGCAGTTACCTCTGAATTGAACTCTACAAAGTAAGGTGGCACTCTGGATTTTTTCCCCAACGATTTCCCATTATGCTCGACAAAACTCCATCCAAATGCAAACCTCAGTCTCATTTGTACTGAAAATATGTGTCTAATCACCAAGAAGCCAAGCATTTATCAGGATAATCCTTGCAAACTCATCAACTTTAATGGTATCCAGACGACTTTTCTGGAGAGGGCTCATTAGTTTAAAAAAATAAAAAAATTCTCAAAATGTCAGTGTTCTGTGGCTTTACTTAGAGAGTTAAAAACATAATCAGAGTTCCCTGCCTTCCTGTTTAATAGCCATTTTCTGCCTATATACTGCTTTGAAAAATAGTCAAGCAAATGTAAAGAAGATAAATACCAGGCATAAACGAAATACCACCAAAGGGGATAGGTTGTATGCATAAAAATGACTAACACCAGAGCTGCAGATTAAGAAACTGAATATCTTGGTGTTTAAAATTAGAATGGTTCCCCAAAGAATTGATAATGTTCCATTTAAGAAAAGAAATGTTTTCAAATCACTCTGCTGGCTAGAGAAGTCTGAATCAAAGTCAGAAATTAATAAAAAGATGCAGACAGAGACCCCCACCCCAGTCATAAATAACAGAGCCGATTTGTATGCTTATAAAAAGCCTGCAAGGCCTGGCGGTGTCTATAGTTCTAAGGGAAAAAAATTTAATAAGATGCAAGAAGAAAATAGAAAAAATAGAAATGAATGTACTTGGTGGAAATGCTATTGTATTCTTGTGACACAATGACTTGTTTTCTGGAAAAGTAATTCTTCCATTGAGCCCAGGCAAGCACTGTGTTCATTGTAAAGTTGTATATTTAGACCTGTAGTCTGAAGGGTTTGCCTGTGTTTAAAGCTCAGTGCTATCCCAGGCTCATTAGAGTACAAGGACAAAGCTCTATCATATTACTGCTTCAACACCACTCAGAACTTTGGGGTAGTTTTCAGTGGTTTCAAGTACTTAGATTGTCAGCGGTGCAGGAAATAGAAAGTAGAATATTGAATGGGTGAGGTGTATACATCAAATGTGTAGGAATGTATAGATGGAGATAAGGATCCTAGTCGAACATCCTGTTACAGTGAAGTCGGCGCAGAACAGTTCCAGGGTAAAGACAGACGTGGAGTAAATTGAGCTGCAATGCACTGCTTGCAAAAATTAGAGCAGTCTGGGTCTCACTCAAGATCAAAGGGTTCCTTTCTAGACTCTGTATCAGGAACAGGGCTCTGCTATGGGTGGCAGAAAGATAAGGGAACGTAATCACAGCCATAAAATCTTTAGTGTAGAGACAGGGATAGCAGAGGAAAAGCGTCAATTCAGGTCTGTTTCGACAACAAGATGGCATCATTCTACAAGTGGTTTTATTGTTGTTGTTTTGTTTTGTTTTTAAAATTCTGGGCCAACTCAATGTTTTGACTGACATGCTTGTTCTTTGTGGGAAGCTGCTTATCAGGATGGGGGCAGCGTTGGCTGGGGGTGAAGGTAGGAAGGAGAGAGTGTGGTCAGGAGGAGAAGTGGGAAGAAGTCGGGTAAGGACTATGTCCAGTCAAAACAACTCACTCCTGCTGTGATAACTCCATTTGTTTCTTATGTATTTATTTTGGGAATAAATAATACCCATCGATAAGGAGAACACTGAAAGGTACAAGAAGCAATATGGTGAAAACTCGGTCCCCCTCCGGCCCACCTACCCAGGTTCCTCTTCCAGTGGGAACCACCA
Organism: Eschrichtius robustus; assembly: GCF_028021215.1. Classification (NCBI taxonomy): domain Eukaryota; kingdom Metazoa; phylum Chordata; class Mammalia; order Artiodactyla; family Eschrichtiidae; genus Eschrichtius; species Eschrichtius robustus. The sequence continues at coordinate 47,821,140 of NC_090839.1, read as the reverse complement.
TGACTCTCCCTTGCCTTGCAGATATTTCAATGCACAAGTCCAAACTCTGTTTCGATATTAAAGAAAAACAGCCTGCACCCCCTCAGTCCCCCTCCCCAGGACGTCTGTCTATCTCAGGGTCTTCAACAGATGAACTGCGGACACCCTGACGACCCAGGCGTTTTGTTTTGTTTTGTTTTGTTTTAAGGGGCAGGATTATTACGTAATGATAATGACATATTTTACACATTGTCGTCTGCTGATGTTTAAAAGATAAGAAGAAATTTGTCTAGGCTGACGCCTGAGGCCCTCGGAGGACACCGGGAGACCCTGCCAAAACGCTTCCAAACTGAATAGTCGTTGGGCTGCCAGATAATTCAGAGACTATTTGTATGAGCTGTTTATCAAATTATTAACCGCACAGATGTTGTTTGGCTGAAGAGCAGCTGAATCCCCTTTCTGGCAGCCGCGGAGACAAAGGTCTCCAGGAATAATTGGAGATGTGCATGGAATATTAAATTAATTTACTGCTCTTAATTCTTATGCAAATTCTGACCTCAGATGGCGCCTATCAATTACCCCGCGCGCAGTGAAAGCTGAGGCGACAGTTTCTTTTCTTCTCTTTGCTTTTTTTTTTTTTTTTAAGAACTCGAAAAAGGAAATATTTGCAATAAGCAGGCGGTAGGAGCACCGCGTAACTGGAATTATTTAATTGAATCTCCAAGTTTTCAGGGTTGTCGGTAGGGGATAAAACCCCAGGACTCGGGGGAGAGGGCGGGAGGGGTGCGGAGGGCGCAGGAATTTGTGGGTTTGACTGCACACCTGCGGACCGCGGGAAATGCGGCAATGAGCAGAGACGAGTGGTGGAAAAGGAACCATCGGCCTGCAGGCGGACGCGGGCCTTCGCGACTCTGCGAGTTCAGCATCAATGCGCGATTCCGTGTCAGGCCCGCGCGCTTCGCAAACCCGGGTCAGGCTTGGAAGCGCCTTTGCGCCGCTCTCCTGGACCGCTGCCTGCAAGGTCTCCATCTGAGCTCTGGCTTCCTTTTACTTATCTTTAAAGGGTTTTAACCCGTCTCTAACCCCCAACCAAAAAAACCAAAACAAGCCAACCAACCAAAAACAAACCAAACCAGATTTTATTCCTTGCTTGAAAAACCAAACCACCACGATGCGCGCGCACGTCCAGCTCCTACTGAAACCCCGGGTGGGCCGAAATGCATTTAATTGTCTCCTGCGTGGCGAAGTGACACCTACTCTTCTCTCTGAATTGAGCAAACGCCCGGGCTTTGTCTGCGCTTGTGGCTTCGGCTCTGTGCGGCTTCTGCGCCTCGGTGGTGGGCTGTAAAACTGGGGTCTCTGAGTCTTTCATCATCCTTCTAATAAGGAAAACCAAATCGGGCGCATAATGTCTTCGGCCCCAGCTCGACCTCGCCGGGACCTCGGCAGCCCGATGATGTCGCCAGCGGCCCCCGGCGCAGTCACGACGCGCCGCCTTTCAGCTCCTTGCGGCCCCCACAAAAGCCAGACAACAATATCAATTAATCATGCAGCCGGCAAACAAGGAGATTTATCCCGCGACAAACAGCCCCACCGAGAGCCGCTGAATGGGCGTGATTAGCATGTGAAAAGGCGAGCAAAACTCCGCGGTTCAACAGCTAAAGAGCAATTTGATGGGGCTGGGATGGGGAAATTACTTGATTAGCGTCCTTCGGAGGAGAGCACAGTTCCAGCCCCTCGGCCCGGAATCCGAAGGGAAACAAAACGCGCTGGTAAACGCGGCGACCTGGAGGGAGAGCGCGCGAGGGAGGGGAGCGCGGGGGCCGGCACTGCGGCTCTGAACCCGGGTGGGGCGGGAGGGGCGAGAAGGAGATGATCCGCTAGCCACGGCCAACGCCCGAGGCCGGAGCCAACACGAGCCGCGACAACTGCTTCTCACTGCCCTCACCTCGGGCTCCCAGGCCGGGACAGGGCGGACTCAGACATTCCCCACCTGGGGCTGGAGCTCGACTTTTCCGCGCTGCCCCTGCTCGGGTCCGAAAGAGTTGCATGCGGAGGGAAAGGCCCACCCACGGCGTCCCACGAGTCCCCTGCGGGGGCCCCAGGGGCGCAGCCCGCCCGGCAGCAGCCTCCGCCAGCTCTAGGGCTCCGGACCCCGGGTCGGAGTCGCGAAGACGGCGATGCGGCCGTTCCACCCGCAGCTCTGCGGTTCCATTCCCGCGGGCAGAGAAGATTGGAGCCAGTCAAGACTGTTTTCCGGCTGCTTCGAGTTTAATCACCTTGTTGCTGCCTGCTCGAAAGGCTGTCGCGTTTGGGCGTGATTTCTGATGGGAAAAGCATTCCTTGGTTGCATCCCCTCGGGGAGGAGGTGGGGAGCTGGGGCAGAGTGCCACGCGGAGTGAGGACGCTAGGGCCTAGGTGGAGGGACCCGGATGGAGCAGGCCCCGGGGCTCTCCCTGGGTTCGGGTGGGCAGCCCCGGGCCTGTCCTGGATCCGCACACGCAGGGCCAGAGCTGGTGGCGTGGGACGCTGCGTGTCGCGGCCTCCTCCCAGAGGAGGCCCGGGGTTTGGCTTGGGTACACTCGGACCTTTGGGGCAGCGCTTTTATTTTCTGGGGAGATGGGTGACTGGGTGAAACGCTAAGGAGCAAGGGCGGCTCAGGGTTCGCCGGACTCAGGCCCCCAGTACGCCGTCTAGGGTGGGCGCCCATGCTTACCCCTCAACCCCCCGCTCGGCTCCGGAGCTAAAGTCTGCGCCAACCCCAGCCTTGGGAACTTAGTTTACGCTCTCTGGGCGCCCGTAACCTTCCCTCTGGACGCATGCCCACAAGCCCCTGCTCCCCGGCTCCTCCCAGCGCCAGGGAAGGGAAAAGCCACCCCCCCCAACCCCATCCCCAGTCCCCAAAAGCCCAGACTAACTCCCTCTCCGTCTCAGGACCTAAAAGGGTCCTTCCATCTCACGCCCCAGTTCTCAGTATACAGGTGTTTCCGGGATGCGGCCTTCAGTTTTCCTGGGGGCAGGAGAATCTAATTCGGCCTTCGTGAAGTACACTAACACAAAGATAATAAAGACTTCAACAGGCAGTTTCCCCAAGGCCCCGGCCGTCTTAAATTCACCCTGCCCCTTGGCACAAATGAACCAAGCATCAAGGAGTCAAATCTTGTTTTATATAAAGGGGGGGCGGATGGCCCCCATCAAGCTGAACAACTGTCACCCAGTTGAACAGGGTGTCAAGCCGCAGCTCGTGGCCAACTTGAAAAAGCTCAATTCTTTCTGAAAAGTCTCCGGCGGTGGGCGTGCAGCGAACTGCAGCTCGCCCCCTCCTCCCTCTCTCCTTCGCCCTCTCCCTCTCTCTCTCGACTCCGCGCTGAAGCTACAGTGAGGCCCCTTCCTCTTTCTGTCCCCAGTCGGACCCCGCGAGCCACGGCTTCTGGCTGAGGTCAGAGAGGGGCGCTGCGGCCCGCACGCCTGGAGGGCGCAAGAGGGAGCAGGGCGCGGCAGCAGTGGCAGCTCCAGCGAGGAACCCAGGACCCGCGAAGCTGAGGGCTCACACCGGACGCGGAGCCCCAGACGCCCGACGGTCTCCAAGCACGTCTGCCGGACAGGCAGCACGGCGGGACACGCGGAAATCTGTGCCTTGCGCCCCCGCCCATCTTTTTCCGCCCGACTCTAACGCGCCGCGTGGCCCGAAGCGCTTTCTCTGGGCGGCTAGGGCGGTGCATTTTAATTCCAAAGCCAAGAGGTTGAACCTTCTCTAAGTTGGCGGGCGGAGGGGGCGGTAGCTTGAAACCGGGTGGCTGAATGCCTTTGCCTGCGGGGTGGCAGAGCTGTTCCCACCAATAGCGACGGCTTCGGGCTGGCTTTGTAGTTATTTTTGCGACTTCTGCCCGGTGCCCATCATATTGCCCTGAAAAGCAAAAGAGGCCGCTGCAATTTATTCCGATGGGCGGTTTTTAAGAAGCTGGCAATTTGAACCGGCTGGGTGTTATTTACTGCAATATGAAATCAAATGATCCTATTTCTCAAATAACAGTGTCTGTGAGAAGTGAATCCTCTGAAAGGGTAATTGTCTGCTGATAGTGTTTCCCATTATACCCGATCTTGGCCTAAATGGTGTTCGACAGCGGGGCTGAGAGCGAGGGGTGAAATGAACGCGCGAGCTCGCCCTCGGGAGGCAGCGAAGCGGCCGCTCGGCTCGCGTCCTGGCACGTTGGGCCGACAATGCCTCCCGATGCGCCATCGACTTCGACGTCATTTTGCAGGTGGCCGACATCATTAGACACGAGTGATCTTGTGGATGAAAGAATAAAAGTAACTCTTCCTTCTCTCGCAACTTTGGGAGTCGTTAGAAATTGGAGACTGCCCTCTTCACAGCGTCCTGGCGTCGTTTAGTCAGACAACAGATTGATGATAATCTGCGAAATAAAACCTAGCTTAGCCCCCCTCATCCTCCCGTGTTAATATTGAGAACGCGGAGTCTTTCCTTCCAAGGACACACTTGTGCCTAGGATCTTCCCAGTCCTGTTTTCAGAACTCAAATTTAATTCCCGGGGAAAATATTGGGTCCAGGAGTTGCCTGTTATTCCCGCGGCATCTGACACATTTGGGAGGAAAAAGTTGGCCCCGAGCTTTTAAATTGTCTTCCGTAGGCCCAGCTGCTGTTTTTAGTGACAGCCAGATATAGGGGTTCAGCTTATGTCTGAGAGAAGCACGGACGAGGAGCACATTTAAGGAATGACTTTATGAACAGCGTAAAATCTTATGACAGCGGCAGTCCGCAGCCTCCGCGTCCGGCCTCGGGGCGTGTGGGTGCCCGGGGTGGAGCGCCAGGGCGCACACTGGTGATACCTGGGGCCACCTCTCTGCGGAATCACTCCCGGTGGCAGAGGCGCGCAAGCGGCAGCCTTGCCCATAAATCCTTTTTGCTTATTATGCAGGCCCCACGAGGGGAGCGGCCTCCTCTGTAGAGCCTGCGAGCCTGGACAGAGAGGCTTCGTCCGGACCAATCTCACCCGGGAGAAAGGCAGCTCCAGGGCCACACTCGGGTCAATGACGAGATAAGGCTTCTGGTCGATTCCTCCACACACACCCCCCTTCAAACTTTTTTCTTTAGGAGGATTTTTTGTGTTCCGAGTATCCTGGAATTGTAGGTACAGCATACACTGTGCTAATTGAGGCATTTCAGGCTGAGCCTACTAGAACCAATTCGTGGCTTGTTTCTGCTCTAGCTAGGCAGTTTTATTTTATTTTTTAATATTCTCTTGGAGTGTTTTGAGACAAAATATTTTCTTTTTTTCCCCCATCCTATGACCTCTGTTTACAAGTCCATTTGGTTGTTCGTGATTTTCCCTCTTTCTTGGCGCTGCTTCCAAGTAACCTAGAGAAGCCGAGGAAGGATGGTAATTCCCGCCAGTCGGAGGAACCACACCGAGGACGCTTCTATCCCTTTCTCGGAGGCACGTTCTGCCACCGCACCTGGAGTCCAAGGCACCGGACACTAGGCGGCCGCTCCTGGAGCAATCTGGGGCCTCTCTAGCTGAAGGAAAGCGGGTAGCCTGGGTTTAGCCCGCGGCGTCCCCGCCAGGATTCGTCGCCTGGCTGAAAATCCAGCCGGCATCGGTCCTCCTGCCAGGCCCGGGGCACGGCCTGGACGCCCGGCCCTCCAGAGCCCGGTGGTGGCGCTTATTCCTCACGCTCGTGCTCAGCGTCTGTACCGCCCGGGATGCAGTTCCCGAGGGGCTTCTGGGGACGTCTCGTCTCTCGAGGCCCTCCTCCGGCTAAACTTTAAGCCCCGCGAGACGATCAGGAAGTGAGAGACCACGCTTCCTCTGCCCTCGAGTGGCCTCTCGGGGTCCCCGCGCAGCCACGCCGCTCTGCCCTGCAGCACAAGCAGCCGCCGGCCTGGCTCGGGGCAGCCGGGGCGGCGGCAACAACGCGAGGACAGGGGGCCCCCTCCCCAGCGCAGGCCAACGCGGGGCGATCGCCTCCAAACCTGCGCTCCCACTTCTCCCGGAGGAATGGGTAGCCACGCCCGAGCCTGTCCACGGGCCTTTAAGGAGAAGGGAGTGACAGTGAGGAGTCCCCCAGTAACCTCGAAAGGGCCTAGATCACATTCCCTCACCTCCTCCCCAGTAAATGAAGCTGGGAACCCCGCAGATGGGCCACGCGTTTTTGTCAACCTCGCTGCGCTCTCCCGGGGCTGCAGGCTCCTGCGCGGCTTGAGAGTCCCTCTCTCCTTCTGGACGTGCCTGGACCCAGGGGGCGCGGACCCCGCCCCGCACCGGACGAGGCTGGGGGCCTCGGTTGGGGGAGAGAGGGGACTTGGATGGCTCAACCCTGCCGCCACCTCCTCGCCTTCAGGGAAACCCTCACAAAGTCCAGGCCCGGGGTTGGGGGGGGGGGGGCGGCGGGAGGAAACCCTGCGGGGCCAGGCCTCACTCCCCTTTTCCCAGGGGTCCCGGGGTCCCAGGGACTCCCTAGGGCCCTGCGGCCGAGAGGCGGAGAGTTAAGAAAGATATCTCCCCTTGCCGGGGACCATCTCCCGGCCCCTCCGCGCCTTTGCCGGGGAAGAGCCGGCCGCTTGCCCAGCTCTTCGGCTCAGACCCGAGCCGGCCGGAGCGCACACTCCCCTCCCCTCCGCGAGCGAGCCACCCTTCCCCCAACCCCGCCCCGCCCCGCCCCGCCCCGCCCCGCCCCGCCCCGCCGCGCTCCCCTCCGAGACCCACTAACCTTGCGAAGGCGCGGAGCCACCTCTCGCCAGACCTCGCCGGGCGCTGCGCGGAAGAGGAGCGCGGCTTTGCGCGCAGCCGAGACCCGCTGGCTCCGCGGCGTAGGCCCAGACTCCCCTCCCCCACGCCTTATAATTAATCACACGCGATATTAAATTATCAAGCCGCTCATTAACAATCGTGCGAGTTACTGGGACTCAGCACGCCTCCGCGAGTTTCGACAGCCCAGACCAGTTCGCGGGGTCGGAGTGTGTCTGGGTTTGGGGGACGAGGGGGAGTGTCGAACCACTCGAGAAATACTACGAGCCCCACGCGGGCTGTCGGGGCCTCTTGCCTGGAAAAAGGTTTGGAAAAGCGCGGGCTGGGCTTCTGAGTTTGGTCTAGGGTTTGTTAAAAGCCCAGACGCATCCCTCCCGGGCCCCTTTCCCGAAGATCTGGATTTTGATCACGACAATTAAGACAGCCAGCGGCGTTATCAATCAACAGCATCTTAATTTGCAGTTTTTCCGGAGGGTGAATTTGACCTGAATTTGTGTATCTTCATTACCTACTTTGGACGGTATGAAATTAATGCGTTTGAAATACAGATGAAATCGTATCACTGAAGTCATTTCAAAGAACAACTTTTTCCCAACTCAAACGGGGCTCTCTTGCCTTTTGCATACTACAGATGCGAAGAGAGGAAAATAAAGGATTGTTTTTATTAAATCCTTAATTTGAGGTTTTCTTTTTAAAAATAATCCATGTTTTTCACTCTAAAGTTTTTACAAACTGGTTTTATTTTCTAGTTTTCCTCCCCTTTCCCTATTTCTAGTAGATGGATGTTTTAAAAGAATAAACCAATTAAATGAGAGTTCATATGATCTGATTCCATACAATGAAGAAAAAAAGTGCTCATTAAAAGTTGTCCTAGTGACACAAAAGAGGGTAATTAGTTCTTAGTGTTCAGGATCTAACACACCAGGAGAACAATAAACAAAAGAGCAATAAAACAATAAACAAAAAAATAAACACCCCCCTCTAGAGGGGGTGATGTAGGTAAGAATCTGTCAACCAACATTCTTTAAATATCCAGTTTGAAATTAGTCTTGAAAGAAATGTAATTCCCAAATGAAGTCCTTCCCCACGTTAGCATAAGCTAAAGCAAGTGTGTATCAAGAGAAGGCCAGCTCCTGTAGGAAATGGCTGTGAATTTAGTTAAGTTGGCAAAGTTTTCTAAACAAATCTTAGATAAATGAAATTACTTCCCTTTTAAAAATACAAAAACAAATGTCAAACCCAGGGCACGGTCAAAGTCCTTAGCAGGTAAATTGCGTTTCACCTTTTCCACCAGAAAGTGTGATCAATTTAGTAAGCAAATAAGTACATACATCTTGACCCTGTGGTCAAGATGCTTTACCACAGAATAGTATCAATATTATTAAATGTGTCCAAGACCTTTTTTGAGATATTTTCTCTCCTATTAATATGTTGTCTGCATTTTTCTACCCTACCAACACAAAGAGATAGGTATCAAAAACTCAACGCACACATACACACACACTGCTAGGTGAAATACATAAATCCTAAAGAAGCTAGAAAAGGGGAAAAAAATACCATAATATGGTGTGATTTCTTTAAAATAAACCAACAGAGGAAAAAACTGTCTTGACTACCTTTATCCAGGCAGTTCATGCCTACCTATGTTCTGCAATAATAGGGACAATTGTTGTACAGACTGAGAGATGGCTTTCTGCCCCAGGAGCTCTGTCTAGTTAGAGTGGGCCATTGGCAACTGCCTGCTGAAAATGAAATCTGAAGATTTGATTTTAAAACTGGAGACTTCAGTATAACCTGAAATGATCCCAACAGCGTGGACTGGTGGCCTGGCCAATTGACTACTTCTGAAATGCAGAAGGACGATCAAGAGTACATGGGAGCTTGCAAAAAAAGAAAAATTAAAACACAAACGTTTTCTTGAATGGACCCACCAGAAATTAGAAAAATGAATTCCTTCCATTCATTTGACTATTTTTCTTCATGAAACTGCTTTTGCAGACATCGTCCCATTTGACTCTTTCAGGAATGCTGGAGGTGCGATTGCCTGGATGAGACCGGTTCATGCCCAATCCCACCCATTGTCCAGCTTCTGTGCATCCCCCAAGTTCTTCAATCTGAATCATGCAGGGCAGTTGAACAGTTTCCTGCTGAGCAGAGTAGTGGATTATTATAGCCCCATAATAAGTCTTGAAATCAGTCTTACTTCTCCAACTTTCTTTTTTAGAGTTATTTGGGCTATTCTAGGTCCTTTGCATTACCATATGAATTTTAGAATCAGCTTGTCAATTTCTACAAAAAAAACCCTACTGGGATTGTGATTGGGATTCCACTGAATCTATAGATCAATTTGGGGAGAATTGACATCTTAACAATGTTGAGCCTCCTGACCCATATTTCTCTTCATTTATTTAGATCTTCTTTAATGTCTCTCAGCAATATACACAGTCTTCAGTGTATAGAACTTTCACATCTTTTGTCAGATTTTCCCCTAAGTATTTCATATTTTTATTATAAAAGGTGTGTTTTTTAAAATTTCGATTTCCTATTGTTTGTTGCTGGCATATAAAAATACAGTCGTTTTTGTATATTGATCTTTTATCCTACAACTTTAATAAAGCTCACTTATTAGTTCTCCACAAGGCAGTAGAAACCAGAGGTCAGACACAGCCTTAGCCAGATGAGAGGACATTTGTCATGTAGATAACCGTGGGTGGATCTCTATTTCTCTGTCTGCTGTAGGACCTTAAACAGGAGAATCAACCTCTCTGAGCCTCAGGATAATAATGCTTAACTTGCCACACTATCTTAGGACTGATGGTCTCATGTGTGTTAAAGGGCACACATTCAGTGCCTGCCTCATGTTCTAGGCTCTCTATGGAAACTCCTTTCGTGCCCCCAAATCCTAAGCCCCCTTTAGGCCCAGAGTAAGTGCTCAAAAAGTCCTTACTTATTCACCTATCAGGAAGTACTTTCCATTAAGGAGCCAAAGGCTAGGTTCTTAGCTAACGTATATGCTGTTTCTAAACATAGCAGAGTCTGTCAGAGTCCATTTCCCCTTGGTTCAGCCTGGAAGATACCTTCATGGTTTCTCTCCAGCCAAAAACATCCTGCGTCTCTCTGCCTGAGGGTGTTCTCTGGTCCATGGAAGATTGGAAACACTAGGCAGCTAACATCCCAGGGGCAACTCTCCATCCCGCCATCAGGATGATTTCGTTCTATTCTATACAGTCCCTTAGAGGCCCCATTGAATTGAGCCACACTTGCCCACAGTGATAACATGCTGATTAAAGTACCTGTATCTGCCTCCTTCCCTCCCCTGTGTCACATCCTCTCTTTCTCAACCACTTCCTGGGGTCACCTCCTAAATAAACTACTTGTGCCCCAAAACCTTGTCTTGGGATCTGCTTTTGGGGATGGAACCAAGACAGGTCATTTGACAAATGATGAAGCTAGCTAGAAGCAGAACTAGAGTTAGAACCCAGGTCTTCTGGCTCTAGAGTACATCCTCTAGTTCTACTGGATATAGAGTAATACACTTGAAACAGTGATGACCCGATGTCAAGCAGTGTATACCTGGACACCGACAGGGCAGCACTGACTCCGCCATGCCTGTCTCCTAAGGCTGGTATTACCAAGTATGGGTCTGATTGTGTGTGGTTTCAAGCAGCAATATAAACAGCTAACGATTGAAGGATGGGTTCAGGTTCAGGTCACTGAAGCCGAGGAGGGAAATTTTCTCTAAGATAGTGGAATAGTAGTGGTATGGGGTATTAAAAAATCTAATGAAAACTGGGGAGAGGGGGCTTAAAGAGGTGGAGCACATCTGGACGTATGACTTAATGATACAAGTTTTTAAAAGCCCAGAGGTAGGGACTTCCCTGGTGGCGCAGTGGTTGAGAATCCGCCTGCCAATGCAGGGGACACGGGTTCAAGCCCTGGTCCGGGAAGATCCCACATGCTGTGGAGCAACTAAGCCCGTGTGCCACAACTACTGAGCCCGCAAGCCACAACTACTGAAGCCCACGTGCCTAGAGCCCGTGCTCCACAACAAGAGAAGCCACTGCAATGAGAAGCCTGCGCACCGCAACAAAGAGTAGCCAGCCCCCGCTCGTCACAACTAGAGAAAGCCCACACGCAGCAACGAAGACCCAACGCAGCCAAAAATTAATTAATTAATTAATTATTTTTTAAAAGTTAAAAAAAAAAAAAAGTAGAGCTACCATATGATCCAGCAATCCCCCTCCTGGGCATATATCTGGAAAAGACAAAAACTCTAATCCAAAAAGATACATGCATTCCAAAGTTCATAGAAGCACTATTTACAGTAGCCAAGACATGGAAGCACCCTAAATGTCCATCGACAGATGAATGCATAAAGAAGATGTGATACATATACACAATGGAATATTACTTAGCCATAAAAAAGAATGAAAGAATGCCATTTGCAGCAGCACAGATGGACCTAGAGATTATCATACTAAGTGAAGTAAGTCTGACAGAGAAAGACAAATATCATATGATATCACTTATATGTGGAATCTAAAAAAATGATACAGATAAGTTTATTTACAAAGCAAAATAGACTCACAGACATAGAAAACAATCTTATGGTTATCAAAGGGTAATGGGGGGGAAGGGAGGGATTAATTAGGAGTTTGGGATCAACAGATACACACTACTATATATAAAATAAACAACAAGGACCTACTGTATAGCACAGGAAACTGTATTTAATATCTTGCAATAACCTATAATAGAAAAGAATCTGATGAAGAATAGATATATATTTATATGTATAACTGAATATAAGGTGTACTTTGCTGTACACCTGAAACTAATACAGCATTATAAATCAACTATACTTCAATAAAAAAAAATGTAGAGATATTCATATACATATAGACATAGACAAATATATGTGCTCAGAATCACTCAGAAAAGTTACATAAGAAAATGGTAACTGGTTGTGCACCAGAAAAAGAAGCTGGAAGCTGGTGGCAGTGATTAGAGGGATATTTTTACTGTATATGTTTTCCACAGAATTTTGCATGACGTATTGCTTTATAAATAAATAATGAAATATATGAGAGCTTTCTCGGCAGCCAGCTACTGTAGAAAGAAGCCGGACCATTGAATCATGCAGGACCATGTGGACAGAGGTCTAGCCAATTGCTTTACCAAGGCCCAGATATAAGGGTGAAGCCCCCATGGACATTTTTCCGGCCTCAGCTGAGCTCCTGGTTGAATGCAGGCTAATATGTAATCCAGGTCACCTGGCTGAGCCCATCCAGCCCATAGGTTCATGAGAAACAGTAAATCATTTTTGTTTGAAGACACTGAAATACAAGCACAGGCACACACAGACACACACACACACAGGAAAATAGAAAGGAAAGAAATATATGAGAGAAAAAAAGAGAAAGAAATATTAAATGCAGAAGGATGATTTTTCCCAAGCAGAATTCCGAGGTAAGTAGGAGACACATTTTGGGTCACTCCCGTTGCTGCTAACTGCTAGCAAGTAGTTCACTGTGGACCCAATCCAGTCCCGGGTGAGGCTATCCTACGGTAGGGATCCAGGGATGCAGTAGAAAGCACATAGATTTAAATCCTCAGCAAGTTCCTTCACCACAAGCCTCAATGAAACTGTGATAATAATGTTCATTTTACAGAGCTCTTGTGAGGCTTGAAGATGACTCCCACAGATGATTCTATGGCTGAAAGACAGTGGGTATATAATAATCACTTACTTCTTCAACAAGTACCATTCTGCTTCAGCTGTATCAGTTATCTAATGCTGCATAACAAATCAGCCCAAAACTTAGTGACTTAAAATTAAAAGGACCATTTATTATCTCATGGTTCTGTGGGTCAGAATTCAAGAGCAGCTTGGCCGGCCTGTTCTCTCTGGAGGTCTCTCACGAGGTTGCAGTCAGATGTTGGCTAGAGCTGCAGTCATCAGGAGTGGGGACAGGGCTGGAGGATCTATTTCCACTCCCTCACATGGTGGTAAGGTGACACTGGCAGTTTGAGGGAAGCCCCAGTTACCCTCCAGTGGCCCTTCTTCAGGACAGCTTGGGCTTCCTCACAATATAGTGGCTGGTTTACCTCACAGTGAACCATATTTGGATGTCACACACCATCACACATATTAGCCCTGATTCAATGGTAAGGGACTGCACATGAGCATGAATTCCTGATGGAAAGGAACACGGGGGGCTGTCATGGGCTGAGTTGTGTTCCCCAAAACTCATATGTTGAAGCCTTAATCCCCGGTACCTCAGAATGTGACTGTATTTGGAGACAGGCCCTTTAAAGAGGGGATTGAGGTAAAATGAGGTCACTAGGATGGGTGGGGCTAATCCAAAATGACGGGTGTCCTTATAAAGAAGGAGATTGGAACACAGACGTGCACAGAGGGAAAACCATGCAAAGACACAGGGAGACCGTGGCGTGTCTGCAAGCCAAGGAGACAGGTTTCAGAAGAAACCAGCCCTGCCTAAACCTTTATCTCTTCTAGGCTCCAGAACTGTGAGAAAAGAAATTTCTGTTCTTTAAGCCATCCAGTCTGTGGAACTTTGTTATGAGAGCTGGAGCAGCTAATACAGGGGCCACCGTAGAAGTCAGCTTCCACACTGACCATCCTAACATACCGAGAAAATAATGTCTTCTTCAGACACAAGGCTGTATCGTGTAATTGTATTCATTTAAGATTTCCAGAATAGGCAAATCCACAGGGACAGAAAGTAGATTGGTGGTAGCCAGGGACCGGGGGTGCCCATAGGATGGGAGAGTGACTGCTAATGGGTAGAGAGTTTCTTTGGGGGGTGAAAAAATGTTCTAGAATTAGATAGTTGTGATGGTTGCACAACTTTGTGTATATACTAAAAACCACGGAACTGTACCATTTAAAAGGGTGAATTTTATGAACTGTGAACTACACCTCAAGTTTCTTGGTTTCTTTGGGTTTCTTTTTCTTTTTATTTTTTATTATTATTTTTTTATTGAAGTATAGTTGATTTACAATGTGCCAGTCTCTGTTGTACAGCAAAGTGACTCAGTTATACACCTATATACATTCTTTTTTTATATTCTTTTCCATTATGGTTTATCACAGGATATTGAATATAGTTCCTTTTGCTAATATACCTTAATTTTTTTTAATGGCTACATTGTCCCATCAGCCAGTATTTTGGAGTGGTCCTCTGGGCTGGGTTCTAGCCCCAGAGCTGGGCTGAAGAACGCCAAAGAAATAGATGCCAGTCTTTCTCTCTGTGGAAGACTTACAGTTGAGTTGTGGTAACGAACCATGGCTTTAAAATACTCACGGTGCATTATTTAAATAGCTGAAAAGATTCCAATTGAGTCCAACCCGAAAAAGTCCACCCTGGGGAGAAGTGGTGTCTGTCAAACCTCCACAGACCCATTCCAACTTCTGCTCCAGCTACAGTGGCCCACCCTGGACAGGACACGGCCTCTCGTCCCTAAGTTTCCCTGCGCCAACAAACACTTGTCATGGTGAGAAGCTGGAGAAGATGGAGGGTGAGAGTTTGGGCTCTGTGTTGTCTGGTGGGGGTTATAACACCACGCCTGCTCCTGTGAGCTGTATGGCCTTGGCTGGACTGCTTAACCTTGATGTGCCCCAAACTCCTCATCTGGAAAATGGGGATAATACATGTAAAGAGCTACGAAGAGCCTCCATTAATATGAACTATTTGATGCTATTTATTGATGCAGGTGCCCACGCACACCCCCAATAACAAAATGAACCTGTTGCCATTCCCCTTTGGTTACATTGAAAAGTCCTAGGAAATTTGGAGCGTTCCTTGTCCTCAGGGAGATGTGGGAACCACTTGCTCAATGAATATTTCCTACGGCCAGGCCTGTGCTAAGAGCTTCTCAAATGTTACCTCCTTCATACCTCACAATAACTCCATAAATAAAAATTTGTTACTCTGAGTTTAGAAATGAGCAAAATGAAGCATTTAAGATGTTAAGAAATGTGCTCGGAGCCACACAGCTGGTATAAGGCAGAGCTGGGATTTGAATTCAGGTCTTCTGATTCCCAAGCATGTGGTCTTTGGACAACGTGGTGCCGGGCACTCCCTTCCGTGGCCTGGATTTCTACTCCTGAGGGGTGATGGGCTGGGATCCCTCCTACATCCAGGTTGGACACAAAAGAATGAAACTGAATTGCGGGTTGAGGTTCCCAGCTGAGTCGTCAGCCATGAGTTCAGGTGACTGGACCCCTCTGAGTGGGCTTGTGAGTGCAGAGCCAGCAGGGTTGATAAAGATGGAGAGGAAGCTTGGGAAATGGCTTTGAGAGCTAGAGAGATAGAGACAAATAGTCCGAAGCAGAACGTGGGCCTTTACCTCTGATGACTCTCCCCAACTCCCAAAGGGATATTCTTCTTGCCTTCTAAGAAGTGACACCAGCTTATATTTATTGAGGGCTAACTCTACCAGACATGATTCTACGTGCATCACACAGACTACCACATTTAATCCTCTCAACAAGCCTAAGAGGAAGGTACTATTACTATCACTATTTTGCAGATGAGGAATTTGAGGCACAGCAAGGTTAAGTAATCTGCCCAAGGTCACACAGCTTGCAAAGGGAGGTGGTAGTATACCACACAGAGGGGGACCTGAGCCTGAATCCTCAGCCTCTGTATTCTACCTCTTCTCTAGGACACATGGCAAGTGTTTATTGACTCCAGGAGGGTGTTCTGTATGGCAGTCACCATCCAGGTACCCCAGGGATGACTGAAGCCAAATTTCTACAAAGACACATGCCGTGGATAATTGCAGACGATGTGAAAAGTAGAAGTTCCACATCCGGTGCCCTGTCACCTGGTAAACACAAACACACAGCCATCAAATTCAATGGTATTTATTATGCAAAACCCTTTGGTTTCAACCTGCCTGCGAGTTTTAAGAGCGGGTCTAGAGCATCCCTTTGTTTCCAATCCTTGTAGTTAGGAGTACTCGTTGAACCCTGATGAGAAGTGCATGCAAGTGGCAAACAATTATGAAATCCACCAAATGATTTTTGAGGAAAATCTCAGCATTCAAAGATTGTTCACACGTGACGTCAACACCTACAGGGATGCAGGGTTGCTGCTCCTGCACCCAGGGATCTGGGGCATCCCTGGCCAGGCGGAACCAAGCCACCACCCAGTCCTGCAGGGAGAAGAGTATAGGATTTGGTGCTCTAAGTCTATCGCCTCTGAGGATTCCATTCAATAATGGGAGAATCCTGGAGACCTCACGGAAGCACAAGTTCAAGGGCTTCAGGGAAATCATGGGCACATGGAAGCTGTGGGGTAGAGCGAGCCCATCTCCTTTAAGAACCGAGTCTCTAGTAAAGCCATTCAATGACTCTGTTATTCTATTTTTCAGCTGTTATTTAGCTTTCATATATCTCGCATATTTTAGAGATCCACACATTAATTGTTGGTTTACATGATATGAAGTCATATGAGGAGATCTATGTTTTCACTTTATTTATTGGAATTTGCATCCTATTCTTATTGTTTTAAATTAGCTATTACAAATGCCTTAGAGCAAAATGCTCTTAGTAACCTCTTGCCCTTCTGCATTAGTCAGGCTTCTCCAGAGAAACAGAAACAGTATGATAGATAGATAGATAGATAGATAGATAGACAGACAGATAGATAGATAGATAGATAGATAGATAGATAGATAGATAGATAGATGGATAGACAGATATACAGACATACCTCATTGTTCTGTGCTTCACTTTATTGCACTTCACAGATACTGCGTTTTTTGCAAATTGAAGGTTTGTGGCAACCCTGCCCCGAGCAAGTCCATCGGTGCCATTTTTCCAACAGTACTTGCTCACTTCATGTCTCTGTGTCACATTTTGGTAATTCTCTCAATATTTCAAACTTTTAAATTATTATATTTGTTATGGTGATCTGTGATCAGTGTTCTTTCATGTTGCTATTGCAAAAAATTATGACGCACTGAAGGCTCAGATGAGGGTTAGCACTCTTTTTGGCAATAAGATATTTTTAATTAAGGTATGTACTTTTTTTAGACATAATGCTATTGCACACTTGATAGACTACAGTACAGTGTAAACGTAACTTTTATATTCACTGGGAAACCAGAAAATTTGTGTGACTCGCCTTACTGCAATATTTGCTTTATTGAGGTTGTCTGGAACGGAACCCATAATATCTCCAAGGTACACCTAAATCTATATCTGGACAGAGAGAGAGAGAGATTGATTTATTATAAGGAATTGGCCTATGCAGTTGTGGGGACCAGCAAGAGCCAAGTCCGTTGGGCAGGCCTGCAGGCTGGACATTTCAGTGAGAGACAATGCTGCTGTCTTGAGCCTGAACTCTGGCAGTTTGGAGGCAGAATTCCTTTTTCTTCTGGAGACTTCAGTCTTTTCTCTGAAGGCCTTCAACTGATTTGATGAGGCCCACCCACATTATGGAGAGCAATCTGCTTTACTCAAACTCTAGTGATTGAAATCGAAAAAATACCTTCACAGCAACTTCTAGACTGGTATGTGACCAAACAACTGGGCACCATGCCTAAGCAAGTTGACACGTAAAATTAACCATCACACCTCTCCTCTTGATCACTATTACCTCCCACCAATGATGGCATCTCACCTTCTAGCTCCTACTTTCCTCTTCCTGGTGACTTATGACCTCCTCCTCTCCCCCACCATGCTTAACCATCTTTCTACGTTATCTCTAGAGCTTCACTGTTCAACACAGGAGTCACTAGATACATGTCCTCTACAATTTTAGTTTTAACAAGTTAAAATAAAATGAAATTTAAAATTCAATTCCAGGGTTGCGGTAGCTACATTAAAGTGCTCAACAGTCACATGTGGCTGGTGGCTACCATATTGGACAGCACAGAGTAGAACATTTCCATCATTGCTGAAGGTTCCAGTGGACAGAGGTGCTCTAGACGTTTCTTCACTGTAGCTTTGCCTTTGCTATCTAGGCCTCTCTCCTCAGACATTGACTCTGAATCTCAGCGTTCCAGGTTTGCAGTCTCCTTGACCATCTGGATAGTCATATATGTCCTCATTGAGAATGTTGCAAAAAGATAGTTTGATGCATTTGTGTAATTCTTGCATGGAATGCTTGTGTATTGCTCAGGATAAGTAATGCTAGCCGCTGAAACAAACAACGCCAAAAGATCAGTGACTCAACACAATAAAGGTTTATAGCTTGCCCAGGTTACAGTCTTGTACTCTTTACAGCCATTCACTCTTCTTCCAGGGCCTCAGAGTTCTCCACTGGGTCCTCTGCATCCAGCTGGCCACCTAATGAAAAGTGGGGAAGAGTGGGGAAGACAGTACAGGATGTTCAGGGGCCAGGTCTGGAAGTGGCTGCATCATTTCTGCTCACATTTTATTGCCCAGCCTGGGTCAAACAGACCCATCTCACTGCTAAAAATGTAGTCTTTCCAAGGGCCAAGGAGGAAAATTAACAGAATGGTGAACACAAAATGCTGTATCACAGCATGTAGAACAAAAGCATTCCTAGGTCAAGGGATACTATTTCCCCAAACAATGAACTATGTATATGTAAAAACCCTTCTGGGTCACACAGTATATATGTTTACACGTCTCATACAAGGAAAATTAAAAATATCAGTAACTATCAAATGATGAGTTTCAAGGCCATATAGAATGGAGGCTAAGAAAGGACGGACTTGGGAATTGGAAAAAGTCTGTTTGAATTCCAACACTACCACTAACTGGCCAAGAACACACTGGCAGTGTGATCTTAGGCCAGTTGCTTAAACTTGCAGGGCCCTCAGAGGACTCTCATGGGGTTTAAATGAGGCAGTAAATGCTTACACTAGTGTAGACGCTCAGTGGCAGGTGGGGCTACATACACATATACATGGGATGTCACGGCCTTTCCCCCACATTCTACTTTTGAGTCAGCTCTACCTACAAACCGCGTAGTAATTGCAAAATGAAATACTTTCCTGTGTTCATGTCTGTTATAGGATGAATTGTGTAGCCCCCGCAAACTCCCCCAATTCACATGTTGAAGTCCTAACTCCCAGTACCTCAGAGTGTGACCTTCTTTGGAAGCAGGGTCATTGCAGATCTAATTAGTTAAGATGAGGTCATACTGGAGGAAGGTGGACCCCTAATCCAATACGACTGGTGTCCTTATAAAAGGGGAAATTTGGAGACATACATGCACACAGGGGGAATGCCATGTGAAGATAAAGGCAGGGATTGAGTGAGGCATCTACAAAGCCAAGGAATGCAAAAGATGGCCAGCAAGCCACCAGAAGCTAGAGGAGAGGCATGCAATAGATTCTTCCTCACTGCTCTCAGAAGGAACCAATCCTGCCAACACCTTGATCTCAGACTTTTGACCTCCAGAGCTATGAGACAATAAATTTCTGTTGTTTAAGCCACCCGGTTTGTGGTACTCTATCATGGCAGCCCTAGGAAACTAATATAATATCCAAGCAGTTATTGACTCATATACACAGAATTTAATTTTTAAATCGCATGGTGTTCACATTTTTGTAAAATGCTAATTTCAACATATTTCCAAAATCAATTTTCCATCCATTAATTCAACTGTTTTAGAGCTACAAAAACAGCAACTTCATAGGGGTCACCCTAAGATCCATACGACTACCGGGATGAAACACTGGCTTTTCTTGCTGTTTGCTTAATGGGGCTATTAGGGACCTATCTTTGGAACTAGGCTCATTAATATTACACAGTTGTATGACTGGTTGTATGACCTTAGCCAAGTCCCTTGTCTGCCCTGAACCCTTTTCCTCCTCTAAAAAATAAGGGAGTGAGGCTACATTCCTTAACTAACTTCCAGCCAAGACATTCTTTGGCTTAAAAGAAACCTTGCCCATCTAGGAAGACTTGATGGCCTGTGGTCCAGGTGAGCTGAAAGCAGAGCTGCTTACAGGAATCAACTCTGCTAATATAAGGGGATTTAAGAACAATGTTAAAGGAGAGTGCACCAGCAAATTAAGTATTCAAAGTGAAGAACTCTGAATTTATTAAAAGTCTGTCACCATTGAGAACGCATAATTTTAGCATAAATACTCTAGAAATATTCATTTAATTTGCTAGGTGTTACTGTTAATAAATGGATCCTGCATCTAGATTTGCCATATGTCATTAATAAATCAACCAAAGAATGCAGATTATAATTATTTTGAATTATCTATTTACTGCTTAATTATATTTAATTTTAGACTCTCCTAAAATGGCCGAATAAAAATTTGGGATGCTAAATGACTGCCTCGTCTGCTTACTCTGTGTATTTGCTGAAAATAATTAGTTATATTAATTGGGGATTTTTTTCCTTAAAAAACTAATATGAGTAGGGATGGTCCTAAATAAAATATCACCATACATGCATTTTTTTGGCCAGGGTTGTAGTAAAATATTGTTTGCACTAAAATCAGTAAGCAAACCTTTGCTCACTACCACGGGATCAACTTGGTATAATGTGATATGACAACTAAATAAAAGTAACATCAGTACTACCCTTAGATTCAGGCAAGAGGCCCTACCTGGGCTTCTATATGTTACAGAGCCTGTTCTGGACTTTGTCTGGCCATGCCACTCCATACAAGGCAAGGAGGCCCCAGGGCCAGGGGACATGCCTGCCTGGAGGTCTCACACACACACACACACACACACACACACACACACACACACACACACATCCTTCTAGGACACACTCCAGGTGTCCATCACCCTGACATCGCCTGGTCAAAGGGGCCTAAGCACCTTTCAAAGGCCTTTAAAGACCTCTTTCCCGGGTCCTTCTTGCTAGGGTGACCATCACTGGTGTGCTTACCCTTCAGCCTGAGAAGTGGCCAAGAAGAGGCTGAGGTGGGGATGAGGACAGAGCTAGGACTTGTGGACTGGTATGGGGGAGGGGGATACTGGGATGGGGGCCGGTAGGGCTGGGTAAGGAGTCAGAGAACTAAATTCCCCTGTATGAATTCTCCCCTTTTATGAAGGCACATTGGTCAAGGTAGGAGGCACCATACTTTATCTACAATTTGTCATCTTGATTTAAAATTGTTTAATATTTCGACAGATGGCATGAGGGTCTCCATTCATCCTCTTGCCCTGGACCTAGCAAATGTGAAGAGAAGGCTGGATAACATCATCATTTTACACTGCAGACCTTTGAATGGCCCATCTCTCTTGCTGATGATCTATTTCCTAGTTTGTCACACAAGTAAGTGAAATTAATGACAGCGAAAAAACAAAAGAAGTGAAGAATAAGGGACTAAAGAAATTCTATAGTTTCTTTTTTCCTGCCCTGTGGGTTTTAGAATACAGTTATGGTTCTTCAGAAAGCTTTTCCCCCAAGTTGGTGATGATGATGATGATAAAAACTGATGCTTCTTCCTATGTGCTGGGACCCCTTCTAAACACACACATTAATGAATCTCATCATTATAGAAACGACATAGGTGGGTCCTGTAGTAACAGCCTCCCAGTTTTACATATGAGGAACCCTGGGGGTAAAGAGGGTGATTTGTACGTGGTCACACATTTGGGCAGTGGAAGAAGGGATTGGAGCTCAGGCAGCGGGCTCCAGAGTCCCTGATGAAGTATTGTACAGGGCGTTTGTCCACCAAGCTCTGTCTGCACAAATGTCAGCTTTGCAAGCAACTTGCTGGCAACTTCCCCCGCTTCACCAGCCAGCAATGTGACCTGCAGCCTTAGCCACAGCCTCAGGGTCAGCACGGGCTTTCAAGTAACGGGGTCTACTATCAGGGTTGAGCATAGCTGCTTAGGACTGAGGATTTTGTCTTTTTTGTGTTTTGTTTTGCTTTTAAGCGCCGGTAGGAAAACAAACAGCACTGTGCCCAGCACTCAGCAAATACTGGGAAGAAGGGAAGGAAGGAGAGAATGCACCTGGTAAAGTTAAAGCAGTTTGATGCCAAAGACAAAAATGATTACGTGATTACTCCCGCCCAGCCCCCATCCTCTAGCCAGGGGGCGGGGATCACGGGGTCGGCTTCAGACCTGCCTCTCAGAGAAGGGCCCAGCCCGAAGGAGGGCCAGGGCCTCTCCCACGAGAACTCCGAACGGTTAGGGTACAGGAAGACACCAGTCTCGAAGCAAAGAGGCTTGAGCACTTACTCGCAACGCCGCCTCTTCGTCGCCGACGTGCACCCCGCCCTCTCCCATGGCGCCCCGCCCCTCCTAGCCGTCTGCCCCGCCTCCTCCCCGCCCCTCCATGGCGCCATGACCTCAGGAAGTTGCCCCACCCCTCACGGCGCCGTGCCCCCGCCCCTCCACGGCGCCCCGCCCCACCCCGTGCGGCGTCGGGGCGCAGTGTCTACCCGCGGTGCATGGTGGGGCCGTTGCCTCGGACAACTCGGGCCCCGGCCGGCCGCCCGGAGGCTGTGAGGAGTGGTTGCGGCGGCGGAATGCACCGGGCCTCCGCGCCGTCCGCGCCCCTGGCGAGCCCCGACTACTACGAAAGGCTGGGCCGCCTCCAGCACGGGCTGCGGGACAGGTACGGCCTACCCGGGGCGGGGGCGGGGAGTCGGCCGGCCCGAGGGTCCGCCGGAGACCTGCCCCCTGTTCCTTCCCGCTGCCCCCGCCCGCGGTTCCCCTGGGCCCGTGCCCAGTCCTGCGACGCCCCACCTCGAGCTCCCGGAGGGGCCTGGAGGACGTACCAGAGACACCTCCTTATGGGCAGTATCCCGCGGGAGCGTGCGGCCGTGTCACTGAATGTGCCCAGAAGTGAGAGCGGGAGTCTCCTGCCTGTCACTCTCAATCCAGCCCCGTGTATTTCTCTAGTCCCCTTCCACACGCCCCCTCCCGGGCTTTTCACATTGTCATCCCACCCTGACAGCTGGGCTGCATCAGTGATGACAGGTCCAGGAGCGCAGGCGGGAGAGTGAGTGTGTGTGTTCGTCAAACATGTGCCCTGTTTAAATGCAGGGGACTTTTTTTGTGGGGCCAGATTTCCAGAGAAGGGATGACATTTACAGCGGGAGAAGTCCAGCTTTCAGAGGTTTCATGATACCTTGATTAAGACATGAAAGATGAGAACCACTGAGAAACAGCTTGATCACATAAAGGGAGAAAATTATAAAGCAATTTACTATAAATAACTACATAAAAGATAGGTTGTTGAAACTATTATTCAGCTGCTAAATTAATTGGAGTTGGAAATCTCATTAGTTGACAAGAAAGGAAATAGATTTTTGGATCTCTTGATAAACAACGTTTAATGAGTGTTAAAAGTTACAAAATCATTTTAGTGAGGAGAGCTGTGTGTGATGATTCTAAACTGGCAGTAATTACATGGAAGGTAAAGGCAGAAGTTACTGGTTTTGAAAAGGAATTATATTCAACCTATGCTAGATTTAATTCTTGTTAAATATTTATAGAGCATCTACAAGAGGCCTCCTTAATCATTCTCACTGTATTTACCTCTGAACCCTTCTCTACATCCTGTTTTCTTTCTGACATACCACTACTCACCCACCCACTCACCTCACCTCCAACTTAAAAAAAAAAAAATCACTTCCTGCAGTGCCTTCATTAAGAGACAAGACAGTGCTCTGTGCTTTGGTACACTTAAAGTGCTCTGTGTTCTGCTAAAAGAGTGGCTTAGTTACCCCAGGCCTTTAGTTATCTATATTTCTTAACCCAAGTTCTAATTTTAAAATGTTACTGGTTCAAATGGCATGTTTTAAAAAAAAACTAAGTTAATTGTGAGTTATCATTTTTGCTTCCTGTGCTAGGAACACCTGGCTGTTTATAGTCCTTATGGTATAATTTCTGTGTAATGATTGTTACTCATGTTATGTCTAACACTTAATGCTTTCACTGTTAAACAAGGTGAGGCTGTTGAAATTATATAAGGAATTTGAGTCAAATTTTACAGCCTATTGATGGTTCTGCATTTGGAGGTTTGTTTCAGTTTTAAGTCAGTACAAATTTGTTACTGTGTGTATTCATTTTTCATTTTAAAAGTCCATAACTAACTCCAATGCATAGTTAATAAGTACAGAGGCAAATAACTTCGGATGCAAAGAAAACTGCAGGACAACTGTAGAAACCTAGGTTCTAGTCCTCCAACAGTTGTGTGACCTTGAGCGGGTCATTCAGCTCCCCTGACCTGCCTTCATCACCAGAAATGTGGGGCCTTGAATACTATGTAAAGTAAGGCCACAGATTTTTATCTCTAGTAGAGCAATGAGCCTTAAAGTAAAAAAAAATTGAAAGCTGTTAGTTTTGCAAAGCAACAAGCAATGAATATTATCGTCTGTATCCCATCTGAGTGTTTGTATGTACCTGTTTGTTTGTATGACCAATCCCCGTGACCATAAGGACCTTTTTTTCCTTAAAACTCTAGAGTCATTTTAAAGGCTGCAACCCTGGGTAGTCACAGCTGATTTGTCAGTCTGAAAATGTCCTGGGAATGGTAGAGAAAAACAACTTGCCCTTTCTCAGTCCTCTTAGAGGTGGGGTTATTGCAATGTTAGCTGGTCTAATAACTGGGCCCTCCGCTTGTACGTGGTGTATTTCTAACCCAAATTGTCTTAGCCATACTCACACATAGATGTAATTTTATATTCTGAATTTTTTCTTTTTTGTATACAGTGTTTTCTCTGCATCATGGCAAAAGCCAGTCACTGAATCTAAAAGAGCCTGATGGAGTGACTCGTTACAGTGTGTTTAGTGCCACAAGCATGGTAGTAACATGAAAGTGGAATCGACTCTTAAAATTATATAAAAACATCCCTTGAAAAGGCCCATTAACCAGCCCCAGTTTTTTCAATGCCAATATTGATTCAGAGTGAGATATCATAATAGTCCAGAAATTGATGCTGAGATATTAGTTGAGTAAAGTTGAAGATGGTATTGAGACAAAAATAGAATAATAAGCAGCTTAGAAGGAGAAAACTAAACCCTGTGGCTGTACTTTAAGGACCACCCAGCTGTGTAAAACTTTGAAAGGCCCAGGTCAGAGGTGCAGGTGATTGAAACCGGGGCCTATGGATACACATCTCAGGGCTGGGTGTTTAAAGATTCTGAAATAGAGATTTAAGATGCAGCAGTTCTAAGATGATCCTCCCAATAAGCCTTTCTCTGGCTTTTTATTGGGGTAAATATCTTATTTTAAGTCTTGAATGTAAAATAGATACGAAAGTCAGTGTTGGGGGCACTGCAGCTTGGATGTGTTTAGAAAATGGGCCTGTGAAGAAGAGTTAATGAGATCAGCATCATTTTGCCTGGAATTAGAAGGCCAAGAGGTGTTTGTGATTTTTCAGTGTTTGAAGGGTCGCAGTAGAGAAGTATGACCAGTGGACGTCTGTATGTACTGAAGACAGAGCAGGAACAAGGAAGTTTTACATTCATTATTGAAAAGAACTTTCTGCTTGGGAGGTGATGGATTCCCATGAAGATGGTGGTCCTTTTTCGTTCGAGGTCATGGGCGAATTTTTAAAATTATTTTGAAAAAAGTTCAAGCTTACAGAAAAGTTGCAAGAATAGGACAAAGACCTCGAATATTCCCCTCACCCAGATTCCTCAACTCCTTAACATTTTATCATTTTCTTTTTCCCTTTCTGTCTGTCTCTCTGCCTGTCTATGTAAAAGCATGAGACTTCTTTGAACCATTTGAGAATTGCAGATATGATGTCCCTTACATGATCGCTATGTAACCCTTCTAATCAGGAAACTAACATTGATACACCAGTCCACAGGCCCCAGTCACAGTTCACCAACTCTCCTAACACTTTTTTCTTTTCTGGTCCAGGACCCACCTGTGAACCCGTGTTGCCATGTCTCTCCATTCTCTCCCAGTCTGGAACCATTCCTCCGTCCTACCCTGTCTTTCGTGTTCCTGACAGTTTCATAGAATAAAGCTCTCATCCCAGAGGGTGATCCTCAAGCTGGGTCTGTCTGATGGTTCCTCATGACCAGACAATGATCATGTTTTCTTGGCAGGAATACCACAGAAGTGAAGCATGACATCAGGGGCAAGGTCACAACTGCATTTAAGGGTCTTTCTGTCCCCCTAATTTAACGGCAAATTGCTTACACTGTCCGGTCAATCACTCTTCATTATCATATTGATCATGAAACCTTAGAAGGGGAAGAAATATTTCTAACAGGGAAGCAGTTATATCACATTTCCTTCACTTCTCTTCCAAGTCCAGTCTTCTTAATGAGAAAGTAAAGATCTTTGTGAAGCTACTAATTTAAAAATTTGTGATTCTGTAATTTTTTTCTTGTTTAAACATAGGCACACCCCAACCAAGGAATGGATTGTGTTCCCCAAGCAAAGACTAGGTGTTTGGATTTTGGACACCATTTTCCCTGTAAAAGAATTTCGGTTAAATAGTGGTTTCCATTCTAGATTACACTAAGGAGAAAAATTTACTGAACCTATAATATAGCTAACAGTGTAACTTTGGGGGTTTTTTTTAAAGGAAAAAAATGACTGAAGGAAAACAGAAGCTAATAATTAAGGGCTCCCAAGTGGACATGGCCTCGGCCCTTTCCCTCAGGAGGCCAGCCTGAGCGCCCATCCTCTGCTGGACTCCTTTGATTCACAGTCTTTTTTTTTTTTTTTAGCATTTTTCTCTTAGACATTATGTGATTTCTCTTTCGGCCTTGGTTAGTTAATGTTAACTTAGATTACCAGTTTGACTTCCGTTGAAGCTTGTACTTTGGTGGTCTTTGAGCAGAGCCGTCTGTAGTTAAACCTCCCAAGGGCTCTTTTTGAGACTGGGATGGCTTCCTGTTCAGCAGTTTTACCCTCTAGCCCCTTGGTTTTGGCTGCTGCCACCTTTTCTGCTGCCCAGTTTCCCCTGCTTCTTGCCCAGGCTGGGTGTGCGGGTGGGCATGTCAGCTCTGTCCTCTAGCTTCCTGCCAGCGCTTACCTGAACATCACAAGCTAAGTCTTTACTGGCGGTACCTCCGGGGACTAGCAGTCAGTGACGAATCATGGCGATGTTATCAAGTTATAAAAGGAAATGCCTTCAGTTCCAAGTAGTGGTGTCAGGGGACTTGGTCTCCCCCAGATGTGAGTGAGGCCAACTCTGCTTCTCAGAGATCTCTTCCTAACTCAGCCACGTGGCCCTGCCCAGGCCTGTCTGGTTGGGAGCAGAGCGAGCCCCCAGCCTTCAGTCCAGGATGGATTTATGGAAGCCTTGTGTGTGGAACCCCCATTGTTCTCAGAGATGCTGGCCATGTTGTATTTTGCATATTTATCTTGTTTATTGTCTGCCCTTCCCCCTTGAATGTCACTGCCTGAGGGCAGGGACCTTCGTTGGCTCATTTACCTGGTCAGTCTTCACCTAGAGCAGAGCCTGGCTCACCACTGCACCCAATAAATAATACTTGCTGAATGAATGAACCTGCTTCCCAGCCTTTTCTCACTACGTTTCCCCATTTACTTCGAGAATCTTGTTCTTTTTGCTTCATATTGGTGTCCTTTTTGCTTCCCTAGTGACTGCTAAGGACTTTTGTGTCTTGAGTTTCAAATGCAGCTGACATTTTCTGCTTCTTAGACCAGAGAAGCATTCTCACAAAGGAGATCGTGTTCTAAATCTGCCTGCCTGTTACTGATCAGTGTAATTTATTCATAAAATATTTTCTTTCTGTATTATAGTGAAAAGAAGAGATTGGACCTGGAAGGGAAACTCTATGAATATAATCAATCTGATACATATAGGTAAGATATGACAAAGTTTTAAAACCAATTTGCCTATATTAATCAAAATTTAACCCTAATATCAATATGTGTTACAAATACCATAGTTGTAGTCCTGTTGCCGTTCCTTATTTCTAATGTGTAATCGTTTCAAGTAAACACTGCAATTTAATATAATCACTATTAAGTGTAAGAATAAATTTGATCAAAGTATAAGATAAAAATTATTGTATTTTCATTATTTGATATTTGTGTTATTTCAGGAATCTTTTGCTGAAAAAACTTAAGAATAAGACACATTATAGTCTTACTTATCTTTTTGGTCACAATTTAAACACATTGAATCTGTGAATGATTAAGTCATAATTATTATAGCTGACCTTTCAACAAACTGTTGTAGGCAGGGTTACGTGGTGTCTCATTTGTTCATGGGTGTATGACAATGAATGTTAAAATTATTCTGAGCAGTGGATAATATACATATTATCCTTTTTAAGCTACTTACTCTAACATTAAGAGCAAACTTTTAATATTTTTAATTATATTTTAAGGAAACTGAACTTTATCCTTAAGCCAAATATATGGTGTAACCGCCAATATTATTCATAGGAAAGTTTTCTGGCTGTGATAGAGTTAAGTTTGTGACGTATCCACTTCATAGTACGAGTGAGAAATGAAAACATCTCATCCAGAAGAGAGAGAAGCCAAGAATACTTTAAAACCAAAGCACCCATCAGGTCCATGTTTCCTCATCTTCAAAATTATTCTTTCGCTTTGTTTAGTGTCCATACTTCCAAAGCTACCTCAGAGTAGACAGCCATGTGTTTCTAGCGGCTCCAAAAGAGACAGGAAGAGTCAGCAAGACAGTGGAAGAAATAGCAGTGATGTGGATGCTGTGGCCTCAGAAGTGGGCCCAAGTCTGAGCGGATCGTGGCGGTTGCCATTTTTCTAGCCCCTGACTACAGGGACAGAAGACAGGGCATAGACTCTTCCTACAGCCTGTTCTCGGGTGGCTTCCCGGCATAATGGCGGTAGGCCGGGTGAGATGAGAGCCAAGCTTCGGCTGGCTGAATTTGTTCCCCTCTCTCAGTCTCTTGTTTCCTGGAAGACAGAGGGTATGGTTTGCTAAAAATACGCTTTCTTTGCCCGTAGGATAAAATCCAAACCATCTAACATGGCTGCCTCAACCTGGTTCCCCCAGAAGGCAGAGTCTGAGACAAGGGTTAGTGTGTAGGTGGTCGTTTATTTTAGGAAGTGGTCACATAAAGGGCTGGGAAGAATGGAGTAGGAGCTGGTAACTGCTGTGGGCACCTGCGGCTCCATCTCTCTGCTCCTCCCAAGTGTCCACTCAAGAGAAGGAAGAGGGGGCTCTTTACCTATCGGTTCCTGACCCCCATTGGTCGAGGCCATCCCAGGAGGTGTTGACTCCTCCGCACCTCCAGGCTTTCCCCGCTGCAAATTCAGAAAAGCAGCCCCGGGAAAGCAAGATACCAGGGGCGGCGGATGCAGGTGCTGCCAGGTTGCTGCAGCCATGGCTGCAGGAAGAACAGCTGGGCCAGGAGGAGGTGAGGTGGTGTGGTGGTGTACCAGAGCCTCTATTATCTGCCCCTGTTTAGTTTTCATCATTACCATCTCTTGCCAGCCTCTCCCTAAAATTCTGTATGGACTGAATCCTCGGTTTCTGGAACGTGACAAGGTTTTGTATAGTGAAGCAGGTAGACTCTCTTGCCAGGTGCCTCTGTTTAGTCTCAGCCCTGCCAGCACTTAGCCAGGCAGCCATGGGACAGTAACTTCAGTATTCTGTGCTTCTGTTTCTTCATCTGTCAAATGGGGATGGAGATAGTTATGAGAACTTAATAGAGCCTTAAAGCAGGGTCTGACCCAGAGTAAGAGTCAATAATTTATTGTTTATGACCATTTTTTGTCAGTATCACTGTTATTCTTATTTATTGCCTCTGAGCTTTCCAACATGCTCTCTCCTCTGCCGGAATGTTTTCCCCTCATCTTCTCACTCTTGCTTTCCCCAATTTTGGGTTAACTGTTAATTCATCCTTCATGTCTCAGCTGAAAAATAATTTCCACTGGGAAGGCCTCCTGGGCCCCTTCAGCTAGGTCAGATTGCCCAGTCTTTAAGAGTCCCTCGCAGTTGCCCTCATAGCAGCCATCACACTATATTGTGTGTATCTAAGTTTTGTTTCCCTGTTGTCCCAAGCTGCATGGCTTTCGTATGCAGAGTGCTGACTGTATGAATGACTGCATGGAGGGCTAGATAACTTGCTGATGTGGTCAGCTTCAAGGGTTAACGTGAGGGCAGGAGTGAAGCTAGACTTTGGGTGGAGAAGGCGTGGTTCCTATTGTACCCACTCCAGGTGGACTCTGGTCGCAGCCAGCAGCCTCCCCAAGTGCCTGCGTGGGAAAGTATGTCGGGTTCCACCTCTGTTACTGTCACTTGTGTCAAAAACGGCAGGCATGGGCAGCAGTACACCCAATCCTGAGTTTTTTGTTCAGAAGGAAAAATGGGGACAGCCAACCAAGATCAAAGCACAGAATTATTAGCACGATAAAGAGTTTCTTGAAAATTATTGGCTTAGAGGTGGGAGTTTAAGGTGTGTTGTTGATTAATTTTTAACATCTCCAGCGTCTCTGCAAATCTGTTTTTGAGGGTGAGCATTTTTATAGTTTTCAACTTATTTTTGCTTGATGAGAGAATGTTGAATAATTAATTGAGCCAACAATGGAAATGCTACATACCAGGTACTCTTATGACTTAAATACTTGTGAAGAAGAAAGAGCTGAGAGGAGCAGTGTTGGTAATGAGGGGAGAGGGGCTGCACAGTTCTAGCCGCCCGCTGTGTCTTTTGATACTGCATTTTGGATGAGAGTCTCCAAAGGTTTCTTCACAATTTGAGTAGAGTGACAATCCATATATTGTTATAAAATATTTTCATAATACAGTATGTTATTGCAGTTTCTAAAAAAAATTTTAAATATCTAAATGAGAACTTTTGGGGCATTTTAAATTTCAAAATTTCTTAATGTTTATGGATTGTGGTGCATAGTCTGATTCTATTTTTATATGAGCAGGTAGTTTTGAAATTGTCACATAAAAGAATGCCATTGGGCTGTTCATCTGAAAAGGGCCACATAGACACGGCTCCTGACACCACACTTAATTTTGAGAAAGAAATCCATATAAATCTTTACGTGTGAGTGGTGTAATGTGGTCTGGTATCCATTTCTCAGGAGAGTTATGCCTAGAGGTGATACCTCAGTGATGCTGCATTAATTTCCTCTCTAAAAATGCATATGCATCCTGTCCTTTAGGCTGCAGCGTTTGGGTAAAATATCTTAGAATACGTTGTCTCATTAACAGTTTTGTTAAATTCTCCTCCTTAGAGTTGTTCAAGTCTAACTCCATCGTTTAAAAATCTGCTTTTATTCTTCTAGAGTTAAGCTGAAGTATGTAAAACTAAAGAAATACCTGAAGGAAATATGTGAATCAGAAAAGAAGGCTCGTACTCGAAACCAAGAATATTTAAAGCGGTTTGAGCGGGTCCAGGCTCACGTTGGACACTTTACCACAAGTTCAGAGAAGCTGCAAGAACTGAAGGTGACATCTCATTTTGTACTGTTTTCTTTTGTCCTTTTTTACTAAGATTGGGACTAGTGAGCAGTAAGTTTCTGGTCAGTGGCAGTCACTGATGTTCAGTCGTTCACCCTTAAGTTAACTGTCAGTTTTCTCTGGGAATTAATTACCATGTGGCCAGATTTTGATCAGAGAACTTGAGATTGCATTTTCTCAGATTTCTACTTTAGTTGAGGAATTACTGGAGCATCTATACTTTGTTACTCTGCACAAGTAGTTAAATGGGCACGGCCTCTGGCCACACCTGACCTGGCGCCTGGCACATGGAATCTCTTGGCCTCAGGACTGAATTTGAGCAACGTCAGGTTCCCTGTGGAGCCTGCTTCCTTCTTCAGAGGTTCTTTTTCTGTGGCCTGAGCCCCTCTGTTCTGGGCAGGCTGGGTGTCGGGAGGAGACTGGGGAGAAGAACTGGCCCAAGGACTTCACCCTCATGCCCGTCGACTCTGCGAGCCAGAACAGCTGTACCTTCCCTGCCCTCTCCGACCCTGGCCCCCACTCCCTTAGGCTGCCTGGCAACCTTCTGCTCTACAAACTGTGTCAAGCATGGAGGGCTACGCCTTGTTTCTCACCATTTGTGCTGCTCAGGGCTTTTGCCCAACTTAACCCACCTGCATACTGGCTACCGGAGAAGTTGGCTTCAGCACTTCCCTTTCTTTTTTTTCCTCTCACAGTTTTCCCCTAGCCTTGTATAGTACAGATTTTAAGTACACAGGAAAAGAATTATTATAATGAACATCCATGCTGTGGTCTGAATGTTTGTGTCTCCCCTGCCCAAATTCATATGTTGAAATCCTAACCTCCAAAAGTGATGTTATTAGTGGGTGGGGCCTTTGAGAGGTGCTTAAGTCATGAGGGTGGGGCTCTCATGAACGGGATTAGTGCCTTGTAACAGAGGCTCCAGGGCGCTCCTGGCCCCTTCCACCAGGTGAGGAGACAATGAGAAGGTGGTAGCTCTGAACCAGGAGGGGTCTGTCACCAGAAGGCAGCCATGCTGGCATCTTGATCTTGGACTTCCAGCCTCCACAACTGTGAGCAATACATTCCAGTTGTTTATAAGCCACCCAGCCAGTGCGGTTTTATTACAGCAGCCTAAATGGACTAAGACAACTCATGATCTAACCAGATGCAACAGTTGTAAATATTTTGCTATATTTGCTTTGCCTGTGTGTGTGTGTATGTATATTTTTTCCTGAGCCATTGAAAGTATGCAGCAGAACCCATGACATTTCTCTCCTAAATACTTGAGTGTGGATCCCTTAAGAACAAGGACAGTCTCCTCCATAATCGTACCATTATCACACCTAAGAAAATTACTGATGATTCCATAATATTATTGAATATTCAGCCAGTATTTCAGTTTCCACAGTTCCCTTCAAAAGTCTGTTTTTCCAGACCAGGAGCCAACTAGGGTACACATTACATTTGTGTCTTTTTTAGTCTCTTAATCTAATTTGGTTTCCTACCAGTCTTCCTTGTTGTTGTTTTTTTTTTAAATGATACTGGCTTTTTGAAGAAGCCAGGCCAGTTGCTTGTAGAATGACTTACATTCTGAATTTGACTCGTTATTTAACTTGTGTAGCATCCCCTGTGTTTCCTGTAAACTGGAAATTTGGTCTAGGCCAGAGCTGCCCAGTAGAACTTTGTGGTGATGGAAACCTTCTGTCTCGGTACTGATGCTGTCTAATACAGTAGCCACTAGCCGTACATGGCTACTGAGCACTTAAAATGTAGCTTGTGACACTGAGGACTGAGTTTTTGTGTTAAATTTAATTAATTTAAATAGTCACAGCTGAGGTTATACATTCTACTGCATCCCGTCAGGAGGCTCATGAGCCATGATGTCAGGTGGTCTTGTTTGAGCCAGGCTGAGTTTGATGCCTTTGTTAACATGGTGACCTCTAGGTCTCTCTATTGTAAGGTACCTTTTTTCCCTTTGTAAATTAGTAAATAATTTTACTTGGCTTGACATCTTGGGAATACCTTGTTCCTCAACAGCCTTTTGCCTAGCGGTTTTAGGATCCATTAGTGATGCCTGAATCAGTTATAGTGGAGATTGTGAAATGGTGATTTTCTAATTTGATCTCAGCTTTTACATTTGTAAGCTGGCATTCTTCTATGAAGAAGAGCTTTCTTTCCTTCTTCTTTTTCTCCCTCTCTCTGTCTAAATTGTCACTCTGGGCTTGTGAATCTTTATTTAGTCATTATATTATCAATTACTGTAATTATTCTTTTGTTGCTTACATTCTCCCAAATGTTGCCAGTGAGAGTCTCTTCAAGTTGGCTCCTGTGTCCTTTTGACAAGATGTTCCAGGTTTACCTTATACTTCCCTGCCTCAGACTTGGAATTAGCCTCTTATCCGAGGAGCCGTGGATCCTTTGGGTGGGAAGGGGTATTTAGAAACCAAGATCTGGAGGCTAGATGTGCTCAAGCAATAGTGAGTCTTAGCTACAGCACTCCAGATTTTTCCTCCTAGTGTTCAAGTAGAATGCTTAAGGCTCAAAAAGCAATTGTTATCAACATTGTAAACCTCTTTTCAGAGAGTTCAAAGAGAAAATAAAAGTGGTGGACAAAGCAGGGAATTTCTTCTTCCCAGTGGAATAAAGGAAATAATAGAAATCTTCCTCTTATTTTCATATTGATGCTTTACTTAATTGTTGATTTCTCATTATAACCAAATGTGAGAGGGAGGAATTTGAAAGGAAGTATCATCCTTTGTAAATATTTTAATACTGAGAGCATTTGTTGTGTATAGTATGATATGTTAAAAAAAAAAACTTGTCTCATGAGCTACTAAAGAATATCAGCATAGGGGACCATTTTCAAGAAAAGAATGATAAACTGTATTTCTAGGACTATGTAAAGCTTTATTCATAAATATCATTAAAAAATGACACAGATATTCCTTTTTGAATTTTGGAGAAGGAATGCCTTTTAAAAAATCTGATGATGGCATAAAAGGGCAGGTCATGTAGCTGCAGTTGGGAAACATACATGTTCCGTGGAAAACTGTACATTGGCTGTGAACCAGCCAGTGATGCCCGTGACACCACCAACTCAGCAAGCTGTGCAGTGAGCGGAGTGTCCAAGCAGTGGGGGTCGTCCTGTTTCTTCTGCCTCTTCCTTTGTGCCACGGCCAGTTGTGGCCTTAGGAATACCAGAGCCACTTGTCACCCTTAATCCTGCCCCACTCCTGTGTCACATCTTCACCTCACGGAAGTCTTAGGAGAGAGGTGTTCTGGTTGAGCACCTACGTGGTGTATTTGCCACACACCCCAAAATGCCCGGGGCGTTTTTCCTTGAATAGAGTATAGTTAGTGTGAATGAACTTCTAACTGGTGGAAGTCCAGAAAGTGAAACAAGGTGAAGCATTGTGAGAGAAGTGGGGATTTTGCCCAAATTATATTAAGTGAATTTCTCCCTCTTTGTAAGACTAGGCCCACTTAATTGTAGAATGTTAAAATCTTTTAAAATGGGCTAAAAAACTTTTTTTTAAAAGCCATTTCAACTGATTTTATGAATTATACTACTTTATTTGGGGGCCTATAATAATTTTCAGGGCTTTATAAGGATAGTGATGTATCATGTAGTTTTGTAAATACAGTTTTGTGGCCATATTGCTACTTGTCAGATGGATAAAGAGGATGAATAAACTCAGTTCACGAATGTAAATAGGAGAATCACCAGTGCTGTGAAGAGGGTGCCCCTCTCTCCCTCTTCTTGCCCCCTCACCGCCTCTCCCCACCCCGCCCACTTCACCTCTGTTTCCCCTCCCTCCTCACACTCCCCACCTTGGCAGCTTTAGTGGAAGGGCCCAGCTGGCCCTTAGAGCAGTTTTCCTCAGGTGCCCTTTGCTCTTGTCTCAGGTTGGCTTTTCTCTGAAGCTGACCCTGAGACAAGGGTTCGGATGTAAGTGGCTTATCTGGGAAGTGCAAGGATGCCGAGAGGCAAGTGGGGAGCTGAGACAGGGAGGGACGAGTGGCCGGAATGGGGGTATTAAGTCAGCTACCACAGTCGGCACCTGGAGCTTAATTCCACAGGGAAACTCCACCAAATGGTTCAGAGCATTTGGGAGACGCATAGCCGGGCTCCTGAGCATCGCTGATCGAGGACTGCTGGGGGAAGGGCACAGGTGTGGGGAGCTGGTTAACCGTGTGCTCCTGTAGGCAGAGCAGCCTCCCCAGGCTCTGAGGGGCCTTAAGCACGGAGACAGGGGTACTGGAACTTAGGAGCACTGAGAAAGGTCCCACGGTCACGTGTGGAGCATTGCCAGCCTCTGCTTTGGCCTCCTGCATTCAAGTGCTGGGCTTGGGGCTGGCATGTCAGGGCTCAGGGAGGGTCCCTGGCCGGGAGCGGGTCATCATCTGGTCATGTCTCCCCTCTGCCTGAAATCCTTGAGTGTGCAGCCTTCTCGGGACAAAGCCCAGGCGCTGATCTCTGCCTGCCAACTACCCACGGCTTCAGCCTTCTGACCACACACAAGTTCTCTTCTCTCTCTGTCCCTCTCACACAGCTCTACAGATGTGCACGTTTTCTCTCCCCACCCTGTCCCCTTCCACCCTCTCCCTCCATCCCCACCCCTCGCCCCTGTCTCCCCTGCTCCCCTATCCCAGTCTTCCTCCTGCCATCTCCCCTCCCCTTCTCCACACCCCCATCTCTTCCCCTCTCTCTCCACCCCATGTCTTCCCACCGTGCCTCTACATCTTTATCTCCCACACATGCGCGTCTGCACTCTCTCTGCTACACACGTGCTGAACGGTTTGTAATTCCTTGAATGCACCACATTCTCTCCTATGTCCTTCGACTAGGAGGACATAGAGGAGACCTCGCTCCCTCTATGCTGCCGTAGGTCTATGTCATATGATCTACATAAGCACCTCCTTCATGGTACTGTCATTGTTGCGTGTCTGTTTCCCCACCTCACCGTGAGCTCCTTGTCTTACTATTTCAGTGCTCTCAGTGGCACATAGTAAGTGCTCAGTAAGCACTGACTGAAAAGTAATTCTTCCATATTCTTGTTTTGTTCTCTTATGGACCGTAAACAACTATGTGAGGATGAACGTGTGTGATTGGACCCATGGCAAACCACCCAGGAGCATTTGTGTTTGATAGCAGAGGCATTTTGAAGACATAATGTCATTATTTAAAGATGTGATCTTGTTGAAAATTCAGTCATCAGGTTACATGTGCCTATAGGGCATAAAATTTGAAGAGAACAAATCTTTTGAGCTCTCATTCAGTTCCTGCTAAGCACTGTGACAGCCACTGTGGGCAGAGCATGACCTTCTGGCTCCTGGAATAGAGTATAGTTGGAAGACAAAGTCTGTAGCAAATCCCATTTTTTTGCCTGTTAATATGTCCTAGTTGAATAAATAAATATTCCTCCATATCTTTTGGTAAAAGTTCCACATTTAAGAGGAAGCCCATATACTGGAAAAAAATAGGAGAGGGAAAAACAACAAGACTGTGAATCTCTCATATTCATCTGAGAGTCACATCAGTTTATTTAACTCTCTGTAGCCATCCTTCAGCTGTAACGTGCGGAGGCCAGGCCAGCTGATCTTCAATGTCAATTCAGCTCTGTAACTGAGAATTACTGTACAATTTCAAAGACCAGTGAAAGAAGGAAGCTTATGAAAAAGGTAATAGTGGCACTTTCAGGCAAGTGGTGATGTGACAAGGGAAAGCTGAAGGAATGTAAGGATACAGGAGAAAAGAAGGAAACAATGAACACTGGGGCGCGTTGTGAGTATAGAGAGATCCCAGACATGCCAGGACCTCCACCTCCTCTCCCTACGACCCCAGATTACCGTCAGCAGATTTCATTAGTTGAGCTGAAATGAATCAGCTGTGCAGAGTAAGGAAGTGAGTAGGAAAGGCCTCCTAAATTTAGGTGGGCAGCAGCAAGTCCAGTGCTGTGAAGCAGTACAGGACAGAGCAAGTTCCTGATTGGGAGATGAGAGGATTGTCCTTAGAGAGGCTCTAGGCCAGCAGATGCTACTGAGGCGTGAGTCGTTTGGCCTCTGAAGCAGCAACTTTGACTGTGAGGAATCTAGGCCACGTGGCAAGAAGGGAACAGGGACCTGAGGCTGCACCCAAGAGAAAGGATGCAGTGCAAGCCCTCCTGTATTGTGGAGATAGAAGAGGCCCATGGGACCTGATTCAGAGAAGAAATAGGGAATAAGACTTGAAAGACTGATGGTCAGAGAACTAGATGTACACGAGGACACATGTTCTACTGCTTCATCAGGCATTTTTAGCTGGAAAGTCTTGGAGAGATTCATCTATGCAATGTTTCCCAAACTTTAAAAAAAAAAAAAGCTTTTAAACATAATATAACCCTTTGTTTAAAAGCAGATAAAGGAGGAAGTAGAACTGGGGAGCCCTGTGGGTTGAGAGTCCCTGCTCTCCAGTGTTCAGGAGGTGGATTGGATGTATAATGACCAAGTACTGTATATATAAATAAAAGGCAAAGAAGGAGAGCAAAGACAGTTGTAGGTGCAAACCCACGGTCCTAGGTCATGCAGAGTTAACAGTTTGTGTCGATTATCAATTTATCATAGTAACTTGTAAAATTTCAAATACATTGTACAGTGTTTATTTGCATCATTAATTTGGAAGAGTAGCTACAGTTCAGATGTTTCAGATGCATTGAGAACAATCTGCATTGGACTCTTTTTTTTTTTATAATTTTTTTTTTTGCAGCACGTGGCTCTTCATTGTGGTGAGTGGGCTTCTCTCTAGCTGTGGCGTGCGGGCTCCAGAGCGTGTGGGCTCATTAGTTACAGCACGCGGGCTTCAGAGCGCGAGGGCTCAGTAGTTGTGGTGCTCAGGCTTAGTTGCCCCGCGGCATATGGGATCTTAGTTGCCCCACCAGGGATCCAACCAGCGTTCCCTGTATTGCAAGACAGATTCTCAACCACTGGATCACCAGGGAAGTCACCCTGCATTGGACTCTTGACGATACTTTCCCTGCTGTTCTTTATGAAGTCCTGAAGCAGTTAGCACTTTTTTGCTTCGGTAAAATGAATTGAATAATACTCTTATATTTCCATGAGAAAGTGCTCTGACTTTGGGAGTTGTGGCTCTGAAATGATCCCATAATGAGGAAATCAGGTACAATGCCTGTTGCATGTTTATAACTGATCTCAAAGAGCATAAGAAAACATTTGTAGCCACAGGAACAAAGAATTTTTGCTTAAGGTTTATTATTTAATAAACCTCTGTTTATTTTGTAAATCACCCCTCATCTCTTTTTAAAGGTATTTTCTCTTGGAATTTGTAGAGTGTGCCTGTTTAAAGCTCTTGGGGTTAAAAATTGAATATCTGTTGAGTTCAAAGGAGTAGATATAGAACAGAGAGATGTAAATTGTATTTTCTTAATTGCCTTCTTTCTTTATCTTTTCTTGGCTTGTTTTGTCATTTTTACTGGCCTTATGAAACTTTGATTTAATTAGGGCTCTATTTATGTCATTACTGCCAATCTACTGTGTTAATAGCATTCTGATAGAGAAAAAAGAAATCCCAGCTTAACTGATATTAAAAATGGGGCAGCATATAATACCTTTTAAGATAGTTTGAGGGAGACAAGTCAAGTTTGGTTATTATCGTCTGTTCACTTTTTGTGTGTCAAAACAAAAGTTTGGGCCTATTTTATGTTCAGACTGAGAACTAAGAAAACAGTTTTCTAATTTGGTTATCTTATAGGTGTGTTTCCAATTGCAGTACATCACTGCCTCATTTAGAAAATGTTCTGATACTTATCTGTGATGGACCACAAGCAGAGACTTTTTAAGGCTTTACTTACTAACATATGAATCAAAGTGCTTTTTATGCGTTGCTTTTAAGAAAAAGTCGTTTTATGATGGAATCACTTTCATCAGTTATAGTGTGGTAATGACGCAGACATCTTTATGAGTTATTAGCACGAGAGCAAACTTGATGCCTATGGTGCTGATCATTGACATCTACAGTGTATTTGTATCCGTAAAAAATGGAGTTTGTTTCCAGTTGATGATCTAGCAAATAATATACTCAGTTGCTGTGACAAGTAGGACCATGATATTATGTGGATACCATACAGATAAGAAATCAGTAGGATTGCTTTCTCTTTCTTTTTTTAGGACAGAACTTTTCAGAAGAAGCACCATCAAATGTGTAACTTTCATGATAAAGTAACTGGATTTTTCATGATAGCTTAATATATCAAGGTTTTATTTCCTAGATTGATGAAGGACTAAGTGAAAATCCATCAAATGTTATTTTATTTAAAACATGTAACATTTTATAGAATTCAGCTTTTGATGTGTTGTTTGTGAAATTGTCTGTTTTCTAAGATAAATTGAATTTCTCAGCAGTATCAGTTTTTACTTTCTCTTTACTGTTCCTTTTATGCTGTAAAGTCTGAAAAATATAAATAGGTGCTAGTTGTAATAATATCCTCCACAAAATCAAACTTTGTTTATATTTAGATTGAATATGAGACTCAAATTAAGAAGATGCAGCTACTCACAAAGGATAGCCTGGGAAAAAAAGGTGAACTGAAAGATGAAGACAGAGAAAAGGTAATAAATTAAAATGATAAACTTTCTGTTAACAGAGGATTTTTGGCGTGTTCATCTTTTAGGATACTGTTGTAAATAAAATCGTCTTATTACAAAGATCTTTCTGATTAAACTTTGAGTGATTATTTAAAGACATTTGCTTATAGAGTATTGCTTTAATGTATAATTCAATTAAATTTGCTGAAAGGCAGTCACTGTGGCTGTAAAAGAGATAGATTCCAAAGAAAACCTCAGTGTTGTTAGTAGGTGAAATTTTGTTTTTCTAAATAATGCTTTCGAGCTGCCTTTTTCTTAGTTCCAGAAATGTTTTAAATGAGAAGTAAATGAAATGTGGCATTTTGCTTCTTTTCTTTGTATACATAATTTTGTACATTTTAACCTTTTCATAGATAAAGTGGAAAGAAAGGATTGCATATCTCAGCAACAGACAAAAAAGAATGGCAAGGAATACTTAAATAAATTCTGCTATGTATCTGCCGTAATGCAGGCTTCTAATCCTCCCGCCTATCTCCATATAA
This sequence comes from Eschrichtius robustus, assembly GCF_028021215.1. Classification (NCBI taxonomy): domain Eukaryota; kingdom Metazoa; phylum Chordata; class Mammalia; order Artiodactyla; family Eschrichtiidae; genus Eschrichtius; species Eschrichtius robustus. Next base: position 47,780,960 of record NC_090839.1, on the reverse strand, counting down.
ATGATTCTGCTCAAGACCATAGATGTTTTCTTCACTAAAAGCAGTAAAGCTCTTTTAGATGAAATGTCTAAAAACATCTTGTAATAACTTGGAGCATGCTGGCAAGAGTAGTCACTTGTGACTATGTGTGAAACCCCCTCAGCCAGTCGATATTGTAATAAGCAAAAATGGGAGCATCACTCCATTATTCAGAGAAGCCAACAGCGTGCTTCCTCCTTAGGCTGCAGCATTCATTAAGAAAAGCTTACTGGGCTGAAAGCTGGCAACAGATGATAACGGGATATGATTTTCATATTTAATGTTTTCCTTGGAAGAGTATGTGTGCTACAGATTGATAGAAGAATCAACTGCTACTTTACTAAAAGACTTTCAGGTTTGCCCTATAGCTACCGATGGAATCATTCAGCCAAGAAATTAACTTTTTCTCCTTTTACCTGTTTTATATATCTGCTAAGCAGGCTGCCGGGCTGCCAGTAAACGTTATTATGCAGTTAACTGTTTGGTATTTAAGACTCTTATCAGAAAAGAAACAGAGGCCACACTATTTTGTTTTTATAGTAGGAGCAAGGTTTTAGTTGTTCTTTTTTCTGTGCATTAACAGGCATTAATCTGAGTTTATAGGAAGTTTTAGTTTTCCTTCCCAGAGATTAAAAAGTTAAAAAACCTAGAACTTTAGAGCATTCTTTAAACTGTAAGATACAAAACACCAAGCCCCAGCAACCCTGACCTATATAAAAAGGCCTTTTATGATAAATGATTTCTCTGCCATTAGATGTACACCAAATGTGGTATGATGTGATAGACTTCTGAGACATTCAGGCAGTTTTTCTGTTTGACATTTGGTCATGAAATAATTGACGTGTTTTTTAATCTATAATCCAGTTTGTTCTTTCTGTGCTGTTCCTGATAGACACCTTGTTAGTATGGCAGTGTCAATGGTACTTAAGTAAAACGGGAGACTTTTTTTTATATTTGCACTACTGATTCCTTACCTTACATATCGTTATATAGTTTCTTTTAAGTCATATTTAAAATTAGGGCAAGAGACATATAGCTGACAACCCCTTAAAATGTTACATAGAATAATAAGAAGTGTTTCTTTTTTACTGGAATGTGTCATCTCCTTAAAAGCTTTGACTATTGACTGTATGTAAGACTCAGTTAGGTAACATTCTGAGACATAGCTTGGTTTTTTCAATTTCCCATTGATGTTCTATCAATTAAAAGGTAAAAATATTTCAGCAGAACCCTGAATTAGTTAACACTTACTATACCCTAAACCAGAACAGTTCCTTACCGTATGGGGTATGTTTTATCTTTCAGCAGTCACATGAGTTAGTCTCTGTGCCCGGAGCGCTGGTCTCCAGGGACTGGCCTGAGCACGGTGGTTGAATTCAGTAGATCGTTGTTGAGTGAGTGCTCTGTTTGAGAAGCTGCAGCCGGTCCCTCTAGGAGTGCCACGATGCTTGCCCTCGAGGTGCTTCCCACAAAGCGATGTTCTTTCTGAGGCCTGGGATAGTGTGTGCTGAGTCCCAGCTACATGGAGAACTAAAGTTTGCTTCCTCTGCAATGAGTCCTCCACGGCCTAGGGGAGAAGGTGGTGTGTGAGCTGGCGTGAAGGGTGGGGAGGGTGCCAGTCGCTGGGTATTTGATAGACATTCTTGGGTCTGAAGATGTTGTGAGTGAAGGAGTGGAAGCAGGAAGCCCGGTGGGGAGCCATCAGTCTGGCTAAAGGCGAACATTCTTGCAGGGAAGTGGGAGAAAATGAGCTTGGAAAGGGGCATCGTGGAACTCAGTCCAAGGCTCAAGGATTGAAAATTGCCCCCTGGAATCAGTGTGTGTGCACGTGCGTGATGGGGCAGCTGAAGCAAGGACTGGGGCTCAGAGCAGTTACATCACAGGCGCAGGAAGGCAGGGCTGGCAGTGCTGTGCAGGATGCCCTGGAGGAAGGAGCTCATGGGGCGAGAGAACCAGGGTTCATTCAGACGCAAGGAATGAACCGAGGGCCTGAGTTGGGGTGGCCATTGAGATGGAGAATGCCAATGAAGGGGAGAGGAGCTGTCAAATTAATGATAATTCTGAGTTATGAAAAGATAGCTTTAAAAAGTGGTTGTGCAACTTTCAACCAGATGCAGCAACTTGGATGTGCTACTAAGAAGAATGATCAGGTAGAAGTTGTCTATTTTTTCAATGTAGACGTTTAGCTCGGTTTTATAATAGGAGTCCAGTGTTTTCATGCATCCAGCGGCTGCTCTTCAGAGTCATGTGTTCTCTGAAGAGAAGTAATCATTGATCTGTTCATCCCCCAGGCTTGTTTCTAATATTAGTCTACTTAGTAAACGCTTGTTGTTGTTGTTGTTAATAGCCAGAAAAGCCGAAGTTCCGGTCCCCATTTGACTCCTCACAAATTTTACTGTAATATAGTAATCCTTCTCCTCTATTATACCTTGCAATTTTTTATTTTGGGGTGAACCCTCATTCCATTGGTCTCTAGGCATGTCCTTCTTGTTGCCCAGCTTTTTTGTATCAGCAGTGACTAGAGCATACACATAAAGACACATCAAAACATATGCACCCAGGAGAGGTGGAGATGGCATTTGTGGATGAGAGCATAAACCTTTAGGTGGGATTTGTCAAGCTTCTTTGAACTCTTACACTGTGAAATATGTTCTACTAAAAGCAGAAGTGAGCTGGCTACTTCACAGAAAGATTATACTCTGCCAGGGCTGGAGAATGTGGAGGACCAGAGAATTCCATCACAGGGCTAAAGGCTGGTTGGGGAGTTCCACTTCCACTGTTGTAAACCTCCCTGCAAGGGTCACGTGGAGAATGACCCTGCAGCTTGTTACTTCTGCTTCTAATCGTAATATTAACAATGGGGAACAGTGACTACACACGTATTTTGTCAGGGGCAGCATTAAGCACTTCATATTCATCAACTCATTTAATCCTGTCAGCAATCCTGGAAGTAGATACTATCGTATCCTCATTTTAGAGGAAGGCTCAAAGAAGTTGGTTAACTTGCCCAAGACTACACTGCTAGGCAGAGCCCAAATTCAAACCCAGACCATGTGGCTTCAGCGTCCATGTTATTAGCCATCCTGCTACACTGCCTTCCAAGGTAGTATGGGTGAAGTGCTCCTCGAAAGTTGGGAGAAATTCCTGGTCAAATAAAAACAGCCTAGCCATATCATGTGAAATATTTCAGTTATTCATTTAGATGCTGCATTTTCAGCTAACCTTGGGAGAGAGTGAAATGGTCTCCTTTGGTGGTATAATAGTCCAGCTGAATCAAGTGAGATCTGATTTTGCACTGGTTGAATTGAGTAAGAAATTAGACATACACTTCAGATTCATTATTGGGGATTTTTTTTTTTTCAAAAAAAACTGTGGTTTAGTAACACAATTTGAGTTTAACTCATTCAGTTTTGAGTATTGCGGCATAAGAGATGGGCACTGGAATCCTCGTATTTGGGTTTGGATCCTGTGACTGAGAGCAAATTGTCCGACCTTGTAAGTCTTGCTGGAGTGAGTATAATAACAATGGTTGATTTGAGGGTTTAAAAAGGTAATGAATAGAAGTCTGCTTGACACCTGGTAAGTGCTTGGCACGTGTTCAGCGATCCTCTTGCCCCTGTGCCCACTGCCACTGTCGTCAGCCATCTTCCTTCTCCACTGGGATGGCCATATGAGGGTGTCCCTGGCTTTCTACCACTTACCTATGGGAGTGGGGACAGAGAGGCTACCTACCAATTAGGAAACGAGAAGTAAAGCCCTTGGTGGTAGCAACTCATAATAGCTGATTTTAGCGTGATTACAATACAGAATAACTTACAGGACATACCTTTGAAGCTTGAATTTAATGGACCCATTTAAAAATTTAGGTAGTTCCAACCTCTATTGGATTTAGTGGCCAGTAACATCTCCTCTTGGCCTCAGTTGTGAAAATTTGGTTGAGTCTCGAATCTATCCCATTGGCAAAATGAAGAGTTAAAAATCACATTGTCATGGTGTCTTAGTCAGCCTGGGCTGCCATAACAAGATAACACATTCTGGGTAGCTTAAACAACAAATTTATCTTTTCATGCTTCGGGGGGCTGGACGTCTTAAGGTCTAGGTGCCAGCTGGGGTGGTTTCTGGTGAGAGCTCTCTTTGGTTTGCAGACGACTGTCCTCTCTCTGGGTCCTCGTGTGTCCTTTTCTCTGTGCACGTGTGTGGAGAGAGGCAGATCTATGGTCTTTTCCTCTTCTAAGGACATCAGTCTGTTGGATTAATAGACCTCACTGAACCTTAGTTACCTCCTTCCAAGCCCCATTTCCAAATATAGTCACATTGGGGGAGGGCTTCAACATAAGAATTTGGGGGGGCACAATTCAGTTTATAACACACAATAAAGTAAAATAATTCCTTCAGGATTGTTACATGTAAATTTTTATTAAGGGATTTTTGGAAATCTTCTCAATGTGACTTAAGGACTTGCTTACATAGAAACTAAGGGTAGTAATTGTACTGTGTGAAAAGCTGGAAATTGGGTCTGACAGCTCCATTTTTCCATTCTGCATTTATCTTGATACTTACCAATTCCCTCATCTGTTGGGGAAAAAATAATAAGAAAAAATAAAATTACTGCAGTATTCTGCAAAACGTGAAGTATAACATAAATATATTTTTCAAAGTACAATAATGTTCAAGATCCACCTGCTTTGAAAACTGTAAGCAGTTATTATTAACTGAGACACCATTACAGTAGTTCTTAACTTGCTGCTGGCTCCATCAGCATGTCCTCTCCCCTCAGGAGTAAAGATGAACTCCTGATTTTAAAAGTATTTTCAGCTGTATTCATTTGCTTTGCTCTCACTTTCCCCAGCTCCCAGTACGTTTTCAATTTATTTAAACTAAAAAAAATTGTACCCATTTCTTTCATCGCCCACCCCCAACCTCTGGCAATCATCAGTCTGTTCTCTGTATCTATGAACCTGGTTTGTGTTTGTTTGTTTTAGATTCCAAATGTAAGAGAGATCATATGGTATTTGTGTGACTTATTTCACTTAGCATAATGCCTCAAAGTCCATCCATGGTGTTGCAGATGGCAGGATTTTCTTTTTCATAGCAGAATAATATGCCATTGTATATTTTTACCACTTCTTTATCCATTCAGCCATCATTGGACACTTAGATTGCTTCCATATCATGGCTGTTGTAAATAATACTGTAGTGTACATGGGGGTACAGATATCTTTTCAAGATAGTGTTTTCATTTTATTCAGTTAAATACCCAGAAGTGGAATTGCTGGCTGATATGGTAGTTCTATTTTTAATTTTTTGAGGAGTCTCCATACTGCTTTCATAGTGGCTGCACCGGTTCACATTCCCACCAACAGTGCACAAGGGTTCCCTTTTCTCCATATCCTCATCAACACTTGTTATTTCTTGTTTTTTGATAATAGTCATTCTAACGTGTGAGGTGATATGTAATTGTGGTTTTGAGTTGCATTTCCTTGATGATTAGTGAAGTTGAGCATGTTTTCATGTACTTTTTGGCCATCTCTGTCTTCTTTGGAAAAATGTCTATTCAGATTTTTCTGCCCATTTTTTAATCAGATAATTTTTTGCTCTTGAGTTGTATGAGTTCTTTATATATTTTGGATATTGGCCCCTTATCAGATATATCATTTGCAAATCTCTCCTGCCATTCAGTAGGTTGCCTTTTTGTTGATGGTTTCCTTTTCTGTGCAGAAGCTTTTTAGTTTGATCTGGTCTCACTTGTTTATTTTTGCTCTTGTTGCTTTTGCTTCTGGTATCAGATTCAAAAATCATTGCCAAGGACTTATGTCAAGGAGTTTACCACCTATGTTTTCTTCTAGGAGTTTTATGATTTTGTAAAGCATTCAAGTCTTTAATTCATTTTGAGTTAATTTTTGTATATGGTGTTAGATGGTGATCTAGTTTCATTCTTTTGCATGTGGCTGTCTAGTTTTCCCAGCACCATTTATTGAAGAGACTGTTTTTTTTCTACTGTATATTCTTGGCTCCTTTATTGTAAATTAATTGACCATATGTGTGGGTTTATTTCTGTGGTCTCTATTCTGTTCCATTGATCTATGTGTCTGTTTTTATGCCAATACCATACTGTTTTAATTACTGTAGCTTTGTAATAGATTTCAAAATAAAAGCGCATGATGCCTCCAGCTTTGCTCTTCTTTCTCACGATTGCTTTGGTTATTTGGGCCTTTTGCATTTCCATACAAATTTTAAGATTGTTTTGTTTCTGTGAAAAATTTCATTGGAATTTTAATAGGGATTACATTGAATCTGTAGATTGCTTTGAGTAGTATGGACATTTTAACAATATTAATTCTTCTAATCCATGAGCACAGAATCTCTTTCCATTTATTTGTGTCTTCTTCAGTTTTTTTCATTAATGTCTTGTAGTTTTTAATATGTAGTCTTTCACTTCCTTGGTTATATTTATTCGTAGGTATTTCTTATGCAGTTATGAATGGGATTGTTAATTTCCCTTTCTGATATTTCATTATTCATGTATAGAAACTCAACATTTTTGCATATTGATTTTGTTTTCTGTAACTTTATTGAATTGGTTTATTAGTTCTAACAGCTTTTTGATTGAGTCTTTAAGGGTTTTCTATATATAATACATATCATATGCAAATAGTGACAGTTTTACTTGTTCCTTTCCAGTGTGGATGGCTTTTATTCCTTTTTCTTGCCTAATTGCACTGGCTAAGACTTCCAATACTATATTGAATAAAAATGGCAAGAGTGGGAGTCCTTGTCTTGTTCCTGATCTTAGAGGAAAGGCTTTCATTTTCACCGTTGAGTATGATATTAGCTATGGGCTTGCCCTATATGGCTTTCATTATGTCGAGGTGTGTTCTCTCTATACCTGCTTTATTGATACTTTTATTTTAAATGGATGTTGAATTTTGTCACGTATTTTTTCTACATCTATTGAGATGATCATATGATATTTATCCTTCATTTTCTTAATGTGGTGTATCACATTTACAGATTTGCAGATATTGAACCATCCTTGTACCCCTGGAATAAATTCCACTTGATTGTGGTATATGATCCTTTTAATATATTGTCAGAAATTCCCTGGCGGTCCAGTGGTTAGGACTTGGTGCTTTCACTGCCATGGCCTGGGTTTAAGCCCTAGTCAGGGAACTAAGATTCCACAAGCCGTGTGGCACAGCCAAAAAAAATATATATATTGTTGAATTCAGTTTGCTAATATTTTTTAGGAGTTTTGCATCTATGTTGATCAAGAATATTGGCCTGTAATTTTCTTTTCTTGTGGCATCTTTGTCTGGTTTTAGCATCAGGGTAATACTGGCCTCATAAAATGAGTTTGGAAGAGTTACCTCCTTTTCTGTTTTTTTGGAAAAGTTTGAGAAGGATTGGTATGTATGCTTCTTTGAATGTTTGGTAGAATTCACTAGTGAAGCCTTCTGGTCCTGGACTTTTGTTTATTGAGAAGTTTTTGATTACTGATTCTACCTCATTACTAGTAACTGATCTGTTCAGATTTTTTTGAATTTATCCACTTCTTGTTGGTTGTCCAGTTTGTTGGCATATAGTTGTTTATGGTAGTCTTATGATCCTTTATATTTCTGTGGTATCAGTGGTAACGTCTCCTCTCCAATATTTTTTAAGAGGTACAGATGGATAACTGTGACAGGAAAAGGAAGAAATGAACCAAAACCTTGGATTACAGATTTACCTTAAATACTTAACTTACTTCCTATTACTGGAAAGTAATAGGAAGGTATAGAAAAGTTCATCATTATGTCAGATCCTTAAACACTGACACATACTCCTTCCTTTGGCAATAACAGCTGTCTCTCAAAAACTTTTCATTTCCTAATATTATACCACTGTCAATAATAATGTGAAACACAGCATTTTTTTCTTCAGCTTCCCTGGCTCAGAAGCTGCTTTGAGAAGACACAAAATAATATTCAGAATTTTAAGGTTAAAGACCACCCTGTTTCCTGTTGCTAAACAAACAAAATGACAGACTATTTTAAAAAAAAAGAGACAGCTGTCTGAGCCATTTCAAACGTAGCATTGCCTTATAGCGAGCAGCAATTAATTTTTGCAGGTTTCTTGTACATTTTTTTTTTTTTAATTTTTTTTCCTGTATATTTGTTCTGGCTACTTTTGCATGATTTCAGTTTTTTTTTTTTTTTCAGTTAATCAGTCTGCCAAGCTGGTTGCTTTTCCCTTTTTGGCTTCCTTTCTCTTGCTTTTTCTTTTCTTTTTTTTTTTTTAATTAATTAATTATTTTTGGCTGTGTTGGGTCTCCGTTTCCGTGCGAGGGCCTTCCCCAGTTGCGGCAAGCGGGGGCCACTCCTCATCGCGGTGCGCGGGCCTCTCACCATCGCGGCCCCTCCTGCCGCAGAGCACAGGCTCCAGACACGCACGCTCAGTAGTTGTGGCCCGCGGGCCCAGCCGCTCCGCGGCATGCGGGATCCTCCCAGACCAGGGCTCGAACCCGCGTCCCCCGCACTGGCAGGCAGACTCTCAACCACTGCGCCACCAGGGAAGCCCTCTTGTACATTTTTTGTTATGCAAGTTTAAATAATTGCTGGTGGGAATGTAAAATGGTGTAGCCACTTTGGAAAACAGTTCACAGTTCCTCACAATGTTACCATTGTGTACCAGTGTACTCACAACATAGTTAGCATATGACCCAAAAACTCCACACTCAAGAGAGGTGAAGACATATGCCAACACAAAATCCTGTACACAGATGTTCATGGCAGCAGTGTTCTTAACAGCTGAAAAGTGGAAACAACTCAGATGTCCATCATCTGAGAAATGGATAAACAAAATATGATATATCCATGCAGTAGAATATTATTCAGCCATTAAAGAGAATGGAATACTTACACCTGATACAACATGGAGACACCGTGAAAATGTTATGCCAAGTGAAAGAAGCCACAAAAAAATATTAGAAAACAAACTAATGGTTATCAGTGGGGAGAGGGGAGGGGGAGGGGCAGTATGCATTACTGTGCCAATTAAATGTGGACTGTGGAATGGAAAATACATCAATGTTAAACTTCCTGATTTTGGTCATTGAACTCTGCTCGTGAAAGAGAATGTCCCTGTGCTTAGGAGGTACACACTGGAGTGTTCAGGGGGAGGGGGCAGGGTGTCTCCAAGTTAGCCTCAGATGGTTCAGGAGAAAATGGTGTGTATGTATATACACATACACATATGCATGTGTGTAGGGGGGGAGAGAATGATAAATCAGGCAAACCATAAACAATTTATTTATTGGTTTATTATAGACACTAACATGTGATATTCTCATTAATTAGTGTATTACTAGAGCTTGTTGAGGACCAGAGTTCCGTATTCTAAAAAGTCTGGCAAAATTGGCATTTAACTATTTCCCGTCACAGAGAGCTGTAGCTTCTGTTTTCAGGAAGTACTCTTTGTTAACAGTGCCATCTTGAAGTGGTCACTGTTTTCGCTTTCTGCAGTTCTGTAAGCATTTAAATCGCGGGTACATGCTATTTTTGTTGATTGTGCAGGTTACCATTGAGATTTTGTTGTTTCTCTCCAGTTCTTGGCTCTGGGAATGGGCCTGGAGTCTTTTGCTTCTCTTAGTGGGTCATAGGAGTTAGAGAGGAACTGATTGAAGGGAATAACTCAGGGGCACTTCCTTTGTCCTTCCCCAGGGGGCTTTCTCATTTCTAAGACCTGCCTACCCTTTGACTTCATATCTTGGCCTTAAGCAGACCAACGAAGAGACAGGTACTTAGGGTTGCGGTGTACTCCCTGTTCTGAGTTAGTTCATTAATACTCCCTAAGTCGGTCTTGCAAGTGAAAAATCAAAGGCCTTAAACTCATAAGTCTGATCACTGATTGGCCTCAAGTCTTCACTAAATGACCACTATTGTGTATATACTCGAGTCCCCTTCAGCATACGGCCAGCTGAAGCTCTCCACAGTAACCCATCACTTGGAGCCATCTATTTAAATAACTTTTTGTTTGAGTACAGGAAAAATGAAAGTAGTTGTTAGATTAGGGTAGCGGTAATTGGTGATTTTTGCCTGTTTTAATACTTCTTTGTTACTGATAATAGGTCACATATTATGTCACAAATACTGTTTATACTGATGAATCAGAATGTTGATTAATATAATTTTGACGTTTAAACCATGTGGTATAATGAAAAATTCTTAATAATGACATAATGGCCTCTTTGGACAGTAGTATCCTATAAGGCAGTCTTGACAGAGCAACTTCTGTTCTAGGAGGCTGTCCTGCTCACATGTGTGCAGAGAGTCATACACTCAGGGATAATTACTGCACATGGTTTGGAAGGGTAGGTGGTGGGAAGCAAACCAAGGTCCATGAAAACAAGACTGGTTAAATAATTTATGGAACATCTGTAGGAGAGGTTAATACGCAGCTCTTAAAATTACAGTGTAGTCAGTTTCCAGTCCAATGGGTAAGAAACTTGAAAGTCACCACTCCACCCTAACAAGTAAAAAGCTGAACAAACCGAAAGTCAACAACTCTTCTTAGATCTGACAGAGAAGTGAGGTCCCAGGGCAATATGCTGTCTCTCTCTGGAGAGACCAAGAGATGACTAGAGAGAGCGACAGCTTCCCAGAGCAGAGCTGATGCCTCTGCAGGACGCAGTGCCGGACGGAGAAACCGGAACTGTGACTGACAAGGCTCAGTGTGGGCAGATCCACGAGAGAAACTCCGGGGGACCCAGCCACAGGGGTCCCCCACGCTTTTGTGAGTTTTACCCCTAGTTCTACCAGGTCCTCACAGTGACTGTCAGGGAGGGGAAGGGGGAGAGGAGCCAGAACTCTCTGTTATTAACAAGGTCTGCCCTTAGGAGAAGCTGTTTAGCCAGAGCCTCACTGACCTGAGGGAAGGAAAAACCCAGCTCCAGAAGGTGCTAGCCTCCTGCATGGAGGAACAGAAATAACAATTCCAGCCCCTTCTAGCCTTGAACCTAAAACTGCTCTAACAATAATGTCTTTTTAAAAGTCCATTGAGTGTAGATATATGGATTTATTTCTGGACCCTCAGTTCTATTCCATTGATCTGTATGCCTATCTTTATGCCAGTGCAGTCTAAATTACCCCTGTTTTTGTAGTAAGTTTTGAAATTGGGAAGTGTGCGTCTTCCAGCTTTTCTCTTCTTTAGAAAATTGTTTTGGCTATTCTGGGTTCCTTTATTTCCATATAAATTTTAGTATTAGCTTGCCAATTTCTGCAAAAAAGCCCGCTGGGATTTTGCTAGAGTTTGTATTAACTGTGTAAATCAATTTGGGAGTATTGCCATCTCAACAATTTTAAGTCTCATGTTGCTTGAACACAGAATGCTGATCTTGTTTGCCTTTCATTTCTTTTTCTTGCCTTACTGCCCTGGCTAGAATCTGTAGTATGGTGTTAAATAGAAGTGTTAAGAGCAGACATTCTTACGTTAACTCTGATCTGAGGGAGAGAAAGCTTTCAGTCTTTTACCATTGACTATGAAGTTAGCTGTGGGTTTTTCATAGATGCACTTTATCAGGTTAGGGAGTTCCCTTCTAGTCCTAGTTTGCGGAGTTTTTTAAAATCATAAACACATGTTGTATTTTGTCTAATGCTTGTTCTGTGTTTATGGAGATAATAATTTGGGTTTTTTATTTGTTCTTTATTCTATCAACATGATGTATTATATCACTTAACTTTCATATGTTAAACTAACTTTGCGTTCCTGGGAAAAGTCCTACTTGGTCATGGGATATAATCCCTTGTATATTATGCTGAATTTGGTTTGCTAACATTTTGTTGAGAATTTTTACAACTATATTCATAAGAAGTGTTGGTCTATAGTTTTCTTTCTTGTGATGTCTTTGTCTGGTTTTGGTATTATGGCTGGCCTCATAGAATGAGTTGTGAAATATTTTTTCCTCACCTGTTTTTGGAAGAGCTTATAAAGGATTGGTATTAATTCTGAAGGATTGGTGTTAATTCTTCTTTAAATGTCTGGTAGAGTTCACCAGTGAAGCCTTCTAGTCCTGGGCTTTTCTTTGTGGGAAGTTTTTTGATTACTAATTCAATTGCTTAACTTGTTTTAGGCCTATTCAGATTTTCTGTTTCTTCTTGGGTGAGTTTTGGTAGCTGTGTCTTTCTAAGAATTTGTCCAGTTTGTCTAGGTTGTCTAATTTGTTGGCAAACAATTATTCATAGTATTCCCTTACATTTTTTATATCTGTAAGGTTGGTAACAAAGTACCAATTTCATTTCTGATTTTAGTAATTTGTCTTCTTTCCTTGGTCAGTCTAGCTAAAGGTATGTCAATCTGTGAATCTTTTCAATGAATCAACATTTGGTTTTGTCAGTTGTCTCCAGCTTTTCTATGCTCTAATTCATTTATTTCTGCTCTAATCTTATTATTACCTTCCTTTTGCTTGCTTTGGATTTAATTTGCTCTTCTTTTTCTACTTTCTTAGCATGGAAGGTTAGGTTATTGATTTGAGTTCTTTCTTCTTTCTAATAAGCTTTTCCAGCTCTGCATTTCCTTCTAGATATTTCTTCCCATAGGCTTTAGGATCTTGTGTTTTCCTTTTCATTTATCTCAAACTGTTTTCTAATTTCCCTGGTCATTTCTTCTTTGACCCATTAATTATTTAGGAGTTTCTTATTTAATTTCTACATATTTGTGAATTTGCCAGATTTCCTTCTTTTATTGATTTCTAATTTCATTCTGTTGTCATCAGAGAACTTTCTTTTAATCCATTTAAATTTATTGAGACTTGATTTATGGCCTAACATATGGGTCTATCTTGCAGAATGTTCCATGTACATTTAAGAAGAATATATATTCTGTGTATTCTACTGTTGGTAGGTGGAGTCTTCTTTATATGTCTGTTAGGTCTAGTTGGTTTATAGTTGGTTCAAGTCCTCTGTTTCCTTATTGATCTTCTATTTAGTTATTTTATCCATTATTGAATGTAGAGTATTTAAGTCTCCAACTATTATTGTTGGGTTTTGCTTCAGATAGGACTTTGTTGTTAGATATACTTACATGTTTCTAATTGTTATATCTTTTTCACAGATTGACCCTTTTATCATTGTAAAATGTCCTGTGTCTAGTAACAGTTTTGAGTCTTAAAATCTATTGTGTCTGATTTTAGCATAGCCACTTCTGCTTTCTTTTGGTACTGTTTGCATAGTATATTTTTTTTCCATGGGGCTCTCTTGATATATCTTTTCCCTTCCCTATGCCCCTATGCTTTCAACCTGTTTGTGTCTTTGAATCTAAAATGAGTCTCATTAGACAGCGTATAGTTGGATCATTTTTTTAAATCCGTTCTGTCAGTCTCTGGCTTTAATTATAGTATTTAATCCATTTAAAATTAATGTAATTACTAAAAAGGTAGGATTTGCAGCTGCCATTTTGCTCTTTGTTTTCTATATACTGTACGTTCCCTACATACGAACCTTCAAGTTTTGAACTTTCAAAGATGCAAACGTGTGTTCCATCAGCGTCAGGCATGAGTGAAGTTGCAGCTTGCCCTCCGTCTCCTATTGCTGACGATCCTTCAGCTCTACCATCTCCCACCTCCTCTCCCTCTTCCAGTCAGTAACTCTTCTTGCCTTTTCACTCGATGCCAGCCCCTGGATGCCAGCTGTTGTACTGTACTACTGTACTTTTCAAGGTACTGCACTGTAAGATTAAAAATGTTTTCTTGTTTTCTCCTGTATGATTTAAAAGACAAGACTAGAGTTACATGAAAAACGTATTTATGCTTTTATATGTACCAACATAGTTAAATACGTATTTACCAGTGTAGTTACCCTAACTAGTGCTATTTATTTCTTAATGCAGACTTGAGTTACTGTGTAGTGTCCTTTCATTTCAGCCTGAAGGACTCCTTGTAGTATTCCATATAGGGAAGGTATGGTTTTGACAAATTCCATTTCAGTTTAGTGAGGAGCGCCTTAATTTCACCTTTTTTTTGGCAGTGCTGCACGGCATGTGGGATCTTAGTTCCCCGACCAGTGCCCCCTGCAGTGGAAGTGCAGAGTCTTAACCACTGGACCACCAGGGGAGTTCCTCTCGTTCATTTTTTTTTTTTTAACTTTTTTTTGGGTTTTTTTTTCAATTTTTACTTATTTATTTATTTATTTTTATGGCTGTGTTGGGTCTTCGTTTCTGTGCGAGGGCTTTCTCTAGTTGCGGCAAGTGGGGGCCACTCTTCATCGCGGTGCGCGGGCCTCTCATTATCGCGGCCTCTCTTGTTGCGGAGCACAGGCTCCAGACACGCAGGCTCAGTAATTACGGCTCACGGGCCCAGTTGCTCCGCGGCATGTGGGATCTTCCCAGACCAGGGCTCGAACCCGTGTCCCCTGCATTGGCAGGCAGATTCTCAACCACTGCCCCACCAGGGAAGCCCCCTTTCGTTCATTTTTGAAGGAACATTTTGGTGGCTATAGAATTCTTGACTGGGGCTTCCCTGGTGGCGCAGTGGTTGAGAATCTGCCTGCCAATGCAGGGGACACGGGTTCGAGCCCTGGTCTGGGAAGATCCCACATGCCACGGAGCAACTGGGCCCGTGAGCCACAATTACTGAGCCTGCGCGTCTGGAGCCTGTGCTCGCCAACAAGAGAGGCCGCGATAGTGAGAGGCCCGCGCACCGCGATGAAGAGTGGCCCCCGCTTGCCGCAACTGGAGAAAGCCCTCGCACAGAAACGAAGACCCAACACAGCCATAAATAAATAAATAAGTAAATAAAAATTAAAGAAAAAAAAAAGAATTCTTGACTGATAGTCTTTTTCTTTCAGTGCTTTGATTGTGTTATCTTACTGCCTACTGGCCTCCACAGTTTCTGATGATAAGTCATCTGTTACTCTTATTGAGGATCCCTTTTATGTGAGGAGTCACTTCTCTGTTTTTGCTTTCAAGATTCTCTTTTTTTGGCTTTCAGTAGTTGGATTATGATATGTCTAGGTGAGGATCTCTTTGAATTTATTACACTTGGACTTTGTTGAGCTTCTTGGATGTGTAAATTAATGTTTTTCATTACATTTGGGGAGATTTCACTATTATTTCTTCAAAATTATAGTGTCTTTCTTTTTCTTCTTCTGAGACTTTCATTATGCATATGTTGGTATGCTTAGTGGTCTCTGAGGTTCTGTTCATTGCTCTTCATTATTTTTTCTTTCCTTTCCTCAGTCTAGATAATCATAATTGACCTGTATTTAAGTATGTTGATTCTTTCTTCTGCCTGTTCATATCTGCTGCTGAGCCCCTCTAGTGAATTTTTCATTCTGGTGACTATACTTTTCAACTGCAGAATTTCTGTTTGGTTCTGTCTTTTAAATAATTTCTATCTCTTTATTAATCATCTCTATTTGGACATTTTTCTCATACTTTCCCTTAGTTCTTTTAGACATGATTTCCTTTAGTTCTTTGAGCATGTTTAAAATAGCTAATTTAAAGCCTTTGTCTAGTAAGTCCAACATTTGGGCTTCCTCAGGGATAATTTCTTTAATTTTTATTTAAAAGAATTTTTTTAGAATTGAAGTATAGTTGATTTACAGTATTGTGTTAATTTCTACTGTACAGCAAAGTGATTCAGTTCTACATATATACATTCTTTTTTATATTCTTTTCCATTATGGTTTATCACAGGATATTGAATATAGTTCCCTGTGCTGCTATAAGTAGGTCCTTGTTGTTTATCCATTCTATATATACTAGTTTGCATCTGCTAATCCCAAACTCCCACTCCATCCCAAACCCACCTTCCCTCCGCCTTTGCAACCACAAGTCTATTCTCTATATCTGTGAGTCTGTTCCTGTTTCATAGGTAGTTTCATTTGTGTCATATTTTAGATTTCACATATAAGTGAGACTGTGGTATTTGTCTTTGTCTGATTTACTTCACTTAGTATGATAATTTCTAGGTTCATCCATGTTGCTACAAATGGCATTATTTTGTTGTTTTTTACGGCTGAGTAGTATTCCATTGTATATATGTACCACATATTCTTTACCCATTCATCTGTCAGTGGACATTTAGATGGTTTGGCTATTGTGAACAGTGCTGCTGTGAACACAGGGGTGCATGTGTCGTTTTGAATTATAGTTTTATCTAGATATATGCCCAGGAGTGGGATTGCTGGATCATACGGTAATTCTATTTTTAATTTTCTGAGGAACCTCCATACTGTTTTCCATAGTGGCTACACCAACTTACCTTCCCACCAACAGTGTAGGAGGGTTCCCTTTTCTCCACACCCTCTCCAGCATTTGTTATTTGTAGACTTTTTAATGATGGCCATTCTGACTGGTGTGAGGTGGTACCTCACTGTAGTTTTGATTTGCATTTCTCTAATAATTAGCGATATTGAGCATCTTTTCATATGCCTATTGGCCATTGGTATTTCTTCTTTAGAAAAAAGTCTATTTAGGTCTTCTGCCCATTTTTCAATAGGGTTGTTTGGTTTTTTGTTGTTAAGTTGTATGAGCTGTTTATATATTTTGGAAATTAAGTCCTTGTCAGTCGCATCATTTGCAAATATTTTCTCCCATTCCATAGGTTGTCTTTTCATTTTGTTTATGGTTTCCTTTGCTGTGCAAAAGCTTGTTAGTTTGATTAGGTCCCATTTGTTTATTTTTGTTTTTATTTCTATTGCCTGAGGAGAGTGACCTAAGAAGACATTTGTAGGATTTATGTCAGAGAATGTTTTGCCTGTGTTCTCTTCTAGGAGTTTTATGGTGTCATGTCTTATGTTTAAGTCTTTAAGCCATGTTGAGTTTATTTTTCTGTATGGTGTGAGAGTGTGTTCTAACTTCATTGATTTACATGTGGCTGTCCAACTTTTCCAACACCACTTGCTTTTTCCCATTGTGTATTCTTGCCTCCTGTGTTGAAGATTAATTGACTGTAGGTGTGTGGGTTTATTTCTAGGCTCTCTATTCTGTTAGATTGATCCATGTGTCTGTTTTTGTGCCAATACCAGGCCATTTTGATTACCGTAGCTTTGTAGCATTGTCTGAAGTCTGGGAGGGTTATGTCTCCTGCTTTGTTCTTTTTCCTCAGGATTTCAGGGATAGTTTCTATTGACTGCTTTTTTTCCTCCTGTGTATGGATCATACCTTCTTGTTTCTCTTAACATCTCATAATTTTTTGTTAACTTTTGGACATTTTAAATAATAAAATGAACGTCAGATTTACCCCTTCCTAGAGTTTATTGTTTTTGTTTGCTTGCTTAGTGATTTTCTGAATTGTGTAAAGTCTGTATTTTGCGTCATGCGTGGTCACTGAAGTTTCTGTTCAGTTAGCTTAGTAACCAGCTAATGATTAGACAGAGCTTTCTTCAAATGCCTGAAACCTGTAATTCTCACAGTCTTTGCCAAGGGGCTTTGGCAGTCATCCAGGCAGTTTACAGCTCCACCTTAGCCTTCATGTCAGTGCTCGCCCAGAGCTTACCTTGCAAGGTAAGCCTGAGGTGACAGCTTAGGCCCTTCTCAGGACTTTTCTTTTTTTTTTTTTTTTTAACATCTTTATTGGAGTATAATTGCTTTACCATGTTGTGTTAGTTTCTGCTGTATAACAAAGTGAATCAGCTATATGTACACATATATCCCCATATCTCCTCCCTCTTGTGTCTCCCTCCCAACCTCCCTATCCCACCCCTCTGGGTGGTCACAAAGCACCGAGCTGATCTCCCTGTGCTATGCAGCTGCTTCCCACTAGCTATCTATTTTACATTTGGTAGTGTATATATGTCCATGCCACTCTCTCACTTCGTCCCAGCTTACCCTTCCCCCTCCCCGTGTCCTCAAGTCCATTCTCTACATCTGCATCTTTATTCCTCTCCTGCCCCTAGGTTCATCAGAACCATTTTTTTTTTTTTTAGATTCCATATATATGTGTTAGCATACGGTATTTGTTTTTCTCTTTCTGACTTACTTCACTCTGTATGACAGACTCTAGGTCCATCCACCTCACTACAAATAACTCAATTTTGTTTCTTTTTATGGCTGAGTAATATTCCATTGTGTATATGTGCCACATCTTCTTTATCCATTCATCTGTCAATGGACATTTAGGTTGCTTCCATGTCCTGGCTATTGTATATAGTACTGCAGTGAACATTGTGGTACATGACTCTTTTTGAATTATGGTTTTCTCAGGGTATATGCCCAGTAGTGGGATTGCTGGGTCATATGGTAGTTCTATTTTTAGTTTTTTAAGGAACCTCCATACTGTTCTCCATAGTGGCTGTATCAATTTACATTCCCACCAACAGTGCAAGAGGGTTCCCTTTTCTCCACACCCTCTGCAGCATTTATTGTTTCTAGATGTTTTGATGATGGCCATTCTGACCGGTGTGAGATGATATCTCATTGTAGTTTTGATTTGCATTTCTCTAATGATTAATGATGTTGAGCATTCTTTCATGTGTTTGTTGGCAATCTGTATATCTTCTTTGGAGAAATGTCTATTTAGGTCTTCTGCCCATTTTTGGATTGCGTTGTTTGTTTTTTTGATATTGAGCTGCATGAGCTGCTTGTAAATTTTGGAGATTAATCCTTTGTCAGTTGCTTCATTTGCAAATATTTTCTCCCATTCTGAGGGTTGTCTTTTTGTCTTGTTTATGGTTTCCTTTGCTGTGCAAAAGCTTTTAAGTTTCATTAGGTCCCATTTGTTTATTTTTGTTTTTATTTCCATTTCTCTAAGAGGTGGCTCAGAAAGGATCTTGCTGTGATTTATGTCATAGAGTGTTCTGCCTATGTTTTCCTCTAAGAGTTTTATAATGTCTAGCCTTGCATTTAGGGCTTTAATCCATTTTGAGTTTATTTTTGTGTATGGTATTAGGGGGTGTTGTACCTTCATTCTTTTACATGTAGCTGCCCTGTTTTCCCAGCACCACTTATTGAAGAGGCTGTCTTTTCTCCATTGTATATTCTGGCCTCCTTTATCAAAGATAAGGTGACCATATGTGCATGGGTTTATCTCTGGGCTTTCTATCCTGTTCCGTTGATCTATATTTCTGTTTTTGTGCCAGTACCATACGGCCTTGATTACTGTAGCTTTGTAGTATAGTCTGAAGTCAGGGAACCTGAGTGCTCCTGCTCTGTTTTTCTTTCTCAGGATCGCTTTGGCTATTTGTGGTCTTTTGTGTTTCCATACAAATTGTGAAAGTTTTTGTTCTAGTTCTGTGAAAAATGGTAGTTTGATAGGGATTGCCTTGAATCTGTAGATTGCTTTGTGTAGTATAGTCATTTTCACAGTGTTGATTCTTCCAATCCATGAACATGGTATATCTGTCTATCTGTTTGTATCATCTTTAATTTCTTTCATCACTGTCTTATAGTTTTGTGTATACAGGTCTTTTGTCTCCTTAGGTAGGTTTATTCCTAGGTATTTTATTCTTTTTGTTGCAGTGGTAAATGAGAGTGTTTCCTTAATTTCTCTTTCAGATATTTCAGATATCATTTCTGTCAGATATCATTAGTGTATAGGAATGCAAGAGATTTCTGTGCATTAATTTTGTATCCTGCTACTTTACCAAATTCATCGATTAGCTCTAGTAGTTTTCTGGTAGCATCTTAGCATCTTTAGGATTCTCTATGTATAGTATCATATCATCTGCAAACAGTGACAGTTTTACTTTTTCTTTTCCAATTTGGATTCCTTTTATTTCTTTTTCTTTGATTGCTGTGGCTAAAACTTCCAAAATTATGTTGAATAATAGTGGTGAATGTGGGCAACCTTGTCTTGTTTCTGATCTTAGTGAAAATGGTTTCAGTCTTTCACCATTGAGAACGATGTTGGCTGTGGGTTTGTCATATATGGCCTTTATTATGTTGAGGTATGTTCCCTCTATGCCTACTTTCTGAAGAGCTTTTATCATAAATGGGTGTTGAATTTTGTTGAAAGCTTTTTCTGCATCTATTGAGATTATCATATGGTTTTTATCCTTCAATTTGTTAATATGGTGTATATACATTGATTGATTTGCATATATTGAAGAATCCTTGCCGTTCCTGGGATAAACCCCACTTGATCATGGTGTATGATCTTTTTAATGTGCTGTTGGATTCTGTTTGCTAGTGTTTTGTTGAGGATTTTTGCGTCTGTGTTCATCAGTGATATTGGCCTGTAGTTTTCTTTTTTTGTGACATATTCGTTTGGTTTTGGTATCAGGGAGATGGTGGCCTCATAGAATGAGTTTGGGAGTGTTCCTCCCTCTTCTATATTTTGGAAGAGTTTGAGAAGGATAGGTGTTAACTCTTCTCTAACTGTTTGATAGAATTCGCCTGTGAAGCCATCTGGTCCTGGGCTTTTGTTTGTTGGAAGATTTTTAATCACAGTTTCAATTTCAGTGTTTGTGATTGGTCTGTTTATATTTTCTATTTCTTCCCGGTTCAGTCTCGGAAGGTTGTGCTTTTCTAAGAGTTTGTCCATTTCTTCCAGGTTGTCCATTTTTTTGGCGTATAGTTGCTTGTAGTAATCTCTAATGATCTTTTGTATTTCTTCAGTGTCAGTTGTCACGTCTCCTTTTTCATTTCTAACTGTTGATTTGAGTCTTCTCCCTTTTTTTCTTGATGAGTCTGGCCTATGGTTTATCAATTTTGTTCATCTTCTCAGAGAACCAGCTTTTAGTTTTGTTGATCTTTGCTCTTGTTTCCTTCATTTCCTTTTCATTTATTTCTGATCTGATCTTTATGATTTCTTTCCTTCTGCTAACTTCGGGGGGTTTTTTTGTTCTTCTCTCTCTAACTGCTTTAGGTGTAAGGTTAGGTTGTTTGTTTGAGATGTTTCTTGTTTCTTGAGGTAGGATTGTATTGCTATAAACTTCCCTCTTAGAACTGCTTTTGCTGCATCCCATAGGTTTTGGGTCGTCGTGTTTTCATTGTCATTTGTTTCTAGGTATTTTTTGATTTCCTCTTTGATTTCTTCAGTGAGCTCTTGGTTATTTAGTCGTGTATTGTTTAGCCTCCATGTGTTTGTGGGTTTTTTTACAGTTTTTTTCCTGTAATTGATATCTAGTCATAGCATTGTGGTCGGAAAAGATACTTGACACAATTTCAATATTCTTAAATTTACCAAGGCTTGATTTGTGACCCAAGATATGATCTATCCTGGAGAATGTTCCATGAGCATTTGAGAAGAAAGTGTATTCTGTTGTTTTGGGATGGAATGTCCTATAAACATCAATTAAGTCCATCTTGTTTAATGTATCGTTTAAAGCTTGTGTTTCCTTATTTATTTTCATTTTGGATGATCTGTCCATTGGTGAAAGTGGGGTGTTAAAGTCCCCTACTATTATTGTGTTACTGTCGATTTCCCCTTTTATGGCTGTTAACATTTACCTTATGTATTGAGGTGCTCCTATGTTGGGTGCATAAATATTTACAATTGTTATATCTTCTTCTTGGATTGATCCCTTGATCATTATGTAGTGTCTTTCTTTGTCTCTTGTAATAGTCTTTATTTAAAAGTCTGTTTTGTCTGATAAGAGAATTGCTACTGCAGCTTTCTTTTGATTTCCATTTGCATGAAATATCTTTCTCCATCCCCTCACTTTCAGTCTGTATGTGCCCTAGGTCTGAAGTGGGTCTCTTGCAGACAGCATATATATGGGTCTTGTTTCTGTATCCATTCAGCCAGTCTATGTCTTTTGGTTGAAGCATTTAATCCATTTACATTTAAGGTAATTATCGATATGTATGTTCCTATTACCATTTTCTTAATTGTTTGGGGTTTGTTATTGTAGGTCTTTTCCTTCTCTTGTGTTTCCTGCCTAGAGTAGTTCCTTTAGCATTTGTTGTAAAGCTGGTTTGGTGGTGCTGAATTCTCTTAACTATTGCTTGTCTGTAAAGCTTTTAATTTTTCCATCAAATCTGAATGAGATCCTTGCTGTGTAGAGTAATCTTGGTTGTAGGTTTTTCCCTTTCATCGCTTTATATATGTCCTGCCACTCCCTTCTGGCTTGCAAAGTTTCTGCTGAAAGATCAGCTGTTAACCTTATGGGGATTCCCTTGTGTGTTATTTGTTGCTTTTCCCTTGCTGCTTTTAATATTTTTTCTTTGTATTTAATTTTTGATAGTTTGATTAATATGTGTCTTGGTGTGTTTCTCCTTGGATTTATCCTGTATGGGACTCTCTGTGCTTCTTGTAATTGATTGACTATTTCCTTTCCCATATTAGGGAAGTTTTCAACAATAATCTCTTCAAATATTTTCTCATTCCCTTTCTTTTTCTCTTCTTCTTCTGGGACCCCTATAATTTGAATGTTGGTGCGTGTAATGTCCCAGAGGTCTCTGAGACTGTCCTCAATTCTTTTCATTCTTTTTTCTTTATTCTGCTCTGTGGTAGTTATTTCCACTATTTTATCTTCCAGGTCACTTATCCGTTCTTGTGCCTCAGTTGTTCTGTTGTTGATTTCTTATAGAGAATTTTTAATTTCATTTATTGTGTTGTTCATCATTGTTTGTTTTCTCTTTCGTTCTTCTGTGTCCTTGTTAAACGTTTCTTGTATTTTCTCCATTGTATTTCCAAGATTTTGGATCATCTTTACTATCATTACTCTGAATCGTTTTTCAGGTAGACTGTCTATTTCCTCTTCATTTGTTTGGTCTGGTGGAGTTTTTACCTTGCTCCTTCATCTGCTGTATACTTCTCTGTCTTCTCATTTTGCTTAACTTACTGTGTTTGGGGTCTCCTTTTCTCAGGCTGCGGGTTCATAGTTCCTGTTGTTTTTGGTGTCTGTCCCCAGTGGCTAAGGTTGGCTCAGTAGGTTGTGTAGGCTTCCTGGTGGAGGAGACTTGTGCCTGTGTTCTGGTGGATGAGGCTGATTCTTATATTTTTGGTGGGCAGGACCGCATCTGATGGTGTGTTTTGGGGTATCTGTGAACTTTTTATGATTTTAGGCAGCCTCTCTGCTAATGGGTGGGGTTGTGTTCCTGTCTTGCTAGTTGTTTGGCATGGGGTGTCCAGCACTGGAGCTTGCTGGTCGTTAAGTGGAGCTGGGTCTTAGCGTTGAGACAGAGATCTCTGGGAGAGCTCTCACTGATTGATACTCCGTGGGGCTGGGAAGTCTCTGGTGGTCCAGTGTCCTAAACTTGGCTCTCCCACCTCAGAGGCTCAGGCCTGACACCCGGCCGGAGCACCAAGACCCTGTCAGCCACATGGATGCTGTTCATAAAAAGTTCATTAAGTAAGTCAGACAAAGACAAATATCGTATGATGTCACTTATATGTGGAATCTCAATGACCTGGATGCCGGAGGCCCATGGTTCTGGAGTCGTCCTCAGGAGTCTCGCACACGCCACGTATCAAGCAAACCTCAATCTTCTTGGACGCCTGACCCCCACAAAACTCCAAGTGACAGTGAGGTGGGGCGTCTCGCAGGAGCATGGTCAGGTGGCGGGAAACTGGGTCCGGCGCCGAAGTCGTGCTGGTGCGGAACTGCCACGGCCGGAGCCGGACAGCCCGGGCAGCGAACTGCGCATGCACAGGCCGCAAATCTCTCTCCTTCCAGAACCAACGCCCCCTCAGGACTTTTATTGAGCATGCCCACAGTCTAGGTTTCCAGGAATATGCTGGAGCTTTTCAAAGCCTCCTGTGGACAGCTCATTCACCAGCTTTTCCTTTAAAGTTATTTTAGTTAGCCTATTGTTTGCCCAGCTGTTATCCACTGCCTTAGGCAGCCTTGATGTTAAACATTTTGCCTCTGCTTATTTTTGATAAATAACCCCCGGTGAAAGGCTGTTCGCGCTGTGTGAGCTCCAAGTCAGGTCAAATAAAGACAGTCTTGTGAGGGTGGTCTTCCAGGGAGCTACTAGACAGGTCAAATAATGTCAGTTCTCTGGGAATGGAGCTTTGAAAGAGTTCCAATCCTTTTCCACTCCTTTCAGTGTCTATAAGGGTGCTGGTTTACAGGCTGTGATTACAGGCTGCTGATTTTCAAGGTTACTGCAGACTGGAGGAGGGGGAAATGGGAATAGGGCAAGTTAAAACACCGTGAAGTGCTGCTGTTCTTATCAAGATTCAGTTACTTTTCTTGAATAAATGTTCCTCAGATTGCTGCAAGCCTTTAGTTAATTTCCAGAGTTCTGAGAAGTTATTCTGAAGATGTTTTCCACTGTTATTGTTTCTTTAACAGAGCAGAGAATTTTGAGAGGTCCTTATTCCGCCATTTCTCTGACATCCCTTTTCATTTGTTTTTGCTTCAAAGTTGTTTGTTTTATCTTTAGAAATAGAAGAGACAGTATGTTTGAAGAGAAGTAAGACCTAGATTCTGTTTCAGCTATGTGAATGACATTTTCTCTGAAAATTTTGGCCTCAGTTTTTCCATCTGCAGAGGAGGGGTGCAGATTCATCTCCCCATCAACCTATAGTGCTCTGTGGACTAAATGCTATTATGTATGTGGAGATGCTTTGGTCCCTTTGGGAGAAAAACACTTAACTTCTTCAAGGCTTTATGATTGTTACTTCCAGTTCTGCTTCCCATTGTGTGTCCTTGATCAAGCCGCTGAACCAGTTGCTTCTGTTTCTCTTTCCCATCCCACCCCCTCGTCCCCTCCTCTCTCTCTTTTTAAGGAAGAGACAATGCTCATTCTCCCCATAGACATGCCAATGAATTTAAATTGCTTTAAATGTCTTTAAAATTACTTGAAGTTGTTCAGAAAAAAACTGCTATTATTTTCAGTTTGACAGGAAATTAGATTATTTTGCACATATGCAGTATGTTTTAATGCAGTCTTGAATATGTGATTATTGCAAGTTTTTTAATATTACACACACTACTAGAAATAGAGTTTTGAAACCCCCAATAGTCCTTTATATGCCCCCGTTTTTTTTTTTGTTCAAGTACCTCTTTAGCTTCATCAAATCCACTTCTCTGTGGCAAGTGGTTGGAACTCAAAGTTTATTTTTTTAATTGTGGTAAAATATACATAACAGAAAATTTACCATTTTAACCATGTTTGAGTGTACAGTTCAGTGGCATTAAATACATTCACATAGCTGTACAATGCAATGTATGTATCTCTTTTTGAAAAATACGGATTCCATAGTTCCCTGACAATATTTGCTTTGTGAACCAGTATTGTTATTACAATTAAATAGTGTGGACTGTACTGTTTTTTGGTCATTCATTTTGTAGGAAGCCATGAGTTTTATAGAACATGGTAGGTGTTGCTTTCATTGGTCCTGCTTCCTGACCTAATTTCATTTCTGAAAACAACCTAAATAATCATTGTTCATATACAGCCTGTTTAATTTTCATGTCTTTTGGTGCTGCAGGTTGTAATGCCAACAGAAATTAACTCAGGGACCGCCGCGTCAAGAGGATTGTATCAACCAGCAACAATCTTTATGGGCCGCCAAATGTCAGCCGTCTCAGGCGTTGGAGATTTCAGTACAGAGCAGAAATCTCCCCAACCCACAAAGAACTTTTCAATTCCCGACCCACATTCACACCAACAGACAGCCCGGAGCAGTAATGTGACAGACAGCTATGTAGTACAAACTCATAGTGACACACAGTGCTTAAATAAGTCTGACAGAGTAGATGGAAAGACATCTCTTCAGATGGGTGAGAAAACGCCAGTCACAGCCAGCGCATTGTCTGAGGAGGAACAAACTCATTGCTTGGAGATAGGAAGCAACGCACGTCAGGGCAAGAGTAATTTATCTGAAGGCAGAAAGTCTGCCGAACTCCATTCCCCATTACAGGAGAGATTAAGTCCAGAGAACAGAACCACTGATTTAAAGTGTGACAGTTCCAGCAGATCAGAGGGATCAGAGGGAGAAATATTGACACAGGAGCATATTGAAGTCGAGGAAGAAAGAGCCAGACCTCCAGTCTCTCCGCCGTCAGGCTCAAAATACAGTGCATGTGAAAACGAGCGTTCTCAAGAGAAGCATCCTGCCTGGGAAGCTTCCTCAGGTGGGGTGAGAGGCTGAAATGGTTTGCTGATTTTTGTTGGTATTTAGTTTTTTGGGTGGTGATGGTCTTATGTAAGAATACAAAATACTGTCTAATTGTATCTGTCAAAAAACAAAGTAGTGACTTTGCCAACAAATTCCATTCTAATGAGTTCTTAGCTATGTACATGGAAATATTTTTGCAAGCAAATTCTCTGATTTTTAAACCCACTGTGATATTTTTTAAATATTTTTCATGGGTCTTAAAATACTGTAGTTCGCTGTGGACTGTTTCTACACGTCTCTAACGGATGAGCAGCTCTGCTCTGGGAGGTAGGACGTCTTACCCCTTGCTGCTGCCTGAAGTCAGTGATCAGTAATCTGTTCATGTCCCCGTTACAGATCATCCTCCTCGCCGGGACCCAGAGACACGGGAGCCCTGCAGAAAAATGTGGGAAGAGCAGGAGGTGGAGAGTGAGAGCAGCAGCAGTGACCTCACAGTTTCTGTAAGTGAAGAGGATCTGATTTTAAGGAGTCCAGAACCACAGACAAATCCAGGTGACACGGTGGAGGAAGAAGATGGAATAGAGGCCTTAAATTTAATTCACTCCAAGCAAGAAAGAGATGTCCCGTCCACTGAAAAACATAATTGTATTTTGCAAACCCTAAGCTCTCCAGATTCAAAAAAGGAATCCTCCACTAACTCGCCAACAAGAGAGTAAGCCATTCAGTTTTTTTCACTGTTCTGTTTCTAGTTATAGACATTTTTAGAGACCATTCCACTGGGAGTATATTATTGAACACTCAGCCATGAATGCATAAGTTCGTTAAGTCTCATAAATAGTCTTTTAGATAAGGACTAATTTCTTTTCTTCTTTTCTTTTTTTTTTTTTTTTTTTTTATGAAATAGCTTTAAAAGCCTGAATATCATTGAAATCATGGTGATTGGCAGTTTATAATTATATCTAAAGAATCCCTGGTTAATTCATAAGTCATTCCCCCCACCCCCTACCCGCCATCCTTTTAGAAAATCAGTCATTTTGGAGTTGTAGTAACACAGGTGACAAACACTTAAACTTCCTAGGAATTCAGCTTTTGAGACTAAGATCTTTGTATCTAATTAATTTGCTAAATCCTTCTGTCCCTTGCCAGAGTGTCATTTTTGTCATACAATTAAATATGCATTAATAAATTTTTGTAATTGTATATCTAAGGCAGCTTTCATTTTCTGAATGTAAAAGTGAAGACATTGGAGTCTTTAAGGGTAAATAGGAACATCGGTGTTATATATTTTGAACACTTACAATATCCAAGTCATAAAAGCTCATATATGATTTTTTACTGTTGATTGGAGATAGTGGAATTGTAGAAAACATGGAAACTGTTGAGAACCAATTCTGCAATAAAAGTAGCACAAATAGCATCAAATCTCTTAGGGATACAAGGAACTTAAGTACACAACCCGAGGTAGAGCTCGCCTTTTAAAATGAGGATACCAAGGCCAGGGGCATAGGAGTGACACATAGGCCATGGGGGCAGACCCTCCACACAGCCTCGCCGACCCCTCCCCCACAGAATGTTGTTACACTATGATACCATCTGTCTCTCTCTTTCCAACAGTCCCAGCAACAGTGAAAAACCAGGCAGTGTTCTTGTATGCATGGTGCATGTTCTCTTTAAAGCACCATTGAACCTTTTAATATATTGCCTCTTACCACTCATTACCTACTTATGGTGAAAAGTTTAATTTATAGTCTGATTGCCTCCAAACTGATGTTCAAGACATACTTATTAAGAACATCCAAGTGCAAAGTATTTGCACTGTGGATGGAAGAACCAACATGGTCTTGTCCTTGGGAGACTGGCTTTATTGCAGAGGCAAGCCAGATGGGTTTTTCTAGTAATAATACTTCTCTCTCATCGAGGAAGTACGGGTATTACATACTATTAATACATCATTAGAAACTTTATTACTAAAAAGAGAACGTTTTTGTTTTAGGTTTGTATTTGCAGGCTTCTTTTTATAGTTCATTGGACAAGTTCATTGGACAAGTTAGTATTTTGGTAGGCTAACTAACTGGAGGACTAGTGTCCTTACCCAGGACTCAGTCCTTTTCTGAGATGAAAAAAGTTGAGTGTGTATAGAATTAAGAACCTTCTATCTCCTATTCTCCTATGTGAATGACTGTTTCCTGTAACCCTAAAACCAAGCTCCTTGAAATGTTGGTATATAGTTTTCCAAAAGTTGTTGGAAAATAGGGGCATCTGGGGAATTTTTGAAAGTTTCTTTTAATAGAATGCCCCCAGAATGAAAGGTCAGTCAGCAGTGGTGGTTTTCTGTGTGCATGTTACCAAATTTGAGTCTGTTGATTGTCTGTGGTGAAAGTCCTCCCCAGGCATAGATTGATGGTGGTTTTAAATGGTGCTGGCTAACTTGCCGACTCCCCACTGCTCTTGAGGGCCTGCATTCTCTTCTTTCCTCTCTAGCATTTGCTCTTCTTCTTTGCTCAGAGGGTTGATTATTAACCTGAGCCTGTGACTTCATACTTACACAGTACTGCTCTGACCTCAGAGGTTCTCAGTTTACTTTAGGATCTGTTGAGGGCCTGGAGAGAAATTACTAGAAGGGATTTTAGTTAACAAAGGTGAAGAGGTGGGACAAAGGAAGACACACAGAAGGATTTGAACAGGAAACTGGAACCTCTGATTTGATGAGAGTAATGATGATGACTTCAGACACACCTGGGAGGTACTGCAGTCTGGTTCCAGGACACAATAAAACGAGTCTCATGAGAAGGCAAGTCACATGAATATTTTGGTTCCCCAGTGCATCCATGTTGTAGCATGTTTCAGAACTTCATTTATTTTTATGGCTGAATCACAGTCCAATGTATGGATAAACCACATTTTGTTTATCCACTCATCTGTTGATGGACACTGGGGTTGCTTCCACCTTTAAAAGCCAAGTGACTTTGAGAAGCTTCATGGCCTGCTCCCATGGCTACCTCCAGATGTTGAGCATGTGATTCATGCACATGAGCTGACCCTCCATTGCAAGCTGCAATTACCTCTTCTCAGAAGAACGCTTACTACAATGAAGCTGCACAAAAGAAATGTTGAAAAGGAGGCCCTTGAATCTTTTATTTTCTTAAGGAGTGAGTAGTTTGCTACAAATGTCGGTACAAAGCCCCATGACTTAAAACACCAGACATTTATTATTTGTCATGTGACAGGTGGTTGGCCCAGTGTCAGTTGGGGCCACAGGGATAACTTGGCCACTTGTCCCTCATCTGGGAGATTAGTCCAGCCTCAGTCACCTGGTAGAGGTAGCAGGGTTCCCAAGACAGCAAGAGGGCAAGGCCAGTGCACAGATGCTTCTTAAGTGTCTGCTTGCATCATGTTTGCTAATGTCCCATTGGCTAAAAACATTCACAGGGCCCAGCACAGTGTCAAAAGGTAGATAAAGACAGCCCATCTCTTGATGAGGTGAGTGGCAGAGTTGCGTTGCAAAGGGTGTGTATCCAGGGATGAGAAGTTTATCGTCATTTTTTGTAACCCACCACAGTACTTTAGGACAAATTCAAATAAAGATAAGCTTGATGTGAGTCCAAAGGGTCAGGAAAGGTTTTATACAGGTGTTGACGCAGCATCTTAAAGGATGTACAGGTTTGAATAAGGAGGAGGAGGAAAAGGGGTGGATTAGGTCTGAAGGAAGAGTGCAACTAGGAACGCAGGTACAGAGAACACAAGGGGGCAGGGGGCAGGCAGAGGGTGTGGCTGAAGGCTTATCCATGAGGGGTTGTCAGAGTGGAGGTTTGAAATGTCTCCTGGGACATGGTTGAGAAAGGCCTTGAGTATCCAGTTAATGTATTTAGAGTTCATCTCTATGTTTTGCAGAACTGTTGAAGGCTATTTTGAGAGAAGGGTAGTATGGTGAATCACTTGATTTAGGAGAATTAATCTGATGTTAGTTTCATCAGGATGACTTACCCATGAGGTAGCCAGAATTCTGAGATGGCCCTCGAAATTCCCGCCCCTGGTGTACACCTGTATGATCCCCTCACCTTGAGTGTGGGCAGGACAGTGAGGGTGATGGAGCTGGCTGCCGTGATTAGGATGTCATATGACAGAGATGAAGAATTTTGCAGATAATCAAAAGGACTTATCCAGATTGGACCTGATGTAAATGGATCAGGCTTTAAAAAGGACTGGGCTCAGAGATTCAAAGCAGCTGAGATATTCTCCTGTTTACCTGCCATCTTGTGGAGGCCACGTGGCAGGAAGTGGTGTGCAGCATCTGGGAGCTGAGGGCCTCAGTCCTTCCGCCATAAGGAACTGAACTCAGCCAGATACCAGTGAACCCGGAAGAGGACCCTGAGTCTTAGATGAGATTGCATCCCAGCTGACACCTTGATTTCAGCCTCGTGACACTGAGTGGAGACCCCACTAACCCATACCCATACCCCAGACCCCTGGGAACTGTGAGATAAATTTGTGTTACACGCTAAATTTGTGGTAATTTGTTATGTAGCAATAGAAGATTAATACAATTGAAGAACTGGAATCGAGGATTATAACTTTGCAAGGATTGTATCGGTAGAAGTTGCTACACATAACAGGCTGAATCAGATGTGTTCAGGGTCCAGTGTGGGAGCACATGATGACAGGGGGGTGGAGTGAGCAGCCCAGCAGCCAGAATAACCTGTGCTTTCCCTTCCCTGTACCCTCACCGTCTGAGCAGGTGCCTTTTCACACAGGGCTACATGCAGGTGAGCAGGGATGGAAGGGGGTAGACAGGTAGGGACCTAGAAAAGTGGGTGTGCACACCTGTATTAACCAACAAGCTGTTTCTCATGCAAACATTATTTCTCTGGTTCTTTCTCTAGTGAATGAAGCAATGTATTGAGAGTTTTTTGTTTTGCTCTGTTTGTTTACAAATGTGTAATGTCATAGATCCACCTTTGCAATGTCATCCAAAGTAGTTTTACTGTCTAAAAATTCCCTTTGCTCCATCTGCTCATCTCTCTTTCCTCCCCATCACCCAAACCTCTGGTAACCACTGATTTTTTTATTGTCTCTGTAGTTTTACCTTTTCCAAATGTCATGTACTTGGAGTTAGACAGTATGTGGCCTTTTCAGATCGACTTCTTTCACTAAGCAGTATGCATTTTAGATTCCGTCCTGTCTTTTCATGGCCTGATAGCTCATTTCTTTTCAGTGCTGAATAATATTCCATTATCTGGATATACCACAGTTTATCCATTCACCTATTGAAGAACATCTCTGTGGCTGCCACGTTTTGGCAACTATGAATAAAGCTGCTGTAGACATCTGTCTGGAGGTTTTTGTGTGGACATAGGGTTTCACCTCATTTAGGTAAATATACCGAGGAGCGCAATTGCCGGAGTGTATGGTAAGACTATGTTTAGCTTTGTAAGAAACCCCCAAATTGTCTTCCACAGAGGCTGTACCATTTTTATTCTCATGAACAATGAATGAGAGTTCTTGTTGCTGTACATCCTTGTCAGCATTTGGTGTTGTTGGTTTTCTCGATTTTAGCCATCCTAATAGGTATGTTATGATATCTCATTGTTTTCATTTGCAATTCCCTGATGACATATGATGTTGAGCATCTTTTCATGTACTTATTTACCATTCATATATCTTCTTTGGTGAGATGTCTGTTCAGATCTTTTGCCTATTTTTTAATTGGGTTCATTTTTTTATTGTTGAGGGTTTTTTTAAAAAATAAATTTATTTATTTATTTTTATTTTTGGCTGTGTTGGGTCTTTGTTGCTGCACACGGGCTTCTCTCTAGTTGCAGCGAGCAGGGGCTACTCTTTGTTGAGGTGTGCGGACTTCTCGTTGGGTGGCTTCCCTTGTTGCAGAGCATGGGCTCCAGACACGTGGGCTTCAGTAGTTGTGGCACTCGGGCTCGGTAGTTGTGGCTTGCGGGCTCTAGAATGCAAGCTCAGTAGTTGTGCACGGGCTTAGTTGCTCCGTGGCATGTGGGATCTTCCCAGACCAGGGCTCGAACCCGTGTCCCCTGCATTGACAGGTGGATTCTTAACCACTGTGCCACCAGGGAGGCCCTTATTGTTGAGTTAAGAGCTCTTTGTATATTTCAGATATAGGTCCTTTATCAGAGAGATAATGTGATTTTCAAATATTTTCTCCCAGTCTGCAGCTTGTCTTTCCATTTTCTTGACAGTGTCTTTTTCAGAACAGAAGATTTTGTTTTTGTTTTCTTTTATTTCTTTTTTTAAGCCACTCTAGGGGTGGCCGGCACCAGCAGCAAGTTCCACCACTGCTGCTGGTATGAGCTACTCAAGGCACCAACCAGCCATCTTGAGAGCCCCAGAAGTTTTTCATTTTCATAAAGTCCAGCTTATCAATTTTGTCCTTTCATTGTGTGTTTGGTATTGTATCTAAAAATCATCACCAAATCCAAGGTCACCTAGATTTCCTCTTATGTTATCTTCTAGAAATATTATAGTTTTGCATTTTACATTTAGATCTATGATCATTTTGAGTTAATTTTTGTGAAAGATATAAGGTCAGTGTCTAGATTTATTTTTTTTCATGTGGATATATGGATATCTGTTTGTTCCACTACCATCTGTTGAAAAGACTATCCTTTCTCCACTGAATTGTCTTTGCTCCTTCATAAAAGAACAGTTGACTACATTTGTGTGGGTCTATTTCTGGGCTCTGTATTCTGTTCCATTATCTATCTGTTTCTTCACCAATACCATACTGTCTTGATTATGGCTGCTTTATAGTAAATCTTGAAGTCGTGAAGTGTCGGGCCTCTGACTTCATTTTTCTTCAGTGCTGCATTGGCTACTCTGAGTCTTTTGCCCTTCCCTATAAATGTTAGAATCTATTTGTCAGTGTTGCCCCCAAAAAAATAACGTGCTGGAACTTTGACTGAAATTGTATTGAATCCATAGATCAAGTTGGGAAGCACTGACATCTTAACAGTGTTGAGTATTCCTATGCATGAAATTGGACTATCTATCTCTCCATTTATTTAGATGTTGATTTCTTTCATCAGTTCTGCAGTTTTCTTCTTGCAGTTCTTGTACATATATTGTTAGACTTATTCTTAAGTACTTCTTTTTTTGGTGCTAATGTAAATGGTATTGTGTTTTTAATTTTAAATCCCAATTATTCATTGCTGCTGTATAGGAAAGGAACTGACTTTTGCATATTAACCTTATATCCTGCAACATTGCTATAATCATTGATTAGTTCCAGGGTTTTGGAGTTTTTTGGTTGATTCTTTGGCATTTTCCACATAGACAAGCATGTCATCTTTGATTAAAGACAGTTTTATTTCTCTTTTAATCTATGTCTTGTATTTCCTTTTTCTGTCTTATTATATTAGTTAGGACTTCTAGTACAGTGTTGAGTAGTAGTGGTGAGAAGGGACAGTCTTCCCTTGTTCTTGATCTTATAGGGAAAGAATCTTGTTCTTCCCCATTAAGCATAATGTTAGCTGTAGGTTTTTTTGTAGATGTTCTTTATCAAGTTGAGGAAGTTGCCCTCTATTCCAGGTCTGAGAGTTTTTATCATGAATGAATGTTGACTTTTTCTTATGCTTTTTCTATACCTAATGATATGATCATCTGATTTTTCTTCTTTAGCCTGTTGTGATGGATTTCATTCATTCATTTTCAAATGTTGAATCAGCCTTCCATGCCTGGGATAGAATTCATTTGGTCATGGTGTATAATTTTTTTATACATTGATGGAGTCAGCTTGCTAATATTTTGTTAAGGATCTTTGCATCTGTGTTCATGAGAGATACTGATCTGTAGTTTTCCTTTCTTCTGATGTCTTTGTTTTGGGTATAAAGGTAATGCTAGCTTTACAAAATGAGTTAGGAAGTATTCCCTCTGCTTCTATCCTCTGAAAAAGATTATAGAGAATTGGTATAATTTCTTCTTTAAATATTCAGTAGAATTCACCAGTGAACCCAACTGGACCTGGTGTTTTGTTTTGGAAGATTATTATTGATTCAGTTTCCTTAACATACATGGTTCTACTCTTATTACCTACATCTGTTTGTGTGAGATTTGGTAGATTGTATCCTTCAAGAAATTGGTCCATTTCATCTAAATTAAGAAATTTGTGAGCATAGAGTTCTTATTACTCCTTTATTATCCTTTTAATGTCCATGGGATCAATAATGATAGTCTCTTATTTCTAATACCTGTGTCTTCTTTTTTTCTTGGTTAGCCTGGTGTTGTAGACTGAATTTGTTTGTGTCCCCAAAATTTATATGTTGAAGCCCCAGTGCCCAAGTGACTATATATTATAGATAAGATCTGTGAAGAGGCGATAAAAAGTTAAATGAAGTCATAAGGGTGAGGCCCTAATCCTATAGAGGTGGTGCCCTTGTAAGAAGAGGAAGAGACACCAGAGCTCTTCCTTCTGTGCTATGTGAGGACACAGAAGGGGGCCAATCTGCAAGTCTCACCAGGGACCAAATCAGTCAGCACCTTGACCTTGGACCTCCCTGCCTCCAGAATTATGAAAAATAAATTCCTGTTGTTTAACACAGTTTGTGGTATTTTGTTATGGCAGCCTGAGCGGACAAATACACCTGACTAGAGGTTTATCCATTTTGGTTTGTTGTTTTGTTTCTTTTTTAAATAACCAGCTTTTTGCTTTGTTGATTTTCTTTTTTGTTCTCTTGTTTTCAATTTCATTGGTTTCTGCTCTAAATTTTATTATTTCTCCTGCTTACTTTGGACTTAACCTGCTCTTTTTTCTCGTTTCCTAGGGTAGAAGCTTTGATTATTTATTTTAGATCTTTCTTCTTTTCTAAAACATGCATTTAATGTTATAAATTTCCCTGTAAGTACTGTTTTCACTGCATCTCATAAATTTTGATAAGTTGTATTTTCATTTTCATTCAATTCAAAATATTTTAAAATTTCTCTTAAGACTTCTTCTTTGACCAGTGTGTTATCTAGAAGTGTGTTGTTTAATCTCCAAACATTTTTAGATTTCCTGTTATCTTTCTGTTATAGATCTTATTGTGATCTGAGAGCATACTTTCTATGACTTTTGTTCTTTTAACTTTGTTGAGGTGTGTTTTATGGCCCAGAATGTGGTTTATCTTGGCAAATGTTCCATGTGAGCTTGAGAATAATGTGTATTTTGCTGTTGTTGGATGAAGTATCCTATATATGTCAGTTAGATCAAGTTGATTAATGGTGCTCTCCAGTTCAGCTGTATCCTTGCTGACTGTTTACCTGCTAGATATATCAGTTACTGGTATAGGTGAGTTGAAGTATTCAACTGTAAGAGTGGATTTATCTATTTCTTCTTGCAGTTCTACCAGTTTTTGCTTATGTATTTTGATGCTCTGTTGTTGCATACATACACATTAAGGATTTTTATGATATTCCTAGGTGTGCTGTTTTGGGTGTGTATCCTGTTTGGTGTTCTCTGAACTTCCTGGATCTGTGGTTTGGAAAATTCTCAGCCATTATTTCTTCAGATTTTCCTTCTGCTCCTTTCTCTCTTTTTTCTTCTAGTATTCCCATTACTTCTGTAAGTTTTGTAAGAGATTTCCAAACTGTCTACCAAAGTGGCTGTAGCATTTTGCATTCTTACCAGCAATGAATGGGAGTTCTTGTCGCTCCACATCCTCACCATCATTTGGTGTTATCAGTGTTCTGGATTTGGGCCATTCTTATCGTTGTGCAGTGGTATTTCATTGTTTTATGTACGTATGTATGTATGTATGTATGTATGTATGTATGTATGTATGGCTGTGCTATGTGGCTTGTGGGATCTGAGTTCCCCGACCAGGGATCGAACCCATGCCTCCTGCAGTGGAAGCATGGAGTCTTAACCACCGGACCGCCAGGGATTTCCCCTCATTGTTGTTTTAATTTGCATTTCCCTGATGACATAGGGTGTGGAACATCATTACATATGCTTATTTGCTGTAAGTACATCTTCTTTGGTGAGATCTCTCTTAAGGTCTTTGGCCCAGTTTTAATTGAGCTGTTATTTTTCTTACTGTTGAATTTTAAGTGTTCTTTATATATTTTGGATAACAGTCCTTTATCAAACGTGTCTTTTGCAAATATTTTCTCCCAGTATGTGGGTTGTCTTCTCATTCTCTTGGCGTTATCTTTTGTAGAGTATGAGTTTTTCCTTTTAATCAAGTCCAGCTTATCAATTAATTCTTTCATGGATCCATGCCTTTGGTGTTGTATCTAAAAAGTCATCGCTATATCCAGAGTCATTTAGGTTTTCTCTTATGTTATCTTTTAGGAGTTTTATAGTTTTGTGTTTTACGTTTAGAACTGTGAACCATTTTGAGTAAATTTTTGTGAAGGGTATAATGTCTGTGTTTGGATTCTTTTTTTTTTTTGGCATGTGCATGTCCACTTGTTCCAGCATGTTGATGAAAAGTTAACTTTTGGGGGGCTGGTTATCTTTCATTTGAAGATACTATTTTTTTTTTATTGAGATATAATTGACATATAACTTTATATTAGTCTCAGGTGTACAACATAATGATCTGATATTTGTATGCACTGCAAAATGATCATCACAGTAAGGCTAGTAACATCCAACACCACACATAGTTAAAACTTTTTTCTTATTGTGAAAATTTTAAGGATTTACTCTCTTAACAACCTTCAAATATATACTACAGTATTATTAACTATAGTCACCATGCTCTATGTTACATCCCCAGAACTTATTTTATAACTGGAAGTTTGTACACTTTACTGCCTTCACCCATTTGGCCTCCTCCCACCCTTTGCCCACCTCTGGCAACCACCAAACCACCAATCTGTTTTCTGTATCTATTAATTGAGTTTTTTTTAGATTCTACATATAAGTGAGGTCATACAGCATTTGTCTTTCCCTGATTTATTTCACTTAGCATAATGCCCTCAAAGTCCATCCATGTTGTCACAAATTGCAGGATTTCCTTCTTTTTTATGGTTGAATAATATTCCATTGTAAATATGTAGAACAATTTCTTTATCCACTCATCCGTCACTGGACACTTAGGTTGCTTCCGTATCTTGACTATTGTAAATGATGCTTCAGTGAACCTGGGGGTGTGTATATCTCTTCAAGTTAGTGTTTTCATTTCTTTCAGATAAATACCCAGAACTGGAATTGCTGGATCATATGGTAGTTCTATTTTTAATTTTTTGAGGAACCTCCATACTGTTTTCCATAGTGGCTGCAGCAATTTACCTTCCCACCAACAGTGCACAAGGGTTCCCTTCTCTCTACATCCTTGCCAACACTTGTTATTTCTTTTCTTTTTGATGATAGCAATTCTAACATGTGTAAGATGATATCTCATTGTGGTTTTGATTGCATTTCCCTGATGATCAGTGATGTTGAGAACCTTTTCATGTACTTGTTGGCTATCTGTATATCTTCTTTGGAAAGATGTCTATTCAGATCCTCTGCCCATTTTTAATCAGATTGTTTGGGTTTTTTGCTGTTAAGTTGTATGAGTTCTTTATATATTTTGGATATTGACCCCTTATCAGACAAATGATATGCAAATATTTTCTCCCATTCAGTAGGTTGCCTTTGTATTTTGTTGCTGGCTTCCTTTGCTGTGTAGAATTTGTTCAGTTTGATATCATCCCACTTGTCTATTTTTGCTTTTGTTGCCTGTGCTTTTGGTGTCATATCCAAGATATCTTTGCTAAGACCAGTGTCAGGTAGCTTTTCCCCTGTGTTTTCTTCTAGGAGTTCTATAGCTTCAGGTCTTACATTTAAGTCTTTAATCCATTTTGAGTTGATTTTTGTATGGTGTAATATAAGGGTCCAGCTTTGTTCTTTTGCATGTAGCTATCCAGTTTTCCAACACCATTTGTGGAAGAGATTGTCTTTTCCCCATAGTGTATGTTCCCCATCGTGACACTCTTGTCGAAGATCAGTTGGCTGTATGTGCATGGCTTTATTCTGTTCCATTTGTCTATGTCTGTATTTATGCCAGTACCATGCTGTTTTGATTACTGTAGCTTTGTAATATGTTTTAAAACAAAGTGAGCCCTCCTGTTTTCTTTTTTCTCAATATTATTTTGGCTATTCAGAGTCCTTTGTGGTTCCAAATGAATTTTAGGATTGTTTGCTATTTTTCTGTAAAAAATGCCACTGGGAGGTTGAGGGATTGCATTGAATCTGTAGATCATGTTGGGTAGTATATACATTTTAACAGTATTAAGTCTTCAAACCCAGAACACAAGTTGTCTTTCCATTTATTTGTGCTTTCTTCAATTTCTTTCAACAGTGTTTTGTAGTTTTCAATGTACAACTTGCCTCCTTGGTTAAGTTTATTTTTAAGTATTTTGTTCTTTTTGTTTTTTTTTTAAACAATGTAACAGGAGTAACAATTTTTTAAAAATATTTATTTATTTGGCTGCGTCGGGTCTTAGTTGTGACACGCGGGATCTTTAGTTGCGGCATGTGGGATCTAGTTCCCTGACCAGGGATCGAACCCGGGCCCCCTGCATTGGGAGCACGGAGTCTTAACTGCTGGACCACCAGGGAAGTCCCTATTTTGTTCTTTTATGCTATTGTAAATGGGATTATTTTCTTAATTTCCCCTTTAGATTGTTCATTGTATAGAAATGCAACTAATCTTTTGTGTGTTGACTTTGTATCCTGCAACTCTACTGAATCATCATAGTATAAATGCGTTTTAAAGCCATGGGCCCTGAGAGGACCATTAGGAAGTAGGCATACATAGGAAAGCAGCCCAAGGCCTGACTCCACATTCAAGGTCAGGAAGATCAGAAGGAACCAGAAAAGGAGTCTGGGAGGAGTCTGCAGTGAAGAGTGAGGAGAACTGAGGGCCAGGCTTGTGCTATAGATGCCAAGTAGAGTGTTTTAAGTGGGGTTTAGAGATATTAAATAACCTTCCTAGGGCACACAGCTGGCTGGAGGTGCAGGTGGCGTCCAGCCTGGCAGGCAGATGCCAGAATTCATGCTCCTAATTTCTGTGCTCTGCCATGCAAATCACAACCATGACGGTGGTGGTGTTCCCTTCAGTAGCACCAACTCTGTGCCAGACACTGTTGTGAGAGCTTTATTTATAATAACCCATTTATTCCTATTGTCATCGTCATCTTATAGAGGCGGAAACTCAGAAACAGAGAGGTTGTTCAGAGTCACAAAGTGGCTCAGTGTGCTTTGAACTCAGCCGTCTGGGTCCAGAGTCTGCATTCTTAACTGTCTGTCAGTTATTCTCTCCACTGCCTACGTAACTGGAGTGTCATCAAGGATAATATTTCATAAGGTTGAATAAGGAAGCTCAAGAAACAAATAGATTCTTTAATTAGAAAAAGAAAAGAAAACCAAGCAGGGGCAGTTTGACCTTTGGCTCTTTGCGTATTGATTTTTGTGCCTTCCAGCCTCAAATAAGCTGATGAAGTGCTATGTACCTTTCTTCCAGCTTGAACAAAGTACTTGCAGAGTTGCTTTGTTCTTTCTCCCCCTGGAGCGTGCCTGAAAGCTAAATGTAATACTGCCTTTTAAGCTAAGTCAGATGAAAGCCTTGGTTTCTCAAGGTCTTAAAAATGCTATCACATAGATTGAATCTCATCCAGTGATTTTAATTTAACCCCTCAGAAGTTAAATATAGGAAGGAAATTCTTGCATCTGAGAAAGACTTGCTGCTGGAAATCATGTTGCCTGGAGTAATAGGTTACAACCAAATTCTTTAGAATTTACCCAGAGTTCACTTTTAGAGGAGCTGGAAGCACATTGATAAATGCAGCGTTCCTTCTGATGTGATGGCACCTTCAGATATCTGTTTGCAGTTGTTTTTTTTCTTCACTGTCGCTTGTTTTTCCTGGACATGACCTCTGCCCCTCAAT
Source organism: Eschrichtius robustus (assembly GCF_028021215.1). Classification (NCBI taxonomy): domain Eukaryota; kingdom Metazoa; phylum Chordata; class Mammalia; order Artiodactyla; family Eschrichtiidae; genus Eschrichtius; species Eschrichtius robustus. Next base: position 47,741,131 of record NC_090839.1, on the reverse strand, counting down.
ACAGGTTCTTCCCTGTGCTTTTTCTTGCCACCCCACATATTCTGGCTTTTGTTCTCAAAGTAAGGCTGTGCATTACACTTCTGGAAAAAATAACCCGGTGCCGGGGTGGGGGTGGGGTGGGCAGTGCATCCCCTTCACATTCTACCTGGCACTTCATTCTCCAGTCTTGCGTGTGCCTCTCCTGTTAGCTCAGCTGTTTTGATCTGAAAAATCTGAGACTTTTCTTATCTTTGTTTTGGTTTAAATTTTTAAAGTCCATAACCAGGTTTTCAAGAGGGCAGTAATCCTGAGACCTGATTGTCAGCAGAGTAGGCAGTAATTACAGCCATTATCACCCGGTGTGTATACAGATGTTAAAAGAACTCTCCATTGGCCAGCCTCAGCCTGGTGTCCCACCTTTGCCAGCCGTCTCATCACAGGCTGCTGGCCTCAGTCAGAAGAGGTGACCTGGAGCGAAGGCAGTGTGGGGAATGCTGAGAAGCACTTGCAAAGGTTACAAAAGAGCTGCTTTCACCAGCAAGACAGGTCTGCTGATGAAAATTTCCTCATTTTTTGTTTGATTACTTATTCCAGTTCTTAAATGCTTATATGTATATTCAGGTTTTCATGTATTTTGAGTCAGCTTTGAAAATCTATAGTGTACTAGAAAGAGATCCATTTTCTAAGTTTTCAAATTTGTGGGCATATTTTATACTTTAGAATTTCTACTGTGTCTGTGTCAATAATTATGTCCCCTTTTTTCTTTGCTCTTTTTTGGAATGACTTTTATATATATAAAATATATGAGTTTCAGGAAGAAACCTAAAGAGGATTTATATTTGCTCCTGGCAGCGTCTCGGGCAGAAGCAGTCCTGGGTCACTTTCATCCAGGTCTGAGGATTGAGATGGGTTGAAACCAGGCTTTGGTCCCTCTGAGGGCTAGACTTTATCTGTTTCACCCTTATCTGTAGGAAGTAGCCCTATGAGTTTCCAATTCCAAGTGTGGATGATTTATTAGGGTTCCCCTTCCTTGGTGGACCTGGACTTGAGTTTTTATTCTCTTGCTCTCTGAGGTCATCCAAAGCTCCACTCAGCTTCTCACACTATTAGCTACCTTTTCAGAAATTGGCACATGCCCTTCAAAGAAAAGGTGCCCCAAATGTTAGGCTCATCTCTCTGAATTTCCTTTTTCTCTAGATTTTGATACTGTAGTTCTTTCCTACTTTATCTCTCTAATGGTATCAAAGACATATTTTTATATATATGTTTGGTCTTAGTGCAAGGATTAGCCTGCATTACCAACAAGAAACTGAAGTCCTTATCTTAGGTACTTTTTAAGATAAGTGTTATTATTGAAGGATAGCATGCATGCAGAAAACTGAACAAATCTTGAATATGCTGCTCGACTAATTATGACAGGTGAATACGCGGTCACCCCACCCAGGCAAGAAACAGCATCAGCACCCAAGCCTCCCCCTCCCTTCCCCACCGTGTCCCCTGCTCCCGTCTCCCTCACGGTTACTTCTGCTTGGCCGCTGCTTCCTTTCTGAAGACCTAGGAAACCATATCTCATTTGGCCGCTTTCACTTTTAATTATGAAATGCATAGTTTTGGCCACGTCATTTCTAATTTGGTTTGCGCTTTACCTTTTAAATCTGTTCCTGGGACGGCTTTCTCCTCTTGCATGTCATCTTTCTTCCCTTGTGACGAGCCCTCTCGAGTCTGTTAACAATTTGTCCCTTTAGATTGTACACAATACTTTCTTGTTTTCCTGTGTGTGATTTCTAGAAAGCCTTCCAAACTGATGACCGTGTGCTGACACGTAGAATATGCTATTTCAGGATGTGGTTGCGTTTTATACACATTTATGAACAATTACCCGGAATATGAACCTGTTGCCTTATTTTATTTCTCATATCAGGCTAGCCCTGCCCCTGATTTCCTTTCTTTAACTAGAAACGATCACAAGAAACAAATCAGGAATTGTTTGGTTTGGAATGCTCTCTTGATCTCTCCTTGCTCTAGACATATTGTGAAATTGCAGGAACAATGACAGAGCCATGACCTATTGTGACTGTGATCTTGGATCTCCTTTTGGCCGGTATCACCATTGACTAATCGAACTTGACTTCTCAGTTCTCATTTATCACCTTCATCAGATTCACTTTTTCGGCACAAGCACCGGGTACAGTGGCTGGCATATGTTGGCATCTGATAATTAATTAGTTCGTGGTGATCTGATGTGATGGTTCCAGAAGTCAGGACTCAGGGATGTCCATGAGGTGAGATAGGAATGGCCAACCTTTTTTTTAAGTTAGAAATGAACTTGGCTTCTGTCCCTCCCACTTTTGACTCTTGGCAGTTTGGTAGATTTAATTTCTAGCATCAAAGAACCAGAATCCTGACAAAATGGGCATTTTGTTTTAGTTGGCCCTTTTCACTGAGAAATGGTGGGTATCGTGCCATGTAAGCATAGCTTGTGCTTCGCATCAGCACGTGAGGTCCCCAGTGAGGTCCCAGAACTCAGAGTTCACCCAGGAAATAATCATCCAAATGGGTGTGGTAAGTTTTCCTAAAAAATGGGCTACCTTCCAGAATGAGGTTATCAGAGCTGAAAATGTATCATAAAGGAAAACCCTAGTCTGAGCAGCTGTGGGGGTCTCTCTGAAGCCAGGATGTGTGAGCAGCGGGGACGAGGTCTGCCTGCAGCGGGAAGGGAAGGCCAGAGGCAGAACTGGGTAGTTGTGTGTTGAGCGCCGCTCTGGGGAGAGAAGCGCTGAGTCCAGGGCTGGACAGCTCTGAAGATGTCTGGGGTGGGACAGTGGTGTTTTCCACACTCCACCTTGACCCACCTGAAATCTTTAATATCTCTTTAGGGATAGGCTTGGGTTGTTCTGTAAACTTAATATGCTAATATTTGTAACAGTGCTAAGAATCTCTGTCATCTTGGCGTGGGGAGGGGGGCAGCTGCCTGTTTCATGGCCCCAGAGCTCCCTCTCCTGTTGCTCTCCCAGCATGTCGACAAGGTGGCCTCTTACTGTCTTCCATCGCTTGGCTCTTTCCCCTCCTCACTCCAAGTGGAAAGATGCTTTTTGCTGCCCTGCTAGTCCCCGTTCAGCTCCATTCAGAGCTCACTTCCAGAGTTTGTCCTCGGGGCAGACGGCTCCGCAACCCCTGCCGTCCCCTCTCCTCACCCTGAAGTGGACCTGGGGACCCCGGGTCTTCCAGGTGGGCTGCCCAACTTGGAGGTTCGCGTGCTTGGGCCCAGCAGCGGGGCCTCTGCCTCCACGGCTCTGACTTCACAGTGTGCCCACACCCTGCACAGTCCCTGGGGCCAGGGCAGCACCCACTGGCTCTACCCAGGCCCGCACTTCACTGTGAGCCCCGCCCAAGGTGGGTGGATGACGATGGGGAGGGGTCCCCAGAGCAAAACTGGGATCTGTTTCCGGTTGTTGGGTGGCAAACGTCAACACTTCCCTCCTCTCTGTTTTGTTGCCGATTTATTCCTCCTCTTCGGTTCCTCATGGCTCAGCTTCCCTGTTCGTAATCACCTTAACTGATATTTCCCACCTTTGAAGAACAGTCTTTGAGCCATTGATGATAGGCTTCTGGAAAAACCAAATTCATTTTAAGGTGGGATTTGAGAAGGCACATTGGAGCTTGAGACCTGAGTGGGAGGCTTCCCTTCAGGGGAGCTTTGCGGAGAGGGTGTGCAGGTAGGCCAAGCAGATAAGACAACTGAAAACCCAAAGGGAAGCAAAAAGTGAGCCCTTGATATGTTTTCTTGTACTTTTACAGTTGATCTCACCATTTTCAGTCCCTGCTGGCCGACTTACCTTAACCTCCAGGAGAGCCGTGAGGAGTCCTGAGCCCCTGTCTTCTACAGCTTCCAACTAATTCTCATTTTTTTCTCACTGCTCTCCCTCGTCAGGGTAGTTTGTTTTAATTTGCTTGTCATTTTGATGGACTGAATGTGTGTCTAAATCTGCTGCTTAAAGCAATGCTAGACTGCTTTTCTCCGTGGTAGTGATGCTCAGACATATTCCACTGGCGTTACTCTGCAGTGAGTAAAGTGGTCTTTCCCAAGTTTGTAGAAAATGAATCTTTGTAATTTTGAGAACTTTCTCAAAATCACTTTCCTAAAACTTTGGTACCTGCTATAGCTTGCCTACTAGGAGATAACAAAATGAGTGAGAGTGCCCAATGAATAAGGACGAAAAATATGGAAGCAGCTGATTTTGTTAGCTTTGACAGATTGGCTTTTTATCATGTATATATGTTTGATTTTTATATTGTATATATATATGCATCGTCCGCTTGTAAAAGTTTTTCAGATTTGTGTGATGAAACGAAGTACATTAGTACACTCTGGTGTTTTGCAGAAAGTTCTGTGAACTCCAGGTGTTCTGCCACCTTAAGCACTGAAAAGCACTACTTTCCAGGGCCATCGAATCCCTAAACAAACTTTTTGTGGTATTGAATCATGGCACTGATGGTCCTTACTGATCAGCTGAAATACAGATTACAAGGACATATGCTGTCCATGGTTGTTTGGAACATTATTACATCTGTAATCATGAGCACACTTGGAATTGGTTTCTACCGTTTTGAAAAGTGCACTTACCTGAAATTAGGGATGTGCTTGTCTGACATCCCCTGAACCCCAGCACTGACTAGAGAAGCCTTTTCACCTGGTTCCCAGCGTCTACCCAGGAGGGCCAGTTAACTTGGATTGTTTCCCTGCTTGCATCCTGCCTGCCTCTCCTCCACAGTTAATCCATTTGTTCATTCACAATGACGATTTGGTATCGTCCACTTTCTTGTTTCTTCTTTTTGTCTTTGGCATCGTTTTAGCAGCTTCTTGGGTGAGTGAGCATTTGAATAATAAAGTGATTCAGCTTCCTCATGGTAATACAGTATTGCCTCTCTGAAGGGCCTGGCAGCAAGTGGGCACAGTCTTTTCCTTCAGTCCTGTGTTTGATTTCTACTGACTCCTACAGCAGAGGGCAAGCATTAATAGCCAAGTGTTCAGTCTCTTTCCTGCAGGTCCCTCCCTGGGTGCTGCTACTGCCATTTCAGTGGGATCATTGAGGTGGACCCAGAACACTGAGTCAGTGACTGCTCTGGACCCCACTCCCATTCATCAGACTTAATTGGCCTTGAAGGAGCCTCATATGTCCCTTCTAGGTGAGAAGCGACGTAAACACTAACTTATTTCAGGGTCTGAATGTTGCCTGAGCCCCAGCGACCCATCCACCACCCATCATGCCTTCTGGTCTCCCTCCGGTGGTGAAGCCACGCTGGCCCAGCCTGAGCCTCCTGGTCTCTTCTCCTACAGACGCACCCCTGCACAGACGCACCCCTGCACACGCACACACACACACACACACACACACACACACAGGCGCACGTACACGTGTGGAGACAGACGTGTACTAGCACAGCGAAAGTCTGATGTTTGCTTTTAGGGTCCTCCATCAGTCATTAAGCCCCAGCAAAGATGGTTCTACCCTGACAGTAAAAGACACCCCTTTACCAAAAGCACCCTCTCGCGTTTAATTATAGAACCAATGATGATGTCTAACAAAAAAAATTGTTTTTACTATGTTATGTTCATAGTATTTTTTAAACTTTTCCAAAATACACGGCCTGATTGTATTAAATTTTTGAAAGGCATCAGGTTGTCTGATAAGTCATTTACCCTGCATGTTCACTTTGGCAGCAGAGATTTAAAGCTAGGTCACTTTAGGTAATCGGCTCCATAAATCTGTTGTATGCACCTCAGATTGGAGAGCACAGCCCGCACGCACCCTAATGACGACACCCCTCTGGTGACATGTCAGGGATTTAACAGAAACCCAAGGAGCAAATGTTTCTGGCCTTCATCCTCCCAGCAGGGTGGATTTTTATCAACCTGGGTGTTAACGTTTGGGACCCACAGAGATTCTTGGCTACTAAGAACTTGTTCTGGGTTCAGGCGGGTTCTCTCTTTTGAAGGCTGGAGGGGAGCATCTGTTAGAAATGGGGCCTTCCAGCGCCTCATTAAGGAACTTAAAATCAGGTGGTCAGGGAGAGGGAGTAGTTCTGAGAATTGAAATGGGGCAGAATAAGGAGATCTGTTTGGAGGCCAGCGAGGGGGAAAAGGCAGGGGTTTTGCTTGTGCAGCCTCTGCTGCTTTAAATAAAGAGCACACTCGCAGGCCCGGGTGCCCTGCACGGCAGGCCCGCGATCCCAGCTGTCAGCGCCCTCACACGGCCTCCAGGTGAAGAGAAGGAGCCCTTGTTTCCCGGGTGAAGAGAGGAGTCTTGTTCGTGACCCCTGGCCCGCGGCCACCGCAGACCCCCGCCCCCGCCGCTGGCCTTTGTGCTGCCGCCCCCTCCTCCCCTCCCTCCTGGCTTTGTGCTCCCTTCAAGTGGCCCCCCGGAAGGGACCACCCAGGGGGTTGCACAATGGGGGCCGAGGTAGCCACCAAAACATAGGTTTCCTAAGACAGCCCATGAAAAGAAAAATACTGTTTAACTATGTACATGTTTGTCCTTTCTACAACCGTTTTGTGTGGCCAACAAAACCCCACGTCCAGACCCTGCCTCGGCCGCACCTACAGCTGTTCCGGCCGCCGGGCGTCAGGCTTGGGATCCTTGCTCACAGTTCCTGTTCCCAGGGTGCTAATTCTTCATGCCGGTTACGTTGACGCGTTTGGATTGATGGTCAGGAAATTTGATATCAAAGCAAACAAATTACGCTGGCCTGATGAAACTGTTTATCAGTCGTCCTCAGAGTTGGTGGCTTGGCGTGGCTCCTGGGTGAAATGTGTCTGTAAGACTACCCAACAAAAGCTGGCAGCCCAGAATTCAGTTCTCAATAGCCATTTACACCTCGGTAAAAGGATTAGCGCCGGCCGATTGTTACCCTGTTTAAATCTTAATTTGCATCTTTATGGAGGTAGGGCTTCTACGGGCCTCTCTGCTTCTCGGTTGTGTTTGTGTACCTGTGGGTGGGGTGTCACTGGAGGTTTTCTCTTATTGGCAAAGGTGCTAAATTGCTTCAGGAGGACCAGTAAGCTACACAAATTGAATTAGCGGCTCGGGTTTTGACTGACAGTCGGCTTTGGTTCATTAGTTATATTTTGCAGCAGTTGTGGGCTTTGAGCATTAGGTACGTGAATGCATTCTGTTACTTCTGTTTAAGAACCTCATGGATCTTTGGAGGATTTTTAAATGTTCATTGTAATCAACAAATTTCCGTGGGAATTAAATGCAGAAAACCAGGCCTGGGATCTGATAAAATGATAGTTTTAAAATCATCTTTTCTATCCAGACCATGTGTTCTTAGTGAAAAGATCAAAGCCACTTATGTTTCAAAAGGAAGGTAGGACTGAAGCCGTGAGTTTCCAGGCGGGGTTTCGGCGAGCTCCGGAATCAGATGCAGACAGTCCGTCCGGGTTGTCCCCTTCCCACCCTCACGTGTGGGTTATTCCTCGGTGACAGGCTCACCATCCACGGCCACCTCTGCGAGTGATGCCTGTTTGTTGTTGCTTGTTCTGAAATACAGTTTCCTCCCTAAAACTTCGTTCTGGATGTAAACAACTCCTTTCTGATTCTTCAATTTCGTTAAAAAGACAGTAAACGTAATTCATAAGACTTTTAACAAGTAACACTATAATACGTAAATTAGGTAAGCAAACTCGTCCCTACCTGGAGTCGGGGACCACACCATGCTGACTGCTGTCTCCTGGAGAAAGGAAGCCCAAAAGTCAAGCTCGCATCACTGCAGCTGAAGCGCATCTGTGCCGAGTCCCCCAAAGATAACACCCACGGGCATGTGTGAAAGTCATCTGCTATAGTTAAGGAAAAGTTTATTTTCTGTTTGCTAAGAAGTCATTCTCAGCTTGTGATACTGAAAGAAAAAGCATAACACCTTTTCTCCCTTACTTTAAACAAAAAATTCTACCTTAATTTGAGGGCTCACATTAGCCTGACATGGAATTGCTTTCTTGTAAATTATGTCCTAAATTCTGTGTGACTGAAAAATGAAGCTTTCTTAGAAAGTAATTACTTTATGGGCTTCCCTCGTGGCGCAGTGGTTAAGAATCTGCCTGCCAACGCGAGGGGACACGGGTTCGAGCCCTGGTCCGGGAAGATCCCACATGCCGCGGAGCAACTAAGCCCATGCGCCACAACTACTGAGCCTGCACTCGAGCCCGCGAGCCACAACTACTGAGCCCGAATGCCACAACTACTGAAGCCTGTGTGCCCTAGAGCCCGTGCTCCACAACAAGAGAAGCCACCGCAATGAGAAGCTCGCGCACCGCAACGAAGAGTAGCCCCCGCTCCCCGCAACTGGAGAAAGCCCGCGTGCAGCAACAAAGACCCAACGCAGCCAAAAATTAATTAATTAATTAATTATTTTTAAAAAGTAATTACTTTAAATTTAGCCACAAACTAATTTTATTTATTGTATGCTTAACTATTATTGGATAAAATAAAATATTTTAAAGTGCCGTTTGTGTTTCTAGCGATTGCTTGTCGTCCAGCAGGTTTGTCCACTTGCCGGACTTCACAGAAAACAACCGGATGGTAGGGCCCAGTGCCTTGGTGCCAGGCCACATATTCTCCGGGGGAGACTGGACATGGGCTGTCAGGCCATTGCCCTTCCAGCTGAAGTATTTTGGTAGGAATGCAAATAGAAGACATGAAACAAATTGGGGTCTTGAATTCTAGAATAGTATTTTCATAACACATAGTCTTTAATCTTTAGCTCAGTACACTGTGAATTATTTAAGAGTTATTTTAAGCAAAGGATTGATGGATATTTTGCAAACTAAAGTCTATCCCATGGGGAGATAACTGTTAGAAATCTCAACACAGACCAACTCATCAAGGTTCGGAGTTAATCTGGCATTGGCCGTAGCTCCATGGGGATAGTGCTTGCGGCCGTCTAATTGATCACTGTCTTGTTGATCACTCGTTGCCAAGCCCTGGAAGCCCCAGACTGGTGTGACACCAACGTGTAAAAACAGGCTGTGACAACAGGCGTGTCATGAATTCCCTAATCTGGGTTTAAGTCTTGGCCTGTCATTCAACACACAGTGTCTTTAAGTGTGTCTTCAGCATCCTGTGAAATCACAAGTCCAATTGCTGTTCTCAACAGGCTTCTGATCATGTTGAGAAGACTCGGCAGACAGGGCATAACTGGAGAGTAGTACAAAGTAGGATGCGGTCTGCGTGGTGCTAGAGGAATTCAGGGATGAGAAAGATCCCTGCGAAGGAGGCAGTCGGAGAAGCTCCCAGACAAACGTGGGGGGAGCTGGTCTAAGCAGGCCTGATGTTTGGACCAATCAGACTAGGAAAGAACAAAGGCGTTTGGCGTGTGTTGGAGCACTGGCCCCACCGTGGTGGTATCAGGGGTTGGGGGGGTGGGCGCGTATGCTGGCATCAGGGAGCATTGTCTGTAGGGGGTTTATAACAGTAATCAAACCGCTGATCGGCTTTCTCTTCTCGTCTTTCCTGAGAATGGCAGAGATAAAATGCTCATCCCTGGAGGCTGCCCCCACCCCTCCTTAGCACAGCAGCATTAACCAGTGTCTGCCGAGTTCCCTGCTGTACTTGGGTTTGGGAGGAGGTGCGGAAGCCACAGCCCTTGCTCGGGGTTTACCACCTGGTCGGGAAGTGTGTCTAGAGGCATTGTAAGCTGGAGACCCCAAGCCCGCAGAGAGCCCCTGTTTGTCAAGCACAGTATTTAACTTTCTTTTGAATAGTTGCCCCATTTTAAAATTTGGGAGATGGCATATAAAAATAAAACTAGTAATTGTGAATTTCCAGCTTCTCAAAAACTGGAAAGATGTAGCCTCACTGAGACACACATTCCTCAGTGGGAGTCTAGGGTGACTGGCCCTTTGAGGTTGGCATGTGCCCCAGCTTTTAGCATCCTCAGCCCACCAGCCATGGGTGCTTGGCTCCTCCCCCACTGCGCTTACACCTGCGCGCTCCTCCCTGGCCACCCAGAGCACAGGGTCAGTCCCCTGGCCAGTCTGTCCCTCACCAACCCCATCCAGGCACAGCTGCCAGGAAACCAGCCATGGGTCCAAAATCCACAAGGTTTATCTCTGTTGCCTCGCCAGAGTTTTATACCACATTTTATTTCCCTTTACTATCCCATCACCACCAACTGTAGTCCCCACCTGGCCAGGCTCATCTCCTTGCTGGTCCCCACACCCCTCTCACCCTGGCATTTCCCGTCGCCTTTGCCTTGTGGCTCCTTGGCTTCAGCTATCATCTCACCTCCATCTGCATCCTGCCCGGCAGAAGGTCCTCCTCCCACTTCCTGATTGTCTTCCCCTTGTGCGCTCCTTTACTGTTCTGAAATTGGCTTATCTTCCTCTTCTTGAGGGCAGGTCTTGATCTCCGGTGGCCTCAGCCTGCAGCGGCTTGAACAGGGTTTTGGTTCCCAGCCAGAGATTGAGGTCGGGTCACAGCAGTGAGAGTGCTGAATCCTAGCCACTAGACCAGTGGTCATTGACAAGGCCCTGGCCCTTCAGCTTTGCAGAAAAGAATTCCCACAAAGACAGAAGGTAGTGAAGCAAGTAAAGTGTTTATTAGGAGAAAAAGGGTACAGTACGTGTGGACTCTCAGAGAGAGTCGTGCCCTTGTGGTAGTTTGAATCACTTATATGGGGCATTTCTTCCGGGTTTCTTTTGGCCAGTCGTTTTGATTTGCCTGATTCTGAGTCCATATTTGGTATATCTCAGGGTCCTGCCATGTGGACGTGCATCTCTCAGCCAAGATGGATGCCAGCGAAGAGGCCTATGGGTAGGTTGGCATCACTCTCCTCTTGACCTCCAAGGAGCTTTCTAGTCGGGCAGGTCTCTTTGACTTCGAGAATGAGAAATATGTGGTCTTTTATCTGGGCAGGGCCCAGCCTCTTCTCTCGATTATCCTGCTATTTTCATCTTGGAGTATTGGTCCACAGGGAACGAACTCCAGCTGTTTACCCTGCGGGGGTGGGGGCCCATCTGTCTCCTGCCTCAGTCTCATTCTGTGAATTGGTTGGCGACAAGATAAAGCCTTCCAGGGAGAATCAGGACCCAGATTTTGCCTTAGGAAAAGCAGGTATCCATAGGTGCTGTAAGTCCCACTGGCCAGGAGTCCAGGAGGTGTGGGGCAGCAGAGCTCAGGAGTGAAGGACCCAACAGGGTCTGGCCCATAGGGACGAAGACTCCAGGCTTAGCATTTAGACAGGAGCTCGGGACTTGGCAAGGAGCTGGAGTGCTGACAGGGTGGTCCGGAGTCGAGAACAGGGCTTGAATCTGGGGGCCCATTTCTATCTCCTGCCCAGGGTAGAAACCTGCTCCAGAGTGGGGGTGGGCCCGTACCTCCAGTGTACAGGCGGAGCAGGTCTTTTTCATCCTTGCATCATCGGGCACATGGCCATTGAATAGATCTAGTAACTTAACCAACCTTTGCACTAATTACAAATTAGTAGTACTTTGCTAATGAACATTGGTTTATAAGTTGCTTCATTTTCCTTTTGGGGTATGTATTGAATCTTCCCAACTACACGCGCGATCAGTTCCTTTAAAGGAGAAATACTGTTTTGTCTTTGATATCTTCTCCCATAGCTTTTTAGAATCATGCAAACATTTTTTTTTTAAAGGAAGTTACTAGCCAATCTCTTTGGAGGCTGTTGTGACCCTATGACAGACCTAACCTAAAACAGTGGCCAGATTGTTAACACTCCACCAGTCCCCCCGTAGACTGCAAATAGATGATGAGGGCTAAATCCCTCTTTCCACTCCTTCCTGTTCTTACTAAGAATAAAGAAACTGTTGCAGTGGGATCTGAATGGAGAAATAATAGTCATTTTTCTACGTTCAGAAATAGAGGACGTAACCTGTACTTCAGTCAGCAGTTTTCAATTTCTTAGCAGTGACAATTTAAGTAAATTTCATGTGAGTTGAGGAGCTCTAACTTTGTTATGATTGACAATGTAAAATCAGCCTTTTCTGCTGTTAAGATTATCTGGCATTCCTATCAGTCAGGTGGCATGTGGAATGAGATTGCACAGCTGTGGATTTGAACATCATTAAAGTCTTCAAAGGGTTAAAAGCTACTTCCTCTGATGGATTTAATACTGCCACATACACACAAACAAGTTTTTCAAACCACCCCGTTTTACATCTTTGTCGAGAGTCAGTCTAGTTGCTGCGTTTTTATGTCTAGATTATATTACAGATGTATTTCAATAAACCATGAGGAACCACCATAGATTCTAGAAGCTGGCCGTCTGTGCTTAAATAAACATCTCCTGCAGCACCTGTTTTATTTTATAGGCTCTGTAATCACAGTGACATTCTGAGAAAAGACCTTGACGCCTGTGAAGCAGCTGTCCTTCACCAGATCCCCAGACTCTCCCCTGGGGGTGGCAGCGACGAAAAGCAAGTCAGGTATGACTGTCGTCAAGTTGCTGCTGTGGTGGGTCGGCCCTTGTTCCCAGATAAGGGTCTCGAAACGCTGGTCCACATGATCAGCACTGTGCCGGGCACTTGTAGCATCAATTTAACTGTGGCTTCACCATCTACTTCTTTGTGAATGTATCTGTTTTTCATTGTTAATTGGATATATCTACTCAACCCCTGCCCATAGCAACATTTTTAGGCTTACGTGGGGGGAGGGAAGATGGGTAGGCTTTGTCTGGCATGTTAGCATACCTTGGTGAACGCCCAGGTTATCCAGCAAAGCCGCCATCTAGAGGGATGTCCTTAGCAGGTCCAAACCCCAGATAGGTTCCTAAATTTCCAAGGTCATGCTAGTGGTACAGACCCCTAAGTATGTTCCTGCACCAACAGCATCGACAAGCCCTGGGAGCTTGTTAGAAATGCAGGTTCTCGGGTTCCACCCCAGATCCACTGAATCAGGAGTCTGGAGGTGGGGCCCAGCCATGCAGGCTTGAATGAGTGTTTAACTCTGCTTCCTCAAGTTCTAGAGCAGCGCTCGGAGGACGTGCCTTAAATGGCTAGAAAGCTGGGGTGAGCGAGTGGGGGTTAATCATTTGCAGGGTGGTTGGCGCATACGAACCATGATTCTTGTACGTCCTTCCTAAATCAGATAGAAACCGATCCTTCCACCCACCTTCTCGGCACTCTAGGTGTCTTCTCATGCATGGCCTCAGAAGCTTCGTGGCATCTGGGCTTCTTAATTGAATTCGCAGAATTACAGATGTGTAGTGTGTGTAATTGTTTGTCCAGTGCTGGCCCCTGGTAGGTGCTTGATTCATGGTACGTGAATGTTACCAGTGTCCTAACCCCGATTTTTATTCTGGGGACTGACTACGTTTCCTCTTTATGAAGTAGGTCCCCACCGTTTTGCAGCAGAGAACAAATGACAGCTCAGGTGTGGTCAGCCATCTGAAAGGGCCTTGACTGGCCAGGAGAGCCAGAGGGGCTTCGGGTCTGGTTGTCTAACATCCGGCCTCGTCTTCTCTCCCTTCCACATGCCACACAGGCACTTTTATGTAACGATATAAACAGGAAGGGTAACGGGATTTTCGGAGTAGAATTCAGCATAAATCCAGTGTGTATTGGGTCCCATCAGGGCATGAGGAGAAGTCAGGGTAATGGCCTCTGAAAGGACCTTGTCACAAGAAAACTTGGCTAATCTCAGGGCTCCATTCCACAGACCACAAGGTGAGGTTCACAAGTCCTGAGTGTGTTTACATTCCCTTCTGCATCATGCTGTGATCTCCAGACTACAGAGAATGCTAGCCATGACCTTCCTGGGTCAGTAGCTTTTCAACTTAACAGCAGTAAAGGGCAGTGCACGAAAATCCTCTTCCATGTTTTTTATCATGTGATGTGAGAAAAGGCAGTCTTAAAATACCCTTTACAGGGGCGTGGAAGAAGCTGGCTGGGGAGAGTCTGTGGTCATTTGGTGATTGTGTGCTGTAAGGCTCTTCAGCTGGACCCCGGCTTCTTTCTCACTGCCTTGTGTGTCTGTTGATATACTATTTGGCATAAACCACCGTTGTGGTATGTCGCATAAAAAGCGTATACGCATTTATAATTCTCTTTGCAGACTGAGTTGTTAGACTAAATGATTCATCGTGTGACTCTCTTAACCTGGGCTGCCAAACTGTGACTGTGGGTGATAAGATATGATATCTCCATCAACTACACCAATGTTTGTTATAGTTTCTCAACATGCATAAATAGAGCATTGGTTTCCATTATGAGAAGCTGCATTTTTACATGACTGTTTTTACATGATCTACAGTTATGTATAAATCAGCCTTCCAGAAGAAATGATCCTTCTTTATGACCAACACAAATTTTAAAATTAATATCTGGAGACTTTGGAACTGTTTCTTTGCCACAATCATTTTTTAAAGCCAGATAAAGAAGTCAGGAATGGTTCCATTATAATGTCACTGTTGTGTTCTGTTACAATTAGAATTACCCCGTGTCGTGACTGAGGATGCTGTTCAGTGCACACTGATTGTCACTGGTTCCCTCTCTAGCCTCGGAAAAAGGCCCAGGTGTCTACCTGACCTTTGAGAGACAAGCAGTCAGGTCTTAGCTGCCAGTCCTTTCTCACAGGCTTTATTTCTTTATTTTTTTTTATGCTCCTCATATTTTATTTTATTATTTTTTTAATTGGCGTATAGTTGTTTTACAATGTTGTATTAGTTTCTACTGCACAGCAAAGTGAAGTAGCATTCCCTGTGCCATACAGCAGGCCCTCATTAGCTATGCATTCCATACACATTAGTGTATATATGTTAATCCCAACCTCCCAATTCATCCCACCTCCCCTTCCCCCCTGGGTGTCCATACGTTTGTTCTCTGCGTCTGTGTTTCTGTTTCTGCCTTGCACACTGGTTCATCTATACCATTTTTCTAGATTCCACATACATGCGTTAATATGCGATATTTGTTTTTCTCCTTCTGACTTACTGTACTCTGTATGACAGTCTCTGGGTCCATCCACATCTCTACAAATGACCTCATTTCATTCCTTTTTATGACTGAGTAATATTCCATTGTATATATGTACCACATCTTCTTTATCCATCAAAATGTATTGAAGACCTAAGTGTAAGATGGGACACTATAAAACTCTTAGAGGAAAACATAGGGAGAACACTCTTTGACATAAATCACAGCAAGATCTTTTTTGACCCACCTTCTAGATTAATGGAAATAAAAACAAAAATAAACAAATGGGACCTAATGAAACTTCAAACCTTTTGCACAGCAAAGGATACCGTAAACAAGATGAAAGACAACCCTCAGAATGGTGGGAGGAGATATTTGCAAATGAATCAACGGACAAAGGATTAATCTCCAAAACATACAAACAGCTCATGCAGCTCAATATCAAAAAAACAAACAGCCCAGTCAGAAAATGGGCAGAAGACCTAAACAGACATTTCTCCAAAGAAGACATACAGATGGCCAAGAGGCATATGAAAAGACGCTCAACATCTTTATTAATTATTAGAGAAATGCAAATCAAAACTACAATGAGGGGGCTTCCCTGGTGGCACAGTGGTTGAGAATCTGCCTGCCAATGCAGGGGACACGGGTTCGAGCCCAGGTCTGGGAAGATCCCACATGCCGCGGAGCGACTAGGCCCGTGTGCCACAATTACTGAGCCTGCGCGTCTGGAGCCTGTGCTCCACAACAAGAGAGACCGCGATAGAGGCCCGCGCACCGCGATGAAGAGCGGCCCCCACTTGCCGCAACTAGAGAAAGCCCTCGCACAGAAACGAAGACCCAACACAGCCATAAATAAATAAATAAGTAAAAAAAAAAAAAAAAAAACAAAAAACTACAATGAGGTATCACCTCACACTGGTCAGAATAGCCATCATCAAAAAATCTACAAATAATAAATGCTGGAGAGGGTATGGCGAAAAGGGAACCCTCTTGTACTGTTGGTGGGAATGTAAATTGATACAGCCACTGTGGAGAACAGTATGGAGGTTCCTTAAAAAACTAAAAATAGAACTACCGTATGCCCCAGCAATCCCACTCCTGGGCATATTCCCAGAGAAAACCATAATTCAAAAAGACGCATGCACCCCAGTGTTCATTGCGGCACTATTTACAGTAGTCTCACAGCCTTTAATCCCGGCGTCACGCTCCCCCTGCCCTCTGTGCGCTCCCACCTCCTGTGCCCCTTAGCACCCAGGAGCTGTTGCTAGGTATTCCCCTAAGTGAGGTATTCCCTTCTGCCTTGTGGTATCCCTTGGACTGAAGCAGTCAGCTGGTCATTCCAGAAACACAGACTTGGAGAGAATGATACTTTTGTTCCTTAATTGTTAATGACATTGATGTCACAGAATTCTAAGCCGGGCGGAATGGGAAGGCTCTAACAGCTCATGGACTCCTGCAGGCCTGTGAATAGAGCCACGTTTGGTGTGGTCGTGGCCCTGCTTGAGCCCCTGACCAAACCTCGGCAGGCGACATCTGTCTCTGCTTTAATCCCATCTGGAAAATGGGACACCTGCCCCATAGCATACTCTGAAAGATAGTGTGAAGATTTCTGAATTCTGTATCACAAAATGAAGCATCTTAAAAGAGAACAAAACCATTCCTGTCATTGTTATTATTAATTTTAATTTTTGTTATATCAAGGATTAAATGTTGAAAGTCCTTCATATGAAAGGTTTACTATTATTAGGTGGAGGACCAAGTCATTATTTTAGACAATTATGAGTTTTTAAAATATGATTCATGTCACTTGGGGCAGTTGATTTTAAAAATTTGTTCATTATTGCCTCCTGGAGAATATATTTTAACACAAAAGTGATTACTTAATCACTTTATCTTATATGAAAACCGTAATGAGACCACCCATGAGCTTAGGAGTCACCCAATTGTACTCTCAAGCTAATGCTGAACAATTGTCAGCTTTATAGTGTTTGGAGTATAGTATGTAGAAATCTCTTTATTTTATTCTGCTTATGTTCAGAATAAAATTCAAGGTACTTATTACTTTGTCTGCATTTAAAACTTTTGTCAAATTACCAGTCTGTTGTAAATCATTTGTAGTTAGGAAATACTGGTACATTTGCTTAAATTGCAGTTTTCTCATTGGAAACCATTCCAAGTATATGAAATTAATTATAGACTATTTAGAGTCTATTGCTTTACATATCTTTAATTAGAGGAGTATATAATTTAGCTGACATCACACTTTGTTTTTTCTGTGTGACATTGATACTGTAAAGTTTCCGAAGTGAAGTGGACAAAAGAGGAAAAAACTCCTTTAAGTCCTTTGTACCACTGTGTAGATGTTCTGATTCTGTATGTTTGTGTAGAACCAGGGGCGGGACTCCACACAAGGCCAGCCATGGCCCAAGCCTTCCTTGTTGCCAAGTGTTGGTTTAGCTGTTCAGAAGTCACAGGTTCTAGTGCTCAGCCTCCTCCAGAAGCTTATTTGCTTTTTGACCCCATAGGTTTCCTCCTTTTGTGAAGCAGGTATAACAGTTATAGGAAACCTTAGCTACTTCTTTCACTCCAGGACCCGAAGGATGGTTACAGTTGGCAGAGGTGTTAGTAACCCGAGTCTTGCCTTGGCTTTGCTTCTGCAGAAATCATGTGTATCAGTCACCAGAGAGACTGGTCTCTGATAATTCAATCCATCCCAACTAACTTAACTAGTTTAACTCATCCTCATTAAACTTGTTCTCAAATTTAATTCAACCTAACTAAACATTCTTTCAGGCTAAAAACACAATTGATTTACTCATTATGAGAAATATACCTGCTGACTGGACTAGGATTTGCCGATGGCCTGTGAGTGCGTTTTCCTAGGAGGGAAATAAATCTATTGCAAACCCAAGTACAGATGCAGAGGTTGCTTCATTCACATAGAACAGAACAGAGGAACTGGGGGCTTTATGACGTCGGTGGGATCTCGACATCACCAGGAGAGACAAGTTGCTGAAGGGGCTTTCTACCAAACCAGCCTGGAACCTTGGAATCATTTGGGGAAGTGTTTAAATAAGTTCCAGGATTCCAATGATGCATCCCACTTTATTCAAGTCTTGGGAAAAATTAGGGTTAGGTCAGGCAAAGGTTATAACAATTAAGATTTATTTTAAAAGCTTCTGGATTGTACCTAGACTAACTTTTTTCACATTTTATTATGAAAATGTCCAAACATACAGAAAAGTAAAAAGAACTGTACACCCACATACCCACCGCCCAGATTCTACCATTGACATTTTATTACACCCCCAAATCTGTCTCTCTCCATTTCCCATCCATCCACCCATCGGTTCCAATCTGTTATTTGTATGCATTTCCAAGTAAGTTGCAGATATTAGTACACTGTTTTTTAGCTTGTACTTTGAAATTTTTAAACATCCACAAAAGCAGATATGAGTATAATGAAATCCCATGTACCCTCACCCAGATCCACAGTTGTCAACATTTTGCCAGTCTTATTTTATCTCCTTCCCTCACCCACACTTTTTTCTTGAGTAGTTTAAAACAGACAACATTTTTCTCTCACAAATACTTATACCTCTAACATACAAGGATTAAATACCTTACCATTTAAGAAAATTCTTTATTACCTAGTCCTTGTCAGTTTGCTTTGGCTTTCTCAAAAAAAGTCTGTCTGTATTTGAGTCAGGATCCAAATGATTTCCCTGTAAACTGGTGGTTGGACCCGGATCCAGGATTACATTCCAGGTGGGTTATTCTGGCAGAATGACATCTGAGGCAGTGCTGGTCCTTCTTACTCCACCTCCTAAGGCGGCAGGTGTCTGCTCGTCCCACCGTTCGTGCTGCCAAGGCTGGGCTGTGGGCTCGAGCGTTGGCAGATGGATGCCTCTGATATAAAGCTTCCATTATGCAGTTTTCTCAAAATTAGGATCCTTTCCTAGATGCATTTCATTCACTTGGACTTAGAAAATGGTGACTTTTCTAACTCAGTTCTTTCTTCTGCATTTATTATTTGGAAAAACTTTTCCCATCAACTACTTGGTAACTCTGAAATTTTTTTTTCAGCCACAGAGGCAGGATAAATGCTTGATTCTATCCCTTTACTTAACCAGTTTCCAGAATAACGAGTTGTTGCCCTAGCAGCATCCAAAGGTTGGTTTGTTTATATTTTTGTGGTAAAAACACACATAAACATAAAATTTACCATCTTATCCATTTTAAGTGTACAGTTCAGTAGTGTTAAGTACATTCACATTGGTGTGCAGCAGATCTCTAGAACTTTGTCATCTCACAAAACTGGAGCTCTGTGCCCACTAAACTAGTCCCCATTCCTCCCTCCCCCAGCCCTTGGCAGTCACCACACTACTCTCTGTCTCTGAATTTGACTACCCTAAGCATCTTATGTAAGTGGAATTGTACCGTATTTGCCTTTCTGTGACGGGCTTATATCACTTAGCAGAATGTCTGTAGATTCATCTGTGTTGTGGCCTGTGAATCCAAAGGTTTTTATTATTTTTAAATTTTTATTTACTTATTTAATTTACTTTTCAAACGAACTCTTATATTTTTATATATTTGCTGTGTATCCGTCTGTGGTAGTCGTTATCCTTTTGGTTCTCAAACTGTCCTGTCCTTGGCCAGTGGGAGCCCCTTCAAGAGAACCCGCAAGGCCTTTGCGCACAACTCAGAAGTCTGAGAACTTCCTTGCTTCCTGGAACGACAAGGTGCTCCGGGCTCATCTGGTGCATTTCCTGCCCCAGACCTGGAATATAACGCATTTTTCTAAGTGGGCCTGGTTCCTTTTAGTACTGCATCTAAGTACTGGACTCTGGAAATTCCCTTAGCCCAGAATATATTAGGTTCCAGACTTTTCTGGATAAACTGTCTTCTACTAGCTTGATTGTGGGGGCCTTTAACAATGTGGGAGGTTCGTAAGTCACCCAGCGCGACACACGTCTAATGGGTCTCCTGTTTCTGTTTCACAGGTTTGAACAAGCACCGGCCTCAGGTTTATGGAGGACACCATCGGGTCAGTGTGTTGCCACCTTGAAAAGACATGATAATTCTATCCAAGAAGAGGTAGTCGCGAAGCTGTCTGAAGTTTTCCCAGTCAAAAACGTGGACCAGAGGACAAGGGTTAGTAATTTTTATTTTTTTAAATAAGTTTCAACATGTACAAGTTAGTCATTTGAGGAAATAGTTACGTTCTTAACAATGATTAACATATTTGAAAAAAGTGATAAGTTGTAAGTGAGGTTTTGTGGTTGGTTGGTTGGTTGTTTGGTTGATTGAACTGTCTGATCTCAGGCCTTTTGCATAGTGTTTTATGTGGGCATCTCAAGTCCTTACATAAAGTTAACCCAGGTCCTGGAGGTAACCTAATTAAACATATCTACCACAACATTTGCCCAGGGAATTTAGGAGCATCTTGTAGAATTCTGGTTTTCTTTCTCCACTCCATCCTTTAAAAATACTGTATGGTCATTTGTGTCAACTCCACAAATATGTATTAATCCACTTCTATGGATTAGGCAGCAGCCCAGATCCACTGGAGGGAAAGAGAGAAATCCCACTTGGTCCCTCCTTCAGGGGAATGGCATAATGGGATGCCTGCAGTAAGAACACGGCAGAGGGTATGGACCCTCAGGAAAGGGAGCCAGGCCATCTGGAGAAACAGGGAGGGAGCCGAGGGGTGTGCGAGATGACCCTTAAAAGACAGGCAGGATTTTGACAGGCTCAGAGGGCGGGGTGATGGGCAAGGGCTGTTAGGAGCCCAAGAACAGACCAAGGAAGCCCACACTTTTCCAGGAAACGGAGCTGTTCTCTGTGGCTGGGGAGTGGACTGCATCTGGGGACGGGGATGAGAAGCTCCAGGGGTCACCGCCCACCGTGCAGGGTCAGGCCCAGCTCGGGAGCCGGTGTTCACGGGTTCAGCAGAGTTTGGAAAGCTGCGGAGCCCCTTGAGCCAGGCTGCAGGAGGGTCTGCAGGGCCTCAGGGAATTTAGCCTGCGTGGATGGGAGGGGGACGGCCAAGGACGAACCCTGCCGTGGCTCAGCCAGGACAGTTGGGGGCTGACTGACGACCTGGCACCAGGGAGAGCGTGAGATGCTGGACACGAGCTGATGGAGCCCGTTCCTGGGGAAACTCGGGGGGTTGGGGGGTGGTGGTGGAAGACCAGGTCCAGAGCGGCCGTCTCAGAGACACGGCCTTTCTTCTCCTGAGCTTAATGTCTTGTGAGTTTGTTTTGTTTCCAAGTATGTTTTTTCTTTTTTCTTTTTTTTTTTTTTTTTTTTTTTTTGGCCGTGCTGCGCGGCTTGTGGGATTTTATTCCCCAACCAGGGATTGAACGCAGGCGCTCGGCAGTGAGAGTGCAGATTCCCAACCACTGGACTGCCAGGGAATTCCCTCTAAGTATGTTTTTTCATCCTTATACATAATATAGGGTTCTCAGGCTTTTTGATCCTTTTAAAGTTTTTATTTTTATTATGCACAATGTTCAGGATTCCTCATGTGCCCCCTCTGGAGGCAAACCTTGCCCCTCTGTCCCAAAGCCACAGCCTGTGCTGCCATGCAGTCCAGAGCCTCTGCATCACCCTCCAGCCTTCCCAAGCCCCCCCTTCCCTGCCCCCTTAATTAAAAGAGAGTAAAAGGACTTTTTTTTTTAAGCATTTCAAGCATACGTACATGGAGTGATACAGTGACGCCATTGACCCACATTTGCACATGTGTTACCCCCTGCACCGTGTTGTTTCAGACTCCCTCGCCCTCCTCCTCCTTCCCTCCCCCTGCCCTTTCTCTGCTCTCCCTCCTCGCCTCCTTCCTCCCCACTTCCCTCCTTCTGGAGTAAATTATTGCAGGTATAGATACAGCCCCTGGGCGCCCCTCACAGTTCCTGCCCTTTTCAAAGGTAACCTTGTGTGCATCCTTCCTGCACACATTTTCATTTTACTGCGTTGCGCGTGACTCAGTAATTAACCCTTAGTTTTGTTTTGTTTTGTTTGAGGTGTGGTACCACTTGTGTGAATGTTCTTAAAGAAAGAACAGTATTCTTTAGGAGGAACAGAACCTGTGCTTTTTAGATCCATTCCATATCTATTGATAAATGTAGATCCTAAAAAGGATTTTGTTTTCAGGTTTTATTATCCATTGTATTTAGTTCTATTTTGTAACGACATCATTTTCCATTCTTGTTCACTGCAGCTACCCCACATCTCAGCCATGTCAAGGGTGAAATAAGTATTGGTCTCCTGCCATTTGCCATCTCATCGTCTTTTTTTTTTTCTAAAGGTGTTGTTTATATCAGAAAAACATATTCCAAGTTCCAGACGACCAGTTCACTCATAATTTTTCAAATAATAGCTCCATCATTAATGGGAAGGGGGCTGCCCAATTAATAGTTTATGAGTCAAATGATATTCTTCCTCCCCTAGTAGGTTTCTTGTTCCTTTTTAAATCATCTTAGTGACAACCATAAAAATTACTAATAAATGAATGACAAAATCCATCCTTAAGGGACTTCCCTGGCAGTCCAGTGGTTAAGACTCCATGCTTCCAACTGCAGGGGGCACGGGTTCAATCCCTGGTTGGGGAACTAAGATCCCGCATGCTGTGGCACGGCCAAAAAAAAAATCCTTCCTTAAAAATAGAAGCAAGCAGTTAGCTTCTCAAATAGGTTGCGACTGAAAAAATGCACAGCCCTAAATGTACAGTTACCAGAATGATGTGGGCAGGGGCAAGCCTTACAGACTTGTGAGAACAAAATGCTTTTCTGGGCTCTAGGACTGTTAGATTCACAAATCATCGTTTTATGATTAGCATAGTCAGGTGTCTTTGAGTTGTTTTCCTATATTCGAACAATATATACATTTAGTAAATAGTATGGGTTCAGTGTTTCTCTGTAGATAAAATCTTAAAAGTAGGAGATTTTCAAAATTTAAGAAAGCATTACTAGAAATCACTTGGTTAAGAGTCTAATGAAGCTCAAATACTTACTTTGATCTCTTGGGTAAATGGCCAGTTAAACAGCCACATGTAAATGATGTTTACCTGTGGGTCCCTTGCTGTCAGCTGGAGTCAACCCGTCTCCTGAGTAAATACATCATTAAAGCTGCTGAAATTTGGATTATGTCCCCCTGAGACCAGATAAGATCCACAGCACCCGCATAACCTATTAGGCAATTACATAATTGAGCTGCATGCTTTTAAATCAGAAAAATTTGTAATTACTCTATGTGAAAAAAAAAAATGAGTTGGGTGCTTCATTAAAATACAAAGTACCTTAATACAGCTTTTCTCCCAAGTGAAGCCTGCTTCCACCCACGGGGACCTCTGCAGGCAAAGCAGCCCAGCCTGCCGGCGTCACTTGCAGAGCAGGTGGGAACGGCCACAGAAAACCCTGCCCCTCTCCTGAAATGAGGGACTGGTGTTCTGTTCTTCTCTCTTGAATACTCGTTCACTGGCTCATATGAATACTTCCCCTTTCTTTTCATTGCTACATCGATGAAATCCCCTTCCTCTCCTATAACTCAGATAAAACTGAAGTGATGATACTTGCGTTTCTCTTTAAACACTGAAAAATTACTTCCGGTGTGCAGGAGGAAGGTTCTTGAGGAAGGGTCAGTTAATCTGTGTATGAGGGGAAACATCCGTGCTGTCAACATCCGTGGTGTTTCATTCTCTTGTTCTTCTGTGTCTGCATTAACAGCACTGGTTTACATATGGAAGGTAATTTTATTTTATTAAGTGCTTTCACGTTCATTTTCTCTTTGTACCACCCATTGCAGAAACCGTATTCTTCTAGAGCTAGCATATGTTTTCCTTAAAAAAGTAACAGGGAAAAAACCAAACTTGGAATATTAAGGTAAACAAAAAGAAGAAAATGGCCTGTTATCCGACTGTCCACATAGAACCCTGTTGACACTGCGGTGTATGGTCTTTAATATTTAATGTATTGACAAACGTGGGTTATACTGTTTGTGTGCACAGCCTCCGTGTTCCCCACTTGTCACAGGTGAACTTCCTTTCGTGCCGTCACGTGTTCTACATCCTTTCTAACGGCTGCACAGAGACCCCTGTGTGGCTCTTCCACTGTCTCTTTAACCAGGCTCCTGGTGTTAAACATTTTAAGTTGTTTTTAATTTTTCCTCTAGTAAAAAAGTTTCAAAGAATATCTGAGCAGTTCAGTTTTTACAGATTCCCATGCTGTTTCCTGAGAATGATTTCCTAAATGTAGATCTGTTAGGTCAAAGGGTACGTGCGTCTCTCAGGCTTCTGCTCTGCACCGTCAGATCTCACCCTGGAAGGGTCATCACTTACCAGGAATGGATGAAAATATCATTTCTCTGAGCTCTTTATGAAACTGGATACTATCAACTTTTTTTTTTGAGCACCAAATTGAGAAGTGCAAAGGAGGTCAAATTGCGGTCAAACTTTTCCCCCACCTATTTGTTAGCCATCTGTATTTCTTCTTTTATATTGGTAATTTGCCAGTTCACATTCTTTGCTCATTTTTCTGTTAGGTTAGTAATATTTTTCCTTACTGACTTTTAAGAACTCTTTTTATATGAGTTTGTATTATTTGCTATAATATTTTGAGCAGTTTGATTTTCACCTTTCATTTTTCTTAATGGTGTTTGGATACAAAGCCTTTTCCATTAATATCTTCATTTATGCATTTATGCATGTGAATTTCACAATTGATAAGTTTCTGGATGTAAATCGAGTCAGCCTAGATGACTCTTAGGGTTCTAGACCTAACAAGATCCATATTTAGACTGAACTTTGAGAAAATGAGCCAATTAATCCTAGGTGTCCTGCTGAGCATAACTCATAGGACAGTTTTTCTTTCATAAGATCTGAAATATGGAGGTATCACCCTTGGTCATCCTGTAAATAGTGTGTGCCTTGGCATTGAATTTCTAAGCGCTTTCTCCTGGCTCCTAGGAAGGTTAGGAAAGTGAGGGACTAGTTCGTTGGTGTTGACTTAGGCTGCGGACTGCTGAGAACGATGAGACAGTCTCCAGCACCACCACCACTACCACCACCACCACCGCTACCACCACCACTGGGCTCCAAATGTATGAGATGAGAGAGAGCCTTTACTACCTAACAAATAAGTTGGAACCCAAGCACGGGCCATTCATAAGCACCATCAGAAGGTCCATCTTTCATGGCATTTTTCAGATAGAGAGCCCCACTTTGCAGAGCCCCTCAGTCACAGGTGGGACGTACAGGGCAGCTTGCTCACTCTTTGCGCTTTGGTTCTTTCACGGGTCACACTGCAAACTCCTTCCGTTTGGGGCCTTCCTTAGAAATGCGCCTTTTCAATGATCTGCAAACAGTACATCTTGAGAATGTATCACAGATGTTTTTCCTGACTCTGCATAAGTTGTTTTTGATGGGTCCTTTGAATGGACCTTCCTACCGTTCCTTGTCTCAGGCTGACTTTTGTTTCTGTCCCATATTGTCATTATTTCCTGCTTGTTAGGGACTTAACTTGTGAATTCCTCTGTGGATGACCCGCTGGGCAGATCTACTGCCATCTCTGTTGGCTTCATGGTCCAGCAGAGTCAAACCAACCATTCTCATGCTGTTATTTGACCATCCATCAAAAACCCTTAGAGATATAAAATACTCATCTCTGAGAAGTTACCTCTAGAATTAGTAAGAGAAATCCTAGAGATATGAGTATTAAGTAGTGAAGATAAATGGGATAAAATATACGAAATAAATGAAAGCCTGCAGCGTGCCCCACACTTACTCACCATGGTGAAAAAAGAGGGCTCAGTATAGAGCTGGTGGCACTGGTGGTATTCTTACCAAGCTTACAAGGGCTTGTTAGAAGGATGTTTGCAGTATCATTACAGCACTTTAGTCTGTGTTCTTTTGAAGCCCACGTGGAACCCAGCTAAAGCAAAAGAAGTTCTTACATGAAAGGGGTGTGCAAAACAGTGATGTTGATTGTGTGTCATCACGGAGGGACTAGTGAGAAGTAATCCGAGTTATTGACAATCTAGGACAATCTCCATTGTCTGCAAATTCTACAGTAGAAAGTGTAGGAAGCCTCAACAGTCCTTTAACAACTTTATTCTTAAACTGTGGGTTAAGACAGTGGCTATTGTGAAGTCACGCCAAGAAATTATTAGTTACAGCTATTGCATAAGATAATATGAGGAAGAAATACATACTTGAGGCACTCTCAGAATGTTTGGATTATTTTAAATATCAGAAAAAGAAAATTATAGTTTTAACTACAGAGATTAAGCCAATTCTTTTTGTTCATCTTCTAAAATGCTTTCCATATATCTACAATTATTGGGTGTACAGAATAGGAGCTTACTCTCTGTGGGAACAGACAGACTAGATCAGGATGGGCAGAGATCTCGAAATGAGACATGCTAGGATGGTCCAGAGAGCATCCTGATGGTTGCGAGATGGCAGCTCCTGTCCTCCTGGACAGATTCCGGAAGCAAGTGCAGTGCCGTGGTTTACGTGGGCAGCTGGGACTGGGCACTATGGCAGCCAGTGATGGGAACCAGCCCTGGCCCGAGCTTCAAGGGAGGATGGTACACCTGAACCCCAGTCGGCAGAAAGAGGGATCCTGTTCAGTTCATTCCACAGAGTTATCCCAATTGGAGTAAAATCCAAGGCCCACTTTATACAAATGTAGGAAAAGCTCCTGGTTACAAGAACTGGACAGACAGGTCTCGGCTGCAAGGCTAACTTGACACCAGGTCTTTTGGCCAAGGAGACTAGAACTCCTTAAGTCCCCTTCAGTCCACCTCCGGCCCCTAGGATAAGCTATGGGTCCTGGAGGTCCCTGGTCCTAAGGCAGGCTGAAGGCAAGAGCCTTGCAGGGATGTCAAGGCTGATGACAGTGGCCTCAGCCAAACTCACAAGGCTCAATCTTCAAGGTTTGGCCTCGGCGATTCTTCACGTCCTTTCATGTTGATGACAAGGAAGGAGTATGATCTTCCCCTTTGTTCACTAGATGTTTGCACTGTTACCGTTTCACTCTTGCACAGAAGATGACCAGGGAGCCTCTGCCCGGCTCCCCCTTCCCTTTCACTTGAGGGTCTCAGGTCCATTCCCCACACAGTGGGTCGGACCCTGCCCCATGTTTACTGCTGTCATCAGGTACCAGGGAGAGGTCGGTGCCACCACCTAGCGTTCCTCTCCCACCGCCGGGGCAGGCTTCCACTTCCGAGTAGGGGGAGAGAGAGGTTTGTGCTCTGGCAGCGGGACAGCGGCACCGATGGTTGTTCAGCTCTCTGGTCACCGGTATAGTTTTATTTCTTGGGGGAGGAGTGCTGACCTGGAAATGCACCGGCATGAGTATTAACCTATCCTATTAAGTGCCACTTTTTCTCTACCTCTCACATTGGCTGTGGTAAAATCCCTGCCCACCTCCCTGCCCAGGACACTTCTGGCGATGTCGACAGTTCAGTGCCCTGTGAAAGCAGATAGGCCGTGTGGCAGCTGAGTTTCCCCAAGCTCCCCGGCAGGCTTACTGGCAAAGTACAGAGTGTCTTTATCCTTCAATGAAAGTTATGATTTCCAATAAGGTCGGCTCTCTTTTTGCTTTAGTGTATCCTCCTCCGCCCCCAAGTTTTTCCACAATCTTCCCATTGAGGGGAAGTTCAGGGGTCATTTCTTGAAGAATGGGGATACCATAAGGTCACATTTTTCCAGATCTCCTTCTCAGTCCAAACCAACTCTGTCCTCACGTGCCTGAAAAACAGGATTCGTGCAGTGAAAGAGTAGATCTTGGATAAACCACCCAGGTTAACAGAGGTGGTCACGTCTCATATACATACTTCCCAAGTAGAAAAACATTGCATTACATAAGATTCAGTCCTCAAAAAATGTCTTCTTGTGAGTGTAAGTTGTTGTAAAGAATTAAATTATGCTGGAAAATAATCAGGTGTTATTTTATCTTGAAGACATTTTAATTTCAGTTAAATGTCAGGAGACAAATTAAATCCTAAGTAAAGCTTAACCTAAAATAATATTTGAAGGCTGGGTCTTTGAGACCAAGGGGAATGTGACCACGGCTTGTTTTCATTTCTTTGTGCTTTCTTTTATACACCGTAGGCAACAGCATTATTGAAAAAAGGCCTCACAGGAGAGCATAAGGATAGGTCGGCTGTTCACAGCAGCGAATCATCTTGCAGCTTGCCATCCCCTCTGAATGACAACAGTGGAATGAAGAACGGAAAGCCTGCTCTGTGGCTCAGCAGTGTTCCTACAAGGGAACAAGGTAGCTATTGTTAATGGTCTGTCCGCAGCGAAACTGCGTTCAGAATCAATGTGACATCCTCTTTCTCAAGGTGTGCCCGTAAAATAAAGCTTCTAAGGAATACCTGTGATTCAATATGCATGACATGTTACTTGTTTTATACCACCTTCCAGAAATAGGTGTTTCAAGACTGGGAAACCTAATTGTAGGTCTGCAGTTCTGCTGAATTTCCAATAAAATATGTTTTTGTAAGTTATGAAATCTTAACAGAATTAACAATTGACAGTATATACTTTTTGATCATCCCACAAGGATGAAGATGATTCCATTAAAATGATACCATAAAGAACTGAAGTTTTTGATATCACCTAATAGAATTTACTCAAGATGATTAAACATTCTTTTTAATTATAATTGAACCTTATAAAAGTCTAAACAGATGATTAAGAATCAATGAATTTATGACCCCAAAATTTAATAAGCAATTTTTAGTATCTAGAAATTGTGATTATTTTAGAGTTACTGTTAAGACGTGCCAGTAAACCGCTATAATGGCATTTCCAAGACAGCTGTGAGTTGCTCAGGATATGGTCAGAAGTTGATAATGTGCACAGGACCTCAGGCCCACTTGTGTTAAGCCCCACGCAAGTCTGATAGATGTAAGGCTAAATTATTTTGCATGAAAGCAGCATAGAGATACCTTAGCTTTCAAATAGGTTTTCTTTTAGTAACAGTGTATTTCAGACAAGAGATAAACTAACCAAAAAAAGAAGATGGGGAGGCAATGCAAATAAAAGGAATGGCAGTTAAAAAACCAAACAGACAAAGGCCTATTCCATCCATATAGCCTTGAAATACATTTTTATTATCATATATTCGATTTTTAGAAGTTTCCAGTGGCTGCGGAGACGAGAGCGCAGAAGAAAGTGTGGCAGCGAGGATGCCAGTCACAGGTAAGGTCGTGGCTGCCTGAGGGCCTCAGATTCAACTTTCTTACGTAACCAGAACATTTCAGGTTAGTGGTTGTGGACTCCGCGAAGAGCAGGTGCATTCCACTCCCACGTGCTGTAGCAAGGGATCAATCCTGAGGGCATGAGGTGTGAGCTTAGGTTAACATAAAGGAAGGTAGAAAATAACCCTGTCTGCTGAGTCCTTCAAAATTGTTACATGTTTACACGTGTGAGTGTCCCACCCCCCATGAGCCTTTCAGCACCTGCGTCTGTGTGAAAAGGTCAGTCCCCATGGGGAACACCAGTCATTATATGGCCAACTACAGATGTTTCTGATTTCCCTCTTTTCTTTCCTGTAATAATTGAATGTGTCATTATACTGTAGTAAGAGCAGGAAAAAAAACAGTGCTGGACAAGAAGCTTGCTTGTGCCTCAGTTACAAAGCCCATCCGATCATTAAAAAATTTTAGCAGTAAAGTTTCATTAAGATCTGTTAAGATTTCTGCACGTGTGTTAGGTTTGTTTAGGTGAAATCTAAATGTCATTACTTATTTTAGTTTTAGAATATCAACAGCAGCAATTAGTATTCTGAACAGAGTTCTTATTTGTCGTACATCTAAATTTACTAGTACCTTATTTTGTAAAGTGGTGTGCTACTTCATTATAAATTCAAAGGTCTGACTTTAAATATTTATACAAGTAAATACACCATTGCACCGAGGTACTGAGGCATGCATCTGCATATGTGTTAGTTTTGTTGTTTATAAGCAGAAGAGAATGGTTTATTTTATGGCAATATGATTCATGGCCTGATGATTAATTTTAAACCCATGTATTTAGAATGAACTCTGATTTTGAAAAAGGAGTTTATAGTAGAGCAATTATTGTATATATTCTGCATCAGATAATATTTCACTCTAAAATACAGAGGTTTTCTTTTCTTTTAAACATTTTCCCTGGTGATACGTTTATTGCATTTTTACTCTTCATTTTGAGAAAACTCTGATAGAATTCCCTGTTTATTTTTTTGTTAGTAGAGTTAATAGAAGTGTACATGATCCCAAACTGCAGATATCCAGGAAGTCATTTGAATGCTTTCCTTTTGCATCTACCTTTGAGTGCAGGATCTCTAATGACCTCTGAATTTGTTTCAGTTAGAGAATCCTAAGGGCTTGTTGGGGAGGAACCAGGAAGTGACCTCGTTGCCTATTCTTCCTCATCTGTTCAGTATGAGTCAGTGACTGTCCCCAAATTAATACAGATGTAGTTTTCCCGTGGGACTTTTTAACTGAGGTACTATTGACATGTAGCATTACATCCGTGTCAGGTGCACGAGGTAATGGTTCACTGTTTGTAGACGTTGCAGGATGATCAGCACAGTCAGCCTCGTTAATCTCCGTCACCACATGTAGTTACAGTTGTTTTTCTTGTAATGAGAACTTTTAAGGTTTACGCTCCCAGCAACATTCAGATATGCGGTACCACGGTGTTAACTGTAGTCACAGTGCTGTACGTTCCATCCCCAGGACTTACTGACTTTATAACCGGAAGTTTGTGCCCTTTGACCCCCGTCACCTGTATCACTCACCCCCTACCCCCCCACCAGTAATCTCCAGTCTGTTCTCTGTATATCTCAGAATTTCTTCATAAGGGAGGAGATAGTCAAGTACCAGGGTTTCAAATCTTCTCTTCACGTGGGACGAGGTGTGATGTACCTAGAAGTAATACAGACTATTTGCCATGAAGGTTTTTTTTAAGAAATTGTCATTGATCCATCAGTAGTTCGCAGTTAAAAAAATGCTTTGTGCCTGTTATAGGCCAAAGAAGTAGGCATGTAAAATAACCTGGGGGATGTGAAAAAAGCTTTCCAAAGCATTTTCTTAGTGAGAGCCTTGCCGTTCTGCGCCCTGCCACCACACCCCTCCTCCTCGGCACATCCTGGCAAGTTCCTGCCAGAGGCCTTGTGCACCTCTGCTTTGCATATTCCATGGTCTCTGCGTATTCCTTGGTTGCGTCTGTCGTTGCAGCTGCTTTGATCTCCAAGTTCTTGACCTTCATCTCTTTACTAAATGTTTGTGTCTTTTGCCATGATTATTTGGAGATTTGGCCTTTGGTGAAGTAAGGCAGGTGTATCGTTTGATTTAAGATAATGTTAGGAGGCCACCTCCTCCTTTGTAATAGTTCTGTTGAGGCTCTCCTGTCTGTATGGGCCGCAGTCCTTCTGGAATATTCCAAAGAGAAGGAACATTTGTGAGGCTGCCCTCTGGGAGTTGAGGAGATGTGGTGGTGGATCCTGGGCTTTGGCATCAGCCGTTGTTGTCAGCGCTTTACTTCCTGCTCTGTTTCTTCACCCGTCTGAGCCCCTGACCTGGGCTACTTTAGTGTAACTAAACCCAGGTGATGTCAGAATTGAAAGTGACTTGTTAAAGCTGCTTCCTGCATCGACAACCAGCAGGTTACAGTAGTAACTTTGGACGGTTCAGAAGTGTTCATCCTCAGGGTGCTTCTGTGTGATTCTGCTTTATAGCCATCTCCCAAGGGGTATGGTAGAGAGAGGCCACGGGGAAATCAGGGTCCGGCACAGGAGACTGGGCAGAAGCTCTGAAGTTACACCGTTTTCAGAATGATGAGGGTCCTGGGAAAGTTTAACCTGAGAAGGGCACAAAAGCTATCCTTAAATATTTGCAGGGCTGCCAGATTTACCGAGTATAGTCATAGAGTGTAGCTCGGGGGCCCTATTAGTGAGTGTTGCAGCGAAGGAATCCACACCCAGTAATGGCAGAACTCTCTAGCTTTTTTAGTCGGGTGTCTTCCAGGCTTGAGGTTCTGTGCCAGGGCTTGAACCGTGGCAGGAACCTGCTCTCTAGAGGGGCTCCGTGGAAGGGTTCTTGCTTCTGGGAGCACTGACATTGCTTCTAATGCTAAGCCTGTGATTCTCATTCTGTAGTGAAGGGATCAAATGAGCCGACGTTCTCATTCATTTCCCTTCTTATTGCATATCCCCACAACTTAAAGAGTTTGCTGTTGCTCTGAAGGCATTGGCCTTGTTAGTCGCTATCATGGGGAATGTGAGTTTCACACTAGTTCCTGTCATCTGTGCGGAGACTTACGTACACACCCTCCTGCACACACACCCACGCACACAACCACAGCCTGTGATCTGCTTGTTAACACAGGCTACCCCTTCCTTTAGTCTGGTTGTTCACACTAAAGAATCCAGGTCAAAATCAAAGATTAATGTGATTATCTATGAGTGTGTGGTTTTCTTTATTTAAGAATAATATATAATTTGCATATATGTTACACCTTTACTTGGGCTGAGTCCAGGGAATACCAGGGACAGCCAAAGGCCAGGTCCCTGCCCTCCTAAGCCTCCATCGTCTCTAACCTTCGCAGGAGCCCTGCAGGTAAGCAAATCATCCTACAGATGGTCCAACATACTTGGAAAGATTGAGAGCCCTGTTCAGGGCCATATAGCCAGTGTGTCAGATCTTGAATCACACTCAAATTTCAGGAATTAAGCCCTGAAGTCCTTCCATCCCACCACGCAGCCTCTTTTGTTTTATAAGAGAGGTGCCTGCATGAGGGCGTCTGAACCAGTTAAACATCGGTTTGTATCTTAACAAAAGATGAGCCCTGCAAGGACGATTTTGAGAGTGATGATGAGCAAAGCCTGGAGAGGTGGGCAGCTCTTGAGGATTTCTGAGTGTGGACTGTCCTGGGGTGGCCCTTGTAAAGGGGAGTGAGCCTGTACCCCTAGGCGAGCCTGAGACCACGAGCGGGTACAGGACAGTCAGGTCAGTGTTTCCCTGGAGCACTTAGGCCAGGATTGAAGCCATGCTTGTCTAGATTATGAGAGAAAGTCTCCTTCTGAACTACTCATACCCCCAAAGTAAAATTTCCCACATTGGTAATTTTACTGGTATTTATACTAAATTTACCTTTGAGGATTTGGTGAGTTTTAATTTTAGTAAATGATGCAGCTTATGCTAAATGTCATAAAAACCCAGCCCCGACACAGTATCTGGCACACATGGGCACTCATTTCATCAAACGAATGAATAAAAATGAAAGTACTAAGGAGTTTCCTTAAGCGCTTGTTGATTTAGGCCAGAACACCGTCTCTTTCCATCAGTCACTCCACCGGTACTTTCCCACCCACGTGCCCATCCTGGCAAAACTCATCTCCTTAAGCTCCATGTGAAAAGGGCTCTCAGCTTTTATCTCAAGAGGATTAAGCCTCTAAGAATGTCCATTCAGCCTCTGATTCTTTTGACACCAATTCTCTTGGTCAAGCTGTGTTGAAAGTGGTTGCCTGACGGTGCCATTTCTCACTGATATTCTTTGGCAAGCTGAAATATTCCAGGTCAGACTGAGGTACGTCCATTTAGAAGCTCTGTGGGAGGTCAGCCTAGATTTGCAGGATGCTTTTGGGGCTGTGGGCAGGGCTTCCCCAAACATCATGGCTTGAGTTTTCCATCAGATTGGGAAAAGGCTGGAAATACACGATGGCCGCGTTGTCACCGGTGACTAGATTTATCCTGGGAGAGAAAACTGCAGTGACAACTGAGGACTGCGGAGTCCAGTGGCAAAGCACTTCTACTCCTGAGGCTTTCCTGAGACTGCGCCTCACCAGTTCTGTCCCGGAAATGCCGTCAGGTCAGGATGCCTTACTTGCTGTGCCTGGGGAAGGCAGCCCAGGGAAGCACCGTGTGCTGCTGGGTTGGCCCTGGCCCCGTCTCTGTGGCAGGGGTCCGGCTGCTCATGACAGCAGAGAACTCCTCACTCAGGACGTTGCAGGCTGGTGGTGCCTGTTTAACGTGGTCGTGGAAGAATGGAAGGCACCTTTCTGAAGAGCTCTTGATTGGGTGCTTTCAAGGAAATGAACTCAGAAGTGCCTGAGAAATTCTCCTCAGTGGTTGCACAGCAGAATCCCGTGTAGAGCTTTAAAACAGACCCACACCCCAGCCACACCCTGGACCGGGTGCCCCAGAACCTCCAGGCCTGAGCCCCAGGCATCAGTCTTGTGTAACACACCAGGTGACTCCCCGGGTTTGAGAACCGTGGAGCAGGGGATCTCAAAGCCGAAAGAGCCCTTGTAGGTCATGGTGTGAAACACCCTTATTTTATGCAAGAGACTTGAGTGGAGAGAGGGGAGAGGTTGGGCTTTAGATATTTCAGTACAGTCAGGGGTCAGAGAGGGTGTGATTTCCCTAGGGCTGCTGTGGCAAAGTGCCACGAGCTTAGAACCACAGAAATGATTTCTCTCACAGTTGTGGGTGCTAGAAGTCCAAAATCAAAGTGGCAGCAGGGCCCTCTGAAGGCTTCCGGGAGCATCCTTCCTGGCCTGTGGCAGCCTCTGGTGGCTCCTGGTTTGTGGCAGCGTGACTCCAGTCTCTGCCTCCGTCCTCACGTCGCCACCGCCTGTGTCTCCGTGTCCTCTTCCCAGCAGGACAGCAGTCACTGGATTTAGGGCCCAGTGTAAATCCAGGATGAGTTCATCTTGAGATCCTTAGCTAATTACATCTGCAAAGATCCTGTTTACAGATAATGTCACATGATGAGGTTCTGGGTGGTCGTGAATTTGGGGGAAACACTAGTCAACCCGGTACAGGGGGTGGGGAGGGATTTCTTCATATTTCACACTGCCGGCTTCTGGTTCATCGTGTACAGTGATTGTTCCTGGCCCTACTATAGATGATGATGATGATGATGAGAATATTATTGTCTTTATTTCTGAATCTTCTCATTTTATAAATCATTGAGTACAAATTGCTAGAAAGTTGCTTTTAAAGACTATTTAATTATGCCATTAAGATACAGCTTCCTGATCAAAATTACTCAAAAGTTAAAGATTCCATGACCTTGAGAGTTGAAAATTCACCTCCCATGGCTGAGCAGTGTTACATGGTTAGGAATTTTCATGTGAAGTAGTATCAGCAAAACTGTTTCAGTTCAGTTTTTAAACGTTCATTAAAGGTCAGTTACAAGCCTGGCACTTATTTTCAGGTGTAATTGTTGAACTGCCCCATAGAAATTCAGAATGTGATGGAAACACCTATTTCCTGAAGCATCTCCAGGCAGCTCATCTGAACGGGGAGCTTTTCCCTTCTCCGTGCATCTGCCCTCCCTGTGCGAGGACAGAGGAAACCTGGACAAGAGGCTCCCAGGCCCAGGATAGCTGGTAGAGTGGTGGTTACCATGGAAAGTCTAGATATGAAAAGTAATTCCAGTTATGGAGCCAGCCTGTGTGCCCCACGTTCACCTAGACGTGTGGCTCTTTTTTTTTTAAATTTATTTATTTTTGGCTGCACCGGGTCTTTGTTGCTGCACGCAGGCTTTCTCTAGTTGCGGTGCGCAGGCTTCTCATTGTGGTGGCTTCTCTTGTTGTGGAGCACAGGCTCTAGGCAGGTGGGCTTCAGTAGTTGTGGAATGCGGACTCAGTAGTTGTGGCTTGCGGGCTCAGTAGCTGTGGCGCACGGGCTTAGTTGCTCCGCAGCATGTGGGATCTTCCCAGACCAGGGATCGAACCCGTGTCCCCTGCATTGGCAGGTGGATTCTTAATCACTGTGCCACCAAGAAGTCCCGTGTGGCATTTTTTTTTTTTTTAATTCCTAAACATAGATGAGTTTTTTGTATTTTCAGGGTTGTGAAAGCACCCTTAGCCTAATAGTTTCTTGTTTTAATTTGAGTAGTTTGCTAGACAAGTGATTTCTGGGTTTTAAGTAATAGTATTTACCTTTAGAATTAATTTTAGAGTTACATCCCACAATTTTTGTTTTATTTTGCAGAGACAACTGGGTTTGCTCCATCAGCAACACATCTAGTGCAGTGTGAATGAAAAATTGGCATGGGTGCAGAAATACATGAAAAGCGATAGCCCTGGGAAACTCCTGGGCAGAAACTATTTTTCGAATTTAAGTTTAGAATTTCTACACGCTTCCTACAGGAATCAGTTATCCTTCCTGACTCAGAGATGCCCAGTTCTTTGTCGGTTCAGAGTTGCTTTTCTAGCTGTAGTATGGCATTGTTTGCATCTCCTTTTTTTATTCCCTCTCTTCTTTTCTTCACCAGGGATTTCTGCGAAAGCCAGGCCGAGCCTCTGCCTTGGAGACGGAGACACCCCTCAGAGGCTGGGGAACCACGTGTTTATCTGGCTCTTGTAATGGGTTGTTAAAAGCACTTGTTCACCAGATATTTTCTTTTTCTTTTTCTTTGTAGATTTAGAAGTATTTTAGCAGGTGTACATTTGCATATAAAAGAGAATGAAAGATAAGAAGTTGAGGCTTTTTCTTTCTTTCCTCAGCATCATCCCTCTCCTGCCTCCCTTTATTCAGCACATTTTCATTTTCTTTCTCTGTTCCCATTTTCTAGACAAAATGCGTATCAAAAAGAAAAAAACAATCTCGGTGATCCGTCACCGCTTGGCAGGAAGATAGGTGATGGGGTTCAGCCAGCTTATGTAACAGAGTAAGGAAAAATACGTTTCTCTCGTTGTGTCATCAGTCTGGGGTTGATAGCTAAGGGTAGATTTTCACCCCTGGACCCCTTGCCTTATTTTGTATTTTCAGCCGCAAAAGTTTCTACTTTTGAAACTCAGTCTCGACGCAGCTTTGAGTGTGTGATGGAAGCCTGACTGAGCAGCCCAGAGCTGGAAGCTTGCGCCTGCATGTACACTACTTCTGTGTGCGCCAGAGCATCTAGTTGAAAATCATTGTATTCTTAGAAGTGCTTGTTTTATCTAATTGTTTGCACTACTCAGTATTTTTCTGAGGGTTTGACATTACTGACGGGAGGAAGTATTTCTCTGGAGTTCTGAGTCACAGGCTACAAAGTGAAGCCTTCAGGGTCCACCCAGTCCTCGAATTTGCAGACTTACGGTGTCCATGCAGTTAAGACTCAGGTCTTTTCACCTTGGAAATATTGATATATGACCCTCGTCCCGACCTTGTTTACAGCAGGCCAACTGGAACCTCCAGCTTTGTTGCTTTCGCTCCTCTGTCTGTTCACTCATTCATTTAACAGCTGAATTTGCAGGGCTACGCCGTGCGGCTTTCAGCCACTTGATTCCTCACTGTCCTTCTTCCCTCCAGAAAAGCCTGGGCCTGAAGTGCCACAGACTTCAACTCTGTGGCTTTGCTTTATGCCGTTGGCGTCCTGGCCAAGTCTTCTAGGCTGTTCCAGGAGAATGTCTGAATTGTTTGAGCAAAAAGTATACTCTTGCTTCCAAAAATTCTGGAATCTGGTCCATTTGATACAGACAGCACCCTAGCAATTTCCAGACAGCTGTTGCAGCCTCCTTGATCCTATGTCCCAGGCTACGTCAGCCCTTTTAGCGGAGAAAGCTATCCCTAACATCTAGCTTGTATCCCTTGGCTGAAGTTTTGCTCTTTAGTGTTCTTGTGCCACATTCAGTGAACACAGAAGAAGTTGCTCACCGCCGTCTAGTTTCAAGGTTGCAAGTATGTTCTGTGTGGCCTGTGCAGTGTTTTAATTTTTTCTTAAGCCAGAAGTCTGGCAAGACTAGGCCCGCTTTCCCGGCTGGCAGCAGTCGGCCGTGGCCACAGAACAGCTGTCCCCTCTGGACAGGGTGTGAGCTCTCCCTCCAGCCATGGGGCCCACCCCTCCCACCGCTCCCGTCTGGCCAGAGTCACATGTGTGGTCCTGCTGGGCCCCAGAGAGTCTCTGCACTGACAGTCCTGCCCTGTCCTCTCTGCTGCAGAATCTGTGTACTTGAACCCCCCTTCCCTTGTTTCTACACAGGCTGTGTAGCCTGTAACCTCTCCTGATCATTTTTTTAACCAAACCTTGATTTTGTTTTTCCTTTCTGGGTCATCTCTCAGTTCTTCGTCTGCTGTTTTGTGCAGCTCTTCTGACTGAAGTAAGAGTGAATAAGGGTATCAGGTGCCGTGGGAGAACGACTCTAGTCCTGAGCGTCTGCTCCAACCCCTCCGGCTGCTTTGGGGTCGCTGGTCCTGCCTCAGTTAGTGTTTATTCCTCCAAGGGAGTGCACGTAATCCTTTCACCTTTTAAACCTCACTCTGCGCTGAAACCATTAAGAAGCATGCATTGGAGGTGAGGGCAGGCGATGTGCCTGGCGGTCCTCAGCTGGATCGTGCCAACCCTTGATTACTCGGGTCAGGGCCGCCACATCCCACATAAAAACTGTCCAGACGGCCGCCAGTGACTCTGCTTGGAGAAGGACCACAGGAGGTTTAAGGATCAAATGCCCGTGAGGAGCCGGGGGTGGGAAGGGGGTGGGCTCTGGCTGCGTGGGTGGGGGAGATGAGCTTTCTCCCTCCAAACTGTTGTACCGTTGAAAGCAGACTGAGGCAGCCTGGACGGGCAGCCCAGTGAGAGAGTCTGAGTCCTTCGAGAAGGATGGGCAGGCCGCCAGTGTGGGAGGCATGTGGAGGTGATTTCCGAGCACTAGGATGGCCCCTGGGCTGGGGTGACTGGCTGCCCAGTCCTCCCTCCCAGGCTCAGACCAGTGATGAGATCCATTCCATCTTGTATTTGGACAGAATACTTAATCCCCCACCCCCAATCTGAAATCACCTCACAACTACTAACCTGATATTTTGCACAAAAATCCTCTCCTGAAAATAAATAGCACATGTTTTCCTGGTTTCTGAGAAGCCTGAGAGCTGGCTTACTGGAGTCAAATGATTTCCCTTCAGACGGTAGACAGCAGAGCCCAGCTCCAGCTTCCAGCCGCCAGGAGCCTTTGTTCATCAAGAAGCTGCTCTCCTTTCTCTCTTTCTCTCCCCTCTTTCCCCGCTTCCTTCCTTCATTTCTCTTTAAAAAAATTTCTTTCTGTCTTTTGCTATCTTTTCCTTGACCAAATAAGTTTCATTGAATGCAGAAATAGCACATGGTCATTAAAATCTGGATTTGTATCCTAAAAGCTGAAAATCTTCTTGGCTGATCTCTCTAAAATAAAAACAAAACAGCATTTTCATCTGTTTTACAGTGATTCTTTACCTTTTTAGAATTCAGACACTCCACCTTTGATTTTATTACTACCTTACCCCCTCAACAGATTACCTGACATTGAATCTGAGGTGATAAGGATGTTAGGATTAATCGGAGAGTGTTATGATGCACTCCTGTCGGAGCCGCCCTGGGACAGTGGGACTAACCTACAGCAAGAAACACTTTCTATCCCAGCCCACTTCCCCACACACACACAGATGTTACACAAAACAGTATATTCCCCTCGTGCATGTACTGCATCTGGTGTTTTCTTTATTAAAGTTTTCAAACTATCAATGCTAGTTCCAATGGACACTGATTTCACAATCCAGCAATGTTAAAAGATGTTGCCTTAGGATTTATTATTTTCAGAGTTAAGAGTCCCTGATCTGTGCATATTTTAATTCCATAGCATTTACTACTCAAAAATATGATGCTCATTTTAAATACTTATTTTTTATCTTGACTGATTCTCAGTAGGGCAAGGTAAGTTATATTTTTCTCCTTCAGCATGATGGTAGTTTTAACCAGTAATAACGGGCCTTGTGGTTCAGTTCTTAAACTGAACCAGCAAGCACAGGAATGCAGCCGATGGCCAGCACCTGGAGCTGACACGGGAATCCTTTAGTTAGTGGCCATGTTGAGAGTGTGGCCATGGGTGCTGTTTTGCTGTGTCTCTGCTAAAACTCTATCTCTGCATCCTCCGCTTCACCCAGGAGTCCTTGAGACCTGAGGCAATGGGGAAGCTTGTGTCACTCAGGTCCTTCACGGGACCCTTCTTTAGTATTCTTCCCAACAGTCTTCCCCACTTTAACTTAGAGTAGGGCTAAGGGCTCTGTCGATTGTTTCCTTTGACACGTAAAAGTTTTTAAGTTTGCTGTAGTCCTGTTTGTCTTTATTTTGTTGACTGTGCTTTTGGTGTTGTGCCCAAGAAATCACTGCCAAATCCGATATCCTAAAGCTTTTCTCCTGCGTATTCTGCTAGGAAATTAATAGTTTTAGGTCTTATATTTAAGTCTTTAATCCTTTCTGAGTTGATTTTTGTGTATGATGTAAGGTAAGAACTTCATTGTTTTGCCTGTGGGTATCCTGTTACCTGGGACTTTTTCTCATCTATAGAAACGAAAGCCTACCAGATGCTGAAACAGTCTACCCTTCAGGACAGTGCACACCAAGCTGAAGACAGATTCCAGAAGGCTGAGGCCTCTGCATCACAGCTGTTAGGTAAGCAGGGCGGACAAGCCAGCATCTGGGAGACCCAGGGCTACGGCCAGGGCTGTGTTCAGGGAAGTGTTATGATGCGCTCCTGTCGGAGGTTTCTGGAGTTTGCTTTGTAACAAGTTGTCACCATCTCAGAATGAGCCAGTACTTTTCTAGTCCTTAATGAACAGGAGTTTGGAAGAAGCTTCCCTCCAGGATGTGTGCTGGCGATGGCCTTACAGGCCCTTGGATTCTGCCTGACGTGTCGCAATGGTACCTTGTCGCTAAGCACCACAGGAGACACCCCAAATTCCTTCCCTTCCCACCTCTTCCCAGTTTGTTAATCAGCAGTGGGGAGTGTCATCTGGGCTACCCCCCTTGCCTGAATGATGGGGGATTTGGGGTTCTTCAAATGAAAAGACTGTAAATCCCAGTAAGAGCTCAATTTTAAGCTTAAATGTAGTTCCTTCAATTTAGGATTTTTGTTTTAATTGAAATCTTCTTAGTTTTCTTATACGTTATTATTGTATTTTTATTATTTTTCAGTGGTTTTTG
The DNA here is from genome assembly GCF_028021215.1 of Eschrichtius robustus. Classification (NCBI taxonomy): domain Eukaryota; kingdom Metazoa; phylum Chordata; class Mammalia; order Artiodactyla; family Eschrichtiidae; genus Eschrichtius; species Eschrichtius robustus. Next base: position 47,700,281 of record NC_090839.1, on the reverse strand, counting down.
CTTTATCACACTTCTTTCTTTTTTTTTTTGGTATAAGTCACCTCAACTCCCTTTGTGAAAGTAAACGGATTAATAATAGCAGGAAGTATACTTTAACGACTTATTATTTTTTTTTTTTTGGCTGTGCTGCGTAGCTTGCGGGATCTTAGTTCCCCGAACAGGGATCAAACCCAGGCCCACGGCATTTGAAAGCACCAAGTCCTAACCACTGGACTGTCAGGGAACTCCCTCTAATTTTTTTTTTTTATTATTATTATTGATTAATTTATTTATTTTTGGCTTTTTCTTATTTTATCCCAGTGGCCTGGGATAGAACCAGGGAAGTCCCCACTCTAATTTTTATATAAACCACCACGCTGGGATTTCACCTATCAGAATGAATTTCTCCTATCAGAATGAATTTCACCTATCAGAATGATTTCACCTATCAGAATGATTTCTTAATATCACATAATTCCCAGTCCATATTCAGATTTCTCAATTGTCTCAAAGATATCTCCATCAGACAGACATTTTTTTGAGGGAGATATTTATGGTACATCAGACTTAGCTGTCTGTCTTTGGAGAGCTATTTCCTAGATAATATTAATGTTAGAGTTGCTGCAAAATTCAGTTATTTTGGTTGTTGGTGAGGATTCAGTGAGCCAGTGCAGGTTAAATGCCAGCACAGTGCCTGGTAGAGAAAAGCCCCCGGGGAGGGCTGGCCATGGTGGTGGTGGTGGTGATTTGAACTCCGCAAACATGAGACATTGTAGTTTGTTGAGGTATAAACAGGCCTCTGCCCCAATGGAGGTCTGCATCACTCTAGAAAGATACAGCTCTTGTGAGCCCTTCACTGTTTTTTTGTTTTTAATTTATTTATTTTTTATTTATTTTTGGCTGCATTGGGTCTTTGTTGCTGCACGCGGGCTTTCTCTAGTTGCAGCGAGTGGGGGCCACTCTTCGTTGCAGTGCGTGGGCTTCTCATCAAGGTGGCTTCTCTTGTTGCAGAGCATGGGCTCTAGGAGTGTGGGCTTCAGTAGTTGTGGCATGTGGGCTCAGTAGTTGTGGCTCGCGGGCTCTAGAGCACAGGCTCAGTAGTTGTGGTGCACGGGCTTAGTTGCTCCGCGGCATGTGGGATCTTCCCGGACCAGGGCTTGAACCCGTGTACCCTGCGTTGGCAGGCGGATTCTTAACCACTGCACCACCAGGGAAGCCCTAGTCACTGTTTGCTTTTCATCACTTTCTTCACATTTGAATCACAGAACCAGAATCCAGAGGGATCTCAGAAAGTATTTATCCAACCCCCTCATTTTACAAATTACCCAGGAGAGTAATGCCTCTTTTGGAGCATTGCAACCCATTAGCAGGCATACATGGTTTGGAAGGTGACTCTACAGATGTGATTTTGGTAAGTATATTTTGGATGGCTAATAGGACAGGCTCAAACAATGAGTAAATTTGACATAAGTTGTAGTCCCTTGGATGTGTATCAAAAATTATAGTACTATTAATATGCTAATGATTAACATACGAATTTGTTCATATGACGTGATCCACACAACACGGGTTGTACAGCCAAGCACCCCTCGATTCGGTTCCCTTCCTCCACAGTCAAAATCATACCGTGTGCTTTGTAAGACATTGGGATCCTCGAAGTGCTCCTGGTAGTATTGGATGGCGTTGGAGTTAGTTGCTGGCTCTGGAGTTTACTGTGCATTCGGTCACGCATCACGTTTTCATTCTCGCCCTCGCCCTGACCCTAGGGACTTCTCTGAGCTCCCAAGAGAAGCAGGCGGTGGGTGGGAGGGCCACGTGCCCGGTGTGGAACGTCACACACTGAACGCAGAGCCACCCCAGATGTAACCATGGATGAGGAGGCAAGTGGCTCATCTCCTGTGTCAGGCGCCAGGTCTCTGTCTCCACACCTGTCTCCAAGGAAGCCACTTTGTTCTCATGTCTGAAAAGACCTGGTCCCGTTAAGCGGGTGCAGACCCTCTAGGGGCCGAACATAGACACATTGTTAAGAGAACCACTTTGCCTCAGAGGTTACAAGCAGGCACGCAGGTTACAGGTTGGGAATGCAGCAAGTGCCTTTCAAGGCGATGCTTATGCACCCTCTATCCGCGATCTTGTTTGACTGCCAGTTAAGAATCAGACTTGTAGCAGAAACGTCCAAGGTGAGGACGCCCAGGAGGCAGAGGTCAGGGATCGCCCTGCAAGCTGGGAGCACTGTGGAGTGGTCTGGTTCCCCAGGCTCCAGGGAAAGGGGGTGGACTGTGCATCTTCCCCATCAGCCTTTGCAGGCTAGTTAAGGAGTAGCCTCGATGGTTTTCAATGGACGTTCATTCTCCTCCACGAGAGGGAAAAAGAGAGGATTTGGCAGAGGGGCTTAAAGGCGGTTGGGCAGTAATGTCATCCAGAGCTGTCAGTTGCTTCTGAGACTGGTTCCCAGTTCCCGTTATTTAGCTCGGTGAGCCAGCGCTGCCCACGTGTTATGGCAACTTGAATTATCCAGAGCATAGTGCCACAGTGGAGACCCATGTGCTCACACACGCATCATGGCCATTTAAAATGGCGCTCTTTGAATGACTTTACTTTTTACGCACTCTGTGTAACTGTCACGGGAAGCCGCCCCCTTCCTTTCCGTGTCATTCCCTGCCTCAGAAGCCCCTCGCTTTCTGGGGACAGCTCTTCCTCTGTTGATGTTGGTTTCACTGCGATGGCCACGCTCACTCTCCACGCTTGTGCTTGTCACAGGTTTGAATATTGGCAGCGGTACATTCAAGACAAAGACAACTCACAAGATCTCTTCAGAAGCGAGTTTTTCGTCTAGCGAAGGCAGTCCTTTGTCAAGGTAAAGTCGTGCAAGCCTTTCTGAATAGCGGCAGCAAGACGAGAAATGTCACTCCTCAGGGAATTAAACTCTGGCTGCAGATGATTTTGCTCTGTGACTTGATGGAAGGTTATGGTTTGGGTTTTTGTTTATCTGAAATGACAGTGGAAACTTTAGTCTACCTTTGAAAATATTTGCACCAGAGCCAAGTATTGTTTTGCAGCTGTTGTTTCCTTGGTTTTAAGACTCAATTGACACCTCAGTGAACCACAAATTAGCGCCTACAGCTGCTCGCAGTAGGGCTGCTTAGAAACCACACAATGGAGGGTGTCGGAGAGGGCAGAGAGAAAGAGCCAGGCCTTAAAAGAAATAAAGTGGCCTGTTTCTTCTTTCTGAGACCGTGGAGATATATACAAGCAATTGCTGGATATTTGTTTTTGTATTCCTCTTTTTTACCTAGTATTTGGGCTGGACTATTCTTTCCCTTTCTGATACTTTCTTGCTTATTTTCAAATGTGAAAATTTATCTTTTCACATTTGTTAAACTGTAGCACTCCTTGTAAGTTTTTGGAGCAGTGATAAGTGAGTCGTGTGCTAGATTTGTCATCAACATAAAATACTAATCGTGCAATGGCATTGAGTCACTTAGGAAGAATTTGTGGATGGGAGTAGAAGCAGTTGTCTGATGACATACCTACCTTTCCGCTTTGGGCTAAATAGCATTTAAAACAACACAAGTTCGCCTTTTGTAATAACATTTCCCCTCAAAAGATGTCCTGTAGATGATTGCGTTACATTCGAATTAACTGCTCGCCCTGATGAAATTTTAAAACAGGAACTTTACGTTTGTAATGTCCCGTAAGATAAAATTATTTGTTCAGAATTGTGGTATTTTTACAGTAAAAAAAAAATCTCATTTTCATTTCTATTTTGAAAAACACTACAGTATTTTTAGGACCTGGGATATATTTAAATGAGATTGGTTTTCTGATATTATTAAGTTCTTACTTTTAGAAACCTGGTGTGTTCAATTTTAGGGAATCACTCATTTAATTTTTAGAAATTATTATTTTAATATCTTTCATATCTTTAATATCTTTCATCACTGTTTTTGAAGGAAGTGAGAGATAATGAATTATGGGACAGGAAGAGTGTTAAAAGTATTATATTTTTATGATTATATTATAAATTCAAGTTCTAGGTCTCCTGAAAGAAGTTTTAAAATAACAAATTCTACAGGTAGTTTTTAGGGTTTAATGTCACCATTTGGCTTAATAATACATCCCTTTAGGTTTTCAAGATTGTTAGAAGTGTTTATTTTCTTTATATTTTAGAGGCACTAAAAAAACCAATTCTTCTTAAACTGTTAGTTATATATATATATGTGTGTGTGTATATATATATATTCTTGGGGTAATGTTTAAACACATTTAGAAAGCAGTCGGATTCTGTAGAACATTTTCTCAGTCTGATCATTTGACATTTCACATCTTGCATCTATATTTCATTATAAAATCAAACTCCTTTCCCTTTCAATTTTAGGCAGGAGCCTTTTGTGATTACTGTCGTTTCTGCATGAAATTAATTTCCTAAATTATAAGTAATCACATCATCCCCTTTACAGAAAAAAAAAAAAAAGAGGCCTTCAAGGAACCCTTGGTTCTCGACAGTTGATAATAATCCAGAGATGAAAGTTCTGGGCATGGAGTGTGTGGGTTTGGTGCGCTGTTTGCCACGGCTGGTTCTTGTGCTGGGTTTGGTGTTCATACGCCGCCTTAGGCTTTTGAGAGCCCGGGGCTTGCTGTTTGTGCCTGGATTCACTGAAATTTCTTAGAGGCTTACATTTAAGGATCCCACTTACTGCAGTCACTCCTCGTGCTTTATTGCTTTTACAAGTGGTCTCGAAACCCAGTACTTGAGAATAAACGTTAACAGTGCAGTACTGCTGTAGCACTTTTAAAAATTCTTCTTTGCTCTATTTTGTCAGTGAGCTGATGAGCAACCTCAAAAAAAAAAAAAAAAAAGACCCTGCTGGACCTCAAAAAAAAAAAAAAAAAAATGGCTTCCTCTGATGTCCTAGAGACAATAATTATGATGTGCTAGTTAAGCCCAAACTACAGCTGAGGGATTTTACTTTAAAGCAGCGGCTTGGGCGCAAAAATGCATTTATAGCTCTTTGTCTGCACCTCATTATGTGTGGGCCTGATTCATTAAGTAATTGGTTTGCAGTTGTTTACATGAGTATTAAGGCCTTCCTTTCAGCCGCCTTTGAGAGATACATTGTGCAAATGTTGCCTGTGATGAATGCAGAATGAGGACCAGAGGGTCCGTCCTATTGGCTAAACAGTGCACTCTGTTGAAAAGCCAGAGAAAGGGATTGGGTGCTGCTTTGCATAGCAATGACTTTCTTAATAAGCGTTACAGATTAATACACACAAGCTATAAAAGATGCAAAGAGATACTCTTAGCACATTTATCCATGCTCATTTCATTGTGGTGGTGGTGGGGTCCCCGTGCTTTCATATTCCGTTTTCCAGAGCAGCGGCTTCAGTGCATGAGCCGTAATAGAATCCGATGTTTATTGTATTATAAATCACGGGCAAGTAGGCAGATCGGCAACAGTTTATTATTAAAGATTCTTTCAGTGTAAATCTTTTTCTACCATTGTATTTGCCTCAGCAAAATCATTTTGTGGTTGAGTGGGGATGAAAGGCATAATGTACGAAGGAGTGAGTCCTAATAGGAAGCTGTTCTCTGAGTAAAGACCACTTGTTCCCTTTTGTTGAGAGGTGCATGCCAGAGCTTCCTCTCCTCCGCAAACACTGTCTCGCCCCACCTTCCCCAGGAAGCCGTTTTCACTCTCCCGGATCCATTTATTCAACAGAGAGCGTATTTTAAGCGTATTTTAACCACCTGCCATGTAACTGCGGTTTACTGCTTGGATTGAGATAACGTTTTACCGAAAGAAAAAGATGTGTGCTTGCAACATAATTGCCTGGGGAAAAGGTAGCAGAAGTCACCCAGCCACCGCACCCTGGCAGGGCCGCTGGTGGCATTTGGTGCCAGCCCTGCAGCCATGGGAGTGGCCAGCGGAGGGCACCAGGTGGCAGCTGCTGCTCTGGTGGGGCCGTCCTGTCTCTTCTTGCCTGATCCTGGGCCGCTTCCCCTGGGATGATAAGGTGAATCACAAGGAACCAGTAGTCCAGAGAAATAAAAGTGAGGTTTTCCTGGAAGTCCTTTATGTTCTGGTATAAAAGCCCCAGTCTCTGTCTCTGGTTTAGCAAACCTACATTCTCCTTAAATTCTACCAAAGTAGCAGCTTCCTAAATATTCCACGTTTCTTGTCATAAGCCTGCCTACTTTATTTTTTCGACACAGCACGAAAGAACAGTCTTTGCTTGATTGGCTGAAGGGAAGGAGTAAAGAAGTTGACCCCTAAAAAATGGCATCTGCTGCAGGGCCCCTGGTTGACCATCAGGGGGCACTCAGACTTTGTCAAATTAAAGCTGTCTCAGACCGGTCTGCCTCTAACACTGAAAATTGAGGATTTACAGGGATTTGTTGGAACACTGATTGGGATTTTTTATTTTCTTTCCGAATTTTTTTTTTTGCCTTGTGCTTTTCAGAAACATGTCTGTTTTGAGGAAAATTCTAGCTGAAGATGCTGTGTGAGACATTTTAATACTGATTTTAGCTTAGTCAAAATCATTAAACTTACAGAATTCAGAGTGTAGAGACCACATCTTCTCATAAGTTAGTTACTGTTTTCAGGCTTATGATAAGACTCTAGAACTGCAAGGGCTCTTCCCGCTGGGGCCCTTCCTCATCACCCCCGACAGCATAGGCCACGTTCTTGGCAGGACCCTCAGAAGCTCATTGCCAAACTTGACGGACGTGGCCTCAAAGCCACAATAAGTTGGGTATGTTTGTTAATGGGCTGTAGATATTTTTTTCTTTCAAAAATATGTTGCTGACCATGAGGTTGAGAGTCTGTGTCACTGACATTAGAACATCCCGCCGCTCTGAGGAGCTCCTGTGGCGCACCTCCCTGGGACCCTGTGCTCACCCGACAGCCTCCGTCACCCCTCACATAGCGCGCTGCCTCCTGAGCCCTGGTATGACTTAATGATGAGTCTCCTAGGAATCATAGGTTTTCCATGCCTCATTTTTGTCTCTACTTGCTGGCCCCACAAAGCAAACCTGAATCCTGGCAGACATCCTTGCCACCTAATTTTGTACTTATGTTGCCCGTGTAGCCTATTTCTAGTGATATTATTAGCCTTTTGTTCATATAAAATGAATAGTCGAGGGAGTTCCCTGGTGGTCCAGTGGTAAAGAATCTGCCTTCCAATGCAGGGGGACGCGGGTTCGATCCCTGGTCGGGGAACGAAGATCCCACATGCCACGGGGCAGCTAAGCCCATGCACCACGACTACTGAGCTCACGCACTGCAACGGAAAATCCCGCATGTTGCAACTAAGACCTGACACAGCCAAAACTAAAAACAAAATAAAAATTTTAAAATTTTAAAAATTAAATGAATAGTCGACACTTCTGACTCTTTCTCTAGTACCCGTGTCAGCAGGATCACATCCTAGGCGTTCACTAGGTGCTGTGCTTAGAATAAAACCTGCTGTTAAGACCCCAGCTGACCATAACTTCTTATGTGTAGCAAGGATGAGAGCAAAAGTGATTTTGATGAGAGTTGTCCTTACCTGTCTGTCCTAATCCCTTATCAATAGCAAGGGAATTTATAAACAGCATCGAAAACTGAGATGGCTTGATGGACAGAGAGAGAAGACATGTGACAGAGCCAGTGTGGCAAAATGTTGACAGGGAGCGTCTCACTGGGGGGCACATGGTGGTCACTGTGCAGAGGGGGAGGTGCCACACCTCCCGGGACACTGCGCAGAGACGGTGTCCCGTGAATGAGACCAGCAGAGCATGCTCACGCCTTAATCTAATCAGTTATCTGTGGTGTCTTACCTGAAAGTGGTTTGTTTGGAAGTAGGACCTCCAGACTAATTGTAAACTTCTAGGGAAAAAATTAAAACTCTGCTCTCTTGGATTCCAGGAGTCGCCCACGAGCAGGCTGGGGAGGGCGGGCTCCCTGGCTTGCTGCCGGGCATCAGGTGGTGGCAGCGCTTCATGAAGGCCTCGGCAGCCCTGGCCCTGGGCCTCTTCTGGTTCTGTGCAGCCTGCAGGCTGAGAGAGGTTTTATGGTTTTTAATGGTTGGGAAAAATCCAAAGAAGAATAATGCTGCACGATACCTGAAAGTTATATGAAATTCAAGTTGCAGTGTCTCTGAGTGAAGTTTGCTTGTAACAAAGCCACGTCCGCTAGTTCACACATTGTCCGTGGCTGTTTCCGTGCAGCAGCCGGAGTAGAGTAGTTATGACAGAGACCACAACACCTGAACCACTTACTCACTGGCTCTCTACAGCTCACCTTCGCTGCCTCTGCCTTACACAATGGAGGTGTGACGTCCACACTGTCAGGGAAGGTCAGGCACATCTGATGGAGCACAGGGACCATGGCCTGTGGCTTATAACGTGAACTCTCGCATTCTTGCGCTTTCAGAAGTGCATTTGGTTTGGGTTCTCTCTCATTTGCGATAATAGCTAAACAGGTTGGCTCTGTCTACTCCGAGATCTCACACCATCCCCTTTGGCCTTGACTTAGCTTTAGACGTTAGGTGTGACCTGGAGAAAGAAATATTGACCCTACGAGTCACGTGTAAGAAAAATCAACCTTGCACTGCAATGTCACATCGACTAGCAGAGATGATTTCCCAAAGGGAAAAATACTTCCCCTAAGGGGTGAGGATGGCGTCGGAAACACCTGGAAGCATTTTCCAGCTTCCTCAGGGGTGAACACATGCGTTTAGTTCTGAAACATGTTTCTGGGAAGACACTTGAACAACCTGATCTGAACTCAGATAGAAGTAGAAACATGCAAATTAAATAATCTAACATCAAATGTTGATCACGTGCCTTTAGGCACGGCCCTATGCTTAGTGAGGCTCATCTATTCCTTCTACACATATCACTGAGCACCTACTAAGTGCAGAGCACTGGGTACCCCGGGGACTGAAACTGGTACGGTGGCAGCTCTCGTGGAGCTGACAGCCTAAGGGCAGTCACATGTCAGTTAGTGACAGAAATGGCTGTGAAGTAGCAAATTCAGTGAGGACTCGGGGGTCGAGGGTGGGGTGTGGGGGATGGGGAGGCTACAGCAGGAGGCCCAACAAAGTCTGGGCGTCAACCTTGGAGGCGCTGTTTAGGATTTAGTTCTTTTGCCAAAAGCAGTGGGAAGGCATTGAAGAGTTTTCAGCAAGGAGGCAGAGGGATCAGATTTGTGTTTCGAAAGCTCACCCTTGCTGCCGAGTGGAAAGTGGGTCGGAGGGGACAAGGTGGATGTGGTGTCACCAGTTAGGGGGCTGTTAGAAGGTCCAGGCAAGAGATGCTGGTTTGGTCGACCAGGCGGTGGCAGTGCGTAGGGGACGGGTGAGGACCCTTGGAAGCGCCGGGAGGTAAACTTGGCAGGACCTAGGGGCTGATTGGGTGTGGGAGGGCAGAGGAGTGGTGAGGGGGTGGGAGGGACTTGAGGCTTGGGGTGCCGTTAGCTGAGACAGGAGAAGGGCCCAGGTTTGGTGGAGGAGCTTGAGTTTGGTTGTGGATGGGCGTGTTGGCCGTGAGACTCTTTGGAGGCAGCCAAGTGGAGCCAGCAGGTGAGCCCTGGACATGCATGTGGAGCTCAGAGCAGGGGCCAGGCTGTAAGGACCTGGCATGTGCTCGCCTGCCTCTATGCCCTTGCCTTGGTCCTGGCCTGGAAATCCTTTCCAGCTCTCATAGTAGAGTCCAGGGAGTGCATTGCTTCCCCTGGAATCCTGCAGCCACACCACCACCCGCCCCATCATCCACCTGTTCTCTCAGTCCTCCTGCCTGCCTCCTGCCTGTGGTGCTCCTGCCGTCTCCCCACAACCCTACGTGGCTCTTACTATTTGAACATCAGCTGGCAAACTAGTCTCTCTCCATCTTTACAGCATTGTTATGTCTGCCTACCCACCCCGCACTGAGCCTGGTGTCCTCATGAAGTGGGAGCTGGATAGAGAGTAGACACAACCCACAGTGGTGTTTTGTGTGTGTGTGTGTGGGTGTGCATGCACACTTACAGAAGGTGGACTCTGGTTTATACTGTCAGCAGCCACCTGACTGGCAGCCTCCATGACAGTCAGCACTGGCTGTGGGGCCGTCCACTCTTCATGGAGAAATGGCATAGGCCACTAGTTGGTCACATCAGATAAACAGGCACTCACCAAGGAAAGCTGAAAGCGTTTCCTCTAAGATCAGGAACAAGACAAGGATGCCCACTCTTGCCACTTTTATTTAACATAGTATTGGAAATCCCAGCCACAGCAATCAGGCAAGAAAAAGAAATAAAAGGAATCCAAATTGGAAAGGAAGAAGTAAAACTGTCACTCTTTGCAGACGACACAGTACTATACATAGAAAATTCTAAAGATGCCACCAGAAAACTACTAGAACGCATCAATGAATTCAGTAAAGTTGAAGGATATAAAATTAATATACTGAAATCTGTTGCATTTCTATACAATAACAATGAACTATCACAAAGAAATGAAGAAAACAATCCCATTTACCGTTGCATCAAAAATTATAAAACGCCTAGGAATAAACCTACCTAAGGAGATAAAAGACCTGTACTCGGAAAACTGTAAGATACTGATGAAAGAAATTGAAGACAGTACAAGCATATGGAAAGATACACTGTGTTCATGAATTGGAAGAATTAATATTGTTAAAATGACCATACTACCCAAGGCAATCTACAGGTTCAGTGCAATCCCTATCAAAATACCAAGGGCATTTTTCACAGAAATAGAACAAATAATTTTGAAATTCATATGGGAACACAGAAGATCCCGAATAACCAAAACAATCTTGAGAAAGAAGAACAGAGCTGGAGGAATCACACTCCCTAACTACAAAGCTACAGTCATCAAACAGTACATTACTGGCATAAAAACAGACACATAGATCAGTGGAACCGAATAGAGAGCCCAGAAATAAACCCACACATTTATGGTCAGTTAATCTATAACAAAGGAGGCAAGAATATACAATGGAGATAAGACCAGTCTTTTCAACAAGTGGTGCTGGAAAAGCTGGACAACCACATGTAAAACAATGAAATTAGAACATTCTCTAACATATACAAAAATAAACTCAAAATGGATTAAAGACCTCAATGTTAAGGCCGGATACTATAAAACTCCTAGCGGAAAACAGGCAGAACATGCTTTGACATAAATCGTAGCAATGTTTTTTTGGATCTGTCTCCTAAAGCAAAGGAAATAAAAGCAAAAATAAAAAAATGGGACCTAATTAAACTTAAAGCTTTTGTACAGCAAAGGAAACCATTGACAACATGAAAAGACAGCCTACAGACTGGGAGAAAATATTTGCTAATGATATGACTGATAAGCGGTTAATATCCAAAATATATAAACAGCTCATACAACTCAATATCAATAAAACAACCTGATTAAAAAATGGGCAGAAGACCTGAATAGACATTTTTCAAATTTATTGAAGAAGACATAGAGATGGCCAACAAGCTCATGGAAAGATGCTCCACATCGCTAATTATTAGAGAAATGCAAATCAAAACCACAATGAGGTATCACCTCACACCGGTTAGAATGGCCATCATTAAAAAGACCATAAATAACAAATATTGGCAAGGAGAAAAGGGAACCCTCCGTACACTATTCGTGGGAATGTAAATTGGCGCAGCCACTGTAGAAAACAGTATGGAGGTCTCTCAAAAAACTAAAAATAGAACTACCATATGACCCAGCAATTCCACTCCTGGGTATGTATCTGAAAGAAATGAAAACACTATTTGAAAAGACACGTGCACCCCAATGTTCGTAGCAGCACTATTTACAACAGCTAAGGTAATGGGAGCAACCTAAGTGCCCATTAACAGACAATGGATAAAGAAGATGTGGTACATATATACACAATAGAATACTCCTCAGCCATAAAAAAGAATGAAATTTTGTCATTTGCAACAACATGGGTGGGCCTAGAGGGTATTACACTAAGTGAAATAAGTCGGAGAAAGACAAATGCTGTATATCACTTATATGTGGAACCTAAAAAATACAACAAACTAGTGAATGTAATAGAAAAAGAAACAGACTCACAGATATAGAGAACACTAATAAGGACCTACTGTATGGCGCAGGGAACTCTACTCAATACTCTGTAATGTAATGACTATATGGGAAAAGAATCTAAAAAAGAATGGATATATGTGTATGTATAAGTGATTCACCTTGCTGTACAGCAGAAACTAACACAACATTATAAATCAACTATACTCCAATAAAAATTTAAAAAAAAAACTAGATACAGGGAACAAACTAGTGGTTACCAGTGCAGGGGGCTGGGGGGTGGGCAAGACAGGGGGAAGGGATTAAGAGGTACGGATACATTGTGCAACACAGGGAATACAGCCAGTATTTTACAGTAACTATAAATGGAGTATAGCCTTTAAAAATTGTGAATCACCATGTTGTATACCTGTAACTCATATAATATTGTACATCAACTATATTTCAATCAGAACAAAGAAACAGGCACCAAGTTTAAAGGGAGCACTGACAGAGCACAGAATTATGGCAGCTATGGCAAAAGGCAGATTTTCAAACCATAGGTTAGCCAGACTTGACCCAAAGTGACAGAGGTGTGTTGCCAGGGTTTCTCGCATCAGGAGGGCCAGGGTCCCGCCGAGAGAGCAGCAGTGCTGCTGCACGATGTGTCCTCGGCTTTTCTCAGCACTCTTCCCACCTAAAGGCTGGAATCGGCCTTCACGGAGTAATCTGCAAATGTAAACGCGAGGGAAAACTTCAACAGGAGCATGAGAAAAACATCAAAATGTCAAGCCATACACAAGTGACTGTTTCTTTTTTAATATCTCGTTGACCATTTAGGACAAACTTTAAAGAATTTGAGAAACCTAAACACGGGTGACAGGAGTCTTGCGTTTTTCTCTACCAGGAGTTAATACCCTTAATTAAGCAAACAGTTTATTTTGAACTCCTTGTTAAGCAGTTGAGTATCGTATTGCTGGCTTGACAAAGGTAAGTGTTTTAACCTCCTGGCCGACTTCTCCCTGTTCCTCAGACCCTCTGCTTTCAGCTTAGCTGGCAGCCCTGAGCTTTGCCCACTCGGTACGTCCCAGGGCCTGCCTCCTGCCCTGGCGGCCTCCCCAGTGAGCGCCCAGCGTGTGGCCCAACGCGCCCGGGACCCTCCCACCAGAGCATCCGCAGGGCTTTTTGCTTTTAAAACTCGGGGAATAAATGTAAACCTTCTGGCCCCCCGGTGAGTAATGTGTGCTTCTTCCCTAGCGCACTCCTTGTAAAACTATTCGTCTGGTTGTCTTTATTTTTTCAGGACTTAGGTTCTTTCTTTATTTTCCAGGCATGAAAACAAAAAGAAACTAACTACCAATTTAAAGTCTAAAGGTAAGAGAAATAACCAGAGACCAGACTCTCATTTTGTGTTTTAGCTAAAAGGGTGGTTGTGACGCGTGGTGTCAGGCACCCTTGGGGGCGGCGGAGGCGCCCGCCTGTGCTCACGGGCCCTGCGGCTCTCCTGGGGGAGGACTGGGGGCTTCTCCTGAGAACACGGGTGCCGGGGTCCACGGTGCCTGGTGCTTTAATCTGCAAGTATGACTTTGCGGGGGATCCTGGCCTCCCCCCCGCGCCCCCCCGCCACGGCTTCCACATGAAACGTCCTCACCTCTGTCCCCGTCCTCGCTGCCACTGCCCGCAGGTACCCACTGCTCTGACCTGAGGGCTCCTGTGGTAGCCCTCCCCCACCCCTCCCCCAGCCCTGGCTTCTGAATCCCCATCCAGACGTCTGCCTGCTGGGGAAGCAGGGCCAGCGCCCCCGCCACCTGCAGGGTAGAGTCTGGAACGTCCCCTTGTGGTCTGGCCCGGCCCCTGCTCCCAGCCCTGTTCCTCCGAGGTCTCGTCCTCTCCTCGGTGGGTCCAGCCGCAGCCAGCCTTCCCTGTGCTCCACCCTCGTACCTCTGTGCCTTCGCTCACGCCCTTCCTTCTCTGTGACATTCCTGTCCCATTTCCTCTGCCCAGGGAGCTCCTATGTATCCCTCAACACCCTCCTTCTACACTGGCAGTGGCGTATCCCCTGCCGAGCTTGGGCCGCCTCTACTCTTGCCTCTGAAACCCTGTTCCCAGCCGGTCCGGTGGGACTTGGGGCTTGAGCACCCTCTGCCGCCGTGATCGGGCCACGTACTTACCCTCTCAGCCTTGGGAAAACAGAGGTGTTTGTACTCACCTCGCCAGGTTGGTGCGAGGATTAGATGGGGTCACATCTCAGGAGTCATCGGGGCGCTGGCAGGCCATGCCTTGTAGATACGGGGGTCAGAGGGGTGGTCAGTGTCGCAGGCGGTGGGCCCACCACACCCTGGCACTCCAGGCCGAGCCTGCAGCCTCCCCGTCGGGCAGCTTGCGGCTCCACTCGGGGGTTTTCTCTGGCCACAGGAGCCAGGAGCTCCAGGGAGTCGACGCCTGGTTGAGAACAACCCCCAGCCACTGAAGGGTGGGAGTTGGTGGATAAATTACCCCACTTCCTTGCTGGCTTTTGGGACCATCTGAGGAGCGTTCTGAGGTCTCTCCGAGGCCCCGGCAGGACAGACCCCAGCCGTCCACTGCCAGCCCTGCTCCTGGTTAACACCCTCTCCACCCCCCGTCCTGCCCAGGGTCACCTCCCAAATGAACTGTGTGTACCCACGCCCTCGTCTCAGCGCAGACCTCACTGCTGTTCCTCCACCGCGTCCCTGTGCTGAGGAACAGAGGGAGCTCGCGGCGAGGAGCAGTCAGGCAAGCTGTTCCCGGGCCCGATAGAGCACCCAGCCACCCTGCCCCCATGTTCGCCCAGGTTACAGATTCCCATCCTACAGTGCAGAGCTGGGCAGAAGGGAGGAGCAAGTGTTCCGCCATGAGTTCCCATCGCAGCACGGGGAGCACACAGAAGCGAGTCGTGGGTGCAGCACTGGCCTGCGCCCCGGGCGCGTCCGCTCAGGTGCACCACCCAGGGCCCCCAGGAGGCCCTTTGCGGGCCACAGCTGATTAAGCCGAGCTCATCAGACTGCAGAGATGCTGAGCAGCTGTCTGGTTTTCTCTTCCAGCCTTCTGGGACGAGTCTGACGACAGTAACTCAGAGATCGAAGCTGCCTTACGTCCTAGAAACCATAACACGTCCACCGATGATTTTGATGATTTTTATGACTTATAAGCTGTAACATCTGTTAGAAATAAAGTCTTCAAACAAACTAAACCCCTGTGTTCAGATGTGATGTTCAAAATAAACATGTCCCTTTAAGTTTTCTAATTGTTTAATATGAAAAGTTGGGACCATATTGTTATTCCAGTGAAATTTCATGACATAACTATGAACTGGCATATTTGCTTTTACGTGTTATCAAAAAGCACAGTGATGAATACAATGCCCATCAAAATCCAGTTGGTTTCTTTGTAGAAATTGACAAGCTAACTTTAAAATTCATATGGAAATTCAGGGGACCCAGAATAGCCAAAACAGTCTTGAAAAAGTTGGAGGACTCGCACTTCGCAGTTTTGAAACTTACTAAAATGCTGCAGTAATTAAGACAGTGTGGTACTGCATGAAATATTGATTTATATGTAATCTAGAATTGATGATCCAGAAATAAACTCTCACATTTATGGTCAGTTAATTTTCAGTAATGGTGCCAAGACCATTCAGTGGGGAAAGAATGGTATTTTCAACAGATGATGCTGGGACGACTGGACAGCCTCATGCAAAAGAATGCAGTTGGATCCCTGCCTCACACTGTGTACAAACAGTAACCCCAAATGGGTCAAAGGACCTCGATGTAAGAGCTGAACAAACTCTGCGAAGGAAACACAGGGGTAAAAACCCTTGTGACGTCGAATTAGGCAGTGGTTTCTTAGAAAAGACACCCAAAGCACTAACAACAGAGAAAAACACTCATCAAGGTCATAAAAATAAAGACAGAACAGTCACAGACCAGAGGAGACAAAGGGGACGTGACAACTCAGTGAAATGGTGGGACCCTGTGTTGGATCCTTGAACCAAAAAAAAGGACATTAATGGAAAATTTGGTGAAATCCAAATAAAGTCTAGAGTTTAGTTGATAGTCAGGTCCAGTGTTGGTTTCTTAGTTCTGACAAATGCACCACAGAAATGTCAGATAAGAGGAATGTACCATTAGGGGAAACAAACTGGGTGAAAGGTACATAAGAACTCTGCATTATCTTTGCAACTTCTCTGTAAATCTAAAATTATTCCACACACACACACAAGTCCAGCAGTCAACATGACTGACATTTGGGCGATACTCTTCCAAGCTTTTTGTATGTATATAAACCTTGTAAAAATTCTTGTAAACATTTCTAATTTTAATTCTAAATCTTACCAGGTTTAGATGATTTATACCCACTAAGAAAACAAAAGAAGCCCTTCAGTCAGGACGCTAACTAGATATTGCCAGTGATGCTGATGGAGTATACAGAGTCCTGCCTCTGATCAGCTTCTTCTAGAGACCACAGGCTGTGACCACTGATGGTGGTCCAGGAGGAAGCCTCAGTTGGTGCTGGCCTTCAGCACTAACGTGTCTTACACTGAATCGTGGTAGGTAGGGCAGGCCTGGGGCCCAGCGCCATTAGCAGGCAGAACTTTCCAGCTAAACTTCAATGCATTTTTTTTTTTCTTTTCAGTTACTTTCTATTTATCTCCGGTGACCCTGGTTTAAAATGTAAAGAAGTGATATAAATTTTCCTTTTCAAATACATTTTAGGGGAAAGAAGATAATTGACTTTTAAAAAATATACAAAGAGGGGCTTCCCTGGTGGCGCAGTGGTTAAGAATCCGCCTGCCAATGCAGGGGACATGGGTTTGAGCCCTGGTCCGGGAAGATCCCACATGCTGCGGAGCAACTAACCCCGTGCACCACAACTACTGAGCCTGCGCTCTAGAGCCCGCGAGCCACAACTGCTGAGCCTGCACGCCACAACAACTGAAGCCCACACACCTACAGCCCGTGCTCCACAACGAGAGAAGCCACTGCAATGAGAAGCCCGTGCACCGCAACTAGAGAAAGCCCACGCGCAGCAACGAAGACCCAACATGGCCAAAAATAAATAAAATAAATTTATATTAAAAAAATATGTATATACAAAGAAAATAGTACAAGTGATAGGAGGGCAAGGCTGGCTGGCTGGAGCTGGGAGCTCTGCTCACCAACAACTCCCTCATCTATTTCGGGGTCTCCGGTGGGGTTGAGCTCTTGGGGAGGCTGTGCGCTGGGCCCATGGCTGGTCTTGTTTCCCAGGTAAGAGCAAAGTCACAGCCTAGGTTAATAAACTGTGTTTTCCTTTACTCTCAAGACGACTACCACACTCACAAGACCTCTGACACCAGATGCGGGGTTTTTCCCCATCTCAACCCATTCTCTTGACACCAGCTGCTTGTCCTGTGATTCAGTTCCGTTCTGACGGTAACTGGAGTTAGTGCGGTCCCCACAGGTTCACAGCTCAACCCCACAAGGCTAACTCCCACTTCAGACGCCAATCACAGGTAGTAGGTCCCAGATTCCCAAAACCTTCATCTGACTAGTCTGTAAGGTGGGTTCCTCACAGCCCCTCCTTGGGTTTGATAATTTGCTAGAATGGCTCATAGGACCTACTGAAACCCTTACTTACATTTACTGGTTTATGATGAAAGAACATGATGAAGGCTAGGGCACAACCAGATGGAAAGATGCATAGAGTGGGGTCTGGGGAAAGGGCACAGAGCTCCCATGTCCCCGCTGGTGCACCCCGCTCCTGGCACCGCCATGTGTTGAGCAACCTGGAAGCTCTGCGAATCCTTGGTGCTTTTATGGTGGCTTCATCAGGTAGGCATGATGGATTATTAACTCCACCTCCAGCCCCTCTCTGCTCTCCAGAGAAGGGGAGCAGGGGGCTGAAAGTCCCAAGCTTCTAATCATGGCTTGGTTTTTCGAGTGACCAGCCCCACTCCTGAAGCTCTTCAGGACCGCCCCCTCCCCGCCACCCGAGTCATCTCATTAAAAAAAAGATACTCCTTTACCCATGAAATTCCAAGGGCTTTAGGAGCTCTGTGTCAGGAACCGGGGACAGAGATCAATATATATTTCACAATCCATTTTTCTCACACTAGTCTTCCAACTTATAAATCAAACTTTGCGAGGTTGGTTAATGTGATGAAATCAATCCCTGGAACCCACAGTGTTAAGGATTCAACTCTAGATCTGGGGTAACCACCATCCCAGCTTTACCAACTGAAGTTCGGATACAGCTTGATCAAGCCTTTCCTGACGCTTCCTGTGTGCCAGGCTCTGGGGGGGCCAGTCATTGGGAGTACAGAGCTGGATCTGACACAGTCACTGAGCTCGGGGGCCCTCACTCCAACAAGGGCGACAAAGCCTGAAGCACAGCATGTCGTGCATGGTCCCTTACGGGAGATGCCTTTGTCCCCGAAGTTCTGAGGAATGAAGAAACTATTCCTCCTGCGGCTGAGTTAGGGACCTTTCACGTGGGTGGTGACATCTGCACGAGACCTGGTGGAGCTGGGGGAACAAGGAGACTCCAGGCAGAGAAATGACCCCCACAAGGCCCAGAGGCACAACAGAACTTGTGCAAATGAAACAGTCCTCACGGGAGGCTAGTGCAAGACACACGTGCAGCAAGGATGAGGGCTGGAGGGGCGCCCAAGACAAAGTGGGGCTGCAGATTGGGGGTGAGGGGGAAGCTACAAGGTGTGTGTGGTTGACGGGCTATACGGTTGTCCCCAAAGAAGATCCAGACGCTGGAGCAGAGCGTTCAAACCAGTGAGAGTTTTGATATAAGAGCAACTTATGAGCAACTTCAAAAATCAGCAGTATGGTGACACACCAGGAAAGCCAGTTTGAAAATAATTTTTTTTTTTGGGTATGTCGCGCGGCATGTGGGATCTTAGCTCCCCGACCAGGGATCGAATCCATGCCCCCTGCAATGGAAGCGCGGAGTCCTAACTACTGAACTGCCAAGGAAGTCCTGAAAATAATTTTTTTAAAGATGCCATTTACAGTAATAAAAATTACATGTCAAAAATCTTTTAAAATTTTAAGAAATTAGTGAAAGACAAAATTTTAAACATCCACTGACAACAGAGAACTACATGTTCATGGATGGGAAGATTCTATCTTAAAAGCACGAGTTCTGTCCAGATTCATCCAAAAAGTCAATGCTATTTCAATCAAAATCCCGACAGGTCATTTCCGGAAGTTGACAAGCTGCTCATTAAACTCGGAAGGAATTTAAAGGTCCAAAATGGCCAAGACAGTTCTGAAGAATAAAGAAGAGAAGGTCTTCCCATAGCATATGTCAAGATTTATTATAAAAATAGTACTTAGGCCTGTGGTCCCGGCTCAAAGCTAGAAGCTTGGAGCAGGAGAGAGGCCGCAGAAAAAAATCCCAGGCGTGAGAGCTGGGTCCAGACAGATGTTTGAGAAATCAATGAGGCGATAACAGACTTTTCAGTGAATGATGCTGGACCAGTTGGCAATCCACATGGCAAAACACAAAATTAAATGTTATATGGCAATCATAAAGTATTTATTTTGCTTCGATTTATCTCTCAGTGGATAGTGGCATCTGTAGTGACTCTTTGTCAGTTCCCGACGGGAGCACGCCCCACACCCGCACCTCGAGCCTTGCCCTCCCCTGGTCAGGAGATGGCCTTGCCCTCCCCTGGTCAGGAGATGGCCTTGCCCTCCCCTGGTCAGGAGGTGGCCTTGCCCCTGTTCTGCTGAGACTGAGGTCGAAGCTCCCAGTCCTCCTTCCATTGTCATCTCTTAATATCTGGCATCTTCTCTCTAGATTAAAGTCCCTTCTTCCCTCGCTGCCTTATTCTCTCCCACCATTGATTCATTCATTCATTCACGGGACATTTGAAGCCCTCCCACTTTCCCCAGTACATTTTTCTTTTCCTTTCTTTTTCTTTTTTCTGGCCACACTGTGCGGCTTGTGGGATTTTAGTGCCCCAACCAGGGATCGAATCCGGGCCCTCGGCAGTGAGAGCGCAGAGTCCTAACCACTGGACCACGAGGGAATTCCCTTTTCTATTTTTTTATTGTGGTGAAATATACATAAGATTTACCATCTTAACCATTTTTTAAATGTACAGTTCATTGGCATTAAATACATTCATAATGGTGTGCAACCGTCACCACCATTTATCTCCATAACTCATTTCATCTTGTAAAACTGAAACTCCGTTCCCATGACACAATAACCCCCTATCCTCCCCTCCCCCCAGCCCTGGCACCCACCGTTCTACTTTCTGTCTCTGTGATTTTGACTAGTCTAAGTACCTCATATAAGTGGGATCATGCAGTATGCCTTTTTGTGACTGGCTTAGTTCATTCAGTATAATGTCCTTGGGGTTCATTCACGTTGTAGTGTGTGCCAGAACTTACTCTTTTTTAAGGCTGAATAATATTCCATTGTATATATGTGCCATACTTTGTTTCTCCATTCATCTATCAATGGACACCTGGGTTGCATCCATGTTTTACTTATTGTGAGTAAGGCTGCTGTGAACGTGAGCATAAAAAATATCTCTTGGAGACCCTGCTTTCCATTCTTTCGGGTATGTACCCAGAAGTGGAATTGCTAGATCATACGGTAATTCTATTTTAAAATTTTTGAGGAACTGCCACACTGTTTTCCACAGTGGCTGCACCATTTTACATTCCCACCAACTGTGTACAAGTGTTCGAATTTCTCCACACCCTCATCAACACTTGTTATTTTCTGGTGTTTTTTGATAGCAGCCATCCTACTGGGTGTAAGGTGGTAAAACTTCGACATCAAGCTTAACACAAAGAAAATTCCACCTAGAATAAAGAACTAAATGTGAAAAGGAAAACTTTAAAATTCTCAAAGAAAAAAATAATAGGCAAGTGTCTTTATGACTTCCAAGCAAGGAAGAATTGCTTAACCGACACGGAAAGTGCACAAACCCATAAAGGAAAATATTGATAAATATTACATTGAAATGACAGTTTTCTGTATGACAAAGATGCTGACAAAATGCAAAGACAAATCATGCGCTAGAAAGTGACGTTTGTAAGATACATGTCCATCAAATCTCTGTAGCTAGAATATATAAAGAACCACGTTATCAACAAGAAAAATGTAACTCAGAAAAAGGAACAAAGGATCAGAATGAGAAATTCATAGAAAAAGTAACCCAAGTGATCAGTAAACATGAAAAAGTACTCAAACTTACCAGGAAAGCAAACAAAAGTACAATTAGGTGCCTTTTCATACCCAGCAGACGAGCCAAGATTGGCAGGCAGATCACTCTTGAGTGTCGGGAAGGACACCAGGGAAGGGGGACTTTCGCACATTTTGAAGAACATGTTTATAATATCAAGCAAGGTTGCAGATGGCATGTCATATCCTGTGACCCTATGTTTCCATCTCTAAATACATACTTCACAGTCACGCTGTCCTATACGGTAATCACCAGCCTCGTGTGACTCTTGAACACTTGAAATGTGGCTCATCCAAACTGAGAAATTCGTTTTGGATTTGAAGACTTTATGAAAGAAATACTGGACTTCGCTGGTGGCACAGTGGTTAAGAATCCACCTGCCAATGCAGGGTACACGGGTTCGATCCCTGATCCGGGAAGATCCCACATGCTGCGGAGCAACTAAGCCTGTGCACCACAACTACTGAGCCTGCGCTCTACAGCCCACGACCTACAACTACTGAGCCCACGTGCTGCAACTACTGAAGCCTGCACGCCCAGAGCCTATGCTCCGCAACAGGAGAAGCCACTGCAATAAGCCCGTGCACTGCAACGAAGAATAGCCCCCGCTCGCCGCAACTAGAGAAAGCCCGTGTGCAGCAACGAAGACCCAACGCAGCCAAAAATAAATAAATACTTTTTTTTTTAAAAGAAATACTGTAAGGTGTTTCATTAACGTATTGGTTATATGTTGAAATGGATATATTGGCTATGTTGGGTTAAAATATGTTATTAAAATTAACTTCATCAGTTTCTTTTTATATTTTTTAATGTGGCTACTAGAACATTTTATGTTACATATATAACTCTCATTTGGGGCTTTATTATATTTCTACTAACAAAGCTGCTGTGGAGAAACTCTCACTATCGTACACAAAGAGACATGCTCAAAATGTTAATTGCCCTATTGTTTGAAATGGTAAAAATTGGGAAACATTAGTGCCCACCAACAGGAAAACGATGAGAAACACACATTGCTGGAGGATTTAGACAGTTAATAAAATATACGTAAAAGTGAACAACACAAAACAATCCAGTGTGTTATTACAGGGAGGGAGGAAAGGGTTCAGATAAAGTGAAAGTGTAAAACATGGATGGAAGGGACGTGCGTGTCACATCTTCCAGAGAGCGATTGGCCCTGGGAAGAAGAGGACAATAGGACGAGCAGTGCATACAGAGAACATCGATGCACCGGGAACAGCTTATTCCTTTAGATTAAAAACCAAATATTCTAGGCAAATAGGGCAAAGTGCAAACATCTGTCATATTTGTCCAATCTGGTTGCTTGCGCCACATTATTTATGTTATGTTGTTCTCTACATGTTTGTGTGCTTAAAATAATTAATAATTTTTTAAAGAAACAGGTCGTGAAGAGTTTTGTATCCCTTGCAGAGGGGTTTGGACTTTGTTCTTTTGGTCAATGTTCGGAAGCCATTGAAGGGTTTTAAAACAGGGGACGAGATTTCCATTTAGAGGGAGCGTTTTGGCAGCCTCGTTTTAGGCTCATCCAGGCCAGCTAATAAAGGTGAAGAAGAGTATTTCATTGCTTCTGGCACACACTGTTTCCCCATGTTTTAACAGCTCTGAGATTGGGCTATGCCGTGTTGGCCAGTCAGCAGTCAGGGCGTGGGTGTCGCTGATGCATCAGGACTTGCAGAATGGGTGTCCGGAACCTGGATGAACATCCTGGAGATGGTGGAGCGGCCTTAAATGCTGCCTCACCCTCGCTGCGCTGCTCGTGGTACTGAGAACGCTGATGCTGGTAAACCTCGGCATCAGTGACTCTGAATCAAAAAGCGATTTAGAAGGAGTAAGTTCTACACATGCGTGAGTTTTAGAAAAGCATTAACTTATTGATTCGGCCTATATTTTCCTTTTTATATATGCACAAGAGTGGAATGATTTTTTTTTTTAATTTTTTTTAGAGTTCCCTGGTGGTCCAGTGGTTGGAACTCCATGCTTTCACTGCCAGGGGCCCAGGTTCAATCTCTGGTAAGGGAAATAAGATCCCACAAGCCTCGAGGCCAAAAAATAATTTTTTTAAACAATTTTTAATCGTGGTAAAATACACATAACGTGAAATTTACCACCTTACCCATTTTTAAGTGTACGGTTCAGTGGCATTAAGGACATTCACCTTGCTGTGCAGCCGTCATCACCATCCGTCTCCGGAACTCTTTTTGTCTTGTACAGCTGGGACTCTGTCCCCATTATGCAATAACTCCCGTTCCTGGCCACCAGAACGAAACCAGTCTCCAAGTCTCACACAGGTCCGTCTGATTGGTAGGACCTCCCTAAATCACAGCCGAACTCTAGTCGAGGCTGGAGGGTACTATTTTCAGCTCTGCAGGCTCTGCCATGCAGGGAGGCGCCCTGCAGGGGGCAGATGGAGGTGGGGACCACTCTGCCGTCTGTGCTGTAAATGTCCACTGGTCCTGGTCCAGGGATACACTGGGGAAGGATTGTTCTAAACAGGGAAACCCGATCACAGGCGAATTCTGTGAGTTTGAACCACCAAAGTCGGCCTCACTGAACTCTGGCCCTAGGGACCCACCCCTGTAATTCCCAAGGGCGGCCACTGCAGGGTCTCCCATCACAGTGGGACCTCGCACATCCTCCAGGACTAAACCTTACCAGGACCAGTCCAGGCTGAAGACCTTACGCAGATAAAGCCCATCGAATCTCCCGCGTTTGCTGCCCCTGGGACTTGGCTAGCCTTGAACTTTTCATCTCAATGAATTGCTCTTCTAATGCATTTTCTTTTCCAATGGCCAGAGCGCCTCTCTGCCCTCCCAGACGTTCCCCATCGACACGTGGTCTGCGGCGCTCAGCTGGCGGTTATGCTATTGACCCATGAGGTGCTGTTTACGCCCAATTCTCTATTGTGTCAGCCTGTGAGTTCCCTCCTCCTTTTCCTCAACAAAAAAATGAGGAAACCAAACAACCACAAATCCCTACAGCTTTTCTCCAATTCTCAAGCCTTCATCTACTTTCAGTGTTCCTGTCACCAGCAGTTGTGTCATCAGCAGAGTGCTTCAGGGACGATCGGATTTTGATATATCAAACTGGCAAAAACACATTAAAGGAGATCACAGTAATCCCAGCCCCAAATCCAAGGAGATAAGGATTATATTACTCAAGAACGTACCCCGAGTGACAGAAACTGAACTCATCCAGTGGGAAGACTCATTAGCATTCAGCAGCCAGGATTTCAAGTCTCACCAGTTTGGGTAGTGGTTTTATATATTTATTTCAAAATCGTCTGGAAATCTCTGGCTCCCGGAGGTGGCTCCCTGTAAATCTTTTTGAAAAGACACAGCGTCGTCATTTGCTTTCCTCTGCTGATGTTTTCCATTTCCTCAGGCCAGTCCAGCCTTTGACACAAAGACTATTTGATGACAGATGGCTCTGTGAGCTCCTGGTGAGGCCATATCTCACTTTTGGAATGCAAGTGATAACCGGGTTCCTCTAGAGCCTTATTTATTATACTGTTATTCCACACAAACTCATTCAATGTAAAACTGTTCTGCCAGTCAACTTGAACCCGCTCTTCCCCAGCTGTCATGCTGGCAGCTCAAAGATGGTGACAGATGATGATGATGGACAGGACGCCTGCCGTCTCCTGCTTTCCCAAATTTAAAGCCGGATGCTTCCCAACTGAGGGAACATGCTAGAGAAAAGAGCTAAGAAGGCACTCTGCGGCATCCTGCAGTTTAATCACCGTAGTAGTTTACTAAGTGGCGTTTGCAGGGTCTCGTTGCCAGGCCTTCCTAGCACTTGTGAGTGTACTTACGCCAAAGGTATGAAATCAACCGAAAGCAGACCACATCACTCCCTCCAGAGCCACGGGAATGCTGTCGGTCTTGCATCCTTGTCCCAATGCTTGCCAAGGACTAGTTCTTTCTCCCTTTTCAGAGGTGCCTGCCTCCGGTCTCCAGCTCAAACATTTCTCATAGATATTTTGGCAATAATATAAGAAGTAACGATTTATTCAATCACTCATTTAACAAAGGCACGCAGTAAATATTATCTAACGGTATTATTTGCTCTTCTGTGGAAACACACCTAAAGGATTGGATAGACTGTCTGTGCATGGATTCAATCAGGACATTACCTTTGGGGTGAGTCTCAAAGAACCAATAGGAATTTGGCAAGTGGACGCTGGGAGCTCAGTAGCTCCGGGCATGCGTGTGCCAAGGGAGGTTCATGACCAGGTGATCATTTTTACCTGTGAGCAGTTAGAATTTTCTTATAACAAGAGAGCTCACGTTAGGCTCTCATGTCTCACATTCTGACCCAAGGTGACCTTGAACCTCAGCAAATCCCCTTGGGAGGATGTGGGAGAAGAAAGACTATTAATGTACATCATGAGAATCAGGGGACAGGTGCCATGTTGGCACTGAGGACAGACAGCAGAAAAGCCAAGATTATGATCCAATGAGAAACTCATCCTCCACGTCTGGAGGACAGGAGTCCAAACAGGAGGAGAGAGGTTTCTGGGAAGGTGGTGGGGTAGGAAGCCCCAGGACTCTGTCTCCTCACCCGGACAACAACTGCACTGGCAGGATACGGCTGATGTAACTGCCTTTGAACTCTGGAGCCTATCCAAAGGCTTGCAACTTCCAGGGGAGGGTTTGGATGGTAAACTGCAGTTAATTCCAGCCAATTTCAGCTCCCAGCATAGTGGCTGATACCCACCCCTGACCCTTATCCACATGGCAGGCAGCTGTGCATGAGTTCCTGGAGCAGTTTATGGGCAACTTTGGGGAGCCAGAGTGGGCAATAAGGACCTTGACTTCCAAAAACTGGGGCTCTGTGTTCTGATTGCTGATTGCTGCTTCTGATCTTGGAGGTGCAGAAACATAGGCAGGTGGCCCATGTGGAACCCCTCCTCCGTGTTGCAAGCCCCTCCCCCTCCAGCTGAAGCAACTTCCAAGGGAATTAAAGGGCCAGCACCCCTTTTTTCCCCTTCCATTCATTTTTCTGCTTTTCCCTTTTGGGAGCCAGACATTTAAAGTCTAGGGCTTTGAAAAGGAACCACAAATACAGGGGAATTTATAAAGTCAACACATAAGGCCAGAGAAAGGTACATGCCCAAGGAAATATGCAGGTTTAAAAAAAGACCTGAGAAGATCAACGTTTATACCTCAGGCTTATCCCCAGCAGAGACACAGCTTACAACAAGCAACAAAACAAAACCAAAATGCAGCAAATCCTGAGGAAGGGGGAGAATCTGATTTCCAGAGTTACTAAATTACTAGATTCAAATGTCCAGTTTTCAACAAAAATTCACAAGGCGTACAGGAAAGAACAGCCTGTTCAAAGGAAGAAAGAACCTGACAGAAACCATCACTGAGAAAGACCAGATGGCAGAATTGCTAGATGACAAAGACAACTGTCTTAAAGATGCTCAAAGAACTAATGGAAGACATGGAGAAAGTCAAGAAAACAATGTATGAGCAAAATGGGAATATCAAAAAAGAAATAGAAAACCTAAAAAGAAACTAAAAAGAAATTCTGGAGCTGAAAAGTGCAATAACTGAAATTAAAAATTCACTAGAGGGATTCAAAGGCATATTTGAGCAGCCAGAAGAAAAAAAAAAATCAGTGAACTCGAAAATAGGACAATTTGAAATTATTGAGACTGAAGAACAGAAAAAAAAATTAAAAGTGAACAGAGCCTAAGGGACCTGTGGGACACCATAAACTGGACCAACAAACACATTGTGGGCATCCCAGAAAGAGAAGAGAGAGAGAGAAAGGGACAGAGAGATTATTTGAAGAAATAGTGGCTGAAAATTTCCCAAATTTGATGAATGACATGACTGTAAACATTTAAGAAGCTCAGCAAACTCCAATAGGATGAACTCAAAGAGACCCACACCAAGACACATTATAATCAAGCTATAGAACAGCCAAGACAAAAGGAGAATCTTAAAAGCAGCAAGAGAAGAGTAATGCATCACATACAAGGGATCCTCAGTAAGATTATCAGCAGATTTCTCACCAGAATCTTTTGCCCAGAAGGCAGTGGGGCTGTTATATTCAAACTGAAAGAAAAACTGTCAACCAAGAATCTTATACCCAGCAAAACTGTCCCTCAAAAGTGATGGAGAAATGAAGACATTCCCAGATAAACAAAAGCTGAGAAAGTTGGTTGCCGCTAGGCCTTTCCTGCAAGGAATGCTAAAAGGAATTCTGCAGATTGAAATGAAAGGACATTAGACAGTAACTTGAAGCCGTATGAAGAAATCAAGATCTCAGTAAAGATAAAGATGTGGGCAATTGTAAACGCTAGTATTATTTTAACCTTGGTTTATAACTCAATTTTTTATATTCTACATGATTGAAGAGACTAATACATTTTTTAAAATATTAGCTTAAAAGCTATTATTATAACTTTTGTTTGTAATTCCACATTTTGTCTTATACACAATGTAAGAAATTAATGCATAAAAAATTATTATTAGTTTATGTTTTGGACACACAACATGTAAAGACATTTTTGTAACATCAATAACTGAAAGGGGTGGGGACAGAATTGTTTAGGAGCAGAGTTTTTTTATGTTATTTAAGTTAGGTTGGCATAAATTCCAATTGGTGCTATAATGTTAGGATGTTAAATGTAATCCCTGTGGTAACCACAAAGAAAATAGCTACAGAATATACACAAAAGGAAATGAGAAGGGAATTAAAACATTTCACTGCAAAAAATCAACTCAACACAAAAGAAGCCAGTAATGCAAGAAATGAGGCACCAAAAAAGTTATAAGGCATATAGAAAAAAAAAGTTAAAATGATACAAGTAAGTCTCTCCTTATCAGTAATTATTTCAAATGTAAACAAATTTAACTCTACAATCAAAAGACAGAGATCGGCAGGATGGATTTTAAAAAACATGATCCAACTATATGCTGCGTACAAGAGACTCAATTTAGATTTAGAGACACAAATGCGTTGAAAGTGATAGGATGGAAAAAGATACTCCACGCAGAGAGCAATCAAAAGAGAGCACGGGGGTTTCCCTGGTGGCGCAGTGGTTGAGAATCTGCCTGCCAATGCAGGGGACACAGGTTCGAGCCCTGGTCTGGGAAGATCCCACATGCCGCGGAGCAACTAGGCCCGTGAGCCACAACTACTGAGCCTGCGCGTCTGGAGCTTGTGCTCCACAACAAGAGAGGCCGTGATAGTGAGAGGCCCGCGCACCGCGATGAAGAGTGGCCCCCGCTTGCCGCAACTAGAGAAAGCCCTCGCACAGAGGCGAAGACCCAACACAGCCAAAAATAAATAAATAAATAATAAAAATAAAGGAATTCCTTTTAAAAAAAAAAAGAAGAAGAGACATAAGGCACTAGCCATAAAAACAATTGAAAAATTAGAATACAATAAAAAAAAAAAAAAAAAGAGAGCAGGGGTGGCTATAAATAAGCTGGTCACAAGAAGACAGATGCTGTATGATTTCACTCATATGAGTTCCCTAGAGTAGTCAAATTCATAGAGATGGAAAGTAGAATGGTGGCTCCTGGGAGGTTGGGAGGAGAGGGAAAAGGGGAGTTAGTGTTTAATGTTTTCGTTTTGCAAGATGAAAAGAGTTCTGGAGATGGGACAGTGGTGATGGTTATACTGCAATATGAATGTACTTACCACTAAAAATGGTGAAGATGGTAAATTTTCTGTTATGTGTATTTTACCACAATTTTTTAGTGTTATTAAATTTTAAAAAAAAACAACTAAATTGGAGTCATTACAGTCCTAATGTACCAAATGATAGTCTTTTTTTTTTTTTTAAGTGTGCACCATGGTCAGATAGGTTCAGGAAACACTTTATGTTAAACCCCCCACGGATATGAGCTTCTGAAATTCTTGGGGAGGTGCTGCATAAGGAAACCCTTGTTTATCCTTTTTTTCATGGAGCAGTTTGAGCTCTGTGCTTCGACAGAGTGGCCCTGATGTAATCAAGGAGCCGAAGGTGTTTGAAACACAGCCATCTCTCATGTGCCCTGTTCCTGCGGTTGCTGGCTGGCCTATAGGAAATTGCCGCTGGCCACAGCCCCACATCCCTGTGTGTGGTGAACTGTCCATCTAGTGGCCCCCAGTGACCCTCTCCCCCTGGTATTTAAGTCTTTTGAATCTGGCCTGGCCCTGTGACCTGTGGCAGAATCCACACGGTGCCAGTTCCAGGCCTCGAGCCTAGAAAGGTCTGGCAGCTTCCACTTTGGCACTTTGAGGGAAGCCAGGGGCCGTGTCAGAAGTCTGGCTGCTCTGAGCCCACACTGAGCTGTGAGGGAGCCCATGCTGGCCTTGTGGGCAGGACACGTGGACGAGAACCGAGGAACCCAGCCAACAGCAAGTCGTTCTGTTCAGCCTCCAGCCTTGTGAGCACCAGAGCTGGTGAGTCTGCGTGAAGCCAAGATGAGCTGCCTGCCCGAAGTCCATGTTGGGAGCAAATAAGCAACTGTTGTTTGTCTTAAGCCTCTATGTTTGGGGCTGGTGGATTTGGGCAGCGATAGATACTCAAAACCGCATGTTTCCCATCTGGCTGAGTGAGGTCGTGAGCAGCCCAGCTGGGGCTTCTCATTACCTTCATTCTCCCTTCCCCCGTGGTCCCCTCTTCTTTCCTGATGATCTAATCCTCCAGCCTGCATCTCTGAACAATAAGGCCATATCCTACCTAATCACAGTACTATTATCATATTTAAGACAACTAGCATTAATTCCGTAATGCCCTCCAATGTATAGTCCCTATTCTAACTTCACCATTTGTGCCCCCAAAATTTCTCTGATAATGTTTTTCTAACTCCAGGAGCCACCAAGGCTTACTCGTTGCATTTGGTTTTCAGAGACATGAAGAATTCTCAAAAGGCATTTCACTGGAGAAAAAGATCATGACTGAAGTCCTGCTGTGGTTATTACCTGGGCCACCCTTCGCTCCTCTCCTGGTCCACCTCCTTCACAGGTTGTGTTTCAATGAGAGCCATTGCTAATTTGTGGTGACCACTATTCTAAACTAGTCCAGGTTAGTAAGACCTTCCACATATACCATTTTCATTTATGCTCGCACATAAACACCCAGTGTCCTCACTACTTGGTGTATGGGCTTCTTCGTGGGTCTTCTCTCAGTTCTTATTTTATTTCTTGGTGGCTCATTGATTTCTCTGGATAGTAATTCCAAGCTGTGCATTTCCCTTGTGGGAACCTCTGGCTCCATTGTGTTGTCTTCGCTGCATCTTTTTTGGGTAGAGATGAATCATTCTGGAGGGGTTGCTTAGAAAGAGGGAGACCTGGGCGTGGGAAGAGAGAGGAAGATAACATTTATTTTGCAGCAATGGTGTTAAGAGGGTGAAAGTAAGCAAACCCAGGGCTTTCCTGCCTCTGTTGGTGGACAAGGCAGTAGGACATCTCCAGAGACAGAGGGGAGTCCAGGATATGGGGGAGCTATCAACCCTAGTCCTGGCATTAAGCAAAATTTTTTGCGTGAAGAAACAGGTATATCCATGGTAATAATTCTCGGTTTGCACATTATCTTGCCCAAAGCCAAATAAATTCACAAGTTTCTTCTCGATACCGTGAGGAAGGATTCTGAAGTTTCCTGGGGCACTTACACTGCCCTCACATCACGTGGGGGAGTCAATATTTTATTCTAATAAATGTTTAAACATTTAAAAAATGTTTTACAAGGACTTTCAAAGGTTTATTGTGATCTCACTCCTTTAAGGTGGAGTCCCTTCCTGCCCAGAGGGAAAGGGACCATGACCCTGTTTTAGCCAGTTCCTGCCTGCGACCCTCTTTCCCCAGGAAACCTCCAGAAAAAAGAATGCTGCAGGGACCCCCACAGGCTATACCAGGACCTGGGAAGTCAGATGTCTTCCTCTTTCTTCCTACGGAAGCAGCTCTGCAAGAACTGGGAAAGGACAGATTGCTCCCCATCTTCTGTGTGGCCTCAGGGGAAGAACAACTGATTAAAAACGGGGAAGGTCAGTATCACCCCTGCTAGGCAAACTTGAGATCCTTGAAGAGCCTCTCAGCCCAGCAGGACACTCGAGCCCTGCTCAGAGTGAACAGAAAGAGACTGAGCTTTCCCCTTGGAGGCCCATCCCGGCCCGAGCTCTTCATCAAATGTGGAGCGTCTTAATCTTTATGCTGCCCCTGCTGCCCGGGCCAGAAAAGCATTCATCAGAGCGCCTCGCTCTATCATTTCCTTCAGAAGCCTAAAGTTCAAGTCACTCCAAGCCTCTCTTGTCAGAAAGTGGGAGATGATGGCATGACGTTGGCCCCCGTGAGTACAGAATAGCACACCGGGTCCCCATTTGCATGGCTCAGTTGCGAAGCTGGTCCGTGACCTTTCCTGACCCCTCCATCCTAACTCTGCATCCATTTGCCGAACGCAACCGGCTCCTTTTTTAGGGCAGCAGAAAGCTTTATTCTGAGATTTTTAATAATGTCACATATTATAACAGCTGCAGTTTGGGGTCATGGCCATCTTTCCCCACCCTGGTAGTTACAGACAGGGACTCTGAGGTGGCCACATTCCCGTCATGGGGGTGGGGGCAGGGGAGGCTCCCTGGCCCGAGAGAGGCAGACCACAGGTCGGGGAGAAGCCCCCGTACCTCTGTCCCCAGCCAGCAGCGCTCTGCCCCTGGCCTCTGCCGACCCTTCCCTCATGAGGCTGTCTGCCTGCGGTTCCCTGAGCTCTGCGCTCAGATTCCCCACCTCCTCACCCGTCAGGTGTGATAAGGAGAAAACCAGTATCCCCTGGCGGGGTCCTCAGCTGGGGCCGTCGGCCAGAACGGCTACACCTGGCCTCTCCATGTGGCTGCTGGGCTTCCTCACAGCCTGGTGGATGAGTTGAGAGAGAGAGAGAGAGAGAGGGAGACACGGCTCCAGGTGGAAGATGTATTGCCTCAGAAGTCACATCCTGTCCCTTCTGCCACATTCTGTGCCTTGGAATCAAGTCACTAAGGCCAGTCCAAATTCAAAGGAAGGAAGTGATGAGAAGGGTGCTATGGAATGTTCAGACACGTTTTAACTTTACCACACATCTGCACAGTTGCCAAAACTCATTGGCTGAACATTTGAGAACTGATCATCTTATGGTAGGTTGTGGTATTATGACTTACTATAAGAAATATGTATTTGGTCTTCGTCCCAGTTCCTGGCACAGAGCTCCTGAAACCCTGGGAATTTCCCAGAGCTGACAGAGGTGTCTTTTGTGATGTTAATGAGGATGGAGAACCAACCTTGATTAGATTGGAACTTTCAGTCCCACCCTCTGATTTCAGGGGAGGAGAGAAGGTCTGGAAATGCAGTCAATGGTCCGTCATGCCCACTAGATGAAGCCTTCAGAAGACCCAAAAGTACAAGTTCGGAGAACATCCGAGTTGATGAATATGTTGAAATTGGGGAGGGTGGTAGCACCCAGAGCTCCACGCCCTTTCCCCACCCTGCCCTGTGCATCTCTTCCATCTGGCCGTTTCCTGAGTTGTGTTCTTTTATAACAAACCAGTAAGCTAGTAAGTAAAATGCTTCTCTGTGTTCTATGAGCCACCCTAGCAAATTAGTCTAACCTGAGGAGGAGGTCATGGGAACCCCTGATCTACAGCCAGTGGGTCAGAAGCACAGGTGACGACCAGCCTTTCGAGGGGCATCTGAAGTGGGGGGAGGGGCAGTCTTGGGGGACTGAGCCCTCAGCCTGTGGGATCTGACACCATCTCCAGGTAGACAGTGTCAGAATTGAGTTGAATTGTGGGACACCCAGCTGGTGTCAGAGCATTGCTTGATGGAGAATTGCAATTACACTTTGCAATTGGTGTCAGAAGCGTATATGTCAATTATACCCCAATTTAAAAAATGGAAATTTGGCTTTCCTTGACCCTAAAATAGAGGCCCCACCCCACTGTCACTCCCCTTCCCTGCACCCTGTTTTATTTTACTCCAGAGCACTTATCACAACCCAACACAGTATTATACGTTGTTTCTTCACTTATTTGCCGTCTCTCTCCCACTCCACTCCCCGTGCTAAGCAAGACTGTAGAATCTAGGAGGACAGGCAATTTTCGATGAACACCTAGCACCTCCAAAAGAGGCTGGCACACAGCTGCACAGTCAAGATTTGCCAAATGTTACTGAAAGCATTCTAATGACTCCAGGGAGGGAAGCCCCACAAAGCTGAAAACAAGTGGCAACAAGCTGTGTATGTCAACGTGTTAAATACTGACCACAGATGACACAGGCATTCAGACAAGGAAAGTGGCGTCTAATGCTGACGGTTAGAGCCGGAAGAATCCTCAGAGGTGACTGGTTTAGCAACTCGCTTTACAGGTGAGGGCAGTGAGGTCCCAAGGAGGCGAGAGGATCGTTCAAGGCCACACAACAGTAGGTCTAGAGCCAGGTCTGTGACTTGGGTCACTAGGTAAAGTTAAAGCCCCTGGTGTCTATCCCTCTCTCCAGTGCAGCATCTTTTAGGATCGTAGCATCCCTAGCCTGACGGTGCTGGCTGGCTGGGCAAAAACGAATGAGATTTTAGAACGAGACTATGAATTGGACAATAAAAGTCCGGCTCACACGTTGCGGGATCTCTGGGTACTAGACCGAGGGAAATGCATTCTTTGGAGTTTTATTTGATTTACCTTGGGTCGTGGGATCAGCTGCATGAAAACTACTACTGGTCTTTGGTATCATAAAAGCCTCTGTTTTTCCCGGCCATTGGCTAAAGTGCTCTCTGTAAAAGATAGAAGTTTCTAAGCCAGTTCTCCTTAAGCAAGCGATCCCATGATAGAAAGATAGAAACACGTGACTGCCATTCACGCACAGAAAAGCTTTTGGATTCTTACCTTTGTTAACTTTCTGAGAGCACTAATTTAAGGCGCTCTCCCATGGTGCTGGACTAACTCCCACATCGTGCAGCCAGAAGCCAAATCATGACTCATCTCTGCACCACACAAGCATCCAATTCTATGTCTTAGTTCTTATTCAAGTTTCTTGAGTGATTCTATTTGAGTAATGTGTTAGGACAAAGAAACACACTAGTCCAGGTGGAAGATTCATTTCAGAAAAGAACATGAGGATTTGCAGAACAGTGGGAATCAGGTTTAAAAAAATAGAAGAAAAAATGGCACGTGCACACTTCCTATACCAATGTATTTTCTCCTTCAAATTGACATTGTCTTAACAAGCAAAACGGGCCGCTGGCGATTTTGTAAATGCACGATTCTTCTCCCCTCCATCCCGTTTTCATCTTCATGATTGGCTTTACCCGGAAGAGACTGCATCTGAGCCCAGGAGACATTACAGATCTTTTTCATGATGATGCTTCTTTTTTAAAAAAATTAATTAATTAATTAATTTGTTTTTGGCTGTGTTGGGTCTTCATTGCTGCACGCAGGCTTTTTCTAGTTGCGGTGAGCGGGGGCTACTCTTCGTTGCGGTGCGTGGGCTTCTCATTGTGGTGGCTTCTCTTGTTGGGGAGCACAGGCTCTAGGTGCGTGGGCTTCAGCAGTTGCGGTACACAGGCTCAGTAGTTGCAGCACGCAGGCTCTAGAGCACAGGCTCAGTAGTTGTGGCGCCCGGGCTTAGTTGCTCCGCGGCATGTGGGATCTTCCCGGGCCAGGGATCAAACCCATGTCTGCTGCACTGGCAGGCGGATTCTCAACCACTGCGCCACCAGGGAAGTCCTCATGATGATGTTTCTAATAGCGATAGACATCATTGCAATTCAGCAGCACCAAATGGACACTTGAGGTTTATTTGCTTAAACAATGAATGAATAATGAGACAGGGTGGGCTGCTCGCTTTTTCTTCCTCTTCGTAATTGTCATGAACTGTATATTCCAGTTTTCCCATTTGTGCTTCAGGTAAAATTGCATCAGCCCATGTGGTTACTTCAGGCTCCCTTAGAGCCCCCCTTTTAGACTGCTGCAGTGACCCACATCCATCCTATAGAGATTCTACAAATGGTATCTCCCATTATGCTTTGCTCCTAGTAGATGCTCACTAAATGTCTGTAGACTGAATCTGTCAAGAGAATGCTTTCTGTACTCCCTTCCCTTCAAAAAGAGGATTTCTGAAATCCTAGAAACGTTTGGAATGTTTAGAGACAGACAAAATTTCAAGATTAATGATGTCTGTGAAGTTTGCCTTAAGAATGTGATGTCACACATATAAGTTGGTGCCTAACCCTGACCATTTGGCTGGTAGGTACGTGGTCACATGGACAACGAGGCAAAAAGAGGAGCTGGACTAGTGCAAATCCATGTGCAGTCCTGGAAAAACTGTCACTTATGTTTGGCTCAGTTGTGGATGAGCAAGTAGTTCAATGGTGTGTGAGTGAGTGAAGTAAGCATATACTAGGGTGGTGGCAGATGGCAGAGGGCCAAAGATGCTAGTCTAAGGAGTATCAATTCCATTCTATAGCAATCAGAGAGCCTCCCAAGGTTTTTGACAATGACAAGAATGCTCATGGAGGCCATTCTTATAATCATCAAATGTATGTTTAGGTAAGATGGTACAACTATTTGTAAAACAGTTTGGCAATTTCTTACAACATTAAACATACACCTACCAGCAGCCCTTATTCCCAGTATTTGCTTGCTCCAAAGAAATGAAAGTGTATTTGCAAACACACACAAAAAAACTTGTACATGGATGTTCACAGAAGCTTTATTCCAAAACATTGGAGACAACCCAAATATCCATCAACAGGTGAATGGACCAACAAATTGTGGTACATCTACATAGCGATAAACAAAGGACTGATTCACACAACATGGATGAATTTCAAAAACATTATACTGAGGAAAAGAAGTCAGACAAAAGACTATAAATGGTAGATTTCATTTATAGGAAACTCTCGAAAAAACGAATCTATTTTTTTTTTTTTTTAATGTGGGATCTTCCCGGACCAGGGCTCGAACCCGTGTCCCCTGCACCAGCAGGCGGACTCCCAACCACTGCGCCACCAGGGAAGCCCAGAAAAAACGAATCTAAATTTAAAAAAATAAATAAAAAATAAAATAAAAATAATAATAAATAAATAATTAAAAAATAAAAAAATAAAAAATAAATAAAAATAAAAAAATAAAAAAATTTAAAAATGAAAAAATAAAAATAAATAAATAAATAAATAAACTAAAAAATAAAAATTAAAAAAATTTAAAAAAAAAACAAAAAAAAACCAAATCTAATCTATAGGGGCAAAATGCGGATTAAGAGTTGCCTGAGGCCAGGGGTGAGGAGGGAGTTGCCACCGCACGCACAGGAGCACAGGGAACTTTTGGGGGTGATGGAATTGTTCTATATCCTTCTTGTAGTGTTGGTTTCCCAAGTACGTCCATTTGTCAAAATTCATTGAACTTAAATGGAAGTATTTTAATATATGTAAATTATACCTAAACAAAGCTGGTTTAAAAAAAAAAAAGAACTGTACTTGGGCAAAATGCCACACAAGGCAGAGGAAACAAGACAGACCTTCCTAAGGTGCTTGTCCTCTTGTCTGAAGGTGAGTTGCAGCCTGTGACATAGAGGCCCCGCACTGCAGCACCATGGACAGCAGTGTGGGTGCCATGGCCCAGGAAGCATGTGGACAGAACGGAGAGGAGAGTGCGTGTGCGTGCGTTCGTGTGTGCGTGCAGGGGGGATGGGATCCCTGTGGCCTGGAGTTAATTAATGCACGTCATTCTAGTGAAAATCTTACCTATCTGGCTCTTCCTTCAAGACTTGTTCCCAGTCCCACTTTCTCCATGAAGTCTTGCTTGACTCCCTGCCCACATCAGCCTTTTCTTCTTTCTCTCCTCTGAACTCTTACAGTAAGTTCTGTTTAATTTGTTTGGAAGTAACCATGGCCTTTTTTTTTTTTTTTATGTCATAATATTGACATTCAGTCCAGTAATCCTCCACTGTAGCAGCTCCTTTACTTTGCAGTGAAAATTGATTTGTATATTCTTTGCCTCTGAGTCCTTGTGGGATTTTTTTTTAATTCAAACAGAAAGTGACAAAAATTATACTCATCCTCATCAGTTCACTCAGTCCCATGTAATTTATTTATTTATTTTCATCTTGATCTTTTGTTAGCACTTTTATGAGTTCATCAGTTCCTTTTTTTTTTCTTCTTGTACTGCTATTGAAATTGCATATTGCTACTTAATTTTAAATGTGATTACACCTTATATCGTCTGCTACTGCGAGTCACTGAAGAGAGAACCACAGCCCGGATCCCCCTCAGTTCCTACAGAGAAGTCAGGCAGTTTTTGTGGATGTGCTTGATTCATGTTGATTTTCAGTTCCTAAAACTGGACTCTGTTAACAATTTGGCAGAAGGAAGAGACAGCTACAACTCTATCATAATTGAACTTAAGGACTACATAGGGAGATGATGAGGTTTGTGAACCCCTCAGTAATTCATCTCCATTTCTACTTTATTTATTTTTATTAATTTTTATTGGAGTATGGTTGCTTTACAATGTTGTGTTAGCCTCCACTGCACACCAAAATGAATCAGCCATACACATACAGATATCCCCTCCCCTTTGGACCCATTTCTACTTTAACTGACAGACCATAATTTCTACCACAAAGCCAATACCCTCTTCAGATGATGTCCTCTCTGTGGCAAACTGAAATCTAGTTGATATATTTCCCCGATGATTTCATATCTCCATGATTTTTTTTTCAGTCATGAATTTCAGCCAGGGCAGTCACATTTGTATTCGAAGCCTGCCAACTCTGACCAGAAATCAGGTGTCCGCTTAAGACACACCTTGACAAGCGGATTAGATGTTCTAGTGAAAGGCAGATAAATGTCACTCATGTCACTATAAATAAAAGTCTGGGCTTGCTTATCAGCTTGTAGGGTTGAGGTCATACCTTCAACACTTCTGAGTGCTTCACACTTTATTATCCTTTAAAGGAGGCCTTTTCCATCCAGTTTCTCCATTTATACCCCCAGAGGGAATTATTACTGTTCAACTCCTTGAAACATGTGCCTTCTGTCAACTTCCTGTCTTGCTTTAGGAGACAATACAACCTGTGGCCTTAAACAGAAACCTTCTAGAATCTTCTCAAATGTCATATTATGGAATGAAATGGAGCAGGACCCTTTCATAGTGCTGACCTAGGATGTCTTATACTTGCCTTACAAGCGAATCACATTCTGGCGGGCTTTGACTGTTTGGGGTTACATTTCAGAGCACGGGATTTGTCATTGAAATCCATGTAATAACAAGTATGGATTTAGATTTGTGGTTTGGGTCCAATCCTGTTCTTTGAAACCGAACCACATACAGCCAAAGTCAGTCGCAGCCTGTATACACTGTATACACTCCAAAAGTATCTGAGGAATACAAGGCCTTGCAAAAAAAAAAAAAAAAAGGATTTTTGTGGTTAGAGAAAGTGTGAGATGGGGCATGCCAAAAGGCTCTAAGATGGCCACAGAAATGTAGTCTGCCTAACTCAGTTTAACCCAGAGCTCCTAAAGTCATGTGACTACAGATCCCCTTTCTCACACACTTTGGGGGTACGATGCTCATTGTTTTATGTCTTTGGTCAACTTAAGGTGTGAGCACAGACTGAGAAAGTTTACAGGGAAATAAGCTTTCTGAATACATTTAGCAGTGTGTACAGACTGAGGCCTTAACAAATGCATCTTTCAGTTATCGCCATTTCTGCATTACCTTTCTGTCCCTACATTTCTGAGCTGCATTCTTAAGTTCAGTGAGGACAGGACTGCACAGGAACAAACATGTTTTCACCACCGTCATGTTCATTTGTACCTGTGAATTACACCTGGTGATAATGATTGCACATTGTTTTGTGCTGCAAGGAGCATTTAAGACAAGATCTGAATATATCAAAATCCTAGAAATTTGAAAAAGTAGCTTTGGATGGGTTCTAAGAGCAGAAACTTGTCGATTCCATTTCTGTTTCTGTGTCCTAAGACAGAGGTTCTCAAAGTTTTTGGCCTTGGGACTCCTTTATACTCTTCAAAATTATTGGGCACCCCAAAGAGGTTTTGTTCAGGTAATTAGATCTGTCAATATTTACCATGTTAGAAATCAAACCTGAGAAAATTTAAAAATGCTTAGAATACTAAAATAAATAATTATTAATTGGGACTTCCCTGGTGGTCAGTGGTAAAGAGTCCGCCTTCCCATGCAGGGGACGCTGGTTCGATCCCTGGTCAGGGAACTAAGATCCCACATGCCGCGGGGCAACTAAGCCCAGGCGCCGCGGCTACTGAGCTTACGGCCTCAAGGAGAGAGCCCACGTGCCACAACTAGAGAGCGAAAACCCACATGCCACAACTAGAAAGAAGCCCGTGCACTGCAACGAAAGATCCCGTATGCCGCAACTAAGACCCGACGCAGCCAAAAAAGAAAAAAAATTATTAATTCACTTTAACAGAAAACCCATAACATGCTAACATAAGTAACATATTTTAATAAAACAACGATTTTTCCCAAACGCCCCAAAATTAGTGAGAAGATTGGCATTGTTTTATATTTTTTTTGAAATTCTTCAGTGTCTGGCTTAATAGAAGACAACTGGGTTGCCACAGCTGCTTCTGATATTCAATCTGTTGCGCTATCACATCACCTAGCCTCTGAACAATACACTCAGAGAATGAGAGTGAAGAGGGAAAATCACATCTTTTTTTTGGCCTCGCCGCTCGGCATGCGGAATCTTAGTTCCCGGACCAGGGATCGAACCCATGCCCCCTGCAGTGGAAGCACGGAGTCCTAACCACTGGACCACCAGGGAAGTCCCCAAAATCACATCTTAATATTACTATGAAAATAGTTTTAACCTCATGGACCCCCTGAACAGGTCTCTGGGATCTTAGGGGTCCCCGGATCACATTTTGAGAACTACTGCTCTAAGAATTCAATTCAATAAAAATATTGACAATCTACTGGATGCCCACAACAAGATTAATAAAGACATGTCCCTGCTTCCAGGGAACTCACAGTGTCTCCTTCCACACACACCTCCTTATTTCCAATCCAGTCTCACTGAGATTTCAAGACTCATTGTCATTCTGCTTCCTCCTTATCACCTCTGATTTCCCCATTAGATGACTAGATCTCTATCTTTTTAAAATGTCTGTAGCAGTTCTTGTCTGTGCAATTCATCTGGGATTTTTAATCATACACTGTGGTATGAGACTTGTTTACTGTAGGTCAAAATGCGACTTAATTATTATGCTGTGGTTGTATCTTGTCCTTGCTACTGATGGTAGGTTCTTTGAAAGCAATGATTTATTTTGCTAATGGTGCCCAACATAGGCAGGCAGCAGGGACTGTGGACCTTAAATACATATTTAATAATTTGATTTTCAGCTTAATTAAAGAGTGTGGCAGAGATAAGGTGTGTTCACCAGTCCTGTTTCCTTTTCCTATTCTTGAGCACTCCAAAAGACTGTATTTCCCAATCTTGTCTCCAGTTGGGTTGGGACCATGTGACTGAGATTTGGTCAAACGGTTGCAAGTAGAAATTATGTAAGCCACCATCAAGTCTGGCCCTTCAAAACATCCAGGGCAGCCCTCCTGCCCTGTCTTCCTTTGGTAGTGGCTGTGGTGGTCATGTGTTGAGCTGGCAGAACCACAGGATGAAAGCAGCTGGATCCCTGAGTCACCACGTGGAGGACAGCCCTGTAGGGTAGCTCAACCGCACATATGGTCAGCTGACGAGATTTCAGGCATTACTTATTACCACAGCAAAGCCTAGCTTATCCTGATATGTTAGAGGAAAGAGGATGTTCACAGATGAGATAGGAAACAATGTAAGACACAACACCATGTGTTAGAAGTCAAGGAGTGCTATGGAAGGTGAGGGCAGGCAGGAGCCAGTCTGGGCTCATGTGCTGGGAGATATTTCTGGAGAAGAGGGGGAAGAGGGAATACATAGGATATGAATTGGCAGAAGACTCTTTCCTTTGCGAAGGATAGGAACTTAGCCCAAAACATCTTAGGGCAAAAGGATCATTTGTTGGCTCATGGAATTAAAGGACAGGTTTACCAACCAAACTGGAGGAAGAGGGATTTAGCTGTACTCAAAACCCCCTGAAACCAGGGACTAAATCTGCTCCTCTCATTGCAGACTGGCAGTAAGTCCCATTCTTATCTTTTGGCTTTCAACCATCTGGGAGGGATTGCCTCACCATCCTTATGGCTTGGGCAAGGACTCTCAATGGCCAAGCTTGCCCAGCTACCCATCCCCGT
The DNA here is from genome assembly GCF_028021215.1 of Eschrichtius robustus. Taxonomy (NCBI): domain Eukaryota; kingdom Metazoa; phylum Chordata; class Mammalia; order Artiodactyla; family Eschrichtiidae; genus Eschrichtius; species Eschrichtius robustus. The sequence continues at coordinate 47,658,815 of NC_090839.1, read as the reverse complement.
ACCAAATGCCTACGGCATGTGTTCCTATAAGATACTTCCGCAGGGAAGCCAGATATTGAGGAGGGGCTGTTTCTAGGAGAAATGAAGGACTTTACCACAGATAGAATTCCCGGTAGTAGTTTTGGTTGTCCTTAGGTAAAATATGGGCTCACCATTTCTCTAATTTCCACACCAGCAGTTTAAACAAAGTGGCATCAGACCACAGAGGAGGGGGCATGAATACTGCATGCCAGGTAGCAGGGGGAAATGCTTTCACAGAGGCCTCCTGAGGTGAGTCTTTAGGATTGAGTGTGATTTATCAAGCCAAGAGGGGATTCCAGGGAGACAGACTTACAGGCTTGAGCAAATGGACATAAATAACTCCCCTTCCACACCTCCCATTTTATATGTTGGAAAAAAATGTATTTGAAGCCATCAGAAAACAAAGGACAAAAGTATTCTGTTAGTGCAAGGACAGAGGATTAAATGATCTTTACCTGGACTGAAGCACAAGCTGTGTGAATAAGCAAGTGACTTAACCCCTCTACAACCTGGCCTTCTCATCTGTTACGTGAAGATGATAAAAGCACCCTCAGAATGCCCAAGTGACGATCAAATTTGAGAATCCCTTAGCCAATGCTTTAGCACATTGTAAACGCTCAATTAAATGCTGGAGAGTGATACCAGTAATTATTTTATACTCATAAATGTAGCTGGATGCTTGAATTAGATGCTGAACAGTACATTCCATTTTATAACTATTTAAAGTGAGTTACTTATGCAAACCAGCCATCATTAGTGCAAAATACTTTTAAAAAATACGGTTGCTAGTCTTGAGGGAAAAAAACGGAGCTGGAGGAATCAGACTCCCTGACTTCAGACTATACTACAAAGCTACAGTAATCAAGACAATATGGTACTGGCACAGAAACAGAAGCATAGATCGATGGAACAAGATAGAAAGCCCAGAGATAAACCCACGCACCTATGGTCAATTAATCTATGACAAAGGAGGCAAAGATATACAGTGGAGAAAAGACAGTCTCTTCAATAAGTGGTGCTGGGAAAACTGGACAGCTACATGTAAAAGAATGAAATTAGAATACTCCCTAAAATCATACACAAAAATAAACTCAAAATGGATTCGAGACCTAAATGTAAGACCGGACATTATAAAACTCTTAGAGGAAAACATAGGAAGAACACTCTTTGACATAAATCACAGCAAGATCTTTTTTGATCCACCTCCTAGAGTAATGGAAATAAAAACAAAAATAAACAAATGGGACCTAATGAAACTTCAAAGCTTTTGCACAGCAAAGGAAACCATAAACAAAACGAAAAGACAACCCTCAGAATGGCAGAAAATATTTGCAAACGAATCAATGGACAAAGAATTAATCTCCAAAATATATAAACAGCTCATTCAGCTCAATATTAAAGAAACAAACAACCCAATCCAAAAGTGGGCAGAAGACCTAAATAGACATTTCTCCAAAGAAGACATACAGATGGCCAAGAAGCACATGTAAAGCTGCTCAACATCACTAATTATTAGAGAAATGCAAATCAAAACCACAATGAGGTATCACCTCACACCAGTTAGAATGGGCATCATCAGAAAATCTACAAACAACAAATGCTGGAGAGGGTGTGGAGAAAAGGGAACCCTCTTGCACTGTTGGTGGGAATGTAAATTGATACAGCCACTATGGAGAACAATATGGAGGTTCCTTAAAAAACTAAAAATAGAATTACCATATGACCCAGCAATCCCACTACTGGGCATATACCCAGAGAAAACCGTAATTCAAAAAGACACATGCACCCCAATGTTCATGGCAGCACTATTGACAATAGCCAGGTCATGGAAGCAACCTAAATGCCCATCGACAGACGAATGGATAAAGAAGTTGTGGTACATATATACAATGGAATATTACTCAGCCATAAAAAGGAATGAAATTGAGTCATTTGTTGAGACGTGGATGGATCTAGAGACTGTCATACAGAGTGAAGTAAGTCAGAAAGAGAAAAACAAATATCGTATATTAACGCATGTATGTGGAACCTAGAAAAATTGGTACAGATGAACCGGTGTGCAGGGCAGAAGTTGAGACACAGGTGTAGAGAACAAAGGTATGGACACCAAGGGGGGAAAACCGCGGTGGGGTGGGGATGGTGGTGTGAATTGGGCGATTGGGATTGACATGTATACACTGATGTGCATAAAATTGATGACTGATTACAAAAAAAATAAAAAAAAAAATACGGTTGCTAGTCCAGATGCGTACTGTGGCATAAAACCGGGAGAAAGCAGGAAGCAGAAATAACGAGTGCGTGTAGATGCTTAGATTCTACGTGAATCAAGATGGGTGGGAAAGAGGAGACCAGACCGGCCAAGGCTCCCTGGGGGCCTGCGGAGCGCAGGGATCCCGCCCGAGGGGCGCCCGCGGCAGGGGAGGCTCCGGGACAGGTACCGCCGAGGACGCGCGCCGAGCCACGCCGGCTGCTGTCCTCGCCGCCCGCTCCATTGGCCAGCCCCGCCCCCGACCGGGCCCGCTCCGCCCAGCCGGGCCGGAGCTTCCTTCCCGGCTTCCCCGGCGGCGGCGCCATTACCTCACTTCCTGTCGCCGGGTGCACGTGGGAGGAAGTGCCTGTGCCCGCGGCCCGCTGCTGCCTGTCTTTCTGGTTACGTCCGTTCGCGGGCCGGGCAGCCGCCTACAACTGCGCCGCCGCTATGGGAGTCCCGGCTTTCTTTCGCTGGCTCAGCCGCAAGTACCCGTCCATCGTTGTCAACTGCGTGGAAGAGAAGGTGAGGAGGCGCCCGGAGGCCGCCACGCCAGCGCCTGGAGCCCCGGCGCGTCCAGGCCGCGGTCCTTGGGGCCCGCCGCCCGCCCGGGGGGCGCCGTGCGGGGGCCCGCGCTGCGTTCGCCCCGGCAGCCGCGGCCCGCCGGGCGCGGGCGCGGGCATTGGCGTTCGGACTCCGGCTCCTGGGGGTGGCTTGGGCGGGGCGAGGGCCGAGCGGCGGAGCTCGCGGAGGGATGCTCCTCCCCGGCCCGCAGATTCCCCGGCGGAAGGCCCCGCCCACGGCTTTGTTTCTTCCCTGCTCGCAAGGTTTGGGTTTCGGAAGCGGCTCCCCGGCCGTCGGGCAGCGCGCGGCTGGTTAGCTGAGTTAGCTGGTTAGGGATGCGCGGGTGCCCCTGCCAGCCTCTAACCACTTTGTGAAGTAATGCTGGGGGTGGGGGGGGGGGGCGGGGAGGCAGCTTTTTGTCGTTTCCTGTCCCAGCCTGAAAGGTTTTCTGCTAGGGGAGAGGCCATTTGTTGCTGTTGTCAGGTCCTACGGAGAGAGCAGCACCTCGGAAACGTCTAGGACAGGACAGACGTCCCTTAAGTGACCCCTTGTCTAGGTGCCCGACTGCTGGGCAGCATGCCTTTGACATTTTCAGAATTCTTGAATGCACTTGGACAATACACTTTTTGCTGTTGGTTTGTTAGTGTTACGTAGACTGTTGGCCGTTCTTGAGTTTTGTATTTGCCGTTGCCTTGTTTCCGTCCCAGTTCGATTTTGTACTCTTAATGAGAATTTCCGGATTGGGAAGTTCAGGGGCACATTATGCTCTCCACCCCTTCGTTTTTGAAGGAAGTGCCCAGTCGACACTGGGAACTTTTTGCTTAGGCTAGTGAGATTTGTTTGTTCGTTTGTTTGTTTTTTGGACAGGTAGATGGATCTCCAGGGTTCATTCGATGTGAGATCTTGATTTTGCTTAGTTTCTATCCTAGGAGGAACCGAAACCCTTGTTCTGATGAATTTCCAATACTCCCTGTGTTTTTCTCAAAGAGAAGCTGTTAAACTGAATGCTCATGTCCTTTGCTTTTGAAACTTTTATCAAACTTTATTAAGTTTACTTACATCTTATCCCATTTCTACTCTCCAGTGATAACTGCTTTGAACTATTTTTGGTTCTATCTCTAAATGTCCTGTTCACGTCTGATTTATTGATTTTGGGTGTATCTGTTGAATTCTAGCTATGATAGAAGAGGATGTAGTCACTTATACAGCGCCCTTCCCCACACGCCCCCATCCTCCTAATCATTATTTTTATTTCTTCTATTGGTAAACTTGATAAATTTAAGTAATATTCCTTTATTGTTTTATTCCATCTCCTCTAGAAAGTATCCCATGATTCTTCACATTCTGAGGTTAGGTACTAGCTTTTCTACTGCTGTTTCCTTACTCTTCATCCCAAGCTTGTCAGCTGTGCTCTTGCTTCGTTGGCATCCAGAATTAAATTGTCAGGGCTTTGGCTATACAGGTTTGTTTCAAAAGATGAAAAATCAAATAGTATTGGTGATTATTGTCACTGTGTAGATTCAGGTTATGTACTGTGACTCTGTTTTTTCTCTTGTGCTACTTTTGTCTTTTTCTGTGTGTTGCCTGTTTTCCATTATACATGGTTCCCCATCTAGACTCTCCTTCATCAGTTATTCTGTCGAGTTCTCTTTCTAGGTGGAGACTGCTTGAAGTCTTTATTTCTGTTGCTGTCACACCTGGTTATTTAGACTTGCTGGAAAGCTGCTTCCTGAGATTTTTAAAAATTTCTTCAGTTGGAGGTACTGTTTTCTAATCATTATGTCTCTTGGCTTAAACCCTTCCTTGGTTTTTGTTCTTACTTGAGTTCTTTTTTTTTTTTTTTTTTTAATTAATTAATTTATTTATTTATGGCTGTGTTGAGTCTTCGTCTCTGTGCGAGGGCTTTCTCTAGTTGTGGCAAGCGGGAGCCACTCTTCATCGTGGTGCGCGGGCTTCTCACTATCACGGCCCCTCTTGTTGCGGAGCACAGGCTCCAGACGCGCAGGCTCAGTAGTTGTGGCTCACGGACCCAGTTGCTCCGCGGCATGTGGGGTCTTCCCAGACCAGGGCTCGAACCCGTGTCCCCTGCATTGGCAGGCAGACTCTCAACCACTGCGCCACCAGGGAAGCCCTTGAGTTCTTAAGAAGTGGTGTGTGGTATGTGAGTTTTCTAAGTCCATTCTACGCTTGTATACGTGGATAATCATTAGCTAGGCAGAGTTTGAAAATTACTTTCCCTCAAAACTTTGAAGGCGTTGTTCTTTTGACTTCTGTCATCCAGAATTGTTGATGAGAAGTTGAATGTTAATGTGATTTATTTATTTAGCTAACCCTTATGTAGTGTTTAACATGTACTAGGCACTTCACAGATTAATTTATTAAATCCTCATAACAACCACATAACTATTTCTCCTTCTCCCTCCCCCTTCTCCTTCTTCTTATTACAGATGAGAAAAGTGAAGCATACAGGGGTTAAGTAAGGTACTCAAGGTCTTGTAGCTAATAGATGTCAGAGCCAGTGTCAAAACCAGGAAGCCCATGCTCTTGGTTTCTGTGTTCTTTTGCTTTCATTCTTTTGTAGTTGATCTGTTTTTCTTTCTGAATTTTTAAAAGATCTTTATCCTTGGTGGTATTAGCTTTTGTAATTATGTCCTTAGGTACAGATTTTTTTTAAAAAATTTCAATTCATTTTGATCAGTGCTTGGCTGACTCTTGATCCTGGAGGCTTGTGTTCTTTAGTTCTAGGGAATGCTCTTTGATTTTTTTCTTGTTTTCCTTTTACTCTGCCTTCTCTGAACTCTGAATACTGGTCCTCCTAGATTGATTTATTTTTCTTTTCTCTGGTCTCTCCTCCCTCCTCCACCAAGGTATAATTGACCTAGAACAAACTGCACATATTTAAAGTGTACAGTTTAATACATTTTGACATATGTGTATGTTCATGAACCCATCACCACAATCAAGATAATGAACATCATCTCTGAAACATTCCTTCTGCCCCTTTGTTGTTCCTCCCCATAACCCCTCCACACTGCCCATCTTTAGTCAACCACTGATTTATTTCTGACTCCACTGATTTGTTTCTGACTCTATAGATAAGTTTTCATTTCCTACAATTTTAAATAAATGGAATTATACAATATGTACTCTTTTTTTTTTTTTAACCTGACTTGGTTACTTTCATTCAGAATAATTATTTTGAAAGTCATCCATGTTGGTACTTGTATCAGTAGTTTATTTCTTATTATTTTTGTATAGTATTCAGTGTTGTGCATATATCACGTTTATTCATTCACCTGATTGGTGAACGTTTGGATTGTTTCCAGTATTCGGCTATTAAAAAAAGTCTATGAACATTGGTATACAAATCTTTGTGTGAATGTATGCTTTCATTTCTTTAGAGAAAATACCTAGGAGTGAATTGATTGCATTGTATGGTAGGTGTTTGATTATTTAAAAAGAAAAACTTGCCAGACTGTTTTCCAAAGAGGTTGTACCGTTTCATTGCCACCAGCGGTGTATGAGAGGTCTGGTTGTTCCACTTCCTTGTTCAACACTTAGTATGGTTAGTTTTTCTAGTTTTAGTCATTCTAGTGTAGTGTTATCTCAGTGTGGTTTTAATTTGCATTTCCCTAATGAGAAATAATGTTAAGCATCTCTTTGGGTGCTTATTTGCTTTCTATATGTCTTCTTGAGTGAGGTGTCTATTCATATCTTTTGCCCATTTTTAAGTTAGGTTGTTTGTCTTACTGAACTGTAGAGTTTCTTACATATTGATTTTTTTTTTTTTTTTGCAAATATTTTCCCTTAATCTGTGGCTTGTCTTTTTACTTAGCAGTGCAAAGAAGAGCAAAAGTTTTTAATTTCAGTAGTCTGCTTTCTTTCTTTTTCCTCAGTATTCCTGCTTTTTGTGTTATATTTAAGAAATATTTGCCAAGGTCACCAAGATTTTTTCTTGTGTTTTCTTAGAGATGTCTTATTATGCTTTTAGTTCATACTATGCTTTCTGTTTTTTAGGGGTTTTTTTCATGGTAAATTACATTGATTTTTAAACGTTAAACGCACTTTGCATTTCAGGTGGATAAATCCCACTTGGTCATGGTGTGTTATTTTTATATATTGTTGGAGTCAGTCTGCTAACATTTTCTTGAGAATTTTTACATTTATGTTCAAAAAGGGTGTTTGTCTATAGTGTTCTTATAACGTTTTTGTCCAGTTTTGGTATGAGTAATCTCGGCCTCATATTGAGTTGCGAGGTACATACCCTCTTTAGTTTTCTGGAAGCGTCTGTGTAGAATTGGTATTATTTCTTCCTTCAGTGTTTGGTAGAATTCATCAGTGAAGCCATCTGGACCTGAAGTTTTTTTGGGAAGGTTTAAGCTAAAAATATAATTTTTTTAGTAGACATAGAGGTATTCAGATTATCTATTTTTTTAAGTGAGCTTTTGTATCTTACACAGATTTTGTTCATCTGTGTTGTCCAATTTGTTGCTATAAGGTTGTTCATAGTATTCCTTATTATCTTTTTAATATCAATAGAAAATGTAGTGATGTCACTTCTCTCATTCCTGATACTAATTTTGTCCTTTCTCTTTTTGTTCCATTATCAGTCTGGCTAGACTGATCTCAGAGAACTAGCTTTTGGTTTCGTTGATTTTTCTATATTGTTTTTTCTGTTTTCTACTTCATCAATTTCTGTTCTTATTTTTATTGTTTATTTCTTACGCTCATTTTGAGTTTAGCTTGTGTGTCTTGTCCTTTTAAGGTAGAAGCTGAGGTCATTGTATTGATGCTGCTTCTTTGAGTTGCTTCTGTTGAGTGCCGTAAGCTGCTTGCTAGGTGCTGTTCCAGTGGCACACCACAAGCATTGACAAGTTGTCTTTCCATTTTCATTCAGTAAAAAATACTTTCTCATATCCCCTTGACTTCTTTGACCCATTGGTTATTCAGAAGAGTGTTCCTTAATTTTCAAATATTTGGGGGATTTTCCAGGCATTCTTTTTCTGTTACTGATTTCTAATTTAGTTCCCTTGTCAGAGAACATAACTTTCCATAATTTGAATTACATATTTTAAAGCTTACCTGATTTGTTTTATGACCCAGAATATGGTTTTGGTAAATGTTTCATTTTGACTTGAAAAAGACACAAGTTCTGCTGTTGTTGGGTAGAGTGTTCTATCGATGTTATCATGCTGGTTGATAGGATATGGAAGACTTGAACAGCACATTGATTGTTCTGTCTCCTGTTCTATTAATACTTAATAGGGGTATGGAAATCTTCTATAATTTTTTTGGATTTGTCTGTTTCTTCTTTCAGTTCTGTTGGTTTTTGCTTCTTGCATTTTAAAACTCTTTTATTAGTGCATAAATGCTTAAGATTGTTAGGTCGTCTTGATGAATGTGTTTGTTTTTTTTTTTTTTGAAGATTTGATACTTTTATGTTTTGCTTAATTTATTTAATTTTGGCTGCATTGGGTCTTTGTTGCTGCGCGCGGGCTTTCTTCAGTTGCGGTGAGCGGGGGCTACTCTTCATTGCGGTGTTCAGGCTTCTCATCGTGGTGGCTTCTCTTGTTGTGGAGCACGGGCTCTAGGCACGTGGGCTTTAGTAGTTGTGACATGCGGGCTGAATAGCTGTGACATGCAGGCTCAGTAGTTGTGGCTTGTGAGCCCTAGAGAGCAGGCTCAGTAGTTGTGGCTCGTGGGCTTAGTTGCTCTGCAGCATGTGGAATCCTCCCAGACAAGGGGTCGAACCCGTGTCCCCTGCATTGGCAGGCGGATTCCTAACCATTGCGCCACCAGGGAAGTACCTGAATGTGCTCCTTTATCATTATAAAATGATTTTTATCCTTGGTAATATTCTTTGCTCTGAAATCTCTTTTGTCCAATATTAATGTAACCAGATCTTTTGACTAGTGTTAACATGGTCTATTCCCCCCCCTACTTTCTATCTTATGAATTTGCTTATTCTAGGAGCTAATATAAGTGGAATTATATAATATTTGTCATTTTGTGTCTGGTTTATTTCACTTTTTCATTTTGCATAGTGTTTTCAAGATTCATCCATGTTTAGCATGTATCAATTTCTTTCTCTTTTTTTTTCAGATTTTGGAAACCTTTTAATTGAAGTATATATACACAAATACATATATGTATGTATAGTCACTTAAATGTTTAAACTCTTCATATATTGAAGTTATATAACTATGTGTATAGCTTGTTAATTTTCACAAAATAAAAATGTATGACTTGCATCTAGATTATGAAACAGAATATTATTGTACTATTAGTACCCCAGAAGTTCCCCTTTGCTCCCTTCTAGACAGTGGCCACCCCACAATCCTGTCTTCTAATAGCAAAGAGTAGTTTTGGTAATGCTTATATTGTTAAAAATGGTACTGTAACCTCTACTTTCTCTTGTATCTGTGTTTATGAGATTTCATGTTTCTTTGATTTATCTATATTTGTTTCATTACTATGTAGTATTTCACTGTGGAACCCATGGTATGAAAATGCAATGAATTTTATTGGAAAACAGTTTGGGAGCATCTGTAAAACCTGAAGATACATATATTCTATAACTGTTAATTTTTAAGTTTGTATAATGATATCCCGACACAAGTTATTTTTACCTTTTGACTATTGTGAATAATGCTGCTGTGAACATTGGTGCACAGGTATTTGTACAATAGATCAATACTTTGGGTATATACCTATGAGTGGTCCCTGCTTTTGATTCTTTTGGGTATATACACCTATGAGTGGAATTGCTGGGTCATATGGTAATTCCATGTTTACCTTTTTGAGGAATTGCCAAACGGTTTTCCCAATCTCTGCCTTGTAAATCGGGCATTTAGAACACTTACATTTAATGTGATTATTGATATGGTTAGATTTAAATTTGTAATCTTACTATCTGTTTGCTGTCTGTCTCATCTGTGCTTTGTTTCCATTTTACAATTGTTCTGCTTTTTTATGATTCCATTTTATTTCTTTTTGGCTTTTTAACTATTCTTAATTCATTCAACCATCAGTTTCTTTACTTTGTGTCCTTGGCTTATACAGTCCTCCACTCATTAGCTTTCTGGTCTTGGGAAAATGACTTCAACTCTCCTAAACGGTGAAGAACTGGAGTTTCTTGCATTTCACCACCCTGTTCCTACAGTCTCTGTGCTCTGGTCGTCTCTGTATGAGAGCTGAAATAGGGCAGAATGTTGCCTTGTTTAACATCAGTTGGGAATGTGTGTGTCAGTGGACTCAAATTTTTCACCCTTCTGCTTGTGTCTGTGAATGACCTTGAGAGTGCAAAAATACTGATTTGGGGGGGGTTACAAAAAATTTTAGTGAGCAGGTGAATTAGCAAATATGGAATTTGTGAATAAAGAAGATCAGCTGTATATGTGCCACATAAGGTGGTTGTGTGGGTTAAGTCAGTTAATCCAAGTTAAGTGCATGAAACAGTGCCTTGCACTGATATTTCAGAATTTTATTTGGTAAGTTAGTTTTTGGTAGTTTATATGTCCAAGTAAAAGTGGGGATATTTTCGTGTCTAACTCTTGGTAACATTGCACAGTATAGAATTGTGCTGTTTGCATGTAGTGAAATCTAGGTTTCCCACCTTGCTTTTTTTCTTTCTTGGTCATACTTGCCAGAGGTTTGTCAATTCTGTTGATCTTCTTTGGTTTCATGGATTTTTAAAAATTGTTCTTTTTATTCTCTGTCATTAAATTTTTCTCTAATACTTGTTGTTTTCTTCTTTCTGCTTGCTTTGGGTTTAGTTTGCTCTTCTAGTGTCTTAGTGGAAGGTTAGGTTTTTTTTTGTTTGTTTTTTAAGCTTAAATGATATGTGAAAAGATTTACAGGTATATAGGGCTCTTAATTTCATAAAATAATAATTCAAGTCATATCAATACATGTTAAAAAGAAGCTTCTAATTTTCCAAGTATTTTGATACAAAAAAATTTTAAACAAATATTTTATAGACCTTTTTTTTTTTTACTTTTAAAAAAATTATTTATTTATTTATTTATGGCTGTGTTGGGTCTTTGTTTCTGTGCGAGGGCTTTCTCTAGTTGCGGCAAGTGGGGGCCACTCTTCATCGTGGTGCGCGGGCCTCTCACTGTCGCGGCCTCTCTTGTTGCGGAGCACAGGCTCCAGACGCGCAGGCTCAGTAATTGTGGCTCACGGGCCTAGTTGCTCCACGGCATGTGGGATCTTCCCAGACCAGGGCTTGAACCCGTGTCCCCTGCATTGGCAGGCAGATTCTCAACCACTGCGCCACCAGGGAAGCCCTTTATAGACCTTTTGTGAGACGAATATAAGGATAGTTACAAGAGACATGGTGTTCAAGTGATCATATGCAGTTCACTTGGCCTTCTTCAAATCAGTTATAATCAACATGATTCCAATAAAGGTTAGGTTGTTGATTTGAGATCTTTCTTATTATAGACATTTACAGCTATAAATTTCCCTTTGAACACTGCTTTTGGGCTCTACACTGTAAGTTTTCATATGTTGTGTCTTCATTTTTATTCCTCTCAAATTATTTTCTGATTCGCTTTTGATATCTTCTTCAATTTACTGGTTATTCATGAGTATGTTGTTAAATTTCCACATGTTTATGAATTTGCCACCTTTTCTCCCATTATTGAGCTCATTACTTTGTTGTGGTTGAAGAACATACTTGGCATCACTTTTATGCTTTTATTGAGGTTTGTTTTATGGCCCAGCAATTGGTCTTTCCCAGAGAATGTTCCATATGCAGTTGAGAATGTATATTCTGTTGAGTGGAGTGTTCTGTAAAAGTCTGTTAGGTCTGGTTGGTTTATAGTGTTGTTGCAGTTATCTGTTTCCTTGTTGATCTTCTGTCCAATTCTGTCCGTTATTGAAAATGGGGTATTGAAGTCTCCAACTATTATTGTTCAACTGTCTGTTTCTTTCATTTTTGTCATTTATTAAAAGTTGCATGTATTTTGATGCCGTTATTAGGTGCATGTGTTTCTAGTTGTTATGTCTTCTTGATGGATTGACCTTTTTATCATTATCAAACGTCATTATTTCCAGTAAGTCTTTTTTAAAGTCTAGGTATTTTGTCTGATACTAGTACAGCCACTCCAGTTTTCTTGTGGTTGTTGTTTGAGTCTCTTTCCCCATCCATTTACTTTCACTCTGTATCTTTGAATCTCAAGTGTGTCTCCTGTAGACAACATATAATTGGATATTTTTTTAAATCCAGTCTGACAACTTTTGTTTTTTGATTGGATTGTTTAATCCAGTCACATTTAATGTTATTGATATCACTGAATTTACATTTGTCCTTTTACTTTGTTTTCTATATGTATTTTTAATGTAGCATTTAGATTTCATTAGTGATCTTTTTAAAAAATATATGTTAAGGGCTTACTATACACATCTTATCAGCTTTAGATTTTTTTTTTTTTTTTGTCTTTTGGCCGCACCACACTTACAGATCTTAGTTCCCCGACCAGGGATTGAACCCAGGCCCCCAGCAGAGAAAGCCCAGAGTTAGCTTTAGATTTATACTAGCTGAATTCCAGTAATATACAGAACCTTTACTGCTGTATGGCTTGATTACCATTTTCCTTTTTTTTTAATTTTATTTTTGGCTGTGTCGGGTGTTTAGTTGCTGCATGCAGGATCTTTTGTTGCGGCGTGCGGGCTTCTCTCTAGTTGTGGCACATGGGCTCTGTAGTTTGCGGCACACGGGGCTCTCTAGTTGAGGCACGAGGGCTCAGTAGTAGTGGCACGCGGGCTTAGTTGCCCCGCAGCATGTGGGATCTTAGGTCCCCAACAGGGTTTGAACCCACGTCCCCTGCATTGCAGGATGGATTCTTTACCACTGGACCACCAGGGAAGTCCCCCCGTTTTCCTTTTTTATATGGTATTGCCATTACATGTATTATATCTATTAGTGTTACAAACCCAACAGTGCATTGCTATAATTATTACTTTACCATCTGTGGTTATTTCCATAGCACATTGCTATTTTGCTTCTACCCACCTCTTTTTGGGCTGTTACTAGGAAATATATTACATTTATATTAAAGTGTGTGTTGTAAGCCATAGTATTTTACAAAATATCATTTCATCCCATTGTTTTTTTGCAATAGCAGTTAAGAAAAGAAAGGATTTAAAAATGTATTATTATCTTTAGTGGGGTCACTTAACTTTCAGCCTGAAGAACTTCCTTTAGTATTTCTTGTAAGTCCGGTCAGCTAGCAACAAATGCAATTTTTGTTTATCTGGCAAAGTCTTTATTTCACCTTCATTTTTGAACAGTGGCCTTCCTGGATATATGATTCTTGGTTAACATTTTTTTTTCTGTTTCGGCACTTTATATATGTTTTCCCACTGCTTTCTGGCCTCCATTGTTTCTGCTAGAAGCCAGCTGTTAAATTTATTGGGGTTCTCTTGTAAGTGACTCGTCATTTTTCCTATTGGTTCTTTGAAGGTTTTCTCCATGTCTTACACCTTCATCATTTTAACTCTGATGTATCTGTCTGTGGGTCTCATTGTGCTTATCTTACTTGGAGTTGTTAGAGCTGCCTGTATGTGTAGGTTATTGTTTTTCAATGCATTTGGGAACTTTTTTGTTATTGTTTCCTTGAATATTTTTTCTGCTCCTTGCTCCCGTCTCCTTCCAGTACTCCAGTTGTATGTTCATGTATTTATTTGTGTCTCATATTTCTCTCAGGCTCTGTTCATTTTTCTTCATCCTTTTTTCTCTCTACTCCTCAGCTCGCATAATCTTTATTAATCTATCTAAGTTTAAGAATTCTTTTTTTTTTGGCTGCACGCAGGCTTTCTCTAGTTGTGGTGAGCGGGGGCTACTCTTCATTCCGGTGCACAGACTTTTCGTTGCGGTGGCTTCTCTTGCTGCGGAGCAGGGGCTCTAGGCGCGAGGGCTTCAGTAGTTGCAGCACGCGGGCTCAGTGGTTGTGGCACGTGGGCTTAGTTGCTCCGCAGCATGTGGGATCTTCCCAGACCAGGGATCAAACCCGTGTCCCCTGCATTGGCAGGCGGATTCTTAACCACTGAGCCACCAGGGCGGCCCCAAGAATTCTTTTTTTTGCCAGTTCAGATCTATTGTTGAGCCCCTGTAGTGAATTTTTTAAAATTAATTAATTAACTTTTGGCTGCATTGGGTCTTTGTTGCTGCGCGTGGGCTTTCTCTAGTTGCGGCGAGCGGGGGCTACCCTGCGATGACAGTGGCACACGTAGGGTTGTCTCCTATTCTCACCCACTTAACTGCTCGGTGTGATCACCCAGCAGTTAAATTCCATGGAGTTTTGTCCATTGCGCCATTGTTTTCAACAGCACTCAGGGAATAAATTCCTCTACAGACTAATGCAGTGAAATTGTGGCACCTTCCAAGGATTAGCTTCTGAGATCAATGTTTGGTATCTGTTCTAACCCCAGGAGGGTTCCTCCCAGCTGTCTTATTCCCCAGTTCTCTCCTGCAGACCAGCTGGTCTGTGGTCTAGGCTGTATCTTCATTAGATTCCTGATTCTCTACTCAGTTCTTTTCACCACACCTTATGCCGTTCTTGAGAATGAATGCCCTTGGGTGTAAACTTCTCCATGCTCTGTTGCAAATGAAGTCATTTCTGAATTTTCAAAGCTTTCCTTGACTAGACTGCTGTTTGCTCCTTGGACTGTTTCCAAAGGCTTTAAATGTTTTGGTTTTTTAAAAGATTTTCTCTAGTTCAGCTGGGGAGCAGGTGGGCAGAAGTCCTCACGCAGTCATGCTGGTAGCCGAGCTCTCCAATATGATCTCTGTCTTGGAGAGTGAAGATCAGATTCACACATTTTGCATATTATGTGTCCCCCATAGTTCTGGGTGTAGTCCTTGACATGCATTATAGGTGTTCAGTAAGCTTATGCTGAGTCTAGTGAAATTGCAATTAATCAGTCCGACATACCGCTTAAGATACCAGCTCTGAATTCAGGTGACTGTGTTCAATCCTGGTCTCTGAACTTGGCAGAAGTGTGACTTTGGAAAGCCACTTACCCCTCTAAGCATTTGTGTTCTCATCTGTAAGTGGGATACTCTGTACCTCACAGGGTTGTTGTGAGGAGAGAGGGAAATAATCCATGAGTAAAAGCCCTTAGAAGTGTCTATCCCATTTTAAGTGTTCCGTAAATGTTAGTGATAATCAGTGGTCCTTGTTGACTAACACTGTATAAAAATGGAGAGCTGATATACATGCAACTTGAAAAAACACTAATCGCTAAAAATACTAAGTGTTTTTGTTTGACAACTACATCAAAATTTATGGCCTGAATTTTTAACGCAAATACTGTAATTTATATTTTTCAGTAGGCTTTTGACCCTTTTTCCCCAAAATGTCACCTGTGTTTTGCAGTTCTTTTCTGGAGTTCTGAGCTGCTTTAAGGCAAGTCTAAAACCAAGTTCTACAGTATGTTATCTACCGTCCAACAGTGGAAGCTCTCGTTACAGTGGAACCGTAGGCATGAGTCCTGATATTTCTAGTGCTGCTGTTAAATATTGTTCAGACTTACACAAAAATGCATTTAGTTAGGTATTACTGATAGTAGTGGTTTCCGCCTTACGTTTGAAGAGCCAGAAAGCCGTATAAGGTTGATTGGAACAGTAGGTTGGTGTGAAGTTCATTCTGTGGGTTTACTTCAAAACCCGTGGAGAGTATTTTTATACAGATTCACTGTTTGTGTATGTGTACTATCTTTACTTCTTCAAATACCTTCTTTATCTTGATTCCTTGGCATATTTGTGCACAACCAGTGTAATTTCTCAACTGCTTGTTCGGGATACATATATCCCTTCCTTTTTCCATGCAGTGGGCTTCCTGCAGGGCAGAACTGCCTTGACGGCCAGCCTTTGGGTGGGTGTGCTCCCTGCCCCTGCGGGGAACTGCTGCTCAGCCAGGGTACTGACTGCCCTTCCTCCGCAAGCACTCGTGTTTTCTGGGAATAACTGTCTGAAGTTGACTGGTCCACATGGGGCCTGAGAGGGCCAGGGGAGAGGAGAGTGCAGGGCTTGACCCGCCGGGCTGTTCCTGCTGTGGGATCATCCAGACGCTGTCCTGTGAGCCCCCTCTGGGCCCAGAGCCCTCTTGTGTTCTCCCATTTCTTCATGTTTGAGGCTGTGTGTTCCATCTGATCAGATCTACTAGTTTTCTACATTTTGGGCATCCCCTGTGATTTATCAGTCACAGATGGATCTCCTTTTGGTTCTTCAGCACAGTTATGCAATTGTGGTTATTTGTTTTTAGTCTTTTTAAAAAAAAATTATTTATTTATTTGGTTGCGCTGGGTCTCAGTTGCAGCACGTGGGATCTTCGTTGCCGCGTGCGGGATCTTTAGTTGCGGCAAACGGGCTCTTAGTTGCTGGATGCAGTTAGCTCCCTGACCAGGGATCGAACCCAGGCCCCCTGCATTGGGAGCGTGGAGTCTTAATCACTGGACCACCAGGGAAGTCCCTGTTTTTAGTCTTTTATGTGGTCTGGGGATAGAAAGGGAAGGCTGCGTTGTGTGCTCAGTTTATCATCTGGAAGACCCGAAAGATAATGAAAAGCTATTTGAAATGAATTGGTTTTAGGGTTCAGAGTAGCTCTCCTTTTAGCTACTCTTTGATTGATTAAGAATCTCTCTTGAACCTAGCAGGAGATAACTGGCATTGTATTTAATGGCAAGGCTCTTGAAGAGTGAGTTCCTTTGTTGAGTATCAGAATTTTCTCTTGAAGAAAGAAACTCTAAATTTACATAATTAATGTGTTGAAGATATCCTCAGAACTCTGGAGAGAAAAATATGTTCCGTTTTCTTATTGGGAATGCCTGGAGCTCTTTTCTCAAAATTAGGACCCACCTATACTTCCTTCCCCAGGCTATACTTTCTAGGTAGTGGAAGTGGAAATTCTCATGCAGCTGCACTCAGCATTCACTGAAGAGCTGCAATATAGTAAACCAGTGGTTTCCTGTTTTTGTAAAGTTTTATTGGAATGCAACCATACTCATTCATGTCCATCTTGTTTAGGGCTGCTTTTACTTTATAAAGGCAGATACGAGTCATTGCAACTGAGATCATTCGGTCAACAAGTCTAAAATACTTACCGTCTGGCTTCTTGGGGAGCATAAAGAAAGTGGGTTTGGAGTCTCCTGAGTGTGGTGTCTGCTTGGCTCAGGAGAAAGGAAAATGTGGACTTTGAATGTAGAGGTGAGGTGGAGAGGCACAGAGCCTCCTGCCTTCGTAGAGCTTGTTTTTGTTTTGGACTCATCAGATTATCTTCTTTGATAGACCTCCTAAATCGACCTCCTGCTTTCCTTCCCACTTATCCCATTCACTGCTTCTGATCAAGCCCCTCTTTCCCGATTTACAGGGAGTCTGCACAGATCACTGATAGCTTCCTCCCTGTTTTGATACCCGTTTCTCCCCATTATAAATACGAACCGAAGCCCAGTCTCATTCCTTCCCTCTCTCGAAGATCACCACTTGTCCTGAAATTGGTGTTCATTCCCCTGCTCTTTCCTGTGCTTTCACTGCATCCGTATTCATCCCTGAACAATGCCTAATACTGTTTTGTGTATTTTATAACTTCCTGTAAGTGGTATACTATGTTTATTCTTCTTCACCTTGCTTTTTTGGCTTAAGATATTTGTGATCTTCCAGCCCTGTTTCTTTGAATCTTAGTTTTGTCTGGCATTCCAGTGTATGGACGTACCACAGTTCATCAGTCCTTTCTACAGGCTCTTTTCTTTCCTAGTTGAGTTGACCTTTTGTTTTTATTTCTTTTTTAAATAGCTTTATTGAGATATAATTTATATACCATAAAATTCACCTGTTTAAAACTATACAGTTCAGTGGTTTTTAGTATATATGCAGTGGTACAGCAATCACTGTTATCTAATTTAGAACATTTTTGTCATTCCCCAAAGAAGTGTTGTAACTGTTTTTAGTCACTTCCTATCTCCCTCACCCTTCCCCCAACCGCAGATTGAAGGTAATCTATTTCTGTCTAAAGATTTGTGTGTTCTGGATCTTGTAAATGGGATCTTTTGTGGTCTTTTGTGACTGGCTTTTACTTAGCAGGATGTTTTTGAGGTTCATCCATGACGTAGCATGTACCTGGTGGGCTTTTAAGTTGTTCACAATTTTTTGTTATTACAAATGATACTTTTCATGTTATTTTTTAAGTGACTTTGCTGTTAGTAAGAGTAAAAACCAGTCTCATTGTTATCATTTACTGAAGCTCTGGCAGAAAAAGAGAAAGATAATGCTTACCACGGAAATACAACTGAGTGTTTCCAGGAGTGAGTATGGCACGGTCCTTGCCTTTGCAAGAACTCACAGTGTAGCTGGGGGTTAGAATGACAAACTAATTATAAGACCACAGAAGTGCTGCAAGTGAATAAGCAAAATTGGGAGGAAATGCAGGCAGAGCAGTTAACTTCTTGAAGGATGTGTACAAAGTGTTATAAAGTGAGTGGCATTTGATCTGAGTGTAGACCTTGGAAAATTAATAAGGTTTCAGGAAGTGGGTGTTGGTTGGGAGGAAGAAGGAGGAGCAGGGGTGTTGAGAGGTGGAAGGGCGTCTTCCAGGGACTGGGGGGATCTGGCGGCCTGAGCAGTGCTTGTCAGGACAGGGTGGGTAAGGGCTGGGCTCATTGGTCTGCACCTGCTGTGGTATCATTGGAAAAATTAGGGAAGATGAAGACACAGCCACATTTGTATTTAAACTGACAGCATAGAGGGTGGGCTGGAGACAGGAGAGTCTGGAGGTGGGGCAGCCCATATGAAGGCTGTTCCAGTCTTTTGGTGAGAGGTGATGCCTGATGTTGGTAGTGGGAATGAGAGGAGATGGCGTGGAGAGGCATTTTTCAGGTTAAACTGACAGGACTTACTGGTAATGGGCGGTAAGGGAGAGAATTCTAAGATGACTCCCATGGTCTCTGTCTTGGACAACTGAGTGATTTGGGAATTTGGTAACTATCCCCCACGTAGTCAAGAGTAACTTGTTGCGATGGAATCTTTAAGGACTAAAATAGCCTATCTTATAATTTAAAGATTACTGAAAGTATTTTATTTCCAATTCAGAAATGAAGGAGGTTCATACGGAGCCTACGATGTGTCAATTTCAGACTTGAATGGTCAAACTACTGTTAATTATCACTTCCTTATAGCCAAAAGAATGCAGTGGTGTAAAGATTCCTGTCGATGCCAGTAAACCTAATCCAAATGATGTGGAGTTTGATAATCTGTATTTGGATATGAATGGAATCATCCATCCCTGTACTCATCCTGAAGACAAGTACGTAACCCATTTTTGTTACTGATGTCACAAATTACAGAGGAGTACTATATGATATTACATTGTTTGCTTGTCATTGTAGACCAGCACCGAAAAATGAGGATGAAATGATGGTTGCAATCTTTGAGTACATTGACAGGCTTTTCAATATTGTAAGACCAAGACGACTTCTCTACATGGCAATAGACGGAGTGGTAAGTGCTGAACGACTTAGCGTCCCCCATTTTTGTTTTTGCTGTGTTCCCAGTGTCTAGAATGAAAGTAAGCTAAATCGTGAAAAACGTTGACTATAGTGAATTTGAGAAAGAAAGCCTCATCTTTCAGTCATTCATTCAAATGTATTTTGTGTATGTGCCTGTTTTGTGCCGCATCCCGTGAGGGGCTGGGGATGTCAGTGACTGCCCTTGCTTTGAAGGGCTCGCCACTCAAGGGACAGAGGCAGAGGTAGACGGGCAAGGTTAGTTACCCAAGGCCTTCCTCAGGCGTTAGACGGCACTTGCGGGGCCCTTGAGGGAGGGGGAGTCAGTGCTACAAGGGAGTGAGGAAATAGAGAGGAGGGGGCTTTTGTCCCATTTTTTGAAGAGTTAAGAATAATTGGAGATTGGTGGGGGCAGGGGCAGAGGAGGGAGGTGGATGTGGCCAGATGTGGGGAAGGAGGACCTTCCAGATGTCTCAAATGTGCCAGGTCACACACTTTCTGTGTCTTGGGCCACACTGACATGCTGGGGCAACTGCAGGTGTTTAGATTGGAAAGAGAAGTAGAGAGAGGGGCTTGAATTGAGAAGGCCTTTCCTGTCACACTCAGTTTGGCTTTTATCCTATAGGCAGTGAGTAGTCATCACAATAACTTCGGAGGGGACTACCTTATAATAATACCAAGTGGTTTCAGTTATAAATGACCAGCAAACTATATATCAGGGTTCAAGGAAAATTAGGGTAAATCATAACCCTAAATTTATTTAGCCATATGCACATTGATTCCCTTTCTTTTGGATTTAATAATTTTGGTGGATAATGAAATAATTTTGAAAATCTGGAAAACTTGGGTCCAAGAAGCTTAACTTTTCTGTGAGATACTATTTACTCAAAGAAAAACCTTATCTACCTGAAAACTTAAGTTGCAGTTAAAGTGTAGTGAGGAATAAAGGGAACAGGAATATGTCCTATTTGGAGCAGATTGCAGTTCACATTAGCTAAGTTTCTTGAAGAAGCTCTTTCACTGTACTCCCCGTTGTGCGCTTCTGCTGAATCAGGTCTAATTTATGTGCACATTCGTATGCGTATGTACATGCTCTTGTCTATAACTCATGTTTTGTTAAAATATAAATGTAGATCATAGAACCTGAAAGAGTTAGATTACGTGGTCTCATTTTACAGGAAAGGGAACTGTTTAAAGAGAATATGAAATAACTTATTTCATGTAGGCAGGATACTTGAGAGTCCCTTCCAGCCCCAAACCCAGTTCAGTAATTGCAAAACCTTGCAGTTCAGTTCACTTCATTCAGGCTTACCCAGTGATTGAAGTTACATTTGGTTCGAGTGATTTAAGAGTACTTCTGATTAAAACCTTGCTCCTTTTCTACCTGCTGTGCCTTATTATTGACACAGAGTGATAATTATGAACCTTATTGTGGGAAATACAAAAAGGCTGTTAAGGTCTTGTGAATCCCATTTGGAGACCATCCTTCCTTTTAGTCGCGGACAAAGGGACGGTCTTCCTGATCCTGGTTCTGTAGAAACCACTCAACTTGCTGTGTGCTGAGTCTTTGAGTAAAGTGAGCTTTCCATCTGGGGTGCCTGAAAGCGTCGTAACCCAGTGGAACTGGCCTTGGGGCATGGACCCTGCAGTATTAAGTGCTGTGGCCTCATAGGATGTTTGTCCTTTTGACATGTCACTCACTCACCTAAGTTCAGCGTTCAAGGTTCTTGGTCCAAATTTAAGCTCCCAGGATCTACTGTCTGTCATGAAAGGATTGTTTGGACATATTACTTAACTTTTCCATTTTAGCATACTATTTTTGTAAGACTAACGGATTCAAAATAATGTACAGATTTAGTTACGAACATTTGGAACAGTATTATGTCACTATGAAATACCTGTTTTCAGGCGCCACGCGCTAAAATGAACCAGCAGCGTTCAAGGAGGTTCCGAGCATCCAAAGAAGGAATGGAAGCAGCAGTAGAGAAGCAGCGAGTCAAGGAAGAAATACTGGCAAAAGGTAAAGAACATGCACCTTGAGGTTGGACTTGTTATCAGATGTATGCAGACAGGGGTAGGGGTGGAGACTTCTCCTTACAAATAGGTACGGTTTTAATTTAATCAGGACTGCAGGATAGCCAAGGGAAGTTTACGTTCACTGTTGAGGAAAAGTAGTTAATAGAATCGTTTATTCCATTTATAAGCTTGTTCATTTCCAAACTCTGTAGTAAACAGGAAACTTGGGAATAAAAGGAGGGAATTCTGGTAGGGAGAGCAAATGGTCAACTTCTATCAGGGCGAGTGCAGCCCTTCAGCTCACTTTTATATATCTGTAAACTAGAAACCCGTGAAGAATGCTTCTTACTTCCTTTTTCTGTGGAGGCTGTTAGGAAGCTACAGTTCTGTAAGCATTTTCCTCAAGTCAGTCTTGGTGGCATGCTTGCTGCTTCTCCCTAGAACTCAGGTCTGGATGAGGAGGCCTGGGATGATGGGACCATGTTTCCAGGCTTTCCCCGAGTCATGTACAACACTCTCACTTTGGGTTGAGGCGGCAGGCACCGAGGTAGTGAGGTGCCCAGGGCTCCCTCAGTTCAGGGAGGGGGTTGTGGGGTGGAATGTGGTCATCTTGGCAGTTCCTCAAAGCCCTGATGGGTCCAGAGGTGGGAGTTGGCTGAGTGTCAGAGAGGAGGACGACCAGGGCCCTGACGCCCCAGGACCGCTTCTTCCAAGACGCCTGTGGGTGCGGTGCAGTGCAGTGCAGGGCGGTGCTGGCAGGGTGGCTTGTTTGGTGTTTTGTTACATGAGGCAAACTGATAGACCAGGAAAGCCACGATTATTGGTTCAGGATGTTGCATTTGGCAAGTGGAAAAAGAGACATAGTGTAGTTGGCTGAGGCTTATAATTACACTGCCTTTAATGTTATTTTAATTTGCTGGAAGTGTGCAAGTATGTGAGTATTTTAGCTGCAGCTTGTAATTAATACTCTAAAACCTGTTTATATTTATAACAGGTTGTCTTTGCTTTTAGAGATGTCTTCTTTCTTGAAGACGTTATAAAATATATTCGTGTCTTGAGAAAAAGCTAATCAGTGATACAGAGGAAAAAATAGGATTTCTAAATCCCTCTAGGTGATATAAAGCTCTGATAAACTCAGCATTTTAACTTTGTTTTTCTAAGGCCCCTTCATCTTAAGAACTGTTAGTAGGATCAGAGCCCCTAACGTGTGTGTGTGTGTGTGTGTGTGTGTGTGTGTGTGTGTGTGTGTGTGTTCTGCTGCCAGGGGCATTAGGAAGAATGTCATAATTTTTATATTTTTATGTAAGAATATAGTATCTTTTGTGTACCATGTATTGTTTGACAGTCATGTTAAAGCTTACTTTAAATTTGAGGGGAGGAATCTTATTTTCTTCAGAAAGGGGGATCATTGTTCCTCAGGTGACAATGCTTCTCCTTCTTTTGTATTTCAACTTATTGTTTTTGTTGTTCTGGCCTACTGTTGAATAGTTGCCTCACTGTTTATGGGGAGAACAAAGCATTGCCCCTTTTTCTCTAGGTGGCTTTCTTCCTCCAGAAGAAATAAAGGAAAGATTTGACAGCAACTGCATTACACCAGTAAGTAGTCTTATACTTTGCTAGTTATTGCTAACTCTTAAATGATAGGTTAATTTATTTCCTTCTATCATTTTAGGGAACTGAGTTCATGGACAATCTTGCTAAATGCCTTCGCTATTACATAGCTGATCGTTTAAATAATGACCCAGGGTGGAAAAATTTGACAGTAAGTTTCATATTTTTGTACTTCAAAAAGATTAAGGTGACGATTTGAGGCTATCCTTTGATACGACTGATACTATTTGTCCTTTTCCCCCCATAAAATACTGGTTGGCTGTTAGAGGAAAGAGAAGCTTCCAGGGTTATTAGAGATGGGGTGCCTTGCGCACGGTCCAGTTGGAGACAGCTGATTTTCTCTCAGTGCCAATTTCGTACTCTTATCATCACTGCGAAGCCATAAGATGGGACTCATGATTTAAAATACATATATATGAAAGTCATTTCTGTTATTAGAAATCAAAATACAGCAAGATTAAAGTCATGGGACTGCCTCTAAAGAATGGCTGTGTTCTCCTGAGAATTTAAGCAAAACTTTTATATAATAAAAATTATAATAAGCTTGTTTCCCTATTAATTAGATATGGTACATTAATTTAATGGATATCTCTTACTGATTACTCTCAGGGCTTATATCCTTCGGTGCGGTATCCTTGAGTAGCAGTGAGAAGAGTAGAAACTTGTGAACTGAATCTGTTTTTCAAATGGCTAAGTTTGACACAAACATTTCATTTTTTTCTATTCCAAGTAGTAAGCTTACCGATGAAATAATTTCGATGTCTAACACATGCACACCTAATTAAGAAAAATTTCCAATTAGTAACACTATCTTAATAGAATTATCCCAGTTTATTTTAAGACATTCATTTCTGTTGATTTTTGTGCTGGAAAACTGGGCGTGAGCTACAAATGTTAAAAACTGTTTTTTTATAGGTTATTTTATCTGATGCTAGTGCTCCTGGTGAAGGGGAACATAAAATCATGGATTACATTAGAAGACAAAGAGGTAAAATTCACTTATAAATATTTGATTATAGGTTCCATTTTAAAAAAGACAAGCCATTGTATAGAAAATATTTGGTAAAATGTGATATTCCTATAGTATAAAATGTATTTACTTAAATATAATATATATTTCCCTTCTCTCTAGCCCAGCCTAACCACGACCCAAACACTCATCATTGCTTATGTGGAGCAGATGGTAAGTTTCTTCTTTGGGATCTGAGTCTCTTGGATTAAACCATAGCAAGTGGATGGGTTGGTGTGTAGTAATGGATTATTTGTGGTTGCCTGGAAATTCTAAAATGCCTTGCTTATTTTATGTGTGAGGGGGAACTAGTATAGAGTTGTTGTTCAATCTGTGATTAACATTCACCTATCTTGAATTTTTGTTGTTGTTGTTACATTTTTTTCAACTTTTTAATATGGCCACACATATCTTTAAAATGGAATGTTTCCAAGTGTTGACTCCTGAGTGGTAGTTAGATTCTAGGCCCACATTTCTGTAGGAGATCTTGTTGGCCTCTAGGAAGTTTTAGGCTTTTTGGCTTTGCTGCCTCTGTGTGCTCATTTGGGCTTTTCTTTGCGTTGGTGTCTTGGGTTATGATAATGTCTTGCCTTTGGTTACGGGGTAAGGGTCTTCTAGAGCGCTCACTGTTTGCTTTTGCTGTTTTGTTGTTGTTGATTGATAGCTGATCTCATTATGCTCGGCCTTGCTACACATGAGCCCAACTTTACCATTATCAGAGAAGAATTCAAACCAAACAAACCCAAACCCTGTGGTCTTTGTAATCAGTTTGGACATGAGGTCAAAGACTGTGAAGGTTTGCCGAGAGAAAAGAAGGGAAAGGTAAGAACTTCGAGATGGTAGTAGCCTCATTTAAAATTTCTTAATTTTATCTTTTATTGTGATAAAATATTGATATATGTCAATACAACAGAAAATACACCTTTTTAACCACGTTTAAATGTACAGTGCGATGGCATTAAGTATATTTAGGTTGCCTCATTTTAAAAATGGATAAAGAGAAGACAGTGGTTGATTAGATTTTTACCTACTTGCTCCGTTACCCCTCATAGAGGTGTATCTTTCAAAGCTCTTTAAAGTAAACACAAATTCACAACCACGCATGAACTCATCCTTTCTACTCCCCACTTTCCTAACACAGCTTATATCTACATGAGGCTGAGGTCATATAGGTAATAATGCCCATTGCACTTGATTTGTTTGTAGAAGTTATTTGTCTCAAATGGTTATTCTTCTTAAAAGGAACTATAAATCAGGTATGTTAAACTTCTTGGTATTTTTTTTAACGGCATATGTATTTTATTTTATTTATTTAGTTTTTAAAAAAAATTATTTATTTATTTTATTTATTTAGTTTTTGGCTGTGTCGGGTCTTAGTTGTGGCACACGGGATTTTTCTGTTGCGGCGCGGGCTCTTCGTTGCAGCACTTGGGCTTCTCTGTAGTTGTGGCGTGTGGGCTCTGTGGTTTGCAGCATGCAGGCTTTCTAATTGAGGCGCGCGGGCTCAGTTGCCCTGCGGCATGTGGGATCTTAGTTTCCCGCCCAGGGATTGAACCCGCGTCCCCTGCATTGGGAGGCAGATTCTTTACCACTGGACCACCAGGGAAGTCCCCTTGGTACTTACTTCTAAGTTACTCCTGGTTTCTACATATTCTGGGTTCCCTTGATTATATCCATTCTCCTTTAAAGGGGTTTCTGTTTTAAGAATATGGTACCTCTTTAAAAGACATGTTGAGTGAAAAAAGCAGGTAAGAAGTATACGTATTCACAGAGAAGGATGAGGCATATACATTAAAATGTTAATATTGGTTGGGTGGAGGTCAAGGTTTGGCAAACTGCAGCTCTCCAGATTTGACGTATGAGCTAAGAGGGTTTTTTTCGGTTTTTCAAGAGTTGTAAAAACAAAACAAAACATGAAAGAATATGCACCAGAGACCATATACGTCCCGCTCCCCAGGCTAAAATATTTAGTGTCTGGCCTTTCGCAAAAAACGTTGGCCAATCCCTGGTCTAGGTCTGATTGAGGTTATGGGTAATTTTTATTTTTAAAATGGTTTGGTGAGTTCTTTTTTATTTAATACTTGTAATATTGAAGTGGGTCTTGCTTTAGAAAAAGCCATAATGTTTGTGTGGGTGGAGAAAATTCCAGGGTTCAGAGTTAGATGTGTTGAGTCTTCATCCCCTTTCTTGCAGCACGATGAACTGGCAGACAGTCTTCCTTGTGCAGAAGGAGAGTTTATCTTCCTTCGTCTCAGTGTTCTTCGTGAGGTATGTAGCAGTGACCCTTGGCATCGGTCCGCTAAACCAGGGTGCCTTTTCATGGCTTTAATGGCAACGTTCCTTCTTGGTTGCAGTATTTGGAAAGAGAGCTCACCATGGCCAGCCTGCCGTTCACATTTGATGTTGAGAGGAGCATTGATGACTGGGTCTTCATGTGCTTCTTTGTGGGAAATGACTTCCTTCCTCACCTGCCGTCCTTAGAGATTAGGTATGTGTGTTTGTGTCGGTCTTCAAACTGTTGTTTTAGCCTTCTTGCCTTTACAGTGCACGCTGGTCCTAATGCATAATGTTTGTTTCCTGGTGGCAGGGAAGGTGCAATTGACCGTTTGGTTAACATATACAAAAATGTGGTACACAAAACTGGGGTAAGTTCACTCTTGAATAATTTCAAAACAGAAGTATTTGCTTTTATAAGAAGATCATTTTACATGTATTTTATCACTTACAGGGTTACCTTACAGAAAGTGGTTATGTCAATCTGCAGAGAGTACAGATGATCATGTTAGCAGTTGGTGAAGTTGAGGATAGCATTTTTAAAAAGAGAAAGGATGATGAGGTAAAGTGTTTCTATTGCAGTAGCTAAATTGCTCCTGTCTCTAATAGGCTGTGATGATCCTGTGATTGTCCTTTTAACCTCTTTGAGTGCGCTGTTAAATCATTGTAGTGTATCAAACACCAATGTAATCACGAGTGGTCAGTGCTTTGATGATTTTATAAAGGCTGTGATGCTTGCTGTGTGGAACTATGTACTGCACCCTGTGTGAGTTGCATTGTAATTTCTTCTTTATTAATCTTAATTAAGGTATAAATCCAAACACTTGTCTAATCAATAGGACATGAAATGAGGGTTCCAAAGCTAGAAGAATGCTGGAATTGAACTAGTGTGTTTTATAGGCACTATTTATGCTCTGGACCTAAGAACTCTGTACTCTGGTGGCAGAGTATAGGGGGTCTGGGTGGGATTACATCAGTCAAGGCAGGTGGTTGCAGCTCTGTGTAAGAAATGTAGACACAAAAAAAGGAAAAGTCACAAAGCACTCGGGAATTAGTTAACCTGTGATAGGGTGAGTGCTTAGGTGAGAAGTCCAGGTTTCTGGCTGGGGTAGTTGGGAGTTCGCTGGTGCCATGCACCAAGGTAGCAAGCCCCAGGGGTAGAGCAGGATGGGGTGGGGATAAGGTAGAAGTGAGTTTCATTTTGGAAGTACTGAGTTTGAGGGGCCACAGGACACCTGAGAGGAGAAAAGTCCATGAACCGATTAGATGGATATACGTGGTCATAAGTCATAAGTCTTTTGAAAGGAGATTTGAGAACCATTGGCATGTGGGAGATACCTCCCATCATGAGTGTGAACTTGATGTCCCTGGAAGCTCATATAGAGTGAAAGTGCCTCCATCAGGAACCTTGAGGAGTGTGGACGTTTAAGGAGAAGGCGGGGCCAGGGGAGGAGGTCCCTAGAGAGAGGAGAAGCCGTCGGTGCTGCCTGAGGTGTCAGAGCGGGATGGACAGGCCCCTAGTCTTCAGCCAGGGCTTGAGATGCCCTCGGGAGCTGAGGGCTGGAGGGGCAGCAGCCTGGAGGCCGAGTGGGCTGGAGGATGACGGGGGTGGGGGCGGGGGGGTAGTCGCCAGGGAGGCCAGCAGCGGGTGAAATGAGCAGAGAGAACGTGGAGGAAATCCCTTAGAGACTGATTTTCTAAAAGTCATATGGCTCTTGTGAGCAAATAGCAACATAGTATCACTGCCTTGCTTCACGATTTCCTAACAGATTAAAACATGTCATTGTCTCTGACAAGATTTTATGTTTTCTTCAATTTTGTGTACTGTAGCTAGTGGCCTCTTCTTTAGAACTTTGGGCACCATTTTGTGTAACAGTGAGTGGACTGTAGGCATTCTTTCACAGCCTTTGGTATTTGATAATCTTCACATGTAAAATTCAAATAACTAACTTTGGGATATCAAATATCTACCAGAACAGCTGTTTTTAACTAAGTCTTCAACAATTACAGTGGCTCCACTTGAACTGCTGCCATTTTGCTTAAGAAATAAACTATATATACTGTGTACTACTTGGTATAAAAATCGCATGTTAGACAAGTCCTTTTATGTGGCTTTAGCAGACTCTCTACTACTAAATATTGATGGTATTTGGCATTAGAATGGGATGTATAGGATTTGATAGATTGCAAAGTGCTTCAGATTTAAGTATGTCATGTGGTTTCCAGCTGGCCTGGCAGAGAGGGCATTTTACAGCTTTGGATCTTTTTTGGTGTCCTTGACATCATATGATATCTGTTAGCATGGTTGGGCATTGGGGAAATTAATGAACCCTCGGAAATTCAATATAAAAGTATCTGGCTCACTTGGTGGGGAAGTATCTGGGAAATTCAGTATAAAAGTATCTAGGGAAGTGTGTCCACGGCTTTTGACAGATTTCCAAAGGAATTCATAGCACACAAAAAGATTAAAGGTCAGTAAGGTCCATCCAGGTGGACCTGTTCTGCTTACGTAGCCACCTCCCTTAAAAAATAGCAAAATAGATAGTAGAATAGGAATACATCAATATTTGTTATTAAAATTGAACAGTTAGGTCAGAAATGTATAGTTTTTATTTAATGAGTTTTGATGTTTGCCTTTCATCTTGCAAATGTTCATTTATTCAGCAAATATTTCTTGTTTACCGTGTGCCAGGTAGTATTCTGAGTGCTACTGATACAACAAAAAATGAAACAAAAAAGCAGACGAAATTTCTGACCTCATGGAGCTAACATTCTTCTGGGGGAAATGGACAATCAAGACAAAAACGAAGTGTAGTGTGCAGGGTGTTAGAGAGTGCTAAGTGCCATGAAGGAAACTAAAGCAGGGGAGGAAGTGTCTGGGGGGGTTGCAACCCTAGAAAAGGTGGCTGGAGAAGGCCTCACTGACGGATGGCTCTGAGGAAAGACCTGAAGGATGTGAGGGAGTGAGCCATGCAGATGTGTGCGGAAAGAGCATTTCAGACAGAGAAGAGCCCGTGCGAAGGCTCTAGGGCAGGAGCATACACAGGATGTTGAGCACAGCGAGGAGCCAGGAGCCACTGTGGTGGGAGCAGAGGAGGCAAAGGGAAGTGAGCAGGAGAAGAGGTCAGAAAGACGGTGGATCCGGTAGAGCCCTCTAGGTCATTAACAGGACTTCAGCTTTCAGTCTGCATCATTTAAGCATAAAAGTGACAAAGATCTGACACGTACTGTAAAGCCATCACTCTAGCTGCTGTATGGAGGTAAAGGCAGAAGCAGCGAGCCCAGTTAAGAGGCTCCTTTGCAATAATCCAGGGGAGCCAGCATGGTGGCAGTGAAGGTGAGAATAGGTGGCTGGATTCTGAGTGTGTGTTGAAGCAGGAACCAATGGGGGATGAAATCCTAGGTGTGAGAGAAGGAAAGGTGTCAAGAATGACTCTAAGGCATTTTTTCTGAGCAGATGAAAGACGGTCTGGTCTGAGCAGCTGTGATGAGACGACTGGGAGGTGCAGGGCTGGGGGTGGGGTTCTGTTTTGGACACATCAAGCTTGAGATGTGCGGGTGGGGGTGTTGAGTTGGGAGAGGCTCTGGCTGGAGAGTCATGAGATGAGAGGATTCCTTCTGTGAGCGCAGGGAAGTGGGGAGGTCCAAGTATCGGGCCTGGAGGGGCGCCAGCGTTACAGGGACAGTGTGGGGGCTGGGGGGCTGTTGAGTGAAGGCAGCAGCAGGAGTGAAGGAACCAGGTGAGTGTGGTGTCCTGGCAGCCCAGTGCAGAGGGCACCATTCCAGAAGGAGGAGTCGTGGACAGATAAGAGACGTTTCCTTAACGACAGGGGCAAAGCTTCATCAGAGAAGTGGGTGGTGTTCACGTCTTAGGAGGTTTTCAGGAGTAGGTCACCATGTATCCAGCATTCAGCCCCTCCTGCAGAAAGCACAAAGCTCACATCTCGTTAGGTGTCCTCTTGCGGGTGGCAGTACTCCTTGGAGGGGTGGAAGTGCTGCGAGTAGGGTGACAGTCAGTATAGTACCTGCCGTGGTCACCTGAGCTGTTGTTTCAGTGCCTGGACACTCAACAGAAATGCAGGCGTGGGAGGAGTGCTTTCTGGGGAAAGGGGGCCTTTGAATGGCTCATTTGGTGGGGAGCAAGGTCAACCCTAAATCCTGTCTAGTTGAAACCATGGCTACATTTTGAAAATGAGAGGAGGGAAGAATCAAGGCAGACTGGACACTTTCCTGTGAATTAAACTGGCCCAGAATAAGCAGTATAGACATCTGAATTTTCTTCCTTCTTTCGTTAGGTCGACTTGTTGCAATCTTGGTGGGTAGTGTTTGCATAGAGCCCCGCTGCTCTCTTTACCCACTTGTGCCACACATGTGACAGGGTTAGAAACTGTCCAGCCCTTTTTAGGTAATAGAGGCCCATTATTAAATTGTCGTGTTGATTTTTTTTAAATTGTCATCTTGATTATTAACTATCTTCAGCTACAACTTAAAGAATTGTTTTCTTACTTACGTGTATCTTCTCCATTATTGGCAGCCTGTTCACTCCAGGGAAAAACCAAGGGTCCTTGTCATGACTCTTGCATTCTTTCCTGAAATGATGTGTTAAAAACTACCTGAAAAAAAAATTGAGGAACATTTTAAATTGTATCTAAACTCAATTTAGAATGCTCTCTATCCATCTGCAGTTCTGATAAGCAGCACTTTGAACATACAGTCCATTGCCTGGTTTAATTATGTACCTAGGTTTCTGGGGTCTTCCTTTAAAACTTTAATTGTCTCCCGAATCATTCCTGGTAATGTTTAACTCTTACATTTTTGTGTAATTATTTGACAGAATATGTGGATTTTATACTTTTAGGACAGTTTTAGAAGACGACAGAAAGAAAAAAGAAAGAGAATGAAGGTGAGTTTTAGCTAATATCATAAGACTGGCAATGGTATCAGTTTACGATTTGGGAGGAAGATGTTCATTACAATAGCTGTTTATTCCTTACCGGCTGGGAGTTGGTTAAGGACGTGGCGCCCACCCAGCTGCCTTCCTACCTGGTATTGATTTTAAAGAAGTCCTTTCTAAGCTCTCTGGAGTCTGAAGGGAAACACTTGATGGGCAGGAGGGGGCAGGTTGCATTTAGCTGTTTAAGAGTTTTTTTTTACAATAGTCAGATAATGTTTTTGTAATAAAAGCAGTCAACCCTTTGTTTCCCCTTACAAGTCACTATACTCTGTCTATATCTTTGTCAGGTTAATCTTTCTAGAACAAGATACCCGTAGCTTTGTTGTTTCTCTGCTCGGAAATCACCAGTGACTCCTTAGTCCCCTCAGAATCCAGTTCTCTCTCAGTCTGCCTTGCAGAGCGCACCGTGGTCTGGTTGAATTCTGGCCGCCAGCTCTTCCCCTGCTGTCCTCTAAATACACCATGTCGCTCCTGACCCATAGCCTTGCCCCCCTTTGGCTCCTCCAGAAGGTCCCTACTTCCAGCCCCGCACACCTTGCCTTCTCCACGGCCTCCCTTGCTGCCTCTGCTTGTGGTCCAGGTTGAGCAGTCCTTTCCTTTATCTCTGGTGAATCTTGTCTTCCTTCCTGGGTTTTAAATTCATGGAGTTGAGGGACTGCCTCTTATTATCATATTTTATTGGATTTGAGCAATTTCAGGAACCTAGAAGGGAGAAGAGTAATTTATTGTTGCAGGTAGTTGCCAACCACTTAGATTGGGAGGAGCATATTTGGTTTCTACTTTATTTTTTTTCCTTTTTTTAAATTAATTTTAAAAAATTGAGGTATTTTTGATGTATAATATTATATAATCAGGTGATTAGAGTATATTATATACAGTATAGTATATATAATACTGATTCACAGTTTTTAAAGGTTATATTCTATTTACAGTTACTATAAAATACTGGCCATATTCCCTGTGTTGTACAGTATATCCTTGTAGCTTATTTATTTTATATATAATAGTTTGTACCATATATTATTATTTCCTTTCAGTCAATATCTGTTTCTAAAACATCTGTTTTATCAGTCAGCCACAACCGTCACCTAGTATAGCTATGGTCATAGCTGTAATTAATTGGCAATAAAGAGTTAAATTCTAGCAAGGTGAAGGGTAAATAAAAGCTGTATTTCCTGAGTAGAAATCAAACTCTTGACTTATTTTTTTTTTTTACCATTAAGGTAAATGTTATAGTTATTTATTATTGGTTATTTTTATTTGCCTAAAATTATGTCTTCAATGTGTTCAGAAATTGTGAGTAAACGTAGTAGAACAGCCTAATGAGACTTGAATAGTTCCACAGGGAGGAACTGCAAGTGACGGGCATTTTCAAACTCTACGTGTATATACCAGAACAGTGAATTATATGTACTTTTAGAGCAGA
Source organism: Eschrichtius robustus (assembly GCF_028021215.1). Lineage (NCBI taxonomy): Eukaryota > Metazoa > Chordata > Mammalia > Artiodactyla > Eschrichtiidae > Eschrichtius > Eschrichtius robustus. The sequence continues at coordinate 47,626,189 of NC_090839.1, read as the reverse complement.
GTTACTATTACAAACTGTTGTTTACAGGGTAAGTTACCATTATATCAAAGTGTAGACAACCCTGTAATGTTAACAGAAATCCATTTCGTCTTTTAAGTGCTTACAGTGGGGACTCTTTCTATTGCCCTCTTTTCTTCCTGTCATCTAACTGTGTTGTGATTAAATTTTAATTTCTACATTCATTTATTTCCATGTATGTTAGAGAGATCAACCTTCTTTCTCTCCTGGTGGAATATTAACCCCTCATGCCCTTGGTTCAAGAAACTCACCAGGATCTCAAGTAGCCCATAATCCGAGACAAGCAGCCTATGAAATGAGGATGCAGAATAACTCTGTAAGTGACTCACTTTTATGTAGCTTTGGAGGGTGGTGACTTACCAGATGCCCCTGTAGTTGTGTGTGAATTTGATCATTTAGCCTGGGGTTGTTTTGTTTTATAGTTTTTCTCAATTTCTTTTGCCTTGAGAGATATTTTTAATTCTATTAAATTATCTATCAATATGAAAATATCTAAATGATGTGAAAGGAAAGAAAATGCATGTAAATACAGATGGCTAAGTGGCTGCAGTGTCTCTGTAATGCACATGGGCCACAGTGCTTCCCTCTTCCCCCAAAGGTACAGTGGTGATGGTGCTAGAAGCATGAGGGGACATCCAAATGTCTCACGTCTCTGGCGTGAGAGACGAGGGAGGGTTTTGCTGCCTGATTTCCCCTTTCCTTCCAGGGATCAGTTATGGGCATTTTGCAGAATGGTATTCCTCAGTCTGTTAAATACAGGTACTCCTTACTGCCTAAGCTTCACTCTCCAGCTCAGTCATAGAATAGATCCGAGTATGTGTTTTAAGGTAGCTCTCACTACCGAACTCAGAATGGATTTGCCTCATGGTATCCCTCCTTATTTGAACTTTGTAATCCAAGCTGTGTGAGCGGATCATTTCAGCCAGCAAGGCTTTACTCTGTGCATTAGCTTCCTGTTGTATTGACAAAAGACCAAGAGCTCAGAGCACGTGGCAAGACAGCAAGCAGGGGTGAGGGAACAGACCATGAACTAACGCACACATACAGCAGATAAAGCTATTGCTTATTTCAGGCTAGTAGACATGAGAGAGAGAGAGTTTTGTAAAGGGAGAAAAGATACTATGTAAACTTTTACTATGATAGATGCAAGGAAATTGCATAAGTTTGGATATTTAAGTTTTATTTTTCTATTAGTTATCCTATTGATGATAAAATCCCTTATTATAGGGCAATCCTATACGTGGAATTTTTGCCATATCAAGAGACTGATTGAATTTATATTCCCATAAATTCACAATTAGAAGTTTTAGGACCTTAGATTTGGAATTTGAGAAATGAGGTTTTGCATCTCCCAAGAGAAGAAGACTGCCTCTCTGTTGTGTTTTTTTTGTTCTGTTTGATTTTTGTTTTCTTTTTCTTTTTTCAATTTTTATTTTATACTGGAGTATAGTTGATTAACAGTGTTCTGGGACTTCCCTGGTGGCACCAGGGAAGAGTCCGCCTACCAATGCAGGGGACACAGGTTTGAGCCCTGGTCCGGGAAGATCCCATATGCTGCAGAGCAACTAAGCCCGTGCGCCGCAACGGCTGAGCCTGTGCTCTAGAGCCCCTGAGCCACAACTACGGAGCCCACTGCTGCAACTACTGAAGCCCGCGCACCTAGAGCCCGTGCTCCACAACAAGAGAAGCCACCGCAATGAGAAGCCCGCGCACCGCAACAAAGAGTGGCCCCCGCTCGACGCAACCAGAGAAAACCCGCATGCAGCAACGAATACCCAATGCAGCCAAAATAAATTAATTAAAAAACAAAAAACAAAACAAAACAAAAAAACCAGTGTTCTGTTAGTTTCAGGTGTACAGCAAAATGATTCACTTGTATATAGTTGGCCAAAAAGTTCCTTTGGTTTTTAAGTAAAAATAAAAGCACATTTTAAATTTTCACCAAGAACTTTATTGAGCAATGTATTCACCGTTTTGTTCCACTACCTTCTGCTATTTTTCAGGCAACTTTATAATTCCATTTTTCCCAAAACTTTTTATCTTTTTGAGCAAAGAACTGTTCTAGGTGCCTTTTACAGCCTTCCGGGGAATTGAAATTTTTTCCATTAAGAGAATTTTATAAAGACCAAAATAAATGGAAATCCACAGGTGCAATGTCTGGTGAAGAGAGCGGATGACTCAGAACTTCCCAGCCAGGTTGTAATAGTTTTTGCCTGGTCATCAAAGAAACATGCGGTCTTGCGTTATCCTGATGGAAGATTATGCGTTTTCTGTCTGTTTTCCGGACGCTTTTCATCGAGTGCTGCTTTCATTTGGTCTAATGGGGAGCAGTATATGTTGGAATTAATCGTTTGATTTTCCGGAAGGAGCTCATAATAGAGGACTCCCTTCCAATCCCACCACATACACAACATCACCTTCTTTGGATGAAGACTGGCCTTTGTTGTGGTTGGTGGTGGTTCATTTCACTTGCGCCACAATCTCTTCTGTTCCACATTATTGTACAGAGTCCACTTTTCATTGCCCATCACGATCTGTTTTAAAAACGGAACGTTTTCCTCACGTTTCAGTAGAGAATCACATGTGGAAATACAGTCAAGAAGGTTTTTTCACTTAAATTTATGTGGAACCCCAACATCAAAGTGATTCACATAACCAAGCTGGTACAAATGATTTTCAGTGCTTTATTTGGATATTTTGAGTATGTCGGCTATCTCCCGTGTGGTATAACAGTGATTGTTCTCAGTTAATGTCTCGATTTGTTTGCTAACAACTTCAGCTGGTCTACCCGACCGTGAAGCATCGTCCAGTGAGAAATCTCCAGCACGAAACTTCGCGAACCACTTTTGACACATTCGATCAGTCACGGCACCTTCTCCATACACTGCACAAATCTTTTTTTGCGTTTCAGTTGCGTTTTTACCTTTCTTGAAATAATAAAGCGTAATATGCCAAAAATACTGCTTTTTTCTTCCATCTTCAATATTAAAATGGCTACACAAAAATTCACCGATCTTGATGTTTTTTTTAAATACACACTGATGTGACAGCTGTCACAATACAATCTAAGAAAATTGTTTCGGAATTCCCTGGTGGTCCAGTGGTTAAGAATCTGGTTGCCAGTGCACGGGACACGGGTTCGATCCCTGGTCCAGGAAGATCCCACATGCTGCGGGGCAGCTAAGCCTGTGCACCACAACTACTGATCCCACGCTCTAGAGCCCACAAGGTGCAACTACTGAGCTCACGTGCCACAACTATTGAAGACCACACGCTCTGGGGCCCACGTGCTGCAACTACTGAAGCCCGCGTGCCTGGAGCCTGTGCTCCACAACAAGAGAAGCCACTGCAATGAGAAGCCCACGCACCGCAAAGAAGAGTAGCCCCCCCCCCCCCCGCTCACCTCAACTAGAGAAAGCTGCGTGCAGCAACAAAGACCCAACGTAGCCAAAAAAAAAAGAAAAGAAAATTGTTTCAAATGAAGTTAAAGACAACTAAGCGCTACTAGAGCCATCTTATTGGGAAAAGACCAACAAACGTTTTGGCCAAACCTATACATGTACATGTATCTATTCTTTTTGATTTTTGTTTTCTTATACAGAGTGAGATGTGGAGGGTCAGTGAAAGGGATTGCAGTGAGACACTTTGAGTAGGACAGAAAAAGCTGATGTCCACCATTTAAGATCATAGTGACTACAGTCCCCACAGGGTGGAACTGAAAGTGACTGGCATTCTCAAACACCATACTGATAATAGAATGCTTTTTTCTTAATGTCAGGGAGGCAGTAGGTTTAAACTTTGTCACCTGTGATTGCCCTGAGAAGGATTGCAATATTACAGTCAGGCTCCACAGAACCAGACCCACTGTTGATTAGTAACGTCTCCCATGGGAGTGAGAGTGGGAAGGTTGGTGTTTACGTTGCTTATTTGATCCTGTATTAATTCCTCTTGACACATTTATTTCTTTTGGAGTCTTTGCAAAGAGGGATTTTCATCTAGAATGTTCTGAATTTAAAGTAATCATGAAGCCATATTACCAGTTCATTTAAAGGTGGCCTTTAAAGTTATGGATTTTTGCTCTTTTGGCGTGTTTTTGTTTATTTTTGCTTATTGATTTTTTGAGCTGTTTGGGCATGTTAGGCTGCAGTACTTGACCAGTGTCTGCTGATGGTCAACATTGTCAGTGTTTTATCAGATGGCTTCTGTTTCTTCATAAATATGTGTTTTTAATTTTTGCATTCTGAAGTATGGTTTCATTGTATCTGCAGCCATTCTCAATTTAACAGAATATGATTACAAAGCAGCTTTTAAAAAAAAATTTTTTTATGACTTGTTATGAATCTGGTATGTTTCGGAAGGAATCCTTTTGTTGGTAGAGGGAGAGGAGAAAAGAGCAGTGGGGGGTGGTTAGCATTAAAGAGCAGACACCCGCCTTTCGTGGTTTCCTTGAAGATACATTACTTTTGTTATCTAAAGATGGAATTTATATTTTGTCAGTTTGGGAAAGTTTGCTTTTTACCCAACTTCCTCTCATAATTTAATCCAAATGGATTAGTGTGGGGTTTAAAAATAAAAGTGATGACTTAGTGAGTCAGGTGTGCTATTGATCTGTCACATGTGGTGTTTCATTTAATCCCGGCAGTAATCTGTGAAGATGAGAACAGTAGCATCCCCAGTTCAGGTTGAGGCTGACAGGTTGAATAAATTGCCCAAGGCCATGCACCGAGAAAGGCTGGTTTGGTATTTCAAACTCAGGTCTGTCTGACTGAAAATACCCATCTCATTTTCTCAGTGCAACAGTGCCTTCCTGGATTTATTTTTTTACTGGGTTTTGTGAGGGGTTTTGGACAGTATTGGCCATACAGTATCATGGGTAAAATTGATACTATACATTTTTAAAAGGAAAGTGTTATAAGCTCTATGTGAAATATAATTTTGCTTTGTTGTAACAAACTTTCTTAGCCTGTGGTATGAACTACCTTTATGCTAATTATAGTATCAACAAAATAGCCTCCTGAGCTCTCAATTTAAAAAATTCAGTTTACTCAAAATATCTAATATATTGTGAATAATAGAATAAAACCTCTACTATGAAAACCTTTTTTGCCACTTATGTTTTTGGTCATTTAACATAAAACGAAAGTTGCAGAAGACTTTAATTTTTTAGTTAAAATTAAAATACTGTAGGGTGTGCCTATCTTCATTGAGTTAAGTACAAAGGGAAGAGATAATACTGAATTTAAAGTGGTATCCAAGTCTTTGAAATACTAATAAGATGTGCATTTTTCTAAGATGACCAATAGATTTTTATTTGTACATTGAATTTTAAAATAGTGTATGTAAAATAATTTACAGTTATCTGGCAGAGTCTTATTACTAAACTCTTGCTTTCCAGAGTGGTTATACTAGGTTGAACACATACCATTTAACTTCATTTTCACCAGCTTGGCTATTTTATGTATTATTAATTTATATATTTATCTTTTTCCCCCTTTACCGTTTTGCTGTTTGATTGGTGGAAAGTGATCGTGAATTCATAAGATCAGCGAATCACCAAAGAAAAAAAATATTTAAGTATTAATTTTTAAAATTTATAAAATTAAATTGTTCTTTTTTCTTCTGAAGCAGTTTTTACCCTAAGAATGTTCAGATTCTTTTGAGTTTAAGCATAGGAAGCTTGGTACCATATTACTCTTTTTTGGGGAAGTGCAGTAGTCCAAGATCAGTCTTTGTGCTTTCAAAATACGTTTACCAATATCTATTTTAACAGCCTTAAAAAATGTATTACCGTGAAGCATGGTGGTAGTAGCAGTTGGATGTAACTTCTTATGTGAAATGAATAATTAAGTCCTTCCTCTCTAATGTCATAATTGTCTGCAGAGTCCTTCAGTGTCTCCTAATGCGAGTTTCACTTCTGATGGCTCCCCATCTCCGAGAGGAGGAATTAAGCGAAAAGCGGAAGACAGTGACAGTGAACCTGAGCCAGAGGATAACGTCAGGTGAAGCCTTTTTTTTTTTTTTTAAAGAAATTCACGTTCTTTTATTTATTTTTATTTATTTATGACTGTGTTGAGTCTTCGTTTCTGTGCGAGGGCTTTCTCTAGTTGCGGCAAGTGGGGACCACTCTTCATCGCGGTGCGCGGGCCTCTCACCATCGCGGCCTCTCTTGTTGCGGAGCACAGGCTCCAGACGCGCAGGCTCAGTAATTGTGGCTCACGGGCCCAGTTGCTCCGTGGCATGTGGGATCCTCCCAGACCAGGGCTGGAACCCGTGTCCCCTGCATTGGCAGGCAGGTTCTCAACCACTGCGCCACCAGGGAAGCCCGAAGCCATTTTTTGGTAGCACTTTGTTAGCAAATTGCTGAAATAGAGGCGGTCTAATTAATGCTATTAGCTCAGAGCAACAGTGCCTTCAGATGCTTGCCTGTGATCTTTTTATCCACCAGTAATTAATGTGGAGGGTTAGAATAGTCAGTAAATTCCAGTGAGATATGTAAGCTATAGCTGTTAAACCTAAGTACCTAGATTAGTATGCCAAGTTTTCGTCCTCCAAGCCACTTTTCCCCCTGAGAGCAGGCGCTAGATGGGCTAAGCATGAGGTGTTTAGCTCTGACTATGTGATCTGAAGGTCACTATGTGGAGATTACATTTTCAAGCTGCTTAACCCAGAAAGTTCAGTTACACTTGGATACTTGATAGAGTTTGCTTTAATCTTCTTAGTTGAAAAGTTTCTTCCTCAAGATGAAATATGTAGAACTTATTTGGTTAAGAAATAAATATGTATATTTTTAAAAACCACAGACTTGTATATGCATAGTTATATTTCATGACAGAGAAGTTTCCCTGTAGCTGTATACTTATCATTTATTTTATTTTTTAAAAATAAATAAATTTATTTATTTATTTATTTTTGGCCGCGTTGGGTCTTCGTTGCTGCACGCGGGCTTTCTCTAGTTGCGGTGAGCGGGGGCCCCTCTTCGTTGCGATGTGCAGGCTTCTCATTGTGGTGGCTTCTCTTTGTTGCAGAGCACGGACTCTAGGCCCGTGGGCTTCAGTAGTTGTGGCACACGGGCTTCAGTAGTTGTGGCTCGCGGGCTCTAGAGCTCAGGCTCAGTAGTTGTGGCGCGCGGGCTTAGTTGCTCCATGGCATGTGGGATCTTCCCGGACCAGGGCTCGAACCCGAGTCCCCTGCATTGGCAGGCGGATTCTTAACCACTGTGCCACCAGGGAAGTCCCATACTTAACATTTATAATAGGAAACTTTGATTCTTTAATTTGTCCAGAAGTTGGAGATCATCATATAATAAGATTAACAGCCTCTCCTGTGATTAAATCTAGGTTTGAATCCTGGGCTCGAAGTCCAAAAGGCCAACGGCCTTAATAAATGTAACTCATTAAGAATTTAGCAAAAATGATATAGTTCAAAGTTAAGCAAACAATGGTGGTCCATATCTCGTGCTTCTTATATAGGATGTGGATGGTGTGTTTATAATTAGAAATGTTCTTTGATGTTAGGTTCTAATATCTGTGATGACTGGTCATCGAACGTTTACCTGACCTGAGTTTTTATCCTATGCTTCTATAACAATGGATTTCCTCTTAGAGTGTCTTTTGTTTTACTATGAGGTCATCATGATCAATACTAGCTTAATAGTAAACTTGATTTATTTAGTACTTTATTATTCAATTCAGGTGCTGGGGATAATCGAGGTAGAAATGCTTGTCAAGAAATGCTTGGCATTCTTAGCATTTATTTTGTTCATATTTTCTGTAAAATGGTGATAATCCACATTATGGATAGAGGATAGTTCTCCTGATTGATTTCTGTGAATCCTTTGTGTATGCGGGAAATTAAAATTGGTAATGTGTGCGGGTTTCCCCCGAAAGTGGAGGGGGCCTATGAAACCTTTCAGAGCCGAAATGGCGTAAAGAGGCAGTTACCATAGGTCACATCTTGCTGCACAAAATAAATGGAGATAAAGCCCAGATGCTCACAGACACAGCTCACAGCTCTGGCGGCAGATGCTAAGGCGCTGAGTGTGATTCCTGGGGAAGGGGCTGGCGGGGCCACTCTTGCTCCTGGGGTGCACGCTGAAAACAAACGTGCTAAACGAGATTCCCACTTTCTGCCTTTTTTTTTTTTAAGCGAAATCTCTGCATTTCTTTCGATTAGAGAAAACAGGTATTAATGGGGGTCTTTTGTAAAAGCAAAGTGGTGTAAAGTGAACTTTTGAAAAGCAGGACATACCTGTATTCTGAAACATGACTGCAGTTAATTTGTAAGATCTGGCACATGGTAGAAAATGGCCTTACTGTAGAATCATCTTGATGTTCTTGATCTGTCCTGATTAAAAAAAAAATTTTTTGGCTTCTTTGTGTTCCTTCAAGAAAATGTTTTAAACTCTCGGAGAATGAGAAATGAGTACTTTGTGGTTCTTCACGTTGTATTTTCAGTGATTAATGATAACTTAGTGAATTAATTGACCTGCTTCTAAGTTTTACCAGAACATACATACATACGTGTGTACATGTGCATGCGTGTCCTTCTCTTCAACTCTTAGCTCAAAGAGGCCCAAGCATAGGGAGAGTAGGTTAGGTATACACATGATTTCTGCCTGGTTTCTAGATTATTCTTTTATAAATCACTTTTTACCTTTAAAAGAATTACCCATGCAAATCTTTTTTTTTTAAGGCGTTTAATTGACTTTCTCTGTATAGTTTAAATATATTTTAACAAACTGAGGAACTTGAACTATATAAAAATATCTACAGCAAATTTTAAAGTGTAGTTTTAGGGACTTCCCTGGTGGCGCAGTGGTTAAGAATCCGCCTGCCAATGCAGGGGACATAGGTTCGATCCCTGGTTTGGGAAGATCCCACATGCCACGGAGCAGCTAAGCCTGTGCACCACAACTACTGAGCCTGCGCTTTAGAGCCCATGAGCCACAACTACTGAGCCCACGTGCCACAACTACTGAAGCCTGCGAGCTCTAGAGCCTGTGCTCCGCAACAAGAGAAGCCACTGCAGTGAGAAGCTCACGCACTGCAACGAAGAGTAGCCCCCACTCGCCGCAACTAGAGAAAGCTTGCGCGCGGCACCGAAGACCCAGTGCAGCCAAAAAGTTAATTTAAAAAAAGAAATGTAGTTTTAGCATTATTCCACAATCAAAAAAGCATGTAAAACAGTATGAAAATTTGAGCAAACAAGTGTACTGTATCTACTTTATTAGCATAAGTGATTATTCTTTTTTTTAAATGTAGTTTTATAATGATCTTACTGGAATCAGTGTTTGAGTTTTTGATGTTTAACTATCTTTAAGTTGGTAATAAATCCTGTGAAAGTGGACTTTTTAGAAATAGTTAAATGAAACCGTGTTTCTTAGCATTACTGTTTATTAACTCATTTACATTTCACCTGGACATTAAATATAAATTGATTTGGTGATAAACAGGTAGACAGTTACCATATTAATTCAGCATACACTGGCTTTGCCTGGTTTGTAGGTTATGGGAAGCTGGTTGGAAACAGCGGTACTACAAGAACAAATTTGATGTTGACGCAGCTGATGAGAAATTCCGACGTAAAGTTGTGCAGTCTTACGTTGAAGGACTCTGCTGGGTTCTTCGATATTATTACCAGGTACAAAGAGAATATTTTCCTCTAAACCTCTAGTTAGTCATTTTAGGAACATAATTTCTATAATAATATGTATTATTGAGCTGTATTCTGAGATTAAACCTAGACTTTTTTTTAAGCTTCCTATTTAGAAATTCATTACTTTGAATAATATTTGTTTCTAAAGCTCCTTAGGTGTTAATATATAAGCAAAGCTATTTTTTTGTTGTGTCAAAAGATTTCAACACCAGGGAGTATGGTTGAGTATACTTTGTCTTTCAAATGACTAAAGTGTAGTGTTTTTTTAATTGGAATAAAAAATAACTGAGGAACTAATAGATAGTCACTAAATGACTGAACAAAGGACAAAGCCTGGAAAATACTAGTAAGAATTTGAAAGCAATTTGAATGATACCATTTCCTCTGTATAACGTAGTGATGTTACTTGAAGTGCTTTCTAATTGGAGTCATCTGTATCTGACTTAAAGCCTTTGATAATTGGGATGTCAGATTGATGAGAGGTTAGGTAGACATGGGAATTGTAACACAGATAGTTAATATCTGGTTTTGTGCTCGGAGAGTGAAGCAAGTTCAGTTTGTTGTGTGATCTGAAATTAGTAAGTAGAAAGTAATTTAATGTGCTGAGTATCAACTATAGAATATTTTAATTTCATGTTTTACTCCTACCAAGATTTTAATTCACCAGGCACAGAGTCAAAACACATATCAGGAAGACTTCTTTTTTTCTATGAGTATAACTTGTTTCCGTTTTGATGGGCTTACTTAAATATTTTTATAATAAAGAGAAAGTTTTCACTGAAAATATAGGGAATAGTAAGATGAAGCTTTTGCCTGTTTTACTCTCAATCACAGTGATGTCCCTTCCTCACCTGTAGGCTCAGTAAGTGTCAGCTGCAGCTGCTCTTCATTTTATTTGATGATGGCAGCTCTAGAGTTGAAAGAAATGCCACCAAACACATTATAAGGATAAAAACCTTCACCAAATTGTGTTTGTGGATATAAAGTTTGGTATTAACTACTGATTATTAAAGGTGTTTTGCAGTATTTTTTAAATCAAAGGGCCATTGATACGAAGTAAGAAGTTCAGATTTAATCAAAATAACTTAGGACTCATGGAAAAACTTAATGCATGGAATATATACTAGAAATCGTGTTTTATAAATAGAATATATAGGTTAATAGCCTAGTTTTTATTTGTTTTTTTCTGTGTATATCATTAACATAGATTTTTGGGTTTGCTGTTTTTAATGATTCCAGGGTTGTGCGTCCTGGAAGTGGTATTATCCATTCCATTATGCACCGTTCGCTTCAGACTTTGAAGGTATTGCAGATATGGCTTCTGATTTTGAGAAGGGTACCAAACCGGTAAGCTTAACTATTTAGAGCAATAAAATTTATAGAATTTTGGCTTAGATAAAAATTGTGTGTTGTATGTTAAAGTTTTTTTTTTTCTTTTTTACAGTTTAAACCACTGGAACAACTTATGGGGGTTTTTCCAGCTGCAAGTGGTAACTTTCTACCTCCATCGTGGCGGAAGCTCATGAGTGATCCCGTGAGTCTTTTAGTATTTTGAGTGTGTTGGTAACTGGGTTTTTGTCGTACATTTTACCAACATTAGCCACAATTTGTTTTGCATCTCATGGCTAAGAGAGCGAAGTGCAGAAAAAAAGTAAAAGTATTTGAGTTCCGTATATTTTTCACCACTTTATTTTTTTTCTGCTTTCCTTGGCCATCAGGACCCAACTTAGTACAAAAAAAATCATTTGTGTTTGGGAGAAATTCTTAGAACAGTTTTTTTATTCTCAGCCTACCTGTAAGCCATTATTTTTGGTTGTTCCAGCCTTTGTGGTGGCTGCTAGAGCTAAGGCTGGCCCGCTTGAAATCCCCTCCCAGCTGGTTTTGTGGGCGAGGAGTGAGACCCAACTGGGAGGTGGGGTTGTCAGTAAGCTCTTCACTCTACACTGGGTCCACAGCTGTCTGCTTTAAAATTCCTCTATAATAATGCCTTTTTTTTCATCTTTTAAAATGTAATTGTTAATTTTGTTTCACTAGACCTGCAATTTAAAGAATACCATTTTTAAAAGGAAAGGACGCTCATTTTCTTATCAAGCATGATAACATGATCAAATGTTATATCAAATTCTTTGTAACAGAAATATGTGACTTCACTTTTTGAATCTTTACTTGTCTTCCTGGTATAGGATTCTAGTATAATTGACTTCTACCCGGAAGATTTTGCTGTTGATTTGAATGGGAAGAAGTATGCATGGCAAGGTAAAATTAAGACATTATTCCTTTTCGTTAAAATAATTTTCTCTTGGTAAAACTGTGCACAAACATGATTTATGGGATGAAAGAATTTCTATATTTTGCCAGCCAAACTGGGATTAGCAATGATTGATATTCTAATAGTCACACTATGGTAAACAATAAATGGGTTGAAATACATTAATCATATTTTTTATCTCCTTTGTGATTAATTAATGGGACTTGGGACTTGCTCCTTTCAGTCACTGACGCCTTGTGAGGTTGCTGAGCAATGTAGAAACATGAGAGCGTCCATGTGGAGATTTACTTACACTCTGTGGAAACTTTTGAAAAATGTATTAGAAATTTAGTTTACATACTTAACATTAATCATACTTAAAGTTTATTTCTTATTTATCTGTACATTATTTTCTCATTCCATTCTGTTCACAGACTTTGTAGAAAGAATGGCAATAAAAATTAGTACTAAATGTAAGGTGATATTTCCCACTCAAAAAATGTGTGATGACAGTAAAACACAAGAAAGCGTCTCACACAGTAAGCCAATTGTTGTTTCACACCAGAGTCCCTTTCAGCAAATCATTTTAACCTCTTCTTCCACCATATATTTTTCTAGAATGATAAGCATGTTTGGTAATACCATGCTTTCATTCTTTTTCCCTGATTATTCTCTGGGGTGCAGAGACCAGTAAAATAACTCAAAGAGAACTGTGGAGGAAAAGGGGAATAAATAATAATTTACCAATTGAAATAATTATTTTATGAGATTTTAGGGTTGACTTTTGATTTATGTAGTAACAGGAATTTCATATTACTTTAACAGGATGATAGTGGGAAATGCAACCCGTTGATTGGGGCTGTGCAAGTGTTGTACTCTGTGGGCATATTGTGTTATAGGTAAAAAGATTGGGGTCTTAGGTTGTTTTTGAAGATGCTTTGTAGAGGAGTAACATAGAGGGAGAGGAGGCATAGGAGAACAGGAAGTAGTAAAGTAAAAATAAAGTTATTTATGTAAGTGTTCATTAAATGAATAAATAAATATATAAACATGCAGATGACTTGCTGACTATCATTGTAGTATAAATTGTCCAGAGGAAAAGTAAGGCAGTGCACATCAGTTAGTTTCTCCACACCCTTGCCAATATTTATTTTGTTTTTTGATAATAGCCATCTGGATGGGTGTGAAGTGGTATCTCACTGTGGTTTTGATTTTTTATTTCCCTAATGATTAATTATGTTGATCATTTCTTTTTTCATGTGCTTATTAGCTATTTGTGTATCTTTTTTTGGAAAATTGTCTTTTCAGGTCCTTTGCCCATTTTTGAATTGGGTTTTTGTTGTTTCATTATAGGTGTACTTTATATATTATTAATTTTGATGAAGTCCAGTTTTTGTTGGACTATTTTGTTATTGTTGCCTTTGCTTTTGGTGTCTAAGAAATCACTGCCAAATCCAGTGTCATGAAGCTTGCTCCTTATATTTTCTTCTAAGAGTTTTATAGTTCTGGCTCTTACATTTAGGATGTTCAGCCATTTTGAGTTAATTTTTGTATATGGTGTAATGTAAGGGTCCACCTTCATTCTTTTGCGTGTGGATATCCATTTTCCCACCACTGCTTGTTGGAGAGACTGCCCTTTCCCCACCGAGTGGTCTTGGCACCCTTGTTGAAAATCATTTGAGTGCGTATGAGGGTTTATTTCTGGGCTGTTTATTCCATTGGTCAGAATGTCTGTCTTATGCCAGCACCATACTGTTTTAATTACTGTAGCTTTGTAGTCAGTTTTGAAATCAGGAGATGTGAGTCCTCCAAATTTATTTTTCTTTTTCAAGATTGTTTTGGCTGTCTGGGGTCCCTTGAGATTCCAAAAGAATTTTAGCATGGGTTTAAACTCAGACCTTTAATATTTTTATATTTTATATAAATATTTTCATTTATTAGACTCTGTAGCAAGAACACACCTTTCTTGAGGTTACATTTACTACTGTTGGGAGATGTCGTTTTTTCTCCATACCTATCTTTAAATCTTATGGAAAGTAATGATACTACTTAGTTAAGTTCTTGCCTAAGTTGAGTGCATCTTAAAATGATAGATGATAAAATGTATCTGGGTATTTTTCCAACATTTATTGACCATGTGTACTTACAATTATTATATATAATAACATAGCATAGATATTTCGAATGCCATGTATTTTATATATGAACAGAGAATTTAAGTAATTTGATCAGAGTCACACAGTGTCAGAACTAAGATCTGAACCCAGAGAGTCTGACCACTGTGTTTAACTAAATATTACCACCATTTGGGCTGCCTCTGGGCTGTTGAGAGGTTTAAATGAACCAAAGCATGTAACATAGGAAATAGGTGCTCAGAAAAAAGTAGCTGCTGCTGCTATTATTTTTACTATCAGCTCATTCTCAAGCACTACCACTGTCACACCTGGGTGTAAGGCGTCCTTCCTCCCTTGGCCAGTAGGGCTCGTTTGTTACTTGTTAACCATATTGCTGTCATTAGCACTGCAAGTTGCTTACTGTTTGGAGTTAGCTTCTGGAGTTGATATTGTAGGAAAGTCTTTCTGATAATTTGTTTAGATCCTAAATCTATTAGGTAGAAAACGAAAGCTAGATAATGTTGTAGTTTTTCATGTTATAACTTTTGTTAAGTGAATGACTAATTACCACTTGAACAACTTTCTAGGTTTTTTCCATCTAAGTGTTTACCAGCTTTTTAGGCCCCATAAAATTCACACTAGAAGTTAGTATTCTCCTTAACTAGGTATTCTCCTTACTTGTAGTACAATTGAAGACGTTTCCTAACTTTGAAAATATGGTAGCTAAATAATTAATGACAACTTTGGAAACCTTTCATTTCTCATCATTTTAAAGGGAAAAAATCACGAATACAGCAGTTTTGAGTGGCAATAGTTTCAAAATTATTTAGCTTTATTTAACATTTCTCTTTGCTGTTTATCTTAAAATTTTTATTTGGCCAAAATACTATTTTTACTGTATACAGCAGCACTTATTATGCTTCAATAACTTCGTATATTTTTCTAGTAATAGATATTGTATTACTGGTGTGTTTCTTTGAAGATTATGCACATGGGTCCAGATAAAGCAATGATCTCAATTCTAGCACACTCCAGAGAACAATTTTCAGCCTGAAAATAATCATCTATTCTACCCGCCCCTAAAGTTAATTTAAGCAAACAAGTGTCTAAAATTTTTGTGTGTATAAGTTAATTATAAGGTCTTAAAATGTAATAGAATATTATGCAATTTTAGAGCTGCAAGAGTCATTTCAAGTATTCTAGTTAAACAGAACTTCTGAGTATTTTTTTTGAATGATCTCTGTACAAAAGAAGAAACCAAGGTCCTAAAAAGATGAAAGGATAAACCCAAGCCTTTGGGAGATTGACTGGTTTGCCCGAGGGCATCTGGTAAGGAGGGCGAGAACAGAGAGAGGCTGGTGTCTAGGTGGCCACTTGTTCATTTAATTTAAAAATTTTATTATCACAGAGTTAAGATCAAACATGGTTTTCCGTATGAGCCATTTTAAGGGTGGGAAATTGGGAATTTTTTCTTCTACAGTTGAATTTTGGCTAAAGATTAGAGTTCAGTTCCCGAATGTTTTTATATTAGCAGGGATATTCTACTAGAAATGTTCATTTGGACCAGTTGGAATTTAGGTGACCCTAATAGTTGGGCGGTTGGTGTGCCTTTATGTTCCCAGGTGTGGCTCTGTTGCCGTTCGTGGATGAGCGCAGACTGCGAGCTGCCCTGGAAGAGGTGTACCCGGACCTCACCCCCGAAGAGAGTAAGGCCAGCGCCCCACTCAGGCAGCAGTGAGTCTGTGGGACACAGACTTCACGTTTCCTTATAAAATTAGACCATTTTTTTTTTCATTTGTGAATTTTTCACAAAGGGGGCATAAATCATTGATTTTACTTCTTTGTAACAAAAGTTAAATTTGTTTCTTAAAATTCATTATCTGTAAATTGAATAGTAATTAAATGAAGCTTTTAAGTTATAAGTGTTAGATTTCCTTCGTCTCCCTTCTTCCCTTCCTCCTCCCCTACCCCCCAAATAACAATAACTTTGCTTGAAGGTTAAGTTGAGTCAAAAGCATTTGCTCTCAGAGTGTTAACTTGAAATGTTATTTTTCACAAAAAGTGGGATTTTGTCATTAATACTGACAAGTTAAAATATTGGGAAATTGCAAGGCTGGGCTCAATTGGAAAATTTATTTAATACCAGTGTAACAAACCTATAGAAATAGTATCTCCATCAACCATCCTTAGTGTAATTTTTGTCCTCAGATGATACAATTTGTGTTTCCTCAGGGAATGTTTATTTCTTATAATAAGAAATTGAGTTCTGTATAAATAAGAAAACTCTGACCCTTATCTTGCAATCCCATAATAATTCAGGTATATTTTAGTAATTTTTTTTTGATAGTCATTGTTTTTTGAAACCTTATCGTCAAAGTTTTTTTTTCTTCTGCAGAGACATATCACCTGTTTAGACCTATTATTGTTAAATTATTTTTCACAAACTTTAAGTTTTTAAAATGTAGATGCATCTTTTAATTTTGTTGTCATAAAAATTGCTCTTGCAGGTATAACTGTGTTTGATCTTTATTCTTTTCCTACTTTCCCCCCAGATAGAAGAAACAGTCTTGGAGGCGATGTCTTATTTGTGGGGAAGCATCACCCACTGCACGACTTCCTTTTAGAGCTGTACAAGACAGGTTCCACAGAGGTACGGTCTCCCTTCCATCATGAAGTGTTTTTAAACAGTATATTTATTTGGTTAATTAATCAGGAATACCTTTTTTAAATTTGGTAAAATATAAACATGATTTACCATTTTAAACATTTTTAAGTGTATAATTCTGTGGCATTAAGACCATCTACAAAGTTGGGCAACTACCACCAACTGTCTGTTTCCAGAACTTCTTCATCTTCCCAGTCAGAAACTCTGTACCCATTAAACAACATTAAACACTGCCTCTCCATCCTCCCCTCCTCCCAGCCTCTGGTAACCTCTCTTTTTCTTTCTGACTCTATGAATTTGCCTAATCTTGATACCTCACATAAGTCACATCATACGGTAGTATTTATCCTCTTGTGTCTGGCTCACTTTGCTTAGCATAATTTTTCAAGGTTCAGCCATCTTGTGTCAGAATTTCCTTCCTTTTATGGTTGAATAATATTCCATTGTGTGTATACACTACATTTTGTTTATCCACTCATCTGTTGATGGGGACTTCAGTGGTTTCCACCTTTCAGCTGTTAGGAATGTTACTCCTGTGAACGCTGACGAACAAGCATATGTTTTAGTCCCTGCTTTCCATTCTTTCGGGTGTATAATCAGGGCTGTGTTTTTCCACAGTCAATGGGTGTACCACCTGAACTATGTCATGGGATTCAAGGAAAGTTTTCTTTGGATGAAGAAGCCATTCTTCCAGATCAGTAAGCATTCATTGTTTATAATTGAAACGATTGGGAGGATGTATAGTTAGCATTTTTACTTTGTTGCCTAAATGTTTCATTTTCTAGTAATAATGAGAAAGTAGTGAGAAAACAAAACGACAACAGAATACCCCTGGACTAAAAAAAGACTTGGGGTCAAAAGCCCAGCTCTTGGGGCAATCCGCAAGGTCAAAACTATTTTTATAATAATACTAAGGTGTTATGATGCTGTTTGCCTTTCTCACTCTTTTCCTCCCTTGAGTGTATGGTGGAGTTTTCCAGAGGCTAAATGTAGTGTGGTATCTCAAGAGATTGAATCTGAAGCTGATAACAGAATCCAGCTATTAAGATAGATACTAAGCCATGTATTAAAGAAAGTCAAAACATAACATTCTTCTCATTTGTTTTTTGTTTTGCTTTGTAAAATATAGTGTTTTTTTCATAAAAATGTTATATAAATTAATGGTAGGTTTATTACTAAATTGTCTTAAGTTTTCAATAATAGGTTTATTTATATAAATATATAAATAAATATATTATAAATAATAAAATAAATAAATATATTATAAATAAATAAATAATAAAAATAAATAAATTTATTTATAAATAAATATATGTAAATAAATATTTATATTTATTAATATTATTTATATATAAATAAATATTATTCCAATAATAGTATTATCTTTAAATTAGTGTTTAAAAAATTTCTTAGTTTTAATTTTTAATAGGTAAATATTGACAGATATAACCAACATGAACAGAAGTTCTTTGGGGTCCTCAATTGTTAAGAGTGTAAAGGGGCTCTGATATCAGAGTTTGAGAACTGCTGCTCAAGGGTGTATAGATACAGGAATAGAATTGCGGGTCATAAAATACGTGTATCTTCATCTTTTCTAGATAATATCAGGGGGTTTTCCAAAGTGATTACACTATTTTATAGTCTGTGTCAGTTTGTGAGAGATCCTATTGCTCTGTGTTCTTGTAAACTCTTGGGATTGTCACGACCTTAATTTTTGTCAATTTGGTGGATGCTTGTTGGGATCTTGTGGCTGACAGTTGTATTTCTCTGATTACTAATGAAATTGAATGCCATATGGTATATCTCTTAACTATTCGGTTTTCCTCATTTATTAAATACCTGTTCTGTTTTTCTATTAAGTTATCTGTTCCCTCACCTCCCCCTTTTTGGTTTGTAGGTATTCTTTACAAATTCTGATAAAAGCCCTTTGCCCATAATTGTTTTCTGTTAGTGAGATCACAAGCAAGGAAGACAAGGCCCTTTGTTAAAGATATATACGATTATATTGTTTTGCTGGTGCATTTTAATGATTCCTCAGGAACATAGCAACATCTTGCTTCCACTTATCCAAAAGGTTACAATTCACAAATAGATGGTTCTTCTCTTGTTTCTTTTTAGAATAGTATGTTCTCCTGTTCCCATGTTAAGGGATCTGACACAGAACGCTGCGATCAGGTAAGTTTCCCCAAACTGCTGACATTTGCCCAGAATGCAGCTCTGAACTTGCAGATAAGTTTAAGAAGACTGGTTCACCGGGAAATGGTAGCTGTTATTACAGCAGTGCTTTGAGATTGGAGAGTCCCTCCCTGTGTTGCAGACCTCCGAGTAGAGCCTCTTGACTTTAAATTATGTATATTGTTAAGGTTACTGATTTAACAAGCTTGCTTCTCTGCTTTCTGGTTTCCCCTAACAACCTCTAATTCTTCCTGGATTAGAAAAGTGGGAGGTAGAAAGTAGGAGTTTCCAGGAGTAGTTTGCTGTGTATGTGCAAACAGACCTCTTCACCCCAGAGGCCCACACAGCTTCACCGTATTGTACGACTATTTATTACATTTATAGTCGTGGCCCTGCAGATTTTAAAAACAAAACTGTTACTATACTTTATTTTGGTTAAGATGAAATAGAATGAATTTGTGGAATTTTTTTTATCAACAATTATAAACTTAAGGGGCTAATTTCTGCTATCTGGAAAACTTATACTTCGTTTCTTCAATGGTGACAGCATTTACTACTGAGTATGTAAAATATAATATAGCTATTTAGATAAAAATCAACAAACTTACTACTCATTTATGTAACTGTTGTATGTAATTACTAATCTTGATGGCAGGGTTTATGTTGTTGTTTTCTTCAGTCTTTAGACGAGAGTAGGGCAAATATTCTAGTAGTTCAAGGATTTTGTAAAAGCTGTTCCTGAATACTCCTTTCCCACATTAATTCTCTCATTCTCAGGGAATATTTTGGATTTTACTTAGATTTCCCATTGTGACGTATAAGCATGTTTATTTTCCTGTCTTTCATGGGATTTAGATAGCAACTGCCATTCTAGAAAGGCTTTTACTTAAAGAAAACCATTGTGAATTTGGAAAATCTTCCTAAATTAGTTGCCTTTATTTATCTCTACCCACGATTTTTGTTTATCTTTGCACATAATTTGTCCTGGCTCTTTGTCTGTGGGCTCTTTTGTTAAGGGTGGGATTCAGAACCATAAGCCAAGCTGCTGTGCCCACCACAAACAGCCTGGCTGCAGCAGAGCCAGTGTGGACTCTGTGTAGTAACCCCTGGGGTCTTTGGCTCCCCGCCGAGCTTCAGGCCAGTTACTCCCACCTGTCCTCTCTGTTTGCTGTGCTCCTCAATTTCTCAGCATGTTCTCAAAGGTCTTCCTTCACAGCCCTCTAGAAATAGTTAATTCTTCTTAGCTGTCTAATTAGGATAGAGACTTGCCCAAGGGAGGAGTTACAAACTTGACAGATCCTGGAGTTTTTGTTTGTATGATGATATGGTGGTGGTGATTTCTGAGCCTGAAATGGCCTTTGGTATTGTTTGGTAGCCACTATTTTCACAAGATTTATTAATTTATAAAAGAAATCTCAGATTCAGCTGTAAATTCAGGTATATGTTGAATGTAACTTCATAATAAAATTGACTTAATTGAGTTGATTTCCTAGAGATTCGTGAAAGACCAAAGTGTTAACTCTTACCATATGAGGTGATTTTCAGTGTTTTCTCTGAGGGGTCATGTTGAGGCTGAGATGCAGTTTACTGTAGTTTTGCGTGTGTTTGTTTCAGGGTTTCTTGTGTATCCTAGTGGGTTTTTTTTGCTTTATAAACAAAAAATCTGAAAAGGTAGCCTCCATAGTCAGCTGCCAGTTATTTCTGTCTGTTTTGACTCTTAATATTTTCCCCCTTCTCTGTTTGCATGCATCTGGTATTGCATTCCACGTTTGAGAAGTTGTTTCCCTCACATTGACTTTAGGTAGATTCCTCCCATCGTGTAGGTCTTCTCTGTAGTATTGAGAAAGTATATTTTAGAAGTTATTGAAGTGCCTTAAATTCATAGAAGGATTCTTAGAGAATACAATCAGCTGTTACCTAGGATTTTTTTTTTTTCCAATTCTGATTCCATAAATCGTCCAACATAGCAGTAGTGTAACCTTGAACAGAACTGAGCCATCTCCCTGAGTTTTCCTCGTTCTGCTCTTCCTCCACCATTGTAATTTGCTTAGCAGAGTATTTTAGAATAATTCTTTGTCAAATTTAAATATATAAAACCTGTATATGATTTTTAAATTACAAAAAAGTTATCTTCCTGGTGTAGCAGCACAATTTTCTATCCATCTGGGGGAGTAGATGCACGCACACCCCCTTGGTCTCACCTCGGACTCTGTGTCCACACTGGCTGCTTTGTTCTGCGCCCCTCACACGCCTCCTTGCCCATCTCTCCGTTCTGTCCCTCGACCTCCTGTTCCCCCAGATGCCCAGACTTAGGAGCTTTGGCTTCTCACTTTACACGACTCCATGTACCTACACCACTGCTCTGGAATATTTTTTTCTTCCCAATTATTTTTCATATATGGCTTTTCCCAGTGAGCCTGTTTTGTACTCTCTCCTCCTGGATTACCGTGGTGCTCTCCCAGCTGATTTTTTTTTTACGCCACCTTCCTTCCCACTGAATCTGTTGTCTCATCTTTCTTAAACACTGCCACCCCTCGGCGATCTTTGGTTCCTGCCATAATTTGGTGGAGCCGTGCTCTGTGCCTGAGTCCCCACAGCTCCTCAGGGACGCCTCCTCCTTGCTCTCCAGGCTGGTCCCTTCCGTGTCCCACTCATCTCTGTGCCTTCCTCCCAGTGCTTGGAATGCTCTTCCCTTTGCCTACCCTTCATTGCTTTTCTTCTCAGAGGCAATCTGGGTTTATGTAATCTTTAGAGATGTTTTCATTAGTGGCATTGTCAGATTTCTCTTTTTCTCTCATGGCACCTGGCATCCTTCTAAACCCATGTAAAAGCTTGGCTGTGCATAGTGTTGGAACCCGTGTTTGCCAGAGTCTTCTAAGAGCCCAGACTTACTTCTTCAGAGGACTGCTTCTCAAACATTCTGTGTTCACTTTTGGATGGATCAGGCAAGGGATAGAATGTTTTCTGTCTTCAAGGAGATTTTTTTTTTTTTTTAATGGGATTTATTTATTTATTTATTTATGGCTGTGTTGGGTCTTCGTTTCTGTGCGAGGGCTTTCTCTAGTTGCGGCGAGCGGGAGCCACTCTTCATCGCAGTGCGCGGGCCTCTCACTGTCGCGGCCTCTCTTGTTGCGGAGCACAGGCTCCAGACGCGCAGGCTCAGTAGCTGTGGCTCACGGGCCCAGTTGCTCCGCGGCATGTGGGATCTTCCCAGACCAGGGCTCGAACCCGTGTCCCCTGCATTAGCTGGCAGATTCCCAACCACTGCGCCACCAGGGAAGCCCCAAGGAGATGTTTTTAAAATGTGGATGTACGTGAAGATAGATTTGTAATGTAATGACCATTACTGCCGTGTTTGTAAGACTCATGGTTGGCAAGCAGGTAACTTGAGATCCAAAACCTGAAGAAGTGGAGGACACGGAATCAGTAACAGACTTGATGGTTGGGAACACTTGGGAGGGTTTAACTTTCACTGCCTGTAATACTTCATAGGACACAACTGGTTAACCTCTTTCTGATAGGATGTCAGAAAAGACATTGTTAAGTCCTATGAACTCTTTAAGTGCTTTAAAATGTCAAGTATATGGATTGTGAACAGTTTGCAGTGGTTTGCTGATTGAGCATTAATTATGGAATGTATCAGGGAAAGGTAAAAATGAAAAGATTCCTGGAGTTTTCTGCTTTCTTTGTGATGTGTGCTAGCACTCTCAATAGTAGTACTTAAATAGCATTTCTAAGGATAATTCTTAAAGTGAATGGAATTGGAAAAGGTGTTGCGCATTGTGTTTTTTTTCTATTGAGACTTTGCTGCAATATTTTCTTCTTACATCTAGCATCTAAAGTGCTACTTGTGATAAAAATAAAGGCACTGTTCAGTTTCCTTACTTTACAACTATGCTTAGGTTTAAAATTTTTAATTTATATTGTCCTTAGTGTGTTTATGAAGACAATTAAATGATTAAAATAATAGGGAGGTTACCTACCAAGGAGGAGATCTACTCTACAAGCCCTCGGCGGAGCTGGTCTGGAGGGTAGAAGCTTATGCTGGCTGAGTCGGCACTGTTCCACCCCGAGGGAGTGGGTGGAACAGCTCCCTCCCCTGTTCACCAGTTAGATGAAACAACATGAATCTACGCACGGTTCTCTGACCTTAGCCGGGCAGCCTGTTGGGTCCAGAGGTTGTTCTCTGACCTTAGCCAGGCAGCCTGTTGGGTCCAGAGGTTGTTCTGTTAACTCGTCTCCTCCCTGAGGGTGCTTCTGACTTTATCTCCATGTTACTGCTTTCCCTCCCCAGTAAGCTCTCCACAATTAATGCCTCTTGTTTCTAATGGTGGGAATTTCTCAGAGTAATCTATATTTTTTCCCCCATTATTTTTATCTATATATTTTAGTATAATGGAATTATTTCCATTATTTTTAATGCTCTACCTATAAAAATTTGAATTACGTTAACCTGAAAAAAAAAACAAAGCACTTTGAAAGTTTGGATCCAAATAAAAAGTTACCCTTTGGGCCTTTGCCTGATGGGTTCCTGCCTAAGTCTGTTTTACTTTTAGGAAGTTTAAGTTGTGGCTGATGTTATCACATTGGAAAAAAAGTACAGTAGAGTTGTGCTTTAGCTTCTGTTGTTACTTTAATTTCTAGAAACATAATAGTTCTTAGTATATATTTTGGGGAACAAATTAAAATACAGAAAATCTCACAACCAGTAAAAGCTTAACTCTTTCTAGGAGAGAATAAGTCTTCAAATTTTTCTCAAAGATCCAAGGGGAAAGAACGCTTTAATCTTTCAGATTATAAGTAGTGTCCCTTGTCCCTTCAGTGGGGGACCTCCAGACTTATTTTTAAATACTCCTTTTCTGTCTCCCAATGGCTTGAACCATATTAAGTGTAAGATCACTCTGTTGAGTGCAGTTCTGAGGGGAAGTGGGAGAGATCTTGGAGATTGTTTTCTTATTAGCTTGGAAATTTTTTCCCTTTCAGAGCATGAACATGAATAATGGAATTTTTAAAACAGTTTTATTGAGGAATAATTGACATATAATAAACACATATTTGACGAATAAATGGATTTGTTTTCTCAAACATTAGCTTCAGCTCTCTTATTAAACCTCTTGTAACCGTTGTCTTTTGAGAGAGATTATCCCTATGACCTGGGATTCTCTCTTCTCCCTGGGAGCTTGTTACTTGGCTGTTTCTTTCACTTCTTAGTTTCAGCTCTTTCTGTGGGTGCCTTGCAGGTGTTCCCCTAGAGCCCTCACCTAAGCATGATCTTCCTTCCAGCTCCAGCCCTGCCATTTCTTTAGCTCGCCCAGCATTCCCTAGGCTACGACTGTGACCTCCTTTTGGTTCTCGCCCCATCTTCCTAATGCAGTGTGGCCGGGTGGTTCTTTCTGAATTGCATCTTGGATTGCTTTTACTCTCTGACAACTTGAAGTGGCCTTACGTTGTGGTCAGAACAATCCCTTCATGACAACATTCCAGTTCAACCAGGCCGTCTTACTGCCCACTTCTGTTCACATACTTTTTCATTCCAGTCCAGCCCTTCTCAAACGGGGTTCCCACCTGAGAATTAAGTCTTGAGAACTTAAAGCATTTGCTGCATGTAATGAACCAGTTTGTATCCTGTGCCTTTAGAATGGCACTGGTTATGTATCTTCCTTGGGAGAACTGAGAATGTACGTAGTCACTCAAATCATTTTTTGTAGGGCTTGTTACTTCTCTCCCAGATCCCCATTGAGAAGGCTGCTCCAGTTAAACAGAGCTACCACTTTCCATGTCTGTTCCATCCTGCAGCCAGTCCTGTCCCACCTTCAACCATAGCCTGTTGCGTGCTGTTTTCCTTGGTCCCAGGTGAAAGGCCCGCCTCCCCCATACATACATGCATTTAGCCCACACTCACAAGGGCGTGTGTGTGGAAGGCATGTGCACTCACATGCTTTGATTCAGCGTCTTTCCTGTGCCTGTTGTTGCCTTTTCCACTTTCTTCCTTATTAAACTGTTATTAAACCTTTTCTGTCTATTTCCCCTATTAGAAGGGGAGGCAGGCTCCATGCTTGGTCAGTGTTTGTGCCCCTGCTCCCACCGTGAGACCGTGTATGCAGTGGGCACTCTGAAAATTTGTTTGGTAAACTGCCGAAAAGGCCTGCTGACACTGAGAGAACTATTTTGAGATACTTTAGTTGCAAGTCTTGCTTTATCACCAGATTTCTCTCTCTCCCTCTTTTTTTTTTTTTTTTTTGGCCATGCCACGTGGCTTGTGAGATCTTAGTTCCCCAACCAGGGATCAAACCTGTGCCCCCTGCAGTAGAAGCTCGGAGTCCTAACCACTGGACCGCCAGTGAAGTCCCCAGTTTTCTCTCTTTACTATGTATCTGCAAAGCCCTAACAGACCCAGATACCTACCTATCTCTTTCTCTCTCACCCTCTTAAACCTTTCATACTGCCTGTCGTGCCTGGCCCTGCCCTAAGCCATCTGGAATAGAGAACATCTGAGATAAAGACAGTTGCGGTGAAGAGTGAGTTTGTAAGAGGAACAGATTGAATAAATGAAGTGTTGTTCAGTTGTTCTTGAGCTTATAGCATCTTTATTATAAATGAAACTATTTTTGTGTACTTCAAATATACAGTTAAATCCTACTGCAACGAAAATTTCTCTGTAACAGATGGGCCCTAATTATTTTAAGTGGCAGTATTTGAAGAGGAAAAAAAAGTTAGCTATCTAAAATGTCAGCCAGTTCAATAAAACCTTTTTTCACTGATTGCAACTGTAATCTGTAATCTTTGGAGGATCTTTGGAGAATATAAAAAAGCACAAAGAAGGAAAGGAAATGGTTGAGTGTACAAATAACCTTTTGGTGAATGTGTGTCTAGTCTGTTGCATGTGTACTTTTCCCATGTCATTAAGTATTTTGTTACTACATTTTAAAAAATATCAATTGAGGATACCGTTTTTAGAAAGAACCATAGTTTCTTTAACCAGTCCACTATTGTCCATACACTTAGGTTTTACAGTTTTTCAACATTATGAATACTGATGTTATGAGCATCCTTAAGTATAAACCAGGCGCGTATCCAGAGTCCTAGAAGAGACATTGCTGTGTCAGAAGGAAGACTTGTGTGCTTTGGGAGGCGCGTGCACACACACACACACACACACACCCCCCCCCCACCAGAAAGGCAGTTTGGCCCAGCTTGTTAGTCTGAATGTACAGCCTTCGTGTAGTGTTCAAATGGTGGCTATTACATTATCACAAACGCACATTAGTAGAGCAGGATACAGGCTTCCAACAGGGAGGTTTTGTGTTTTTTCCCCTGTGGATTATTTGTGTTCTTTTTTTTTTTGATTTTGCAAATGTTTCTGTTGTTGTTTGCATCTTTCTTGTAACAAGAGCTGATCTTCTCTAAGATGCCAGAGGGAGGGTCTTTGCCATGGACTGAAAAAAATGAAAGGTGTTTTTTATTTTTTGTTGTTGCAAACCCCTTGGACCTGTCTCTGATATTATACTGGAATTTCTCAAGAGTTGGGTGGGCAATGTCTGTTATTTCTCTGTGATCACTCACAATTAGCTTGAACATGACTCTTGCACAGAAAGTTACACGAGGGCCATCCTGGAAATTAGTGGCAGTTTGGTGAGGAAGATGTTTAGCCATTTGGCTATTTGGCAAAATCCAGTGACTAAGATCATTTTTGGAGAACACTTTTGAATTTTAGTTATTCTGTTTAAGGGTCAAAAGTACCTAGTTCCCTGGTGGCCTAGTGGTTAGGATTCCAGGCTTCCACTGCCGGGGCCCAGGTTCAGTCCCTGGTGGGGGAACTGAGATCCTGCAAGCCATGCAGCGTGGCCAAAAAAAAAAAAAAAAACCTCAAAAAAATTAAATAAATAAAATAAAGGTGAAAAGTACCAGAGTTTACATGATAGTAGTTAAGCGAGGCTAATCCAGTATAATCATTGAATTATGTATTGTTCTCTTCTAGTATTAATTTTAAAGACCCACAGTTTGCTGAAGATTACATTTTTAAAGCCATAATGCTTCCGGGAGCAAGGTAAACAATAATGCATTTATAAAACTCTCTAGGTTTATTTTGTATAAACGAAGTTCATCCCTGTAACTAAATTCTGTATTTTCAAATGGTTAGAAAACCTGCACCGGTACTGAAACCTGGCGACTGGGAGAAATCCAGCAACGGGCGGCAGTGGAAGCCCCAGCTCAGCTTTAACCGGGACCGGCGGCCCGTCCACCTGGATCCAGCGGCCTTCAGGGCTTTGGGGTGAGTGGTAGGTTTTTCTGTGTGTGTATTTTGCTTTTTCTGGGTCTTCCACAAAGCATTAAGTCAGCATTTATGCCACAAATATTTAAGACCATTAAATACAACTATTCTGCAGATATTTTAATGACTTTGATACTTTTCTGCTTTTCTTCGTTTTTTAAAATTCACTTCTGTTTCTTTGGTCTATATATTGCTTTACGTGTTGCTTGAGAAATCCGTTATTTTCTCTTAAGAGATTTTGCTGTCTAGAAGACCGTTATTTCAAAAGAAAAAAACGTGCTCTTCACCCTCACGAAAGTTCTGGCCGAGTTCATGTCCGGGTGTCCCCAGTACCTCTGTGCAGAGCTATCAGCTCCTGGGCTTGTACCCAAGCACTGATGTCTCCGTGCTGCCTGAATGTGTTTCATGGCCTGTTAGTCAGGTTGAGTCTCTTTTAAGATGTCTGCTGGCCATTTGTATCTCCTCTGCTGTGAATTTCTGATTTTTATCCTCTGCCCTTATTAGCTATCAAATTGTCTGTTTCCTAGTTATGGAGACAACCGTATATAAAAGAGGGGGCTTTGAAACAGTAACACGTAAAGCTGGGATAAAAAGAGCAATGTGCTGGGGTAAATATTAATGAGTTATCATCTATGAATTAATGATGATAACTCATAAATAGATATTTCCAATTCATAGGAAAACCTTAAGATTCAAAATGGGATTTAGGCAGTAGGTTACCATCAGCAGCATGTACTTTATACAGTGGCTAGTAAGGGACAGTGGGATCATGGGCTTTGGATCCTAAACGTCTGGATCAGATGCCTTGTCTACCACTTGATACGTTTGTTCACGTTACTGAACCGCCCTGTGCCTCCATTTCCTGTGTGTAAAATGGGAATCATAATCACACCTACTTAACTCATGAAGTTGTTGTGGGGATTAACTGCTTAGGATAGTTTCTATTGTGGTTGTTTGGTCGTCTGCATTCTTAATAGTAAAAGAAATGCAAATCTAAAATATTCTTAAGATTTCTTTTTTGCATTATTTCAGCCATTTTGGAAAGCAACATAGAAATACCTCTAAATAGAGTTTTAAGTTCTGAAGGTACTCTGAACTTCTGATCCAGATTCCTGCTTATTGGAATTGATCCTGAGAAGATATTTTAGAGGAGCCTAGTTATATGCCCAGATCTCTCTAGGCATTGTTGTCTGTACTACTGGTGCTAAATGGTGGACTGGTTTAGTAAAATATGAGATATCAACATGTAAATATTCTATAGGTATAGATGTTAACACCTAGGAAGACTATGAAAGATATAGGGAAATGTTTGATACATCAGGAGTAAACTGAAAATAGTCAGATATAGAGTAGTAGTATATACCGTTGACGCTTGAACATCTCTGGGGTTAGGGGCACTGACCCTCTGAGCAGTCGAAAATCCTCAACCGTGTATTGTATAGGACTCTAGTATTTACTATTGAAAACAATCCACCTATAAGTCGACCTGCACAGTTCAAACCCACGTTGTTCAAGGGTCAACTGCATAGTGATAGCAACAGCATGGGTCTTTGAGAACAAAACTAAATATAATGCAAAAAAAGAGAAATAGACTCAAATTATTTTTTGCATAAAGTAATTAATAAATATTCACATGATTATTAAAAATCTTTGGTGTGATAAGTGAATATTTGCTGTCACCATTATCAGGTACTGTTTTGAACTTTGTCCATTATAAATCTTTTAAATTTGCATTGTCTTAATCAGATCTAGTAGTAAAAAGATGGCTGCCAGCATTTATTTATTATGTGTTGGATATATGTCTATATAATTGTTTTGCTGGCTGGGGGGTCCTTTTATAGCCATGTTATGCCCAGAGGCTCTGGAACTGGCGTTTACAGCAATGCTGCACCACCACCTGCGACTTACCAGGGAAACTTGTACCGGCCACTGTTGAGAGGACAAGCCCAGATTCCAAAGCTTATGTCAAGTAAGTTTTCAGTAATGGATTATTTTACCTGCTAAATTAAGTACTGCAACAAAAGGTGGCTTCTGATCTTCATTGCTAAAAAGATTTATTATGTCAGTGCAAACATTTTGGACTTAAAAACCCTAATGTTTAGAAGAATTATAAGAGAATACTTCATACAGACTTTCAGATATTTTTATCTGATCTGTATATAGTTAATTGAATAATATGAATTGGATTTCTTATTTTCATTTCTAAATCTGCTTCTGGGTGAACATACGCAGAAAAAGGTATGCGAAACAAGCTCCTGTTTATTCCATTAATACAGGTAACGGGGCAATTAAATCAGGTGCAGTAGACATGGAATTGGAATTACTTGAAAGACAACAGTATCTGTTTCTTAATTCAAATTGTATCTTAGTAACTGCCTAACATAAAGACGGGCGTTGCCTTAGGTAGAAATATGCCTTTAACCTTGTGGTTCTGTGAAGACTGTGGCCTTTCCTTGACCCCTTATAACTTGTTTTGTGGGCAGAAGTGAATCAGAAATGTTAACTATGAAAGTGATTATATGGCATTTGGATTGCAGTGGAAATGGGAGAAAATAGTTGAGTGTTGGGCTTCACGGATTTTGTATTAATTTTAAACTGTATCCCCATTAACTGTTGTGTCTGAGCTCTGTGGCCGGGCTCATTTTCAGGGAAGTGTAGGTCATGTGCCAAGTTCTGAGCCACTTTCTTTGTGAAGCCTGTGCTTCTGTGTTCCGTGTTGTCTGGTTGCTGCCCCACCAGCCAGCCCCTGCGTGGGGAGGAGGGAGACAGTGTGGCGAGATGCTAACATTTGTTAAATCCAAGTGTCGTAGCATTTAAGTTTTTTTCTGAATGTTTCAAATAGTTCATAAAAGTTAAATTTAGAAAAAACAGGAAGGGCTACTGTATTGCAGAGAACCCTCAGAACTCCTTTTAAACCAAAGTTACACCTGTCAAAGAGAGAACCAGATTAAAGTGAGGTTTGTTGGGAGATATTTATGCTTCGTACTTAGCATTGTTTTCATGCTGATTTAGTTACAAAACCATTTTTAACCTGAAGCCCTGTAAGAAAGGAGTTCTGATGGTCTCCTTCTCTCAGGGTCCTGTTTTCACTGTGTTCTGTCTGTCTGTCTGTCTGTCTGTGTGTCTCTCTGTGAGGCTTAATGACGCTGAATTGTTAGACTCCACCATGAAATCTGTGGACTTCAGCGGTCTTATTCTATTTAGTGAAGGAAGCACAGAAGGGGCACAGGGTTTAATGGGCTTCTTGGAGATCTTCTCGGTACAGTAGTTCCCTCAGCTGCTTTCCCCCGAAAATTTAGCAAATAGCATTTCTGAGTATTTCCATTTGTAATGCATGCAGAATATGTATCAATATGTACCACATACAACAGAAAAGTCTAATCACTTTGAAAGAGTTATCTGTGCCCTGAGATCTCACAAGTGAGCGGTGAGAGCATCTCCAGCTAATTGTTAAAGCCAGCTGTTTACTCACACGTTCCTTATCAGTTCCTTTTTCCTTGTGGCTCTTTGCCATTTATTTCTATCTCTACTGGTATCAGAGCTCCCAAATACAGGGACAAAATGGGATGCAAGTGCTAGAACCAGCTATAATCTCTGTGGCTTAGTTTAGCCAGTATTTCTCAAGACCATGGTTGTGGGGAATTTCTGAGGTTGTTGCACTGAGTAGACTTTCCGAGGTGTGGCAAGAGGTTTGAGTAGCAAAGGTGAAAGCACGTGCTCTGTGTTAAGTGGCTTCCTTCCACCTCCTGTTTCCTAAGGCCCAGTTGCTGGCCTGCTGCCACCATAGTTTATCCAGATGGCACCTGGACATCTTACTTAAAACTTCGAAGTCTTTTTTTTTCACGAACTTAAATTGACTTATTTTTAATTTGTAAAGTATATCAATACATTATGGGTTTGATGTGCTTGCTGTATTTTTTCAAATATACATCAAAATGAATACAACGACGAAGAGAACAAGCTTGTTCATGGACCCCCAGAAAATCATCTTCTGTACCACCTGTGATATGTACCACACTTTGGGATGTATTGCCTAGATCAGTGGTGCTTAATCAGGGAATCATAGGCCATATGAGAATCTGTAAAAGTCATGGAGTCTCTCCCCAGAAAATCACTCAGTGTGGGATTCATATAAATCCAAGTACTGCATCCGAGGTCCCCTTCCACCCTGCAGGATCCTGCCCCAACAGTAAGAGAAAGAAGTCAGAAAGTTCTTTTATTTATCAAGGTCATACCAGAGGTAAAGAATTTCATACCCTTTGGGGCCTGCAATTCTAGAGTTCTTAGTTTGCCTTTTTTGGAAACAGACAGCTCTTGTCAGCATCTGGGCATTTTATTTAAAGTAGTGGGGTCCCGTCTTCCCTTTTATTACTTTGACTAACTCCTCATTTGCTGTTTAATAGCACTTAATTAGATAAAATTTGTTTATACTTACAAAAGAAGCTTTGATTAGAAACTTCGATTAGAATCTGTTCCACTTAGAATCTCTTTAATTACATCGTTAAAAAATAGGAAATATGCTTTGTAAAGTAGGGATTCACTTTGAGCAAGAAACAAGTGGCCCTCTCTGCCTGGTGACTTGTAAACATCGAGTCACCTGAGGATCAGTGCTGGGACTCTCATTGTATTTAACATATCTTTTCAAAGGGGGTGGGGATGGGAGGAGTGAAAAAGTTTATGGAAAAAAATCAACCAGGATGCGATATTTAAATTGAGCCAACAAGGGGGAATTTGGAATACTCCAGGCTGAGAGAAAATAATGAGCTTGAAGTACATTGCAAGTACTCAGGTGGTATTAAGCTTAGAATATAAAATTAGTCAGAGAGTATGCACTGGAACTGATTATGAAGGTAGGGAGGCTGATTTTTTTTTTTTAACTGATGTTTTAAATGTATGTTAACTGTAATACATGTTAGTTAAATAAAATATGGTGTATAATAGTAAAACATATTTTAAAAACCAGTAAATCCATGATCCTGAAATAAGCAGTGTTTCTTCTGTTAATTCTTCATATATGCAATTTTTGAAAATTAGGTTATTATACATATGTTTTCACATATACTTTTTATTAAAATGTAACATACATAAAATGCCAAATCATAAATGTACAGTTTTATTTTTATGAAATGATCACAGTCATGTAACCACCACTCAGATCAAGAAACAGAAAGTTGGGACTTCCCTGGTGGCGCAGTGGTTAAGACTCCGCGCTCCCAATGCAGGGGGCCTGGGTTCGATCCGTGGTCTGGGAACTAGATCCCACATGCATGCCTCAACTAAGAGTTTGCATGCCACAACCGGGGAGCGGGCGAGCCGCAACTAAGACCCAGCGCAACCAAATAAATAAATTAATTAAAAAGTTACTGGTGGGGCTTCCCTGGTGGCGCAGTGGTTGAGAATCTGCCTGCCAATGCAGGGGACACGGGTTCGAGCCCTGGTCTGGGAAGATCCCACATGCCGCGGAGCAACTGGGCCCGTGGGCCACAACTACTGAGCCTGCGCGTCTGGAGCCTGTGCTCCGCAATAAGAGAGGCCGCGATAGTGAGAGGCCCGCGCGCCGCGATGAAGAGCGGCCCCCACTCGCCGCAACTAGAGAAAGCCCTCGCACAGAAACGAAGACCCAACCATAATAAATAAATAAATAATTAAAAAAAAAAAAGTTACTGGTGCCCTAGAAGCCCCCCATTGTGTCCTCCCCCAGGCACTGCCCCTGCCCATTAAAGGCAACCTGACTTCCATAGATTAGTTTTGTCTGTTTTTTTTTTTTTAACGTAGTATCTAACAGTCTCTTAACACCGTTACCCTTTTTAAATTTGCCCTTTTTAGTTGGATGTTTTGCTTCTGAGATTTATCCGCCTGTTGCTGTAGCGAGAGTTCATTTGTTCTCATTGCTTCCTGTGTCCCATTATGTGACTGACCGTCATTTATCTGTCCAGTTGGGATAGTGTGGAGTTGGTCCCCAGCTTGGGGGTGCTTGGAACGGACCGCTGTGAAGCTCTCCTGTCCTGGTGCGTGTTGTAAACGCTTCTGGTGGGTCCATTCCCAGAACTTCAGGGTCAGGGCTGTGTGCACGGTCAGCTTTCGTGAGAAGTGCCGGACACGGCCCGGTTTACATCCCCGCAGCAGTGTGGGGGAGGTGCAGCTGCTCCCTGCTCTAACCAGCCCCTGGTGTTGTTGGCCTGTTGGCTTTTAGTCACTCTGTTGGACGGGTAGTGGAAGCTCACTCGCGTTGAATTAGCCGCCTCTTGGTGACTTGGAGCAATTTTTCATGTTCATTGACTGCTTGGATATCTTTTTTGGTGATGTGCTTGTTTGGGTCTTTTGTCCATTTTCCTACAGGGTTGTCTACCTTTTTCTTTCTACTTTGTAGGAGTTCTTTTATAGTCTGGTTATGAGTTTGTTTGGGGGTTTTTGTATTGGAAGTATCTTTTTCCACTTGAAAGCTTGCCTTTTCCTTTTAGTGTCATCTGATGAGCCAGCATTTGGGGAAAGTGGGTGAGGTGCCTGTGGGAACTCCTTGTGCTCTTGTAGCTTTTCTCTGGGTCTTGAATCATCACAATAAAAAATCGAGGACAAGGAAATCGTAGATATTTCATGTATTTTGATGTTTTTGTAAGTAATATCTTTTAAATGTCGTTTTCCAGTTGCTTGCTTGTATATATAAAGAGTTGATTTTTGAATATTGACTTTATCTGACAACTTCACTAAAATTCGTGTATTCTGAAAGTTTGTATGTTCTTTTGGATTTTTTCCCTACTCAGTCATGTCATCTGTGAGTTGTGACAGTTTTATATATTCATTTTCTAATCTTGATGTCTTTTGGTCTTTTTGTTTTATTGCACTGCCTGGGACCTCTAGTGTGAGTCAGTGTAAGTGGTGACGATGGGCATCCTTGTTTCATTCCCAGTCTTAAGGGGAAAACTTGTAATATTTCACTATTAAATATGATATTTGCTATAGTTTTTTCATTTATAGAAGGAGTTTCCTTCTATTCCTTGTTTCTAGTGGGTATTGAATTTTATCAGATGCTTTTCCTCCATTTCTTGAGGTGATAATGTTTGTTTGTTTTTTTCCTTCTGTTACATGGTGAATGTACACAGATTGATTTTTGACTGTTAAACTAACCTGGCATTACTGGAATAAGCCTAATTGTTTGTGATATATCAATTTTGTGTGTGTGTGTGTCAGCATAGTGTGGGCTATTTTTTCATCTCTGTCTCATGAAAGATTAGTTTATAGCTTTCTTCACACGTCTGGCCTCATAAAACAAGTTAGAAAGTGTTTCCTACATTTTTGTACTCTAGTAAGGGTTACTGTGAGATTGTTGTCATGTCTTAATCCTTAGACTCACACAAACCACTGAAATTCTTCTCTTTTTTTGGCAAGAGTTTTTAAAAAACTTTTTAAAGCAAAAAAGTGTGCAGTTACATCTCGTTTCTAGAACCACAACTTGGTTGTGGAAAGACTTGGTGGTGGTGTTCTGTTTAGGGAGAGATGGTGAAAGTCTGGACTGATCTGTGGCGAAGTGGATTCCAAGTGGAGAAGGTGGGAATGGAGGCACTAAAGGGGCTGTGTAGTTGAACGTGCGAAGTGCGGGAGAGAGAAGATTCCAGATGAGGCTCGTTGTGCACTGAGGGCACCTGGGGGACTAGAGAGTTTGGAAGCACAGGAGGATGGAGGAAGATGGAAGAACATGATAGTTCTGATGTGTGTGGAGGTTGAAATGCCTGAAGACATTGATGCCATCTGCCTGGAGGTAGCGATAAGGATCTGATACCTGCTCAGGAGAGAGGAAATTGGGAATCATATCCATATAAACCAGAAGTGTAAAAGTTTAAGCAGGATTGGGATAGGTTAAAGATTTCTAATTGCCCTTGGTTATACGAGAACCTAGAACAGCCTGGGGTTGTGAGATTGGACTTCCTAGAAGGCAACCATGTCATTTCACACAGTATTCCCTGGTAACCTTTGTAAGAGATGTGTTGGAGGAATAATCGGCCTAATCTAGAATAGTTGTTGCATGGTAGTAAACTGGTCACAGTTGTATGATAAGCACAGACAAATGCTGCCAACTGTCAAGAAAGGAAATTCCATGTTCTGGGATGTTTTCCCCAATACTCTTTACATGTGGCTCAACATAAGATTTGGTCTTTCTTTTCTTTTCTTTTCTTTTTTTTTTTTTTTTTTTTTAGTTTACTGTCATTAAGATTTTTCTGGCATATTTATTTCATGGTCTCTTGTGACCTCTAGATTTCATATTTATGCAGACAGACCTAATCCTTGTGTATATGCCAGCCAGTCTGTCCATCCATCCGTTGATCCATCTGTCTACCCATTCATCTCTCTCTATGTATTTTCTGTTCTAATTTGTATCTGATCCCTTACGTTTACATTTATATTTACATATCTTTTTTGAATACAAAGTGTTTTAAGGTAGTATTACCCTTTTAAGAAGAGCAGTGATTCCGGGGCGGGGGGTTGTGGTGGGATGAATTGGGAGATTGGGATTGACATATATACACTAATATGTATAAAATAGATAACTAATAAGAACCTGCTGTATTAAAAAAAAAAATGAAATTCAAAAAAAATTAAAATGAAAATGGATACAAATGAACTAACTTACAAAACAGAAAAAAAGTAATTCTGGACTTCAAAAAAAAAGGTCAGATGTCAAAAAGAATTATTTTCTAATGTTTAACTGTTTCCACATTCAATTACTAATAAAGTGAATGTAAAAATCGTATTAAAAGAAAAAAGAGCAGTGATTCCAAATGTTTTACCCAAGATCTTTTCTTATTTTCTCCCCATGAATCTGTGTTTGTCAAGATGCTTACTCCCGAGGTGCGTGTGTTAAATAAGTATGTTTATTTTTCCTTCCTGTCTTAATTGGGTGTGTGTAGTCACGTGAATTCTAAACTTTGGTAACATTGAAAGTAGTCTGCAGATCCCCAGTCTTGCCTTCTTGAGACCCTGAGCTTCTGAGCCTCCTGGTTGAGGAGGCAGCTCTCCTGGTCCTTCTGACATAAAATAACATGAAGAGTCACCTCAGCTGATAGCACAAGTGCACGTGAACCATGGAGCAGCATAGTGTGTCGGGGAGGTGGTCCTGGCTTTCCCTCCACCCCTTCATAGCCTTGTGACCTCAGGCAGGCTTTTGTCAGTACTCCCTTTCCTCACGTCTAAAATGGTACAGGGAACACCCATCTCACAAAATATCCACGGTAAGTGAGTTTAAGTTATTAAAGTACTTGAAACAGTGCCTGGCACATAGTGGATACTGTGAAAGTATTCAGTGATAAAAGATAAGCATTCCTCTTTATAGAATTTTGAACTTTAAAATTTGTTTAGAAATAGTTTTAGTAAAATTGAGATCGAAACTGTTTAGTCAGTCTTTTTAAATATTTGTAGTATCAATATCATAGCTGGTTTTTCATGTGGTGCAGGGTTACATCAAGGAGAGCCATTGGTCATACTGCCAGCTCTGTCGAGTGCCTGCTGCAGGCATTTCTCACTGTCAGTCTTTGATTTGTCTTTGATGTGTCAGTTTTTGGCTGACGGGTGATTGTCCGGGTACTGGGAACTTGTCAGAGTCAAGTGCAGCCCCAAGTGCTCAACATGAATAAAAGCGTTCGCTTCTGCAACCTGGAGAACGTGACATGTCACTTCTCTTCATTTCAGTCGGTAAACTTGTCAATTAGCTGCATTTGAAAAGTGATTTTTGATTAGTGCAATCACTAAACATGGAATCTTTTCCATGATTGCTGCGCTGATTAGGTAAATTGTCACTTGAGGAGCTATTGGTGAAGCCTTGGTTTCTGTGGCCGTAGAGCTCTAGAAAAGGGATACGTTTTTAAAGACCGCAGGAAAAAGTTAGCTGTCATTTTTTTTTTCTCTCTCTTGCTTGTACCTTTGTGAAGTGCAATTCACTATCTCACATTTTTTTTTCTCCCTCTCAAATGGATCTTTTAGAGCCATATAAATGAATGATAATAAGTTTGTTTTACATTCTGCTTCATTACTTCTCAGCCAGGAAATATTTCTGCTTTATGAACACTTAAGGGCCATATATATTGCTCAGAGCCACATGAAGAGATTTGTTTAAAGGTATCCTTGAAATTTGTCTTCATTCCTTTTTATTTTTCTTCTTGGGTTGAAAGCAAGAGATATTTTAAAGTCTTAACACAATTTGCTTAGGTCTTTAACAAAAAACTATAGTTTTTGCATGTGCTGAATTTGTGTGGAAAAAAAAAAGTTGTCCTGGAGGTAAGAAATAGTGAAAGCAAAACAGAGGAGGCAGCACCTGGCATACCAGAATTGGTGGGGTAGGAGCTCTGGCTGTTTTTCTAGACACTTACAGTTATACAATCAGACTACTGAGAAGGGCTCCCCCTCTCCAAAAAAAAAACATATACACTTAGTGAACATTACATGCCAGTTCTACTTAGAAATACCGGTGTGCTTAATCTAACACGCAGCGTATTTGGATCTGATGGTGAGGACTTTCCCTCCACCTAATACTGTTCCTGGGAGGAAATATACCAGCTTTTTCCCTGACTTTATATTTCATAAAACATTAGGATAAACATTTCTGAAGGCTTTTCTTAATGTAAATGTGTTCTTTATTACCTTCATTCAATTTCACATTTATTAGGGATCCTGTGTGGAAGCTTTTATTAGTACCATGCAGAGTGTGTTCTGTGATGACATCATGCAACCAGAGTCACAGAATTAAGTTTTTATGTTAAAAAGAGGCGTGTTTCCAGGGTGACCACAGTGATTCTGGGACATGTGAAGTACAGAGCTAGACAGGGGTCCAAATGAAATTTTACTGTATTTCTTTTGACCTTTGCTATATTAGCTAATTTTGTATAATAAGACACTTAAAATATAATACTTCTGGGAACATTTTAACCAATTTTCACTGACCTAAGTTTTGTGCAGTATCTGAATAGTTACGGACTACAAGTTTAACAAAGTCATCATCAGGAAAAGTGGCCAAAATGTTGGTTTTACTTTCGGTAGATTGCTTTCTCGTAACTCATTGAAAATCGTATAGTGTATGCTAAGTTTCTCTATAGAAGTAAACTGCACAGGTGGTTTGCTGTCTTGTAAGAATTTCTGGTTTCACCTCCTCTGATTTAGATTTTCTGGTGGTGTACAGTCTTTATAGTGATTCAGAAGTTATTCTGGGCCTAGACTAGGGATCTTGGCCCTGCTTCCTGTGGATTGTGTGGCGATGAGCTTCCTGAGTTTCCATTCAGGTTCTGAATATCTAATGACCACCGGAAACCTCCTCAGCATTGTTCTCAGTTTGACCGCTACTAATTTGGTTTTTAAGAGATAAAAGGGGGACTTAATGCAGATTGACTAGGGATGCCACCTTTCTTTCAGTTCAGAATGCAATTCTGCTTGGAAGTGATGGTGGTGAAGGCCTCGCGCGTGCGCTGATCGTTGGGCCAGGGGCTGGGGTGGCTCCCCTGGGGTGGTTTGTCCATCTAGGAGGCTTTCTTTGGGCCAGTACCTCGACTGTGTTGCTTCCAGAGCAGCAGCAGCTGGGTGTTTCGTGCTGGAACCCTTGTGAGCAGCCAGGTGCCTTACTTGTTCCAGATTCTCTTTTGCAGGGGGTTTTATAGCACAATT